>NC_137289.1:109965000-111215000 GCF_054371585.1 Giraffa tippelskirchi | reverse complement strand
CTGCTCACAGCACACCTCAGTCAGGGCCCCAGCGGGACCCCATGGCACACTCTACCAGAAGGTTAATTGGAAAGTGTTTATCGAATGGGGCTATTCACAGAGGTGTGGGCAGATTACAGAAACCACAAGGGATAGGAAAGTGCCCTGGGACTAGCAACAGTGGGAAGCTGCTACCAGGCCCCTAAGGGGCGAGGTGTGGGGGCTGTTAGTAGAACAGCAGAGAGCAAAGGGTGAAGGCTACTGTGGGCATAGCACACACCAAACTGTAGCCCAGCCACAGAAATAAATACTCCCACCTCTTGATTCTTCCTGCCAGCCAGGTTGCCCATTGATATATCTCATCGGCCAAACCTTAACCCAACGGGGGTCAGTGGCCAAGGCCACCCAACTGATCTGGTCAATGGGGAGCAGCCTCCTGGGGTCCATGGACAGCAGATCTGGGAGGAAGAAACGGATCTGCCCAACAATATGGCACTGCCCTCACCAGGATGCGGGCCCCCAAAAGACATGCCAGAGACCACTCATCTGCATGAGGCCTGGCCCAGCAGAACAAACAGCAGGCTGGCCATGGCCAGGCAGAGCTATACCAAAGAGTCAAAGAAGCTCTGTCCAAGAGCATGCACCTGGCCTACATGTAACGAATGAACGTGTCTCAGCTACACGTATTCCTATAATTAAGCCTCTGCACGGGTGTGGACATTACCTTGATGCTAATAAAACTTAATCTTCAGGCCACAAGATGAGGATTCTATTCCTGCCATCCCCATCTGGAAGAGAAAGAGAGCTGGACCATAAAGAAGGCTGAGCATCCAAGAATTGATGCTCTCAAACTGTGGTGCTGGAGAAGACTCTTGAGAGTCCCTTGGACTGCAAGGAGATCCAACCAGTCCATCCTAAAGGAAGTCAACCATGAATACTCATTGGAAGGACTGATGCTGAAACTGCAGCTCCAATACTGTGGCCACCTGATTCGAAGAGCCGACTCATTAGAAAAGACCCTAATGCTGGGAAAGATTGAAGGCAGGAGGAGAAGGGGACAATAGAGGATGAGATGGTTGGATGGCATCACCAACTCGATGGACATGAGTTTGGGCAGACTCCGGGAGATTGTGGAGGACAGAGAAGCCTGGCCTGCTGCAGTCCATGGGGTCGCTAAAGTGTCATACATGACTGAGCGACTGAACAACAACAACCTAAGAAGTGAGGTCTAGGAGAGAAGCTCACAGCCCTCCGCAGCCACAGCTGCTCTCAGAGGACCTTTTCCCAAACTCTCCCTTCTCACCCGGTTCAGGGAGAGGGTTAACAGATACAAGGGGGTAGGCGGAGGCCTTTTGTGGCCAAACACTCTGGAAAAGATTGGCAGTTTACCCCGCCCCGAAGATTCACAATGTACATTAGCATAGTAAAGGCGCCAGATAAAGACAACGTTTGGCTTTGTTTACCGTGGGGGTTGCCGGTACTTCTGGAGCTTAAGCTGAAAGCGAAAGGAAGGGTAGGAGTTAGATAAGAGTGTTTGAGGCTGAGGGCACAGCCCAAGTGAAGGCCCCGGACAAGTCTGGAGAAGTGGATGAAGTTGAGTGCGGCTAGAGGAGCGGGCCTTTAATCCAGAGGGCCCGGGGCGACGATGCGCTCAGACCTAACGTGCCGCAATCCAAGGCAGCTTGCCCAGCTCTCCGCAGGTTTGGCTGGCTGCCCCCTTGCATCCTTTCATCTGTAACCGATGTCTGGGGGACCGGCAGGAGTGGATGCGGACCACGGGATTAGCACGTTCTCTTGGAGTTTCTCCCCCATGGCCTCTGGGTCTCTTCACCCCACAACTGGGGAGAGCCACAGTGCCCGGGGGTCCCCTGACAGGGTTTGGAGATATCCCTTGACACCCAAACACCACCGCCCCTCTATGACCAAAGGTACTGTCACCAAGCCTTTGGCCATGGGGCTGCAGCCTGGCACCACCAAGTACAGTCTGACTCGGGGGAGAAAAACAAAACAAATAGCCTGCCTGCGGGGGGTGGCACTAGCTGTCTCCGAAGCTTTACAACCCAGGTCACTGGGTGCTGGCCTTGGTCCCGCAAGACTTCAGAGCTGCCAGTGACGGCAGAAGTGAGAGTTCACAGGTGTATCCTCTTTAGAAAGGTAGAGGGATGGACAGAAGTGCTGGGAAAAGCTGGCAGAACAGGAGACTGTCCTTTCTCCTTGGCGAATAGCATCTGTGGACTGCCTCACCCAGACCAAAGAATGCTTCCCGGCCTCAAATTTACCACCCTCCTTATGTCAAATATAACACATTCTCCGAGCTAATGACCTCTGACCCCGCCTTTAAAAAAAAAAAAAAACAGCCCTCCACTTCATCTGTCTTTGGGCTGCTGACTGCCATTCCTGGAGCAGGCAGAGAGTCTAGCAGTTCTTTTGTTTTCCAATGATACTTTTTCTCCTGATTCCCTTCCTTTCAATCTGATTTTTGCTCCATGTCTCTAAAGAGCAGGGCTGCCCAGACTCCTGCTCACCCCGACATCAGGCGAAAGCCAGTCAGGAGAGCCTCTGATTTGATGTACAAATTTGCAGGGTTGGCATTCGACTGTCGGATTCATGCTCAAAGTGGCCATTCAAAAAGAGTCCTGGGCCTCACTCAGAGTTCAGTCTGGCCTGAGGACTGACTTTCCAAGAGTTGCAAGCTGATGGGTAGAGCCAGCCCTTTTGGCAGTAGGGGCCCTGGGCAGAGATGAGTCCGACCGTACCCAGGAGCCCGAGAAGAATAAATACAAGTCACAAGCAGCATGATCGCCCAAGTGTGGCAGCATGCCACCTGCCCTTAGACATGCGTAGGAGAGCGTCTGATGCCTACAACAGTCTGCAACAGGGGCAAAGGAGTGACCCTCCACCCTTGACTCTCTGTGACCCTATGCATACAAGGGTTCTATCTGAAATGCTGGAGGGCACAGGAGTCCGAGTGCTCATCCCTGTGGCAGTTCAGGCCCTCCAGGTAGCAGATACCAAGATGGAACCAAGTTCAGGATATGCATTGGGAGTAATGTGCCAGAAGGGTCAGGGGGAGGGAGCAGGAGTAGGAGAGGCTGCAGCAGGAAGATCTAGCCACCCACCCCCCTATCCCCGAGGTACCAAGATGAGGGGTTCAGAAGTTCCCTAAAATAGAGAGTATAATCCAAACGACCCTCCACACACACACATTCCCCCTGCACTGCCAATTTACAAATACAAGCGCGCACACACACGCACAAAACACACACACACACAGAGCCATCTTTGGCATCATGAATAATTTATCTTTGTAGAACCCTGTACAGTTTACAAATATTAAAGCATTATCTCATTGTTTTAATCACAACAACCACTGTGGAGCAGCCTCATTCTTCCTGATAATGAAGTTGGGCTCAGAGATAAGATCTGAGCAAGGTGAAATGGCTCAGTAGGTGGTTCTTAACCTTTGGGGCAATCTCAGCTCCCTTTAAGAACCCTTTTCTCAGAAAAAAAAAAAAAATATATATATATATATGTATATATATATATGCTTACCAACTCAAAATTCCACCCAGACTTTCAGGGCATTACAATTCCCTCCTCCAAACCCTCCAAAACGGGGGTGAACACCCCACCCACCCCTAGTGTTAGGAGGCCAGGCTAAAGTTTTGCCCGGCTGGAGCTGAGGTCCACCAGGCAGCCCCTGGATGGGCGAGGAATCTCCGTGCCATTACAGCAGGATAAGGGAATCTCCCAGCCGAGATGGGCAGGGAAGGGTTAAAGGGGGGGGGAGGGGGGAGAAGGGTTTTGTTTTTCACCTCGGAGGACTCTGTTCTGGGTCATTAAGAACACACAAGGCCGAGTGAGCATTCCATTCCCCGGGCCTGCCTCCAACGCACAACTCTGCTTCCCAACAAGATAAGTCCTGTGCGGAAGACCAGCCTGCTTCCCAGAGAGCCAGATGGGAACTCGCCCCAGATAAGGGCCGTCCAGTGCCAGTCACACGGGGCCTTACCGCTGCAAGAATGGCCAACCCCGAGGCTGCAGTTCTTGTAGGCTAAGGAGGGGGAAGCGTTTCTGTTGTTGTTCAGTCGCCAAGTGTGTCCGACTCCTTGCGACCTCATGGGCTGCAGCGGCCAGGCTCCTCTGTCCCTCACATCTGACCGTTTCTGGGGGGCTCACTAACACAATGCCGGTCTAGGCTGCTCTAGAAAAGGAACCCTCCTCGGGGTCCAGCACAGGACAGGGCCAAAGCGGGGCTGCCCCCAGGTTGTGGACAGTGGGGCCTCAGCATCTGTGTGCCCGCAATTTGGGGGCTGGGTGGGTTCCAGCGACGCCTCAGCCACCTCCTGCTGGGCTCTCAGACCTTAGCCATCCCACCCGAGCCTTGGAGCACTCCTACCCCCCATCCACCACCCAGGTGGTACCTGGGCCCCGCGCAGGTAAGGAGAAAGGCCTGTGGAAAACACCATTACAGATAAGTAACAGCCCCTTTCAGGTTTAATGACACGTTGCATCCATCCTAAAGCTCTCAAAAAAAAAAAAAAAAAAGGGCCCTCTCGGGGGACAGCGCCTCGCGCCTGTAAGTAGGAACGACAGGCCGGGGCGCGCGCGGGGGGAGGGCCCACGGCGCGGCTCGGGTGTGTAAATTAACTGGGGGCAGCAGAGTAAATACATTACACACGGTATTTATTATGCGCCCGGCCCTCGGAGGGGTTCTCTGGCTCCCGGACGTGGCAAATCTTGTCCTGAGCGCCGCAGGCCGCGTGGCCGAGGGCGATGGCTAGCCAGTCGGGGCCCGGGAGTGGCAGGGGGAGCGGGGTGCGGGGGGGAGGCTTTTGGCTCTGCGCCCAAGAGCCCCCGGGGAGCCCCCTCCCCGCGGCTGAAGGTGGGGGGAAGGGCAGGGGCGGAGGAGACGTGGCCCCGGGCGCCGATCGGGCGAGGGGCCGGGCGGGGAGGGCGACGGGGTGGGAACGGGCGGCGCGCCCAGCCCCTTAGCATTCCGCCGGCGCGCCCGCCATCGCCGCGTGCGCCCCCGCGCCCCGCTGTAATTACCCCGATTACCAAATGAATCTCGCGCTTTTGTGCTCGCCGGGCGGTGGGTGCGGGGAGGCAGTTCTAATAGTTGTCATTAGGGCCGGGCGAGGCGGGGCGCCGGGGGCTGGGGGTGGGGAGCTTGGGAGTGGGGGGAGGTCCGCCGTTCCCTTGCTCGCTCGCTCGCAGGCGGTCCCGGGCGGCGCGCAGGCCGCTGCTGGCTGCTGAGTAATGATTTTTTTTCTAATTGGAGGCGAACAGCGGCCCTAATGGATGGAGCCGCTCTCGGCGCGCTCCCTGCCCCCGCCCCTTGATCAATACTGCTCGCTGCGACCGCCTGGCCGAGCTCCCCCGCCCTTTGTGGTCCGAGATGCCACGGGGGCCTCCAATCTCCCCTCGTCTCCGCGCCCCCCACGAAGCCTCTGCCCCTCCCGGGGCGGCTCCCATCTCCCCTGACACCCTCCCGCCCCTCCCGGACTCTCCATCCCCTAGTAGCCTCACATCACCCGCAGCCTAGTCCCCGTGGCTTTCCAGCCAGGGCAGGTTGTCGGGCAGGCGCAAAGATGTAGGGGGAGGACAGACTCTGGATGGCCCCCTCCACCCTTCCTCCGAGACCATGCTTCCGCCGAGCTCCCCAGGCCCGGGGGAGAGCCAGGCACGGGCAGCCACCTCTGAGGGTTTGCACCCGCTGGTCCAGAAAGGGTTCGCTGAGTCAAATTAAACCCCGCGTTCTTTTCTTCCTGAGCCCTTTCTAGCTCAAACCCGCTCCTCCGCGGCCCTTTCAGCTTCTTGTACTAAGAGAACCATGGCGGCTAGACACACCCCGGGGTTCCGTTCTCCAAGAAGCCCCGAGTTTGGACAGGGCAAAGTGTTCCCTGGGGTGTGCAGGGTCAAACGCGCCCCCAGTTTTGCCTGCCTGGTTCCTGCACTGTTTCTAACTAGCTGGTGACCTTGGGCGAAGACTCAACGCCTGGGGGCCCCTTTTGTTACACCCTGCGAAAGTTTATCCAGCCCGGCCAGCTGGGTGACTGGGATATATATGTTCTCAGTCGTATCCAACTCTGCGACCCCGTGGACTGCCCCCCGCCAGATTCCTCTGTCCATGGGATTCTCCAGTCAAGAATACTGGAGTGTGTTGCCATGCTCTCCTCCTGGGGCTCTTCCCCACCCGGGATCCAACCTGTGTCTCTTGTGTCTCCAGCATTGGCAGGTGGATTCTTTACCGCTAGCCACCTGGGAAGCCAGACTGGGATACAGCATTCAAAGGAATGGCTGGAAACTACTGCTCCTCCCTGTGGTCTGCAGACCCTCCACCCTCTGGGGAAAATCTGAAAATCCAGGCTCCTGGGAGGCCCTGGCTGCTTCACCCTCTACCCTCCTTCCATTCTGCACTTTCCATTGCTGACCATCATTCATGCTTAGCATTGCCTGATATAGTAAGCTCCTGTTTGTTTATTATCAGTCTTCCCCACTACCATGTAATCTCCATAAAGACTGGGATTTTTGTCCATCTTGTATCCCCAGCACCTGAAACTGAGCCTGGAATGAAGGAGGTGCTCAATGAATATTAGTTGTATGAATGAATTGAAGGAATTTGAACTTGGTCCAACTTCTTCATCTCTCCCGGAAGCAGTGGCTTCTCACTCCTTGGGTTCTGTGCCATATCGTGTTTTCTAAATGGCAACATTAGTATTTCTGGTCTCACATGTCTTTCTAGAACCTTACCGCTAGCTCCCTTTAAGGGTAGGAGTCTTCCTCCACTTGAACCAGGTCTGGCCTTTGTGACTACACCTCCATGAATGAATGTGGCCCAAGTGATACTGCAGACTTCCTAGTCTAGGTCATAGAAGGTGATATGGCATCCATCTGACTCTGTTTCTCTCCTGGGATGGTCATCCTTGGAATCCAGCCACCATGTTGTAAGGAAGCCCAGGCCACATGAAAAGGCCAAGGTAGTGTTCCAGCCAACAGTCTGATGTTCCAGCTTATGTCCCAGCTGACAGCCAGCACCAGCCACCAGTTACGTGAAAGAGTGAGCCTTCAAATGATTCCTTTGATCCACCCTAGTTAATGCCAAGTGGCATGACCCTTTAAGCTACCCAGCTGACACTGAGTGGAGCAGACAAGCTGTCCCTGCCAAGCACTGCCTAAGTAGGAGATTCATGAGCAAACTAAATGTTGATGTTGTAAGTCACTAAGTTTGGGGAGAGTTTGCTACCCAGTAGTAGTAAATAGATAGCTGGAGCTATAGATAATAGATGATGGGAGCACTCAAGTGACTTCTCTTCAGCCCCCACCTCCTGGGCACACCATGGAGCTGCTTGCCACAGTACACAGAGTCACCCCCTCGGGGCTCCATCCGCTCAGCCCATCACTATTTTTGAGGGTCCTCAGTTCCCGTAGCCCATTGCCACAGCTGCTTAGATACACATCAGCCCACTATGAGTCCAACCTGGCCATTCTCTGGGCCAACTCCCAAGACATAGCCCAGCTCAATGGGAAAAAAATCGCTCTGCTTTGCTGGTCTGCACCACCGCACCTGCTAATCCTGTAGCATCTTCCTAACCAGCTCTCTCCCACCCTCCACACACCTACCCCTCTCTCCACTCAGCTCCAACTTCACGGAGACCTCGGGAGTCACAAATAAGAGCCCAGCCCCACCCCAGCATCTCACCACTATATGTCTGTCCACACCACCCTGTCCATCTGCGCTCCAGTGCCAAGGGAAGAGCATCCTCTTGCTCATCTCATGGCCAATCCCATTCTTGAACTCTGAGTCCCAGAGGCTCCAACTCTAGGTCAGAGATCTATGGTAGATATTTTTCACAATGATGGAATTGTGCTATGCTTTCCTAGCCACTAGCCACATATGGTTCTTCAGCACTTAAAATGTGGCTAGTGTGACCAAAGAACTGGATAGTTTTATTTTAATTAATTGAGATAATTGAGCGTGGCTAGTAGCTACCGTATTGTACAGTGCAACTCTAGAGATTAATCCCCAGCCTAACCCTCCCCATCGGCAATTAATGTGTCCTCTTCTCCAACTTACATCTCAGGCCATGGCCACCCAGCACCCACTCCGGCACCCCTCCATGCCCCAGGTCTGCACACACTGTCAACTCTGAGAATGCTGATTCTCTTTGAAGTCTCCACTGAAAAGTCTGGATGAAAGAAAAGGCTTTCTTCCAGGAAGCCTTCCCTGACACCCCCATCCCCTAATAGGTTGGGGGTCCCTGCTGTGTGCTGCCGTGGTTCCCAGTTCCCCAGGACTGCACATGTAATATTCCCTATGGACCAGTTGGCCCATGGAGGTAGAGGCCAAGCTCCCTCACTCAACGTCACACCCCTGGGCCTGGACCAAGCCCATAATGGAGACTCGGGACATATTTGTGGAAGAAATGCCTTGGGAAGAGGGGGACAAAAAGTCCCAGCCTGATGGCGGAGACTGATGGTCTGGTGCAGCATTCGTTCCTCTGTTTGCCTTCTAGAATTCAGGCCTTATATGGCCGGGTGCTCACTACATGTATAATTCAGGAGCGTTTGCACGATTTGGTCCAGGCCTTTCTCAGGGAAGGCTGTGCACATGCTTGGCCACTCTGGGCCATCGGGAGGTGGGGGAAGGGGGCTGCTGGTTAGACCCCTGGGGCAGGGAGGAGAATTGCTCAGGATCGAGTTGAGTTCCACGGGCAGCTCCTAAAGCAAAACTGTCAACAGGGCTCCCTGTCTACAGAGAGACCGCTCGGAGCAGGCCTGAGGCCATTGGAAGCTAAAGGCCACTGCCCGACTCACTTGCCCTCAGACCATCTCCCCCGAATCCCATCCCCTCCTTGCTGCTGCCTGAGTGACCCAAGACACCTTTTTCTTTTCTTCTTCCTTCTCTTTGTGCACAAAGGGGAGAACAAGTCCTGCTCAGACCTGCTCCTCTCCAGGAATTGCTGGGAATTAGATGGAGTGATGCCTGCCTGCGGCAGAGGACAGGGCTGGTTCCCAAAGCCCCGCGTGGGCACCTCTGATAACCACCACAGTGGCTGTTCTTCATACCACCGGCTCATTAGGCTTTCTGGGGCCGAGCCAAGAAATTGCCAAGGACAAGACAGGCGGCGTCTGCCGGCAAACTCTGCGGAGCCCACTCCCCTCCAAGGCCCTTCCTTCAGTGTGAGCAAGGGGGTGAGTTCCGCTGAGCTAGAACCGCGCCTGACAAGTGACACTTTGACGAGCGACGTGATGACGAGTCCCTGGGGAGGCTGTGGAGTCTGGTTCCTGCAGACACTGTCTCCCCTGAGGCAGTCTCCGTGCTTGAGTGCTGAGTCTGTGTGTGTGTGTGTGTGTGTGTGTGTGTGTGTGTGTGTATGCACATCCTGCTTCTCTGAGGAGGATTCTCCAGATTCCACAGCCGACTTGACAGAGGCCGTCCTGAACACTCGTGGGGCCCACAGACTCGGAGAACAGATGTGACAAACCAGCCACTGGCTGCTGAATTCAGGTGATCCCTCCCGTAGTTGCCCTGTCTTCACCCCCTTGTTCCAAGCCGGTCCCCTCGGAGCTGCAGCTCCTGCCCGGATGTGGTGAGGAAGTGAAGATTCAGCCTCCAGGCATGTGATCTGCTTGCTAACTCCAAACCCCTGGATCAAGCCCAAGTCATCAGTCCTGTGCTAGGACAGAGGAGTCTGGTGGGCTACAGTTCATGGGGTCGCAAAGAGTTGGACACTGGGTGGATGCAGAAATAAATGAAACAGGATCCCTTTCTTAAGAGAACTCGCCATCCAGGTACTGTAGCTGATAAAGGTCATAGGTTCCAAAGAAGCCAAGGTCACATGAAAAGCTTCCAGAAAGAGGTGACATTTGAACTTGAAAAATACCTAGGTGAAGAAAAGCCCCCCAAGATGGCATAGATAGGGAGGAGGGCTGGCTCTGCCTTCCAGCGGGGACTTGTGATGGGGTGGCAGAGTTCCCTGTGAGGGAAGCAGATGTAATGAGTGTAAAAGACAGCAAAGAATTGAAGAAGCTTCACATGGGACAGTGTACCAGTTGTCTGGTCCCCAGGGTCCCCTTCCAGATGCCAACAAGCAAGCCTGGGCTTTCCCCTTGTGCCCTGTAGGGAATGTGCCAAGGTCTCATGTGGTCTAATTAGACGGCTCTCAGTATCTCAGAGTCCCCACCTCTACTGGGCCAAAAGAGGCTGCTCCCTTGCTCTGCTCCCAGAGGGCCTGCAAGGGACAATCTCACTGCCCTGCCACCAACAGCCCTTCAAATACAGTTGACCTCTGAATGACATGGGGGTTAGGAGTGCTGGACCCACACAGTCAAATAGCCACATGTACCTTTACCACCAGCTCACCATTTCCACAGAAATCATCTGCGGATGCAGGTTCAACCAACCGTGGATTGTGTGGTATTGTAGTACATGTTTACTGAAAAATATCTGCATGTAAGTGGACACAGGTTCACAGTTCAAACCGCTGTTGTTGGAGGGTCAGATGTATTTGAAATAGCAGCATTTTAGTTGTCTACTGCTGCCTGAGAAGCACCTGAAAACTCAGTGCCATAAAACAACTGACTTTTTCTCACGATTGATGGGTTGGTTTGGCTCAGTGGGCGGTTCTTCTGTTCTACGTTGGCTGGAGTCACTCATGCAACCACACTCAGCTGGGAGTTTGGCTGGGTCTGGGACATCCCAGATGGCCTTATTCATGTCTTTGGCAGTCAGTGCCAGCTGTTGGCTGAGGTGGCTCTGTTCTCCACTCTGCCTGTCTTGCCAACGGGATAGCCCTTGCTCTTAACCTGGCAGTTCTGTTTGAGGGAACCAACACAGACGCTACCAGACCTCTTAAGGCCCTAGCTCAGAAGTCATATAACAACGCTTATGCTGAATTCTGTTGGCCCAAGCAGGTCACAAGGCCAACCCAGATTCAAGGGGAGGGGATAACAGACTCACTGTTTCTTCTTTTGGATGGGAGGAACAGCGGGCACTCACAGGGCTGGGAGAAATCAGTGGTGGCCAATTTTGTTGAGCCTGCCATTACGGCCCCTGTATCGGAGCTCCTCGACACTACATAGCCCATATCCCTTTCAAAGCTCCTGACAGGCCCCAGGTTCTTTCTTCAAAGCCATCTCTCCCCCTCTGAACCCACTCTGGGTTGGGTACATCCTTTACAGACCTGCCCTAGAACCTCCTCCAGTGGGTGGTGGAGAGCAGGGTGAGCAGCAGAATATTGAGGGCTTTCAGAGGAGATCTGGGGAGATGGCCAAAGCCAGAGCAGGCTCTCACTTCTGGGGCAGTCCTCAGATTGACTATGGCCAGAGGATGGGGTGAGGGAGAGGGGCCTCTTGATGGAGGATTATTTAGAGCCCCCGCTGCAGTCCATGGGGTTGCAAAGAGTCAGACACGGCTGAGTGACTGAACTGAACTGAACTTGTCCTAGAGGCCCTTAGGAAAGAAAGCTTCCTGGCTGATAAAGACTCTGAGAAACCTGTCACATAGCAAAACAAAGCATTCTTTAAAAACCTTAAAGGCTCTCCCTGTCCCAGCTGGTCACTTGGAGCAAACACTGCTGGTTAGGAAACTGACTTGGCAATTAATCACTTAAAGCCCTATGACGTCCTACATATTGTCTTGGGTTGTTATTTAACTCTGGCTGTGTTTATGCTGCCAGGGCTGGGTGGAGTCTCTTAGGACAGACTGCAGAGTGGCCCGGACAACTTCTTCCTGGGAAGAAAATCTCTTCTCTCAATTTCTCTCTCTCAATGATAATTTTTATTCTTTTTTTATATTCTGTATTTTCCAATGGTTTTCTATACCAAGTATATTGTACTTTCAAAACAAGAAATGTTAGCAAATTCAAGGAGCCCCTAACAAAGATGTTCATTGCAGTATTATTTATATTAACAAAAATTGAGAACAGCATCCATGTCTAGCAACAAGAAAACTGCTAATTAAAATGAATCCATGGGGTGCAAAAAAGCTATTTAAAATGATGCTCTAAATAGATTTGTGGTTGCCAAGGGTGGGGAGGGGCAGTGAAGAAGGGATGGATTGGGAGATGGGGATTAGCCGATATAAACTATTACAGATAGAATGGATAAACAACCAAGTCCTATTGTATAGTGCAGGGAACTATATTCAATATCCTGTGATAAACCATCATGGAAAAAAATGTATATGTGTGTGTGTGTGTGTGTGTGTGTGTGTGTATAATTGAGTCATTCTGCTGTACAACAGAAATTAACATTGTAAATCAGCTATGCTTCAATAAAATAAAGATAACAGTAAAAAACAAAATGATGCTCTTGAAGAGTTTTTGATGATACAGGAAAATGCTTATAGTAAAACATTCGGTGGTAGCAGTCAACATTTTTTAAGGATTTGATCTAAATTGTGATATATGGAAATTGGCTGATAAGACGTAGCATTTATTGAGCACTTACTGTGTGCCAGCACTTACAGAATCATCTCATTCCATCCTTGCAACATCCCTCTAAGGTAAGTACTATTCGTATCCCCATTTTAAAGATGAGAAAGCTGAGGCACAGAGAAGTTAAATACGTTATGCAAAAATGACACAGCTAATGTCACAGGGCACACATTTGAACCCAAAGAGCAAGATTCCTCTCCCATACTCTCAACCACTATGCTGTGTGTACATGTATAACAGGCTAGAAGGAGATCTGTTAAATGTTCACAGCCCTGATGTCTTGCTAGGGATTATAGGTGGTTTTTCCGCATCTTTGTTACACTTCTCCATAGATTCCAATTTTTCCACAATAAGGCATGATTTACTTTGATCACTGGGAAGAAATAATAATTATTTTAAAACAAGAATCAAAACAAATGAGACCAGCCGCCCTGGCTCCCACCGGTTCCCACTCTCGGCTCTCCCCCTTGGGAAGCACAGGGATCCGGCCCCCTCCTCTGTTTTTGGCAGCTCTTCATCAGTATTTGACTGGACCTCGCAGGTCCTAAATGACTATGGCGAGGCAGCTGCTTCCCCTACGCCAAGCCACTCCCCGATCCTTTCCACCACCCCATCACCCGCACACCCCCCTGGTTTCACAGCCCCAGCATCTGGCAGACACGTGTGTCTTATCCCCACTGCTCCTGGCGCAGACCGTGCCTTGCACACATCCTGCCGTCACCCGCAGCAGCTGACGTCTTGACATAGATAACCGCCTCCGAAAACACATCTCCCCGCTGGCTGCCCGACATTGACACCGGAAGCCCAGAAACACTTGGCCAGTGCAGACAGCTCGGAAGTTTATGGTGGGTGGGAGCACCGTGCCAGCCCCAGACACTCTTCCCCAGGTGGGGGGGAATCAAGGGCAAAGTATGTGTCTTGGACCAGACGTACCAGAACCACCAGATGGGCCAATTTGAGATAGTCAGGAAAAAAAAAAAAAAGCAAGAAGGACCACCAGAAACTCCATTCCTGCCATAGCACCTGGAGTGGTGGGGGCGGGGGTGGGGTGTGTCTTGCCCGTACTCACAGCAAGGAGATCATTGTCAGACTCATTGACATTCAAGCCAAGCCCCAGTGGGATTCGCTTTGTCCCCGTGAATGTCAGCCTGTATTTATCAGTCAGTCAACAAATATTTATTGAGCCTAAAGCAGCAAGTTACAAGGCACTTGGGTTAGGGCAGGGGTTCATGGAGGGTGGACAGAGGGTCCCTCGTCTTCCCTACTCACTCCCCACCACACACACATATATTTTGGAACCACTAATACAGGAATTTGGGAGGTTGGTTCGGGTAGATTTCATACAGTTTTAATGGCTGGTTTACAGGTTGCTGGATAGAGCGGTTGATGGATCATTGTTCGCCCATTTCCTCTCCCCTCCCTGCATTAGAATAGTACCCCCAAGCCCCTTGACATGTGATTTTGCAGTTTTTCTCACTGTGCTTAGTCACTTAGTCACTCAGTTGTGCCTGACTCCTTGTGACCTCATGGACTGTAGCCCACCAGGCACCTCCATGGAATTCTCCAGGCAAGAATACTGGAGTGGGTTGCCATTTCCTACTCCAGGTTTCTCACTGAAAGTGGAGTCTACTTCCCCACTCCTTGACTTTGCCTTGGACCTGTGACTTGCTTTGGGCAATGGGGTGCCTGGAACATTCCTACCCACACTCACCACCACAGCACTCACCCGCTTCCGAGACCAGGGCCACCTGAGCTTCAGCCCAAGGCTGCCAAAAGCAACCTGTGGGACTGAGCATGCCCCTGGCCCTGTGAAGGGCCCTTAGAGGTTCTGGCTGCCCTGGAGACTGGTCTCCCAGTGGGCCTCACTGCCATGCCCGCCACACACACACACACACACACACACACACACACACACACACACACTGGAATTGGAAACTTCAGTTCAGTCAGTCACTCATGTCCGACTCCATGGACTGCAGCACACCAGGCTTCCCTGTCCATCACCAACTCCCAGAGCTTACTCAAACTCATGTTCATCGAGTCGGTGATGCCATCCAACCATCTCATCCTCTGTCATCCCCTTCTCCTGCCTTCAATCTTTCCCAGCATCAGGGTCTTTTCCAATAAGTCAGTTCTTCGTATCAGGTGGCCAAAGGATGGGAGTTTCAGCTTCAGCATCAGTCCTTCCAATGAATATTCAGGACTAATTTCCTTTAGGATGGACTGGTTTGATCTCCTTGCAGTCCAAGAGACTCTCAAGAGTCTTCTCCAACACTACAGTTCAAAAGCATCAATTCTTCGGCGCCCAGCTTTCTTTATGGTCCAACTCTCACATCCATTCATGACTACTGGAAAAACCATAGCTTTGACTAGACAGACCTTTGTTGGCAAAGTAATGTCTCTGCTTTTTAATATGCTGTCTAGGTTGGTCATAGCTTTTCTTTACCTCAGGCAAATAATAAAACCACCGCCTTTCCACCTCCACCAGGGACAGAGCCTGAGGGTTTGGAGATAAGGGCCTAAGGATAAGGTCTTATCTCCAAACCCTGAGGCCCAACACACAACTCTCCAACTAAGCCTGAGAACCACAAGCACAGTGTGTTGATTTAAAGGAGGAGATCTTTTCCAGTCCATAGCTCCACAGGGCAGGAAGGTGGAAGTCCTGTCCACCACTTAGAAAAGGAGACTTTGAGTTGAACACTAATTCACACCAAGTCTGGAAGATGGCTAAACAGTCCTTCACTTTTTTTAAAGCTTCTTAAAAGTCCACACAGAGCAGGTCTCTGTGATTAATACAGGGGTTAGTTCTGAGTAACGAAGGTCAACAATAAGAGTGTCTTGAGATGGGAGGGAGGTTCTAGAGGGAGAAGACATACGTACACATAAGGCTGATTCATGTTGATGTTTGACAGACAACAACAAAATTCTGTAAAGCAGTTATCCTTCAATTAAAAAATAAATGCATTTTTAAAAAAGAAAAAAAATAAGGTGTCTTAAGGAGTCAAAGTATATTTCTCACTCAAATTCCAAGCTAGGTGTTTGGGGCTGGTTTGGTGGCTTTCTCCCTGAAACTAAGGGAATTAGGCAGGTGGTATTTTCCAGAACTGACCACCACCGTATCTCTCATCCCTCATGCTCTTGTATGATGTGATCCTGACCCTCTTCCTATCAAGATGGGAAGTGTAATTCTACCCTTCCCTTGACCCTGAGCAGATGTGACTGTTTTTGGCCAATAGAGTTGGCAGAACTGATGCTGAGATTTGGGGGAGTGGGTCATAAAAGGTCATGCAGTTTCCTCCTTGTTCACTGGAGTATTCCTGCTTGGGGCTCATGGAAGACATCCAACTACCCTGAGGCTGCCATGGTGTAAGGATGCAAAGCCACACAGAGAGGCCATGTGTAGATGCCTGGTTGGCATCTACACATGTAGATGGACACATGTAGATGGACACATCTACACATGTAGAGGACTGGTTGGCAGTCCTAATCTTAGTCATCCATTTAGGGGCCCAGACATGCAAATGAAGCTGTGTTGGATCTTCCAGACTAGTCCTTCAGCCCACTGAGTACCACTGACTGACCTTCGTCAATACCACCAAGGGTGAAAGAATTGCCCAGCCAAGCCCTGCCCAAATTCCTGACCCACATAATCTATGAGCACAGTAAAATGGCTCTTTTAAGCCAGGAAGTCTGAGGTGTTACACACCAAAAGTAATGGGAGTGGGGACTCAGGTTCCATCCAGTTCATTGCTCTGCCATACGTGGGTGGGTGGGTGGGGGATGGCCTTGTCCTCATTGTTCAAAATGGTGTCTAGAGCTCCAACCATCACATCTGCATTCCAGACAGTAGGATGTTGAGAGTAATGAAGAGCAAAGGGCATGATCCTATTAAGGAAGTTCATGAAAGGTGTCTCAGGACATGACACATCCTATTGGCTAATATTTAGTCCTGTAGCCATACCTAGTAGTAAGAGAGGGTGGAAAACATCATCTTTATTCTAGATGATTATGTGCAAAACTAACAATCAGGAATTCTTAGAAATTGCCCAGCGGTCCAGTGGTTAAAACTCTGCACTTCCACTGCAGGGGGTACGGGTTTGATCCCAGGTTGGGGAACTAAGATCCCACATGCCACACAGTGAGGCCAAAAAACAAACAAACAAATAAAAAATCAGGAATTCTATTATTGAAGAAAATGAAGATTACAGGTCTGGCCCACAGCCAAAAGTTCTTTGCCCTCCTCCCTTTCCCCTCCCCCACATTTATTTCTATACTCTCAGCCACCTGAACATCAAGGCTGAAAAAACTATAGATCTTCAGCTTGAACATCCAAAAGACAAATGAGTGCTTTTCCAGCCAGTACTGAAGGCGCCTCTCAAGGCATAATTTCTGATGCTGACAAAGTCCCTATCTCTTTTCTTTCTAAAGACCCATTTCCACAAAGGATGAGGAAAGATGGTAAGTTGGGGTGGGGGTGGAGGACCTGGCCTGCCACATATATTAACTGAGCATCTGCTAACATGTCCATCTAATCATCACCCCAAGATACGGCACTGCCATTATTTTCACTTAACAGGTGAAAAAACTGAGGCTGGGAAAATGTAAGTGACTCACTCAGAGTCACACAGTTCATCCCCTGAGCCCAAGGTCAGGCGCTAAGCTGGGGGCGGTGACTCTGTAAATACCAGTCCCAGGGAGTCCCTCCCTGAGATCATCAGAGGGCCTGCCTGTGTTTTGCAAGATCCTTCCACTATGACGATGCCATAGGTCTTTCTTCCTGCTTCTTCAGGATCCTCTATGAATGTGTCTGAGGCCTAGAGGCCAGTGTTATTCTTTTTTATTATTATTAATTTATTTATTTTAGTTGGAGGCTAATTACTTTCCAATATCACCTACCACCTCTGCTGTTGACTCCTGTGAAGCAGGCAGGCTCCACAGGGGAGCTGTCGGAAGCCTTGAGCTGGCTGAGGATGGGGGTGGGGGTGGGGGTTGGCCAGAGCTGAAACACTAGGAGCCCCTTTTATTTCAACTCAGGCTGGGTCACGGTCCAGATCCCTATGCCCAAGCCTGAGCCTCCTGTCTGTCTCCCCTCAGAGGTGGACTCATTACTGTGAGACAGTCAGGGAGGTGGGGGCAACCCCCACAGCATATAAATCAGTGAGCCTTGCTATGTAAAGAACCATCACAAATGATTAAAACGTTTTGGAGATGGATGGTGGGGACGGTGGCACAACAGTGTGAAAGTATTTAATGCCACTCAACAGTACACTTAAAAATGGTTCAAGTGGGCACTTCCCTGGCGGTCTGGTGGTTAAGACACCATGCTCCCACTGCTAGGGTCACAGGTTTGATCTCTTGTGGGGAAACTAAGAACCCACATGCCATGCAGTGAGCCCCCCCCCACAAAAAGGTTCAAATGGCCAATTTTATGTAACATGTATTTTACCACAATAAAAGAAAATCCCCAAACTTAGTGGCTTAAAACAGCAACACTTTATCAGTTCATGAGCCTGTGAGTCTATAGCTTGGGCTGGGCAAGGCTGGGCAGTTCTACTGGACACACCCGGGTTCACTCATGTAGTCATAACCAGCCAGCAGGTTACCTGGCACTGGCTAGCAGAGAGGGCTTTACTCCCGTCTGGTGGTTGGTGCTGGTTGTCGACAGTCTGGGCCACATGCCTCCAGCTGCCTAATCCAGGCATGTGTTGCCATCACCAAGGTGTATTCCCAGCTTAGCAGTTGTGGGGGTCCCAAGAACACCAAGAGAGGGTAAGTCCCAGCGCACAACATTTTGCAAACCTCTGCTAGTCGTGTCTGATAGCACCCTTTTGGCCAAAGCAAGTCACACTGCCAAGCCCAGAGTCAATATGAGAGAAGACATCAGGGGATAAATATGAGGGCCACCACCGCCACACGGCTTGTTCATGAATTACTGTTGCAACTTCTACAACACACGTGTGTGATCACCCAGGCACATTCGCTTTCAAACCAGACAAGAGAGCTGGTTGCCCAAACCAGCAGCTACTTTAGTCATTAAAGGCACAAGATGCCTCCAGGCAGGAGTGTGGTTTCTGAAAACGCAGACCAGAGAGAGCAAGCATTCTGGCATGAAGTCTCCCCACGGAGATCCAGCACAGATCCCACATCCTCAGCTCTTAGGGTTTTCTGCAAGTCCAGGGGAGCAAGCCGGGTGCCCCTAGGTCTTCCCCAGACAGTTTTGTGGCCATGCCATGCTCTCTAACCCATCCGCTCCTTACAGGCAAATGATGATTCCCAGGCTATGTTCCCGATCAATACTGACATGTTAAAAATCAGGATTGGAAAGCAGTGAGAAGGCAGCAGAAAATGAGTCTTTCCACAGTTTTCCTTTCTGCCCTGCCCTGGGAACGAAGAGCCAGAGAATGCCTGACTGTGCCCTTTCATAGGTGACCCCCTGTCCATCTGGGTGGAAGGGGCGGGGGTTGTCCTGCCCCAGTCACTTGTGGAAGGCCAGCCAGCACAGCTAAGTGGATGGCGAGAGAGGTGGCCACACCCACAGTTCGAGTCTGCACAGGGATGTGGAGGACCTGCATCAGCCCCACCAACCACTGCTGACTGACCTTGGGCAAGTTAAGTTACTTAGTCTCATCCAATTAGTTTCCTCATCGACTCAATGGATATGAGTTTGAGCAAACTCCGGGAGATGGACTGCTTGCTGTAGTCCATAGGATCGCCAAGAGTCGGACACGACTAAGCAACTGAACAACAAGTAAAAAGACTAGAATAAGCCCTCCTGTGGGGCCATCCAGAAGATTCTATGCCCGAACCCTTGCATGGAACAGACAGTCCAGAGCACAAAGAAGATGTTTAACAACCATGGCTTGTCTTTCAAAATGGCTGTCTCCCCCAAGCCACCAGGCAAGAAAGCTCCTGGGTAAGAGAGCACAGATGTTGTTTTAAACTTTTGTTTGGGCAGCACATCTAGTTTGCCCTCAGCATGATTCCAGACAGCTCCTCTCCTCTGCCAGGAGCCATCCCAAAGTCTAAGGATATTCCAACAGTCCCTGGAAAGCCTACTTCTCATTCACAGTGGCAGGGATAGAGGAGACGTCTGACAGGAAGGAGGTATCACCATGGTGATGGTGGGGTTGGTGGGGGGTCACAGGCCACTGTCAGTGGGCACCCCAGCAGGTTCCAGAGAGCAGGTCAAGTCATGGCTCCATACACCACCTCTCCAAAGTCCAGAAGCTGTGTTATTGAAAGAATTTTAATTTTTCCCTTCCGTAGACCTTCCCCTGTGCATGCGTGCTAAGTCGATTCAGTCATGTCTGACTCTTTGCGACCCCCATGGACTATAGCCCACCAGGCTCCTCTGTCCATGGGATTCTCCAGGCAAGAATACTGGAGTGGGTTTGCCATGCCCTCCTCCTGAGGATCTTCCCAACCCAGGGATGGAACCCGCATCTCTTATGTCTCCTGCATTGGCAGGCGGATTCTTTACCACTAGCGCCATCTGGGAAGCCCAGACCTTCCCCTCCACCCCACTAAATGCCAATCTCAGAGAGGGAGGGGGGGAGTAGGGATGAGAGGGCATTTTTAATGACCTTATGTGGTAGCAATGTCCTCCAGGATGGAGCATCCTTTGGGTGAAAAAAAAAATTAGTATTCTCATCAGCTGGAGAAAGAATCTGATGCCAGGAAATGGTGTCCGGTGTTCTCTCATCCTATTCCATGAGGCAGATAGCCTACCACCACGACCAAAGAGCCACCCCCTGCACACACACACACAATTCACATCCCCTTGGTTCATGAGATTTACCACTGAGCATGTTCAGTCATCCAGAGCTGATCTTCAATGCACCCTAGATTACCCAGGTGCTGAAAACCAGGCTTATTTTGCATGTTGAGTCATTAAACACTGCCCCCACCCGTTCAGTTGGTTTATTGCAAGTTCATTGGTCTCCCCACCCCCACTCAACTCTATCATACTCCGTTATGTTTTAATTAATTTATTTCTCTATATCAGAAAACAATGTCTCCCTGCTCTTTCATGAGATGACCAAAAACGTCTCTGCCTCCCAATTTTGACTTAGAGCTGGAGGGACGGAGACAAGTGATGTCAGCCTGGCACTGGGGGAGATGTGGAAGCTTCCACCCATGGGCTGCCCCACAAAGGCAGGGAAGGATGAACTGCCACCTTTTCCTTAAGGTTCAGGCTAGCAAGGCTGCAGTCCTCCTGCCGTCCTCTGTGAGCTCCTGATCTCCTCATGCCTAGGGGCATCCGGTCATTGTTATATTGGGGAGGGGGCACCTAGGTACATAGTGGGGGGCTGTGGAGGACCCTGATCAATCCATCCTGGCTTTGAAGCTCTAAATAGGAGCTACCCTCTCGTCCTTTTTTCTCCAGGTTCAGAAACCTGGACAAATAACTCCCAGCCTCCCAGGGCCGATGCCCAGATCCGGATGGAGGGGGAGGAGAGAGTGGGCTGCAGGAGGGAGGGGGCGGGAGTGCCGCACCACCGCCGCCGCCGCCGCTGCCTCCCCCTGTGTATAAAACTCCCTTTGTATGCAGGTCGCCGGCTGCTCCCCATGCCAGGTGCAGCTGCCAGGATTCTCAATGCGGTTTGAACACAATTTGCCAGTGTTGGTTCAGCTCCGCTGGCTTCCAGTTGGGGGGCCATATGCTGCCTTTAATCTGCCTGTGCGATTCTCACCGATGTCAATAGGCGCGGGCGGGTGGGTGGCTCAAATGGCCCGAGAGAGCCGGGGCTGGGGTGGCTCTCCCACTGCTGCCAGGCAGGCCGGCTCTCCACGCCGCTGAGGACCACCGACGGGTCCTTGCGGGAGGTCGTGGCGCTGGGTAGTGGGGACAGGCAGGGCCGGCCGCTGGCAGCTGCCCCTGTGTTTGGCTATGGCGCGTGGGAGCCTCTCTGGTCGGCCATCCCCATAGCCATCATTGGCCTTCCCCTCCGCAGAGATCCCTGCCAAGGAAGTTGGCCAGGGAGGTGCCAGCACTCAGTCCAGACTTCACATTTCCCTCATTCTTTCTTTAATTGGATTTTTGGTCCTGCTGGGCAAAATAAGCTTTCCACTGGCAAAGCACTCTAGCCTCTTCTGAACACACGATGGTGCCCGGCAGCTCTAGGGTGTTCTAGGCAGAGCGTCACCTTCCTCCCCCAAGCCAAAGCATTCATGCCTTCTCTCCAGGGACTCCAGAGCATGGTGTACACACACGTTCGTGCACACACAAATATACTACGTGCACACACACCACAGGCACACATATAGCCCTTACCAAATGCACACACACATACCACAGGTACACCCTACATGCACACACATACCACACACACACTCTACCAGTGACAAACTCGGTCCCCCTCCAAGACCTTGATTCTGAGGCCTTCTTTGAAAACAGATTCTCACTAACCAGGTGAAGATCCCTGCTCCGAACGGCCTGGGAGGAATTGGGCATCAGTGCTCTGAGCTGGGACCCAGAAGCCAGCAGCACCCTGTCAGCGGCTGCTTGGCCTCCTCTCTGCTAGTTTGACCCTCACTCCCTGAAACCCTTTAAGTCCCAGCCACAGATCAAAGTGCCAAGAAAGCCACCTCTCATCCTCGCAGGGCTTAGCTGCAAGGGGCTGAGGAAGAAGCAAGCAGGCAGGCTGGAGTCTGAAGAAGTGGCATTTCCCCAGCAACCCGCGACAGAAGACGTGTGGGTAATCTGAGACTTGGACTGAGCCTTAGGGAAGAGAGGGAGAGGAGAATGGTGGGGAGAAAAGGAAGGGGAGGAGAGAGAGGAAGAAGAAGGGAGGAAAATGCCACTCCCCACCCAATCCCATCCGTCTTTAAATGAGGTTCAGTTTTAAATGCAGGCAGCTCCGAGGGCAGAACATGCTAAACCCCCCCCCCATCTACTGCACCCCCCTCGCCCGAGTTTAGCATATTAAGGAAATGCAACCTATGGGATCCTTACTCCCACGGCCTTCCAGAGCCCCTCATCTCCCTGCTGCCGGGCCCTTCGAGACCTGCAAGGACACCGTTAAGCAGCCCTCGCCCCCCGGGGTTGTGAAGGTGCTTATTAAAATACAACGTGCTCAGCCCCAGCCACGGTCCCCCCCCCCCCGGAAAGCTGCTGACCGTCAAATACATCACAATAGTTCAGAGTCCCAGTTAACAAGCGCCCATTAAAATTTGACAACCAGGTAGTAGCACAGAAAGCGCTCATTTTGAAAAAAACTTGAGCGCTTTCTGCTGGTTCAGCAAGACAAAGTCGGTTTACCTGTCCCTGGCATTTTAAGCCTGGAGGAGCACGGAGGCCTTAGCTCCTGGGTGCTGCCTGGTTAATGGAATGCGGGGTGTTTATTTGCCAGGCCACATCTGAACCGGCTTGCTAATGAGCCTGCGGTGGTAAGCTTGCTGTCAGTCAGTCTGCCTTTTTTTAATCAAAAGATGAAACAGTCGGTTATCAAGGATTAATGACTCTTACAGCATCCATATGAGGCTCATATTTATCTTTTAAAAGAAAACGGAAGGAAGAAAAATGATGAGATTTTGTTTCAGTAAGCAGTTTAAATCTGCTCTGGTAAGTTGAATTCATTCATTCATTAATTCAGTCATGTGTCTGGGAGAAGCCAGCGGGAGCCCCTTCCATCATAAGAACTTCTGACTGTGAAATAAACCCCGAGTAACCAGATTAACTATGAAGTATGTCTCCGTCAGGTTTTAGGCATTAGTTCAAGTGTAGTTTCTGGGCATTTCAGCTTATTGTAGCGACTTGCCGATTCTGGGGTTCCAGGCAGCAAGCACTTCTGGAGGAGATAGAGTCTCTGTTCCTCATCTCCGGCTTCAAATTAGAGTTCCTGTATGCAGTGACATGACCGTGCAGTGTTGACTTCACTAGGAAAGAATATCAGTATTTTAAATAGATTCCCATATAATTTATATATTCCTGCATAGCATAAAAAGTGTAAATACCTCTCCATGTCTGAACACACAGAGGCATATGTGCACACACGGGCACACACATGGGTACACATACACACACCTGTATCACACATACATGCTTGTGACCATGCAGAGAATATGGCTACCAAAATACTCCTTTGAACTGTGAGTGGGCTTTGTTTACAACAAATAGTAGGATACTAGGATCTCTTATTTAGTAACCCAAGACATATTTTGGCCCAAAGAGAAAGCTCTTGGCTTTGTTCTCATCCGGAGTGGGCCCGGCCATTTTCTAAGTTGGCTCTCTCTCTATTGGCCTCTTTCTTTGTATTTGCAGTCTTCTCTCTGAGTACCTATGTGCTCTGGGGGATGAAAGCAATAACTCACATGAGGATACTTGAAATCACAGCCAGAAATGTCAAGGTGCTCCTTCCCACATCATCAACAATGAGACACACTCAGGTTACAATGCCGACCATTTTGGAAATTAAATGATGTTTACGACGCTGCTGCCCAGCATTCGATGGCTTCAAAGAAAGGTAAATACTGATTGTGCAGTGGGCTGGGGAATCACAGATAAATTCAGAAACCTCAATGAGGTCTGTCTACCGTGGTTTAATCTCGCCGGGTCTCTGGCTCCTCTGTAATATGGTGATATTAACACCTGATCTACCAGCCAAACTGGGGAGCCAGGAGAATTAGAGAAGAGAACAGAAATTAAAGGAAGTGCCTAACGGGGATTATTTGAGGGTGGGGTAACTAACAGTTCATTTCCCGTGGGAAAGGTGTCACCTGGTGGACCTGGAACTGACTGTTCTGCAGATTGATGTTCTGACCTCTGGGTTAGGAAAAGAGGTTGTTAGAGGGGGAGTGTAGAGACAATCCCGCAGACTTCCCTTAACCAAATGATGACTTCAACAAACCCCTCCCCCCACACACACACAAAGCACTGAGAAGGACACAGCTTTGCTTCCGCCATCTTCTTGCCAGACATGCAGAACCTGAATGGAATCAGACGAACCCACGTCAAAAGACATTTTGCAAAATAACTAGCCTGTCTGCTTTAAAAAGGTCAAGGTCAAGAAACTCAACACAAGACTGTGGACCTGTTCCAGATTAAAGGGAGACGAAAGAGACATGATGATGAAATGCAATATCCAACTCTGAATTGGATCTTGGAACAGAATTTTTTTTTTCTTTTGCTATACAGAATAGTAGTGGGACAACTGAAGAAATATGAATGTCTGTAGATTAGATAACAGTATTATACCAATGTTAATTTCCTGATTTTGATCATTGCATTGTGGGAATGTAAGAGAATATCCTTGTTTCTCAAGAAAGCTATGCCTAAGTATCATAGGTAAAGGGTCATCATGTCTGCAGCTTATTCTCAAAGAGTTCACAGACATCTGTATCTACAGCTATCTATTTACCTACCTATATGCCTATCTATATCTGTCCAGAGAGACACAAAGAGAGAGGATAAAGGAAATTGGTAAAATGCTTACTTTTGAAGAATCTGGGTGAAGAGTATATCAGAATTCTTTGTACTATTTCTGCAACTTTTCTGTGAGCCTGAAATTTTCTTCAGCTATGGATTAATAAATATATAAAAGACTTTGGGTTTCTCTTTGTAGATATAAGCAAAGAGGAAGTGAGGGAAGGGGCTGGAGCTCGACTTGGTGAGCATGAGGGTGGCCATGACCCAGCAGAGAAGAAACAAGATACGGCACAGCACTAGCGCTGACCTGAGCCAAAAGCTGCCTCTGGAATTTTCTGCCACACGTACAGTGAAGCCAGCTGGGAAAGTGTTCTGTATGACTCAGTACCCAGCATGGGGCTCACCACTTAGTAGGTGCTCACTCCGGTTTTGTTACTGAATGAATGAATATACTCCTCCCTAGGCATCACAGGACTGTGGGCTCTACAGGTCTGACCAGGGCGTTAAAGGAAGCTTGCTATTACGTTTAGTGGCCCCAGTTGGGTGAGAAGTCTTGAGTGGCAGTGGGAGTTGGGACTCCCTGCATTCATCCAAATGCTTATTCGAGATTCATTATTTAAGCAACAGTACATCCCCCAAATAAACACGTGCGTCTTTGCAGCCTGCAGCCCAGGAGCACTATTAAACACACAGCGGCAAGAGGCCCAGGCCCTCGCTGCTGCGTGCAATTTCCAGCCGGCTCGCTATTCTTTTGTCACCGCCTTTTTATTGGTTTTCTCAAAGTGGTTACAATGCTGTTATTGTAAAACCCTCACAGCAGAAGAGAGAGAGAGAGAGAGAGAGAGAGAGAGAGAGAGAGAGAGAGAGAGAAAGAGAGAGAGAGAGAGAGAGAGGCGGCAGTGATGTGGAATGGAGCGATTTCTGCCAGGAGAGCCTGCAGACCCCCGGTGGGGAAAGCTACCTATCAAAAGGGGTGGGGGTAGGGGAAATGGAGCCCTTTCTTTGCTCTGGTCAACTTGACCTGCTCATAAATCCACTGGGAGCCAGGGCAGCTGTTGAATTCCCTGGAGGGTAAATGGCCTTGGCGCTTTCTGCCCCTAGGGAGGCCCCCCGGAAAAGAACCTCAGCTGCCCCTCCCCCTTCACAGTCTACCCCTGCTTCTGGATGCTCGGCCAGGCCTCACCCCAGATCAGGGGAAGGAGGAGGCTGGAGGACTGAAGCCATGCTCTTGGGGACTGTGACTTCCCTAGCATTGCCTCTCTTCGCCTGCAGGAAATACTTATTCTCATCCTACCCCATTATAAGTATTGAGGTATAATTTGCGTGCCATGAAACGTGCACATTTGGGGTCTAGACACCTCAGTGACTTTTCTACATCGCCTAGTTTAACAAATAGAGCAACGCTGTCCAATACAATGTTGTGCAAAGTTGAAAATGTTCTGTACGTGTTACATGCGGCTACTGAGCCTTTGAACTGTCACTGTTGTTACTAAAAAGACAACTTTGTAATTGCATTTCATTTTAATGTACACAGCTGCATGTGGCTAAGGGCTACTATGTTAGCATGGATAGAGAACATTCCCATCAGCCCAGAAAGTTCCCTCGGGCTCCTTCCAGTCACCACACCCCAAGAGGTAACCACTTTTCTGACTTCTATCGCCCAATACCAGGGCTACTGCACCTCGGATAGACATTTGGAGCCAGATAATTGTAGGACTGAGCTGGGCCCTGTAGAATGTTTAACAGATCCCTGACCTTGACCCATTAGGTACCAACAGCACTTACCCTCAGTCGTGACAGCCAAAAATGTCTCCAGACATAGCTAAATGTTCCCCATTGGGGGGGGACTACTGGGGGTTGGGAGGGTGGAGATTGACTCCTGGTCCACAAACACTGTCCTAAATTAGTTTTGCTTGTTTTTGAACTTTAAATAGGGCTTCCCCAGTGGCTCAGTGGTAAGAATCCACCTGACCATGCAGGAGACGCAGGTTCAATCCCTAGATCGAGAAGATCTCCTGGAGGAGGAAATAACAACCCATTCCAGTATTCCTGCCTGAGAAATCCCATGGACAGAAGAGCCTGGCGGGCTACAGTCCATGGGGTCACAAAGAGTCGGACATGACTGAGTGACAAACTTTAAAGAAATGGAATCATACGGTGCATACTATATGCCCCTGCTTCTTTTGTAAAAAAAAAAAAAAGAAAGAAAAAGCAGCAGAAATTTGTTGTTCACAGTTCTGGAGGTTGGAAGTTGGAGATCAGGGCACCAGCCTGGTAGGATGAGGGCCCCTTCCAGGTCTCAGACGTCTGTCACTTCACAGAAGGCCGATTCTTTTACTCGATGTAACGGCTGGGAGTCTCATCCAGGTTGTTGTGTGTATTGGTGGTAACACATTCCTTTGTATGGCTGAGTAGTATTCCATTGCACGGCTATATGATAGTTTGTTTATTGAAAAACATCTAGGCTGTTCCCACTTTGGGGCTATAGGGAATTTTGTGCAGATAAAAAGCTTCCCCGGTAGCTCAGATGGTAAAGCGTCTGCCTACAATGCTGGAGACCCAGGTTTGATCCCTGGGTCGGGAAGATCCCCCGGAAAAGGAAATAGCAACCCACTCCAGTATTCATGCCTGGAAAATCTCATGGACCGAGGAGCCTGCAGGGCTGCAGTCCATGGGGTCCCAAAGAGTTGGACACGACTGAGCGACTTCACTTTTGTGCAGATAGAGGCTGTCATTTCTTTCAGGTAAATGCCCAGGAGTGGAATTGCTCGTCACAGGTAGGTGTGTGTTTAACTTCATCAGGTGCTCTTTCCCAGAGTGGCTGTGCCATTCTACTTTCCCACCAGCAACCTATGAGGGTCCTCTTTGCTCCCTGCATCCTTGCCTTATGGCATCACCCATCTTTTTCATTTTAGCCATTCTAGTGGGTGAGAGGGCGGCTTCCTAACAGCCACAAAAGCTTGCCGCAGGAGTCAGATGAAGACTGCCACCACAGTAACAACAGCATAAGAATTGGGAGGGGGTCTCAGAGATCCCTGGCCTTAGTGAGCTCAGAGTCCAGGGAGCAGAGTGCACCTGGTAAGACACCCCCCCAGTGGGGGTGTGGCCAGTTGCTTCCCCACAATGCTCTTTCTGCTCCTCAGCTTGTAGGAGGGGAGAGGCCATGGCGGGAAGAGGTGCCCTGGGACAGAGAAGACACAGACAAGGACAATAATTCCTGGGAAACAGTTTGCATCACAAATGAAAAGAGCACATAATATGTGTTCAACCCCTCCTTCCCTCAGGCCCACCCCATTTCCAACATACATGGGTACACACACCCCTCCACGAGAGACACAGGACAGCAATTTGTTCTTTGAAGAGAGGAGGGGTGATGTTGAGGGTGGCGCTAGTGGTAAAGAACACACCTACCAATGCAGGAAACAAAAGAGTCTCTAGTTCAATCCCTGGGTTAGGGAGATCCCCTAGAAAAGGGCATGGCAACACACTCCAGTATTCTTGCCTGGAGAATCCCATGGGCCGAGGAGCCTGGCGGGCTACAGTCCATGGGGTCACAAAGAGTCACACACGACTAAAGCAACTGAGCGTGCATGCACACACAGGGTGACGTTGATGAAGGGGAGGTAAGAAGAGTAGCAGCTTGGCTGCTACTTGGGGGTTCAAAATGTTGGGCCAAGGACATGCCTACTTTGGGAATATCATAAATTAGACCCTAGAGAGTAAGAAATGTGTCCAAGAAATCAACCTTGATCCTCACCTCAGAGCAGCTTCTGGTCTAATTTTCGACAGAAAAGAAACAGTGGAGATCATATAATGCCACCAGGACCTGGACACAGAACCGTGCCCCCATCAGGGTTCTGACAAAGTGTGACAGGTGAAGCCAGAGGGTCTACCACCGCAAGTCAGGAATCTGAAGAAGAGGAGCACCTGGAATTAACCACAGGACAGAGGAAGCACCCTGATATCTGAATCAGAATCCGTGTCTCAGCACGCTCTTTCATTTGGTGCTATTTCTGAGGGACTTGTTAATTGCAATGCTCCCCTCAATTGTTATCTCAGGGAAATGCTATTCCCTGCCCACCTCCCGGCCAAAAATTCCATTTATCTCTTTTTAGAACCTCAAGTAAACTCCTGGTAATGAAGCAACCGATACCTTCTACTACAGAAAGTGTCAATCTCTTGTGGGCCATCAAGAAAGGTCTCTGACAATATTACCTTTTAGAGGTCAAGGTGTGTGTATGTGGGGGGCGAGGGGCAGAGATAGGGGATAGGAGGGGGGTCACCTGGAGACAGCCTCACCTGTTCTGTCAGTGGCTCAGAAAAAAATTTGGCTGAAACTGGGAAGCAGCCCTTCTGGCATTTGGAAGGTAGATCTTGGTCAGCCTAGAGAGGGGACTCAGTCTGGTGTTTTGGGGCTGGAACATTCCTAAAGGCACCCTGCCATAGTAGGGCTCCAAGCTGACATCTGATCAGGGAGAGATGTTAGCCAGCCGAGAAATCCTAGTGTGAGGACATCAAGCTGAAGATGGTAAGTCAGATGCTCCAGGTTTGTGTTTGTATATTTTCTCTGTGCCTGCCTCCAAAATATTTATGAAAATATTTCTTAATATTTTCATAGTTAAAAATTAACTTTAATATTAGATGATATGTGCCGAGGGCATCATCTGTTTTGTTCACAGCTACATGAACAGCTATATATGTGCCCAGCACCTCAATCATTGATTATATGTGTTGAACTGCTGAAGAGCAAATCCTTGATTCAATGTGGAGGCCTTGGTTTAGCCAAGCAACTCAATCTGAGAAGGCTCAGTATTCAGGAGCAGAGAAGGCCCACTCAGGGTGCGGCAGAGAAACACGAAGCGTCTGTGACACCAGCATGACAGTCTCAGGGGTGACCAGCGTCAGAATCCCAAGGGGAAGGGGACGTTTCTGAGGTTTCGTTGTCCAGTCGTGTTCTCAGTCCCTTGGCGCTGGTTAAGCTTCCATTGCCAGTCTCCAGGGACAGTAGTTTTTATTTTACTCATCACTGCCCTTATGTGGCCTCTTTTCTTACACAGGCCCCTGAATCTTCAAGGTGTGAACACAAGCAAGTTTCTAGGAAGGAAAAGCTCTCGACAGACAGGGGCGGCCAGACTCTCAAACTTCCCTCCCGGAACAATTCTTTCTCTTGGGGTTTGCACCTAGCAGCCTCCAGTAGCCTCCAGGAAAAATGTGACAGAACCCTGAAGGGCAGAGTCCTTTTCCCTGTTTCACCTCAGCAGAGCCGAGACCAGCAGACATTCTTAAAATGAGCTTTGCTAAACACTGAATGAAAAACAGAAGTATAAGTCATAAAAAGTCACACTGCTTTCCCAAGTCTAGACTCATCCACGCCTGTGCTCTGGAACTAGATAAGGGAGCTGGAGTGCCATCAGAGGCCCTGGTTTTACCTAAGTCTCCCTACTCCCAGCTTAGAAGAAGCCAAGGCCACGTTCCTCCAAGAGGCAGACACCATCTCTGTCCCAGGACCTGGGAGGAGAAGTTTCCTAGTACTTCTGCCTCGGGTATGGCACCTCCCAACTCCCCTTCATCTCTCCCCCATGGTGTGAGGGTGCAGCTAGCCTGTGGATGATTTGCAGGACAGCCGCGCTTGACAGCCAGCAAATAATAGAGCTCTCTGGGTCTCTGTTATCTAATCCACCTACCTCTGGAGCTTCCCTTGGCAATTCACTCAGGAAGCGCCCCTCCCCCCACACCATCTGGAAGTGGTTTTTGAAAAATCGACACATTACTGTTAATGTAGGCTTTTGCAAGATACAGTTGCAAGTGCAGCCCCTAAACTGTAAGTTCCTGGAAGGTAAGGGATTTTATGTTGTGCTCCACTGTAGCACTATCACCACCACATAGTAGGAGCTTAATAAGCAATGGTGGAATGAATAAGGAATTAAAAAACTTACAAAAGGGTGTTCCAGTTATTTCTGCATAACAAATTATTCCAAAGTGTAGGAGCTTAACGACTATTTCATTATACTTGCAGTTTCCACGGGTTGGGATTTTGGATCTAGTACGGCAGTGATACCTGAGGTCTCAGTTGAACAGAGGTGAAGGTTTGGGGGCTGGAGTCACCTGGAGAGTCCTTTGGGCATACATCTGGCACTTGGGCTGAAATAACTCAAAATCTGGACTCAGCTGGGACAGTCATTCTGAGCACCTACATGTGGCCTCTGTGTAGACTGTGCTTCCTCACAATATGGCCAACTCAGGGTGATCAGACTGCTTACATGATAGACACTCAGGGCTCCAAGGTGAGGGCTGCCTGGCCTTTCATGTCCCAGCCCTGTCATACTCTTAGTTGAGGCTGTCATCAGATTCAAGGAAAGGAGAAACAGATCCCACTTCCCATTAGAAAAAGTGTCAGAAAATATTGGGGTTATGTTTTTAAACCACCACAAAGGCCGAAAGATTAGAAAGCCCCATCTCCTAATGATTTTTAATTCATTCCCTCCACAGAATTTATCTTGTATGTCTACCACATGTCAAGCCCTGGGTTGGGTGATGCGTAAGGATTTAAGGGAATGAACAAAATAGACATTGTCTCTGCCTTCATGTAGCCTGCATTCAACTAAAGAAGACAGACATTAACCAAATAAACATGCAAACAAATGCATAGTTACAGATCATGATGAACACTATTAAACCAGTTGGGGGGGGGGGGTGACCTGAGAAGGAAGAGGGAGACTTAATTTAGATGGGAAGGGCTTCCCTGATGGCTCAGTAGTAAAGAATCTGCCTGTCTTGCCAGTACAGGAGACAAGGGTTTGATCCCTGGTCTGAGAAGATCCCACATGCCTTGGAGCAGCTAAGCTTGTGCAACTATTGAGCCTGTGCTCTAGAGCCCAAGAACCACAACAAGAGAAGCCACCACAATGAGAAGCCCACCCACCGCAACTAGAGAGTAACCCCCACTCTCCACAACTAGAGAAAAGCCCACACAGCAACAAAGACCCAGCAAGGTCAAAAATAAATGAATTTTTAATGGGAAATATTTTGCTCCTCTAGAAGCAAAATCTGATGCAAGGTTTTGACTGTAAGGAGTTTCTTTTGAGGCAATTCTTGGAAGTACCATAGGGCAATGGGGCATGAGAGAGAGCCAATAAGGAAGCCGGAGGATGTAGTCATAAGTAGGGTACCACATGGGCAAATGCGTCACTGCCCATTGACAGTGTAGAACACACCTCAGACTATCCCACCTGAAGGACAAGAAACTGGGGCAGTGTTAGTAGCTCAGTCATGTCTGATGATTTGTGACCCCAGGGACTGTAGCTCACCAGGCTCTTCTGTCCATGGAATTATCCAAGAAGAATCATGGAGTAGCCATTTCCTTCTCCAGGGGATCTTCCCAACCCGGGGATCAAACCCAGGTCTCCTGCATTGCAGGCAGATTCTTTACCATCTGAGCCACCAGGGAAGTCCTCTAGAAACTGGGGCATCTCCCCACTAAATCCCAGTAGTCACAGTTTGGGGCAATAGTGCAGGCCACCCTCCTGTGGACACTGCCCATTCAAGCATCCAGTTAGAGCCTCAGGCAAAGGGCCCCAAGTTCTGGCGGAAGGAGCTCTCACTTGACTCTGGAGCCAACGGTCAAAGTGGCCCTCCCTGAGCAAGTGCTCTCTCAGAGAAAAAGTTCAAGCCTCAGGAACACAGGATTTGTAGATACTGTGTATTATTTTTGTGTGTTATTTGTGGATTTTCACTAAGCAACACCCCAGTGTCAACACTTAGGACGTAGCCTTCCATAGCAATACATTCAGGGTTTTCTTCCCAATGACTGGCAACACTGCCCATCCTAGCCCCCACCCACCCCTCCTCCTTTGTGACTAATGGAAAAACATCGGCAAAATTGCCCACAGGCAGGCAAGGTGGAGCTGTTTGTGCCCAGGAGAGTTTTCCCTTTGTGTGAGATTAACTGCCAGGAGTTGTGGGTGCCACACCCTGTGACTGTGACCTCAGCTGAGCTTGCAACAGGGAGGCTGGCCCACCTGAAGTCACCACCTAGCAATTCACAGGGCTCATTCAAACCTAGTCAATTCTCTAGGAGGGGAGGACGTGCATATAGTGAAACCTGGGAAGCCCCACCTTTGTCCAAGGGTGGTCACATTAACAGAAGACAATACTCCTGACACGTGCCCGAGTCACAGTCGAGGCTGGCAGGTGGTTCTCTGGCTCTGGAGCCCTTGGTGAGTTTCCAAGAGAACACACGCAGTTCCTCTGAAAACCTTTGCCAGGCTGGGCTCCACCAAATCACAGGGCTGCCGCAGACCGGGCACGATGCTACAAAAACAGCATTTAATAAACTAGAGCAACAGGAAGAGAAAATAAGCAAGTGGCTGAAAAGAAAGGTATTTTTACTAAGACAATGTAATACCCTTTTATTTTCAAATAGCTAAGTAGAATTTCTATAAAATTTTCAAAGAGCGTTTGTCTTAATGACCCTTTTAAAGCATACTTTTCCAATTCCACTGCTACAGAATCTCAAATATACGCTATGCCTTGGGTTAAGCAATTTTTTTTAAGTTAAAAATAATAAGAATAACTGCTGAGGTAGTGAAGGCGCTTGGCAGGGTGGGTGAGTGAAGTCAGGAATGGAGCTCTTGCCACTTGTCAACACGTTTCCCTGCTGTGTGAGCACTACAGTCATCACCTGCTGCTTACCTGAGAGGCGGCTTGCTTGGGGGCTCTTGAGTCGGTTCCCAGGCAGCGGTTCATCCCTGTGTCTTGCCTGGGTCACTGCCACCCTGAGGACAGCCAAGCCAGGAAGGGGTGCAGGGAGAGGAAGAAGGAAGGAAAGGGAGTGAAGAGGGAGGAGGGGAAAAGGAAGACAAGGTAAGGGAGAGGAGAAGAGGAAGGAGAGGAGGTGATGGGAGAGCAGACGAGGGGAGAGAATTCTACCGGGCTTGGAAAAGCCAGGAAGTTAAATTCCTAAGCCTGTGATAAATAGAATCCCAGCTGTACCAAGAACAGAGCAGTGGTAAAATCATTCACACTTGGAATTCCTGACAGTGGAAAATAAACTCATCATTGCTGGTGAATGGAAACTTAGGTAGGGATGATGATGTCCGGGACTCCAGACCCCACATCCTGGGTCCTTTGGGCACAGACACTTTAATGGGTTAAGAAAGCAGACTGGGGGCCTGCCCAATGCAGCACCCCTGGAAGTCTTCAGGCCAAGTTGCCCAAAGCCCAGAAAGGCAGAGAAAAGAAGCCAGAAGGAGGCAGGGAAGAAGTCGGGAGTCAGAAGATGGGAAAGAGAGCAGGCTGGTCTGGAACAGGGAAGGGTAAGAAGCTGAAGCCGAAATGCAAGAAGCCTGGGCTGGGACAGGGGCGGTCGTGACCTGAAGGAGAGGTCCAGGATGAGGAGTGAAAGGAAGGAAGAAGGTTGCTGGGCTTCGGGGAAACCCCAGGCTGCAGCAGCAAGGATCAGAAGCCTCGCCTGTGGGGTGGACAAGACTTAGTCGCTGGCATCCTGGTCTGCCCCACCCCCATGCCTAGTGGCAGGGTGTCCCCAAAGGTTGGGCTTGGACAGAAGCTCCTCAGGGTTCGGCCTCCTCTGCATCCAGCAACCCTTCCACCTGATATGTGGGGCGAGGCCTGGGCAGTGCCTCGCCTCCTGACTCCAACCATCTTCCCAGTCCCTGACACCGGTCTGATGGAGGGCAGCTGGCCTCTGGGTCCCTTTTTGAATGTAAGCACCCTCCCCTCCACTTCTGACAGCCTGCACCTGGGACTTCTCTACAGGCCACCCTCAGCTCCTGACACAGCTCGTCCTCAGAGAGCGGGTGAATCTAGGAGTTTGTAACCCCACTCCCAGGGGCACCCTGAGCGGCTGACAATGCCACATGAGGGAGTGTGACAGCTCACTTCTCTTGCCTGGAGTCAGGACAGACTGTGAGGTGTGACTTACCCTCAAGAGCACCCCCCCTAAGGAATCACTTCCCCACAAATCCTGTCTCAGGGTCTGCTTCTGGGGAAACGGAAGCCCTAGGGCCCATGAGCAGGACCTGAACAACAGTTAGCTTGAGTAGACACGATACAACGGTGCTTCATCCAGTCCTCGGAACCGATGGCCCCACTGGTACTGAGCACGCCACCCCAAAGAGGAAGCGGAAACGCAGTGATCAGAAAGGGACTCTCCCAGTGTGGCACAGCTGGTGAGCAGAGCAGCCGAGATTAAAGCCAGCTGCTGCCAGCTCTGAAGCCAGCATTTAGTCCTTGACATCCCACTGAAATGAGGTGGGGGCTGCTGGCTCTCCTGCGCAGAGCTCGGCTGCTTCAGAAGGGAGCTAACATCTCTGAGGCCAGCCGGGTGCTTAGGACGGGTGACCAAGGAGAGAGCGAAAGCTCCATTCAAGCCCTTAGTGTAGCGATTGATGTGTCTGCCATACCGGCTCACCTGGACCCAATTCCCCAAATTCCTGCTGGATTTGCCTCTGCACCCAGAGGTCTTCAGCTAGGGGCGAGCTGGCTCATCAACCCTCCCCCATTCTCCATGAGTGTGGCTTTTTTTTTTTAAGACAAACCCCCCAAAGGCAGCACTTACTAGGAAGACTGCAAAAGCTGCCCCAAACGCCCCATGAATAAATGTTCAGGGCTCCATCCACAGTGACTGATGAGTCATCAGATGACCAGCTGTCAGCACAGAGTGTTATATATAGAAGGGGAAAGCTAGCGGGGTGTCCAGGACCTAAAGCAAAGAAGAGGAGCAGGCACCTAGGAGGTGAGGCCCCAGCTAGGAGGTGAGTCTATAGGGCACCTGGAAACTATGCCCCCCAGCTCCCCCAAATAAAGGAATCCAGATCAGCGGTGCCCCAGGACAGAATGCTGCTTAATCAGGAAAGAGACAGGGCCGGACGTGGGCGATGCCAGTGAGCTGACGATGATTACTGCTAATGATGCTAATGGTGGAATAATCGCTCAGAGATCTTCCCGCTCATCACCTAGTGTTCTTCCCATCAAACGCACAGACGGGGGATGTACTAACAGTGCTGCCATTTAGGCAGCCCAAATTGAGTTTCCGAACCCCAGGCTTGGTTAGGGTAGGCCTGTGCTATCCAATACAGTGGCCATGAGCCACATGTGGCTATGGAACACTTGAAATGTGGTCAGTCCAAATGCAGGCATGCCGTAAGCATAAAATACACACCGGATTTTGAAGGTTTAGTCCCCCCAAAACAATGTAAATGATCTCGTTAATTTTTTTTCTTGACTACATGTTGAAATGATAATATTTTGGATAAAGTGGGTTAGATGGGATATGTTATTCAAATTAGTTTCACCTGTTTCTTTCTACCTTTTTCATGTGGCCGCTAGAACATTCCAAAAAGGGTATGCAGCTCACATTTGTGGCTTGCATTATATTTCTATTGGATAGCACTGGGTTACAGGCTAGAGGCCAGAATCTTCAGGAAATCCTGGCTATGCCCTCTCCTGACAAATAAAGCCTGCTTCCTGGTTCAAAGCTGAGGGAGGCCAAGGCTGCTCTCCAGACAATGGCAGTGGCCAGCAGCAGCTCCACACCCCGGCTGCAGCTGGCCCAGGTGGCACCCAAAAGCCTCTGGGTATCTTGCCCTTCACATCTTCAGAAAATTCCCAGCCTTCCTGGGAAGGCTGATGAATCCTTTCTGGCTCTGTCTGTCTTCCCCCAGCTCCCACTTCACCCCCAAGAAAGTTCAACTTGAGGCTGTTTGATTACAAAGAAGAGACTCATAAAATGAGGCCACTTCATAAATGAAGTACCCTTTCCCTCGCATATGCAAACAGCAGAGTCAATCAAAGGAAAGAAGGGAAATGAGAAACAGAAAGAGAAATGCAAATGAGAGTTATCACAATTCTCACCCAGAAGGAGAAACTGTATCCCTGCACAAATGTCACACCCTCTGCCCACAGAGACCTGGGAGGGAGGGGAACACGTGCGTGCCAGCGTGTATGTGTGGGTACACCATGTATATGTTTGTTGAGCACAAGAGAGCACCAGAGAACGGTTTGAGAATGAGGCAGACAGACAGAAACCAAACAAGGAAGAGAAACGCAGGAGGCAAAGCCAAACAGAGGCTCAGCGTGAGTGTGTGTGTATGTGTTGTGTGTGTGTCTCTGCGTGGTAGGGGGAGAGCTGACAGCCTCCCCTTTGTGGCAAGGGCCGCCCTTCCTTTCTGTGTCAGTTTAAATTATTCACGTCAGGACAATGGAAAGAATATAGCAAAATAAAAAATGCATCGGGGCCAGGCGGGCCCTGGATTGCTGAGTGGTGGAAACATCCCGGGGGAGGAAGGCTGCCTGCCTTGCACCCAGGAGTGGGCTGGGCTTCAAGTGGATTCAGTGGGTGGGGGGTGCCCCTCTGCTGGTTCCCATACCTCCAGTGTTGACAGAGCCAGGGCTGCATGTGCAGCCCCAGGGGCCAAGCCTGGAGGGTCCCTGCAGACCACAACCCCTCCTGCTGCCTGCCATCTCCTTCCCACCCCACAACTGGCTGATGCTTTGTACCAGCCTCCTGCCTGCCCTCAGCTGACCCCTCACTAGTGAATCCAGAGAGCCTAGATGGCTCCAGTCAATCCAATCAAAGCATCTTTATGTGCTGCTAGGACAGGATGAGGGCCAAGGGGTGTCCCCACCCCAAGGCTCCCACTCCTCCCAGGTAATACATCCAGGAATAGGCCTTCCGGGAGCCTGTACCCACCTTGGCCACCTCACTGGAAGAGGGCTTTTCCAAAGGATAATGCAGGATGAACGTGCTCTTCTGTTCAGACTGCCATAACAAATTATGAGATATTTAAGACCAGGGTGGCTTAAACAACAAAAAGTTATTTGTCACGGTTCTGGAGGCTGAAAGTCCAAGATCAAGGTGTCAGCAGGGTTGGTTTCTCCTAAGGCCTCTCTCCTTGGCTTACAGGCGGCCGCCTTCTTGCTGTGTCCTCACGTGATCTTTCCTCTGTGCAAGCGGGTTCCTGGTATCACTTCCTCCTCTTATAAAGATACACAGTCTTACTGGATTAGGGCTGCACCCTTGTAACCACATTTAATCTTAATTACCTCCTTAAAGGGGGCTTCCCCAATGGCCCAGCGGTAAAGAATCCTCCTGGAATGCAGGAGATGCAGGAGACTCAGACTTAACCCCTGGGTCAGGAAGATCCCCTGAAGGAGGGCAGGGCAACCCACTCCAGTATTCTTGCCTGGAAAATCCCAGGGACAGAGGAGCTTGGCAGACTGTGGTCCATAGGGTCACAAATAGTCGGAGACGACTGAAGTGACTTAGCATGCATGCACACACCTCCCTAAAGGCCCTATTTCCAAACACAATCACATTCTGTGGTACCGGGAGTTGGGATTTCACCGTATGACTTTGGGAAGACATGATTCAGCCTGTAACAACAAACAACAGAGAAGGATAAGGCCAAGCCAGCACAGGGATAGGGGTGGAAAGTGGGGACAGTTCAGGGTGAACCACTCCCTCTACCTGCCTTTTTAGGGCCGTCTCCATGTTTCATTCCTGGGTTGGGAAGATCCCCTGGAGAAGGAAATGGCAATCCACTCCAGTATTCTTGCCTGGAAAATCCCATGGACAGAGGAGCCTGTCAGGCTACAGTCCATGGGGTCTCAAGAGTCGGACATGACTTAGTGACTAAACCACCACTATCAGTGTACATTTATAAAAACTGAAGAAGATAATTCTCTGGGGTAGGTGTTTGGAGGAATTTTCTCCTTGCAGCTGATAGTTGCTGTTTTTTCCTGGGACCAGGAATTTTGTATCCCCAATTCCAGCTCAGTGTCTGGCTCCTAGCAGGGAAGCTATGATGGGGACAGAACAGAGGCTACTGAGCAAAACTCTGGGTCCCTAGTCATTTAGCATCTTTTTATTTATGTATTTATTTAACTTTATTTATTTATTTTTGGTTGTGCTGGGTCTTCGTTGCTGTGCACTCTTTTCTCTAGTTGCAGCAAGCAGGAACTACTCTCTAGTTGCAGTGCATGGGCTTCTCATTGTGGTGGCTTCTGTTGTTGCAGCTCCCAAGCTCACACAGGCTCAATAGTTGTGGTGCACAGGCTTAGGTGCTCCACAGCATGTGGGATCTTCCTGGACCAGGGATCGAACTCGTGTCTCCTGTGTTGGTAGGTGGATTCTTCACCACTGAGCCACCAAGGAAACCCTCATTTAGCATTTGGTCACTAATAGAAGTGACTCCAAAATGAATCTAGACTTAATTCAGAGGCTCTTACAAGGTTATTTTAAAAAATTAAAGAGAAAAAGTATAATGGCAGATTGCATTTTCCAAGATGGCCACAACAAGATCTCCCATGCCACAAGCCCATTTTACAATCTCATGTCATTCTTCCTATCAACAGCTGGGATCTATAGTCCCTCCCCTTGACTCTGTCTGGATTTGTGACAGTGATAGAAGTGTCACTATGTGACTTCTAAGGCCTCCGCTCTCAGGATACTTGCTCTTACAAACTAGCCGCCATGCTGTGGGGAAGCCCAGACGACACAGAGAGGCCTCATGGCAATGTTCCAGCTGACAGCCCCAGCTGAGATCCTTGCTAACAGCCAGCATCAATGACCAGATATGTGAGAGAGGAAGGAAGCCTTCCTTAGGACCTCAGCCCCGGACGTTGTCTGATGCAGTGGCACCAGACAGCCACAGAGACAGAGGGAGAACTGTCTAGCTGAGGACAGACAACTCCCAGAACAGCAGGAGATAATAATGAAATGATAGTTGTTTTATTTTTTTTAAGTCACTAAGTTTTAGTGCGATTCATTATATAGCAATAGATAACTAGAACACAGGCCCAAAACACACACACACAAGTGCACAAAAACCCCACTTCACAGAAACTGTTTAGGGGCCCTGGGTGCTCGCTACATAGGTCCTGTGGACAGGCTGCCAGGATCAAGTCCTTTTTCCAGCACTTCTGGTCTACAACCTTGGACGAGTGAATTCACACACCTCTGCCTCAGTTTCCTCATTTCTGAACAGAACAGGATGGATATGATGGCAAAATCTGATAACCCACATCAAGTGCTCAGATCGGTGCCAGGCATGCAGTAAGCACTCAATAACTGCTTGCAGTGTTGATCTTAGTCAACATCGCTCTTTCCACTTCCTAACAGGTGGGCTGAGAAACATGCCATTTCTGGCAGACGCTCTGCTGACTGTCTTTTTCCATCACACTGAGGTCACCAGCTCTGCCCCACACTTATTTGTTTTGTAAAAATGTCAGCAGCTGGGCCCCGTCCCTTCCCCCAGCCCTTGTGGGAAGTCAGCTCCCCTCCCCCTGCGGTATTTGAGCTCTGCTCCTTGCCACTGTCATCTCTCTCCTTTGCCTTGCAAACCATTGATTGGCAGAAGACAAAACACTAGCTAACAGCTGACCTGAGACCTCTTTTTAAAGTCCCTGGGCCCGGCCCAGCTACCGAACCGTGGGACGCGGTATGGGCCGGCAGCGGATGACGACAGGACAACAGTTGGCTAGACAGGCCTCACCCTCTTGTCTCCCCTTTTGTGGAGTGACTTAATATTACAGCCCGGGGATGCCCACTTCCTCTACATGCTGCTGGCACGGGGACCCACCTCCCGGAGGTGGCTCCCCACCAGCCTTCAGGGGACCAGGCCAGTACAGGTTAGTTCCTGCTGGGGGGATGGTGGGAATCCTCGGGGTAACCACAGAGACAGAGGCCCCGCCCCTTAAGAACTGGAGAAGCCGAGAGCAGAGCAGAAGGAAGTCAGCAGCGGGGGCCCTTTTCTGTTCAGCTAAGGCTTGCCTGGCCTGGGCAAGGGCCCCGTCTGCCTTTTTCTGAGGCAACCCGTTGACTCTGCCCCACCTGAAAGCCCCTGTCTGGGGCACACCCCTGCCTCCTCTGACTTTGGAGTGAGGAGGGGGCCCAACCTCACAGTGATCTACCTATAGTCTTCCTTCTCACTCTCTGTTGGTGGTAACTGGCTTCCCTACATGGCACCACCCCCTCCCCACATACCTCTCCCCTAGACCTCTCCCCACATGCCTCCAAGTGACCAGTGGGTCCTCAGGCCTCTCCCAGGCCTCCTTTCTTTGTAGCTACTAGCTCTGTCAATGGGACAATCCTCCCCAGGGTAAGATGTTAAGTGTCCTTGTCCCCCTCCCTGGTCCCTAAATGTCAGTAGCAGCCCCTAGTCATTGTGACAACTAAAAATGTGCCCCCATTTCCAAATCCACCCCCCAGAGTGGGGAGATGGCTCCTGAACAGGGAAGCACTGTTCATATCTGGGTAAAATTCTTTTTACTCTGCAACCATCACGCACCTGCCAGCAGGATCAGTTATGCATGGCCCTCCTTCCACTGTTCCCACGTTCACCTGTGCACACTGAAAGCGGGGGCTCTGAGCCCCCTAGCTCGACTCCCCTTTACTCAGGCTTAAGTGTGGGTTGCCCCTGATAGATGATTCTCAGCCTAGTGTTTGTTTACTGCGACATCCTTTGTAGAATTCCGCACCTCCCCTTCCATTGCTGGCATCACTTTAAAAACTAAATAAATAAATAAGAGCCACCATTGTGGGAAGTGTTCCATGGGAGCTGTTTGTTCTTCAAGGTCTATTGAGTCAAAATTTCCAGTTTAACTTTGAATGCTCGGCTCCGCTGCTTCTACTGTGAGGTTGGCGTTCATACCTTAAAAAGAGAAGGGAAATCTAGTCATCTAAAGAAAGAGGAAAGGGAATAAAATAATTCCCCCTCTACAGTGTCTACTGGATGCATCCACTTTTCAATATAACATGAGGATGCTGGCCCCTTTTATCTGTTTCCTTTGAGCTATCCTTTTACCAAAACCCATGGCCGGCTTGGCATAAAGTGCCCATACTTGGATCGACCAGGAGGGAAAGCATCTATTTTCAGAGGGACATAGCTTTGACCCTCCTGCTGACAGTGAAGCAGGTCTGTGGGTCTAGCTGAAGTAGGTCCAGACACCTTGGGCAGTTTTCCTTCTTGGAACAACTGCTCTTAACACCAATAGGTTCTTGCTGATGTCTTAGAGTCCCAAACTTATAGTCACAGCCTAGGCCTCACAGTGATAGGGGTTTGGTCTTTGGGGGTCCACTTTAACCTCTCTTCCCAGAACAAGTCATGTATGTGTATATGTGGGCTGTGCCCACCCCCGGTCCCACAGAACTTTTGCACACAATCGGAAAGCTCCCAGAAGCTTGTCCAAAGGCAGTGGATTGAGAATGAAGCCTTCTTGTATTCTAATAGGGAGTCTGATGTCAGAACAGCTCTGGTGGCACAGAGAGATACGATATGCTCCCAGCAAGTAAGGAGATCGACTTGGTAGTGATTCTTCCTGAAACGAGCTAAGAGCCTTGTAAAGATGATGGTTGCTGTAGAGAGCACCACTGGTTTGCAAACACAGCCAGAGATAGAGAAAGCTTCCAGAACCTACTGTTGCTCCTAAGCACACCAAATATATGTGGATTGCTAAGGAGGGAGGCCATAAAACAAAGTAACCTTGAAAAACTCAAAACCCGTTGCCCCCAAAATGAAACAGTTCATCCTGATGACAGTTCCTGGAGCTAATGATACTGCTTTGCTTTCACTTGGATGAGGCTTTGCACAGTCCATGTTGCTTTCACAAGTGTTACTCCATCAATCTCTCAACCATTCCGTGAGGAAGCCAGGACCAGTATTCTTACCCCTATTAGCAGGTTATGACAAAAAAAGGACGGTTCAAAGAGCTGCAGCGGTGCCTGAAAGGACATGTTGATGGGTAGTGGTAAGGCTGGAAGCTGACCCCCAAGTTCAACAGTCATAGGAACCAGAGCGGGTATTACACCATCATGGAGTAATCAACTGATAATAAATATAATAACCACAATTCACTCTTGTAAGCCAGGTCCCTAAACTTCTACCCCCAGTGTTTTAGCAGCCCCATTGGGTTGTGAAAAGGAATAGCTCTAAATGTTCTTTTCTGGAATTTAAACTCATGCCTCTACTTCCAAATATTTTCCTGTCTCTTCCTTCTTTCAACCTGGAGACAGAGGATGTTGGAGTTAGAACAGCCAGAAAAAAGCAAAGAGAAAGGAAGAAAAGACAAAGGAAAACTGGATAAAAGATAAAAGAGTCACACTGATGTTAGTAACAAAGCAATGGGATCTGTAAGCAGAAAGTGGGGTGGGGGCGTATTGGGAAGCAGGAAGCTATGTGGATGGGGAAGGTCACAGTGGTGATGTTGTGTGCCCCCTTCCACCTCCCACCCCCGCCCCCAGCCAGCAAGACTCAGTCCCAGTTTTAGCAAATGTTTAGCCACTGCCAAACGTGCGTCACTATCTTTCTGTTCTCTTTGCCATCTGCCACCCAACCCTAAGCCAAGACCTTATATTTTAGAGTTTTTGTTATAGCTAAATCCCACTTCTGGTTCCAACTTCTATATAGGCTAGGTTATCCTGCGGTAACAATTAGCCCCCAAAATCTCACTCCTTAGTCCCCTCAAATCTTTTTTTTTTTGGCAACACTGCACCTACCAGAGCTCAAACCCATGCCCCCTGTGGGGTAAGTGCTGAGTCGTAACCACTGAACTGCCAGGGAAGCCCCACTTTTTAAAATTTTTCTCTTTTTCCCCCAGCCCCTCAAACCTGAATCATTCTCTCTGTAGTCTTTTCAACTCAAGGAGGCTAGACCAAGGCTTCTTCATATGGTGAAAGCAACAGGTCAAGTAGACAGGCCTCAATGCCCAAGCACTTGTATCATGCTTGTTCATGTCCCATTGGTCAAAATAAGTCATGTGGCTAAACATAAAGTCCATGTGAGAGAGGCCTACCTACAGATGTGGATACTGGCAGGTATGATCCATTGGGGGCTATATTTGTAACAATCCCCCATTCACATGAGCAAAATATCTCCCCACCTGCACGTTGCCTGAAATGTCATCATTTAAGTTTTAGACTTTCAGTCTAAGAATTGCCGTCTTTTGGCTTACTCTAAAAATCAAGCATGGTTTCACTGCATATCCTATGACCCAGCAATTTCATTTTAAGGCATATACCCAAGAGAAACAAGTGCTTATGTTCACCTAGCCCTACAAATGCACAGAGCAGTTTTATTCAGCACAGTCTCAAACTGGAAACTACCCAAATGCCCATCAAAACGAGAATAGATACACCGACCATGATGTAATCATGCAAAGGGACATGACACAGCATTGGAGAAAGAACAAATGACTGCTCCATGTGACCATATGGATAGATGGATGGATGGATGGATGGATGGATGGATGGATGGATGGATGGATGGATGTCCTGGGCAATGTTGAGTGGAAGAAGCCAGACCCATATGAATATATATTGTATGATTCTAGTTAATGGAAGTTCTCAAACAAGTCTATATTGTTAGAAGACAGAATAGTTATCTTTCGGGCATGTCAAAATGTCAGCTGACAGGGGCATAAGGAACTTCTGGGCGAGTATTGATAATGTCCTGTATCTTTATTTATTGCAGTATAGTTGATTCACAATGTTATATTAGTTTCAGGTATATAGTAAAGTGGTTCTGTTATACATACAATATATATCATTTTTCGGATTATTTTCCATTATAGGTTATTACAAGACATTGAGTTCCCTGTGCTATACAGTAGGATCTTGTTGTTTATCTATTTTGTATATAGTACTGTGTGTATCTATAAATCCCAAAGTCCTAACTTACCCCTCACCCCCATCTATGTCTTGTACCTTGATCTGGGTGATCATGAATCTATACTTATGTAAAAAGCCATAGACCTGTACACTTAAGATCGGTGGACTTTACCGAACATATGTTAAATCTTAATTGCTTTCAAAGTACAAAAGTAGAAGTAAGAATAGTTTTCCTAGCTTGGTGGCTCTGAATGTGGGGGGTGAGGAGAGGGCAGAGCCTGAGGAGTTGGGAATGGGAGCATCTGACCCAGTTCTGCTCCACCTTTGAAGCCAGCAGGGAAGAGACCTTGCTAGGGGGCGCAGAAATGTTCCCCATCTCCAGCCCTGGGTGGGGGTACTTGGGGCTAGGGCCCAGTGGTGGTGGCTCTGCGGGCTCCTATGGGGAGGGAAATGCTTTGATGAGCCTTTGTTCCGGGAATTGATCAAGGAAACGAGCTGATAATGAACAGCAGAAATAACAATAATTAATAATGGGTAGAATAAAAATGGATTTCAAATCCTGCAGCTAATTTGCCAGGAGACTTATTTCTGTGGCAGTCAGCCGCTCTCCCCTCCACAGACTGCTGTAAACCAGGAAGTGGCAGGACTAGGGCAGCCAGTTCTTGTGTGTTGGGGGGGGATTGAAGAGAGAATGACGGAAGGGTGGGGGGAGGGTCAAGGAAGCACAGTAACTGTAGGGAGTGGGAATGAGCCTGGACTCTGGGTCCTGAGCTGGGTCATGGGCTCTGCACTCTGCTAGAAAGGGTAGGAGACCTCAAATTTCAAGGATGCCTCTCAGAGACCAGGCAGCCCTTCCTGCCCCCATGATGGCTGCCAAGCCCAGGGAACCACCCACCGGGGCCACCTCCTCAAGCCCTTGGACCCTTGACATATACCCCCCACCAGTACTGTCCCCTTCCAGGAGCCAAGGTTGAAGGGGGAGGGGAGCAAGACCACACAACAATGGAAGGAAACCCTTTGTCAGAGAAGAAAGATTCTAATTGGAGCCCTAAATGCTCCAGAAAGATTATCTTTCCGGTTCCCATTGCACAGAGAGCAACTAAGAGTCACCCCGCCTGCTAACCCTCACTGCCCTTTTCCACCCCACCCCCCTAAACAGGCTGACTTGTATAGCTTTATCACTCCATTAAAAAGTAAGTGCTCAGAGATCCTTCCAGCTTCTCCCCAGGATGGGCAAAACGCAGGCCAGGCCTGTTCTGTTGGTTTTTAGTGCAAGATCTTTGGGGGGAGACGGTCAGTGCTTGCAAGGTGACCATGTACTGGGTTGAGTCTAAGACCTGTTCACACCAGGCTGAACTTAGCTACTCTTTCCACTAGGGCCCAGGCTGTTGCCCATAGCATCTACCCTTTAAGCCCTGCCCCCCGCTTTTTTTCCAGGACCACCTTATCAGGTGCAGGGGGAAGCCCAAATCTATCAGTGCAGCTCTGTCTTTGACTAGAGTCCTTGGAAGTAGAATGTCTTAATCCCGAGACTGGTGGACGAACTGCTTGAGCGGCTGCCTACGTTGACAAACGGATCTCTCCCAATTCAACTTTAGCAAAGTGGATTCTTCTTGCTAAAGGCTAAGTACTCGCTGAGTTGCAAGTTTTAGAAAATGAGGCCATTGTGGGGCTATTTCTGAGGGAAAGAAAGGCCAGCGGTGCCAGCGCCAGCCCCGTCCACCTCCCACAAGAATTGGGCACCATTATTTCTACATCGGGGAAAATTCCATCTCCCGTTTCAGAAAACAGCTGAATCTGGCTTCATCTTCTGCAAAAGTATGCATGGTAGGGACAGGGCGAGCATTTAACATTAAGGACAGTTCAGAGCAGGTGACCAAAAGGAAGTTCAGAATAACCATGACTAGGAAGGCTTGACTGGAGAAGCCCCTGCAATGAGGGTGTCAGCTGTGGAGTGAAGGGGGTAGGAGAAAGACCCCGGGAGGGCAGTGAGCTGAGAGCAAAGCTCCAGGCAAGGAAGCCAGGCCCCCAGGAAGGAGCCAGGAGAGGTGGGGCTCCCAGTAGTATTTGAAACCAGTGGTATTAGTCGGCTCAGGCTGTCGTACGAAGAACCACAGGCTGGGTGGTTTCAACAACAGAGTTTTACTGTCTCACAGTTGTGGAGGCTGGAAGTCGGAGATTAACGTATCAGCAGGGTTGGTTTCATTCTGAGTCCTCTCTCCTTGGCTTGGAGACAGCTGTCTTCTCCCTGTGTCTTCATACCATCTCCTTTTGTGTGGGTCTGGGTCCTAATCTCTTCTTACAAGGACACCCATCACATTGGATTAGGGCCCACCCACATGACCACCTTTTAATTTAATTACCTTCCAAAAGACCCTATCTTCAAATACAATCACCTTCTAAGATACACTGGGAGGAAGGGCTTCAACATGTGAATTTTGGGGGAGACACAATTTACCCATGACACCAGCACAGAATTTCTCTCTTGCTTCCATAATGACGACCTGCTCTCACTACAATCAATGTAGTTGCTGGGTTGGGAGGAGCTACAGGGCTGTGGACCCTACCTACACAAGGGGGTCCTTGTCCGCCCATTCCCCAGGCTCCTTCCTAGGTAAATTCTCCTCAGCAGCCAAGTCCTGCCTCTTTCAAGAAGCCCTCCCTGACTGCTAAGCTCGCGTGGAGGTTTCCTTTTGCCAAACATCACCACACTGTGGGAAGGGTCATTAGGGTTCAGCTCTGTGACCTGAGTATAAATCTGCTTTCTTAAGTAAGACCTTTGAGGATACCCTGATGCTGGGAAAGACCGAGGGCAGGAGGAGAAGGGGGCGACAGTGGACGAGATGGTTGGATGGCATCACCGACTCCGTGGACATGAGTTTGAGCAAACTCCAGGAGATAGTGAAGGACAGGAAAGCCTGGTGTGCCGCAGTCCATGGGGTCAAAAAGAGTTGGACATGACTGAGTGACTGAACAACCCCAAAGCCCCCCCGCTCCCCCTCAACACACACACTGCCAGTATATTTTTCCTCCCTTTCCCAGCCAGACAGTTTGGAGAGTTGGGGCTGGCTATACCCCCAGCTCCAGGGATCAGCCTGATTGGTTTAATTAGAGGACATACATGACCGCATTGGTCCAATCAGAGTGAACATCAGGACTTTGGCTGGGAATGCTGGGTCTCTCTCCTAGGCTGGGTTTGTTTGAGGGAGAATGCCAGGCTTAGAATACATAGCTGCAACAAAGGTGGGGGAGATGAGGTGTGGCAGAGTGCTAGAAGATCCAGGGATTTGAGTGGGAAAGGGCAGGGCACAAACACTATATGCAGCCACTGAAGCTTATCCAGAGGAAACAAAGCAAACAATGGGTGCTAGAGCGATATTTAAGCCCTAGATCAAGCCATACATGAAGTAGGGAACTCCTGGATCATTCAGTAACATAAAGCCATAAATTTGTCCTTTTGCTAACATTGGTTTGAGCTGAGTTTATAATGGAAAGATCACTAACTGATACAATTTCTTCAGATCCTCCAAAGAGCTTAACCCCATGATAACAAAGACACCCAATAAATATTGAGTTGGCCAAAAAGTTCATTCAGGTTTTTTCGTAAGCTGGTATGGGAAACCTGGAATGAACTTTTTGGGCAACCCAGTACTGCATGCGTGCTAAGTCACTTCAGGTGGGTTGCCTGCCATGCCCTCCTCTAGGGGATCTTCCTGACCCAGGGATTGAACCCATGTCTCTTAAGTCTCCTGCACTGGCAGGCGGGTTCTCTACTACTAGTGCCTGGGAAGCCCCAACTCAATACTACAGAGTCACAACATGTGAAGACTCTGTAGATGAGGAAACTGGAACCAGAGTTAAAGGGATTTGCTGAGTCTAGTGGCAAGTGAGTGGCAGAGCCTGGGTGAGAGCCTAGGTCTCAGTCGAGGGCCTCTCCTACTGCAGGGACAAAGGCCACTGTTCCTCCTGCCCTGCCCCCCAAACCTTGTCCCTGGGGGGAGAGGGAGGGGCCGGAGAAAGCCAGTGCGAAGCCGCAGCACCCTCAGCCCCCCAAACAGGAAGACTCGGTTGCAAGCCAGGAGGCCAGAGGGGAGGTGAGGCAGGAAATTGAGTGGCTCTGTATCAACCACACGTGCCACGTCACCTGGAGACTGTGAGCAAGAAGCCGGTGCAGATATGGGGAGCAGCTGCCAAAGTGGGCAGCAGGCAGGTCCATGTCCCCAGGACCTGGGGGGGCCCCATCCCATGCTTCAAAGAGCTCTCTGCCCTCAGGAAGGCTGTCCTCAAGTGGAACAGTGGGGCTGGGAAAGCTCCAATAGGGGCAGAAATATGTGGTCCCTGGAACAGAACAGTCAGACATTTGTGACAGACAAGTGCTTATGGCCATCTGCATAGCAATCGGATGCCTTGGATTTTCAAACCAGTTGGCATTTCAGTCAACGAATGTTAAGCTCCAGAAGCCATCTTGGGCCATGAAGTGACTTTAGGAAAAAGAGCTGAACCAGTTGTTTACTGCTATGTAACAAATCACCCCAAAGTCTAGTGGCTTAAAAGAACATCATTTGATGGTCTTGTTTTGTTTTCTCATGTTCCAGGGGTTGACTGGCCTCAGCTCAGTGGTTCCTGCTCTTTTGTGTGTTTGTGGGCAGATGGTGGCTGGGGTTAAATCAACTCCTTGCAATGCAGGAGACCCGGGTTCAATCCCTGTGTCAGGAAGATCCCCTGGAGGAGGGCATGTCAACCCACTCCAGTATTCTTGCCTGGAGAATCCCATGGACAGAGGAGCCTGGAAGGCTACAGTCCATGGGGTCACAAAGAGTCAGACACGACTGAGCACTCACGCACGTGCACGAGCACACACACACACACCCCTCATGCATCTCTCTCCAACATGGTGGCTTCAGAATAACAGAGCTTCTTACATAGCAGCTCAAGGCTCCAAAGACCTGTGAGAAGGGGCAGAGAAACAATCAGAGGGAAGCCATATCTCCTTTTGTGACCTCACCTCAGAAATCCTTCATTGTCACTTCTGCCTCATTTAATTCATTAGAAGAGTCTGGCCTAGGATCATCCCTCATAGTCTAGTAGCTAAAATTCTGTGCTCCCAATGCAGGGACTCCAGGTTCGATCCCTGGTCAGGGAACTAGATCCCACATGCTGCAACTAAGACCTGGCGCAGCCAAATAATATATTTATATATTTTTTAAATTTAAAAAAATTTTTTTTAACTTTATTATGTTTTTAAATTTTTTGCTGTGCCCATGGCATGTGGGACCTTAGTTCCCCAGCCAGGGATTGAACCCATGCCCCTGAATTGGAAGGCTGAGCCTTAACCCCTGGTCCACTGAGGAAGTCCCTATATATATTTTAAAGAAGAGTCTGGCCCATATACAAAGAGAGGGGACTTAAACTCCACCCAGTTGGAAGGACCGTTGAAGAATGTTCAGACATGGTTTTCAACCACCGTAGAAGCCAAACTTGGCAAAGCAACAAGGTCAGGGGGCCCGGGTCTCAGCAATGCTGGAGGTGCCGGGACTGCCTAAACCTAAACTTCTCAAACTGGAGAGAGAAATCGAACTCTGTTCTGAACATGCCGCTGTCAAGTGGGGTTTTTCAGTGACCCTCAGCCCAACTTGACCCTAATGAACAGAGTACAAACTGCCATGTCGGGTTCCTGGCAGAGAGCAAGCTCTCAAAGGGAGGGAGGTTAGGGAGTGTGTGGCAGGAACGAGCAGGCCATCAGAGCTCAAATATTCCCCTGTTCACTTCCACTATGTCCCCATATTGATTTGTTAAAATGAGAAAACACACAAAGGAAAGCTAAGGAAGTAGAGTGCAAACAGTAAGTGCCTATCAACGGAATCAATGAATGAATAAGTACAGAGGCTTAACGGACAAGGGAAGGACTCCAAAGCAAAGGCTCTCACATGTGGCCGAGGGGCCCAGGGTGGCTGAAGACCACATTATGAAAAAGTCCTTTGTCTTAGGATTTGTCTCTGTTCCTCTCCTCCTCCTTCTCTTTCTTCTTTCCCTTCATTTCTCACCCTCTCTCTCTCCCTCCCTTTCAGGTTTTCCTCCTCCTCCTTCTTCCCCCAGTGGCTTCTTTGGTCTCTCTTCCCACACCCACCTAGCTCCTATTCTTCCCAAGGAAACCAGGAATGCTCTGATGCCCTGGACAGAGGAAAGAGAAAAATCAATCCCTCCATCGATCCTATCTCTTTGGCAGGCCTGGAGGATGTGGTCCCAGCCTCCATCCACCCTCCCCCCCTTCCCTCACCACTTCCACCCACATGCTCCAGTCACCTCACCACATTCCTCCCCGCTTGGTGCCTTTGCGCACGCTGTCCTCTCTGCAGAGATGTCTGCCTCATCTCCCCTTTCTGTTCCGGCAACACCTACTTGTCAATCACCACCCAGCTCAGATGTCACACCTTCAGTGGGAAAGGCCCGTCTGAGCTCTGGGGGAAAGCTCTTGTCCCTTGTGTGCCCAGAAGCTGGTGCTTGCATGGTCGGAACACTTATCCCACTGGGTTGGTGCAGTTTGTCTTGGTCTTGCATTGCAGACCCTCTGAGAGTACATTTTCCAGAACATTTGCAAAGCCAGCTCTAATGACTTACTCTCTCCTGGATCACAGCAAGGACTAACCCAGAAGAGGGTGTCTCCTGTGTTCCGACACCTGGAATGAACATCTTCTTGGCATCACTCAGATCAAGGCAGGTGAGCAGCCCTTGTATCGTGTCTGGACCCAAAGGAACCCTGGGTGTTCCTTGGACTGGTTCCCTGGAATCTGAGTTTTTAACATGTTTGAGCAATGTCTTACCCACTTATTCCCTGGACACTTCTGTTATGATCAATTGTATTTTTCAAATATGTCACGGCAATATTTCCGGTCCCATAGGTTCTTCCAGAATCTTGCCACTCCCATCAAGAGGTGGTGTCTTTTTGAACCTGGGTGGGTGTAAGTGATGCTATGCGACTCCATGCTAGGTCATAAAATGCAAACAGCTTTCACCTATCTCTCTCTCTCTTTTGGGACCCTCACTCTTGGAACTCAGTTGCCATGCTGTGAGGAAGCCCAAGCCACCTGGAGAGGTCACATGTAGATTTTTGGCCAACAGTCCCAACTCAGCTGACAGCCAGAATCAATTGCCAGGCATATGAACAAGCCAGCCTCCTTCCTGGATGAGCATGCTTGCCTGACAAGCAGGCTCCCGCAGTGTATGCAGCAACAGAGAAGCCCCTGGCAGAAAACACAAGGCACAGATGCAAGGTTCACACTTTGGGTGAGAGGCTGTCAGGGTGAGTTGAGTGGAAGCCCTCATGGAACTGTCGGCCGCAGCCGCAGCTGGAAATGGAGGTCAGGCTGCTGGGAAGTGAGTCTGGGCACCAGAGACAAAAAAAAAAAAAAAAAAAATCCCAGCAACTTCTTTAGCCCCTCAGTCTCAGTTTCCTCATATGCAAACTGGCAATCCTCACAGAGCAGTTGTGAGGATTACGCTAGATGACCCATGCAAAGCGAGGGCCGTGTCAGAAGGGCTCAATGAATCTTAGTCTGCTGGGAAGGAAAAGCTTCCAGGGTCTCAGGAAGACTTCCGTAAATCTGTAGCAGATCAGCTGCCATGAATTCCCAATGCAAGCACCCAGGGCTTGGGACAAAAATGAATGTTCTGGAATTCTGAAAACCTACCTTCTTAGGTGCCTGGGATTTAATGTTCATTCTATACCATAACATGGAGAACAGGGAGGCAGGAGAGCAGCTTTCCTGCCACAGGGAAAGGGAATAAAGGTTCCACTAGTTTGAGAGGTTGGTTAACCGGTAGAAAGGTCTCCAGGTCAACTGAAGCCTGGGACAGGCCTGAGGCTCTTACAGTACAGAGACAGGAGAGGCACGGAAAGCCCAGAGAGGTTGACCAGTGTGGAAAGGAGAGAGGGGCCCGGGCCTTACTCTGCAGCAGCCCGTCGGGACAATTGTACACCCTAGAGAATCCCATGGACAGAGGAGCCTCGTGGGCTACAGTCCATGTGATCACAAAGGGTCAGACAGGACTGAGTGAGCACACTCGCATGCAGAGGTAAAGGGGCCGTGAGTAAATGAGGGGCCTTGGCAGTGGTCCCGAGGTTGGCACAGGCCCTGCACACTCCAGCACAGTGGGGGGAACAGCCAAGAGCACACATGCACCCACAGTACCCCTAAGGGTTAACTGAAGCCCCACCCCCACCCTGGGGCATGTAAGGAAACAGCATGCCAGGCCCCTGGACCCAAGCCTCCCAAGGACATCAGGCTCTGTGTTCTAGCCTAGGAAGGACAAATGCAACTGCAACTCGTCCAAGATCAGCAAGCCCAGGGGAGGGAGGGGGAGCAGGAAGCAGGGCAGCATGTGGACCACAAAGAACTCCCTCCCTCCCTCCCCAACCCAGCCCTCCCCAACCCAACCCTGCAACTCAGACCAGGGCAGAAAGGGCAAGAGAGACTCGGCCCCAAAGTGACCATGATCTCAACCCAAGTGAGTTGTGCCTGGACTTGCCAAGTTCAAGCTGCCCACCACCAGCAGAAACAGGGGCTCAAGAGCCCAGCTAAGCCTGCAGTTTGGGAGAAATAGGGAAAAGCACACCTGAGGGTCAGGACTTTAGAACTTCACCCCCCTACATGTCTTTTCTCAAGGCTTGAAAACCACAGCAGGGAATGAAGTCAGAAGGTAGAATCTGCTTGACAAGCTGGGACTTGCTCTCTGGGGGTCCACCAGGTGGGGGCAGGCAGAGGGGGAGGGGCAAAATACCAGGAGTCTTTCAGACAAAAACGTGTGAGTCTTCTTTTTGGATCCTGCTGGCTCTCTCAACAACTCTTAATTACCAGCAATCAGCTCTTAATTACCTACAACAAGAGAGACCGGGAAAACACAGATAAATGAAATCCATAGATAATCCCCAAACCCCTATTTGGTCGATAATATCATCTAGCTTCCCCAAGCAACCTCTCGCCAGGACTGCTGATCTCCTGACAGGTCGTGGTGTGGAATGACCCCCAGTTCCCCGGCTGGCCTGACCCTTACCCCTGGTACAGAGGGAGAAGCCCTGGGGCCCCAAATAATGCCCACCTCCCTACGATGCTCTTTCCTGCCAGCCCAGGGTGGGGGTAGGGGGTGGCTACCAGGTTGCAAGCCTCTGGAACTGGACTGTTTTCACCGTGTGTTTGCCCAGCAAACAGGAGTGCTGGCTGCAAAGTCACACCGCCTTGAAGAGTAAGAAGGAAGACAACAGGTCCCAGGGCCAGGGCCTCTGGGACCACAACAGTCCAAGGGCTCCTGGGGGCCACCGCGCATCCCACAGACCCAGGGGCGTCTTTGTCTACACCCCCGGTGTAGGATGGCCACCCAGAGCAGGGGACGCAACTAAGGCAGGTGAGAGCCTTGAGAAAGAGCAGGAATGGGAGCAAGATGGTGCATCCCAGGGGCTCCCAGTTTCCTGACTTTCCACACTCAAGGATTCTTAAGTGTTCCCCCTCCTCTTGAGTGGGCAGGCCGGGCAGAAACCTCATGCCCCACATCAGGGCCAGCAGAACCCTGGGAAAGCTGTCTGTACTGAAGAAAAAGAATGTCTTGTGGTCATCACTTGGGGAAAAAATGTCCAATTGTGACCCAAGGGCACTAAAAATGGTGCCCAGCATTAATTCAAATGGTGTAGGAAATGGCAACCCACTCTAGCATTCTGGCCTAGAGAATCCCATGGACAGAGGAGCCTGGCAGACTAGGGTCCCTGGGGTCACAAAGAGTCGGACACGACTAAAGTGACTTAGCACACCTGCATTAATTCAAAAGAAAAAAATAGAGGACAAGGGGATGCAGAGAATGAGCAACAGGCCCCTCAACCCCCGCCAAACCCTCTCCTCCCCCCGCACCCCATACCCCCAGTGGCAGCCAAGGTAGAGGTCTGCAGGGGTCCAGAGGAGTCGAGAAAGTTGAACACAAAACCGAATGCTGCTCTCTGTTTTCTGACTTTTCCTTTTTTCCTCCAGTCCAGTTAACACAGTGGACAAGCCAATCCTCATTCCCGCCGGCCTCATTAATGAACCTGCAGTAGCAAATGCGCCTTGTTATTGCTCAGAGCCTGGAAGCAGCACGCTCCCCACTGATGTGCAAATACCACACAGAAGGGCTCCCCTCCCCTCCCCCATCCCTGGCCAGGCCCCCACGTCTCCAGGAGCTGTTCTGAGGCTAATGCCAGCAGCTGGGTCCCCCAGCACCACTCCCCACCACCCCCATCCCATCCATGGCCCTTACCCATCCCCCCCCAGATTTCTCCCCAAATCTGGAAATCTGACAAGGGGGTGGCACACAGGGAGCCCCAGGGAGGAGGCTACCCACCTGAGGAAGGATGGGATGCAAAGCTATCACTTCGCCCATGCTCAGACCTGCTCCCCCCGCGTGCAAATGTGCAAATCGGGGCCAGACGGTGCATTGAAAGGGGACCACTGGGCCCAGGTTGCAAAGGAGACTAAGGGATGCTAAGAGCTATGAGGCCACAGTGGGGGGGGGACATCCCCCCACCCTCCCAGCCCAGCCCTGACCCGGTCGCGGTCCCTTCCGCACTCTAAGTGGGCATTAATGTGGCCAGCGCTAACTTGATTTCATCACAGGGAGACAGGGATCATTTGTCTCCCGTCCTCTGCCTCTGCATCGTCTCCTCTGATGGGGACACTTGGCTCTACCTCATGGGGTCAGATTTGCAGGGGTTTTGGCCTTTTCTTGCTTGCTTAATGACAACCTGGGTAAAGGAGAGGCCAAGAGAGAGAGATGGAGAAAAACACAGGCTCCAGGCACAAAGAACTTGCCTGCAATCCAAGCCGACATGTTTCTGGGGGGTCATTCTGCATCTCTCCCCTCACCTGGTGACCCAGGAAGCCCGGGAGCCACATGGCACAGCAGGTGAGATATGCCAAGAGCCCATCTTGCCAAATGGATGGGAAATCAAACAATGCAGGGAAGTATTTCTAGAAGGGAAAAGAAGAAAGACAACATTTGATTTCCTCCCGCTGAGGAGGCTGACATCACTCTCTGCCAAGCAGAAAGTGCCTGCCTTTCTCCAAGCCAGCATTCTGGAGCTGTTTTCTGATTATTTCAATCAGCCTAATAACATGTACATTTGAGACAGCTGCCTTGGCGATTTGAAGAGTTTGGCTCTTCTGCTGGCTCCTGCAGAAGCATAATTTTTGCTCCTCGAAGTTCACATGCAGCTAGGAAAAAAGGGTTTGGATGGATTTCCCAACCCCAAAATAGAGCCTTCCTGGAGTTAGGTTCTAGGTGCAGAAGTCTTTGCACATTGACTGGTCAGCTTAGAGACCCCACCACCAAATTCCCATTGGAGCATTTATTAATACATTCTCAGCTGGTTTCCTCCCCCTACAATAGGAACTGGGTAGTCTGGGGTTCCGTTCATTCCTGTTTGCAATCTGCCAGCCTCGGAGCCCCATGGGAGCGTGCTGGGGGTGATGGTTCCCCTCATGGCTTGTTACTTCATGCCAGGCACATGTAGAGCCATCCGCCACGTGCAACAGAGCCCAGAGAAATGGATGCAACTCATTGGACTGCGCTTAACTCAAGGTGGCTCTCTGGGCAGGCAAGGTTAGACTCAGGCTCCTCTCAGGCGGAAACAAAAACATTCAGAATGGCATCAGAGAAAGTTAACCAACGTATTCTATAGAACTCCATGTATTAGAATAACAACACTCACATTTTGAGCGCCTGTTCTGAGCCTTGCATACATTACCTCATTTAATCCTCAGGACAAGGAAGGCAGATATTACAATCACCATTTTCATTTCCGAAATCTGGAAAACCTTCCTGGGAGTTCATTTTTCTTCTGCAACTACAAAAGCTCCCTTCTCTGGGCCTATGTGTTTCCAAAACAGACACACTCCTAAATCAGCCTTAAAAGATCATGGTGTTCAGAAAACAGTGCAGGAAGAGGTCTGTCTTCCCGGAGGCCAGCCCTGATGGGAGAGGGAGATGGAAGGGCACCCGTCTCCTTACTGTTCAGGGGAAGTATGCTCTTTTATCCTTTTTCTTTTTTTCTTTTTCTGGCTACTCTGTCCCTGATTGGAAGTTTCTTTCTGACACCACTGCACGCATGTACAAGTCGGTTCATATCTTTTCTCTTGGTTGCAGAGTGTGAACAGCAGCCTAACTGTCCTAAATATTTCCTGATGCCCATCATACTGCAGGTTTTCAGAACATGAGGAGGAAGTTGTCACAGACCCTGGAGAAGCTGATGTCCACTGCCCACCGCAGAGGGAGAACCTCAGTCAAACAAGGTGTTCATGGAACAACTCTGCACTGGGCTCCCCAGAACTCACAAAAGCCCCCACCTGAGCAGGGAACCATGTTCTGCCATCCCTGAGCAAAGAAGAGCCTTCTCAGGAGAAGTCACTAAGAGGGCAGTGTGAGAGAGCCAGAAAACTAACGAGCGCCCTAAAGGGTACCCCAGCGGACAGACACCCAAAGGTGTCTCCCTCACCGCTGACACCTGATGAGGCCACAGGTTTACTTTGATCATGCAGTCATCACTCACAACCTCGATCAACTCCACTTTTAGAATCACTGCCAGAGGTAGTCGCCAGACCACATGAAAAACTTTGTTACATTGCATTAAGCTTTGCCTCATATTGGCCCCCTCCCCAAAAGTGTTATTCCCCACACATACAAGTAATCTCTTTGGGAGGTGATCCCAGAAAATACAATGGAGAGGGTGGAGAAAGTGAGATAAGAAAGAGGGGAAAGGCAAAAAAAGGTATGTTAGAGACTTCCCTGGTGGTCCAGCGGTAAAGAGTCCACCTTGCAATGCAGAGGACTTGCATAGCAGGTTTGATCCCTGGTCAGGGAACTAAAATGCCACAAGCCTCGGAGCAACTAAACCCACACACTGCAACTACTGACCCTGCATGCTCTGGAGCCCGTGTGCCACAACTACCGAGTCCTTCCCCAGGTTCCAAACGATGCAATGAACATCCCATGTGCCGTCATTAAGACCCGATGCAACCAAATCAATTCTTTTAAAAGGGTGCATTAATAAGCATATTTGCCATGTGGTGGGACCCTCCAGGAGACTGTAGACTTGTCCCATGGTGCAGTGATGAAACAGAGATATTGATGAATTACCTCCTCTGCCTCACTGGTTAATAGTTGCTCCAAGGGTGTTCATTCCCCAACGCTTGCAGAGCCATTATCCCGCCCATAAGCCACTTGGAAGGGCCTTCATTCCTTCCAAGGCCAGACAACACCTTTTGGCAGCGACATGCAGGACACCATCTGCAGGTACAAGAATGGTCAGAAGAGGCCTCTGGGGTGGGCAGAGGGCACACTGGCACCAACAGCACCTGCCACAGATCTTGATGACTTTCGAACTGTCAGCAAGAAATCCAATCCACCTTCACAAGGTAAAGATTGCTATCAGCAGAGATGTTTATGGGAGTAATAATAATAGCTGGAGTTTATTGAGTGCTTATTGCGTGCCAGCTGCTGTTGTAAGCACTTTATATGCACTAAGTCTTTTAGTTCTCACACATCTGTATAAAAGAGGCACTATTATTATCGCCTGTTGACAGATAAGGACATGGATGTACCACAAATTCCATAGGCAGTTAATTTCACAGACCTCTTGGAGCAGTGAACCTCTCATTGGAATGAACTGTCATGCAAGGGATAGTTTCAAAGAAGGAGATAAGGTAGATTTGTGTGTGTATATATAAATATATGTATATGCAAATGGATTTGGGTGTGTTTGTGAAAAGCAAAATAGTCTTATTGTTTATACATGAACCAATGAATAACCAGTTGAATTTTGACCACCTTTCAGGAAGCAGGAAGTACCTGTGCTGGGAATATTAAGAAAATCTTTATAGGAATGATAGGCCTGGAGCTGTGGTTAAAAGGTGAGAAATTAGCACGAAATAAGTCCTCGAAGCAGGATGGAGGCAAGCATGGAGGGACTAGATTATCTAGAATATTAGTCAAGATGGTTCACGAGATATTTCCAACTTTCTGCTTCCCTGGCATATGGTAGAATGATATTGTCTTGCCCTCCTTTGAAGTTCAGTGTGGCCATTTGCTTGATTTGGCCAATGAAATGTTAGTGGAGCTTACTTGTGAAACTTACTTAGAGTGAAAGTTTAAAGAGCCAGGGCACTATTCGCCATGTTTCACCCCCCCTTGGAGGTGATCACAGAGCACAAACTAAGATGGACTCTCCATCCTCCTGAATACCTGAGTGACTATGACAGGAAGAGCCTCTTCTCCTGCTGACCTACACAAAACATGTAGCATGAGCAAGAAGTAAAGCTTTGGTGTTGTGTGTAAGCCAATGAGATTTGGAGTTGTTGCTACAGCATAACTCCACCTATCCTGACCAACACGTTTGGCTTGTGCTATCATAACGAACAACTCCCAGATCGCAGTGGCTCAACCAATGGACTTCATCCCCTTGCAAGGTTCATTGCAAGGCAATGGATGAAAGGGGAAAGGTGTTCTGTTCCATACAGATCACTCGGGGACTTAGGCTAATGGAGGCTCCACCCTCGGGAACATTCCCACTACTCACCCAGCAAGACTAGGAAGAAGTTGGAGAGTCCTACAGGGTCTTCCCATTGCCTCAATATAATGTATCATACATCACATCCATATGTATTAATATTTCATTGACCAGAACTGGGCACTGCCTCTACCTAACTGCAAAGGGACTGTAAGAATCATTTCCCCCATGCTGGAGAGAGGAACTGGCTCTTGGTGAACACTAATAACATCCACCACACCTGGCTCCAGAATACTGGAAAGTAGTGGGTAGTTGGAGAGCGTGGGCTCAGGTGAAGAAGGCTTTTGAAAGCCATAACATGACCCATGAGGTATCAGGGAGCCACTGTACATGTGTGAGCAGGGCAGGGACATGAGAAAGGCTGATTTAAGTATCACTGGACTAGTCTAATGCTGGATAGATGAGTATGCAGGGGGCCAATGGAGGTGGCATGGGGCCTGTATGCCTATGTTCAAGGAGGTTTGTTAGGAGGTTGTTGTATTATCAACATCTATAGTGAAGAGGGCTTGGTATCCACTGTTGTCAGAGGAAGAGATGAGGAGTGAATCCTGTGATAATTTAAGGAAAGACGAAGTATGGTGTATTGGGAGCCCAGGCTTTGACATCAGACAAACCAGGATTCAAATTCCACCTCTAACACCTACTAGCTTTTTGATCTTGGACAAAATACATTAACTTCTCAGAACCTCAGTGTTCTTACCTGCAAAATGTGGATAATAATATTACTTACCTTATGCAGCTACTGTGAGGATTGAAAGATTAGTGATTATGTTTGTAAACTGGCAGTGCAAATGGTGGAAATGGTGATGGTGGTGGTGACGATGATGATGGTGGTGGTCGTTAGTGGTGGTAATGGAGACAGATGGTGGTGGAGATGGTGGGAATGGCAGTGGTGCTAGTGAATCATAAAAGGAAAAGGACTAAGATTAAAGCTTAGGGGGATAAAGTATCTAGAATTATGGGCAAGACAAGGAAGAGGCTCCCACCCTATGCAAAACATAGAAGTCATAGTCAGAATATAGAAAGTGAACTATGAAATCTAGGATCCTAGAAACCAAAGGGGAAAAGAGTTTCATTAGAAGGCTTAAGGACACTTTAGGACACAGAAGATAGGAACAACAGTCATTAGATTTTATTAGAATAAAATGACTATGACCTGGTGAAGGAGCCAGTTGGTGGCAAGGGATTAAGAGGGACTAGGCATCTGAAAGTGGGTGCCCAGAGAGTGTAGACCTACCTCATAAGGAGCTTCCAGTGGAAGGAAGAACCATAAAAGGATCTATATCAGTCAGAAATGTTTTTGGATGTAAGTAGTACTTTTGTTTAAAAAAGAAGTCCATGGAAAGAAAAAGAGGAGAAATATTTGTTAAAATCCTTTGCATTCACAGAGTTGAAAAGATCAGCCATAGCTAGAGAGAGGGGAAAATATCAATAGCTAAAATTTAAAGTGGGGCTTCCCAAGTGGCATGGTGATAAAGACTCTGCCTGCCAATGCAGGAGACAAGAGATGCCAGTTTGATCCCTGGGTCAGGAAGATCCCTGGAGGAGGAAATGACAAGCCACTCTAGTATTCTTGCCTGGAAAATCCCATGGACAGAGGAAACTGGTGGGCTACAGTCCATAGGGTCGCCAAGAGTCAGACCTGACTGAGCACACACAAACACACAAAATTTAAAGTAAGGCTCTATTTAACCTACAGCTCCTTTCTTATCTTAACAGATATTTATAGAGCATTTTCACTGAAGAATCCCAATATTTGGATGACGTTGAGCCATTTTTTTAAAATATTTATTTATTTTGGCTTTGCCAGGTCTTAGTTGCAGCATGTGGGATCTAGTTCCCTGACCAGGAATCGAACCCAGGCCCCCTGCATTGGGAGTTCTGAGTCTTAACCACTGGAGCATCAGGGAAATCCGAGCCATTTTTCATAGTCTATGAACTTGTCCCTCAACATCTCCTCTCTCCTGGTTCCCTAGGAGAAAGACTCCATTTCCCAGCTAGGTGTGGTCATGTGACTAAGTTCTGGCCAATGTGCCATAAGTGGATGCATGATCTATTAAGTTTCCAGGAATCTTCCTGAAAAGACAGCAGTGCCTTTTCATCCCCTTCTTTTTAGTCACTTCCTCTCTCCTGTTGCCTTAACACATGAGTGTCACAGCTGCCATCTTGGACCACAGGACTTAAAGTCCCATTCTGAGGGCAGAGCATTGAGCTTGGGGATCCTAGATCTGTCAAAATTTCATGGTACAGAGGAGTCATTCCGGCTCTGGACTCAAGCCAAAGCCCATCCTCCCAGACACGCTCCTCAGGGAGGGGACAAATGGCTTGGATACCCACCGGGGTGGCCTCCAAGATTCACCCAGGGAGACCAGCCCTCTCTCTGGGGGTAGCAGTCTCACAGAGGGCTGCCCCTGTTTCCTAGGTACCACTTTGTAGGAAGGAGCAGTAATGTCCACACTGTCCTCTGCCTCCTCCTCAGGCTGGAGAAATCTTAGAAGGAAGGTGCCCGAACAGCCCTTCAGCGCAGCCTGTGAGGCCCTGGGCCTCTGCGCTGGCTGGCTGGCAGGAGGACAGATTCTGATTTCAGTTGTGCATTGCTAACAAGCGGTGACTTCACATTGGCGAAGAGAGCCGATCTGAGTGCTTTCAAGGACAAAACGTGTCCTGCTATCTGGAGGTGAAAATCAGAACCCAGTCTCACCACCTTGCTATTTCTAGAGGCAAAGGAAAAACTTTTAGAAGCAGATCCCACCCCTGCTCTGAAATGAAGGCCACTCCTCACGCCAGCCCCTCACCCCATAGAGTTTCTGCGTCATTTCGCCTTATGATTCATCCAGTACATCCCACTGACAGCTTGGTTCTATGGTCATCTCTTGGGCAGGGTCATCCCTCTCATGACCCTGTTATGAACTCCACGGGAACAAGGAAGGTCATTTATTCATTTTTGTAACCTCATGACATAGCACTGTGCCTGGCATGCAGCAAATGCTCGAAAAAGGTTTCTGATTAATCATTCCTGCATTTCATTTGGGGATCTTTGCCTGCAAATCAGAGGCAAGTCATCTGCGCTGATCCCCTGATGCCAGGCCAGCCGAATAAAGCCACATCTAGTCCATGTTGAAAACCTACCTCTCGGAACCCCTAAAGTTTCAGAGAGAACAGTCACCAGCCCACCTTGGTAAAAGGTAGTGATAGCGGTTTTCCAATGACTAGCCTAAATTTCTCTTGCCGCATTTGAGAACTACTCCATCTGCTCTGCACGTCAGTGTGACAGCCCAGCTGCTCACTGCCACCTACAACCTGGGCTGACATTCAGCTGCAATGCACAGCTACGACAGCTGGACAGGTTGTTAAAATATTGAAATGCTTCTGTACCGTATAGTAAATAGCCCCTGTCCTCAGCTCCTGAGTGTCCTCATCTGCCACCCTGGTCAACCTCAGCTACTCCCCTTTGATCCCCAGATTCCACTCCAGAGCACAGAAGACCTCCAAGAATGGTGCTTGGTGCCCACCTTCGAATCTCTCCCAGCTGTAGCAACTCATACTTCTCCTCCCCAGCTGAGTCTGGCAGCCTGTCCCTTCCCCTTGGGCATCACCATCCTATGACAGCAGCCCCTGGCAGACATGTAGGCAGATGTGCCAATCGCAGGCTGGGGAAGGATACTGTCAGCTATCCACAACGGGAGGAGAGGTGAAGTCACTCACCAGAGACAGGTAGGGATTGAATGCCCAGAGAGGGGACAGGTCAAAGCCTGGTCTATGAAGCCACCAAAAGCCACAATGAGGCTGGGCTGGATTCAGTGGGAGTTAGACCTGAGCAGGATGCCTGGGAGACACCAGGTTCTGGGACAAGGGTGAGGTCGAGACCAGCCAGACAAGAGACAGGCTTATCTAAGCCACTTGCTCCCTCTCCCAAGCCTGGAAATGCCCATGAAATGAGAAGGTACCCTATATTCCAGCAGGCAGCCAAGACCCAGTGAGAAACTCCAGGAGAGCCTTGAAGTGGTATCTGTCAGGATGGTGGGTGGCCAGCGCAGAAATGAAGGAGCAGGTAAAGAAGAAGCTTTTGAACTTCGGTTTTTGCATCATCTCATCTGCCCAAGACTTTGGGACTGTCATTTCCTGCCCCCAACCCATGGCAGAAATTGGTGGCACCAGCTCATGTTGCCAATGCCAGGGTCGTGGGGGTACAATCAGGTGACACAAGCCCACTGGGTGAGGAACTGATGAAAAAAGGCGCTGGGCGGAGCAGTAGCCCCCAGGACCAATAGGCTAGAATCCAGCAAGGCTGCTCCCTCCTCTGCTGTGGACGTTGGAGGGTTGAAAGGAAAATCACCATCTGGAAGATATACCTGGTGATGTGGCTGTAAACCTGGGTGACCGACACTGGTTCTGTGGTGCCTGGCTTTCAGCCCTACCCCATGGCACATGACCTCACAGAGCAAAGCATCGAGGCCCCTGAGGAGAATGCCCAGCACAAAAGAAAGCTCTGGAACTGGACGTCAGGCCCAGCAGCGGCAGACATGCATAACTGGCACCGAAGGCCCAAGCATTTAAAATAAGCGCAAGGAGGGACTTTCCTGGCGGTCCAGTGGTTAAGATCCCAGGTGCTGCCAATGCAGGGAGTGCAGGTTCTATCCCTGGTCGGAGAATTAAAATCCCACATGCTGCAACAAAAAGATAAATAAAGAAATTAAAATCAGGACGAAGACTCTCTTGAAGGAGGTAACAGAAGATAGGAACAACTTCAGAGAAGAACACAGGATCATTGAAACATAGCAAATGGAAATCAACAGAAAGAAGAGATGAAATTGAGAGCATGCTGGCTGGGATAACTATCAGCACGGGGACAATTAGAGACCAAATTGGCGAGTCTGTTCTTTGTAAGTCACCCATGTCCCATGTGTATCCCTCAGGTCCCTTTCACATTTCTGTGTGTGCCCAGAAGCTAGCCCCAGTGTCCCTTGGCCAGAGGACCCTCCTCAGGCTACTGGACTCGCTTGATGTGAATTCAGCCCTGAACCACTCATTGGAGAGAGAGGTAGTAAAATTCTGGCCCCTCATCCCAGACCAGGGCCAACTTTGAGGTGTGACCTGCCCTGTCTCCCAGTTCTCCGTGAGACTGAGTCCAAGTGCCCTCCATGAGACTCTGCATGGCAGCATACTCTGGCCTGGCCCCCTTCCCTCCCCCTCCCAGTTCCCCACTCCCCAGTTTGTGTTCCCCAAAAGCAGATTCTAACAAATCACTTTCACATACCGCCCTGGCTCGGGGGCTAGCTGCTGGGGTACCCACCCTAAGACACAGAGCAGTCTTTCTCAGTGAACACCACTGCCGTCTCTCCAACTGCCCAAGCCCCAAACCATGGAAGCAACTTGCATCCCATTCTCTCTTTCACCCCCACATCCGATCCACCAGATATCCTTGGCTCTAGCCCTTCAACGCCTCTAGAATCTTCTCTCTCTCATAGTCACGTCCTGCGTGAACTACTAAAACAGCTCCTAACAGCCCATCTCTTCCTGTCTTGGCCCCTCCAATCCTCCTCCAGGAGGTGGGCCCCTCTGGGGCTCTCTGTGACTCTCAAGCTAACACCCAGTCTTACTCATGTTTGCAGGAGCTCTGCTAACCCGGCCCCTTGCCCTCATCCAGCCTCGTCTCTCACCACCCACCACCTCCCAGCCTCACTGAATGCATCACCTCCTGGTCTCACACAGGCTCTTCCTTCTGCCTCCAACAGCTGTCTCCCCTGCAGCCTGCTCTCTCAGCTTGCCCTATTTCAGCTCTCCATCTAAACATCCCTGTCTTTGAACACCTGCCCCCCGACCCTCAGCCTGAGCCAATGCCCCTACCACTCTGGAATGGACACTTCATGTATTATCTGCTCCTTTTCCACAAGTGGCCCCCTTCCCATTCACTCGGTTTCCACGGACAGAATCTTATTAATCATTCATAGCCCTGCCCCTTCACAGAAGTGATTGGTTTAGAGCTGGGCACCTGACCAAGCAGAGCCAGTGAAAACCTTCCCTAGAAATCTTGGACCTGGAATGGAGTTCAGTTCAGTTCAGTCGCTCAGTCGTGTCCAACTCTTTGCGACCCCATGAACTGCAGCACGCCAGGCCTCTCTGTCCATCACCAACTCCCGGAGTCTACCCAAATCCATGCCCATCGAGTCAGTGATGCCAGCCAACCATCTCATCCTCTGTCGTCCCCTTCTCCTCCTGCCCCCAATCCTACCCAGCATTAGGGTCTTTTCCAATGAGTCAGCTCTTCGCATGAGGTGGCCAAAGGATTGGAGTTTCAGCTTCAACATCAGTCCTTCCAATGAACACCCAGGATTGATCTCCTTTAGGATGGATTGATTGGATCTCCTTGCAGTCCAAGGGACTCTCAAGAGTCTTCTCCAACACCACAGTTCAAAAGCATCAATTCTGCAGTGCTCAGCTTTCTTCACTGTCCAACTCTCACATCCATACATGACCACTGGAAAAACCATAGCCTTGACTAGATGGACTTTTGTTGGCAAAGTAATGTCTCTGCTTTTAAATATGCTATCTAGGTTGGAATGGAGTGGAGACTTACAAAGAACAGACTCGCCAATTTGGTCTCTAATTGTCCCCGTGCTGGTAGTTATCCCAACCAGCATGCTCTCAATTTCATCTCTTCTTTCTGTTGATTTCCATTCGTTATGTTTCTCCTGGAATGGAGAAAGGTGAATAAATCTGACTGGTGGCTAAAGCTTCCAGGAGATAACACTCCAAAGCATCAGACATTATATTCTATGTCACGTGAAGAAAATTAGTCTTTGTGAGAGAGAAGAGAACCACTAAAGAGCAGTGGGGAGATGGAGAGAAGAGGTTCCTGGGTTCCTAGTGTCCTGAGCCCAGACACATTACGGCCTTGAGTTCGCTGAGATGCCCGTTTCCCTGAATATAATGGTGGGACTTGAACTCCATTTTCCTTGAAGCTGCTTTGAATTGAGTTTTGTCCCTTGCAACAGACAAGATGTAACTATTAAGCTAATGTCAGACTTTACTGTAAGCATCTGTTTAGTTGGCCCTCTTCTAGTCGGCAAGCTTCTGTCCCCATCTTCGTCCCTATGGAATCAGAGGACCAAGAGCCATGCTTGGGTCATGGTAGGTGCTCGGCGTGCGTGAGGTGGCAAGTGTGGCAGTTGCTCATGGCTGCAGAACAGGTGCAGGCACAGACTGGTCATCTCGTCTCTCCAAAGGCTGCCCAATCTGGCAGCTCCTGCATCCCTTCTTGTGCCCTGCAGGTGGGCAGCAGGGGAGGAAGGGGCATGTGCACTGTGATTCAGTCTAGTTCTGAGCTTTAGGAGTCTGAAAGTGGCTACTGAGGGGAACAGCAACCCACTCCAGTATTCTTGCCTGGAGAATCCCATGGACAGAGGAGTCCATGGGGTCGCAAAGAGTCAGACACGGCTGAGCGACCAACACACACACACACACACACTGACAGCTTGAGCAACACTTCTAAGTAGCTTCGGTCCTGGTGCAGGTTGAGTTATGCCCCTGCAGGCGTCTGGCTGACCTCGACCACAGGCTCAGGAGTGAATCTGCTGTTATTCCAGAGCCTGATCAGGAGGACGACATAACCACACAGAAACCCATTACCACATGACTCCAGACACATTCAGAGAAATGGGATCCTATTCTCACAGACCAGCACACTGACATTCAAAGAGCCAAGGAATATATCCCCGCTCAAAGTCAGCCCCAAACATGTCTGGAAAATGCCTGTGGCATCCTTTGGAAATGTCAGCGCCTGGTCATAAGCGAAGGTGGGGAATGTTCTGTCAGTCCTCAGGGACAGCACACCCCAGAAGCGGAAACACCTGCCCTTTCACCTTTAGAGAGAGGGTGTTTCCCAAAACAGATTCACAAAGGGCAAAGCAGATTAGGTACCGAGGTTTAAATTAGGCATAATTACTCAGCCTCCCCATTGCAGGCTCGTCTCTTTTTTTTTTTTTTTAGATCTACAAAGACTTCTAAAAGCCAAGCAAGACTGTGACTTTCCCTTTCTTTGCTCCCCACACTATTCATTTCTTATTTCTCTTTCCAGAGTTAATTTATGCAAATACAAGCAAACACAAATACATAATTCTTATTTCTCTCCTCTATTTACATAAAAGGTAGCATACTATCCACACTGCCCCGCACATGGCTTTTTTCACTTCAACTACCTTCAGGATTTTTCCATTCGTACACAGGGGGATTCTTCATCCTTTGTTCAGCTGCAAATGATGCCAGCTCATGGATGCCATAGTTTATTTAGTCCATCTTCTACTGGTGGCCATTTTGGTTGATTCTGTCACAAGCAATGCTGCATTGAGTAACCATGCACAAACGTCATTGCACACATGTGGAGGATTGAACACATATGTCGTTGCATTGATGATCCCAAGCCTTTAGCTCTTCCTGTGTCCCTGCCCTTTGACCCTTGACTTTGCTGCTTCTCTCACTAAAAAGGCACAGTGCCTTTCCTTGACCCCTGAAATCTGGACTTTACCATGTAACTTGTTTAGCAGACTTGATGTAAGAAGAAACTTCAAAACATACTTGAGGTTTTAATTTCTTCTTTCTTTTCTCTGAAATTGCCATAAACATGCCCAGATCAGCCGAGAACAAGCTCAGGCTAGCATGCTGGAGTATGAGAGCATGTAGGGTGCAGGGCCCAGTGGCCCAGCTGAGGCTGTCCTAGACAAGCCAGGCCCTAGCCAATCTGTCAGCTGACCACAGATACAGGAGTGAACTTAGCCAAGATTAGCTGAGTCTACCTTAAATCAGCAGAAACACCCCCAACAACCAAGTAGTGAGAAATAATTGAGTTGTGGTTTTAAGACACTAAAATGTAGGGTGGTTTGTTATGCAGCAATGACTAACTAATACATCATACAATATAGAGGCAAGTAAGATAAATTCCCAGAAGTGGAATTGCCAGATCAAAGGATCTGGTATATTTGAAATTTTGATAGATATTGCCAGTGTCTCTGCATAAAGATTGGACTAGTTTACACTCCCACAACAAGGCATAAGAGTACTTGTTTGTAAATAGTATGTTATCAGTTTTTTGTCAATCTGGTAGATGAAACAGAATACCTCTATGTAGTTCTGTTTGCATTTTCTTATCATAAGCATGAACACTTCATATGTTTAAAAACCATTTTGACCTCCTTTTCAGTAAATTGTGTGTTCATGTTTGTGAACCATTTTTCCTATTGGATCATTATTTTTCTTATTGATTTCTAGGAACTCTTCGTATATTAGTAAGATAGCCCTTGGCCTGTGAACACCATTCCATGAAACCATACACTCCAGATGAGAAGCTTAATGGTAGGCGAAGGGGGTAAACAGAAAGCAGAGCTCTAGCAGAAGGTAACTTTTCCTCAATCAGCAACTATGTCTTGAGCACTTTTTTTGGTTCAGGGTTCTGGGTTAAGCATCCCAGCATACTCAGAAAAAAATTGACATGGTACATAAGGAATGTTCTAGAGATGGCTATGGTTAAATCCCCACATATATCTACCCATAGTCCCTGCCTAAGGAGTGGGCAAGGGGACCATAGACATTCCTCATAGCTCAACTTCCCTGGCCACTGCTGATTGATCACAGCAATATGCCTGATTGAGGGCAGAACCAATTCGATTCTCTTTTGAGACTTTGAGCTCAGAGACATAAAATCAATCAGAGAATGGTGGGTCCTGAAGGTATCAGATCACTTTGCAGAGGTGGCGCTACCATTTGGTGCAGCCCTACAGAGCCATGTACAAGCAGACAAATGAACTGAGGAAGAGCCAGGGTGCAGACAGAAAACAGCAGTCACTCAGACACCAGCAGGGAGGAGCAGACACAGGCCCCAGCCTGAGGGAGAGACAGACAGACTGCCCCCTCATTTCCAGCTCTTCCAGACTCAGATCCTGCCCCCTTGGCCCCCCAACAGTTTCTTTCTAGCTGGGTTTTGTAAGAGCCCTTTGAATCCTGTTACTAAACCTCCTTGTACTAATTTAAGGAGTGTTCTTATTCTTGGTATCAAGAGTGTCTTAAGACAAGGAATATTCATATCAGCTGAAAAAAAGAATAGAGCCTTTTCATCTTGTATGACATAGTTCTGGTTTTAAGTTTCCTAGTTGCCATCACTTCTCATTTCATAGTGGGAGAACCTGGGGGCTTGGCCAAGGTCACTTTGACCACAAAAGGCAGAGCCCAGCCAGGAGGGGAGGGGTTTGCTGCCAAATGGCCTTTCCCCTCAACCCCGACGTGTTGCTGCCTCCAGGCCGAAGCATTGTATAAGTGCATGCTTAATCATGAGACTAAGACTCTAGGTGCTGAACAGCTCCCGCGAGAGGGTGATCAATATAGACTAGCATCGCCAGGGCATCTCTCTACCCACAGTCTGTGGGAGGTAGAGAGGCTGTGGTCAGGCCCTGAGGACCTCTCAGGCTCCCACTGCACCCCGCACCCCGGGACACTCAGGGATACATCCCACGCCCACCCGTGCTTATTTATGTGTATGGCACCCTGCCTGGGAGGAGGGCTGGTTGTCTAAAGGAAAATCCCCCAAAGAGATATGCTGGCTGTTTAATGGCCCATACCTCCCACTCCACCCCCACCCTGCCCCCATCCCACCCTGGAGGGAACTTGCAGACCCCCTTCTTTGGGGGCAAAGGGGCCCCCTGAAAGGAGTCCCCATTGTCCCACTGTCCACAGTCACATCAGAAAAAAAGAGTGAGTTCACCCAGTCTTTCCTAAGCACCCACTGCATACAAGACATCCCGCAGGGCACTGGCATCGCTTCTGGAACCTTCTGGGTGCATTCTCTAGGTGGGGGAGGGGACAGGGCTGGGGCCCGGGGGGAGGGGGAGCAGGAAATTAACCTCCTGCCAAGTAGAACGGAAATTGAATTTTTTCCCTTCCCCCTTCTTCTGCCTCTCTCACCACCCCTCCCCGACAACTCACTTTTTATCTCTCTCCAATTACAGTTTTAAACATTTAGGGTGCTGCTGCTTTAGTTTTAAAATTTGTTAGGCTCAATTTATGCCACTTAGTAAAACCTCTTTTCCAAATGAAGCCAAATTAGAACTAAAACACTGCAAGCCATAAAATGTGGGCTGGGTGGGCTTTTTGATTGTTTGTGTAAATGAAGCAGAGAGAAGCATTCAGGAGTCTGTCTCAGGTCTTGGTGAGGGGAGATCCCCCTGGGTCCCCCAGAGGTCTGCCGGTGGCTTAGGCCAGCCAATCCCCTGGCCCTCAGTTTGACCCTCTTGTGCCCCTGGGAGACTAGTGAGCCTTGAAACAGGTCACTCCTTACTTTGGCAATGCCCTCCCATCCCTAAGTTCTCCTCTAACAATGGGGACCACTTCATGCAAGCCAATGGCACCCACTGCCACCGAACAGCATACAATAAATCAATGGCGAATTCAATCCAACTGGCTGTGACTAGGGGTGGGAGCTGGGGGCACAGTTTGGAAATATCTACTCTCACACCCTTGCAGTGCAATGTCTAAAAAACCCCTGGTCTCAGTGACCTTCGACTGGAGGGAAAGGTGAGCCCCACCCCTCTCCTGGTGGAGGAAAGGAGCCGGGAAAGGGGGGAGGCGAAGGGGGGCGAGGGAGGAGATCCTGAGCCACTAATTAGGCTTCTGGTGTTAGGGGTGTTGGCTGCCAAGAAGGTCAGAGAAGTTGATGAGCTGGGCCTCCCAGGGGCCCTCAAGAGGTGACATCTGGGGTTCCCAGGCTAGCCCCGTCTGTGCCAGGGGAAGCGGGCAGCAAACACCACCAGGACTGAGAGCCCAGGAGGGGAGACAGGCAGCAGCGATGGCCACAGTGATGAGACGGTGACTAAGGGCTGGTGTGGACCTTGCCAAGTGATTTGGCTTGTCCCCACACCAACAATAAAGGCCCGGTGTCTGGCAGGGGATGGAGTTTTGTGTGCCGAGGGACACCTTATGACTGACCCTGGCAGAGAGCCACAACCATCAGGAACCAGCTCAAGAAGAGAGCAGACAGGAGCGGGCAGAGGAGTCCTTTATGGGAGCAGGGGCTGGCCTCGGGTTGGGGGCAGGGTGTCTGAGGAGGAAGGGCAGAAAGTGAAAGGGAGGGAGTGAAAAAACATTCATGCTGAGGACCAGTGGGGGAGTTCCCCTAACGAAGGAGTTGACTGTGTTTGGGATAATCTCTGAAAGCGAGTGGAGATAAAACCCAGTCAGTGGAGGAAACTTTGGAAACCATTTAAAGGAAATGGGACAAAACCCCCAGAATAAAATGCCATCTGGAGTCCTGCTGGTCCCTAGGATGGAATCCATGATCCAAGGTGTAGGTGACCCTCTGTCACAGGCTGGGTTCCCCGGAAGCAGATGCTGAGATGGAGTTAGGGGGCCGAGGCGTGTTTGGGAGGGATCAATCCCTCTGAAAGGAAGGGGGTGGAGGGGAACAGGACTGGACAGAGTGGGGAGTAGGGTTGAAATGCAAGCCTGACAGATTCAACCAACCTGGAGGAGCGAGCTAGGGTGTGAGGCGTGTCTAGGACAGTGTCCTGCCTGGAGCCAAAATGGCCAGGTCTTTATAAAGGCTTTCCTGGTGGCTCAGAGGGTTAAAAAAAAAATCTGCCTGCAATGCAGGAGACCCGGGTTCGATCCCTGGGTAGGGAAGATCCCCTGGAGAAGGAAATGGCAACCCACTCCAGTATTTTTGCCTGGAAAATTCCATGGACAGAGGAGCCTGGCGGGCTACAGTCCAGGTGGGGTCTCAAAGAGTTGGACACGACTGAGCAACTAACACTTTATAATGGCCCCACCCCACACCAGCTCAGCCACCAGATGAGGGTCTCCCAGGAGAGGGGCCCCTGGGTGAGGTGTTCTCAGCTGCTGAGGCCGAGCCTGAATGGGCAGCAAATCCTTCCTAGAAGGAGGCTCTTCTCCTCTATGTCTGTCACATCCTCCCCCTCCCTTAATTTCTAAGCTCCTGGCTTAAATCCCTCTTTTCCTCTGGGCCTGGTTGCCCCCTCCCTGTTCTTCAGGCCCCTGTCTGGAACCCGGTCTGACCCTAGCCCAGCCCAGCGTTTTCGATTTGCTGCATTCTCCCAGGCCCACAGAGGAGAATTCTGGTCTTATTTCTCCATCATGATTTCCTCCTCCACTCAGGCCCTGCGTCCTGGTAACCAGCAGCCATCACAGCTGTCAACTTGCAGGGCGCCTAACGCTCATGGCTTGTTTGGGGCTCAGACTTGGTCCTGCAGTGCTGGTCATTAAGCTTCATTGTGCTGCCCACCAGGGCACTGGCTGGCCCAGGATAAGCCTCAGATGAACTCAGCCTCACTTATTAACTAGGACAAACCAAGCCGGACCACAAAACGTCCACTGCTTGAGCCATCAGCTGTAGCAGACGTGGTTCTCTGCAGCCTCCAGCTCAGCCTCCCTTCTGTCCATGGGTTGCCAGCAACCAGCTGTTACTCAGCCCCATAGCTTCACGTCCACAGAATCCAGAGCACCAGTTCCACTTTGGAGCCTCGTTAGTGGAATCACTGGCACGTTCTCCAGATACATGCCCATTTCCTGATTTGCCCAGGCTGTTCAGAAGCACATTTTCTCTCTCTGGACTCATGGGGAGGATTCTGCAGCGAGAGGGGGACAAGTCTGGGGATGCATAGGAAAGGAGCTAAACATTCAGGCCTGGTTTCTCTTCCTGACTTCTGTCCTAACCTCTGCAGCCCCTGAAGCCCATCCAGGATAACACAAGTTATAGCACAAAATGAGCACTGTTCGGGGCCTAAGTGAAGGCAGGGGCAGCTGCCAGCTTCCATGGTGGTGGGAAAGGAAGGCCAGGAGCCCTAATCTCCAATGAGCTGGGGGAGCCACCGGGGGGAGGGCATGGCACACCCAGCATACATGTGCACAGAGATGGAACCAGTTAAGCCCAGCTCTACCAGTCTTCCCGCTTTGCTGGGCTCACCCCATGGCCCCAGGCCCCTACCAGGAGGGAAGTTTTGCTTGGAGGTGCCCGGCCTGCTCTCACTTGTAACTCGGGTCAGGAAGTAGCTGTGGGCTTCTGGGGGTGGAATCCTGCAAGAGGCCTCCTACAGGCCTACTTAACCCCCATTACATTCGTTCCCTAATATACTTTTCACCTTCAGCAAATAGTGCAAATTTGAATTTTTACTCACTGATCAAATATTTACCCTGTGAGCTGCCAATCTGGCTGAGCTCGGTTTCTCCAATTCTCCACATTTGTATTAGATGAATTAGCATTTTATTGTTGGTCCACTGGTTTGGGACTCAAAGGTGAGACAGGGAAAACCAGAGGAAGCAGCTCAAGAGATTCTCCATGAAGAATGGGTTCGGTTTAGTCTTGTGTCAGGTCTCCCAAACAACTCGTGAGATACACGAAAATAGTTATTTTGGAAGCGACAGGCAATCGTGGCTTCTGAAGAACAGCTACTTTGTGTACTTCCTATCTGCACGACATACATCTTTGAAATCTATTATCCAGGAATGTGGGTTCAAGGTTCATCTCATGGTTTATTTGCTGTAGAAAAGCAGACAAATCAGGTCATCTCTCAGAGTCTTGGTTTCCTTATCAGCATAGTGGGTACAATAACATTACCCTAGTCGGAAGGTTGTTGCAAAAGTCAAATGAAATATTGGAGGTGACAACACCATAAAATGGAAGGCACTAAATGGAGAGTCATATAAGATCAGAAAGTGAAGCTGTTTTAAAATATAGCCCCCAAATTCTCTGATACTCCTCACACCAAGAATTGTGGGGTCTGTGTCCCCTCCCATTGAATTGGAGTGGGCTTGTGACTCCTCCAGTGGCTAGAGTATGGAACATGTAACATTGTGTGACTGTCCAGGCTGGATCAGAAAAAACCATGTAGCTCCCCACCTGAGTCTCTTGGGACTGTTACTGTGGAGGAAGCCAGTAGCCATATAGGAAGTCAATCACCCCAAAACTTCCCTGCTGGGGGGCAGATGCAGATACTCCAGGCAACAGACATGGGAGAGAAGCATCTAGACGCATCACTGGGCAGCCTCAGTAGATGCTACAAGGAGCAAAAGAACTACCCAGTTGAGCCCTGTCTGAATTCTGACCCCAAGATCTGTAAGCATAATACAATGCTTGTTATGTCACTAAGTTTGGGGTTGTTTGTTACACAGCAGTAGTAACTGGAACCCTAACAATTCATCTATGAAGTTTCTATATCGGCTAAGAGATCAAAACCCCCCATCACTTGTTTTCTCTCCTTGTCCCTATTTGACTCTAAGCATCAAGGTGAGGTGGGATTTCTTATGACCCAGCTTTGTGGATACAGGACCACAACATGTCCAAGAGTCCATGGAATCATGGAAGGCTTGAACCCAGGGGTCCTGCTTTGTGGACGCTGGCCTCTCCCACAGGACAGAACAGCAAAAACCCCAAAAGGTAAGGCTATCCTCGTGGGTTGTGACCTCATGAAAAAGAAAAACGAAGAAATTCCCAAATACCAAACAGTAAAGCAAGTGGGTACCACAGAACACCCCCAACAGCCCATCATCCACAATTAATTTCTTCTGGACTTGGGAATGCTGGGGAGGTTGTTGTTGAAGCAGACTGTCTTTCCACTTATGTTTGGGGTTCTTCTAAAATGCAAGAAAAAAAAAAAAGAAAGGAAAAAAAAAAAGGCTGGCCTTCCCAGAACCTCCTCTATACTGCCTGGAAGGAGCTTGGTGTGGCCCAGCAGGGCGTGATAAGCGTGCTGGCAGTGGCCTGCCAGGGATCTTAAAAATACCCTGCCTCAGACAATCCGGAAAGTGAGCAACCCACACCTGGAAAGCAGGTTGCCGGCTACACAGAGGTTTCCAAGTATGGATCCCGTTTACACTTGCCGGAGAGCAGCCTTCTAATTCCAGCCGCTCATGAAAAGGCACGTAGGTCCTCCTTGACGTCAAATCGCTCTTTCCACTGAGCATAATTTCTTTCAATGATGGGCTTGGAGGGGTTTCAGCGACGGTGGGTCTTTTTTTTTTTAATGAATCATAGACATGCAGATCAGATTTAGTGTTATGACTGTGGTGCACTGAGCGTCACTGTTAATTCTTGCTAAGCGCTGACAGCAGGATCAACCCCCAAACAGCACAGGCAAATATACCACCCCAGCCCCGGGGGCTTAGAGACTGCATAATTACAGGCGTCAGCACGGTACTCATTACCACCGGAACATCTCAGCCCAGGCACAGCAACCCCCACCCGGATCCAGAGAGCCCCCGGCGCGCCTGCCAGCTCAGGTCCTCTGAGTTCACTCCCCTTCTCCAGACAGGAACGTGGTCACCAAAAACAAGCTGGGCTGAGCTATATAGCAACCCTTTTTCCTGTCCTGAAGGTTGTGGTCCATGGCGGTTGAAGCTTGCTCTGAAATGCCGCTGAGTTTGAGCTGGAAGGGAAGGGGTGCAAGGCTTGCTAAATGCCGAACAGCTGAACAAGTCCCCAGGGCTGAGGAAAGAGCGTTCTCCTTCCCTGTGAGCCAGTCGCTGGTTCTCCGTGTTTCTCATCAAAGGACGGGGGTGGGGGGAGGTGGAGGGAGGCAGAAGTCACAGCGCTCGCCTGGGGTGCCCTGTCACTGTGAGTTGTCCCGGGATGGCCTGGGGTCGGGGCGGGGGGGGGGTGGCCAGTGGGAGTCACCAGCCCTCAGCTGTGTTCACACTGCTCAATCAGGGCATTAAAAAAAAAAAAAAAAACCTACATCTGGAGTTTTTGCTCCATCTTTCCTCCAAAAGGTTTAAAGGGAAAACCAAACTCCTGGGGTCTGTTGAACTCGGCAGGGTTCTCCTTGCTCCTTCTCTGTCGACCTGCAAATATTTAATGAGCCTCAACCACATGCAAGTGATGGAGTTGGGCTAAGAAGGCTGAAAAGAAAATAGGCAGCCACCAGACCGGGAGGATGGAGAAGTGATTTTATATCTTTCGGTTCAATGTTTTCCGGCACAGGAAGGCCAGCAATCATGCTTTAGCACCTGCTTCATGGACCCTGGCTCACTTGGCCCCCACAAAGTCACTGGGACATAGGTATCACCACCATCCACTCAGCAGATAGGGAAAGGCTCTGAGTTTGAATGGAATTCTGTTCCAGGTCAGACCCTGGAGGTTACTGGTCCTGACTCGGGGACTCACACTAGAGTCCCTAGAGAGCTTTCAAAAACCCCCATGCCCAGGCCATGCTCCAGACCAACTGAGTCTGAATTCTGGGGGCTGGCATGTAGACATCAGTACTTTTTAAAGCCTTTTGCGTGCGTGCTAAATCACTTCAGTCATGTCTGACTCTGTGACCCCATGGACTGTAGCCCACCAGGCTCCTCTGTCCATGGAATTCTCCAGACAAGAATACTGGAGTGGGTTGCCATTTCCTCCTCCAGGGGATCTTCCTGACCCAGGGATCGAACCCGGGTTTCCTGCTTTGGAGGCAGATTCTTTACCATCTGAGCCACCTGGGAAGCCCCATTGAGCGCTTGCTGGGCACTAGATGCTCAATAAATGAGCTCCCTTCCTTGAAAGCAGTGGTTCTTCAGCACACGTGTTTGCACGTCCCACAAACAATCCCTGAGAGTGATGCGGGGTGACCAGACATGAGTGGGGTTGCTAGAGTGGCCAGAGTGGAGGCAGAAAACGGGGTGCAAAATCAGGACCCTCAAGGGCCCTGATCATCAATCCTCTGGCTCTGGTCAGAGACTCCAGAAAGGAGACGAGGTGAGGGGGATATGGCATTGATCATTCCAAGCTTGGAAAGTTTATTCCTCAAGTGGCTTCCATCTCCCCAGGAGGAGAAAGAGGCACACCAATGGAGGCCTAAGCTCAGCCTCAGGCCGACAGGGCCCCTATAACCAAGGGGGAGCCCTTGGATTACCTCCACTGCACCCATCCAGCCTCTGTGGTGAGCTCTGCTGGACCAAAGGGTCCCCTTCCCTATTGTCAGGAACAAAGGAGTGGGGAGCACCCTCCTTCCTATTGTACTACCAGCCCTCCTGGAAGCCAGGAAACAGTGCTGCAAATGAATTGTTTTCAAACTAAAGGGTGCTCTGATGGGCATGCTTCTCAAATTCTGCATTCAAAGGAATGCCAGGCTTCCTATGTCAAGTGAGATAAAGTGAATTTTCTTGGGCAGCCAGCAGAAATTTTTTCATCTTTCAGAAATAACATGTAGGGAAAACACTAACCCCCTCACTTAACCAGCATCAGGGAACAATGAGCTATTTTCAAGAAATGAATCTGCAGGCAAAGTAAAGTTCCCCCTCTGGAAACACTAAAACTTCAAAACAAAAGTGCATGTATTTTTAAATAAACCATGTCCAGGGGGAGGGATGAATTAGGATTATCAGATACACACGACTATATATAAAATAGATAACCAACAAGGACCTACTCTATAGCACAAGAAACTCTAGTCAATATTTTGAAAGAACATATAAGGGAAAAGAATCTGAAAAAGAACATATAATATATATGTAACTGAATGACTGTGATGCACATCTGAAACTAACACAACATTGTAAATCAACTATGCTTCAATTAAAAAATAATAAAATAAAAAAAAGTAAATGGCATTACACGTTGCCTCTTTCCTTTGATGGCACAGACACAGTTGAAGTGGTCTTGGTGGCTCACTCACTGGGTACATGGACAATCATGCCACGCTCACAGATGAGGCCACCTTCTGCATCCATGTGCCCCATCACTAGATGGCTCCACCCTTGCCCTCCTCCTTGATGTCTTGTTTCTGCTTTCTTTCTGTCTCTTCTTTTGCTCAGATGTGCGTAATAACACCTTCCTGTGGCTGTCAGTATCCCAGCCACATCACCTTTTCCTCCTATCTGCTCCTCCTCCTCTTGTATTCCTGACCCTGGTCAACAGCACCCGTGTTCACCCACCGTCATCAGCAAAACAAAAACTAAAATGGAAACAGGAGTTGGAGGGAACTTCAGAGTCATCTGATGTGTTAGAATAGTTTGTGAAGTAACAGTCAAGAGATGCTGATGAAAAGAGATCCCAATATGTCTGTGGTAAACAGTCAATGAACTTCAGCGCAGGGAATTCTTCAGCTATTTTGGCTCTTTTGGATGGTTCCCAATAGTTGAGGTCACTAAGGCCAGTAACTTCTGGATAAGCAAGGTGTCATGGTTCATAGGTTTTTGCTTGTTTCCTTTGGTTTAAAGGATCGATTTTGTATTATTCCAGAAACAGGCTACAATTCAGGGACTTGATGAGAGCTTTTGACTTCTCACTTCCCCCATCACTCCATCCCCAAAGGGCCAAGACTCCCAAATTGGAAAGGGCAGCTGTCAGACCAGGATGAGTGTGAAATGAGGGCAAGGCCTCCTCCATCATCCCTTCTCTCTTTCTTGTCCTTCTTTTCCCCACCCACAGCTCTACCTGTCTCGTACACCAGTCAGAAACCAAGGCAAGAGGCAGCACTGCCCGGGAAGAAGGGCAAATAAGGCTCTTGAAATTCCAGAGGGGAATGAGCTCTCAGAACATGGGGCAGGGCCGGGCACCCAGCAGACCACCACATTCCAGAGCTGACTCAGAAACAGGATTTGGTCAGTGCACCTGGAGCAGAGGAGGGGCGGCCAGGGCTGACTCACCATCGCCACACTGAAGAGACTGATACAAAAGTCAGATGCCAACACAGCCATTGGCCACAGAGCCTATTCCTTTCCCAGGGCAGGAAAACCCATGCCCGCCTCCCAACCATTCTCTTTGAGGCTCCTGGGACACTGAGTCAGTGTGGCAGGTGTGTGATGCAAAAGAGAGGCCGAAGTGGAGGTCAGTGACTGCATAAATCCTGCTGTTGGATGGTCGCTTTGGACCTCCTGGCTCTGTGCTGACCCACTCCCTGCCTTTGACACCATCTACCAGACTGATCCCAAAAAGACAGGCTAGGCAAGAGCTCTCCCTGACGTCCCAAGATGGTAGGCCTATGTTGTGGGTGAGCTAGACTATCCCAGCCGCCCCCAGGCCCAGCCCCAGATGAGTGTAAAGGGGAGATGGTTTGGTAGAGCGAGGAGAGTGGAGTAACCTACAGACGGCTACTCATTTTCCCAAACTCTGCGGGTCCTCACCAAAGACCCCTATAAACGGACTCCAAGTGCCTCTGGTAAGATAAGTCCCTCCAGCCTTTCCCACTGGCTTCCAGGCACCTAAAGGCTAATCATTAACTGTTTTAAGATTGTGGATTCTCAGAGAAAGCCTGCCAAGAACTAGGAGCAGAGACGGCATGGGGGGTTCCCTACCATGACTCCCACCACACTTCTCCAGAGCACCAGGTCGGTCTCCCTGCCCTGCGCCATCACTCACCAGGGGAGCTGTTCTTGACCTCGTGGAAGTCGCCTGCCTGCCTGGGGGGCCAGCCTAGCAGAATAGCTCTCCCACAGCCTGCTGCCCACCTCCCAGGGCAGTGTTTCCAAGCTGTCCCTCTGGCTAACACAGGAGCTTTGGAATAAGACAGGGAGAGAAAGACATGAGGGGTGGGGGTGGTGGCCCTTTCTCCGAGCTTATTAAAAATCTTTTGTGTGCCATAGAATAAGTCCAGCCTTCTCCGTCCTGCTTCGCCCCCCTTCCCCCCGCCCCCGCCCCCAGCACTTAACTTTTTCAGGCCTGAGCAGCATAAACGCTTCAGTTAGTCCATGTAAACCAAAGATCCTTCTGGCCTTCAACAGTGTCTGGGTCTCCTTTACGTGGCCTTTCACCATGAAGCAGCCGCCCGACCCCGTGGCCAGAGGTGCCGGCTCCGCCTCGCTACGGCCCCGTCTCTGTGTCTGAGGACCCACGCGTTGTGCCAGGCTGGAAGAACAGTCTGGAAGGAAAGCCCGTTGTCAAACAAATCATCGTTCTGGGAACACAAAGCCACGGGGACCCTCTGGGTGAGGCTGACACTCGGGCCGGCAGCATCAGAGAGTCGAGTCTCCTGTGTGGCGCTGAAGCCCCAAGTGGGAGACAGAAAGCTGGCTGGCGGCCAAGAGCAGCGGCCGCGGACACCTTATCTAAATAAAGGAGAGCTTGCAGCGTGCAATGTTATCACAGGCGCACAACAGGCTCCGGGAGGGGAAGGGGTGGGTGGACGCTGCGTGGGTGGTTTCGTGTTGCGATTTTTTTTTTTCCCTTTTGTGGCTGTTGTTTTCTTTTTTATCTATTCAGTTTTGGAGTATTCAGCAGCCGGGGAGCTTGGCAAAGCCTGGCAGCGATACCCACCTGGCCCTTTCCAGTCCAAACGGCTCCTGTCAACTTTTACAACCCTGCGCTAAAACTCCAGGCACGCCTCCCATTGCCGGCACCAGGTTATTTATTTGCCCGGCCTGTCTGGCCTCACATTTTTTCACGTGTGTGTTACCCCCACGGTGGCTACAACTTCCCTCCAGCTCTTAAAATGCCAGTAACCACCCAGTCCCAGGGAGAGCTGGGAAGTGTTTCAGCCGTTCATGGTTTCAGGATCCGGCACTGCTTCGTGTCATTTTCCTCTCCGCTCAGCGTTTTTGTGACCTGAAGGAAGAGGAAGACTTCTCCATTGTGAAAATTGCTCTTTTTCACTGGAAACCATTGTTACTAATAATAACCTCACCAGGCGCAGCTGTCAAAGGGCCTGCCGGCTGTCCCCTCCCTGCAGGGGTCTGGCACACACACAACTCAGAAGGGACACGGCTGGCCCAGGTCAGCGGGTGAGGGCCCCAGCCTCCGCCACTCCCACCGCCCCCCACCCCCGCCCCATCCGTGATCTGGAACCCTGCTCATGTTCTCGAGCTGGGCTTTTCATTCTTTTTTAATCCTTTACACAAACAGCTTGTGTGTGTGTGTGTGTGTGTGTGTGTGTGTGTGTGTGTGTGTGTGCGTTCCTGTGTATGTGTGTGTGGCTTTGAAATCATCCAAAAAATAATAATAATAATAAAAAGGGTTTTCATGGTTGAGTCTGACCCAGTGCAATGCAGAATATATTATTTCTTTCAGAGCATGGATAGCAGATCTGCACGTGAAACACAGATCAAACACGGCCCACAGAAACAATGATAGGAAGCATAACCAGAGTGAATCGATTCCTTGATCCTGCTGTACCAAAAAATTAAAGAGGAGCACTCCTGGGGTTTTTAACCCAGATACGTCTTCAGCCACAGCTGTGTTTCCCATGTTCTGAGATCTCTTGCTCTGGCTGCCTTTTCGTGTGTGTAATATGTGGAATACAGTAAGCAGTGTCAAGTTCTGGTTTTTTTTTTTAATTAAATACCTTCATCCAATCACCCTTAACACACACATACATACTCTCACATGCACGCACTTGTTTTACCTTTTCCCTAGAACTCAACACTACACGGGACAGTCTCTGCCATTTCCCTCATCAGGAAAACAACAAGAAGCCAGAGAAGTCCCTGGCAGACATCAGGGGGAAAAAAAATCCTTACAGCAAAGAAGGTTCTATTCCTCAGCCTGCGGCCCGTCCTCTCTCTCCATCCCCAAGTGATAACATGGCCCCTTTGCTCTCAAAGGTCTGTTTTAATATGTAGGTGGTCTTGCTCAAGTCCGCTGGTTTTTATGTCGGCATTGACCCCGGGCTGACCCCAGCCCTGAAGATCCAAGATTGCCCAGCTTGGCTGAGTGCTGGAGGGTGGAGCTCGCAGCCCGCCCCTAGCCTTCTGATGGGCCACCAAGGCCACCCTGTCTGGCTGGTCAGCAGCAGCCAGCGTCCTCTCCTGACCTCTGCTCTAATCCCGAGGACGCCCTTTATTTAGACAGCACAGTCCAGCCCTCAAGTCCCAGATTTGTTCACTGGAGACAGGCTGGCAGTGGCCACTGGCTGACTCCAGACAGCTCCTCAAAAGAGGCCTCAGGAGGGTAGGCCAGGCTCAGGCAGGTGCTTGCTGCCTGCGATGGAACAGAGATCATAGGTTTGAGTCTCCAAGGGTTCAACTTCCAGCTCTCTCATTGGCTGTGACCTTGGGCTACTGTGTAAACTCCCGGCTCCTGGTATCTGCATTCATAAAATGGAAGAGGAGAAGGTCACAAAAGGACAGAGCAGAGAGAGATAGGAAGATGCTGGCCTGGAAGTCTGGAGTGATGAAGCCACAGGCCAAGGAAGGCCAGTGGCTATTGGAAGCTGGCAGAAGCAAGGAACTGATTCTTCCCTAAATTCTACAGAGGACACACAGCTGATACCTTGATTTCCACCCCAGTGAAACCAGTTTCAGACTTCTGGCCTCCAGAATTGCGAGGGAATAAATTGTTATTTTTTTTAAGACCCTGAGTTTCTGGGCATTTGTTACCGCAGCAATGCTAGACCAATACTGGCTTCCATGAGATGGGCTATGACCTGGCTGTCTGATCTAAATGGGCCTCACAAAGAGCCTATAAAATCTCTAACCAGTAATCCCTTTACTGATTAAAAATTGGAGATGCCCCAAAATTATATGTCTCGCTCAAGGTCACATGCGATTTGGTGGCAAGGCCAGGACTAGACTGATCATTCAGAACCTGGCTCCTCTCCACCACTCACCATGCCCTGTACCCACCCTTTCCCCTCTGGACAATTCTAAGCAGGTGGAAAAGAAGGCTCACCCCCTAATGGGAGCTGGGCAAGGCCTCAGAGGGTCTGGAGGATGCAGAAACTACTTTCCCAGCCCCTTCCTGGCCCCAGTGTTTGCCTTTGGAGGGTGCACTATAGGGTAGATGCCACCACCCCACCCCACCCCGCCCCACAGAGTTGCATCTCTCCTCCTGGAGGAGAGGGAATCCCGGGACGTGAATTCTCTTTCAGTGACTCACTTCTGAGCCCTGTCAGGTCTCCCGGGCCTCAGATTCCTCCGGGGTGACATGGAAATACTAACAGGGCTGCCCCCCCACCCCCGGCCTTCAAGGAGCCGTGGGATGAGAGAAGGCAAGCCTGTACAGAAATGCCTGAGGTCAGTGGGTTAGCAGGCCCCCCTCTCTCCACCGGGACTCCTCAGGAACAGGAGGGCCACAGGGAAGCTCCAGACTGGGGGGAGGCCTTGCTCAGCCTGCACGCACGTGGGCCCCAGCCATGTCTCCTGGAGCTACCCAGAGAGGCTTCCTCTTTCTCCCTGCCTCGCTGTCTTATTCTCTCATGGTCTCTGCTGCAAAGGATGCCCCAGAACTCCCCCTCGGGATCTGACTGAGGCCAGACTTCTCATGAAACGGCATCCTTGCCTAACCTCCTCTTCTCCCACTCCTGCTTCCCTCACTCCCTCACCGGTTTCTCCTGAGAGCACACTCTCCGTAAATCACATGCACGTCGCATGAAAAAGGGCTCAACATCGCTCATTATCAGAGAAATGCAAATCCTAACTATAATGAGATATCACCTCACACTGGTCAGAATGACCATCATTAAAAAATCTACACATAACAAATGCTGCAGAGGGTGTGGAGAAAAGGGAACCCTCCTACACTGTTGGTGGGAGTGTAAATTGGTGCAGCCACTATGGAAAACAGTACGGAGGTTCCTCAGAAAACTAAAAATAGAGCCACCATATGATCCAGCAATCTCACTCCTGGGCATATATCCAGAGAAAACCCTAATTTGAAAAGACATGGGAACAATCTACATGTCCACTGATAGGTGAATGGATAAAGAAGATATGGTACCTATATACAATAGAATATTACTCAGCCATAAAAAAGAATGAAATAATGCCATTTGCAGCAAATGGATGGACCTAGAGATTATCATACTAAGTGAAGTAAGTTGGATAGAAAAGATAATTATCATATGATATCACTTATATGTATAATCTAAAATATGATACAAATGAGCTTATTTACAAAACAGAAACAGACTCACAGAGATAAAAAACAAACTTACCAAAGGGGAAAAGGGTTGGGGAGGAGGGCTAAATTAGCAGCTTGATATTAACAGATACACACTACCTTATATAAAAATAGAAAAACAACAAGGTCCTACTGTATAGCCCAGGAAACTATATTCAAGGTTATACAAGGTTGTATAACCTTGTATATTCACAAGGTTGTATATTCACTATATACCAGGTTATATCTTGTAATAACCTATAAAGGAAAAGAATATGAAAAAGAATATATACATATATTGTTGTTGTTGTTTAGTCACTAAGTTGTGTCTGACTCTTTTGCAACCCCGTGGACTGTAGCCCGCCAGGCTCCTCTGTCCATGGGGTTTTTCAGGCAAGAATACTGGAGTGGGTTGTCATTTCCTTGTCTAGGGGATATTCCCAACCCAGGTATCGAACCTGTGTCTGCCTTGTCTCCTGCATTGCAGGTGGATAGTTTACCACTGAGCCATTGGGGAAGCCTATATATATATACATATATATATATGTATATATGTATATATATATGTATATATGTGTGTGTGTATATATATATATGGGATGTATATATATAATGTATATGTATATACATAAAATGGAATATATATATATATAATGGAATCATTTTCCCACATACCAGAAACTAACACAACATTGTAAATCAACAATACTTTAAAAAATAATAAAATTTAAAATACCACGTGCACATGATTGCCTGTCTCAGGCTCTTCATCCAGAGAATTCTCATCTGAGATACCACCACATTAGGTTCCAGGGAAGCAAAACCAGTAAAGTCATGCCCTGGCCCTTCAGGAGTTTCTGGCCTGCTGGGAGAAATAGCATGATGAAGAATACAGAGCAGTCTCCAATGTTCTAGGTGCAATGATGGCGGTCTGCTCAGCCCACAACAGAGCAGGTGATCTGTCAAGAGTGTGGAGGGGTAAAGCAGGGAAGGCTTCATAAAGGAAGAGGCCCAGATTAATGAGGGGGAAGGGGAGGGAAGGGAGATGAGAAGAGAGGAGATAGGGCTACAGTCTAGCCCAGGAGGGAGCTGCTGTGTGGGGCTGGAACACGGGGTGACCAGGGTGGGTGGCACACGACGATGAGCCTGGAAAAGTCAGAGGGCCTCATACAGCAGGCTTCCGGGGGCTCTGCTAAGGAGCTCCAACTTACTCCTGAGGGTGGTAGGGAGCCATTGAAGGTTTTACAGAGATCTGGGTTTGTTTCTGAGAGCTTACCTTGGTAGGAGAACAGAAAGATTTGAGCAAGGCAACTGGAGGCAGGGGTTTGAACAAGACGGCCTCTCAGATGCCTTTCAACCTGAAAGTCCTAGAAGTCTCCAGGGAAGACAGGGAGAACTGTGGGACACGGAGAATAAAGAAGGGCAAGAGCTGGCCAGTTAGTTCCCCTGGACAGCGGCTCTCAGGAGAGACGGCAGAGTAAGGAGCAGGCAGAGGGCCTGTCCAAGTGCTGGAATGGCCACACACTGCCAATAGCCCCCTGGCTCAGAGACATTCCCACTGGGGTCCATCATGTAGCCAGGACCTGGAGCGCCCGGGGCTGGCAGACAGGGGGCAACAGGGCGATGATGGACTGGGGAGATGCCCAGTGAGGCCCTGGGATGGAGCCAGGTGGGCTCCAGACCCCTTTATTCCTCTGAGGGCCCTTCTCCAGTCCTGAGCACCGCAGGCCAGCATCCCACCCCTTCCCCAGGGGAGCAGCTGCAAGGAAAGGTGTTCAGGCCACCTCCAGTGTCCCAAGAAGACAAGCTTGTGGCCTTTCTGCCAGTCTGGTGATGAGCAGAGTCCAGAAAGCAGACAGAGCCCTGAGAGCCCGGAGGGGACAGGGCAAGGGGCCGCTTACTCGTTAGAATGCAAAGCACTTCCGTCCATCCGAAAGCCTCTCTCTAGTGCCCTGGCCACTCTCGCCAAGAGCTGTGTGCAGAGCTGTGGGGAATAGGGCAGGACAAGGTGCCCAGAACCAGGAGTCCCAGGAAGACAAGGAGATGCTTGTCGGGGTTCTGGGAACCAGGGGCAGCCTCAAGGCCCAGGGCGGGGAGTCAGCACCCCACACACTGCCCTTTTGACCTGACTCTCTCTTCCCTGGCTTTCTAAGACCCCAGAGCAGAAGGAGACAGCTCTAATTCCTTTCTGTGTCATTCTGCAAACACAGAGATCTCCTTCTAAATGGGCCTGAGTTGGAGGGTGGGGGCAGGGTGTGGTGGGCGAGAGAGGTGGGCTGGGAGTGGGGGGTCTCTACCATGCAGCTGTAAGTTATTTTCACTCCTGCCCTCCAGAAGTTCCAGTCTAATGGGGGAGATAGACACAGTCACGACCACCCACGGTGCAATCAGATACGGAGAATAAATGGTATCTATACTTAGTAACACGGGAGGAGGGCTGCTCTGAGAGGCTGACGTACATGAACACATTTCCTTCTCATTTTACAGGTGAGGCAGCTGAGGCCCAGAGATGCTGAGCAACTTGCCCAAGGTCACACAGGGAGAGTGGGATGTGTCCCGAATGGCCTGGTTCCCTGAGTTTGTGCCCTCAACCATCAGCCTAGACAAAGGAATAATGACAGCATTGGTGTGAGACAGAGAGCTTGGGGCCTTGAGTCCAGTAGACCCTTGTGTCACTCTCAGTGGTCTTAGGCAAACTCCCTGCCGCTTTGAAGCCTCAGTTTTCCTCATCAGCAAGATGGGGATAGCAACCTTCTCGAGGGGCTGCCCAGAAGAGTATAGAAGAGCAGAGGGGTGTGGGCTCTCAGCACAGTTGGATTTGTAGGGTTCGATCCCTGGGTGGGGAAGATGCCCTGGAGAAGGACATGGCAGCCCACTCCAGTATACTTGCCTGGAGAATCCCCTGGACAGAGGAGCCTGGCAAGCTACAGTCCATGGGATCTCAGAGAGTCAGACACAACTGAAGCAACTTAGCACACTAAGAGCCTCAAGGTGTTTGTACTTGACCTTGATAGAGGAGGAGCCAGGTGGGGACTGTGGCGGCCTGGCATCAGGGCCCCTGGAGGGATGAGGGCTTCGGGAATGGCTTGTGGAGGGGGCCAGTGCTTGCTTCTCCCCTGAGAAATAGCCAGGTCCCCAGAGCGTCTCCCCGAAGCCACCTACTCTGGCTTCACCTCACTCCCACCAACTCCTGAGCCAGCACATTACGGCACTCACTGCTCACCCCTTTCATGGCTGGGAGGCCAAGACTCAGCAGCTCCCAGCATTTAAGAACAAGAGGCCTCCGGTCAGCTGCCATTCAGAGGACAGACCTGAATCCGAGGACAAGGTAGAGGGATGACAAGCTCCAGCCAGGGAGGGAAGGGTAACCAGGAGGGGAGACCCACCTGCCTCCAGCCCCCTCTCACTGAGGAGCTGCAGAGCCGGCCTGGGATTAGCTCGCTGCCCCACCCCCACCCCGCCCAACAGGAAAGCTGCCCTCAGGCCTGAACAGGGATTTGCGGATGGCTCCCTGATGCGATCTAGGGCCCTCTCTGGCTGGCATCCACCAGCCTCAGATGCAATTAGGGAAAAATAATGTGTAAACAAGAGTTGGAACCTTGCTGCTGTGGGCAGGCACCAGCGGCTCCCCACAACCTCTAGCTCCAACTTTGGGCGGCCACCCACCTCTGTGACCTTGAAGCTCTGTGCCCTGGCAGTTCTGTGACCTCGAAGCTCTGTGACTTGCCACTGGCTCTTCCTTTGCTGAAAACCACCCCATTTTGTCTGCCCGGAAATGTCCATTTCTAGCCCCATCTCCTCCATGGCAGTGCGTCTGATGAAACCTCTGCATCTCACAAACACAGACACACACCCAAGCTAAAGTCTCCCTGCCTTTCCTAACACCTGGATCGTGGCACATATACTCATTGGTTGAAGAGAGTACCTCACAGTGTTACATTGTTTGCTCCAACCTGTCTATCCCCTGATTCCAGTTATCTATTGCTTCCTAACAAATTACCCACAACTTAATGGTTTAAAACAGTGCCATTTATTTTGCTCACCAATCTGCGATTTCAGCAGGTGCAGTGGAAACAGCTCATCTCTGCTCCACTCAGCGCCAGCTGGGGCAGATGGAGGGCTAGGGCTGCCTCATCTGAAGGTCCCTCTCATGTCTGGGGGCTCGCAGTAGCCATTGGCTGGGATCTCAGCTGGGACAGGAGCTGTAGCCCCTACACATGGCTGTACACGTGGTCTCTGGGCTCCCTCCCGGCATGGCAGCAGGTTCTGAGAGGGAGCGCCCCAAGACCAGGCAGAGGCTCTAGTCCTCTTCCTGGCCTCACCTCGGATGCCACACAGCGTCACTTCTGCCATAATCACAGGCCTTTTGTTTCCCAGAGATGGAAGGCAGACCCCACATTTTAGTAGGAGAATGTCAATGGCTAGTTGGAAGATGAACATGTGGGATGGCATGTATTTTTTTTCATTTTAATTTATTGTTTATTCAAGTATCATTGAATTACAATGTTGTGTTAATTACTGCTGTACAGCAAAGTGACTCCATTAAACATATATATATATATTCTTTTTCATATTCTTTTCCATTGTGGTTTATCACAGGATATTGAATATAGTTCCCTGTGCTATACAGTAGGACCTTGTTGTTTATCCATTCTATGTATAATAGTTTGCATCTGCTAATGGAATGTCATGTATTGATGCAGCTATCTTTAGGAAGGACAACCTGCCATATTCCCCTAGACTTTGATTCAGGAGGACTGGCAGCATTTAATGGTGCTAAAAAAACAATGCTTGCAGAAAGGAGGGAAGGACTGAGGAAGTGACAGAGAGAAAATGGAGGGAGGGATTTTATAACAGAAGACTTTAAAATTGGAAGCTACTGAGGAGATTACCTAGTCTCCTGCTCCCATTTTACAGATGAGATAAGTGAGATTCAGAGGTGAACACACCCTGCCCAAGGGCACCGAGCCAGCTCAGTAAGATCCAATCTCTGAGCCCCTCTTCTCTTGATGATGGAGAAGAGGAGAGCCACTGCACACTGATCTTTACCACACCCACACCCCTGTCCCTGCCTGCTTCCCCATGTGTGGGCCAGACTGGGACCAGTGCCCAGGGCCCAATTCCACGTGCCCTGGGCCTGCCTGGGGGCTAGAGTCTCCCCTGTCCTCCAACCCGCTGTCAGCTTTCCTGGAGCTCCACATGTCAGCCAATCCCAGGCTGCCTAATGGTCATAAACCCCCACTCCCCTCCTCCCAACCCTGCCCCAGACAGTGGGGTCAGGGTGAGAGCATTGGCTGAGGAGTCTGACAGACATCAGTCTAAACACAGGCTCAGGTTGGTGTGACCCAGGCCATGAAGCCTCCCTGCAGTTGAACAGAGGGGATTAAATGGACTCTCACCCCTGAAGGACTCACTGGCTCATTGGAGGTGCCCAGAAATGGTAGTTCTTCCCTGCTTTTCCCTCATCATCAGGAGAGCAGCGGCACCCAGCCCATGGCTTTCCTTGATGCTGTAAATGGAGCTTTGGCAGGAAGAGGAAGTCTCTCCTCTCAGCCCTGGCCAGGGAAGGCAGCAGAGTCCGGCCTGCTCAGCCACTGTCCCCTGTGGAGGGGAAAGTGACCTGCCAGCCCTGCTCTCCGCTCCTGGCAAGAACATCCCTCAATATCATCCAACTCCCACCTCACCATTTCTACAGTCACCAAATAGTCCAGTCATCTCTTGCTGGGTAACAAATGACCCCCCAAACTTAGTGGCTTAAAACAACTGTTTTATTATCTCTCATGATGCTGGGGTCAGGAATTTAGGCAGAGCACAGCTGGGCAATTCTTCAGCAGCACCTGGCATTGACTGGGGTCACTGGGTGGCATTCAGCTACTGGCTGTGCTGTCTGGAGCATCCAAGAGGCTTTGCTCCTGCATCGGGTGCCTTAGCAGGGAGACTCAAGAGGCTAGGTCTGCTGGACCTCCCTCCCTGGACAGGGGGCATCATCACCTCTCCAAAGGGGTCTCTCCAGCAGTGTGGTTCAACTTCTGACATGGAGGCTCAGTGCCCCCAGAGAAGCTGCTGATCCTCTTAAATGCTAAACCTAACACTGGCACAGCATCATTTCTGTCATCCTCATTAATCAAAGCTGCCAGGGCCCTGGTCAGACTCAAGGAAGAGATGACAGGCCCCGCCTCTCAGTGGAGAAGCATCAAAGTACCCATGGTCCTCTTAGATCTGCCGGAACCAAACGACCTTCAGAACCAAGGCCTGAGCTCCTAGGTAGGTCTGTCTGCCCACCAGGCGGCTCTGTGCCTTGGATCAGTCCAATGACTCACACCCGACGAACTTGTTATGGACCCAATTGTGTCCTCCACCTCCTCAAATTCATCTATTGAAGCCCTCACCCCCAGGAGCTCAGAATGGGACTACATTTAGAAATGCGGCCTTTAAAGAGGTAATTAAGTCAAAATGGTATTGTGTCCTTACAAGAGGAGGAAATGTGGACACACAGAGGGGCAACAGGGATGTGAGCACAGAGGAAAAACCATGTAAGGACACAGTGAGAAGGCGGCCATCCACAAGCCAAGGAGAGAGACCTCTAGAGAAACCAGCCCTCTGACATCTTGACTTTGGACTTCCAGCCTCCGGAACCGTGAGAAAATAAATATTTGTTGTTCAAGTCACCCCGTTGGTGATATTTTGTTTGTCGGCCTAATATAAAGCTCCTCGAGGTAATTAACACATTGGCATTTTGGTATCTATCATTCTCTAGTGAATTTGGTGAGGAGTCTACTGCTTTGCTGCTTTGAGACTGTGATTATCATAAGTTCCCAGAATGGGCAGAGTGGTAGGGAACTCAGTTCTGATTGTGCAGTGATGAGGCTTGGGCCAGGCCCCTTGGGGAGCCCAACCAGGAGCAGGCAAGGTATATGGCAGCCAGTCAGTGCCCACCTGTCTGCACCTCATCCACATCCCTGCATCTGGGAGAGCAGTCAGCCTTAGTGGGGCCTTGGCCAAGATCCCAGGAGCTTATTGGAGAGATCCTGAAGGGACAGATAAAGGACGTGGGTCTGAGGCTGAACATCCTGAGCGTCTAGGCATTGGCAGGGATAACAGATGTTTGTCATGCAGGCCACAGTGGGCTCCTCTATGGCTTCTGGCACCTTCCACAGCCTCTCACCCAGCTCTGTGCCACACATTCCCCCACCCACCCATGTGGGATGGTACTGCTCAACCCCAAGGGAAAGTGAAGGCAGTGTCCACAGAGAACTGGAGTTTCCAGGGTGTGGGAGGTGACCACCGGGGCAGCAATGACTGTCGCCATTGTCACTTCCGGCGCCTCTCAGAGAGATGCTCACCTGAGGCCCAGCTCGTCCTCCCCACCCTCGGTCAGCTGACTCCCAGTCAGCCTGTCTCACTGTCAACCACCGGGCTTAGATCACCTGCTTCAGGTTTTTCTGCAGCCAGAAAAACAGGCAGAGCAAGAAGAAGACAACAGCCCTACGGGGAGCCCCGCCTATGAGTGACAGGACCCCCACCCCCGAGCCACCAGCCTAGGCCTTGCTTGGGCTTCTCCCAGTAGCCTTCCACTCACTTACCCAACGCAGCCTGGGCTCCCGGGCTGGCAGAGGAGGGGCCACTGAGGGATGGGGTCACACAGGGCAATCACTTCCTGTGGCTGGAAGTTGAGTAGGTGGACACCCAGCAGAAGAGGAGCTTTCAGGTCACCCTTTCCAGAAGCATGACTGGCCTGCAGTGGGTAGAAGCAGAAGGACAACCATGAGAAGGCATGGCGGAGGCCCACCATCCCTGAGCAGGGAGCTCAGCCTTGGCCCGGGGCCTCACAGGTGGAACCCAGCTTCCTCCTCACACTAACTTCAATGGAGGATGCTTTGTTGCATAAGGTCAAACCGAGGCTCATCAGAGAGGGCAGGGGATAGGTTTGAGGTCACACAGCTGGTAAGAGGCAGAGACCATATTCAAAACCAGATCGGTCCAGGAATTCCCTGGTGGTCTGGTGGTTAGGTCTCGGCCTTTACACTACCAGGGCCTGGGTTCAATCCCTGGTTGAGGAACTAAGATAAAAAATAACCCAGACTGGTGCAGTTTCCATGCCCTTAAATCCTACTCTATGCTGTGTGCCAGGCAGGGTAGTGAGGCACAGTTGGTGGCTGTGTATCTCTGTGCATGTGCACACACACACGTGTGTGTGTCTGTGAGTTTGGAGTCATGGAAATAAATTTCAGCATGATATGAGAAACAACTTAAATAGCACTTCACTATTTTAAAAATTCATCAGCAGTTCCTGGCATTCAGGAATTTTTTCCCAGGCCCCCATTTCACAGCCACATTCAAGGGCTTCTCCCCTTTGGTAATCTCTTTTCTTCCTGCTCCTTTGTTTCTCCACCTACAAACCACTTCCTGGAAAATTCTTCCTAATTTCTTCAGTTCAGTTCAGTTTGTTGCTCAGTCATGTCCGACTCTTTGCGACCCCATGGACTGCAGCACGCTAGGCCTCCCTGTCCATCACCAACTCCCAGAGCTTGCTCAAACTCATGTCCATTGAGTCAGTGATGCCATCCAACAATCTCATCCTCTGTCATCCCCTTCTCCTCCTGCCTTCAATCTTTCCCATCATCAGAGTCTTTTCTAATTTCTTAGGCAAAGTGATTCTGTCTTCACTTAGCCTCCCCCACCCACCCAGTCTCAAGAAGGCTCATCAAAATGTCACAATGGTTTGATGGCAGCCAGAGAAAAACACTCTGGTCCCTGCCCATCCCACCCTCTCCTGTCTTCCTTACTCTCCACATTTCGAGACACTTTCAGCTGGAAAAGGCCAGCATCTGCTATAGCAACCATCTCACTTTACAAATGAGGACACTGAGGCCCAGACCGGCAACATGGCTTGCCCAATGTCAGGGAGCACGTTTCCGGAAATTTGGGGCTAGCCAAACTTTGTAGCTTGAAAGAGCAAACATTTATCATCTTGCACAGTTTCTGAGGGTCAGGAATCTGGGAGCCGCCTGGCTGAGTGGTTCTGGCTCAGGCTGCAGCCAGGTTACCGTCTGGAGCTGCAGATTCTCAAGACTTCACTGGGGCAGGAGTGTCTGATTCCAAGCTCTCTCACACGGCTGTTGGCAGGAGGCCTCACTTCCTTGCTACACGGGCCTCTTCGTAGAGCTACTCATGACATAGCTCCCCCAGAGCCAGTGATCCATGAGAGAGACAGAGAACCCAAGTCATAAGCAGCAGTCTTTGTATAACCAAATCTCAGAAGTCATATGCCATCACTTCTGTCATATGCTACTTGTCACACAAACCAACTCTGCAACAATGTGAGAGGGGACTGTACCAAAGTGGGAGTCCCAGGAGGCAGGATCATTGAGGGCTATCTTAAAGGCTGCCTACCACAAAACACAAGAGAGTCGTGACTTAAGAGAAAAGTGTATTTCCCTTTCTTACAAGTAAAGTCCATGGAAGCAGTTCAAAGTCGGTATAATGTTCCATCTTCATGGGATCTCCAGACCTTTTCCCTCTTGTTTTTTTGTTACTTCATAGTCCAAGATGGCTGCTCAAGCTCTAACCATCATATCTGCACTCCAGCCAGCAGGAAGAAAAAAAAAGTCACCTTCCCTTGAGTTTCCCTGATGGCTCAGAATCCACCTTTAATGAAGGAGACATGGGTTTGATCCCTGGGTCAGGAAGATCCCCTGGAGGAGGAAATGGTAACCCACTCCAGTATTCTTGCCCAAAAAATCCCATGGACAGAGGGCTGTAGTCCAAAGGTCACAAAGAGTGAGCACGCACACACCTCTTCCTCTTAGGAACACTTCCTGGAACTTGCCTGTGACATATCTGTCTATATCCTCTTGTCCAGCAATTAATCACATCTAGCCTGCAAGGCAGCTGGGAAATGTAGTCTGTATTTCACATGGCCTATGTGCCCTGAAATAATTCAGGGGCTATATGACTGGGAAAAAAGAAAAAGACAGATGTTGGGGGTCAACTGCCAATCTTGGATAACTCAGTGAAGGCTATGAACTTTCCCTTTCACAGAAAAAAAAAGTATCACATACATGCAAAATTGTTCATATATAGCTTCAACATCTTGTGAACACCTATGAAGTCAGTTTATGGATGTCACATGAAGAACCTCTGCAGTTGTGGGCAGGATCTCACTCTGTTCCTGCGTGTGAACAGTGTTGATGCAGACCCTTGGGGCAGGAATCTATGAGAGAACAAGCCATGCTCCAAGACAGCCCCACAGTTCCTCAACGCTGTGTGGGCAGTGTCCTCCTACCTGGTAGGATGTCCCACCCCAGGAGTCGCTGTGCCAGCATGCAGTCGAGTATGGACCTCACTCTCTATGACTTAAAGCAAAACAAGGGCTGATAAGGTGGGAAATGAAACAGGTTAGTGTCATGGGTTATGCTGAGAGTTGGTGTTGAATGCTGCTGCTGCTGCTGCTAAGTCGCTTCAGTTGTGTCCAACTCTGTGCGACCCCATGGACAGCAGCCCACCAGGCTCCGCCATCCCTGGGATTCTCCAGGCAAGAACACTGGAGTGGGTTGCCATTCCCTTCTCCAGTGCATGAAAGGGAAAAGTGAAAGTGAAGTCACTCTGTCGTGTCCGACTCTTAGCGATCCCATGGATTGTAGCCTACCAGGCTCCTCCATCCACGGGATTTTCCAGGCAAGAGTACTGGAGTGGGGTGCCATTGCCTTCTCCTGGTGTTGAATGAAGAAGCAACAAATAGCGTTCCTTGGAATTCCAAATCAGCTGTTCTCTGCTGATATTTGCAATGTCAGGTTACAAGTACACAGTCACGAAGCCATTCTCAACACTACTCGGATGAATCATACTTTTCCTGGAACCGAAAACTAGTCCAAAGTGAAAACCACAATGAGATAGCTCTTCACATCCACTAGGATGGCTAAAACTGAAATGACAGTTCCAAGTGCTGCCGAGGATAAGACCTAGTGAGAGTTGTGGGGCATCACTGATAGGTGCGTAAAATGGGACAGCCACCTTGGAAGACAATGTGGTAAGTTCTTATAAAATTATATATGCCCTTGCTATAAGATTCAACTATCTCACCGCTGAGGTGAAATGAACAAGAAAGCTTGTTTTCCTTCTTTTTGTCTCCATAGTTTATGCCCCTCAGCCCCCCACCCAAAATCTATTTTGTGGTGGGAGTGGGTTTCCCTGCAAATGGATTACAGTCTATTTGGGCCAGAATAAAAAATTTTTAAAGAGAAGGAAAAAATTTAAGATAAAGAAGCCCAAAAGTTGCAGAGACCTTAATTCAAGCCACAAATCAAAGGCAGTTGGTGTTTCCACACACCCCTGTCCAATGCAGTTAAGGTAGGTTTCAAACTGGCCAAGATTCAGGGAGTTGGTCTGTCAGAGAAAGCCTGCCTCCCCTCCCGCAGCTGGAAAATAAGGAGATGGCCAAGACAATGGTGATCAGGGAGTCTCAGAAACCCTCTTCCCTCCCCAAAGGACAGGCACCTCTTGAATCTCTTCAGCTCACACTAGAAAGGACCAAAATGCCAAATAAAAACTTCCTTTCCCCCAGACTTGAGTGACAAATGACACTCACATGTCCAGGTATCTTGGAATTCCCTCGTCTTCTTCCTTCCCCTCTCATAGCTGCATCCATCTCCCTCCTGCACACGTGAAATCTAGAAGCCTCACCCTGTTCCCTCTTCCCATCCCTCGTGACTTTCTAGACATGTTGCTTCTGATACCAGAGCTGGTACATTTCATTGAGCTCCTTTTGTGCGCCAGGCGCTATATCAATGAGCTAGAGTACATAGACTACAAGCAATAGAAACAGATTATGACTAACTGGGGCAAAAGGGAATTTACTAGACGATGATTGGAGATTGGCATAATAGGTTGGAAATCTGAAGAAGAAACCTTGGTCTTGGTAGGGGCCAAAGCAGGCCCAGAGACAAAACAACCTCCTACTACTCAAGATTCAAATGTCAGACAAGGGTATAAAATGGCAGGACCGCCTTGGACAGTAGTCTGGCAGCTTCTCACAAGGTTAAACATACAACTATCCTCCATTCCCATAATTCCACTCCTGGGTACTTACCCAAGAGAAATAAGAGCATACGTCCAAAAAAACACTTGAAACATTATTCATAATAGCTCGAAACTGGAGGCAATTCAAATATCCATCAAGTGGTGACTGAAAAAACAAATTGTGATATAACCGATACAACCATGTAATGGAATACTACTCAGCAATAGACAGGAAGGAGCTAGCAGTACTCACAATCACTTGAATGAATCTGACAGATGAATAAGTCAAGCAAAAGAAGCTAAACACAAGAGAACGCAGGCAGTATAATCTGTTTTTGTTTTTAATATTTATTTATTTAATTGGATGCATCAGATCTTAGTTGCAGCACACAGGATCTTTGTCGCATCACGCTGGATCTTTTCGTTGCAGCGCATGGATTCTTTGGTTGTGGCGCTCGTGGGCTCAGTAGTTGTGGCAGAAAGTCTTGCTTGCCCCATGGCATGTGGGATCTTAGTTCCCCAACCAGGGATCTAACCCACATCCCCTGCATTGCAAGGCAGATTCTTAACCACTGGACCACCAGGGAAGTCCCCGTATGATCTATTTCTATAAAATCCAAGTAAAGACAAGACTAACCTACGGTGGCAGAAATCAGGACAGGGGCCTGCCTCTGGTGACCAATAGGATTTGATGGGAAGAGGATGGGGACTTTGGGGGAACCAAGGAAATGTCCTATATCTTGACTGGGGTGGTGGATCCACAGATGTGTACAGTTGCCAAAACCCATCAAACGGTACACCTTGTGCGCATTTCAACATATGTGAATCAGGCTTTAACTAAAAAATTAAATTAGAAAGAATAGTAAGCAGGGCTTGTGTAAGGAGCTGGAGGTATGATCGTGAATAGCGGGGCCAGGCCTGTCTCTCCCCTCCTGAAGACTTATGGCCCCCAGCACCTCACACAAGAGGGACATTTCAAATCTTTATTTCAAAGCAGAAGAAATAGAAAATCTGCAGGCCCAGACACCAGAATATCATTCAGAAAGCACCCAACCATTCAAAGATTTTCTTATTCATTCTGGCCAGTGAAGAGGTTCACTGAGAGAGATCTGAAGAAGAGTCACGGAGACCCTCAGAGACCAGGGTGATGGGACAGGCAAGGCATTCACTTTGAGGGGCTGGGGTTTGCCGGTGACCATCAGCTGTCTCCTTAGCCTGAGTTCCTTAGAGCCTCACCACATAGCAGTCAATTACTTCATGATTGTGCATTTTGTCACTCTGGCTCTTAAATCCCTAGAGCCTGGAGTGGCCAGGCTAGCCCACCACTGCAGAAACAGTCACCCACAGAAGCCCCAGGTGTCCCAACCCTGGGGAATGTTCTCCAGTGTCATTCCTTACATCTCATAGTGTTCTGTAGCTGATGTCGTTCCATCACCCTGCCTTTGAGGGGTCAGTATTACTGTCCCTGTGGTTAAAGATGGGGAAACTGACTCTTTGAGAGACTTGTGTCTTTGCTCTGAGTGACACAGACAGGAAATAGCAGAGTTGGGGCAAGAACCGAGACCCTTCAAGCCTTGCATCTGAAGCTCTTGTCCCCACATCCACTGGTACTGATAGAAACTTTCTCAGACCCCACAAGCTTTGAGGGCAGCAAGGCTGACCAAAGGCCTGACCCCTGTGGCAGGCAGCCTCTAAAAGGGCCCCCAGGGAGCCCTCCTCTCTCCTGATATTCACACCATCTGAGCGTGGGCTGGACTCAGGGTTGAGCTTCTAACACACAGAACAGAGCAGAAGTGATAGGGTGTCACCTCTGAGATTAGGTTTCAAAAGACGGTGACTTCCGACTCTGGCTCTCTCTGGCCCACTCGCTCTCTCTCCTGCGGGTCACCAGCTGATATGTCTTGAGGACACTCTGGAAGCCTATGGAAAGCCCCAGGTAATGAGGAGCCTGGGCCTGACAGCAACCATGTGAGCGAGCCCAGAGATGGATCTTCTGAGGCTACCTGCCAACAGCCATGAGTGTGAGTCGATCTTCCAGCTCAGTCAAGCCTGGAGACGATTGTAGCCCCGGCTAATATCTTGATGGCATTTCGTCAGAGATATTGAGCTAGAATCCCACAGCTAAGCCACTCTGAAGTCCTGACCCTCAGAAACCATGGGAGATAATAGATGCTTGTTGCTTTAAGCGTCTAAGTTGGGGGCGGGGGGGAATCATTTGTTACACAGCAAAAATAAATAATACAGCTCATAACTAACAGCGCAATACCACCGCATGGATAACTAATATGACCTCCCCCACCAAGGCTTCTCAGGTCAGAGCACATGACCCTGACTTTTCTGGCCTGATACACACACACACAGAGCCTCTGATACCTTGGCATTATTTGACTTGCTTTCCTTTTCCCATTTTTGTCTCTTCCCCTTTCCCTAAAAAGCATGACCAAGTTGATCCTCCTACACAGAGAACATTTGAAATTGCAGGTGTGTACCAGTTACCTTGACCGCCTGAAATCCGTCCCCCCTGCCTTTTGCGTGACTGCCTTTGTTTCGAGCACACCCTCAATTGCCACCGTGCCACATGCTGAATGTGACCAGAAATGACACAGGATGAATAATGTGGCATATAATTATCACCACATTTCAGATGAGGGCAATATGCATTTTTCTCAGAGCTGAAGGGATGCAATTTTATTTTGTAACACAAAATGCTCCATTTGAGGGTCAGTTTTAGAGCAGCCCTTCATTCGGAAGCAATTTCATGTGAATAAAAGCATTTGTATTCATGTGCTGCGAACCACACATTACCCCAGCCTCGCTCCTGTTGTCTACTTCTCCGCACAACTCCAGCTCTTTGCAGTGTTCCAGCCCCAGATCTGAACAGGAGAAGGTGATGATGAAGATATTTTTGACTTATCCCAGGTCTCTCAATCTTTTGTCTTTTTTTCTGCCCAATGGGGATGAGCTATGTATATACTACCATATATTCTCTATAAACTACTCTCAGACTTCATCTCAGTGACTGGAAAAGTAGGCTCTGAGCCAGGGGTTTCAGTGCAGTAGTTTGTTTGGGAAGTATATTCACCTTCTTGGGATGCCATTAACAAAATACCACAGGCTGGGCAGCTTAAGCAATAGATTTCTTTCTCATTGGGGCTTCCCTGGTGGTTCAGACAGTAAAGAATCTGTCCACAATGCAGGAGACCTGGGTTTGATCCCTGTATTGGGAAGATCCCCTGGAGGAGGGCATGGCAACCCACTCCAGTATTCTTGCATGGAGAATCCCCATGGACAGAGGAGCCTGACAGGCTACAGTCCATGGGGTCGCAAAGAGTTGGACGTGACTGAGCAACTTTCACTTTCTTTGTCATGGTTCTGGAAGCGAGAAATCCAAGATCAGTGCTGGCAGGGCTGGCAGTTCCTCCAAGGCTTCTCTCCTTTGCTTGCAAATGGTCACCCTCTTATTTCCTCTTCACATGGTCATCCCTCTGTGCATATTCCACTGGTATCATTTTGGGTCCAAATTCTCTCTTATAAGAACACTGGTCAGATTGGATTAGGACCCTTCCTAATGGCTCCATTTAACATAGTCACCTATCTCCAAATGCAGTCACATTCTGAGATACTGACAGTTAGGGCTGCAACATATGGATTGGCAGGGGACTCGATTGGGCCATAATAGGAGGTGATCCAGGAAGCATGGTGAGGGGCCAGAAGTGAGATTGGGAAGGGAGGGTGTGTTGCTGAGCAGAGTTTTGTTGTGTGAGCAACTGAGGCCCAGAGGGGACAGTGTAGAGCACATGATAGAATTGTCCCACCAAAGGACGAGGGAGCCAGGGCACAGATGCACCCATGGATTCTGTGTCAGTTAAGGGTTCTCTCCTGGGGACTTCCCTGGTAGTCCAGTGGTTAAGAATCTGCCTTACAATGCAGGGGATGCAGATTCAATCCCTGGTCCTGGAACTAGATCCCACTTGCTTTGGGGCAACTAAGCCACAACTAGAGAGAAACCCACAACCCTCAACAGAAGACCGTACATGCCACAACTAAGACCTGACACAGCCAAATAAATTAATTAATTATTTTTTTTAAAAAAGAGTTCTCTCCTGGAGGCGTTTCCCCCACTACCCCCCACCCAGCATTCCCAGATGGAGCACTCTCTCACAAGTGGAGAACACTCTTAGGCAGAGCCACAGGAGACCTTGGGTGTACCTAGGAATGGCCTACAGAAGAGAGGCCTCAGAATTTCAGAGAAACCACCTTGAAAAGGGAAGAGAATATCAACAGGATTTTGATTTCCTGGTTTGAAACAATTCTCATAGAAAAGTTGCAAGTATACAATGACACCATGGGAGTTCCCTGGTGGCCTGGTGGTTAGGATTCTAGGCTTTCACTGCCAGGTTTGATCCTTGGTCAGGGAACTAAGATCTCACAGGGAGCAAAGCTTCGCCAGTAAATGGATAAATAAATAAAATGATACCAACTCCGAGCTGGACCAGCTACTTGAAACTCCTTGCCACACAGACAGACAGCTGGGGCCCACCAAGATTACCTGACAGGCCTGAAACTTGACAAAGTGGAGGAGAGAAATGAGGAGACCATTCACTTCCAGATGCCCTGGCCAGCGCTCTACCCACGCCAGGTGGCTGCCTCCTTGTGCAACTTCTTTTCTCACTGAGCAAGAGCAAGCTTGGATTGGCTCGTCCCTTTGCTGGCTAATAAACTCTCAGCTCACTAGAAAATGCAAATGAACAATTCAGAAAAATCTAAGAAAAGTCAGGGGTCATCCCCTTCCTGACACATGCCATTTCCAACCTCCAAAGCAGCCAGACAGAGACCCCAGGAGGCCAGCTAATAAGAGAAGCCACCCCCCGCCCCAGTGACAGAAGGCTGCACAGCAAGCCAAGCCCAAGCCCCAGATGAGAGCATAAGAAACTTCGAGAGCTGCAGGATCTTGCCAAAAGGCACCGCATCCTTCCAGGATCCCACAAAGGTCCCCTCATCCTCCAGAGTAACAGGTTCTCCCTAGAGAGTCTGCCCCACCAGTAACAATAAAACCAGACACTTTTATAGATTTCCCAATTTATGGTACTCATTTATTCTTCACACAACAACCACGTGAGGTCAGTATCGCAGGCCCCATTTTATGGATGTGCAAAGTGAGCGCCCTGGCCAGGGGAATGTCATCTAAGACCACCCCTTCAGGTAAATTAAACACTTCATCTTGAAATTGGGATGCTCGCTTGGTGAGATGAGTTTCCTCTGAGGCAGCTTGAAAGGGCTGATAGGAAAGCAAGGCTTTCTGGTTTTCATCTCTAAGGAGCACCAAGGGCTGCTGGCACCCACGATGCAGTGAAAACTCATGCAGCTCTCTCCAGGGTCCATGAGGTTTCTATAACGTTCCAAGAGCAACATCCCATCAGTAAGTCACACAGAACCACTGCCAGTTATGAGCTATAGCAGAATAAGGAAAAGCCACAAAGGCTCACTTGCAGCCTGCATAAAAGGAAGTGGCAGAGCATCAGAAGTTGGCTGAGGAGGAAGAAATCGAATTCCAGGACAGATGACCACTGAGTTTTTGGAGTCTGTTCACTCCCAGACCTAAGAATGATGAGCAGGCTTCCTCCAGAGGCCAACCAACATCCTTGGTCTCCAGACATTGACTCTAAGACAGAAGTCAGTGGAACATTTATCTACCTGTCATCCATCCATCCATTCATCTTTTATCCAGCGAATATTAAATAAGTGCCCACTCTGTGCCAGGCATTTGTCTAGGCACTAAGGATACAGCAGTAAACCAAAGAAATGAAATCTTGTCTTACATTCCGACAGGGGAGGAATAGACAATAATCAAGATCAATGAGAAAGAAAAATGCATAATCTCATAGGTGGTAAGTGCTAAAGGAAAATAAAGCAGGGAAGGGGCAGGGTGCTGGGGAGAGGGAGTTCATTTCTCAGTAGGGTGGTGGGAGAAGGCGTCACTGATCAGGAGACATGAAGGGAGGGAGGGAGGCAGTCCTGCTGATGACTGAGGCATGAACCTTCTAGGCAGAAGAACAGCGGGTGCAAAGGGCCTGAGGCTGGGTGTGTCCAGCGAGTGGGAGGGATGGCAAGGAAGTCAGTTGACTGGGGAAGAGGCAGTGAAGGGGAAGTGACAGGTGATGAGGTCAGAGAGGTGATAGGAACCACTCTGTAGATAGTCACAGGCCACACGGAGGACTGAAAGCCACCTTGAGGACGATGTCAAGCCATCAAGGGTTCTGAGCAAGGAGGGCCAGGACCTGACTTCAGTTTTAACAAGATCTCCTGACTGCTGAGTTGCTAGTGGAATGAAACAGCACCAAAAGGGGAAACAGGAGGATCATTGTGGGGGAGGAGAGGATGCTGCAATAATTCAGATAAGAGAAAGTAGAGGGTGAAGGCTGCTCTGGGGTGGGAGCAGTGCGGGTGGCGAGGTGGGAGAAGTGCTGAGATTCTAGATCTATTCTGAAGTCAAGATCTACAGAATTTGTTGGAGGATTGCATGCAGATTCAAGAGAGGACTCTTGGGTGACACTAAGGCTGTGGACCGCACAGCGAAAGGAAGTCTGGGGCTAGGGGAGGTGGCAGGAAGATCAGGGTAGGGGTTGGGTTCGGGACATGCTAAGTCTCTGATGTCTACCAGATATTTTAGTGGAGAGCTGGGCTGCAGCTGGATTTGGGAGTCAGGGCTTCGGGGAAGAGGTCCAGGCTGGAGTTAGACATTGAGGGATCTTCAACACATAGGGACATTTAGAGCCTCGAGACTAAACAAGGAGTAGGGGGAGGTGGGGGTGGTGGTGCCAGGGAGAGGGAGTGGGGACCCAAGGGCTTGAGAAAGACCAGTCTACAAGCCACTGTAGCAGGCTTCAAGAAAGTCCTAATTTGAAAACTCTCAGCCTCACTCAAGGAACCTCAAGAGTGACCAGACCCAAGGTCTAGGAGACCAGGTCTAAAGGAGAAGGCAAGCTCACCTCTGTTCAAGGTGGAATGCGCCCTTCGGCACTCCCGGGAAACAAGGCACAGTCCTCGCTCTTGGCGAACAAGACTCCTTATGCCCTGGGGTGGGGCAAGGAGTCTGCTGGTGCGTGAAGAGCAGGGGGCAGGTGAGGGATGGGCAGGATCCCTGGCATGAAGGACCCCTTCCTGTTTTTGTGTTTGGCTGGCTCCGGGTGAGACATTAGCGCTACGACAGGTGGACCCTTAGTAATGGCCAGTTACATAGGTCTCTGATCAACTCTGAATGAATACATGGCTTAACAATTTATAGCCAGACTCAGGAGGTGACACCTGAGCTGCCTCCTGACAGGAGAATTAGGGTGATTCAGGAGGGCCCGGAGAGAATTGTTCTAAAAAGAGGGGAAAACAAAGTCCTAGGGACCGTAGCTTGAGACAGAGGGTGAGCAGAATCAAGCCTGGAGAAGTGGGTCCGAGATGAGACAGGGTGATAAACCACTGAAAGAAACTTGGCCTTCTTCTCCAAGCACTGGAAACCCCACAAAGGGTTTTCAGAAGGGAATGAGAGAGTCCAGTGTGCATTTTAAAGAGGTCATTCAGGCAGTTCTGAGGAGAACAGATTTGAAAAGGATGGAGCAGGCAGCCCAGAGGCTTGGGGGAGGCAGGGGGAGACGAGCTCCTCCCTCAGTGGAGTCAGTGGCTTCCCCACTTCCCTCTCCTTCCCATTGAATTCAGTGGGTCAGGAAGCTCTCTCACCTTCTCCACGTAGCCACTGTCAACCTGTGAACCTCAGGAGAGATATCGCAGAAGGGACCCTGGCGGAGAAGTTGGGGGACCTACTGGCCAGGAACATCATCCATCAGGCCCCTTGGGAATATGGGCACCAAGCAGTGCCCAGGCCGGGCAGCAGGCTGAGAGGTGAGGCAGGAAGGTGCCCAGTTCTCAATTCTGCCTCCGGCTGGCCCAGGAAACAATCCAAGAGTCATCCATGGCAAAGGAGGATTAGTTAGCGACAGGAGTGGGTTACTGGAGCAGGAGGGTGCACCCCGATTCCAGACTTGGTCCCCCAAAAGGGAAGAAGGGCAGACCAGAGCACACTGGATGTGCATCCCCTTACCCCACCCCCACCTCCCGGTTCTGTGAGCTGAGAAGATGGATAATACGTTCCCAAATCAACATATTGCAGCCTGCTGGGTAAGAGAAGGCAAATCAAGCAAACCCAGGCCAAGCCACCCAGCTGGACTCAAGGCCAAGAGTCCCCATCACACCCCCGCCGCTCCCACCAACACCCCCTCCTCAGGGCCCCCTCCCTCCTGTGTCACTATTATTCTTTGTTTCCCCACTAGGATTCCTCATCCCAGTTCCACAGAGGCCCCCGCAGAGGCCCCCGGTGCTGGCATTAGCTCGGGTGTGCACTGCAGGCCTGGGAGATTAAGGTTCTTTTCCCCAAAACCCCACAGCAAATCACAGCGACGCCGGGGCAGCCCAGAATCCCAAGCAGGAAGCAGAGCGCAAATCCCGGCCAGGCACCAGGGAACCCTCCCTCGGCTCTTGCAAGGCCTCCGAAAGCCGAAAGCCACGGGGCCAGCCAGTCCGAGACTTCATTAAAAAGCGCTCGGCGGCCCCGTGCTTGCTGCAAACCCATTAAACAGCCGACATAATCCATTCATACATAAAAATAAGGGAAGGAGAAGAAGGAGCGCAGTCCCACAGGATGTGTGTCTGAGAGAAACAGTTTCCATAAAAATCCAAACAGAAATGAGGTTCACGGGGAAGTTTTGGCTGCAGTCACTTTTTGGCTTCTGGAAATTCTAGCTGGGGAAAGAGTCCCTTGGTAGCCCTCTGATTTGGAGTCCCAGAAACAAGGTGGGGGAGCTCCCCAGTCCCCATGCTGACCACCCTCCAGCTGAGGGATTGTTCTAGAAATCTGGAGTACTTGTTCAAGGTGGCCAGTGGGGGTTCTGCAGGAAGCAAATTGCAGATTCATGCAGTCCTATCTCAACCACCCCAAAGCCAGGCCGCTGGGCTGAGTGTCCGCAACAGCTGTGGCCATGGAGACACTCCCAGAGCTTTGGAAAAGGAGGAAGACTCCAAGATTTAAATAACTCAGGCAGCAGGATCCCTGTTCCTTCCCATGGGAAACTAGTTCACAGGCCAAGAAACCCCATGGAAGAGATCCCTCGCTCCAGCCCTCACTGAAGCCAGCAGGCCCGCCATGTATACACATGCACAAACACACGTCGCCTCACAGAAGAGAAGGTCAGGAGTCGCTGGATTAAGTTTTTAATAAGCTGGTGAACCAGTGTTTTTATTCTCTGTCATCTTGAAAAGAAAAAAAAAAAACAGAAGAATGCAGCTAGTTTCTTAAATTAGAGATCTGTTGTGTAATTAGTCCATTTTATCTTCTGTGAGTTGTTGCTGTTTTCTCTCTGTGGTTTCCAGAAATGTCATTGGCTAGGCTTAAAAGTAGGGTTTTTTTCTTCCAGAGAAAAATTCTATAAATATTTTCTCCCTTTTAGCATGTTTTAAATTTGAACGACATATTGTAAAGATAGCAAGAGTTATGAAAGTCTCTCTTGGCCACCAATGAAATGCAGTGGGAAAACTGGTTAGAGAGGGAATTTGTGTCCGCAGAGAATGCCACTGGGCTGCTCCCTCAAGTTCAGGAGCCAGGGTACCCCAGCTGCTTCTGCTAGCTGGCATTTGGGCTTGAGCGCTGGAGAGAGGGGAGGGCCAATCCCAGAGTAAGCAGGCTGACTCTACTCAGGGAAGCAGAGTCCCTTGCTAATGGTTAGAATTCCACCCTTAATGATTCATTTCTTCAGAGAGATTTAGGCATGGATTTTTGGCGTGGATTTTACATGGATATGCCTTCAACACTTTTCAAGCTAATGGTAACGATAACCCTATATGCGAGACAGAATAAGAGACACAGATGCATGGAACAATTTTATGGACTCTGAGGGAGAAGGTGAGGGTGGGACGTTCTGGGAGAATAGCATTGAAACATGTATATTATCGTATGTGAAACAGAACACCATTCCATGTTCGATGCATGAGACAAGGGCTCAGGGCCGGGGCAATGGGATGACCCAGAGGGATGGGATGGGGAGGGAGGTGGGTGGGGGGTCCAGGAAGGGGAACACCTGTAAACCCATGACTGATTCATGTCAATGTATGGCAAAAACTATTACAATATTGTAAAGTAATTAGCCCCCAACTAAAATAAATAAAAAATAAATAAATAAATAAATAAAATGCATAGTCTTTTTTCCAGTCAAGGTATACAGATCTACCACATATGAGTAAAAAGCTATGTAAAGGGTTGGTCATAGCCGTGTAATTTGTAGCTGCAAAGGATTAGAAACAACCTGAATGAATATCCATTAATAGGAGACCGTTAAATAAAGTCTGGTACATCCTCATAAGAGAATGTTATGCTACCATTAAAAAGAATGCAGTAGACTTCCCTGGTGATCCCCTGATTAAGGATGCCCCTGCCAATGCTGGGGACACAGGTTCAACTCCTGGTCTGGGAAGATCCCACATGCCGCAGGGCAGCTAAGCCCGTGCAGCTCAACTACTGAAGCCCGCATGCCCTAGAGCCCATGAACTGCAACAAGAGAAGCCACCACAATGAGAAGTCTTTGTACCACAGCTAGAGAAAGCTCATGCAGCAATGAAGACCCAGCACAGCCAAAAATTAATTAATTTTTAAAAAAGAATGCACTAGAGCTCGAGGTATTAATGCAGAATACTCTGTGAGACACAGTGTTATGTGAAAAAACAGGATGTACAGAACTATATCGTATGTTCACAGTGTGCCATCACTTGTCTTTTTAAAAAGAATATAACCTTGTATTAGAAGCTGGTAACGGGAATAGCCTTAAGGAAGAGGAATAGGGTCAGGAGGGTGACTTGCTTTTATATAGAGATATAAACACTCTAGATAGAGATATCCTATCGAACTTATAACATGCTGTCATTTGCAACTTTTGAAAAGGATATATTTGGATACAATCATGTACATATTCCAATATACCCCAACTATCTCTAGAAAGATACTAAGAAGTCAGGGGCCACACAGGGGAACATCTCTTTATTCCAATGTGTGCCCTTGAAATAATCTGGTATTTTAAACAGGCTGCTCTCCCAGGCAGATGGGCTTCGGATCCACACAGAAAAGCACTAACGTCCGTTAACACTGGGAATTCCCTGGCGGTCCAGTGGTAAGGATTCCATGCTTCCACTGCAGGGGACACAGGTTCAGTCCCTGCTTGGGAAACTAAGATCCTGCAAGCCATGTGCTCAGCCAACAGAAAAAAAAATGCATTAACACTGCCAGCGCTATACTCCCTAATGCCCCCTGGGTCCCCCTAGTCCGTGCCCCACGTTACTCCATGCCTACTACCATCACTGCATGTTGCTGATCTGATTTCTTTGTTTGTCTCTACCTCCAGGTGCTCTTTAAAGCTGAGGATCAATTTTATTTCTCTTTACAGCCCTGGGGCCCAGCACAGTGTCTGCACCTTAGAAAAAGATGCTGTGCTGTACTGAATCATGTCTGACTCTTTGCGACCTCATGGGCTGTAGACTGCCAGGCTCCTCTGTCCATGGGGATTCTCCAGGCAAGAATACTCGAGTGGGTTGCCATGCCCTCCTCCAAAGAATCTTCCCAACCCAGGGATCGAACGCAGGTTTCCCACATAGTAGGCGAATTCTTTACCATCTGAGCTACCAGGGAAGCCTAAGAATACTGGAGTGGGTAAACTATCCCTTCGTCAGGGGATCTTCCCGACCCAGGAATCAAACCGGGGCTCCTGCATTGCAGGCTGATTCTTTACCAGCTGAGCTACTGGAGAAGCCCCAGAAGAAGATTCTAGAGCCAGTTAAACTAGGGCAGGGCTGGGACAAGTGCCTTAAACCTTCAGAACCTGTTTCATCATCTGTAAAATGAAAATGATACTAATATCTTTTTTTTTTATCATGCCATGCGGCTTGTGGGATTTCAGTTCCCCAACCAGGGATTGAACTCGGGCCACAGCAGTGAAAGCACTGAATCCTAACCACTAGGTCACCAGGAAATTCCCCCTAATAGCGTCTTCATAATGCTGGTACAAATGTGAAGTCAGATAACAAAGGTGCCTGGCACGTGGTGGGTGCACAGTTATAATAGCTGTTTAGTACAGGATAGACTAGGATCTCCGGAAATGCTTGTTAAATGAATCAATTCATCCCACAAGGCTGGGATGAGTTAAAATGCAAATATTCCTGACGCTACACTTTCAGGCCCCGTCTCCAGGTAGGAATGGATTTATCAGATAACTTCTTGTCAGGGCCTCTTGGGCTGCCTGAGAACACCTAGTACCTGAAGATAGAGAGTGGGCCCCCAAGGAAAGAGGGTGCTGGCGGAGGACAAGGGAGGCAATGTTCTGATGAGTAATGATAGCAGCTCCATCACTGAGCACCTGCTACGTGACCGGCATCATGCCCAGCTCTTACGAGCATTCTTTGAGTGAACTCTCACAACTACCTCGAAGGAATGTATGATAGTCCCCATTTTACCGACAAGGAAACCAGGGCTCGGGGAAGGAAAATCACTCACCCGAGTTCCCATCATGGAGCCAGGATCTGAACTCAGCTCTATCTGACTCCAAAGCCATCCACCAGCCCACTGCTGGGCCTCCAGGTGGCTCCATGTAGCCCGAGCCAGCTGTCTTTGTCTGTCACAGCCCAGAGCACTGGTTCACCAAGCGCCAGGGAAATCTTCCTGCCAGAGGGGTCTGAAAACCTCTCAGCCACACAGATGGAAAAGCAAATCTCTGCTCTGGACCTGTGCACTTGGCGGTAGCCAGGCCCTGGGGAGCGTTCCTCCTCCAAGCCGCCACCTGGAAGGCAGGCAGCCTCCTCCACGGCTCTCACCCTTTCCCTCTCTGCAGACTGCAGACCGCTGACCATTTGGAAACCACTGAGCTCTGATAGGCAATCAATCTGGGCACGTGGGTAATGTGTGGGGGCGGGCAGAAGGGACTATGGGCTGTGTTTCCTTTCCCCTTCTAGTGTGGCTAGAGAACATTCCAGAAGTCCTGGAAGAATACTCATAACTCCCCAAGGAGGAATGAATAAAACTGCAGGGTGTCTGGCAACTTGTCGTCAGCCGAGCCTCCCCAAGAAGCTCCTGTAGCTGGGCGATCCTCTGCCCACCTCACCCCCACCATCCACCCAGGGGCCCTCTTGCCGATGTTCCACCCCATGTGGACCATAAATGGGCAAAACGAGACACCCAGTCAGTAGCCCCCAGCCGCACACCCCACTTCCACACACTCAGAGGGCTTTGCTGGGTCCGTGGGAGAGGGCCCTGATACTCTACTGAGGGGTCTGTGTGGCCGGGGAATAACCTTCTTGGGCAGCCAGGCAGCCTGCCAGTGGTGCCAAGTCTCCACCAGCCTGCCAGGAGCCGGTGGCCCAGCACTGGCAGGATATTCTCTTGGCCTGTCCCAGAGAGCCCATGCCACAAGCAGAAGGGAAGTAAAGGGCACTGAAATTCAAGACGATATTTCGATTTGGGCTGGTTTTGTGTTTCCCCCAAGCGAAAGTTGTGTGCTTTCCAGCACCTGAGCTCCTACAAGAAAGGGAAATGTTTCTGTTCAGTACCTGCCTTCAGAGGGAGGGCAACTTGTGGGAGTGGAGCATGGAATGGCCACCCATGGCCAGAACCATCTGCCTGTTCCCTCTTAGCCCAACAAATGGCCAAACAAAGCTGAGTGAGTGACCCCAACAGCTGAGGGTGACCAAGGCCAAAGTCCATAGCGGGAAGCCAGCGCTTCAACACCCGCTCCCTTACAGGTCAATGTCACTCTCTCTCCCTCTGTAGTTGGCCATAGTACTCAAGGCCAACCACCCAGAAGGAGTTAGTCCAGAAGTCAAACTTTCTGAAAGAAAAACTTCTCAGTCTTCAAGGTATGTATGCAGATTGCCTAACAGCTAAAGATCTGGAGGCCATAGTGGACCCCAGACTTCAGAAACAGTCTACTATGCTAAAATGGTCTAAATTCACTTTTGGGAATTTGGCTTCCAAGTCCTTGGGGTACCCCTGGGCCTTTGGAGTACACCCCAGTTCCTTAGTTCTGAAAACAGGCTTGCATCCAAATTCTTTCACCTACTGGCTATGGTCCTTGGGAAAGTTATTTGAGCTCTCTGAGCTTCACTTTCTTCTTCTGCCATGTGAAGCTAGTAACAACACTGATGTCAGGGTGGTGTCGTGAAGCTTCAAGAGTGTAAATGAGATGTTGGAAATTTAGCCCAGTATCTAGTACACAGTAGGCCCTCAAGAGATGTTAGTACTTCTGGCTCCCCAGAATGCTAGCCTAGCACAGCCTGGGGCAGGCTTGCTAAAGCTCAAAGGAACAAGACAGCTGCCAAAGTGAATTCTGCTCGCTGGCTGATTTTCCAAAAGGCTTCTTACACTCGGTCCCAAAGAGGAAGCTGGACCCCCTGCTCACCAGTTCATCTCGCCGCACCTTCCAGGTCTTGCTGGCAGGTTTTCCCACTGCCCTTCAGATCAGGGGGCAGGGAGGGGGGCCTCTCCCTGGGCCCCCAGCAATGAGGGGCACCCATCAGCTGGGCACAGAGGATCTGGGCTCCTGAGCCCAGACAGGCCGTGGCCGTAGTCACAGCACACACAGGTGATGCTCCAACGGCACCGCGCTCAGATACATCTCGAGGGGAACCGCAAGACTGCGCCGTTGTGCTTATTGGTGCCATAAATCACCAACTGTTCCCATCCTGTTGTACCTCCCTGCCCCCGCTCCCTTCCAGCCAAGCTGTCCCCAGGGCCCCCCTTCCCATCCCACCCCCGCCCTGCTGCTGTCACCCGCCCGGCACGTCTCCCCCATTCAGAGGCCAGAGTCAACCGCTCCCTCACAAGCAAGAGGAATTCAGCTGAGTTTATTTTTTCTCTTTCTTGTTCACGAATCTGAACCGCCTTTGTTCCTGCACAGTGAGGAGTGTACAGCCTTGGAAGGTGGAAGGGGCCTGGGGCCAGGGGTGGGGCGGGGTGGGGTGGGGTCAGGAACAGGGCTTGGTCGCTCTGCGTGCCACAGACCAGCGCCCTGCTGAACAGTGACTCCTGGCCAGCCCTCCCGCAAACTGGTTTCTGTATCCAGAACATTTTCTCTATTACACAGTCCACAGTGCTTTTTAAAAATCAGTGAGAGGATTCAACTCAGCCTACCCAGACACAGACCCAGTTCCCGCGAGCATCTGGGAAGTCAGTGAAGAGTCTTTGGCCCGATCACGGCTTGCCAATCTATTTGCTCCCCAACTGCAGAGCAAGCGTCACCTCTGGGAGTCCCTTCCCTCCAAGGACTGCTACCAGGTGGTCTTCCGGAGTTTCTTCTGCTTCCACAGAAAAGACCTGGCAGGCAGAGGCCTTCTCTTTGGTTTCACGACCTAGGCAGAGGAAACTCTCCAGAGGTGTCCTAGAAACCACCCCCCAAAAGTAGAGGAAAACTTCTAAATCAGAGCCAGAAGACAGAACAGAGAAAGGATGAAGGAGATTGTCAGGGCACATGCGTGCATGCATGTGCTCCCCCCCCACACACATACACACACACATACCACAGTTAGGAAATCTCCATGACCTTAACAGTGGTCATCTCTAGGTAATCTGGGCTGATGGGTGATTTTGATTTGCCTCCGTATTCCAGCTCCCCTTGACTAGCTGTGTGATTTAGGGGATGTTATCTGTGTTCAGTTTCCTCATCCATCAGATGGAGTCACAACAATCCATGTCTCGGTGTATTGTTGGGAAGTGCGCATGAGATTATCCATATCAAGGTCTGAGAGCAGTGTCAGGCATATATAATCACAGATTCAATAAACACAACTATGGTAATCATTTTTCTTGGCCTTTTACAAGGTGGTCCATATTGCTTTTTAAATCTTGTAATATATATATGTATATGTATATGTATATTTTATATATTTAAAAATATTTTTTCTACATATATATGTGTATCTATATATGCATTATATAGTTTGAATTTTAAAAGTAACGTGTGCTTATAAAACTTCAAACAATTCCCCCCCCAAAAAAGATGAACTTCTCCTCTCACCGTTTTTGTTAATACCACCCTCCCCCCAGAGGGACCCATGAGCCCCAGTCTGGCCAGGTAGCTCAAGGCCTTTTTCCCTGCATTGATAAATACACGCACGGATTACTGTGTATAAAGGAACTCATACTGGATTTACAACTTGCTTCTCATTTCATATTTCTTGGCGAACATTCCATATCAGTACACACTAGTCTTTTTAAACAATATATTGTATTTTATGGCATAGATGCTCCTTATTTACTTAACCATTCCATCCTGCTGGACATTTAGGTTATTCTAGAATTTTTGCCATAAAACAATGACGCTGTGAACATCCCAGGATATAGGTCGGCCTGCTCATGTAGGTTTGAAAAAATGAGACTTAAAAGTAGAAATTCTGGGCCAAAGACTATGACCACACTTAAATGTGCAGAGATAGGGCTTCCCTGGTGGCTCAGCAGTAAAGAATCCGCCTGCCAATGCAGGAGAGGAGGGTTTAATCCCTGGGTTGGGAAGACCCCCTGGAGAAGGAAATGGCAACCCACTCCAGTATTCTTGGCTGGGAAATCCCATGAACAGAGGAGCCTGGCGGGCTACAGTCCATGGGGTCACAAAAGAGTCAGACATGACTGAGTGACTAAACAACAAATGTGCGTAGATCTGGCCAAATTATTCTCCAAAGGGGCTGTCCCAATTTAAATCCCCACCAGCATCTTCTCATAGGCTGTTGGTTATTTGTGTTCAGAGAGGCCTTTCTATCCTATGATTATTAAGTAGTCCACATGAGATTTCATCAGGTTTTTATCGTTCTATGAAATGTTTGGATTTTTAATCCACCTGGTGTTTCTTTTTGTGTAGGCTGTGAGATTAGGTCCTAATCTTATGCTAATATTGCTTATAAATAATTCTTTAAGAAGCTACTTTAAAAGAAAAGCCTTACATATGGATACCACACACACACACACACACACACACACACACACACACACACACACACACACACACACACACACACACACTGGCTATGTGTATGACGCAGACAACCAGCTTAGTCAGTATCTGGAGAGCAAAGTGCAGGGGCCCCCTGGGTGGTACATCCAGGCCAAGGAGCCTGTGACCCCAAGAGCTGGGCCCCCTGGCCCCTGCAGGCTGGGGCATCCCGGGCAAGCAGGTCAGCTGGAAAATGGGGGGACCCAGGCTTCCACCTTCTGCCCTGCAGGGTAGGATGGGTTTTCTGACCCTCGGGATTCAGGAAATTGCGAGCATAGCTCTTTCTCTTCACCCTGCCCCCAGCACGCTGCTTGGGGATCCCACGGCTAGAGCAGGGCTTGGCAGGAGGACCTGTCCACAGACCAGCATTCCAGGGCACAGACACAGAGGGAAGGTGAACCAGACACCCGGAATGCAGTCCACCCCTGCAAAATAATGCTGCTGGCTGTCTAGATCCCCATCATAAAAGCTTAATGTAATTACACAGACCAAGGAACTTCCGGTTGGAGTCAGGATGAAGAAGACATTCTAATAACGCCAAGCCCCGCTCCCCCCCCCCCGCCCTGCGGAGGCAGGAGAAAGGCAGCCCAACTGGAGGAACAACTTGGCTTCCAGACCCCCATCCACCTCCACCCTCTACCCAGCCCATCCAGAGCCTGCAGGTTCCACCCACCGCAGGTCATGAAGCACTTGGGATAGCTTAGCACCATCAGGCAGGGTGGCCTGTCACCCACACTTTAGCATTTACTGTTAGTCCCTCAGTCATGTCTGACTCTTTGCAACCTCATGGACTGTAGCCTGCCAGGCTTCTCTGTCCATGGGATTCTCCAGGCAAGAATACTGGAGTGGGTTGCCAGTCCCTTCTCCAGGGGATCTTCTAGACCCAGGGATCAAACTCGGGTCTCTCATATTGCGGGCAGATTCTTTACCATCTGAGCCACCACCCACACTCCATAGGGGCCCATAGACCTGGGACTTATCTTCAAGAAACCTTCAGAGGGACTTCCCAGGTGGTCCAGTGGTTAAGAATCTGCCTAACAAGGCAGAGGACATGGGTTCAATCCCTCATCCAGGAATATTCCACATGCATGGGACAACTAAACCCATGTGCCACAACTACAGAAGCCCACACACCCTAGAGCCCATGCTCCGAGACAAGGGAAGCCACCACAATGAGAAGCCCAAGCCACATGGAGAGGCCAGGGTAGGTGCTCCAGTCAGCAGTCCTAGGTCTTCAAGTCATCTCAAGTGCCCAACATGTGTGTGTACAGCCTTCAGACAGTCTGCCTGTCTAGCCCTTCAACTGAGTCCACAGACATCACAGAGAATTGACTAACCCTCACTTCTGTGCCCCTTTCAACTTCCTAACCCAAAGAATCTATGAGTATGACAAATGCTGGTGTTTTATGCCCCTAAATTTGGACTGGTTTGCTCTGCAGCTATAGTGCCTGGAACAAGGCTGGAGATGAGACTGAAGGGGCAGAAAGGACCAGAGCCTCTAAATTACAGGCCACGTCAAGGGCTGGGAATGTTGTGCACGTGTACTCGGGAGTCACTGAAGGGCCATAAGCAGGAGAGAGGATGATCAGATCTGTTCTCTTGCAATGGTCCCTCTGGCTGCAATGCGGAGAATGGACTGGGGTAAAGTGGGGGTTATGAATGTGAAGCTCAGGTAGGAGGCATCTCATTGATCCAGAAGAGAGGGAAGGGAGATTAGATGAGGGAGGGTCGCGGCCATGGCATGAGTGGAAGACTCACTAGAGGTAAGATAGTCAAGGCCGGCAGTTGAGTTGGATGTGGAGTGTGGGTGGGGGTATCAAGGATGACTCCCAGGCTTTTGGAAAGAGCCATTGGAGGAGACGTTGACTAAGGTGGGAAATGCTGAAGGAGCAGAAGGTTTGGGCTGGGGAGGTAGAGGGCAGAGATTGGGCGTTCTGGTTTGGATGCAATAGGTTTAAGGTACCAGTGAAACTACCACATGGAATGCCAACAGGCAGGCAGGCTGTGGAAGCCCTGGAAAGAGATCTGGTCTCAAGTTAGCACATGGGAGGCACTTTAAAAGCCATGAGAGGAAATGAGATCGTCCAGGGAGAGGGGCCGGGGGGAGATGCAGAGGGTCCAAGGAATGAACCCCCAGGCAGCCCACACATGGAGGGCGGTGAAGGAGGAGGCCCCAGAGGTCCTGATAAAAATCCTTCCACGGGGGAAGCCAAGTTAAGTGTGTGTGTGCTCAGTCGTTCCGGCTCTTTTGCGACCCCATCGACTGTAGCCGACTGGGCTCCTCTGTCCATGGGATTTTCACCCAAGAAGACTGGAGCAGGTTGCCATTTCCTCCTCCAGGGGATCTTCCCAACCCAGGATTGAACCAGCATCTCCTGTGTCTCCTGTATTGCAGGTGAGTCTTTACCACTGAGCCACTGGGGAAGCCCAGCCAAGCTAAGACACAGTTTCAAAACAGAGAGTGGTCAACCTCACCCTAGGCATCCTACTGACTTCCCACTCAGGACCTCCATGTAGAAATGCAGGATATCAGTCAACTTATTTGGAATAATCTTCAAATAGGATTATTCTGGATCCTACAAAGAGCTGCTCTGGATTTAAAGTCAACAACAAAACAAGGAGGCCATTTCCCTCTCAGGGCCCCATCAGAACCTTTCTTGGGAACTAAGTGCCAACTCTCAAGAAGCCTGTGATCTAACTGAATCAACAAGGCAAAAAACAGGGCCAGGAAGTGAATGGTAATAACCCCTGGGACTGTTTTCCAGCCCCCAAGATCTGTTCTCCCCTCTTTCTCAGCAATCAAACTCTCCAATTTTTACTGCCTGGAACAAAGACTACATTTCCCAGACATCCTTGCAGGTAGGTTTGATCATGTGCTTAAATTCTGGCCAGTGGGTTGTAAGAAGGGGGAAGGTATACAGAGACCAGGAGGTGTGGAGCACAAAAACAGAGAGCTTAGGAGAAGCTGAATGAGGCTGCCTGAGCCCAAATCTTGCTTCAGTCACTTTCTAGCTGTGTGACCTTGCACAAGTTACTTAACTTCTCTGTGTCTCCATTTTCTCATTTGTAAAAGGAAGCCAAACAATAGTTCTTACTTCATAGAGTTGTATGAAAAATAAATGCACTTGGAACAGTGTTTGGCACATGGTAAATGACGCATAACTGTTTACTATTCTTATTGCTATTTTCATTATTACTAATCCTAAAGGGAGGTGACATTCCTTTCTTCCCTTTCCTCCTTTTTACTAGCTGGAATGCAGTCATGATGGCTGGAGCTGAAGCAGGCATCTTGGTCCATGAAATGACTTTGGCAACCACAGCTCTACATGGTAGGCTGAGTGAGCCAGGAACCTCCCTGGGGAGGTAGACTGAAAAAGAGTGTCTCCTAAAATCAATAGGGCAAGAGGAGCAGAGAGAGAACTAGATCACACTAGCTGGCACATCCCCAGCTAGGAGTCCCAGCTGCTCAAAAAGGGAGACAGTGTCTGCCCAGGAGCTGTGGCAGACTTGGAAGGGAGATTCAACTGATTCAGTCAGGAGAGCCTCTTAATTAAATGTCAGGAGAGAAGGGCTGCCTTGAGCAGGCAGTGGGGAGCCACCGAAGATCTGTGAGCAGAGGAGTGGCAGGCTAAGCCCAGGCCCTGACGGATGGGTGCTGATGAATCAGAGGGTGACCTTGCATGGGGGTGGCCAGACAGGAGCCACCACACAAATCTAGGAAGGAGAGGAAAGTGCTGCGCTGCGCTAGGAGACACCAGACCTCAGTGACTTTTCTCCTCTGCTGCCGTCGGCTTGTTTGCAAATCGCAACTTATTATTTCTGAGCTCCACCCCACAGCTGGGGCTGCTCCAGCTTCCTCCTGCCTCCCGAGGAGGTTTCCAAGCTGAGGTTACTGGCCCAGTAGCCTGAAATAAACAGGGAACCCGATGCCTGGGGCGGCACTGGCCCCAGAAGCCAGGCTCTGGCAGCAGCAGGAGCAGTGAGACAGTTGGGAGCTAAGGTGCCTACAGGGAGTGCGGTCACCCCAGTTGCAGACGGGGAGCAAAATGGGATCTGCGAGCTGCTGGCTCTACACCCCTGCAGGGTCTCCAGTTTGAGCCCCTTTGGTGGTGAGGAATAGGAATCAGATAAAACCAAACATCAACAAACCAAACACGAGGGGACCATTGCTCCACATAGCATGGCTCATATGCATCCACATATTGGGCAAAGGAAGAAGCAGGACACCAAAGGCAACAAGCATGGCTGATTTCCTTTTACAGGTAAAAAGCAGGCAATCAATCTCCACTGATAAAGGTCAGGATAGCGGTTGCCTCTGTGGGCAGGGGTACTAATTGGGAGGGGCATCATGGAAACTTTTGGAGCCATGGGGAAGTCTTATTTTTTTTTCTTTTGGATTTTTTTCATTGAAGTATAGTTCATTTATAATGTTCTGCTGGCTCAGTGGTAAAGAATCCTCCTGCAATGCGGGAGACACAGGAGACTCGGGTTCGACCCCTGGGTCAGGGTGAGGGGGGCATGGCAACCCACTCCAGTATTCTTGCCTGGAGAATCCCATGGACAGAAGAGCCTGGTGGGCTACAGTCCATGGGGTCACAAAGAGTCAAACATGACTGAGCAACTAAACAGCAAACAGCTCAAGTGTAACTACATGTTGATCTAGATAGTGGTGGCATGGTATAGTCAAATGTAAGACATCCATCAAGCCACACACTTTGTGCACTGGATGCTCTTTACTGTATCTATTTATACCTCAGGGAAGAAGAAAAACTACAAAAAGGAGAGGGAAGTGGTTTGAGGGGAAGGGAGGTATTGGTCCCCAAAATGACCCCTGTTATTTCCCTTTTTATGAAAGTCCTACATGGAAGCTGCAGCTACTTTGCCAAGCTCTGCCAGGCCTCTCTCCGGCAGTCCCTCTCAGAGTGTGGCTCCCCTCGGCTGAAATGCAATTAGGGAAAAAAAAAAAAAAAAAAAACGTTGTCTGTGGCCCGGATGCCACTGCGGAAGTGACCAGAAGGAACAGAGAGGGATCTGGGGGCAGTCAGGAGCTGCCGGGAAAAAGCAGACACGTGGCCGAACCGCATCAGCCAAATAGTCCGACATCCACAGATGCATTTTATTCCTGGAGCCCAGGCCTTGCAGGCAAAGATGAGACAGAAACCACACCATCGCTGGCTGTCCAGCCACTCAGCTGAGGCAGCGACACAGAACGTGTTTAAACATAAATAAACGAGAGCCGCAAAAGGAGAGAGAACAAAGGCAGAGAGGAAAGGCAAACAAGACCAACAGCTGGAAACCAAGCTGTAATCTGAAGGGCTCCCAGGTCCTGTCTGTCCACACACACTCTGGACCCTGGGTGCGGGGGCCCAACACAGGTACCCCTGCCCACAAGTGCCACACTGAGGCAACCCTGAATTGCCCAAATGCTCCAGTCCCATTTGTCCCATCAATGACTGCTGGCAATTCCGTGGGGCCTCGGACCCCTGCCATTCCTGCCTGTCTGTCTTTACCCGACCTGCACAGTCCTCATGTGGTCCTCACTCATCCCATGTGGGGAATATTGAACCAACAACATCGCTATGGCTGAGAAACTTGCCATTTCAGTCTTTCCGATTATGCTAAGTATTTCCAGATCTGTCAACTCCAGAAAATCAAAATCCCATCTATTGATGTCCTAGTTTTAGATGTTGTCCTCCAAAACAGCCCCTGAGATAAGGATTTGGGGACAGATAATTTATCTGGGATAGTTTATCTGGGACCCCATGGATCATGAGTGAGAGAGAGAGTGGGGAAAGAGACAGGGCATGGAGGAAAGCCAATGAAGGGTGCTTTATTGAGAGAGTTCCCATGCTGGGCTACTGGGATGCAGTTCTGCTGGGGACTCCCAAAGAAATTGTGTAGAAGGCACATCCAGATTATCCTCTCAATGGGCAAGGGAACCTGGGTAGGTATCCATTTCCTCTCACTGGAAGAGAGTTGCTCCTGAGGTATTAATTCCCTGATATTTTAGAACTGTCTGCCTCTCCTCGTGGGTACACACACACACACACACACACACACACACACACACACACACACACACACAGGCCAAGCATGGTCCAGAGGCCAGAGAACCTCAGACAGAGAGACGCAGGAAGCCACTGGCCTATAAGGAAACAGTCTGCCATGACCTCCATCAGGGCCATCAGGGCACTACCAGCAACTGCTACATTTAGTCACCATATACAGAAGCTATGCTGTACTGTTCTGAGATGCTAAAAGCAATTCCAGGTTAGCTCACTGCACTGCAAGCAACGCAAACCCAGTTCAAATGAGCTGAGACCAAAACAAGGGGAATTTACTGACTCTTAGGACTCAACAGTCCAGGCAGAGGAAGGGCTTCAGGTATAGCTGGATCCAGGGGCTCAAGTGGATCCAGAGCTCTGCCTCCCTTCATGGCTTGGCTCAACCAGACTCTGTAGACGGGCAGGCCTGCCAACCCTAGCAGAACCAGATACACAGCCTCCCAGTTTAGCAACCCTAGCAGAAAGAAAAGGGCCGTTCTCTCTGTTGGCTCCAGCAAAGATGCTCTACAAAAGATTTTGATTGGCCTGGATAGAATCACATGTCCATTCCTTAACTAATCACTGTGGTCAGAGGAATAGATCACTATCACTGACCAGGCCAGGCTCCATTCCTGTTGCCACAAGAGAGTGGGCCACCATGATTGACAGCGCCCCCCCCCCAGGCCACAAGGAATGGTACAGAGGCGCTTTCGCAAAGAAAAATGTCCCCCACCAAGTTGTTGTTCAGTCTCTCAGTCATGTCTGACTCTGTGACGCCATGGACTGCAACCTGCCAGGCTTCCCTCTCCTTCACTGTCTCCTGGAGTTTGCTTAAACTCATGTCCACTGAGTCAGTGATGGCATCCAACCATCTCATCCTCTGTCGCCCCCTTCTCCTCCTGCCCTCAGGGGTCTCTTGTCAAAGGCTATGCAATGAGTCAGAAGCAAGGCCAGTCCCTTGACCTAACTGCTTTTTCTGATCCAGGGTCCCTCCTGAGGTTGTAGTCATCCAAAGGCTTGACCAGGGCTGGAAGATCTGCTCCCAAGATGGCTCCCTCATATGGCTGAGGGAAGGAGGCCTCAGCCTTCACTACGTGGGGCTTCCACATACCACCTCACCGTGTCCTCACCACACGGCCACTGGCCTCCCTCCAGAGGGAAAGAATGTCAACAAATGTGTGGACACATCTTGCAAAGCACTGTGGTGTCCAATCCAGGGTGGAGTTTCCACCAGCTGTTTCCTCCCCTCCTCGCACCTGTCCAGTTGGGCTCCTGACCCCTCCTCACCCTGCAGGGAGGGGTCACATTATCCATGAAAGTGAGCTTCAGAAGCAGACATGGCTTTTGACACAGAAGTGGCCATACAGGTCACGCAGAACTGGGAAGAGCAGAGTGTTTCTGGGTGTGGGCAATGGGGAGACTGAGGCATAGGTACTACTGCACCTCAGATGTTCAATAGCCCAAGGCACGTTGTGACTGCATTTTGCACTGTACCTCTGAGTGGCCTCCTTGCTTTCAGCACCCACCGTCTCTTTCACAGGACAAAGTCTGTTAAATTGCCCTGTGGCCACAGTGGGCCTTGCCAGGGGCTAAAAATAGCAAGTAGTTTCTCTGCCAGGAGCAGTGCCCCAGGGATGTCAGCTTGGACTGGGAGCACATGAGTAGACAGGCCTGGTCCTGTAAGGAAGGAGCTGGTATCAGTCTCTTTTTACAGAGGAGGAGACTAAGGCTCAGAGAGGTTGAGCCACTCACTCTAAATCACACAGCTAGTAACTAGCAGAGCCAGGCCTTGAATCCCAGCCTTGTCTTTTGCGCTAAACCATTTTTACATGTGTCTAGCATTTTATTTAGGGCAGGGTTCCTTAAACTTTGCCACCAAAGGGCCCAAGCAGCCTTCTGGGTGGTCTTGAGTTAGAATTCCAAGTGGCATTTCAGCAAACTAGACATTCATGCCCATCTGCATTGGATCCCATTAGACAGCCCTGTGCTTCCCAGATGGCACTAGTGGTAAAGAACCCGCCTGCCAATGCAGGAGACTAAGAGACGTGGGTTCAATCCCTGGGTGGAGAAGATCCCCTGGAGGAGGGCATGGCAACCCACTCCAGTATTCTTGCCTGGAGAATCCCATGGACAGAGGAGTCTGGCAGGGTGTAGTCCATGGGGTCCCAAAGAGTCAGACATGTCTGAAGTGACTGAGCATGCACATGCTTGTTTTAATATAAAAGCGATACTTAAAAATGAAATACAGTTTACACTCCAGGAAACACTTCCACCCTGACCCCAGGGTTTCAAGTGCCCTGGCACCCTTGCAGAGACAGCAGAGTATAGGGACCCCTGTCTCAAATCACAGACGAAAGCCCCCAAAGGTGGGCTGCTGTTCCGGACCCCATGGCCCGAGTCCTGCCCAAGATCTTCACAGCTTCTTTCTCTTTGTCACCCTCATCCACACCAGGATTCCCAACAGCTCAAAACTCAGGCAAGAATATGGAAGAGGAGGGTCTAGGTGGGGGGATTTCTCCCACCTTACTGCTTCACTCACACCCTCTCCTCCTCCTCTGCCCCTAGCCCCATGTCAGCCCAGGACAGACCTTTGCACATTCTGGAACTGAGCAGTTGCAGCCTGCACCAATACCCGAGAGGAAGGGGTTAAAAGCATCTTTCATCTCTCAGCAGCCCTTTATATAGTCTACGTGTGACTCTGAATGGTTATGGCTTTATATAGAGCGTGCTCGGTGTGGAGGGAGAAACCGCCGTAGTTAAGGGAACAAAGACGGCTCTAGTCTAACGACCTGCTTTTATTTGTAGGGACTGTATCTCCAAAGGGCAGCCTTCAGGTGACATCTGCCATGTTGAGTCTGTGCCTGAAGAATTACACCAATAAACCCCAGAGATGCAAATACAAAAGGGATAGGAACGCACACAAATAAACGAAAGCCACTCCTGTTTATTGTTTCTGGGGGTGGGGGGAGAAAGAGAGAGAAATCACAGGCTTTCCTTTGGATGTTTTCACACAGAGCCGAACCTTCAAATGTCAAGTTCTGCAGGGTGTTTGACCTAAAAATAGTATAATTTCTGTGTCATTTGAAAAGCTGTTTAAAATGACAGACTTAAGCCTGATTTTTTTTTCAAACAGGCATCTAAGATGAGAAACCAAAGTTGCATTATTTAGGGGCATGGTCTCTGGGAAAAAAAAAAAGCGAGTAGGCCTTCATTTTACTAAAATGTGCCCGTTCCTGTGGTTTCTGTAGGTACTATCTGTGTGGGATGTTTTTGGCCGGCAGATCTCCTCTTTGTCCCCTGGTGATTAAGAGAAAAGAGGAGGGGAAAAAGAAAGAAAGGAACAGCTTAGGGGAGGTGGAGGGGGCTGGCAGGGATGTCCTGGGACCCCTACTCACCTTTTGCATCTCTGCTCACTCTGGGGAACCAGGGGGCACAGACCCACATTTTCTCTGCCCAGCTCTCAAAATGAGCAAAGCCAGACTCCTAACCCGGCGCACCTCTCGGGCCAGAAGCTTGTGGTTTGTTTAGACAGCTCAGGTCATTCCTGTCCACACCCCAAGCTGACGCGGCTTTATAAACACGGGGCAGGGGATGCGGTCTCAGAGATACGCACTGCACACAGGGCAGGGTGGGGGTGGGGGGGATGTCAGGTGGGAGGGGTCTAACCAGTTCTGGTCAGAGGGAGATGCATTTCTCCCCCTCACTCCCCACCAGAAGGACCCCGGCTGGATGTAAGTGCCTCTCCCAGTGCAGTGTTTGTTAGTCGCTCAGTCATGTCTGACTCTTTGCAACCCCATGGGCTGTAGCACGCCAAGCTCCTCTTTCTATGGGATTCTCCAGGCAAGAACACTGGAGTGGGTGCCATTCCTTTCTCCAGGGAATCTTCCCAATCCAGGAATCAAACCCAGGTCTCCTGCACTGCAGGCAGATTCTTTACCGTCTGAGCTACGAGGGAAACCAGTCAGCCACAAGTGGTGGTCACCATCCTTGAACGACTCCAAGTGGGACCTTCTATCCCAGCATCCACCGGAATGGACCCTCTCTGAAGTCAGGGGTGAGCTGGACTCCTCTCAGCAGCCCCCATAAACCCTGGGAGCTCAGGCTGGGAGGCTGAAGACAGAGATCCTCCATGGCTCAGAACTGGCTGTGTGATGCTGAGAAAGTCACTTAACCTTTCTGAACCTTCATTTTCCAAACACAGAACTTAGGCTAGCTCCAAAAGTCCGTCCATCCCAGTGGTGCCTCAGTTCACACTTTCATTCCATGTAGGAAAGAACAAATGAATTCTTTTTTTTTTTTTATAAATTTATTTATTTTAGTTGGGGGCTAATTACTTTACAATATTGTAATAGTTTTTGCCATACATTGACATGAATCAGCCATGGGTTTACATGTGTTCCCCTTCCTGGACCCCCCACCCACCTCCCTCCCCATCCCATCCCTCTGGGTCATCCCATTGCCCCGGCCCTGAGCCCTTGTCTCATGCATCGAACATGGAATGGTGTTCTGTTTCACATATGATAATATACATGTTTCAATGCTATTCTCCCAGAACGTCCCACCCTCACCTTCTCCCTCAGAGTCCATAAAATTGTTCTATGCATCTGTGTCTCTTATTCTGTCTCGCATATAGGGTTATCGTTACCATCTTTCAAATGAGGAAACCAGAATTGAAAGAGACACGTGTACCCCAATGTTCATCGCAGCACTGTTTACAATAGCCAGGACATGGAAGCAACCTAGATGTCCATCAGCAGATGAATGGATAAGGAAGCTGTGGTACATATAGACAGTGGAATATTACTCAGCCATTAAAAAAATACATTTGAATCGGTTCTATTGAGATGGATGAAACTGGAGCCCATTATACAGAGTGAAGTAAGCCAGAAAGAAAAACACCAATACAGTATACTAATGCATATATATGGAATTTGAAAGAACAAATGAATTCTTGAATAACCAATGAGAGGGGTCCCAAGCCAGATCCACCTCGGCCCTGAGTACAACTTCTCACCTGCATCCTTTCCCTGAGGACCTCTCCTCCTGGAAAAAGTAAGCCCTTGGAAAAAAATGCTTCCTACAAACATGAATTCACAGACTCATCTTCAATGCTCCAGTGCCCAAGCCTCCCCCAACCTGGAGCTGTTACCCAAGGTGGTGCTCTGCTTCCATCCGCCCTCTGCTTTCCGAGATGGAGCCCCAGGGAGCCCCGGCCGTGAGCTGCAGCACCAAACCGCGGGAGAAGGAACAAACCCACCGCCCTCTCCCTGCTTGCACTTCACCAGTGGGTTCGTTTCAGAGCCTGTGGGTGTATTTCAATGAGAACAACATGAAAACATGGGCGGATTCTTTTCTCTGGAAGAGAAAAAAAAAGCTGAAACAATAAGCTGAAGTAATAACAAGGCAGAATGTGGACATCTGCTCCCCGCCCTGAACGACTCCCCAGCTTGCTTCTTCCCGGGCCTTGTCACACCCCTCCCCACCAAGGCATGGATTGCTAAAGAGCCCAAGTGAATTCACCTGCACTGACGAGACACTGCTACCTGCTGTTGTGGTGCTTGCTACTCATTTGTTCATTCATTAAACTAAAAGGCAGCGCGCCCTTCCTAGGTGCTGGGTACTGCTTGTCGGGGGGCTGTGGAGGCTTCATTTTCAACAAGCCTTTAAGGAAGCTTGCAGTCTAATGGGGGAGCTGAGACAAGCCCATTAATAACTATGATACAGGGAGAAACGAGGCGAGGCAGAGATGCAGAAAGCACTGGGGAATAAAAAAAGGAACACTGGTTTGTGTGTGTTGAAGGCTAGAAGTGATGGGCCGGAAGGCTTCATGGAGGAGGTGGCTTCCACATGGGCATTAAAGTCTGGGTGATGTTACACAAGCATGGCTGGAAACGAACGTCTTCTGGGCTGAGGATACTGAGTGAGGAAGGATACAGAGGTGGCAGGCATGGTAGCAGGGGTTCCAACATTAGCCACATTGAGTGTGAGCGTGTGGGGGCAGTGACAAAGAGGGCCAACAAATGGACAGAGTAGTATCCAAAGCGTGTAGGAAGACTGAGGTATTTGGAGTTCATTTGGTGGGTTCTTTGTCAGGGAATATGTAGAGTCATTTGTCTGTCTCCTCTCAGATCTATTCTCTGCCCTTCTCTTGCTCTGCTCAGTGTAGCAGGAAACTACATTTCCCAGGCTACTTTGCAACTGGCCACTAGATTCAGCCAATGGGAGATCCCAGAGGGAGACAGGCGTGGCAGAAAGAGGGAGAAACCAGAGTATTTCTTTCCGCTCTCTTTGCCTTGGGTGGCATCCCCAGCATTGGCTGCTTCTCTGGCATCTTCTCCATGGTTCCAGCTCCTGTTAGTTGACTCCAGCTTCCAGGTTCCTATAATACTCCTCTCCTTTTGTCCCTCCAGCCTGAGGGATGCCAAAAGCTTCCTGCTGTTACTAATCTCTGGGTTGCTAACCTCTGCATTACCTCACTGTGCCCTGTTTGGCTTTTTGGCTCCTCCAGAGCCTATGAAGTCAGTTTCCTGGATTAAATACCTTATGTTTCAATACCTAGAGAGGTATCTGTTTTCTTGGCTAGACCCTCACTGATACAGGGTAATTGGATTCCACTTGGCTTCAGTAAGCTCACGTTGGCTGCAGAGGGCCCAATTCACAGTTTCTGCAACCTCCTGAAGAAAAAGTGAGGAAGGGTGAGGGAGGCCTCAAGTAGGGAAGTGGCGTGAGAATAGACAAGGAAAGACATTGAAAGAGCCCCAGGGCCTCACAGAAGAATGGGCACCAAAGATGATGAGCTTAGCTTGAACACTCAAGGGAACGACTGGGCCACCAACAGAGTTAGGAAGGGCAAGGGAGAAACTGAACTGCAAAGGAGCTGGTGAGCTGGATTTTTCTTTATGCTTTTTCTCCTTTTATATTGCTTTTTTTCTTTAACTAATCCATGCACTTGGCTCGTGGGCTTTCCCTCATTGATTTTGGATTGGGGAGATTGATGGAGGAGACCTCTAGAGAAAGTGAGCACTTGGAGGCAGGAGTGGGAGGCAGAGAACACCTTCAAGGCCCTGGGAGGGGGTGTGCAGGGGAAGTGGGGAGGGGACACACGGGAGCATGAAGAAGAGCCACAAGGGCTGGAGGATCTGAGTAGTGGGCGGGAGCCAAGGGGCAAGGTGGGAGAGCAGCAAGATGGGCCTCGTGGGCTGTCCGGGCCAACAGGAAGCACTATCAGGGGCACATTGGAGGTCACAATGAGGGGGCAGTGAGTCCAGAGCGCTGGTGACATGCTGTATGGCAGAGAGAGACAGCAGAGGGAAGGCAGGGAGAGGCTTGCTCAGGGACAAGGTCAATCTGCACCTGCGGGAAAGGACCCAATGAAGAGCAAGGGCCCACAGGTGCCAGGGTGAGTGCTTTCATACATTCATACATTCACTCAACAAGTGTTTACCACATGCCCCCACGTGCCAAGCACTGTTTTGAGCTCCGCGGATGGAACAGTGAATGAAAGTTGTGAAAACTCGGGGACTCCCCTGGAAGCCCAGTGGTTAAGACTTCACAATCCCAATGCAGAGGGCACTGGTCGGATCCCTGGTTGGGAAACTAAGATCCTGCATGCCACATGGCACGGCCAAAAAGAAAGAAAGAAGAGAAAAGTCCCTGCCTGCTTAGACTTTCTGTTGTTGAACAAAGGGAGACAGACAGTAACCAAAAACACTTCGAACCTGTCACACCACACATAACGGTAATGGCTATGGAGTGGGGCGGGGGAGGGGTGGTGCAGGAAACGGGATGGTGGGGAGGGCCCGCTGTGATTTCAGCAGGGTGGTTGGGGAAGGCCCGTCTGGAAAGGAGACCTAAGGAGGTGAGGAAGCAACACAGGGGGTGAGGGATATCTGGAAGAAGTGCGTGCCAGGCAGATGGAATAGTTAGTACAAAGTCCTGAGTGTGTTCCAGAAATGACAGTGAGGCCAGTGTGGCTGGAGTGGGGTGGGGGAGGGGCATGCATAGCAGGACCTGAGGTGGGGAAGTTAGGGAGGAGGGGCGAGGCCAGCGAGGCCTTGTCAATCAGAGGAAGGACTTGAGCTTGTTGCTGTTTTTGTTTGCTTTGACTTTGTTTTTCAACTGCATGCACGATCTTAGTTCCCCAACCAGGGATCAAACTGGTGCCCTCTGCATTGGGAGTGCGGTGTCTTAACCACTGGACTGCCAGGGAAGTCTCAGGACTTGAGCTTTTATCTGAGAGCAGTGGGGAGCCAGGGGAGGGCTCTGAGCTGGATCCTGACGTGATCTAGCTCAGGGCAATGACTGAGGAAGGGAGCTGAGTCATTTGTAGGCTGGAAAGCTGCAGCGCTGAGCTACCTCCCCATGGGAACCACTGCCCCTAAGGCCCTTATGCACTGGGAGATGGGAGGCTTCCCTGAGAGCAGGTGGGGCAGGGACAGGGCCAAGGGGAACCTCTCAGGCCTTTGCTGTGACTGCACAGGGTACACTGGGATTGGCCAGCGCACAGTAGGACCCTCCCACCCCATGAAGGGCCCGAGTCCCATGCTCACAATTCCACAGCACAAATGAGCCTCCTGAAGACCTCCACTTCCCCAGAAACCTTGAGCAAGGGTCTTTACTGTTCATTCTGGATGTCTGCTTGAAGGGGTGTGAACCATAAGCCTTGGTCGTCTGGACTCCTCTGCTCCCAGAACCCCTCCTATGCTGAGGCCTACCTTCACACAGGTCCCCAGGCTCCCCAGGCTTACCACTGGCCTGTCAGAGGAGCAGTCTGCTGACTAGGGTAACTTCAGTGTACCACCCATATCCTGGTCCTATCCCTAGAGCCATCCTCGTCCCCCTATACCTACCCTTCAGCATTCATGGGACTCAGTGAAGATACCTGTCACCCCTCATTCCTAAGATGGCCTGTCTCTGGGAACGCCCTGGCTGTGGCTTCTACAAACTTCCCACCAGCAATGGAGCCCACAGAGCCAAGGCGTCAACCTTGTGACCTTGTTTGGATGTTTCATTGTAGAGCTTCAACCTAACTTCTTCCTCCCAGTTTTTGGGGGCATCCTCAAGAGTATGTATCTCTGTGCCCACGTACACAGACCTATTGAATGGCTCCTTTAGAAGAGAGGCTTCGCACAGCCTGAGAACAGAGTTTCCCCTCAGAACTCGGAGAACAGTAGCAGTCCCTGATGGGCACTCAACAGCACTAATAGCAGCCATGTTGAAACTGGTGGCCAGGTTGGAAAAGGTATAGCCAAACACACACATTGAAATCTCATCACTGTGGACTGAGCTCTTTGTAGAAATGGTAACTGCCATTCTCTGTCCTCACAACCATCACAACCCCAAACTTTCAGTCTGGGGAAACCTAGGGGTACTCAGTTAGGTATGAAAGACACCGCCTTCAGATCTAGAATCTGTTCCTAAACCCTCTGAAACAATAAAGTTTAGTCTCCCTGCTTGCCTCATGAAAGTTGACACTTTTGTACTCTACATAAACTTGCACGTTAAAAATGTTAGCTTTTGTGTTGAGTATACACTTTCAATATTCATTGTCCACACCTCAGAATAAAATATATGAATATTAAGTCACTACAATAAGTTGAAAAACAAGATTACTGTTTTCACATCCTCTGTGATTTGCTAATAATCTTTCTGTTATCCTGACGTTATGGTCAAGAGATATTGTTTTTAGTTATTCGAAAGGAATGTACCCAGAACGATGAGTTTTTCGAAAGGGAAGAGAGAAGAGGGGAGACTAGGATTTTACTGGAGGGAGTGTGATGTCTTCTTACACTTTTCATTATGGAGAATCTCAGAACTATTCAAAAATCAAGGAAATATTACAAGGAAATGCTGGGACCCATCACCAGCTTCAACAACCTGCAACCCAGGGTCAGTCCTACCCCACTCATCCCAACCCTAGGGTGCTTTGAAGCAAGCCCCAGACACCACATACAGGGTTTTGTTAATACTGTAAAGGGTTACTGTTAAAGGGTAGGATCTCTGTGGGGCTTCCCAGGTAGCTCAGTGGTAAAGAATCTGCCTACCAATGCAGGAGACATGGGTTTGATCCCTGGGTCAGGAAGATCCCCTGGAGAAGGAAATGGTAACCCACTCCAGTATTATTGCCTGGAGAATCCCATGGACAGAGGAGCCTGGCAGGCTGTGGTCCATGGGGTCACAAAAGAGCCGGACAGGACTTAGCGGCTAAACAACAACAACAAGAGGATCTCTGTCAGCAGCTTCTCTCTCTATTTCAGTGAAACCAAGAGATGAACTTCAGCTCCACCCATCCCCAGGAGGCCCAGGACGCAAGTCAGTTCCCAGACCTGGGCTGCCCAGACCTTTTGCTGCAGCCCGGACAGAAGGCCTGTCTGTGACTTAATGAGGGGAGCAGGGATCGGGGGCTACATGCAAGGCCTTGTTCAAGTGCACCTTGGACCCCTCCCCCCACCCCATGGGAAAAACACTCCATCTGCAAGAAATGACCTTTGGAGAAAAACTCATCCGATCCCATCATTTAAGATCAGCTTAAAATTATGCATGGGGTTTCCCACAGCCATCGCGAGTGAAACCAGTTTGGCCTTTGTGCTGCAGCTCTGACAGTCTGCCCCCCACACCACCCCTCCACCCAGTGCCTCCCCACTCACACTGAGCAAGTCGCTCCAGGAGGTGCCCTAGCTGGATCCTATGTGCCAGGTCCCAGTGCCTTCACAGCCACCGATCTCTCTTTCTGGAATATACTACTCCCCTCCCACCAGCCACACACTTTCTAGTTCTTCAAAGTTCAGCTTTCGCCACCTCCTCCAAGAAGCCTCTACTGGACTCCTCAAAAAAAGTCATCCCCTGGAACGTCCTTCGTAGTCCAGTGGTTAAGAATCTGCCTTGCAGTGCAGGGGACGCAGGTTCAATCCCTGGTCGGGGAACTAAGATCCCACATACCAAGGAGGAGCTAAGCCCATGAGCCAAAACTAGAGAGTCCGTGCCCCGTGGTGAAAGATCCACATGATGCTATGAAGATTCCGTGTGCCACAACTAAGACTCGACGCAGCCAAAGAAATAAATAAAAAACAAACAAAGCCATCCTCTGCTGATAGAGCACCTCATATGCTTACCACTTTATCATTTTTTTTGACAAATATTTACCGAGCTCCCACTATGTTTCAGGTACTGTTCTACCCACTAGTGATATAAAAGCGTAAAGAAAAAATATAAATAAGCATGTGCTGTCCTGAAACTTCTATTCCAGTGGGGGAAGACAGAAAATAAACTTATAATAATAAAGTAAAATAACCTCAGGTTCTGATAAGTGCTATAAAGAAGATAAAATAGAAAAACATGGTAAATATGGAACAGGGGCTTCTGATTTAGGTAGTGTGGTTAGGGAGGAACATTCAGCTTGTGTCACGGCCTTAAAAAAATGGCCACAAGAGGTGAGGTCTACGTCCTCTGCTTTTCGATCCGGGCATGCTTCCGACTACTTCAACCAATACAGTGCATCGGAAGTGACACCAGGAGAATTGCAAAGTTAGGTGGCAAAAGGCCATGGAGTTCTCGGTCTCCAAGAACACCCACAGTGAAGCCATGAGCTGCCATGTGAGAAGTGTGACTAGCCTGAGGCTGCCATGCTGTGAGGAAGTGCAAGGAGTAAGAGAGGCCACGCGGAGTTGCTCTGGTAAACCGTCCCAGATAAACTGAGGGTTCAAGCCTTCCGAATGCAGGTGCCCGGAGCCTCCAGATAAGTCCAGAGCCTAGTCACAGGTCACCCCCAGACTTTATGTTTTCTCACCCTTGCTGGAGCAGAAGCAAGCCAATCTGCTGTGCCCTATCTGTACTCTTGTACTCCCAGAATCCATGAGCATAATAAAACCCTTCCTTTGTGTCCTTAAGTTTTACAGTGGCTCATGAAGCAACAGTAACCAAAACATACTGAGTCTTGAATGATGAGAAAAAACAGACATGCAAAGAGCTGGGTGTGAGGAGCACAGCAAGTGCAAATGTCCTGAGGCAAGACCACGCTCAGCCTCTTGTGAAAGAGGTAGTGACAGGGTTATAGAGCAAGTAAACAGTGAGGATTTTATTTTAAGTGATACAGGAAATCACTGGAGGGTTTTGAGCAGGACAAAAACATGACCTGATTTTTGCTTTAAAAAGATCCTTTAGAGAATTCCCTGGCAGTCTAGTGGTTAAGACTTTGCCTTCCAATGCAGGGGGTGCAGGTTCAATCCCTGGTCGAGGACCTAAGATTGCATGTGACTCGCAGTCAAAAAACTAAAACATAAAACAGAAGCAATATTGTAACAAATTCAATAAGACTTCAAAAAATGGTCCATATCAAAAAAAAAATTAAATCAAAAAAAAAATTTTTAAAGATCCTTCAACTGTATCTATCAAGTGTTTGTCAGGATATGGAGGAACTAGAACTTTCATCCACTACTGATGGGGGCATACAGTCTCTAAGAAAGGAATGCTGTGTCGTTTCTTTCACAATGTCCCCAGAAAACACTGGCTATGAGGGGCAGTCTGCCTGGCATCCACAGCTCTGTCCTAGTGTTCACGGGGCCTTTCCCACTGCCCTCGGAACCTCTGAACACCCCCACCAGCCCATCAGTGGTGCTAAAAGCTCTGCCCTTTCCTACCTTCCTGCCTCCCCTCTTCCCTCTTCTCTTTTCTCACTGGTAGCCCAGCCACCTCACAAGTCTGCCTGCATCTACCCTCCCCCATCGTTCAATTCTCCACACAGCAGCCCAAGGGATTTTTGTAACTAAATTCTAATTCAAGCAAAATGTACATGAAGTACAGTGCACATGTCATAAGTGTACAGCTTGGTGACATTTCACTAAATGAACTTATACCCGTGTCACCAGCCTCCAGATCAAGTCAAGAAGTATGACCAACACTCAAGAAGCCTCCCGGGGACCCTTCCAGTGACTACTCTGCACCCTCAAGGCTAACTGTTGTCCTGGCTTCCAACAGCATAAACTTGTTCTGCCTGACTTTGAACTTTATAATCACTGAAATGTACAATTTGCGTTCTTTTGTCTCCAGTTCCTTTTGCTCAACATTTCTGAAAGTTTCCATGTTGTTGCAAGGGCAGAGTTTACTCCTTTTTATTGCTGTCTACTAACCTGTTGTGTAGGGCTTCCCTTGTAGCTCGGTTGGTAAAGAATCTGCCTCCAGTGCAGGAGACCCAGGTTCAGTTCCTGGGTTGGGAAGATCCCCTGGAGAAGGAAATGGCAACCAACTCCAGTATCCTTGCCTGGAAAATCTCATGGACAGAGGAGCCTGGTGGTCTTCAGTCCATGGGGTCGCAAAGAGTCGGACACGACTGAGCTACTAACACTTACTTACTTACTTACACTTACTAACACTTACTTAACCTGTTGTGTGAATTTGTTGTTCAGTCACTCTGCTGCTGCTGCTGCTAAGTCGCTTCAGTTGTGTCCGACTCTGTGCGACCGCATAGACGGCAGCCCACCAGGCTCCCCCGTCCCTGGGATTTTCCAGGCAAGAATACTGGAGTGGGTTGCCATTTCCTTCTCCAATGCATGAAAGTGAAAAGTGAGAGTGAAGTCGCTCAGTCGTGTCCAACTTGTAGCAACCCCATGGACTGAAGCCTACCAGGCTCCTCTGTCCATGGAATTTTCCAGGCAAGAGTGCCAGAGTGGGGTGCCATTGCCTTATCCGTTCAGTCACTCAGTCATGTCCAACTCTTTGTGACCCCATGGACTGCAGAACGCCAGGCTTCCCTGTCCTTCATCATCTCCTGGAGCTTGCTCAAACTCATGTCCATCGAGTCAGTGATGCTGTGTAACCATCTCATCCTCTGTCATCCTCTCCTCCTCCTCCCCTCAATCTTTCCCACTATCAGGGTCTTTTCCAATGTGTTGGCTCTTCGAATCAGGTGGCCAACGTATTGGAGCTTCAGCTTCAGCATCAGACTTTCCAATGTATATTCAGGGTTGATTTCCTTTAGGATTGACTGGTTGGATCTCCTTGCAGTCCAAGGGACTCTCAAGAGTCTTCTCCACAGCTCGAAATCATCAATTCTTTGGCACTCAGCCTTCTCTATGGTCCAACTCTCACATTTGTACATGGCTACTGGAAAAACCGTAACTTTGATTATACAGACCTTTGTCGACAAGGTGATGTCTCTGCTTTTCAATACTCTGTCTAGGTGTGTCATAGTTTTTCTTCCAAGGGACAAACATCTTTTAATTTCATGTCTTGGGGCTTGGCAAGCCAGGCTATCTCTGCTTCCCTCCTCCCTAGATGTGGTCGTTGTCAGGGCCTACAGCTCAGACAAGCTTCCATGCCACAGGATGCTTCTTCCTTCTGCTCAGATCAGCTAGGGTTGAGCTGAGCCTGGCCAATGAGCCAGCAAGAGAGAACCAAGTAACCATGCAGGTGGCAAGAAACCCCTGGGCACACAGCCGCCAGCCACTTAGAGACCCCTATGCAGGTGGGTCTCTAGACCCCACTTAGCACCGCCTCCCCTCCCCACCCTGGTCCAGGCCTCCTAACAGGTCTCCCTGAGTTCTGTCTTCCTTCTCCAAATTGCTCTCCTGTAAAGGAACTTGAGGCCCTGCCAGGATAGCTCCATTCCCTCCAGGCCCCTCCATCCTGCCACAGGGCCTTTGCTCCAGCCTGGAAAGCCCTTCCCACAGTGCTTGTCTAGCTAACCCCTTCTTACTCTTTCAGTTTTAATTTAAATGTGGCTTCTGCAGGACAGACTATTTGATGTCTCAGACCAAGTCAGGACACCCAATGTCATGGCCGCCTGGCAGATGACAAGTTTGTGCACTCAAAGATCACCTGGTGACTGTATCTCTCTTAGGTTTTCAATTCTAGGAACCCAGAGACAAGGTCTGTTTGCTTCATCTGTGCAAGCCCAGTGCCATTCACTACCTTCTACCTGGTAAGTGTCAGATATATATTTATTGAAAGAATAAAGGGAGAAATAAAAATATGTTCATTTTCCTCATTTTAGAACATAATATTCTTCTAGAAAATGTTTTTTAAAATGTTAAATCAACCATATTTCTAGAGATAAGCACTGATAACATTTTTCTGTATTTCCTTCCTTCCCACCCTTTATATTTTTTGTTTTATTGAACTGAGATTCTATTGAATATACAGTACAAAGCATTATAGAACAATTATTTCTCAAAAAAACGTGACTATACCATTCCATCTATTCTTTTTTCCATCACTTTATGTTCGAATTTAACAATACCTTGTAGTCACTGTAGAAAATTTGGAAATTACCAAAAAAGTATAAAAAAAATGTAAATTACCTATAATTGGAAGCTAAGGATTTTCCACTGGTAACATAACCCTGTGTTTCCTTTCAGTATTTTTTCTATGCACACATTTTGCTGCATTTATTTCTGATAAAATCATAACCTCACCACATTTCCAGATGTTCCCCACTCAGAGAGAGAAACAGGTGTTTCTGGTGGGGTTTTACCTGGGCCCCTGCCCTTCCGATCTACTTAAAATGAAGGGTGTCCTCTGGGTGGACGGCCCCTTTGAGGGCCTATGGGAGGTGACCAGCTGGGCCTCAGCCCCTCCCCCACCTAACCCGCCCCAAACCCTAAGGCCTTTTGTGTGCCCCAGGCCTCCTATGAAGCTATCGGGGCCCAGCATGCTTTTGTAACCTTATCACCTTCATCCTCGAGTCCCTGCAGCTTTCCTTAACAAGGCCAAATTTATGTGCCCCAAAGGGAACCCAAGCTGCCGGCACCCCCCCTGACCAGAACTCACCCACCACCACCCCAAAAAGCCACAGGGCATTCACAAAAGGGGTCGGGTGAGCTTTGATAAAACTGAAGCAGCCCCGGGTGTCAGGTCGGAAACTCCACCTCTCTAGGTTCTGGGGACACAAGACAGGGAGTCATAAACAGGAAGTATTTCCACCGCGCCTACTGGACAGCAGGCTGGGTTGCTGGATGAGTTGAGTCTGAAAACTAAAAGAGGCACTGGGTGAGTGCTCAGGGCCACCTCACCATAGCGCTGTCACTCTGCAGGGTGCTGGGTGTGGCTGCTAAGTTGCTACTTGGACTTGGCAGTTGGGTGAAGTCCAGGGCAGTTATGATGCTCAGCTCAGTAGAGAACGGACAGGCAGACACCCCACCCCGGCCTCATCCCCAACCCAGGGAGGTAAGAGGGCAGTGTAGGTATCCAGATACGTTGAGAAGGGGAGTAGGCCCAACTCCCAAAGCCCTGACTCTTCCATGGCAGGAACCTGGCCCCTGGCCTAGAGCTGGGGGAAAGGTGAGAGGCTCCATGCCCGTGCCCAGGAAGGCTGTCCCTCACTCCAGTCTCTGGACAGCGCCTTCCTGGAGCAACAGAACACAGGAAAAATGAATTTCCCAACACAGCCATGCAGTTCCTAGAACTACGCCTCTCAGAAAGTGATGCTTCCAGGAGGATTCTGCTCACCCCCAGCAAAGGTTGGACAAAAGACTGGTGGGGAGAGGAGGGGAAGGTGAAGCACAGGGGCATCGTGGGAATAGCTGGGAGGTACCCCATCTGATCACAACTTCGCCCACGGAGCATGGTTCCGAGGGAGCCACCTCTAGTCACTTCTGCCACTTCTGGTCAAATCCCATCCACTGAGCTCCACCCAGATCTGCTATCAACTCCGTCCTGAAGCTGGAGTTCCAGAATCAGGGTATCAGAACCGCACAAGATGTTAAGCCTTGCTACTCAAGCGTTTCCCAAAGTATATGTTGTGGAAGCCAGTGGGATAGGCAAAGGAGTTCCTTGGTTAGGTGACTATGGGAAACACTGTGTAGTAGAGGTGACCCCAACTCTTGACCCCAACTCTTGACCCCTTCTGAAACCCATGCCCTTGGCCATGGAGTTTCAGTGTCTTCCCACGGCAGGTAGGTGACCTGCCCGGCCCTTAGCCGGTGGACTGATAGATGCTCGCAGATCTGAGGGAAGCAGAGGTTTGCAGTGAGCTGGGACTTTGCTCTCTTGAGCCTCTGCCACCATCACAAGAACATGCCCAGGAAGGCTGCTGGAGGGTGGGATACAGATGGGACAGAGCAGACTGCTGTAAGCATCCCAACCAGGACCAACTCAGGCAGCCCTCTAACCAGCCACCACCAGCCATGAGGGTGCCCAGCCAATCCCCAGAAGATTTGAGACACTTGAGCAAGAAATATGTATCGTTGTAGGCCGTTGAGGTTTTCTAGCACTGTCGAAGCAAAAGAAAACTGATACAACCCTGCATGCTAGAATTGTCCAGAGTCACAAGGTACTCTAGCATACTAAAGGCCCTGAGAAGTTCTGTACTAGAGAAACCTGTTTAACTTTGCTGAACCCAACATATCCCAAACACATGTGCTCATGGAACCCTTGTCTCCCAGGTAACATTTTACAGAAGTCATATTCAGAGGAATGCATATAAGGAAACAGTAATGAATGCTCACCCTTCATTTCATAGATGAGGAAACCAGACCCAGAAAGGGGGCTCTCCTGGCTTCTGGGTCATCATTGCTTCCCCTCATGACATTCCCATTTCCTCTAGGCAGTGGTGGTCTCTCCCTTTACTGAACTGAGGTCTGAACCACATAACTTCACATCTGACTATTTGCTGTATGTTGTTTTCTTTTTTTTTTTTGTAGTTGTTTTACAATGTTGTGTTCATTTCTGCTGTCACCAAAGTGATTCAGTTATACATACATAGATATATATATAAATCTATTCTTTTTCAGACGGAGAAGGCAATGGCACCCCACTCCAGTACTCTTGCCTGGAGAATCCCATGGACGGAGGAGCCTGGTGGGCTGCAGTCCATGGGGTAGCACAGAGTCGGACACGACTGAAGCGACTTAGCAGCAGCAGCAGCATTCTTTTTCAGATTCTTTTCCATTATAGTTTCTTACGAGATATTAAATGCAGTTCTCTGTGCCATACAGTAGGACTTTGTTGTTTATCTATTTTATATATAGTATGTTGTATTTGTTAATTCCAAACTGTTAATTTATCCCTCCTCTCCCTTCCCTTTTGATAACCATAAGTTTGTTTTCTGTGTCTGTAGGTCTGTTTCTATTTTATAAATAAATCCATTTGTATCATTTTTTTAAAGATTCCACATATAAGTGATATCATATGATATCTGTCTTTGTCTGGCTTACTTCACTTAGTATGATAATCTCTAAGTCCAGTATGTTGCTTTCTAATTCAACAAAAGAAGTTTTCTTGAGCGCCTACTACATGCAAGGTGTTAGGCACCAGGGACCTCCAGAAAAGATAGTCCTTAGCTCCTAGCGGCTCATAGTGCAGTGGAGGAAGAAGGCAAAGAAAAAGGGCCTGTGAAGGGATGCATTGGGTGCCATGGGGCAGGCAGGCTGTAGAGGTGACACATATATCAAGGAAAGCTTCATGGAGGAGGTGACATCTGAACTGAGTCTTTAAGAATGAGTAGGAGTTACCTGCATAAGAAAGATAAGATGGGGTGGGGTAGTGAGGGAGGCATGGGGGAGAAACTGGAGGAACCGAGAATGGAAGCCTAAATGAGTCAAGGGTCAGCTTGTTGCAACAGAAAGGGATTCCTTGTAGGATATTAAGAGGCTAACAAGCTTATCTGGAGGACTGAAGAGACCCACTCTGTCCTGAACTTTCAGGAAAGTCCCCCAAAGTCACACTACAGAACTGAGCTGTCATGATCAGGGAGCCATTACATAATCAGAAACCATCACTGCCAGGTTGAGAACCATGTGGCCTCAGCTGTGATTCACATCAGCAAAAGGCATGCCTCTCTCCCCCTTTCACTGAGATCCAAAGTCAGGTTTCACACAAGAATGTCTGATTGGCTGAACCTCATCATACCTTGAACTCTAGCTGCAAGAGAGTCTGGGAAATGTCCTATTTAGCTCTCTAACAGAGGTTGATATGGATGCCAAACATCAATTCACCTCATCTTTCTCAAAAGTACACTTAAGGAAAGCCAGTTTGGCATGTATTTAAGGCTGATCTTTCCAGAAAATATTCTCAGTTCTTATAGCTCCTTTTTACTGTCTCCCTCATGACTCCTGCCCCCCACTTCTGGGCATGCCATAGGTGCTCATTAAAGACCTCCAAAAAGCCTAAACTGATTAACCAGGCTCCTCACTGCTTGATCTCTGGGGTGGGCAGGTATCAAGATGAATAAAGGCAACCTTTTTTTTTTTTTCCAGTCTTGCTTGGAATAAATTGCTACTTTCTTGAACACACAGAAGGATGTATTATTATGAAGGGGTTCTGTATTATTACTGAGAACAATTGTTCAGAAGCCAGAAGCCTAGAGCTGACAAGGTTATATTCTCTGAGGAGGAATTCCAGAAACCATTACTCATTAATTTTTTTGCTTGGGAAAAGAAACTTTGCCTTCTCCTGCATGGCTTGCCACCAAAGGAAGAACTTGACCCTCCACGTTTGCACTGCATTGGTGAGTCAGTGACTGAGAAGGCAGTAGCCTCCATTCAGATGCCAAAGCCAGCAGGTGGTCACTGGATGAGGCCTAGTCATAGCACTCCACAGAGGTGCACTCTGGGAATGAAGGTTTGGCTTGGGAATGCCAAGCAAATGTGTTTCTAGGGAATTCCCATTTGCCCAGCCCTCCTTGGCAGGGCAAGGACTGATCCAGTGGCACAGTGCTTTTGTCACTGTCCGACCAAACCCCTCCCGCTCTGCCCTGAAGATGGGGAAACCAGGGCCTCTGGAATCCAACATCTGTCCAGGCCCACAGGAGGCGCGGGAGGCCTAATTAATTTATGTCTGTGGAGCACCTGTACAGCCTCAAATGAGAGGTGTAAGGCGACCACAAGCCCGATTAATTACCACCGTTGATGGAGGCTTCAGGCCCCACCTCCTCTTTCACTTCAGCTGCCTGGCCCTGTCTCACAGCAAAGGCAGGCAGGTGCTGACTGAGAAGGGTAAAGTCAGCGGGTAAGCCACAGATCCTGGCTAGGGCCTTAGCTCCCCACGGCCAGGTGCCATGAACAATCAGTCACAGGAGGTTTCCTGGATCTCACCATTTTCCTCAGAGGAAATGACTCTAGTATGAGTCTTCCTCAGATTATAAACCTTTTTTTCTCAGAATAAGGTACTAGCGCCAAGCTGAGACACCTTCCTCAGATTTTGGCCTCTGCTTTAAAGTGGACCTCGATCCCCAAGAATATATGCAAAGCCCAGTCACTCCAAGGGCCATATTTAAACTCACCACCATCAAGTGCGGGGCGGGGAGGAAAAGGAGAGAAAGTACATACAGGAGTATGTGGTTTTATGAAAGCAAAGTGAACGCCCAGTCATTCATAAATGGAGTGTGCCAAACGGGGGCTATTTCACATTTGATTCCTTGTACATTTTATGGCAGAAGAGCTCACTGGGTGTTTCATTTTCCAGCTTCAAGCATGGGCTCCCTGGTGGAAATTCCAGACTGCCTGGGTATCCATGCCTTTGTCCACAGGTCACCAGAGCTCAGCCAGTCAGGAGGCTAGCAGAGCTGAGACAAGTGTGTGGGCATGAAGCTAGGGTAGCCAGGCAAGGTTACACAGCCTGTGTCTGCAAGATCATGGTCTACGTGGCTTGGGTTTGCATAGCACAGGTCTACAAGGCCAGATTCTTGCCGCATCAAGATCTGCATCATCAGAGCCTCCATCGCCCAGGTCTGCTTGGCACCCATGTTGCCACCCCTTTAATCAAACTGAGACCTCCTGACCCAGAAGAGAGACACTGCTCAGCTTCTAACAAAGCCTGCAGAAGGCAGGAATGAGGGCCACGCTGGGGAGCTGAGGGATTGGATCTGAGCACTCCCCTGGGGTCACGGGTCCTTCCAGGACCTCTGAGCAGGGAGCCAGTTTCCTCCTCCTGCCCGGGGGCCCGTGGTCCATTCCATCATCTCAGGCGTCCACCTCCTGCTTTTCCTTTCACCACCAGCTGCTTCCCTGTCGCTGGGGACAGGAGGGAGGACAAGGAGTGGAGCTGTGCTCAGCGGCCCAGGCAGGCGATCCCTGCCTCTGTGGGTGACAACACGAGGTTGTTTACCTTACCTCTCCTGACCTCGGAGAGCAGGGGGCTCCAGCCACATTGCTCTGGCAGGGGAAGGGCCCGGGCCAGCTGGCCTAGCAGGCTGGGGAGAGACACACTAAGAAACACCACTGCGAAAAGAACTGTCAGCCTTCATTATTAATATCCAGTGTTAATATTTAATGTCAGAAAACTGCAGCTCCCTTCTCTGCACCGTCACCAGATCCACACGGGTCATGCCAGAACTCTTCCATCTCGGCACCCCTCTAGCTACGTGTCAAGACCCGCAGAGAGGTTTGGGTTTGCTTAAAATACCGGGTGCCAAATGAATCCTAAGAAAAGAAAATGAAAACTAAATAAGACTCAGAAAGGATGTTATTGCTTTTGAAATCAATCCTGTTCCTTAAACGTCTCTCATACTCCATGTTTGGATGCCAGAAAGTTTAGAAATAGAGTAAGGCAGAAGTGTAACCTTTAAGATAGGGAAGATTGGAGCAATTTCCTGGTGGTCCAGCAGTTAGGACTCCTTGCTTTCACTGCTGGGGGGCCCAGGTTCGATCTCTGATCAGAGAATTAAAGATCCCACAAGCTGAGCTGTGCTGCGGGGAGAAGAAAAAAAGGGAAGATCAGAGCTCTGCAGAGTACTTTGTGCATTGTTGAGAGTCCGGATGTATTTCTTAATCAGCAGCAGCAATACAGTATGGATACAACCAACAAAATCTGAATGATCTGATGGACACCGCAAGATGAATGCAAGATGTTGAATGAATAGAATTATTTACCACTTAAGCAATCAACTAACTCTTACCTATCAGAACCAGCTTGCTTCTCAACCTGGAACACTCTGTTAGCTTTTGGGGTAGGACAGTCCTTCATTCCACCGAGCTGTCCCACACACTGTCCCTGCCCATTCACCCCATGCTGTTGTGACCCATTTCCAAACACCCTCCCACCAGAGTGGTGGGTGGCACAGCCCCAGGACTGGGAACCCCCAATCCAGGTACACTGTGCCACCGATGTGGAACAGGCACAGAAGTGTAAAGGCAAACTCAGAAATGACCCAGGCAGGGACTTCTTTGGTGGTCCAGTGGCTAAGACTCTGAGCTCCCAATTCAGGAGCCTAGGTTTGATCCCTGGTCAAGGAACTAGATCCCACGTGCCACAACTAAGAGTTCTAATGCCAAAACTGAAAAAAAAAGATCCCGCATGCCACAACGAAGATGAAAGATCCTGCATGCGGCAACTAAGAGCCTGCACACCCAAATAAATAAAAAATATTAAAAAAAACAAAGAGAGAGAGAGAGAGATGACCTGGGCACCAGGCCAAGCCAGTGGAGCCGGGTCATGCTCATGCTAAGGCATTCAGAAAGGCAACAGTCTGGAACCGGCCTCCACAAAGTGAGCCAAAGGGATAGCCTGACCCCACCCTCACCGCTGGGCATAGGGCGCCACCTTTCTCCACTGGGAGTGGGCTGCCACCTCCATCTGCAGGTGGGAGTGGTCATGGCTTGTAAAGCTTTCATCTTTTCGACATCAAAGAAGGACCTCGCAAAAAAGCCCTGGGCACAGTTTTCCAGGATCCAGGAAACCGGATGACTCACCTGTGTTGGCACCAGCCTGGGGTCCCAGCTTGTCTTCCTTGACCTGAGCCACACCTACCCAGGCCTGAAACCTCAACTCACCACCAGTGACTGGGCAGGCCTTCTTAAAGGACCAATTAGTTACCAGAGCTGAGTCCCTGCTTGGTTGGGAAAGCCACTTACAGGAATATAAATAGAAGATGATTTCATTTCCAGGGAATCTTCTCCCTATAAAGTTTCTTACAATATTTTATTGCGAAATAATTTATATCCAGGAAAATGCAGAAAACTTAAGTGTACAACCTGATGAATTTTTACATATCTATGCACTCATGTGCCTTATAAAATTTTAAGGAAGCATAGAAGAGAAATTTTAATTAAAATACACACACACAGTAGCTAGAATAGCTAAAACTAAAAAGAGTGATAACACCAAATGTTGGCAAGGAGGTAGAGAGATGGGAATTCCCATACATCTCAGATAGGAGTACAAAGTGGTATAACCACTTGGGAAAATGACTTGGCAGTTTCTTATAAAAATTAAACAGATACCTGCCCCATGACCTAGTCTGAGTATTTACCCGAGAGAAATGAAAGTATATGTACATGAAAGTTCACCGCAGCTTTCTTTGTCATAGCCCCAAACTGAAACAACCCAAATATTCACCACCAAGTATATGGATCAACAAATTGTGGTGTAGCCACACAGTAGAATACCAGTCATCGATAAAAGGAATGAACCCCTGATACACACAACATGGATGAATCTCAAAATAATCAGGCTGAAAGAAGCCAGAGAGTACTTACTGCATGATTCCATTTATATTAAACAGTAGAAAACGCAAACCATTCTACAATGACAGGAAGCAGATCAGTGGTTGCCTGGGGATGGGGTCCAGGGACAGGCAGGCAGGAGGGATGACAAGGGAGGGCATGAGGAAACATTGGGGTGCAATGTATATATTCACGATCTTGATTATGGTGATGGTTGCATGGGTGGATGCATATGTCAAAACGTATCAAATTGTATAATTTAAATAAGTGCAGTTTATTATATGTCAATTATACCTTGATAAAGCTGTATTTTTTAAGACGTGTGTTTGGCTGCATGAAAATCACACTTCAATTTTTTTTTTTTAATGCTGAATTCACCACCACTCCCTCCTCCTCCAAAAAAAGAAATAAGCGAAAAATACATACAACAAATACGAGTTCTTGGGATTCCACATATCCTCTCGTCTTTGGGATCAAGCAAGAGAAATTCTGCTTTAAGCTCAAGGCAGTGTAACAGAAGCGTGGCCACCACACCACGGCAGAGGCACGAAGGCAAATCGACGTGTCTGAGCCCAGACCTGTCTTACTGAGACGTGGCTCCGACTCCTGCTTATATTGTTAAGCTGAAGGGCACGTTATAACCAGACAATTATTCTCAGGGTTAGCCTAGTATAATGCGTTCATTTCCACCTTGTCCCCTCTCGGCTACTTCCTTCTTGGGTGAGCATTCACGGCTGGGGCACGGCAGGAACTCCACACCAGAAACCAAAATCCTGTACCGTGACAACTTCATCTCTTAATTACAGTAAACATTTACATAATGCTCCGGCCCAGCCAGTGCAGAAAGATTCGTTAATGCAGAAACATGCCCTTTAACCATCCCGTTTTATTACACAAACCCCCTGGGGACCTGAGCAGCCCAAGATTTGCAAAAGATGATGAGAAATTGGCTGAGATATTAAGCCCCTTTCCAGGTGCAATTAAAAGCAGGCTGGAGAAGCTCCCGCTTTCACAGATATGGATTTTTTTTTCATCCTGAATCCACACAGTAAGGATTCCAGGTGTCTAGTTGCCATCAGAATTCTAACATTCGCTGGAGATAGGGTTTTGTTTTTATTCTCATTTTCCCACTCTCCATTTCTGAATTGACAACCCTGCAGGTTTTGCCGAGAGGTCTAATATTTCCATGGATGCCCAAGCACAGGGCCAGTTGGAAATAAACCCAGCAGCGAAGACCGCCATGAAAATTATGAACATTCCTCTTGCTTCCAGCCTTTGATGCTTAGAACAGACCCTCTCGGGAGAGACCAACTTTAATCACATTTTCTCGAGCAAAACCCAGCTGGCCTGGGGAGGGACAGCCCAGGCCCAGCTCCAAGCTGGTGAAGAGGTGCTGGAGTGCCATGGCAGACTCCCCACTTTCAGGAGGATTCAGACCAGGGGACACCAAAGGTCACTACAGGAGGAGGAGGAGAGAGTGTGGCCTTTGAGAAAAGTCAAACCTGAGCTTCCTCCAACTTCCCACGCCTCCTCTCCACTCCCGACCCCTTCCCCCTGTGTGACCTTGGAAAAGTGACTCCCCTCCTCTGTGCCCCAGTTTCACCATCTTTAAAGCAGGGATAACACTTTCTACTCCGCAGGGATGTCAAGTGGCTTTGGTGACATAGCTCTGTACAGAGTCTCCTGCCAGAGCCAGCAGGTCAGAGCCACACACGCCACACCCAGTGGCTTCTCAAAGGTACGTTATCATTTTCTTACTATGACCAGTTTTACGGCATCTTCTCAAAGTTCAGGCAGCCAAAAAGATCCCTCATGCCCCCTTTCCAGCTATGAAATGATGCTTTAGGGCTCTCACAACCTTCTTCTTCCCTTGTGGCTGGAAAGGATGAGTTCTAGAACAAATCAGCTTGGGAGAGCCACCTCCAGTGTTGGCACCCAAACTGGCAGGAAAGGTACCCGGCCCCAGGCTGAGCGTGGAAGTAGCAGCAGTGAGCAGTCTTGGGGGTGGGCATGGCTCCCTTGTGGGAGAGCAACCAGATGGAAGTGGGCTGGAGAGGCAAGCTGAAGACAAGGCCAGCCAGGAACCCAGAGGGAAGTTCAAGGTCTGAGAAAAGCAAGATCCAAGGCCAATCCTAGGGAGAGGCAGGTGCCCTGGCATGGGCTCTGCCTCACACACAGACACATGTGATAGCAAATACCATATCCGATGACAACTCTCAGTTATTTATTTCACAGACGTTAATAAAGCATTTTGGTTGTGCTGGGCACTGTTCCAGCACTTTACAATCATGACTTCATCTCATCCTCATAACGATCCCATGAGACAGAACTATAATGATCTCCATTTTACAAGTGAGGCAATTGAGGCTCAGAGAGGTTCATTAACTCATCTAAGGTCACACAGTAAGAAGGTGGCAGAATCAGAATTTGAATACAGGAAGTAGGGCTACAGAGCCCACACTCTGACCCATCGCAGATAATACTTGCCAGGGGATTCATGGAAGGAAGGGACTCAGTCGGTAGGATCTTAAGGGGCAGGTGGGGGGAAGTAGGGAGAGAAGCAAGGGGCTTTGCACGTAGGGGCAAGAATGTAAACAAAGACGGGGCAGAAATCAGTGCCCCATGGCTGGTCAGGAAGGACAGAGAGAAAAGAGTTTGTGAGAATCTAAAAAAGAATATAGGTAGATAGACGTAGATAGACAACTGAATCATTTTGCTGCACACCTGAAACTAACACAACATTGTTATGACCCCCAGGGAAACTAGTCTTAGCATGAGGCTGATGTGGGGCTTGCAGTAGAGGTGACAGGGCTACGTGTGACAAACACAGGGATCCAGAATAGCCACCCTAGGAGAATGCTGGGCTGTGGGAGTGGGAGGCACACCGAGATGGGCTGTAAACCAGAAAGGGCAGAGACAACTTCCTCCAGGGCAGCCTGGAGGCTAAGGATGGTGTATGTGTTGGGGGAGGGGTGGGGCTACCCTGCCCTAGTCTTACCTCTGGGAAATACCTGCAGGGAACACCCAGTATGAGGCAAGGGAACCAGGTGTCAGTATGTGGACAGTTGAGGGCAAAAGCACTATCCAGAGGACCTGGAAAAGTGGATTCTAAGAACCAGATTGAGGGACTTCCCTGGCAGTCCAGTGGTTAGAACTCCAGGCTTTCACTGCTGAGGGCCCAGGTTCGATCCCTGGTTGGGGAACTAAGATCCCACAAACTGCACAGCATGGCCAAAAAAAGAGACCAAATTGTATTTTAAGTGGTGCTCAGTTTACCAGAAGGGAGATAGAAGATGGTTTGTGTGGCTCCATTGCAGGTAGATTTTAAGACAAGGATCCCAGAGCCAAAACTTCCTGTGCATTTCTGTTATCTACTGCCAGGCAAGGAACCATCCCCATATTCGGTAGCTTAAAATAAATGCTTGTGTGGGTGATCAGTAGCTCACTTGTGTGTGACTCTTTGTGATCCCACGGACGTACCCCACCTGTAGGCTCCTCTGTCCATGAAATTCTCCAGGCAAGAATACAGGAGTGGGTTGCCATTTCCTACTCCAAGGGATCTTCCCAACCCAGGGATCAAACTTGCATCTGTTGAGTCTCCTGCAGTGGCAGGTGTATTCTTTACCAGGGTGCCACCTGGGAACCCCCTTAAAATAAGCAACAAACATGTATTTGCTCACAATTCTGTAATCTGAGGATCAGCTGAAGCAGCTCAACCGGGGCTGGAAGATTCATATCCTAAAGAGCCGACAAGCTGATGCAGGCTGCAGTCTCACAGAAATTCACTCTCTCACAGCTCTGAAGACCTCAAGTCCAAAATCAATGTGTCGTCAGAGTTGGTTCCTTCTTGGAGGCTCACAGAGAAAACCTGTTCTAGGCCTCTCTCCTAGCTTCTGCGTGGTGTTCTTTGTTGTGTGTGTCGTCCCCTGATCTCTACTTCTGCTGTGACATGACATGTCTATGTGTCTGTCTCTATGTCTTCACTCCCTCTTCTTCAAAGGACACTTGTCATTGGATTTGGGGCCCACCCTCATCCAGTATGGCCTCAACTTGGTTAATCTGCAACCACTCGGCTTCCAAAGAAGGTCAATAATTCATAGGTGCTGGGGGTTAGAACTTCAACAGATCTTTCCTGGATGGGAGGGAGGCGAAGTGAAATGCAAAGGAGGCTTTTCAGGTGACTCAGTGGTAAAGAATCCGCCTGCAATGTAGAAGACCTGGGTTCAATCCCTGGGTCAGGAAGATCCCCTGGAGGAGGGCATGGCAACTCACTCCAGTATTCTTGCCTGGAGAATTCCACGGACAGAGGCTACAGTCCCTGGGGGTCGCAAAGAGTCGGACAGATCTTCAACAGATCTTTGCTGGGGGCGGTGGCGGCAGGGGGGTGGTGGTGGAGGTAACCATTCAATCTGTAACAACACCCTACTTCTTGGCAGGGGGAATGACAAGGACTTCACAGCCATCTTTAACCACCCCCCTCCCCAACAATCTGAGTGATGACAACGGGAAGGAAAATGAGGCAGCGAGCTGGAAGGGAACGAAGTCATAACGTTTATGTTATCACAGCAGCTGTTCCTGTGGGCAATGGGGATGGGATACAATCCCACTGAGGACCTCAGGGGACAGCGTAGGAGAAACCTCAAAGTTTCCCCAACTGAGGGATGGGTGGCAGAGTATTAAACAGCTGATCCCCTGAGTTGGTGCCCCGAGTGTGCTGCCTGAAAAACTCCCTCAGGGACTTTCCTGGCAGTCCAGTGGTTAAGACTCTGCATGCACTTTCACTGCAGAAGCTTGGGTTCCCTTCCAGCAGCCACTGTAGGTGCCCCAACCAGCTGCCTGCAGCCTCGCCTCGAAGCTCTCAAGACTGCTCACTGCCAACACCTGCAGAGTCAGTGCCACAGAACACACCAAGGCAAGCCAGCAAGAGGAGCTGAGCTGCCCCATAGCAAAATTCCTACTCCCCAGGTTTAGCCCTGAGTAAATGGCTGTGAGGCACATGGACTACAGAGGTGAACCCCAAGGGCCACCCCTCACCATTGAAAACAGACCACAGGGAGCCAGCGAGGCACAACATGAAGACTTAACATGGGCTCCCCATGGAGGGGCCGATGGAGGTCGGGTTGGGGACACATCTATTCTGGCCCCGGGGCAGACAAGGAGCCCAGACTATGGCCTCAGCCAGGAAAGGGGACAGGCCTGAGGCTCCAGGCCGAGTCCCGGGGGAGCAGCCTCAGGGCCTTGGAAGCACATCACAAGCACGCTCACTGCTGAGCCAAACGAGGGGCAGCACATTTCCCATCTAAGCATGGCAGGACCTCAGCCTTCACCCCAGCAGCTTTTCCTGCCCCAAAAGGCAGCTCTTCTGTCCAGGCCTCGGAAGGGGAGAGGTGATGGGCTAGCAGGCATGGTGCTCTGCCCGCTCTGCTTTGCACCTTCCCTACCAGGCGCTGGTGGCTTGTGAAGCCGCCTGCAGAAAGCACAGCCGTGAGTTTCTTATGAATGATTTTCAATGATTCTCACTCTGTCCGTGGGGGGAAATCATGTATTGAAAATCCAGCAAAAGCATAGCCAGCTGAGGGCTGCTCCAGGCGGCTGCTTAAAAAGCGGACCGCCTGGCCACTGGCCTTCAAATCACAAGGGGTCCTGGGAAACAAACAGGCTCCCCAGGGGACTTCCCCAGAGATCCATTGACTAAGATTCCACACTCCCAGTGCAGGGGTCTGGGTTCGATCCCTGGTCAGGGAACTAGATCCCACATGCCACAACAAAGATCAAAGATCCTCCCTCAGTGCCTGCCGCAACTAAGACCCAGCACAGTCAAATAAATAAATAAATATTTTTAAAAAAGAAATAGGTTTTCCAGGCCAAGGCCTGCACAAGCCCAAGGTCATACCCTCTGCAAGTCAGGCCTCTGTGTACCCACTTGGGGCCTCACCCTCATGGCCCCACTTAATCCTCCCAACCTATCATTCACTCGCTTGTTCGTTAATTACGCAATGCATAATCACCAAGCACTTGCAGTATGTCACTGGCTGTTCTAGGCTCTGGAAAACTGTTGTGAACAAAACAGATTTTTAAAAAATCCCTGTAGTCATGGAGCTTACATTCTTGTAGGGGAGAAAGGTAGAAAACAAATAAATAAGCAAAACATGCAGTATGTTTTATGGTAGGAAGTGGGAAGGAGAAAAATTGAGCAGGGAAGGGAATGGGGAACCCAGGGGCAGCGAGGGGTTAGGGGGGCTAGGTTGCAGGTTTTAAAAGAGTCTGTGCTGAGAAGTAGTGGACATTTCAATAAAGACCTTGGGGAGAGGTGGGAGGGAGTTCTGTGGACAATAAAGAAGAGCAGACCTGGCAACAACTGGTGCAAAGGCCCTAAGGTGCATTCTGGGACCTGCAAGGAGGCCAGAGTGGCTGGAGTGGAGAAGAGGGAAGCAACAGGCCAGGAACTCAGAGAAGTGAGGTGAGTGGTTCCCTTGGCTTTCACTCTGGTGCCGTAAGAAGGCTCTGGAGGATTCTGTGTGGAAAGGGACAAGATGGGACCCGGCTTTTAGGAGACCCCTTCTTGGTTACTGTTTTCAGAGCAGACGGTAGAGGTGTGAGGGCAAAAGGGGAGGGGAACATCAATGAAAAGACTATACAGTAGTTCTCTGTATATAGATAATGAGGACCACAAATGTTGTAGTGAATGTTATTTCCGTAGGAATTGAGTTCAACCTCACCATCAACATTCTGCAAAACCCACATTCATTCTGCCTGCTTCAAAGATAAAGAAACAGACTCAGACAAGTTAAGTCACTTGTTCAAGTTATCCAGTTGGTAAGCTCTTTCACCAAGAAACATCTGATACAGATCTCCCATGAGGCCTAGCCATGTTAAAACTCACATTTATCTACCTTCCTCTTTCTGCTGCTTCCTCCTTCCTTTGGGTAAAACGAAAATGGACAAAAAAAAAATCCTATTTCATCTACTGGTCTTTGGGTTGATGTCTGATCCTTTCTGGGACTTCTCAAGCTTCTGGTCTTTCCCTTGGGAAGCAAAGCAGCATTAGTCTGGGTCAAGGAGTCTGGGTGGAGGAATCAGATAGGCTGGACTAAGCTGGGGCTCTGACACCCACCCATGGGCAGGGCAGTTTCCAGAAGCATAAATCCAGGTTTTACTTCCTCCTGGGGTAGGTTTCTCTCCCCTCCATGGCCCAGACAGTAGCCAGGCTTTGACGTCCCCAGACTTTGGGCTTTTGTGGGCAGGGCCATGGCTGAAGTTGCCAGGCACCCAGGGGCCAACCCCCTCTTAGGCTTTTGTTTTCAACTGAAGCCAAATCTGTGGAAGGATTATATGGGATCAGCCGTTCCCAGAGCCTGTTCTGTATACCACTGGAGGTACACAGACCCGTGTTTCTTAATAATTATGGTTATGTATTTTGATGTGCTAGGAAAAAGAAAACCAGCACAGCCAACCCATGACTTCATGAATATTATTGCTCAGGAGAAGGCTAAAACATTTAAGGTGTCTTTAAAAAAAAAGATGATTTAAGTTTAAAATATTATGCTAATAATAACATAAGTAAATAAGTAAGTGTTAGTCGCTCAGTCGTGCCTGACTCTTTGCGACCCCATGGACTACAGCCCACCAGGCTCCTCTGTCCATGAGATTTTCCAGGCAAGGATACTGGAGTGGGTTGCCATTTCCTTCTCCAGGGGATCTTCCCAACCCAGGGATCGAACCCGGGTCTCCTGCACTGCAGGCAGATTCTTTACCCACTGAGCTACGAGGGAACCCCAATAATAACATAAATAGTACAAAATACTGCAAATATCCTGAAAGAGATACAGAATAATGCTGTGGTAGGTTGTTTCAGATGGGGAAGAGATGAAGGGAAGGGCTTTCCCCCCACCCTGGCCATCTGAAAGGGTTTTTGTTAAATATCATCTTAACATAATGGATGGAACAGGCATGCTACAGAGCATTAGAAAATACAGACCACCAAAAAACATTAAAATAGAAATCTCACACTCTCACCTTCCAGATACCACCACCATTAACACCTAAGTGCACATCTGTCTTGGTTTTCTACTGCTGCACAGCAAATCACCACAAACTTAGCATCACCACAAACTTAGCAGTTTAAAACACCATCCATTTATTACCCACCACTTCTGCAGCTTAGAAGTCCAGGTGGACTTGGTTCTCTGCTCTGGGTATCCTAAAGCCAAAGTCAAAATGTCAGCCAGATTGGGCTTTCATCTGGAAGATCTGGGGGAGAATCCACTTCCAAGCTCATTCATGTCATTACAAGAATCTGAGTCCTTGTGGTTGTGGGACTGAGGTCACCATTTCCTTGTGGTCTGTCTCTGGTTCCTGTACATCTTCAAGCCAGGAATAGCACATCTAACCCTTCTCATGCTTCACATCTCTCTGACTTCTCCTACCTACCTCTTTTGCCACCAGTCAGGCAAAAGAAGAGGGCAGCAGAGAATAAGATGGTTGGATGACATTACTGACTCAATGGACATGAATCGGAGCAAACTCCAGGAGATAGTGAAGGACAGGAAAGCCTGGTGCACTGCAATTCATGAGGTCGCAAATCATCAGACACAAATTAGTGACTGAACAACAAACAAGGGAAAACACTCTGCTTTTAAAGAGCTCATGTGATTAGATTAGGCCCACCCAGATAATCTCCTTACTTTATGGTCAACTGTGCAGTGGTGCTAGTGGTAAAGAACCTGCCTGCCATTGCAGGAGACATAAGAGACGTAGGTTCAACCCTTGGGTTGGGAAGATCCCCTGGAGAAGGGCATGGCAACCCACTCCAGTATCCTTGCCTGAAGAATCCCATGGACAAAGGAACCTGGCAGGCTATAGTGCATGGGGTCATGAAGAGTCAAACATGACTGAAGCAACTTAGCATACACGCACATGCCATGTAACATGACACAATCATACGAGTGAAATCTCATCACATGTGATGTGATTCACAGGTTCCAAGATGAAGGCATGAAATCTTGAGGGACTGTGTGTTTAGAACTCTGCCTCCCACAATATCGTTCTGGATCATTCTCTGTATAAATATTTATAAAGATAGATTTTGTTTTTTTTACTTTTGTATTTTGTAATGGGGTGTGGCCTATTAACAATGTTGTGATAGTTTCAGGTAACAGTGGAAGGATATATTTGTATTGTAGATACAATAAGTAAATTGCTTTTTTCCAGTCAAAGATCTCCACCTTTCCATTTCAGTAAATCCTCATCTCAACCAATACTCAGAATATATTCAGATTCCCTTAATAGGCTCAAGATGTCTTTACAAACCAATATGCAGTCCAGGCCCAACACTGCAATGCTGTTCTGAAAAAAATGTCCCACTTTCTAGATCTATCAAATGACTTCCTTGTGATGTCATCAGCTTGTTTCTCTATGCCCTGTATTTCCTCTCAATAGGAAGTTACACACAAGTGTGGTAGCAAATGTTTAACGCCTGGCTCTCTGAGAGCAAAGCTGGGGTCTGGGGTGATGGTCGATATCCACGGTGTAAATACTTCCACAGTGGCTGATTTCAAGCCACCAATGCAATATCCCTGAATACACAGGGACTTCTCTGGTGGTCCACTGGTTAAGACTACACTTCCAATGCAGGGGGCCCGGATTTGATCCCTGGCCAGGAACTTGATTCCACATGCTGCAACTAAAGATCCCACATGCAGGAACTAAGACCCAGAGCAGCCAAATAAATACATAAAAATAGATTACTTCACATTTATCCCCCAATAATATATTTTTTAAACAGGAAAAGAAGGAGATAGGCACAATCTGCCAACTCAAACCAGGATAGACCAGTTAGTACACACTGCTTGATGGATGGGAGGAGGTTTGTCAAGAGGAGAAGTTAGAGGAGGCTATAAGAAGAAAGACTTAAAGAACCTTGCTGCTCTCCTCCCCAAGACTATGGAGGAGACAGGATGATAACATGCTCTAGAAGTGGAAGTAACCAGCACCCTCTTGCCTCCAAGAGGAAGGTCCGGGGGTGAAGTAAAACATACAAGCCTTGGTCACGGGAGACATGGTAAAGCTCCCTGTGGCATAGCCCAGCAGGGAAGCAAGTGTGGTAATGAAATCCCCCAGCACCCTGACTCCTCGGGTAGGTCACTCTCCAGTGACTACTGGAAGTCCCCAGCAGAACTGAGCTCTAGCTGCCCACAGGAATAATTTGCTTGATAACCATTTCTGTATTGGTTTCCTTCGCTTCCCTGGCTCATCTCTGCATCCCTCTCCTGGGGCTTCCTGGGACTACCTCCCCAATAAAGGGCTGGCCCCCAGTGCCCTGTGTCAGGGCCTGCTTCCCAGACCCAAGCTGAGACAGAAAGAGGCAGCAGATGCGAAGCAGTGTGAAGCTTTTCACGTTTTCTGGTTTTTTACAAAGGGATGTATTCATTGATTATTATTGTTGCTGTTGTTGTTGGTTTTGGCCATGCTGCATGGCATGCAGGATCTTCCCTAACCAGGGATCAAACCAATGCCCCCTGCAGTGTGAGCAGGGAGTCTTAACCACTGGACTACCAGGGAAGTAAGTCCTGTATTCATTTATTATTAATGCAATTAATCAATTTTAAATAAGAAACATTTTAAGAAGAAAAACCACAGTTGGAAGACCCAGAAGATTCACTGAGAGACCACGAACAGACTCTCCCCTGCCCCACCACAGTTCCACCGACCCCCATACCTCCCCCCACACACCCCAAGACATGACAATGGCAGGTGATCATTTTAAGAGGAGCTGACATTTGTTGAGCAGATACTAGGCAGAATGCTTTGTATGGATTATCTGTTTTACATACTTGGAGCACATGTACTTATCTCTCCTTCCTCCCAAGCTTCCTTTCATATGACGATGAAGGAACAAAAAAAGGTATAATCCCACAATAAGGAAAGGGTGCGGGGTGTCAGCAGATGAGGGATTTCAACACATTTCTGGAAGACAGAGAGCAGGAAGAAGGGTGGTGACAGATGACACAGAGCAGAGGGAGCCACAGCTGGAATCCTCCCAGGCAAGGATGTGTGAGGAAGAGGCTCCAGGTTGAGCCCATAATGGAGGGTGGGGGGTGGGGGAGTGGTCCCTGAAGGTGGGATTTGGAAATGTGTCCAGAAATGGAACTAACTGAGGGTCTGCAGCTGGACAAGTGCCCCCTCAGCACCACTCTCCCCACCTCTGGGAGTAGAAGAGCCAAGAACACCCTTCTCGGTTTCTTAGAGTCAACACCAGGATCATGATTGCATTTCTCAACAACCACAACAGAGGGGGAGACTATCTTCTGAAGAGACAGAACACATTTTCTGAGGGGAACCAGAATGGCTTGTGTGGCTATTAATACCTTGGGAGAAAGCTCCTACCCCGTGATTCTTCATTGGGGGACATCAGCTACTCACCCACTCCCGTAAAATGGAGCTCATCAACCACACCCCCACCACGCACACCAGGAGGATGGTCCACATCCTTCTGCTACACAGGAAGAGACGCCTTCCCTGGAGATTCATCTAAAGAAAGCCTGTGTCATTAAAGATATATATGGAAAAGAACAACAGAAAAATGGATCCTGGAGGAAAGAGAGACAATTTCGCCAACAGAAGAGAAAAAAGAAGAGGAGAAGGAGGAAGCTTTACCCTCAGAGAGATGTGAGAATCTTACACCCATAAAACAAGAAGGTGAGACAAACAATTACAGAAGTAAGAGAACACGGAAATTTAAAATATGAGTATATATGCGAGACAGAATAAGAGACACAGATGCATGGAACAATTTTATGGACTCTGAGGGAGAAGGTGAGGGTGGGACGTTCTGGGAGAATAGCATTGAAACATGTATATTATCATATGTGAAACAGAACACCATTCCATGTTCGATGCATGAGACAAGGGCTCAGGGCTGGGGCAATGGGATGATCCAGAAGGATGGGATGGGGAGGGAGGTGGGTGGGGGGTCCAGGAGGGGGAACACATGTAAACCCATGGCTGATTCATGTCAATGTATGGCAAAAACTATTGCAATGTTGTGAGGTGATTGGCCCCCAACTAAAATAAATAAATTTATAAAAAAAAAAAAATATGAGTATAGAACGAAAGAAATCAATTGAAAGCCTGAAAGGAAAAAAAAAACATATATATATATATATATATATATACATATATATATATATATATGTATATATATATATCAAGAGACTCTTCCAGGACACAGAGCACGATGAAAGAGACAGAAAAGACAAGAGACATAGAGAATCAGTTTGGGAGGTCCAACATGTGAGGAATAACAAGATTTTCAGAAAGAAAGACTAGAGAAGGCAGAGGGAAAGAGCCTGGCACCACCCCAGCCCTTGTGGCTTAGGACTGAGCTGGAAGGGACAGCCTCTGTGAGGCTGGGTGGGCCCTGCACTTTGTAACCCAGGCTGCCATGTTTTGTATATTCTGTGTCAATTTCCCTTTCATCCCGCCCTAGTATTTAGAGGTCTCAGCTGAGCCAAGAGCCAAAAGGGGGAAGAGTGTGTCCATGCAGGGGACTCAAGTGTAAAATGGAGAGGAGGCAACATTGGGGACTAGTGTGATAGAATCAGTTGGCATCAGAATTAGGGTCCCCCAAAGGAAGGAGACTCTGGGAGGCATGAAGTCAGAGTTGTTCACTTCTCATCCCACTAAGAGAGTCTTTCCAGATCTAGATCCTAGAGGCCTTAGGTTTTGTTTGAGAAAGGACTGGGGTTTTCCCTTATACCTGATCTTGTGGATGGGGAAACCAACTTGTCCAAGGTTTCTTCTATCCAGATGGCAGTACTAAGGTCAGGAGATGAGAGCTGATTGGGGCGGAAGTTGTAAGAAACATCTGTTGGGAACACTGTAAAAGGAACTGGAATCCTAGAACACATAAATTCATAGAGATAGAAAGTACAATAAAGGTTGCCAGGGATTGGGGGTAGGATGATGAGGAATAGTGCTTAGTGGGTACAGAGTTTCTGTTTGGGAAAATGGAAAAGTTCTGGAAATAGATAATGGTGATGGTTATACAACATTGTCAATGTACTTAATGCCACTAAATTGTACACTTAAAATGGTAAGTTTTACATTATGTACATTTTACCACAGTTTACAAAATTAAAAAAAGGGGAATTGGAACCCACATACACTGCTGGTGGGAATATAAAATAGTGCAACCACTGTGGAAAACAGTCTGGTAGTTTCCCAATAAAGTTGAACACAGAGTTACCATATGACCCAGCAATTCCACTCCCAGTTATCTACCCAAGAGAAATAAAAACATATGTCCACGAATGCTCATGACAACATAATTCATAATAGCTGAAAGGTGGAAACAGCCCAAATGTCCACAGCAAAATGTGGTCTATCTAGACACTGGGGTATTATATGGCAATAAAAAGAAATGAATTACTGACACCTGCTACAACATGGATGAGCCTGGAAAACATGATGCTGAGTGAAGAAGACAGTCACAAAAGACCATATATTGTATGATTCCATTTACATGAACTATCCACAGTGAGAAAATCTATAGAAATAGTAGAGTATTGGTTGCTAAAGCTGGATGTTGGGGTTGAAGGGCAATGGGGAGTGACTGCTAATGGGTACGGCGTTTCACTGGAGGATGGTAAGAAGTGGTGAGACTCGGGTTTGATTGATGCAGGGTCAGGAAGATACCCTGGAGAAGGAAATGGCAACCCACTCCAGTATTCTTGCCTGGAGAATTCCATGGACAGAGGAGCCTAGCGGGCTACAGTCCATGGGGTCACAAAGAGTCAGACACAACTGAGCAGCTAAACACACACACACACAGAAAAAATGATGATGGTTGCATTTCTCTCTGTGAATGTGATTTAAAAAAACATTGAATTATACACTTTAAATGGGTGAATTGTATGGTATGTGAATTATATCTCAATAAAGTTTTTTTTTCTTAATAAGAAAGGAATAGAAGTCTCCCACTGAGATGGGCACTGGGGCCACATGACCCCTTTCCATTGCAAGGTTGGGTGATTTCCCTTCCAGACTCCAGGATCTTCTGATATCTCCCCCATCCAAGATTGGGGCCCCAGGAGAGCTTTCTCAGCAGCACCTGGACACACTCACCCATCGAGGTGTCTGCCAGTGGCTGAGTCAGAGGCTTCGGGCAGTGCTGAGGAGGCACCCCCTGCATCACACTGTCAGCCTGGCCCCCTGAGTTGGTTTGTTTTTCCAGGGCATAAACTTATTTTATGGAGAAATAAAATGCACAATAATAAAAAGGGGGAGGGGAATGTTTCCACAGGCTCACATTTTATCCAAAGGGGCCGTGATTTGGCATCCCTGGCTCGAATATGAAATTATTACACAAGAATTGACTCTCGGTGTCTCCGATGCTCCCTGGGATGATTGCTTCTATAACTTATGGAGACAGCTGAACGTTTGCATTCAAGTGATCACATAAATTAATATCCATATGTGGAAATGGTGTGCTGGGAGCTGGCCTGCTTTAAGAATGCATTCCTTGTAATGATCCTTGCACCTGAAGAAAAATGCCCATCCCAGGTTGCGAGTGCAGGGCTGGTATGCTCTAGTCATGGTTCATAAGGGTTTGAAGTCAAATACGGCAGGCAATCTATTCCCCCTCTACAGTGGTGAAGAGCTCTGTGCTGTGTTCAGCTGTGATGTCATCAGAAGGAATGAAGGGAATTGCTTTTTGGGAAAAAAAAAAATTTTTTAATAAATAAATCAAAAAGCATGTGCCTTAAAATGAAATGTTTTGCTCCTCGGGGATGGGTTTAGCCCAAAGTTCTAATTATATGTGTGGCAGTTTAAGGCCTCCCAGGCTTCGTGCTTGCCAAAAGCTTTTATTTTGCTACGTGACAGGAGACAAAATTACCACTTTCTCCTTCAGAGATTGCCAACACCATGCCAAAGGGGTGACGGGGGCGGCGGCAATACCAGCAGGAATTCATGATGGGCTTTGCGTGGGGAGGGAAGGCAACTGGGAGGTAGAAAACACAGACCCTGCCCTCAGCTCGCAGATCAAGCAGCCAGCCAAGGTGACATGCCACAACCGGGCAACACTGGGCCTTGGGGACATGGCGCCCTGCACAGGTTGGGTGCTCAAAAGTATTTGCTGAATGAAAATACAGAAGGAAAGGAGCAGAGGCACAAGAAAACAACTTCCACCTTCACTCACTGATTCATTCATTCATTCAGGAAATGTCTCTTGAGCTCTCAAAGCCCACCACATCTGCCGCAAGATGAAGGGGAGTTTGACAGCAGAGTCCTCTCACGTGGTGCACATTTAATTCCATTCAATTCATTCTGGGGCTTTTCAACACTGGGTGGATTTATAACCTTTTCAGGCGATGGATGACAGGCGTGTGCTCGATAAAAAAAGGATAGATTTGGGCCGCCCCTGCAGATTCGGCCACTTCCTCCCATCCTTCCCAACACGGGCCCGCCTCTGGCCAGGTGGCAGGCCATCAGCCTCAGGCAGGACTGGCTGAATTTAAAAATAAAACGTTGGCAGGCTTCTTTTCTATTTTAAGAGCTGAACAAACATGGAAGCACACAACTCCTTCATTTCTATACACACCCGCCCGTGCACGTGCACCCAGACACCTTGGTTCTCCCACATCCACCCCCACCCCTCATCTCACAAACTTTCCTTTACCAGGAGCACAGTAGACTTCCAAGAAACCTCGAGAAAGACCCGTCTAAAGTTCAATGGCCTGGACTTTTCCTCAGCAGCAGTGATATGCTGGTAAATGTTTAACAACTGGCTCTCCAGGAAAAAGGGGAAAAAAACACCTGCTTGCAGTGTTTGCTGATTTCTGTAGTGTAAATACTCCCCCTTTCCCAGGTCGATTTCAAGCTATCACCTTGCCATCGCATACTGGAGAGTTGGCAAGAGATACGTATCATCAGTTCTCTTCAGCTACTTAGCACCGGCTCCTACAGCCCCTTCAAAAGCAAGCCTGCAATAAATTCATAGGGCAAAGCTAAAGGGGAGGTAGGAGTGTGATCATCAGCTGTCGGGGGACCAGTCTCAGTCTCTTTGAGAGGTAGCAACACACTGGGTCACCCTACTCCCAGCTAGAATCTGTTCCCACAAGAAGCAGGGAGTAGAACACTAAACCACAACTCTAGCCCCTCATCTAGACCAGATTCCCTCTCTTCTGGCTTTCCAAGGACTCCAACAGCAGACACCTGAGAAAGACTCCCCATTCCAGAAGCTGAATTGCGATTGCTTTGAAAAGATTATCCCTTCCCACCATCTGATATTTCATAATAAGAAAATGGGAATCCAAATTCTGCCCCACTAGGGATGAATGATGGAAGGAGAGGCAGAGAGGGGAAAATTGATTTGCGATGTCAATAGCAGGTTTGATGTCCTTACCCACACCCGGAGGAATCCTCCACTTCTGCCAGATTGGATTTCTTTCAGAGCTGTGCATGGTCTGACTACGAGCACTTTACACCCAGGCCATCATGGACTCATGGCATGCTCTGATACCAGCCTCGAGCTCCCCATCACTGAGGACCCAATGAGAACCCCTCCCTAGTGCTGCGTCCTCCTGGATCTTTTTGTGTGGTCCCATGTGGCTCATTCCACCCTTCTGGCTTTTGTAGCTGGGCTCTTGATCTTTGTTTTTGCACTATATACACTGTGCTCAGCAAATATTCACTCCCCCTCCCCACTCCAGCCTCTCCCTGTACCCCCTCTATGGCAGGAATCTACTTCCGGGCCCCACTGACATCGGTTGCCCACGTGACTTGCTATGGTCAATGGCATGTAAGTAAATGAGATACAAGCAGAGGTTTGAAATGTGCTTACTTGGTTTGGCCCCGGCCTCCCGCACTCCTGCCGATGCCTCCAGGTAGCTGCTGCTGCTTCAACCTAACACCCTGGAAAGAGAGATGCTGGGAGCTGACCTAAATCCAACTCCTAGCCTGGAGCAGAGAAGCCACAGCCATCCATGGGTGAGAAATAAGTGTTTCTGGTAAGCCACTGGGATTTGGGGGTTGTTTGTTATGCAGCTGGATTGTAGGGTTAGTTATAACACCCACTTCAGGTCATGTTTAAATATAGAGCCTTTATCAACTTGTTTCCATAGAAGACTTAGCTTCCCACCAACATGGTGTCAGAGACCTTCTTGCAAATCAGCTTCCAAATCAGCTTCCTTCACCTAAAGGATGCATGCGTACTTTGGGTGACCTGTCATCCCACACACCTCTGCCTTCCCAAATTAGCAACGGAGTTTGGTTTATTCTTTTCCTCCAACAACGAACCATGTGCTAAGTAAGTACCTACTGTATACTAGCCCCAATGTGTCAGGTACCTGGAACCCATAATCAAGAAGGCTACAGTAATACACGGGAATGAAAGTACATACAAGCATAACATTTTAAAGCCCAAGTGAATGATACAGATAAAGAGTGCTGGGAACTCCAGAGGGAAAGAATGATCCCTTTTAGGATTAGAGTGAGGAATAGCGGGAACCAAGAAAGTTTTCACGGAAAAGGAAGAAACTGAGATAAATCTTAAAGGAAGAGTTGGTCTCAGAAGTGGGCTGGGGCCCAATATCCCAGGCAGGCCACAATGAGTTCTCAAGCTCATATGTGTCAGGGACAATGCTCAGACTAGTTAGAGGGGAAGGGGAAGGTAAACAGAGTCAGCTCACAGAGGCTTTCAAGATCAAAAGATTCAGGGTTCTCACTCCACCTGATATGAGGGTTTACTTTGCAGCTATACCATCATCAAGGCTGTGGTATTGATGGAAGGCCAGATGCATACGTCAAAGGGAAAGGATACAGAACCCAAAATATACCCACACTCTTACTGTGCAAAAGTTTTCTTTATTCTTATGTTGAAACATAGCATTTTGTCCTTGTCATTTTCTATGAAGTCCACTTTATCCTTCTATAGATGTTATAAATATGCTTCTATTTTCTCCTAAGGTTTTTTGTTGTTGTTATGTTTTTATATTTAACTCTAACCCATCCAGAATTTTTTGGGGCAGGGTCTGGTATGAGATCCAAATCCAAGTTAGTTCTTTATACCAAGAACTTGTGCTAATGGCAATTTTAAAATAATTATTAAATATTAAATAAGGAGATTTGGTAGCTTTGTTTGTCATGGATTAAGTTCTCGGGGTGTTTTCAATCTCTTTCTAGAATCTTTCCTATTGAGTGGATCAATTCCCTATTTTAGAGCCAATTACATAGGATCTTGGTCATCACAGTAGTATATTCATTCACCCCTTCACATTTGTAGGGAATTTTGGAAAAAGACTCAGGATTCTACTTTATGGGTAAGAAGAACCATTAGCAGTTTTTAAGCATGACTAACAGGATTCCTATAATTTGGGTTAATCAGGGGGTAGTGTGTGAAATTTAGGAAGTGAAGCAATAGATAAACAACAAGGATTTACTGTAATAGCACAGGGAACTATATTCAATATCTTGTAACAAACGATAACAGAAAAGAGCCCAAAAAAGAATATACATATATAAATGAGAAGATAAATATATACAGAGGATGAGATAATTGGATGGCATCATCAACTCAATGGACATGAGTTTGAGTTTGAGCAAATTCCAGGAGATACTGAAGGAGAGGGAAGCCTGGTGTGCTTCAGTTCATGGGATTGCAAAGAGCTGGACAAGACTTAGCAACTGAACAACAACAAATACATATAAATACATACATACACACATATATATATATACACACACACACACACACATATACATATAAACTAAATCACTTTGCTATACACCTGAAACCAACACAATATTATAAATCAACTATACATCAATTAAAAAGAAAAAAGAAAGTGGAGCAGACCTGGAAGTCAGGAGGCAGGGTAGCAGTCTCAGACAATAAGACCTAAATACAGGCAGAGAAAGCAGAAAAGGACACAAAGCTATATTCAAAAACTCAGAATGTTAGTTATAAAAAAATCTTCCAAAGCATGTACTCATGAATATTCATTCTCCAAATGAGGAAACAGAGGCCCAAAGAGGTGAAGTCACTTTCCTAAGACCACACAATGAATTAGAGCAGAGCTGGGAACAGAGCCCGGATATGTCGATTATACAAATGCTACAAGTAACAGAAATCCTGACAATGGCCTGAGTAGAGTTAATTTTTCTCCTGCAAGAGAAGTCCAGAGGAACACACAGAATCCAGGGCTCATCTGCTGCAGTTATCCAGGATCTGAACTCTTCCTGTTCTTCATGCTAGTTTCATCCTCATGGTCTCAAGATGGCTGCTGCACCTCCAGGCACGGGATCCAAGTTCCAGACAGGAAGAAGACAGATGGATTAAAATTCTTCTCTTTTCACGGTTTTGCCCTATTTGGGAAGGGAAATCCTTCCCAGAGATTTCTGCTTACCTCTGCTTGAGCGGAACTGAGTCATATGGCCACCACCAGCTCTAAAGGAGCCTGGCAATTTGAGAACTTCACTATCTAGCCTCTGTGGTACAGAATGAGAAAGCAAAAGAGAGTTGGAACGGGTGTGAGTGAGACTAACTAGAGTATTTATCTGACACCAGGTCCAGGCTCTTGGTATTTTATACTGACAGGGCTGGGGTAGGGAGGAAAGAAGGCCATGCACATTTATCTGGGCTGGAGCCAGGGATGATGGACCTTAGGAATTGTTCAAAAGAAGGGAGTAGTGTGTGAAATTTAGAGAATGATGCAACAGATAAACAACAAGGGTTTCCTGTATAGCACAGGAAACTATATTCAATATATTGTAACAAACTACAATGGAAAAGAATCAAAAAAAAGAATATACGTATATCAATGAGAAAATAAATATATACAAAGTATCAATGATGTCTGGTGGACAAGGGGAAAGGAAACAATGTGATTCAAGCCACAGCAAAGTAACAATTACCAGGCACTCATTGCTCTGTGCTAGGCACTATTTCCAGCTCCAGGCTTGGGAAGTGTCTTGAAAGTCCAATATAGACGATCAGATTAAGGGAATGGATGGGAGTCAGGAAAATGTCCTTGGAATGAGGGCAAGAAAACAAAACAGAAAACCAAAAGAAAGGAAGTTAATCTTGGGAGGACAGCTCGCAAGAGGGCTTGAGAGCAAGGCATGAAATCTTGGACGGGCTCCACCAGAAATAAAAGCAAACATTCTCCCCTGGCATCAACTGCAGAGAAGATGCCCCAGCATACTAGGTTCACTTCTGGGTGGGTCCTTTAGAAAGATGTAAAGAGGCCAGAAAAAAAAAAAAGAAAACTACAATGATGATAAAGCTTCTTGGGGCAAGCACTGAGGTAGAGAGATCTGAGTTCCCAGCCTGGTTCCCCACCTCTTGGATTTAACTTTTCTGAACCTGTCTGAGGGTAGTGACCTTTATTGCTTCCCTAGGATGGAAGGTAAATTAAGACTTTCTTGGACGTCCCTGGAGATCCAGTGGTTGAGAATCCACCTGCCAATGCAGGGGACACAGTTTCAATCCCTGGTCCGGAAAGATCCCACATGCCACAGCGCAACTAAGCCCAGGCACCATAATTACTGGGCCCACGCTGTAGAGCCCATGCTCCCCAACAAGAGAAGCCACTGCAGTGAAAAGCCAACTCACCACAACTAGAGAGTAGCCTCCACTCCCTGCAACTAGAGAAAGCCCTTGTGCAGCAATGAAGATGCAGTATAGCCAACAATAAATAAAAAATCTTTTAAAAGACTCTCTCAGTGGCAAGTGACAGAAAACCCAGGTCCAAGTGATTTAAGCAAAGAAAGGGAATTTATTGGCACACATAACTAAAATATCCTGGGGCAGGGCTGGCTTCAGGCTCAACAGGATCCAGGGGTTCAAACAATGAAGACTCTGTCACCTGGCTCTGCTCTGTCTTTGTTGGCTCTTACCTCAGGCTGTCAGCCAGCCCAGGCTTATAGCCTATCTTTTTGGTAACCCCAGTAGAAAGCGTGATTCTCTTTTCCACTAGAAACAGCAAGTTCTGAAACTGTCTCTCTGGGACCCACTCAGGTCACATACCCACCTCTGAACCAATCACTGTGGCCATAGTGGGGTGAGGGGGCAGGTTCAAATGCTACTTTCATCCCACCTCTGTAAGCAGAAGACAGGGTCAGTCTCCTCCCACATAGCACCTGGGCTCAGTCAGAAAGCAGTGGCTCCCCCAGACAAAGTGTGGGTCCTGAATCTAGAAGGGGACCAAATGTTGAGCAAAGCTCAAGCTATCTACCACATCTGAGGAGTGGCCAACAGAACCATAAACACCAAAACTTCCCAATCAATCAAAACCTGCCATTTCCCTGGATCCTGTCTTGAGGATGCGAACCCTACCTCCTTCCTGCCTTGTCAAAGAAATTGCCAGAATGTCGGAGCTGAAAAGGTCCTTTGAAATCCTCTCCCCCCACACACCAGGGTGCAGAGGCGGGAAGGCCTGCCTAAGCACGCAGGGCTAGATCAGCTGCAGAATGGACTAGAAAAGACCTACAAAAATTCAGCCAAGCATTCTTTCACTTCCTCCTGCAGCCTCTCTGGGAATGGTGTATAAAGGACAAAACAAAACCCTGGAGAATGTCACCAGAAATGGGAACAGGCCTGGCCAGCATGCTGTGATAGCTCAATGAAGAATTTCTAAAAAAAAAAAAAAAGAATTTCTTGGTGGGGGTGGGGGTGGAGGATCCTCAAAAACTGAACAGTGCCAGGCTGCATAAAGGACCAGGTTGCCCGCAGCCCTCAGCCTTGGATCGGAGACACTGTGGCTAGGGACCAAGATGGTGGCAAAGCATTTTTCCATGACAGGCTGATATGGGCTGCAGAGGGCAGGTCCAGGGCTGCAGAACCCCTTAGGAACAATCATGCAACAAACACCAATGAAAAAAGTTGGCTGAAGTTGCTCTGAGTAACCACACACCTTCTTTCTGATCCCAACAGCGTGCTCCCCACAATTCGATATGCCTCTCCCAGCTCCCCATCATGTTTTCACCAAAAGGGGAACTGTGGCCCCCTCGCCTGGTTTCCCTTTGATCTTTCTCTTTGCCACCAACATCCAGGCCTGGCAGTGCCACTTCTCAGAAACTTGGGGACACGCTTAAGAAGCCTATCTGGCAACACAGCCATGTCAGGGGGGTAGATTTCAGATGAATATGCTGGAATGTTCTTTATTACACGCTGCCTTCTCTCCTTGTCTTTTTTTTTAAAAACAGGACTCAAGTGGGAACACCAAATGGCCTTAGACCCTAAGGAATTTCAAAGGATTATCATGATTACTTAAGCAAGGGTTTTCTGAAATTCCCAGCCAAGCGGGAGAGAGAATGAAGCTTCTAAAGTTATACCCTTCCAGCGATTGGTTAGATAAGTGTGAGGCCTGAGCAAACAGACAAACCAGGAGCAACATTTCTCCCATTAACTCTTTCAAGGCCTAGAAAGCACAGGCTGGAGGCCTCCCCATGTCCCCTGAGGCCCTGGCACTCTGTAATTTACCAAGACAAGCCTTGGTTCCCTAAATAGAAGTCCAGGATCCAATCCGTTCTTTGCTTTTACTCCTCCCAGGCCCCCCTAAACACTACAGCTCCAGCCCTGCCAGTCCATGGCATTCTTCCAGGTGCAAAGCAGTCCCTTGGGGAAGGAAAGCCCTCGTTTCCCAGGGGGTGAACAGCTATCTCTGGACTGGGTCCCAGAAATGCCCAACCTTACCTCGTTCCCTCCTCAGCCCCCGCAGGGCTGGGCAGAGACCATCAGAACGGCCTCACAATTAGTGGGCATGAAGAACATCCCAGCTGCCAGTCACTGGGGCCGCAGAACCAGATAGAAAGGCTCGAACTGGTGGCTGTTTGGCACATGCCTCGCCTGGGTCAGAGGAGCACCTGAGAGGGAATCGCAGGCCACATACACCACCAGAAGCTTTTGTTGGGAAAAGAAGACTGCAGGAAACAATGCCGAGGTGAGAGCTAGCCGGGGTACAGGCATGCTGGCATAGACCAGGGAGCCCCACTGTCGGAGCATAAAGGCCAGGAGTCTCTGCTTTCACAATTGCCCCTTGAATTTGCAAACAAGAAAAAAATCCTACAAAAAGTGAGCGGAATCTGTATAAACCTGAGGGTTCAGGATCCAGATTCCCGGCCTGCCTGGGTCTGGGGGCTCCTGGATGCTCTGTGAAGGCAGACTCAACACTTGAAAATAAAAGGAAACGAGTTTTCAAATTTTAATTTTTAATAGATGCTTTTGAATTCTGGAAACAGCCCCTAAATCCTATGAGTGCATCAGGACAGGAAGAAGCGTTAAGTTTCCCAGAAATTGGCAAACCACCCCCCCCCCCCCGCCGTGGGCCTTGACAATCTTGGATCCCCAAAAGGGGGAAAGAATTTAATCAGCCCCTCTGCAAGCTTCCTACGAATAGGCCCACCCCAAATCAGCCCTCAGCCGCTACAGGCCACCTCCTGCCCTGGGAGAGGGCCGAGAGGAGCCTCAAGTCCCACCGCTGGGAGCCCCCAGAACCCGCCGCCGCCCCCGCGCCATTTCCAGTCCTACGGGCGAGGGGGGTCAATGTCGTTCAAGTAATTTCTCTGCGAACACAAGATGGCAGCCTTAAATAAATGCAACCCTGCGCAGCTTTTAATCTTACACATCATTAAATTCCTAATTTACACATTATGTTTTCGTGGGCCAACCCATAACTCATTAGTGCTGAACTCACAAGGTATAAAGACCAACGCACGACGGGCGCCAGGGCGCCGTCACCTGCCTGGGTTAACAGTCCCTGCCCGGGGTGGGGGTGGGGGGCAGGGAGGAAGCTCGAGAGGGACGCCTGGGCGCCCTCAGGGCCGAGGCTGGGGCGCGGGCGAGCCCTGGGTGCCAGGCCCTGCGCCGCAGGACGCGATCGCAGCACTGCAGCCGAGAAAGTGGTGGGGCCGTCTTCCTCTTGCCTCTACTGGGACTCGTGCGCGCGCGCGCGCGCGCGCTCACACACACACACAAACCACAAACACACCGCACACACACCCGCACACTCACACACCCGGGTGGCCGCGCAGGCCTCCTTGGCAGACATCTTCCTGTGGGAGGATTGCAAACGAGCCGTGAAAGCCAGAAACTACACGGGTTACAAACTCTGGAATCCCTAGCCGGCCCGGGCCCCCTTCTCCCACCTCCGACCCGGCCCGCTCTGCTCGGCGCGGGGCCAGGAACCCACCAAAGGGCAAAGCGCACCCGCCGGCCACGCAGAGAGATCTGGAGGCGCGGAGAGTGCCTGAAGTCCCTTCGCCCCTCGACCAGAGGACAGGCGGCCCAGTGTGCGCAGCCGAGCTCGTTCTCGCCGAGCAGGGGTGGCCCAGGGAGACCCCCGAGGCGCGCGGGCTTCTGGGCTCACCCGGGCAGAGGGTGGGGTGGAGGGTCTTGTAAGTCACCCACCACCCGAGGATGGCCGCCCCGCCCCCCTCTAGGGAAAGCCGCTCTCGGGTGACCGATATCACCCGGGCGCAGCTGACTGCCCCAGGCCCGGGCCGGAGCGCACCCGAAGGAAGAGAGAGACCGGTGCCTGGAAGGGCCTGGAGACCAAAGGAAGTGGCCCGCGCGCAGAAGGAAGGACCTAGGCGGGGGTGCCGAGGACGGCTGTCCAGGCGACGAGGGCCAGCACGCGCCTCGCCCTGCACGGAGCCGGCCAAGCCCTGGAGGAGCTCTAAGCCTTCCCAGCCAAAAGCCAGCTTCGCGCCGGCGGCGGAGTAGGAGGGAGGAGGCCCGGCGCGCGCCCCGCCCTCGCCGCCCGCGGTCACAGGGGCAATTACACTCCTCGCTGCAGACGGTTACCAGCTCGCCAGCGCATCCCTCTCCCGGCTCCCCTCGCCTCCCCTCCCCTCCTGTGCGGAACTGCTGGCTCCATCTTAGCGAGCGCGGCCGGGAAGCGCGGCTGAAGCCAGCTGCCTCTGGGGACGTCGCGAGGCTTCTCGCACGCCGCGCGCCCCCCAGGTCGCCGGGGAGAGGCCTCCGCACCGCACATGTGTCCCACTCGCGCCACAGCCTCGTAAGGGGTTGTCGCGGTCCCTTGAGGACCCCCTCTCCACGCGCTGCAAGACCCTTGCGGCCGCGCTTTACCCCGCAACCCTGCCCCCAGCCAATGCAGCCACCCTAGCGCTCCAAATCCCAGGCGCGCCTCGGTTTTCCAGATCTCTTCCCCTGTCCAGCCCGAGTGCTACCCAAATGCCTACTGGACGCCTAGACCACTCCGAGGCCTTTGCGCTGCTCGGCCTCCCGCTGCACGCCAAACACCCCTACCTCCTCCTGCCCCCTATGGCTTATACTCTTCTGAAAGGTGTCTTTGAAGGTGTGAATGAAAACGCAAGTTTTGAATTAAGGGCTTCATTTCCAAGTAACAGCATGATTTGAGGCAAGTTTATTCATCTGTTTCCTCATCTGCAAAATGGGAGGAATGATGCCTCTGTAAATGCGCGACCGCGAGTTTTAAAGAAGATAGACGTGTATATAAACTGCTTGGCACAAAGAGTCCTGGTGGTTAGCATTAGCATTACCATATGGCCAGAACTGTAGCGGCATTAAAAATTGAGGTGGCCTTTTTCCGATTAGGAGTGAACCCCCGCGGAGCCCAGGGTCACAACTCACAAACCGTGGTGAGTCCGAGCCACCGGCTAGGCCTGAAGGGAAGGCCGAGGAGTCGAGGGGCAGCGAAGCGAGCGAATCATTCAGCCTTCCGCGTTTGCAAATGAATAGGGCTCTGTCTATGGCTTCCGCCATTCCCGCGCCAGGTCTGCAACGCCTGAGGCTTAAACCTGGCGCGGCGGTAAATTTAGCCTGAAGGCAGCGCCTCCTAAGGGGCGGGGAGGTCTCCTCGGAGGAAGGAAAGGGAACTGGGTAAGAAAATGGAGTTGCCTCTGGGAAGCTGGCGGACCACTGACAAAAAGAAATCGGACGCAAAAGAAAGGCTCCCCCAGAAATTGGGCCACCGTGGGAGCCGTGAGACAGACTTCCCATCTGGGAAGGGCTGCCTACGGGTAATTGGGTTTGCTCGAGTTGCCTCTATAATTAATAAGTGATTTGACTTGGAGATTGGAAATAGTCGTTGAAAGGAAGCCGCGGGCGTAGGGGTGCCTGGCCCCCAAGCCTCTCTCCGAAATGCAGTGACCGCGGAAGAGGACGGTTTAAGGAACACGAGGAATGCGATAATATTGGCATCTAACCTTATAGTGTTTGAGTAATTCGTTGCTTAGCTACTTTGGATAGGCCATTATTTTGCAAACTGGAAACATTTGCAAGTGGTGATATTTTGCTCCTGCCTGACGCAGGGGCTGCAAACCTACCCCAGCTCTGCTGAACTCTTCGAAATATATATGCATAAATTGTTCCTAATGAGACCATCTGTTTTTTATGGCCCCTCTGGAAGCAGGAGGAACCCGAAGACTGCTCTGTCTTGCAGAAATCTGTGGCCAGGCAGGCCCGGGAAATAAATAGAGAAGATTAGAAGAGTGTGCGTGATTTAATATGCGAACAGGGGGTTCGGTAGTCGAGGGGGTTCCCATTTAGGGGGACTGTGGGCTGCTTGGGGCATGAAGGTTCCAGCCACTGGGCCTCCTAGAAGGCCCAGGCACTGTGCGGGTTTTCACAGCACACACAAACCTCGCTTTTCCATGCCTGGAACATCGCCAGAAGCACCACGCAAAACCACGAGCCCGCCAGCTACTCCCGAGGCCCAGGACACGTACCCTGCGGTGGGTGGCGCCCGGCGTCGCCCTCTACCCAGGGCCTCCCCACCTGCAGAAGTGAAGGGAGCCGCGCCTGGGGCTCACAGCCTATGAACGCGCCTCGCTTCTCCACCCCCACTCCCTGAAAGGAGCGCCACGCTCACCAGGGCCGGTCCCAGAAGCTGAGCTTTCTGCCCGGCGTGCGTCTGGCAGGCCCAGCGGCGCGGCCTGAGCCCACACCTCGGGTGGCAGGGCAAACACTTTTCACATTATCCGGTGGCTGTTAATTGGGGCAGCGCAAAAGACGCCGAGCCTACCCTCTTTGTGGCGGGGGGTGGAGGTGGTCAGGAGTGGGCAGTGGGGGCTGCTTAATAATAGAGGGGCTGCCCTGGGGAGCCTCAGATATCGGTAACCCCCATGATTAATTCATAACTCTCCACTGCGCCTGGCACCGTCTCGGCTCTTTAATCGGTTCTGAATGTCAGCGAGGCTTCCCCGACAGGCTGAGCGCAGCCTTTTGAATGTGTTGAAAGTCGCTGCGCGCACACCAGGAGACAAAGTTGCCATCTGCTCCGGGGACCACGGCAACTGGGCGCTGGGAGGGGCCTTTCTCCCGCGGCTCCGGCTGCCCCGGGCGGCCTCCTCTTCCCGGCCGGCCCCAATCCTGCCCCAAAGCCAACATCCCCGCCCCCGCCCAGGGCGCACGCTTGATGGGAAACTCCGGCTCGCCGAGAAGTACAGTGCTGCGCCGGGGCGCGCTGGGAGCCTCGCGGTCACCCAGATCCAGGCCTATGCTAATGAGATTATGAACCAGGGTTGTTTGTGTGCGCGGACGTGAAAGGGGGGCCGATAAAGTGTGGAGCCGGGGATGACTTAGAGGGAGGAGGGGAAGCCCCGGGAGAACAAAGCTCTGGGCCGTCGGCCTCCAAAGAGTCGCCGAAGTGACCGCCGCTAGCTCGTGCAGGGGCGGAAGCGGGAGGGGAGGAGGGGAAGCCAGGCCTGAAGCGCCCTCGCGGGTTTAGGGAACGCGGAGAGGGCACGGGGGGCAGATGGGGGAAGGCTGAACCCGTAGCTAAACGTTTAGCCCTTCGGCTATTTTTTAAGGACTTGGATCTCAGGAAGGGGGAAGCGGGGTATCGCGCCCCAGAGAGGTAGGCGGAGAAGCCCTGTCCCCCTTCTCCCCCTCCCCCTCTCCCGCAGCCAGCAGAGGGGGTGCGATGACCCACCTTCCCGCTCGGGACCTGGGAGGGGATGGAGCCGCTGGGGGTGGGGGGGCGCCGACCAGAGCCGGCCGGGGCGTCTCGTGGCTGTGGGCCTGGGCTTCCGCACCCCCGGGCTCTGCGCGTCGCCGCTCGCGGCGACGCCTCGCCTCCCAACTGTAATTCCACACTCCCGCGAGCGCTGGGGCTGCGGAATCGTTTGAGGGAGTTGGAACTGCATCAGATGAGCACGCCGGGAGGTGAGATCGGGTAGAAAATAGACAAAACTTTGAGTTGTGCGCCGCCGCCCCCCCACCATCACACACACACACATACACACATACACACATAATTTCCCTTCCTCCTTCCCAGCCGCCACCTCCCCCACCCTCTCGATTCTTCAAGGTTTGCAGCCCAGTCCTGTCATATGGTTTTGTTTCTGTGCTGCTGCTTTTTTTCAGACACGAAAATTGGACACGTGGAGAATTAGCCCGGCTGGAGAAGCGCTGGGTGCAGACTCAAACAATGGTTTCCAGCAGCCAGACTAAGGCAGCACGTTTCCCCACCTCACCCCGCAATGACAGCGGCCTCGGGGTACAGTGGGTCCACTCCCCACCACTGCCGGCTTCCTCCCCCAGAGCCTGGGAAGGGACCAGAGGGGGCTGCACTTTCTGCTGCCCCTTCCCCAGAGCACACCCCTGGGTGAGCCTGGACTGCCCAGTCTGAGATCGTTGTACCTGAGGCCTTTGGGGACTTGCAAGTAAAGGGCCTGCTGTTTTTCCCTGGGAGACACCACCCCCAAATAACTGTGTAAAACCCAAGCAAGCTCCAGACTCCCTATTCTTTGGCAGTTCTACCCTCCCCAGGCTGTACTTTGCTAAAATGCTTGGACACCGCCCCCCACCCCCATCTGATAAGCCAGTCTCCAGGTGGCTGGGCCTCTTAGGGGCCGCTTCCTTTAGCAATTTTCTTTTCCAGAGGCCCCATCCTCCACTGCAGCCCCAACCTTGGCCCTCAGCCTCTCTGTAAGCCCCCCTCCACTGCCTACTGCCATACACTGGCAGTAGCCTCAGCTTCCCCACCACCAAAGGTTCAATGAGCGGCCTGTGTGTGTGTGTGCACACGCGCGCGCGCACACACACATACACACACACACATCGCACAGGAGCTCTTGGCCTCCCGGAGCTGGTTTCCTCTTACAGGCTCCCGTCAGAGCTGCTGGGGCTGTGGCAACGCCTGCGGCTCCCTGTGCAGCCCTGGGTCTCCCTGCAGCGCTGCGAGCTGTGAATCTGCCTTCACGACCCTTCCTGCAAAGGTCAAGCCATCTCCTTCTCTCACGTGGCCCCAGTTCAGTTCAAGGCTGTGGAGCTTGAACACTGCAGCTTGAAAATGAGAATGGGGTGGGCATGCGTGCAGGGGAGAGGTCAGTCCCCCAAGCCAGCAGGCAGGGACCAAAGGGATTCAGGAAGAGCAGCACTGCATACAAACCCCAGAGAGCCCCTAAGCGTTTGCAGGCAGAGACTCAAGAGAGGGAGAGAAAACCAGGCTAAGGCTGTTTGGGCCTTGACTCCTGAGGAGTCCAGGGGCTACACTAGGGGAAGACCAGGAGAAGAGGCCCGGGTGTGTGTATTGTGTCCTGTGCCCTTCCTAGGACCCGAGCACCTGCAGCCAGCCTGCCCTTCTTCACTCCAAGCAGGAATGAGAAGCAAGCCAATGGGCCAAGACTGCGAATTCCGTGGCCATGAGAGATCAAGTCAGCTGTGTCCTCCGCCCATTCCTGCCCCCCCACCCCCGGCCAAGAGGGACTCCAGAGAGGCCTTTATGCCACCCCAACCCAAGAGAGGCTACTGAGCTCTGCAAGCTGCAGGGGGGGACGACTGCAACACCTCGCTGTGGAGAAAAATGAGAGGAAATGCCATTAAACCTACTTCCTCTGAAGAGCGCCACCCCCAGTTGTCTCTGAACTGCACCTTAAAAGTCAGGAGAGAGAACTGTTAACCTTGGTTTGGTTGAACATTGCCAGCTTCCAGTCAACCGCAGCCCCCCCCAAAGGTTTTTTAAAATATTTCACCTAGCTCAGACAATTTCCTGCAGCCCCCTAACCGGACCACCCCACTTACTGAGCACCTTGACTAAGGGCTGGCAACCAGAGGCCTTCTAGCCGCCTGGCTGGCCTGTACCCTCCACTCGGGAGTCTGGACAAGGCCCGGTCCCAGAATCCAGAGAGAAACCGAGTCCTGGATAACCCTAGAAGTGCAAAAAAACAGAAGGAAGCAGCCCAGGAGAAAGAGTTCAAGACGCTCTTCTTAGCCGGTGTGTGTTGTCTGCGTGAATTTCTACCCCTCCCCCTACCAAGTCTCTACAATAGGCATGCGGATGTCTCACGTTCCTGGAGTGCTATGCCTTTTGAAGGGTGGCACTGTGGGAGGGGTGACCCCCAGTGTAAACCCCCCGCCCCCGCCCAGCGCCCTCCACTTCCACCGGTTCACCGTTTTCCTCCGCATCAACTCACTGGGGAACAGAGCAAGCGGGAGTTGGAACCTTCGACTGCGCTGAGCCTCAACCCCTTTCCAAACGTGAGGCTCACAGGGAGAACTCCTGCTCTGCCCAGTTTCCACTCCCGCCTCCAGAATAAGGAGCCGAAAACATGTGTACTGTAAATAAAGCCTGTCTAAATAAAGCACTCGGGTGAAGGCTGCCGAGAAAACACTCGGCATCGCTCTGTGTTCGGAGCGTGAGTCAGCTTCCCAGCTCCCAGGGAACAATGGGGACCTTGCCAAGGGTCCCCTTCTGTCGAACCCCAACGGCCCCCAGGCCCAATTAGGTGGCGGAGGCGCCGGCCCCTGGGGACCTTCGGCCTCGAGGTTTGGGAGGGGGAGGGGCGCTCCCGGCGGCCGGAGACTGGGGTCCAGCCCCAGGATTAGCGCGCCGGGAATCCTTTTACCCGCAGCTGCCGCGGAGGGGTTGAGGGTTAAACAAACACGGAGCAGAGGAGCGAGCCTGGGGCGGTGTGGGGCTGCGGCCGGGAGACGGGAGGGTAGAGGATGCTGGGGAGCTCGCTACGGAGCCTCCCCGAGCGGGGGAAAGGGGGAAGACGCCCCCTCCCCGTTCCCAAGCCCGGCTCTCGCCCACTCCGCTGGCCGCCTCTCCTCCGCGGCCTCCCAAGTCTCAGCGGAAACGATCGTAGCAGCTGCCAGAGTCACCCCACTCCTTTGAGTCCCCATAGGCCTATACACGTACACTGCCGCCCCCCCCACACACACACGTGTGCTGGGGACTTGAGGAGGTCTGACCCCAGACTTCGCAGCCTGGGCGCCAAGGCCGAATGAAACGGCACCCCTTTGATGGAGGGCAGTGTTGGGACCCGTGGTGGCCTCTGCCCTACGTCTTCTACCTCGTCCTCCAGGCTCCATCGCGGACCTGCGCACCACCCAGGAGGGTTCCGACTGGAGCGCTAGCCTCAGTTCTGGCGTGGGCCGGTGGTTTCCCCGCGCCTCGTGACCTTGAGGGTCAGCGATCCACCCGGCAGGCCCGCGGTTTCCGGAGTGGCGCGGCCAGCCCTTCCTCCCCGCCTCTCCGGCCAAGGCCGCCCTGGACCGCCCAGCCTCGTCGCACTCAGCCGCCGGCTCCCGGCCCCGAGCCGGGAGCCCGGGGGTGAAAGCAGCGAGGACCTCACCCACGCCCTGCGGACACGCGTCCTGCCGGGCCCGGTGTTGGCGCTCTAAGCTGCCTGCGATTGCCAAATCGTCGCTGGGCAGGGTGGGGGGCGAGGCTTTGGGAATGGGGTTTGAGCTGGAGAAGGCGAGGAAAACAAGTGAAACGGGAGGGGCGGGGAGGGGTGACGGCTCATAAATCACCCAGCCCCACCCTCGGGCCACAACGGCGAGGCGCCCCAGGCCCGCGGGGAATGGAGGGTCACTCGGCCACTTCTGGCCGACCTCTGAGTTCTCCTGGAGCCAGCGCCCCACCCTGGGCTCAGGCTAGGACCAGCTCCCTGCCCGGATCGTAAACCACCCGCCCGATTCGGCGGGAAGCCACCCTTGGACGCAGCGCGCATCCGCCCAAGGGGAAGTTTATTTATAGCTTGTAAACGTAAAGGAAACCAGACCGAGCTGGCTCGCCGCGCTCGGGCTCCTACGCTCCCCACCTGCCCACCAGGGAGGGCGCGGCGGGAGGCGAATGGGGCGTCTAGGTTCTTTCCCTACCCCCATCCCCACCCCCGCTCCGCTCCTGGGGGAGAAAAGGGTAGGGTCCTAAGAGGCTGGCAAGTCTTAAATTCCCCTCGGGGAGCCTGTCCAGTGCCCTGCAGGCTGGAGAGGGTGGAGGTCAGGGACCAGGCACCGGCCTGGTGAGGGTGGGGGCTGCCGAACTGTCCCACTTGGCACGCACTGGCAGGCAGGCGCGTCTGTTCCGCGCAGGATTCCGCAGCTCCCGCTCCGGGCCTGGGGAAGTCCTGGAGAGTCCGGGATGGGGGGCCTCCGGGAGCCTCTCGTAGGAAGGCGGGACGCTTCCTCGGATCCTCCCGAGCACGTGTCCTCAGCAGAGCAGGCAAGCGCTGCGCGCCTGGGGCTGCGATTCCCTGGTGACAGCGGCTTGGAGCGCTCTCTCCCCAGCCCCCAGCCTCGCCGTCGCCGCCTCTCCCGGGGAGCTCCAGGCTCCCGGGTGCGCTCGGGGCAGGCCCGAGGAACCGGAGAAAAGGAAAAGTGCCTGGGAGGAGATTAGGGAGAGAAGACATTTAAAAGCCCAGCCCTGAATAGACAAGCAGCCGAGCTGAAAAAGACGCCTGCTAGCCCCTTCTCTCTCCAACCCCCCAACCCCAGCGGCCTCTCCCAGTCCCGGGGAGCGCACCCACCCCCGGCCTAGCCCCAGACGAATTTTTGTATGTGTATGTGCATGTGCGTGCCTGTGTGTGTCTGTGTGTGTGTGCGCGCGCGCGCGCCCGAGCGCCGGGCGGGCAGTTGCGAAACGGGCTCTTGGCTGCAGCGCGGCATAATGGAGGTGGCTGGAACAATGCGCGCTTTGTGCGCGCGGGGAGTTGTTTTCCACCCGCCTCGCCCCCCTCGCTCTGGCCGTATGGCACTTTAATCCCCGCCACGGCTCGGCACAAATGCACTTGTGTCCTGCGGGTCACCAGGGGCCGTGCGGCTGGAGCCGACCCCCTCCATCCGCGCGGGCCCCACCGCCCGCTGCCCCGTCTTTCTTCTTGAGCACCCCCCACAACCACCACCACCTCAATTCCCGACGTGGCCCAGTGAGCCGGCTTGGAAGCTTCCGAGCCCGCGAGCCACTTTTCTTCCGTGGAGACGGCGCATCTCCCACCCCTCCCTCCCCTTCGCGAGCTCACACAAACACACACCAAGGCCGACCGCAGGCCCCACTCGCCGCCCTCCCTCTCCCAGTCTCTGCCCGCCCGCCCCCGCCCCCGCCCCCGCCCCCGCCCCCGCCCCGTGCTCCGGACTCCTGCGAACAATAGTAAATGTCAACAGATTCCGCGCGGCGAGTGTCTGACTCGGCCGAGATAAGGGTGCGCGGTTGGCCCCGCGCTCCGAGCCGCCGCGGGGGGAGCCCCCCCTGACCCCGGCAGGAAAGAGCCGGCTGTGACGAAACCCGTGCTGTAGCAGGGGTGGGTAGGAGGGGAGGCCACAGCCCGAGCCTGGTGGGGGAGTCTCGCCGGGAACCCAGGCCCTGCCCCGCCCCCACCGGGCTTAACTGGTGCTAATACGGGGCCGGTGGGCACAGCGAAAGCGGCAGGGTCGACGTGGCGCTCGGCCTGCTTTCAGATCACGATTCCTGTGCCCTGCGGATGTCGGAAAAACGCTGATCCGGGTCAGGACACAGGCCGTTCGACTTACTGGGAGTCGGCACCCGAAAGACGCGAAGGATTCGAGTGCTGGTCTCCGGAAACTCATTAAAATATATTTTTAAGCGCTCACACGCTGATCCTTCCCGATCGTCCGCAACCCACCACCCAAGCGAGTTAAAATTCGCAAATTGATTCTCACGCGTTGGTATTAATGGGTTGTTCCTCTTAAATTGTTGCCAACTTTGCTAATGGATTATTATTTAAATGATTTCTTTTTTATAAAGTACGTGTTGTTTTATAGATGCGTATTTACTTAAAGAAATCAACTGCATCTATTAACATATTAAAGAGAGAATAAAGCATCGGGGCCGGTGTAATGTACTGTTCAGCCTTACTTTGGGTGCTCACGAAGATAGGAAAATCTTATTTGTTTAATAATAAGTCACTCATGAATATGCAAATAGCATTGGTGCAGTACCTCACTTCTGTCACTATTAATGAGTTGCAAATTAATGTGACAACAAAAGAAAAATCTATTTAGTGGAGGAACTCGGGTTCCTACCTGGGGAGATCACAAGCAGGCCTGGAACCTGAGTCTCCAGGAAGGACAGGAAGGACTGGAGTGGGGATTGACACTTCCTCATGCAGGGTTTTCCTGGAGACCACTATTGTTTGGTCTCAGGGACCTGCTTTGTCAGGCTCCCCTTAAAATTCTCTGCTCCAGGCCTAAGGAAGAAAGTGCTGTTCCAGGGTAATTAGGGCCAAGTGTGATTAATGGAAATTAGCCCACAGTTTGAAGTAAAGCAGTTGGTGAAGCTGATTTGGGGGGGATCTCCTCCATCCAGCTTAAAGGTTCCCCAAACCCTTTTCGGTCTCTGTTGCTTTGGACAGAGTTAGGACTGTAAGTACCAAGCGATGCCTCACAGGCCTGACTACAGGTATTAAGACAGCACCCTCTGCGCTTGCATTTTACGAGGTGACTCTGTTGGGAAGTTTAAGAGCAGATCAGTTCATTTTCCTGGCGACCTACTTCCCAGAGGTTACAGACTGAAATCTGGTTGTCTTCCATTTGAGCCTCTGCTCTTTGCCGACCTACACATCAGAGCCTGTTTTTATTCCATCAATGGATGCTGAAGAGAATGTTTCTAATCCAGTTACATTTGGACACATCTCAGAAAAAATAAAAAATAAATGCTGAGCTGCCCAGAACTGTGGGCTAATAGTTCAGGTGCCTATGTAGTATTTCAAGAAGCTGTTTGACTAGGGAACCTTCTGGGGAGATGCAAATATTCTATATCAAACCTGATAGATGCTGCTGCTGCTAAGTCGCTTCAGTCGTGTCCGACTCTGTGCGACCCCATGGACTGCAGCCTACCAGGCTCCTCCGTCCATGGGATTTTCCAGGCAAGAGTACTGGAGTGGGGTGCCATTGCCTTCTCTGCCTGATAGATGACTACTTGGTTATTTACAGTGTAAAAATTCATCACCGCACTGTAAAAATTCATCAGGCTGTACATTTAAGATTTGTACGCCTTACTATGTGTAAGTTATATCTTCTTCTGTTTATCGGTTACTGTGTAAAGCCACCTCAAAGCTTAGTGGTGTAAACAACAGGGATCATTTATTTTGCTCAAGGATCTGCGATCTGGGTAGGGCATGGCAGAGACAGCTCACCTCTGCTCCTTGTTGCGTTAACTGGGGAGCCTCACCTGGGACTCAAGAATCCATTTTCAAGATGGCTCACACACATGGTTGGCAAATTATTGCTGGCTCTGGTTCTTCTCCATGTGGGCCTCTCCACAGGATGGCTTGGGCTTCCTCACAGCATGGTGGCTGGGTGCCAACAGTGAGCACCTAAGAGACGGAGGGAATGGAAGCTGCCAGTTACTTAAGGCAACTAAACCTGGAAACTAGCAGTGTCACTTCCGCCATGTTCTGTTGGTCAAGCAGTTACAGAGCCCAGATTCAGGGAAGGACAGAACATCGACCCCTGCCTTTTACCTCTCAACAGGAAGTGCGTCAAACAATCTTGGGGTTCTGCTTTAAAACTGCCACCTAGGGAATTCCTAGTGGTGAAGATTTGCGCTTTCACTGCTGTGCCCTGGGTTCAATCCCTGCTTGGGGAAGTAGGATCCCTCAAGCAGTGCTGCATGCCTGAAAAAAAAAAACAAAACAAAACACTGAACCCTGCCAAAATAACACATAACTTCATTTTTTGTTGCATGTCCTACCCCTCTTTTTTTGGCAGGGTCATGCAGCATACCAAGTCAAACTGAGGTCTCCTGCATTTGGAGCTTGGAATCTTAACCACCAAACCGCCAGAGAAGTCCCTCCTACCCCTCTTTCTTCCAAATCATCAGTGGGAATTATTTGATAGCCCAGTAAATTCATGTGAGTGTATATATTTAAAAAAAAAACAACATTCAATTTTGGATGTTAAGTTACTATAGATTTAAGTTCCACATTTTTTTTAATATAATTTTATTTATTTATTTTTGGCTGTGCTGGGTCTTAGTTGCTGTGCAGGCTTTTCTCTAGTTGTGGCACTTGGGCTTCTCACTGAGATGGCTTCTCTTGTCGTGGAGCACGGGCTCTAGGCATGGGGGCTTCAGTAGTTGGGGTTCCCAGGCTCTAGAGCATGGGCTCAGTAGTTGTGGCACACAAACTTAGTTTCGCCATGGTATGTGCAGTCTTCCCAGGCCAGGGATCAAACCTGTGTCTCCTGCATTGGCAGGTGAATTCTTTACCACTGAGCCACCAGGGAAGCCCCTAAGTTTCAGATTTTTAAATCTAGAATTTCACAAGTCTTTAACTTCCATTTATTAACCTTGTTATTTTTATATAAAATTAGAGCAATCATTTTCAGAGAAGGCTTTGATTAAGGCTCAATCAAGACAAGTCGAACAGACTAATATGCTCTTAAACTGTTCCATCCCTTTATAAATTCAGCTAAATTTCCCTAAACATTATATATATATATTTCACACACACGCAATTTGTTTTGTTTTCTTTTTAAGCATTTGAATGCTTAAATGGGCAAATTTATGACCATAATACAGTATCCACAAGGGATTGGTTCCAGGACCAACTCTCAGATATCAAATGTGAGGGTGCTCAAGTCCCTTATATGAAGTGGTGTTCGTGCGTGGATGCTCACTCAGTCATGTGACCCCATGGACTGTAGTCCTCCAGGCTCCTCTGTCCATGGGATTCTCCAGGCAAGAATACTGGAGTGGGTTGCCATGCCCTCCTCCAGGGGATCTTCCCAGGGATCAAACCCACAGCTCCTGCATTGCAGGTGGATTCTTTGCCCACTGAGCCACCTGGGAGGCCCCACAAAGTGGGGCTATTTGCATATAATCTACACATCCTTCCATATTCTTTGAATCATCTCTAAATTACTTATGGTACCTAATACAATGTAAATACCATGTGAAAGTGAAGTCACTCAGTCATGTCCGACTCTTTGCGACCCCATGGACTGTAGCCTACCAGGCTTCTCCGTCCACGGGATTTTTCCAGGCAAGAATACTGGAGTGGGTTGCCATTTCCTTCTCCAGGAGATCTTCCTGACCCAGGGATTGAACCCGGGTTTCCTGCATTGCAGGCAGACGCTTTACCGTCTGAGCCACCAGGGAAGCTAAATACCATGTAAATAGTTGTCAATACAATGTAAAGCTATGTAAATAGTTGCCAGCATGTAGCAAATTCAAGTTTTGCTTTTTGAAACTTTCTGGAACTTTTTGTTCCCGAATATTTTCCATCCGCAGTTGGGTGAATCCTTGGATGCAGAACCCGCAGACGCAGAGGGCGGACCTAAACCAAAATCGAATCAGTTCAATGTGCAAATATAGTGAATATCCAGTTGGCTTAAATATTGGAACTGTTGCTTCCTAAGTCAAATTTTAATTCCTTTTACCTTACAATTGCTGCTGCTAAGTCGCTTTAGTCGTGTCCGACTCTCTGCAACCCCATAGACGGCAGCCCACCAGGCTCCTTCGTCCCTGGGATTCTCCAGGCAAGAATATTGGAGTGGGTTGCCATTTCCTTCTCCAGTGCATGAAAGTGAAAAGTGAAAGAGAAGTCGCTTAGTCTTACAATTGCAAGTCTATACAATTTTAAGTTGGAATCATAAGGCTAATCTGTTAGTTTCTTTACTACTCCCAACTTGTCATAAACACTACAGATTAGATCACATGCACAGATTGTTCCTGAGCTTAACACTAAAATATCAGTATAGTGTATTTGATTGATTTCATCTTCTCCATATTCAATTCTCAACCTTCCCAAGGTTAAAAGGACACTCTCTGAGGAGTGTGTCTTGTCAGCTCAAGAGAGTTGAGGTTATTTGATACAAGGAATAATGTAAGGCTTTAAAATACAAAAAAAGAGATTACTGGCTATTCTTTCAGTGGAATGCTGGAGCCTGAGGGTGGAGGTATTTTCTGTACCTACAGAGATATACTTTTGTCTTGGCCAGGCTATTTTACAACTCTATAAGATGCAGAGAACTAATAGCACTGTGAATACTTCTTGCCTTTAAATAACCAAATAACTTCGCTCAGGGGAGGTGACAACCACTACTCACCCCCCATCCGCTCCAAAAGACAATTTTGCACCTATTTGCAAATTTATTTCAATATTCCCAACCTACAAATGTTTCTGTTCTTGGGATGGTCCTTTGAATCAGTTATATCTCACCCATTCCCTCATTTAATTAATGAGTTGTATAAAACCTGTGACGTATTCATTTTATATTTGTATGAGAGTCATGATTTTGCCTTCTTTTGAGACATCCTTTAACGTTGGTCAAGAGTTCATCACACTATATAGATAACACTTGTGGCTGGCTAGAAATTGGAGGGCAAGATGCAGGATACGGCCCCTAAAGATCTCCAGGGTGAATTTGCTTACTCCCAGACAGACCACCAGAGCCCTTCTTAATCTTGTTTAAAGTTACTATGACAACTGAAGATCCAAGACCATACCCTTCAGGTGGAATTTTTTTCTTCTTAATCTCAGGTTCCCAGTTCAAGGTAAATCCTACCCTGATTTGTTTCTAACCCTCTGATCTCTCTGCCCTACCATCTGATTGAAGGAGAGAGAAATATGTAGCTACCACCCATGTTGTCTCAACACTTGATTGGAGTCAATTAACCTATTTACCACCTGTGGTGGTTTTTAAATATGTCCATAAATTCTTTGATTCTCCTCCCTTCAATAGGTGGAACCTGATTTTCCTTCCCTTCCCTTGATTGTGGGCGGTGCTTACTGACTCACTCCTAATAAATGGAATGTGACAAAAGTGACTGTATGTGGCAACCATGATTAGGATGGAAAAGGCATTGTGGCTTCCTCATTGCTATCTGGGGAAGCCAGCTGCCATGACATGGGCACATTCAGCTTCCTGAATGGGCACATAGCAACCCTATTGGGTGAGCCAAGTGTGGAAGAACTGAGGCCTCTTGCCAACAGCCACGTGAATGAGCCATCTTAGAAACAGATCTGGTTGCCCCGGTGCAGTCTTCGGAGCAACATCTCGACTGTATGTTCATGAAGGCCCCTGACTCCTGAATTCCTGACACACAGAAACTGTGAGATAATGAATGTTTTCTTGTTTAAGTCACTAAACTGCGGGGTAATTTGTTATGCAGCAATAGATAACTAATATATGAGTCAACCTTGCATGTGCACATAGCTCTAAACCATTCTAATAACACTAAACAAATTTCTGTTTTGCCCAGGTGGGTGGATGTGCCTCTGCCAACCCCCGAAGTAAGTCACTCACCCAACTCTCAACCTGGAAAATTGTGTTCTGAAAGTGACGAGAAATAACCTAAATCACATTGCAGAGAGCGAGAGAAAAAGAGTGAACTAAATGTATGGCCAATTAATGTTTCCGGCAATAACAGCGATGATAAACTAGCAGAAGCAGTAAAACAGTTTTAAATAGTTCTTTTGATCACTTCGCAGTTGAAAGTTAGATCTTTGTAAGAATTCATTACCATTTAACTTACAGAGAGGAACCATTCTTGGAGATGGAGTCAAAATGAAACAAAACATACACTCATACCCTACGAGAAGTCACCAAAAGTGACTAAACTAGGATGATTAAGTTCTGGAGGGGTGAATCTCCTATAGGTATGCCCTGAAGTGCTACTTAAAAACGAAATACCTTCCTTTCTGTGTATATGGTATTTTTCAATAACTGAAATGATAAAACATTTGGAGTATGACCTAAATGACTCAAGCTGCTTCCTCTTCCAGGAACAGGGACTTCCTAAGGTAGCTAAGACTCTCCTCCTAGAAAAGAGTAGATAGATCATCACATAGTCAAATTACTCAGTCCCACTGCTTTCTCAGTTTAGATGGGAAAAAGGAAGCCGTGTGTGTGTGTGTGTGTGTGTGTGTGTGTGTGTGTCACATTCTTCCACAAAGGATGTTGAGTAAATTTTTAATAAAAATGTAATAAGGTGATAGGAAAATATAAATAGTAAATAACAAAATCTGGGAGAATTTAAGAATAGAAGGATGAGACAATACAAAGGCCATAGGAGAAATACTTTTCTCCTAGCGATTTGGAAGCATTCAGTATTCATTCATTTGAATATTTATTGAACAACTACTATAAGCTAGACGACGATAATACAAAAATATGTAAGACATAGTCCATTGTTAAAGATGTTCACAGTCTAATAGAGGGAAACACAGATACAAATTATCGAACCCAGGTCTCCCGCACTGTAGGCAGACGCTTTCCGCACTGTAGGCAGACGCTTTACCATCTGAGCCACCAGGGAAGTCGATACAAATTATAGTGATTTGCAATAAAATGTTGAAAGTTGTTTTAACCTGTCTTTGTAGGTTACTAGGAATATATTCAACCAGAATTGTATTCCTCAAAAGGCAGGGATAACAGTAGAGTGGTTGGTAATGACCCCAACCCAGAAACTATCCATATGCCCTACAACAGCAGAATGGGGAATGAAACTGAAGTGTCTTCACACAATGGAATACTATACAGCAGTGAAAATGAACAGTCAACAATTGCACGTATGAGGGATCTCCTAAACATGAGATGGAGTGGGAGAAGCCAGACATCAAAAAGCACTGACTAAGACAACACTGTAAACAACTATACTTCAATTTTTTTTTTTTTTTTTAAAGCACTGATTGTGTGATTTCATGGACCCGAGGTTTAAAAACAGGCCAAACTAGTGTTTACACTTAGAAGTCTGGACAACATTTACTCTGGGCGGGGAAGGGGCACAGTTACTGGAAGGAGGCAGGGGGGACCACTGGGGGATGGAAAGGTTCTGTTCCTTATTCTGGAAGCTGCTTACACACAAGTACAAGTCTCTCCAGTTTACAAAAATCCATTGGGCTATATACACTTATGACACATGCACTTTTCTGTATGTGTGCCGTCCTTCAATAAAATGTATAAGAAAAAAAAAATCCACCCTATGAGAGAGTGGGTGGAGCAACGAGGAAGGCATCGTTAGTTACTCTTAGAGTGAGGAACGGAGGAAAATTTCCTGGAGAAGGTGATGCTGGCCTGGTTTTCCCAGATATACCCGCCTTAGCCTCGGGGGTGGATTCTGGAAGGCATTGAGTGAGGGCAGAAATGCAAAAGTAAACCTGAGGAGCTAGAAGTAGCCTGAGTGCTGGGGAACCATACAGAAGTGTCAGAGAAGAACAGTGGCCAGGAGAGAGGGGCTGTTTCTGCTGGTCTTTGTCAGAGAAGCTCTTCTCCCCATTGCTCACCAGTGTGGATGTGGATGCCGGAGCTGGGGAGGACAGGGTTACATTTATGTTCTAGAAAGTTCTCTCAGGCAGGAGGGCAGTGGATGGGGGGCACCGGGCAGGACTGAGAGAACCTTCTGCGTGGTCCAGGCCTGGGGTGTGAACAGCCAGGTTCTGGGAATGGAGAACAGAGAACACTAAGGAGACAGCGAGAGCGGCTGTAGGAGCAAAATGAGAGAGAACATCAGAGAGCGCAAAGAATGAAAGGAGGGGTATTTTTAAAGCTTCCGGTAAAACACATTTAAAAATACAGTCTGTTCAGCTGTCTATAAAAGCTGCTTCACTGAATTCTTAAGAAGGACAGAATCAGTCATCAAAGGGATGCCCCGATTTCTCTCTAAAATAGGGCTTCTTAACTTGGGATCCGTAGATAGAATTCAGAAGACTTGTGAACTCGAATGCGAAATCTTTCTATTTTTCTTTTCATTAACCTTTAATTGAAATTTAGCATTTCTTTCAGCCCTGCCAGTAGGCAACCATTATCATTGTATTTGCAGCACCTGTGACTTGGTCCCCAATCAAAATCACAGATATTTTCATATCATAGTATAGTTGGTGCCAATATCTCAGTATATTGATTACAATCATTACTATTTTGAAATTATGGTATTTGTTAGGCCTGCTGTTATATCTTATTTAATTCATAATTAAATAGGCCCATCCATTAGCGTTCTGGTTATCTATGCTATGGAACAAATTGCCTCGAAGGTAATGGGTGAGGGACTTCCCTGGTGGTCCAGTGACCTAAGACTTTGGGCTCCCAATGCAGGTGGCCCAGGCTTGATCCCTGGTTGGGGAACTAGATTCCACATGCTGCAACTAAGAATTCTCACGTTACAACTAAAGACCCTGCATACTGCAACGAAGATTGAGGATCCTGTGTGCGGCAACTGAGACCTGGCACAGCCAAATAAATAAATAAAAATAATGGCTGAAAACAGCAACAATCATTTCTTTTGCTCTTGAACCTGCCATTTGGGCAGGGCTGTGTGGGCTGTCTCTGCTCCAGGCAATGACGAGGGGCTCCTTTGTGCATTTCTGTGTCTCTGCCCCTCTAGGCAGTCTCTGAGCCTCCCCCAAGTCCTCTGCCCAACTGGGCTATCTATCATGGAAGCCTCTGGGTACTGGAACTTCTTGCATGGTGGTTTACAGCCCCCAAAAGAGTGTTTCAGAGAATAAGGAGGAAGCTGCCAGGCACCCTTTCTGATCTAGTATTAGAAATTCCAGAATGTCAAGTGGATGAAATGGGTGAAGCAGGGCTCAAAAGGTACGAAGTCCCAGTTATAAAATAAATAAGCCCTGGGGCTATAATATACAGCATGGTGACTACAGTTAATAACACTATTGCATATTTGAAAGATACTAAGAGAGTGAATCTTAAAAGTTCTCATCACAAGAAAAAAGATGATAACTAGATGTATCATGGTCATCATTTTATAATATATACCAGTATCGAATTGTTACATTGTACACCTGAAGCCAATAGAATGTTATATGTCATTGTACCTCAGTTATAAAAAGGAAGTTCCAAAATATCACTTCTGCCACATTTTACTGGTTGAGCAAATTTCTTATAAGGTCAGCCTAGAGACAAGGGGCGGGGCCATAGACTCCACCTCTCCATGGAGGAAGTGTCAAAAGATTTGTGGCCAAAATGACTGTATCACAAATTTGGGGGTTTTTGGTATTTTGATAGCATATTTCAATATAATTGATTTCCTTTGGAATCCTGTTTTTTTTTTAATATATTTTATTAATGTATATAGGCTGAGCCAGGTCTTAGTTGTGGCATATGGGATCTAGTTCCCTGACCAGGGATTGAACCCCGGCCCGCTACATTAAGAGTGCAGAGTCTTAGCCACTGGACTACCAGGGAAAGTCCCCTGTTGTTTTATTATATGCAATGTAAAGCATGATTCTGGGAAGGGGGTCATAAGTTTTATCAGACCAGCACAGAGTCCATGATGGAGAACCTCTGCTCCAAAATGTCCCTCTGTTTATAAACATCCTCATTCTATCCACTCCCCACAGCCTCAGCCTTGGCCCAGACGCCCATTATCTCTTGCCGAACCACGGTAATAGCATCCTGATTGGCTTCTGGCATTGGGCTCTTCTTGTCAAATCCTTCTTTCAAAGTCTATCCTTTCTTAAGCTCACATTCATTCCTTCATCTATTCATCCATCCATTCAATGAATGAAATGTCCTTGATGGCCAAATATAAAATGATCTCCTGTTATCCTAGAGAGACCGTCTCTGAACATCTTTTGTGACTACCTTGAACTTTTAGGCCTAGAATATTCAGTGTGGTTCAGGGCTGCCGGGGCTGGAGAGTCGCATAGCTGTAGGCAGGCCAGAACAAGGCCCTGTGGATATATCTTCAAAACTATCAGTTACCTTTATTATTTAGGAGAACTTATTATTCAAATAACGCATGAATTGAGACTGTATTGCCTTTTCCACCATCATAGCCCAAAGCCACTTTATGAAACTTTCCACAAACCTTTGACATTCGTGATTTCATCAGCACCAGGCACTGAGTAGTTTGAGACCTCACACTTTCTGTGTGGAAATTCTACCTGAAGCTACAAACACTCGTTGTCCAACCATTAGGCTCTCTCTTTCATGCCTTCTTTCTGTGTACATTTGTGGCCTCCACAACTGAACCACCGACTGTGTTGCTTTTGAAAGCAGGCATTCAAGGGCTTGTCCACAACAGCATCCAATATTTGTGTTGTAACCAGGAATAAAGACTAAATCTTGGTTAGCTTTCTTTGCCTTTGCAAAGGACTGAACGTTTGTGTCTCTCTAAAATTTGTATGTTGAAACCAAACCCCCAAAGGGATGGCATCAAGAGACAAGACCTTTGCGAGGTGATTAGGTCATGAGAGTGGAGCCTTCAGAAATGGAATTAGTGCCCCCTATAAAAGGGGCCCCAGGGAGCTTCCTGGTCCCTTCCACCAGGGAGAATAGAGCAAGAAGACAGCAGTCTGTGAACCACGAAATGGACTCTCAACAGACACCAAATCTGCCAGTACCTTGATCTTGAACTTTGAGAAGTAAATGCCTGTTGTTCTAAGCCACCTAGTCTGTGGTATTCTGTTAATAGCATCCTGAACAGCCCCTCCTTTTCTTTCTTCTTCCTTCCTTTTTTTTTTTTTAAATAAACTGATTCTATTAGGTGACCTCTCTAAGCTTTGCAAACCAGCATTGACTGAGGCCATTTCAGGTTAATGGGTCTTCCCTAAACACCACTTTGTTGCTGGAAATAGTCATTGAGAATACCCTCCAAATCGAGAGAGTTTTCTGGGACTGAAGTACAAGGCAACTGTCACCAGTCAAATGGATCAATGCGCTGGGTAGTTTCTGTGTGGAACTTCTATCCGAAGCTACAAACACTCATTGTCCAACCTTTAGGCTCTCTCTTTCATGCCTTCTTTCTGTGTGCATTTATGGCCTCCACAACTGAACCACTGAGAGTACCCTCTCAGTGGCTTTCTCTAGTTGCAGGGAGCCGGGGGCTCCTCTCTAGTTGCAGTGCGTGGGCTTCTCTTGTTGCAGAGCATGGGCTCTAGGGCTTCAGCAGTCGTGGTGCATGGGCTCTATAGTGTGCAGGCTTTAGTACTGGTGGCACACGGGCTTAGCTGCCCTGCAGCATGTGGAATCTTCCCAGACCACATGCAGATTAGGGATCTAACCTGTGTCCCCTTCATTGGCAGGCAGATTCTTAACCATTAGACCATCAGGGAAGTCCCAAACTCATTTATTGGGTTAGAAGACAAGCTAGGGGTTACCCTTGATAAGGAGGTGCCTGGAAGGGGGCATTGAGGGGCCCTCTGGGGTGCTGATCATATTCTGTTTCATCTGCATGCTGCTTAGATGGGTATGTTCAGCTTGTGAGAATTCATGTATCCTTCAAGATGTATATTTATGATTTGTGTACTTTGTTGTATGTTACATTTCCATAAAAGTTCCTATGAGAAACCTCTGGGGGTAGGTTCAACTTTCTTTTTTTTTTAATTTATTTATTTTAGTTGGAGGCTAATTACTTTACAATATTATAGTGGTTTTTGCCATACTTTGACATGAATCAGCCATGGGTGTACATGTGTTCCCCATTCTGAGCCCCCCTCCCACCTCCCTCCCCATCCCATCCCTCTGGGTCATCCCACTGCACCAGCCGTGAGCACCCTGTTTCATGCATCGAACCTGGACTGGCGATCTGTTTCACATATTATAATATACATGTTTCAATGCTATTCTCTCAGATCGTCCCACCCTCACCTTCTCCCACAGAGTCCAAAAGACTGTTCTATACATCTGTGTCTCTTTTTCTGTCTCGTACATAGGGTTATCATTACCATCTTTCTAAATTCCATATATATGTGTTAGTATACTGTATTGGTGTTTTTCTTTCTAGCTTACTTCACTCTGTATAATAGGCTCCAGTTTCATCCACCTCATTAGAAGTGATTCAAATGCATTCTTTTTAATGGCTGAGTAATATTCCATTGTGTATATGTACCACAGCTTTCTTATCCATATGTCTGCTGATGGACATCTAGGTTGCTTCCATGTCCTGGCTATTATAAACAGTGCTGCGATGAACATTGGGGTACACGTGTCTCTCTTTCAATTCTGGTTTCCTCGATGTGTATGCCCAGCAGTGGGAGTGCTGGGTCATATGGCAATTCTATTTCAAGTTTTTTAAGGAATCTGCACACTGTTCTCCATAGTGGCTGTACTAGTTTGCATTCCCACCAACAGTGTAAGAGGGTTCCCATAGACAGAGGAGCCTGGCGTGCTATGGTCCATGGAGTCGCAAAGTCCATGGGCACGACTGAGTGACTAACACTTCAATTGCTCATAGCTATTTGACAAGATAGATACTTATGTCTCTTCCACTGAAAGACTGGTATAACACTCCACTGTATGGAAATGGTCTTCTTCTATGTTTTTGTTTCAACATTTTAGGCTCAATATGGCTATTCAAGCTCCACTCAGCACACTTGCATTCCTACCAGCAGAAAGGAGGAAAAAGAAACTCTACTGTTCCATCTCTGTCTCTTTCCACTTGCCCTCAAACACAGTGTCTTCTTGGATCTGCTCTGGCGATAGACAGTTAGCACCAAGAAGCTGGGAACTGTCTGCTATTCTACTCCAGATTCTGATATGGTGCCCAGTCCATACAAAGTGTTAGTCACTCAGTCATGTCCAACTCTTTGCGATCCCATGGACTATAGCCCGCCAGGTTCCTCTGTCCATGGGATTCTCCAGGCAAGAATACTGGAGTGGGTAGACATTCCCTTCTACAGGGGATCTTCCTGATCCAGGCATCGAACCCAGGTCTCCTGCATTGCGGGCTGATTATTTACCATCTCAGCCATCAGGGAAGCCCAAGTACTCAATAAATAATTCTTGAATAAAGTGAATATCAGGGTCCAAGTCTGTGAGTTGTATTATGCTCCTGCCTCTGTTCCTAGGCTCTGCCTTTGAAAGGCCACTGTCCTTCAAGACCCAGGTATTTTGCCACCTCTTCTAGAATGCATCTATTACAAATTGAATTGTGTTCCCCCTTCCCCAAGATTTCTCTGTTGAAGTTCTAACTCACAGTATCTGAGAATGGAACCATGTTTGGAAATGGGGTCATTGAGGATGTAATCAATTAAGACGGTGTCATACTGTAAGGTGGGCCCTACTGTTGTAAAACTGGAGTCCTTTAAAGAGGGGACATTTGGAGACAGACACACAGAGGGAGCCTGCCATGTGAAGATGAAGGCAGAGATGGAGACCATGCTTCTCCAAGCCGAGGAATGCCTAAGACTGCCAGTAAAACCCAAGAGGCTAGGAGAGAGACCTGGAATAGACTCTCCATCTCACCTTCAGAAGGAACCAATCCTAGTGATATACTGACCTCAGACTTCCATCCCCTGAAATCATGAAACAATAGCAAAATACCACAGATATGGCAACCTAGGAAACAAACCCAGCATATCACAGCAAGCAGCTGAGAGTGCTGGTCTCTGAGTTCCCTGGGGGCCCTTTCACATCTCTGAAGGACATTGTGAAATTCACTTTGGACAGGGGTCCATCTGTCCTCATCCTGTGTGCGAGTTCCTGAGGAAGAAGAACTATGGATCCTACAGAGTATAGCAATCCCTGCCCGATACCCAGAAATTCACAGAAATTTGTGAATTTGGCCAGGCCACAAAAGTTCCCAGAACCCCAGGAGTTAGGCTATGTTGGACATAACAGTGTGATGCGGTCATATTTTTCCTTCTTGTTCTTAAAAAATATTATAAACATCCTCCAGTGCAAGAGGAGTAGGACCTTTTTTGCTGCTTTAAAGCTAAGCAATCAGAACTCCCCTAGTGGTCCAATGGCTAAGACTCCAGGCTCTCAATGCAGGAGGGCTGAGTTCAATCCCTGGTCAGGGAACTGGATCCCACATGCCACAGCTAACAGTCTGCATGTCACAGCAAAGATCCAAGTTCCTACATACCATAACTAAGACTTGGAACAACCAAATAAATACATTTTAAAAAATAAAATGAATATATATTTTAAAAACAATAAAATCCAAGAAAACTTGAGGGGGAGGGTGTTTGATTCTTGTTTATTTTAGCAGTACTGCGCCTTTCAAGAAAAGACCTGTCTGGTTTGTAGGTTGCCTGATTCAAATGATAAGAGACAGGAAACAAGAAAAACTTGGAGGGGCACAGGGATGGGCAGGAAGTGAACAGTTACCTGAGGATAATGTAGCATGAAGCTTCCAATGTTAAAGGCCCCAACGTGGGGGTGGCCTCAATTCTGAAATCACTGGATCTCTTGGGTCCAGAAATATGCTGGATAGTTTAATTCAGTTCAGTTCAGTTCAGTCGCTCAGTCTTGTCCGACTCTTTGCAACCCCATGAATTTCAGCACGCCAGGCCTCTCTGTCCATCACCAACTCCCGGAGTTTACCCAAACCCATGTCCATTGAGTCAGTGATGCCATCTAACCATCTCATCCTCTGTTGTCCCCTTCTCCTCCTGCCCCCAATCCTTCCCAGCATTAGGGTCTTTTCCAATGAGTCAACTCTTCGCATGAGGTGGCCAAAGGATTGGAGTTTCAGCTTCAACATCAGTCCTTCCAATGAACACCCAGGACTGATCTCCTTTAGGATGGATTGATTGGATCTCCTTGCAGTCCAAGGGACTCTCAAGAGTCTTCTCCAACACCACAGTTCAAAAGCATCAATTCTGCGGCGCTCAGCTTTCTTCACCGTCCAACTCTCACATCCATACATGACCACTGGAAAAACCATAGCCTTGACTAGACGGACTTTTGTTGGCAAAGTAATGTCTCTGCTTTTAAATATGCTATCTAGGTTGGCCACAACCTTCCTTCCAAGGAGTAAGCGTCTTTTAATTTCATGGCTGCAATCACCATCAGCAGTGATTTTGGAGCCCAGAAAAATAAAGTCTGACACTGTTTCCACTGTTTCCGCATCTATTTCCCATGAAGTGATGGGACCAGATGCCATGATCTTAGTTTTCTGAACATTGAGCTTTAAGCCAACTTTTTCACTCTCCTCTTTCACTTTCATCAAGAGGCTCTTTAGTTCTTCTTCACTTTCTGCCATAAGGGTGGTGTCATCTGCATATCTGAGGTTATTGATATTCCTCCTGGCAATCTTGATTCCAGCTTGTGTTTCTTCCAGCCCAGCGTTTCTCATGATGTACTCTGCATATAAGTTAAATAAGCAGGGTGACAATATACAGCCTTGACGTACTCCTTTTCCTATTTGGAACCAGTCTGTTGTTCCATGTCCAGTTCTAACTGTTGCTTCCTGACCTGCATACAGGTTTCTCAAGAGACAGGTCAGATGGTCTGGTATTCCAATTACCTAGAAAATAAATAAGCAAATAAATTATCAAACGCTTAGGCCTCTCTGTTTTAGATTTTCCTGAGGGAACACTGACTCCTGAGTTGGGTCATTTCATATTCAGGCAGGGACCTGCCCAGACTCAGGCCTGGTGCTCATGCTGAGGGAATACAAAGCCCTCTCCAGCTTCAAATGTCTTGCAGTTTAGTGACACACAATGCAAATCCCTACAGGTAGATTGCCTGGATCCAAAGTGGCCTGTGTATACAAATAAATCGTTGACTGAGCGCCCGTGGTGGGTGGACTTCTGAAGAGATTCAAGACTCTGGTGGGCTCAAGAAACTTGGCCACTGTCCTCAAGGAACTTATGACACCCCAGGGCAGAGATACAGTGTACCTGTTCTGTCCAAGGACCAGAAAAGACGTAAGTTCCTCCTGGGTTTCCAGAAGCTTCATTCCAATCACAAATTTTTGCTGGTGGCTTACATTTTACTTCATTTGTTTTATTTCCTTTTATCTATTTTGTTTGTTTGGAGATGGGACCTGGACCCCCTCCCCTCCCATCAGTGGAAGCTCAGAGTCCTAACCACTGGACCTCCACAGAAGTCCCTTTATTTCCTTTTATAACTGCCATTTAGGGAAGGGTTTCTGAGGAATGGGGCAGCTGTGAGGCTGAAGCCACAGCTCAGGGAGAAGGAAAGAATTGAAATGGTTGATGTGGAAGGGCAGGGTGGGTGGTGGTGGTCAAGAGAGGGTGATATTTGAGGCCACCCAGCCATGCTGCTGGGCCCTGTCTAGCCTGGGTTCTAGCCTCAGGCCGGGAGGAATAGAGGAGAGTGGTTCTGAGGGACATGGTAGCCAAACATGAGTTGATCTGGGGGTTGACCTGTAGGTCCTCAGGAAGCAAGTGCTATGAAGGGAAGCTGAGAAGTGAGATGGGGGAAGCTGAGAAGGGAGGAGGGATCTCGTCAGTGAGGGAGAGGCTGGAGCTAGAAGTGGGAGAGTGGGCTGAGACTGAACCTAGTGTGTGGAAAATGGCACTTGATCAGTCTCACAGAGTTCCTTGAGGTGAGATTGAGTGTCTCACCTAAGGCTCCAGGGTGTCCAGTCTGCTCAGAACATCTGCTTCCGCCCTCTTTCCCCCAAGCATGGTGAGTCAGGAGAACAGGGTCACTTGTTGGAGATTCTGGGGAAAAGTCAGGGGCTTGGACAGCTCAGGGACTGAGGAGAGGGGAATTCAGAGGAAGGGAGAAATTTAAGGGAATGCACAAGTTTCAAGATGAAGACACAGGTGACGTCAACAGATCCGTCAGGCCTAAGGCTATTTTTTTTTCTTTTTAGCCTGTTTCAAAGTTTATTTTGTTGATTACATTTCCAATTCTTTCAAGATAAGAGTCTTTTTTTAAAAAACCAAAAAACTAAAAAAATCCCACTCCTGGGAAACACTAATTTGAAATCATACATGCACTTCAATGTTCATAGCAACACTATTTACAATAGCCAGGACATGGAAGTAACCTAAGTGTCCATCAAAAGATGAATGCATAAAGAAGATGTGATATAATACATACAATGGAATACTGTGCTGTGCTGAGTTGCTCAGTTGTCTCTGACTCTTTGCAACCCCATGCACTGTAGCCCGCCAGGCTCCTCTGTCCATGAGGATTCTCTAGGCAAGAATAATGGAGTGGGTTGCCATGCCCTCCTCCAGGGGATCTTCCCAACCCAGGGATCGAATCCAGGTCTCCTGCATTGCAGGCGGATTCTTTACCAGCTGAGGCACCAGGGAAGCCCATGCAATGGAATACTATTCAGCTATAAAACAGAATGAAATAGTGCCATTTGCCACAGCATGAGTGGACCTGGAGGGTATGATGCTTAATGAAATTAGTCAGACAGAAAAAGACAAATATTGTATGTTATCACTTATATGTGGAATCTAAGAGGCTACTTTTAAAAAATATTTATTTATAACAATAATTATTATTATTTTTGTTTGGCTGAGCCAGGTCTTAGTTGCAGCACCCAGGATCTTCAATCCTCATTATAGCATGCAAACTCTTAGTTGCAGCATGTGGGACCTAGTTTCCTGACCAGGGATGGAACTTGGGCCCCCTGCACTGGGAGCACGGAGTCAGCCACTGGTCCACCAGGGAGGTCCCAGAAGCTACTTTTTAAGAGGAGACTCTGGGGGACTTGTGAGGCCTCACAACATGTCCTTGGCCTCCATTCCAGTCTGTGGCTGTGTCTGGTCTTAATCCCACCTGCCAGGTCTAGGAAATTTTGCTCTTAAGCTATGGGAAGTGTCAGGGTGGTGGTAGTGGGTGACCAGGGGAACAGAATCCAGAACTCAGGGGACTAACATTCTTATAAAAAACAAAAGTGAGAAAGGGAGTTCAAGAAGAAAGCTACTTATAAAACACCCGTATGGGACTTCCTTGGTGGTCCAGTGGTTGGGACTCCATGCTTTCATTGCAGGGGGCACGGGTTCAATCCCTGGTTGGAGAACTAAGATGCTCGCATGCATGTGTGTGTGTGTCTGTGTGTAGTACAGCCAGAAAGAATAAAAAAAAAAAAATTTAAACACTTGTATAATATGAAAACAAAACAAAACAGATATATGAATAGAAAAAGAAAGTTGAAAGGCTATTTACCAAAACCTTGTCTTCCCCTACCCATGAGCTTGCAGTAATAAAAAATTTAAAATTTTTAAATTAAAAGAATTTTTTAAGTTCATGCTTTATACTGGATTCACTTACTTATTCACCAGGAAATTAACCAAGACCCCAGGCTCAACCGCCTCATTGCACTGTTTCTCTGGGGGTGTTTAAGGCAGAAGCTCTTGAAATTGTCTCTTTGATGGTCCAACCCCCCAACCGGGGGGTGACTCATCCAGACCATGCGCAATCGGGGAAATTTGTATTTCATACTTCTGTGTGAAAGAAAAAGAAACCCTCTAGGGATTTACATCAGAGTTTGCAAACTGGTCGGCCTGGTCCTTCCTGAGATAGTTTTGCTTGGCCTATCCATTGTTTTATCAATGTCATGAATGCTTGTGAGAGTTCACAGTAAAAATGCAGATTACTAGCTTCTCTTCTGAAAGGTCAGAAGACCTGGCAATCCAGGGTCCAATCGCAGCCACAGCTAGTCCCAGAGGTACACTGCCCCTTCCGACAGGGCATAGATGCTTCTCACAGGACCTGTCACGATCTGGTGGAAGTAACCCAGTGTCAGGTGCACGTGAGCATTCGGCCCAAACTTTTCTCCTTTATGTTGTTTTGTGAAATGTAAATTCCTCTGTGGGTATTTCAGCAGGTTTCCTTGGTTTACACTCACCGAATGGTTTCTGTTCCATAAAGATTTGGAGCAAAGGGAGTGTGATGGCTTAAAATCATGCCTCCGAATTCTCTGATCCTCTTCCCTCCAGTGGTTAGAACTCCTTGCTCACACTGCCAGGGCCCCAGGTTCAATCCCTAGTAGGGGAACTAAGATCCCATAAACTGTACAACGCGGCCAAAAAAAAGTACAATAAAAAGAAAAAAAAAAAAAGATGGAACCTAATCCATCTCTTTTTGAATACAGGCTGGACTTGGTTATTCACTTCTCACAAATAGATGTGGGGAGAGTGACAGTGGATGACTTTCAGAAGTGGGTCATAAAAGGAAAGCTTCAGAACCATTCCTGCTTTTAAGGGCTGCTTGCTCTGGGAGCCTGGCCCCTGTGGGAGGGAAATGTCCCAGGCCACAGGCAGAGTGCAGGTGTGCCAGCTGTCAGCCCACTCCCTTCACTGGAGCCCCAGCCAACAGCCAGCTTCAGCCACCAGATATGTGACAGAAGGAACCTCCAGAAGATTCCAGCCCCAGCCTATGAGCCACCCCAGGGGATCCCAAGTGGAGTGTAGGTGAGCTGTCCGGAAGGAGGCCTGCTCAAGTTATGGATTCATGAACAAAATGAATGTTGCTGGCCTTGTGTGTCTGGCTTTCTTCATTCAGTATGTTTTCAAGGTTCATCCACGTTCTAGCAGGTGTCAGTATACTTCATTCCTTTCTATGGCTAAGTAATAGTCCACTGTATAGATAGACAACATTTTCACATTTATTCATTCATCAATTGATGGACATTAGATTTATACTCAGTTTCTTTTTCACTCATGAATAACACTGCTATGAATATTCATGTACAAGATTTTCTGTGGCAGTGTTTTCCTATCTCTTGGGTATATGTCTAGGAGTGGAATTGCTGGGGCATATGGAAAATTCTCTAGTTAACATTTTACAGTATGCCAAACTGTGTTCTAAAGTGGCTGCATCATTTTACATCCCTACCAGCAATGTACATAGGTTCCAATTTCTCCACATTCTTACTAACATTTGTTATTATCTGTCTTTTGATTAGAGCTATCCTATGGGTGTGAAGTAGTATCTCATTGTGGTTTTGATTTGCATTTCCCTGAAGGCTAATGATCTTGAACATATATTTTTAAGTACTTTTTGCCCATTTATATATCTTCTTTGGAGAAAAATCTACTCAAATCCTTTACTTAGTTTTTAATTGGGTAATTTATTTTTGTTATTGAGTTGTAAGTTCTTTCTATAGTTTGAATATGAATCTCTTATGAGATATAAGATTTGCAAATATTTTCTCCCAGTCTGTGGGTTATCTTTTCACTTTTTAAAAAAACCAATTTTTATTTATTATGTATTTATTTACTTGGGGCTTCCCTGGTGGCTCAGACAGTAAAAAATCTGCCTCCAATGCGGGAGACCTGGGTTTGATCCCTCAGTCAGGAAGATCCCCTGGAGAAAGGAATGGCTACCCACTCCAGTATTCTTGCCTGAAAAATCCCATGGACAGTTGGCTGTGCTGGGTCTTCGTTTCTGCATGGGTTTTTTTTCTCTAGTTGCTGCTACTCTGTAGTTCTCACTGTGGTCACTTTTCTTGTTATGGAGCACGGGCTCTAGAGCACAAGCTCAATAGTTGTGGCACATGGGCTTAGTTACTCCACGGCATGTGTGATCTTCCCGGACCAGGGATCGAACCGTGTCTCCTGCATTGGCAGGCAGATTCTTCACCGCTGAGTCACCAGGGAAGCCTTGATCTTTTTATTTTCTTGATCATATTATTTGTAGCACAAGTTTTTAATCCTGAAAAGGCCCATTTTTTTAAACCATCATTTAATTATTTTTTATTGAATTATAATTTTTACTTTGTTCCAGGTGTACAGCTAAGTGATTCATGTATATATATATATATATATATATATATATACACACACACACACATATAGTTGCCTATATATATAGGCAACTATATATAGTTACACACACACACACACACACACACACACACACACACACATATATATATATATACCAACTTATTTTTTTGCTTTGGTTGTTCATGCTTTTGGTGTCATGTCTAAAAAAAATTGCCTAACCAAGATTTGCTCCTATGTTTTCTCCTAAGAGTTGGATAGTCTTAGCTCCTATATGTAGGTCATTGCTCCATTTTTAGTTTATTTTTCTGTATGGTATGAGGTCAGGGTCCAACTTCATTCTTTGCAGGTGGATCCCACTTTCCCATGTTAAAAAGGCTGTTTGGGGAGCATCTCTGGTGGTCCAGTGGCTGAGACTCCACATTCCCAATGCAGAGGGCCCAGGTTCCATCCCTGGTCAGGGAACTAGATCCCACATGCTGCAACTAAAGATTCTACATGCTGCAACTAAAGACCTAGTGCAGTCAAATAAATAAATATTTAAAAAAAAGACTGTCCTTTCTTTCATTGAATAGTCCTGGCACCCTTGTTGAAAGTCAGCTGACCATCTCTGTGATAGTTTCTTTCTGGACTCTTTTCTAGTCTATCCCATTGGTCTATATGTCTGTCCTTATGCCAGTGTAAACCATCAAGCTTGGGAGTGACTTTTATGCAACCATGGTAACTGGAAGAGGAGACAGCAGGGAGGGGAATGGCTAGAAGAGATCAAGTGTAAGATGGAGAAGGAGAAGGTGGCTGAAGGAAGAAGAGACAGGAATCTTCCTTGCTCCTTTTTGAGACTCCTTAAGCCTATTCTCTGCTTAAATTTGCAGACCCTAAAAATGCCAGTCTTAAAAAAAAAAAGCCACCCTTGCACATGCACAAGTGGTTTCTTCCAACCCAGGCAATGGGTCATGAGGGCTGCTCATTTCTGGGGAACTGAAATCTCATGGCGTAACAAAACAAGTAGGCCAATTTAGAAAGGTTTCAGGCTTGGCCTTCTCAGTCCCACCCTTTTAGCTTGAAGTCATTAGTTGGGGGCATTGTTAGGACTTGTGTAGACCTTGCAAATCTAGCAGACTTGGGGATGGGAGTGACAGAGGCAAAAGTTCAGCCTTGGCCCAATTGGCCAGACTCACAGTTAACCTCCAAAATGTGTTCAGGGTCATGCATCCACCAGCTAGCAAGATTAATCTGTAGGGGAAGGCCAGGCAGATAAGCAACAACTGCAAACTCCTACAATTTTCCTTCTAGGACTGTGAACATAGGATGTGCCTGAAGACCAGAAACTATTTGTTATTTTAAGCATCACGCAGGCTTGAGTCAAAAGGAATTTCTGCTTCCAAAGTTCACATCCTTAGCATTTCCTTCCATCTTCTTCCTCCTCCTCCCATTCCTTCCTCCTTCTAGTAACCATTTCTCCTCCTCCACTGCCCCTCTACAATCCAAAGCAGGAACTACCCTGAATTAAGTACATATCACTCTTCTTGTTTTTGTATCTTTACTAACTGGTCAGAAACTCATTAAAAGCATAACATGGTACTTGGCCTATTTGGAAATGTTAGAGAAATATGTCATGCTTTACCCATTCTTCTGTAACTTGCCTTCTATTTTGGTCAATATTATGTTTGTGACATGCATCTGTCTTGGTTGGTGTCTAATATCTCTTTGGTTGACTACAAACCAATTTATTTATTCGCTTGCCTGCTCAAAACACCCCCTTCCCAGAGAGGCCTTCTGTGTCCTGATTATTCATCTAAAGCTGAGTTTTTCTTTCTTCTTCCTCCTCTGCCTCTTGTAATATAAACAAATTGAGGGAAAAAAAGCAGTTTCCAAAAATCAAATTGGTCCCCTGCTAACTCTGATCCTAGTCCTCTTTTATAGCACTTGTGGCTGAAGGAAAGTTGTTTACTTTCGGGCCCACCAAGAAATAGATGGCCAGGACTTCCCTGGTGGTCCAGGGATTAAGAATCCACCTGCCAATGCAAGGGACACAGGTTCGATCCCTGGTCTGGGAAGATCCCACATGCCACAGGGCAATTAAGCCTGTGCACCCCAACTACTGAGCCCGTGCTCTAGAGCCTGTGATCTGCAACAAGAGAAGCCACTACAGTGAGTACCATGCACACCACAACTAGAGAGTGGCCCCTGCTTGCCACAACTAGAGAAAGCCCATGGGCAGCAAAGAAGACCAAGCACAGCCAAAAAAAAAAAAGTAGATGCCAAGATGGGATTAGACAGGAAAGTCAGTCACTGGGGAGGAAGGAGGAAAAGGTAAGGACATTGTTCAGACCTCAATCAGGTCAGACACGTGGAAGGAGAGGTGAAGGAATATTCTCAGGATGCAGCGTAGTTCCCAGCAAGCTCCAGCCAGGCTGTGGAGAGTCTTGAGCTAAAGTCAACCAGTGGAGGAACCCTGCATCTCGCCAGAATGAGGGGCCTCAGTACTGCTGCTGTGCTCAGTCACTGGCTGGGAACAGCCCCCAGGGAAGTGTGACCTTGGCCTGAATTCAGTAGTGGTTCCTGAGGAGAAAGACAGCCGGGGCCTTCCATGAAATAAAATCCCCGTGCGGCAGGTCTGAACAGTCGGCTCTCGTGCCTGGCACACCCCTCCCCAACAGCTTGGTTCTGCCTGCCTGCCTGGCTGATCAATCCTCTCATTTGTCCAAATCAGAGGGCTCTGGGAAGGAGGGTGCTGTGGACTGAATCTCGGTGTCCCCCTCAAATTTCATGTGTTGAAAGCTTAACCCTCAATGTGCTCATATTTGGTGATGGGGCCTTTAGGAGGTAATTGGGTCCTAAAAGTGTAGAGCCCTCATGAACGGGATTAGTGCCCTTTAAGAAGAGGCCAGAGCGCTAATTAACTCCTTTCTGCCATATGAGGATGCAAGGAGAGGTTGGCCATCTGCACCTCCGAAGAGACCCCTCCCCAGAACCTACCCATGCAGTCACCCTGATCTCGAACTTCTAGCCTCCAGGACTGTGAGAAAGAAATTTCTTCTGTTTATAACGTTTCCAGTCTATGGTATTTCATTACAGCAGCTTGAATAGACTAAGACAGTGTCAGACAGGAGAGACACCCCCTCCCCTGAACCAGACCCAAATCCAAACCCCAACTTCTGAACCTGGGCTTTGGGAGGGGTCTTAGTGGGGAGGGGCTGCACAACTTTTGGGGCCTTGTTTTTGACAGGACCCTAAGACCTTTTAGAACAGGAAGAAGAGTGACTAGATCATAAATGTTTTAACCTGTCTTTGTTTCATCTTTCTCTGCGGCAACAGTTATGAGAGACATTGAGAAAAGTCTGAGATGAGAATTACATTTTCTTTTCTTTCCCCTCCCCAACTTATTATTTTGAAATTTTTCAAACCTATGAAAAGTTGGAAGAACAGTTTAATACACCCTTTGCCTAGATTCACCAATTATTATTTTGCTTTTGTTATCTGTGTGTGTGTATAGTCTTTTTCGTTGCACCATTTGAAAGTAAATTACAGACATCATGATAATTCTCCCTTAAACACCCTAGCATACATCTTCCAAGAATAAGAACATTTTCTTACAAAAACCACAATGCTGTTATCACTCCTAAGGAAATTTACATTTATTCAATAATATCTGCTAACTTATAGTCTTTATTTCAATTTCCCCATTGACTATATAGTGATAGAAACCACATCATTGGTTGCCTGGGGTGAGGAGAATGTTGAAAGCAAAAAGGTGCAAGGGAACTTTGGGGGGTGATGGAAATATTAGATTCTTGATTGGGAGTGGTGGTTACATGGGTGTAAAATTGTCAAAACTCATAGAGCTGTACATTTTAAATGGGTGCCTTTTATTTTATCCAAATTATACCTCAATGAGATTGAATTTAAAAAATTTTTCCAGTAGTCACAAAAGTGTTTATTAACTATTTTTTCCCTGATCTAGGGAACTATCAAGGTTCATGCATTGCATTCGGAGAAGGCAATGGCACCCACTCCAGTACTCTTGCCTGGAAAATCCCATGGACGGAGGAGCCTGGTAGGCTACAGTCCACGGGGTCGCTAAGAGTCGGACACGACTGAGCGACTTCACTTTCACTTTTCACTTTTATGCATTGGAGAAGGAAATGGCAACCCACTCCAGTGTTCTTGCCTGGAGAATCCCAGGGAGGGGGGAGCCTGGTGGGCTGCCTGTCTATGGGGTTGCACAGAGCTGGCCATGACTGAAGCGACTTAGCAGCAGCAGCAGCAAGCATTGCATTTCATTGTCTTGTCTCTTCAAACTTCTCTAGTCTAGAATGTTCCCTCCTGCTTTTGGTTTTTTATGGCAGTGATTAAGAAATAAAGCCAGACCACTTGTTTTGCAGAATGTCCCACATTCTGGGTTTATCCATTTCCTCATGATGGGATTTGGTTCTGCATTTTTGACAAGCACACTGTAGAGGTGCTGCTGTGTCCTTTTTATTCTTATTCATCATGTTGGGAGGCATATGGTACCAGTCTCTTCCTCTCCAGGGGAAGCTCACATTGTCAGCTAAAGACACAGGGTCAGCCATTTCTTTAAGCAACCCCTGGTTCTTGAGAGTGGAGAATGGTATTTAGAAACCAAGAACTTGGTCCTGGATGTGTTCATTGCTACTGGGGTATCAATGTTTTGGAGGCCCTTTTAATGGGCAGACGGAGCTTGGAAGTCCAAGTTGTATTTGTTTAAATAGAGAGTTGACAATTCAAACCCAACACCGCAAGGTTCTTTCTCCCTTCTGCACATTCCATATTCATATCTCCCTTCTCACACAGAGGTCATGACATTACCAACATATTTATCATTTGTTCTATCTTATAATGTGTATAAAATTATAAAATACTTTCAATAAAATACAATATCAATACAAGTATCACTACAAGAGATCTGCTAAGTAAATTTCATGATATCTTTGTAGTTATTTTTGTCCTGAGAATATATTCCACTACAGATGTACACTCTGTGTACTGTTTAAAACTGACTTGAGCTAATTCTTTTCTCTGTGTGGTATATATTGTCAATGCGATACAAAGTTTCATTTGTTCCTGTTTATATTCAAATTCAGCACTTATCCTTATTCATCTATTTTTGTTTTTTGAATATTTAAAACATTAAAAACTATATAACAGGCGTACACAGTGTCTTGCCCCATTCCTGACTGAGCTTTTGTCATTGAGAACTAGTTTGCTGTAATTTCTCTTTCAGACAGTTTTCCAGTGAAGAAGTCATCACCAGACAGTAGAGATAAGGAAGGAAAACAAATCTATCTGCAAGAATTTACAAACTGTATGTGATGCTGCTGCTGCTGCTAAGTCGCTTCAGTCGTGTCTGACTCTGTGTGACCCCGTAGACGGCAGCCCACCAGGCTCCGCCATCCCTGGGATTCTCCAGGCAAGAACGATGAGACAGGATCACTTCAGGGTCTTTTTTTTAAGTATACAACATTTTATCTTTTTAATAAATTTATTTATTTTAGTTGGAGGCTAATTACTTTACAATATTGTGGTGGTTTCTGCCATACACTGACATGAATCCGCCACAGGTGTACATGTGTTCCCCATCCTGAACCCCCCTCCCACCTCCCTCCCCATCCCATCCCATCCCTCTGGGTCATCCCAGTGCACCAGCCCCTGTCTCATGCATGGAACCTGGACTGGAAATCCATATGAAAGTATACAACTTTTTAGAAAGGGGAATCTAAGCATTTACCTAGTGCCTACTACCTGTTGGGCACTGTGCTTGGTGCTCTCATTTAATCCTCACAACTCAGAAAGACAAGTATTGATATTCATTAGAAACAACAACAACAAAACTTTTATTGTGGAAAATTTCAAGTATACCCCAAAGTAGAGAGAGTAGTGCAAATAAACCTCCATGTATCCACCATCCGCTTCAGTTATCAACTGATGATCAGGCTTGTTTTGTCTATACTTACCTCCTCCTTCCCCCACCTCCTGGATGATTTTGATGCAAAAGATCCTGCCATTTCATCCATCAATATTTCAGCATGTATTGTTAAAAGATAAGGTCTCTACCAAAAAAATAAATAAATAAATAAAGCTTGGTGTTCCTATTTCTCTGGTTTTCACAAATATTTCTTAGTTTTAGTTTGTTCAGAGTCTAAGATCCTTATTTTACAATTTCAGTATTTTTCTTAAGTCTCCTGTTAGTCTATGGCTCCCACTCCACCTGTTTTTTTTTTCCCACTTACAACTTGAAGAAACCAAATCATGTGCCTTATAGAGCTTCAATCTGGCTTTTGCTTGAATGCATACACATACTGTCCTAACATGTTCTTTTGTCCCTTTCGTCACTCCAAATCTTTGTTGTGATGAGACAGAACGGAGGAGCGTACACTCGCCTGACACTTTTACTTCTGGTAAATTACAGAATAAATCTAAACACTGTCCAGTATGGTAGCCCCTTGCCACAAGTAGCTACTGAGCACTTGAAATGTGGCCAGTCCAAATTGATATACATTAGATAATCCAATAAAATATATATTTGATTTTAAAAAAAGTTTTAGTAGAAAAAAACAAAAGTAAAGTATCTCATTAATAATGATTTTTATGGGCTTCCTTGGTGGCTCAGTGGTAAAGAATCCACCTGCTAATGCAGGAGACATGGTTTCCATTCCTGATCCAGGAATATCCCACATGTTGTGAAAAAACTAAGCCCATGCGCCACAACTACTGAGCCTGTGCTCTAGAGCCTGGGAACTGCAACTACTGAGCCCACGTGCTGTAACTACTGAAGCCTGCATGCCCTAGAGCCTGTGCTTGGCAACAAAAGAAGCCACTGCAATGAGAAGCTCCTGCACCACAATTAAGAGAGTAGCCCCCAACTCGCTGCAACTAGAGAAAAGTCCACGTGGCAATTAAGACCCAGCACAGCCAAAAGTAATAAATAAAAAAATGCCAGTCGAGAGGTTACACCTTTAAAAAAATTTTTTATATTGGTAACACATTGAAATGGTAATACTTTGGATACATTGAGTTAAAATATAAAAATTAATTTCATTTATTTTTTTTCCCACTTTTAAAAATGTACCTGCTAGGGAATTCCCTGGCTGTCCAGTGGTTAGGACTCATGTTTTCACTGCCAAAGTCCTGGATTCAATCCCTGGTTGGGGAACTGAGAGCCTGCAAGTGGTGCAGCACCCGGCCAAAAAAAACCTCCATAAAAAAGAAGTAACAACCCAAAACACCTCTAAAAAAATGTAGCTACTAGAATACTCTAAATTATACATTTGACTCACATTGTTTCTATTGGGCAATGCTGCTCTGGAGGCTCATCCCTTTCAGGTTCAGTTTTTTGGTAAGACTACTTCATAGGAGGCCAAGTGTTTGCTTATCAGGAGGCTCAAAATGCCTGGTTGTTCCTTTTTGTGTTTTCTTTCTATTTTTGGTAATGTTGGCATTTATGACTGGTCATTGCCTAGATCTACTATTTCATTAAGGGCTGTAAAATGGTAACACCTTATATTGGCTGTAATTTCATGGAGGAAAGGCAGAGAAATGCTTAATTTTTTCCCCGTTATTTGCCAGTTTTGAAATAATGAGGTTTTCCCTAACATTCCTCCAAAGAGATCAATGAGTTTGTTGTTTTATATATCATTATGAACTCATGCATTTGAACATATTTAATATGTACAGTACTCTCCCCTAATCAATGAGGGATACATTCCAGGTCCCCTCAGTGGATGGCCTGAAATTAGAGATTTGATGACCCAGTTGGCTACTAAGTGACAAAAGGGCAGGTAGCATATACAGTGTGGAAAAGTTGGACAAAGGGATATGTCCTGGGCAGGACTGAGCAAAATTTTATCATGCTACTCAGGACAGTGTACAATTTAGAACTTATGAATTGTTTCTGGGATTTTCCATTTAATATTTTTGAATCAAGGTTGACCATGGGTGACTGAAACCACAGAAAGTGAAACTGCAGACTGGGGGTAGGATGGAGGGGAACTACTCTGTATTTGTTGCAGTTATCCTCATTGATGCTTAAAAGTGGCCTGTATTTATAGGGGCTTCTCCAAGTTGGCTACTGAATCTCTCTGACACAGCCCCACCAGCTTATATTGTGTGTATGTCCATACACCCTGCCAACTCTCACTGCAATCAACCATTTCTCAAAGGACCCTCAATTCTCTTTAGTGGGAAAAGGTATTTAGCATTCACAGTTTGGGAGTTGTTTAGTCACTAAATTGTGTCTGATTCTTCTGCGACCCCATGGACTGGGCCCCTCAGTCCATGAGATTTTCCAGGTAAGAATACTGGAGTGTGTTTCCTTCTCTAGGGGATCTTCCCGACCCAGGGATCAAATCTGTGTCTCCTGCATTAGCAGGTGGATTCTTTACGACTGAGCCAATGGGAAGAATGACCTTCATCCAGGAGAGAACCTCAGTTGGAAGCCAGTCCGCCCTTTAACTCCAGCCCAAATGCAAATACAAAGAGCTAAATACCTTGGAGTTGTTCTTCTTTGCTTTAATTTGGGCTCTTGGGGGCCCCTCGTTGCCTGTACTTCAGGCTCATCAGAGCTCTTTCATTTCAATCATTTCTCCAGGTCTGTTTCGGTTTTTGTGTGACCATTCCCACCTGCTGTCTGAGATGACATCCTAAAAAACAAAAGTTCAGCAAAACTGTTAACACTGGTTTTAACTTTTCCGGTGGGGAATGGGAGAAAGGGTTGGTTTGGGATGACAAGAACCTCTATTTCTGAAATGTTGAGATTCTTTTTTTAAAAACAAAGTGTATTTTTTTATGATTAAAAAAATAAATAAATAATAGGGCTCCCTTGGTGGCTAAGTGGTTAAGAATCCACTGGCCAATGCAGAAGACATGGGTTTGATCCCTGGGCCGGGTAGACCCCACATGCCTGTGCGCCACAACTATTGAGCCTATGCTCTAGAGCTCAGGAGCCGAGAATACTGAGCCCACACGCCACAACTACTGAAGCCCGCATGCTGTAGAGCCCATGCTCTGCAACGAGAGGCACCGAAGTAAGAAGCCCACACACTGCAAAAAGTGGCCCCTGCTTGTTGCATCTAGAGAAAGCCCACGCAGCAAGACCCAGCATAGCCAAAAATAAATTTAAAAATATATATTTTTAAAACTAATAAATAAAGTGGAAAAATTGAGAACACCGTTCTCTGATTTCCTTGTCTTCAGGATATATTCCAAACTTCATTTGGTACTTACCAACAATAGACTCCTGATACGAAGAACCAACTCACTGGAAAAGACCCTGATGCTGGGAAACATTGAAGGTGGGAGGAGGAGGAGAAGGGGGCAACAGAGGATGAGATGGTTGGATGGCATCACTGACACAATGGACATGACTTTGAGTAAGCTCTGGGAATTGGTGATGGACAAGGAAGCCTGGTGTGCTGCAGTCCATGGAGTCGAAGAGTCGGACATGACTGAGCAACTGAACAATGGGCTCTCATCTCACATCTGACAGTACTGGATTTCTCTGTTCCCACAAATGACTCTTTCCCCACCTGCCAGGTCACAGAGCTTGCAGGACCCCTTCCTCCCCATACTTTAAGACCCCACTCAAGTACATCATCTCCATGGCCCCTTCCATCGTCTCTGCCTAGGTGTTCTCAGAGTTCACTATAAGACTGAAAACCACTAAGAGCATTCTGATCACAAACGGAGTTGGTACAAGGAATCTTTGGGAGGGCTGGAGGAACGTGTCAAGGACTACACCAGAACCACTGGATTTAAGAACAGTCTGTTGAGGTTGTCATCCAGCACTACTGCATCTCATTACTCACAAAGCTAAAGACCCACTGTTGAAAGGCTGATTGAGTCACTCCAACTGTCCAGCATGTCTCCTTAACCTTATCAGCAGCCTGTAAAGCAGGAAGACACCTCTCCCTCATTCTGCCTTCCAAACCTACCCACGATTTAGAATTCTAGCTGCAAGGGAGTCTAGTAATATTCAGGTTTCTAGCCTCTGCAATGAAGAAATGAATTAAAACATGCAGGATGGAAACTGAGTGCCAACTGATAGTACCCAACAGAGATACTGCTGTAAGAAGTAAGAGCAGGAGAATAGCAGAGTGGTCATAACTACAAGCCTTGACTATTGGGGCAAGCAAGTTTGGACTTGATGCTAAAACGTAACAGAAAAACATGAGGTCTGGAGAGAAAAGTGACATAATAAAAGTACTGTTTCTGAAAAAATACTCCTAAAGATAAAGGGTTAGCTATGATGAAGCTTCTGTAGTCCACCAAGGTCAAAGGCAGTGTAAAAGTTTTCTAGGCCACCATAGACTAGGTACAGAAGGATCTGAGAACCATCACAATATATGTCTATGAATTGAGCAGCTGGGATAGAACTTCAAATTGTCTTCTGAGTCTCACTGAAAGAGACTTCCCTGAAATCTTCTAGTCTGTTTCAGTTCATAGAGACTATAAACTGGCCTAAAGTTATCTATAGGGTACTGATCATCAACAACACTTAAAAAAAAAAACTGACAACAGTAATGTTTTAGGAAAATACATAAGGACACAAAGTACTTCAATTTTCTCCTTTCCTCAACAGGTTTATTGCCTTTTAAGAAAATTTTTGTAAAATATAAATACAAAGGCAGAGAATTTACTTACAAAGTTAAAACACAGGTTTCATACATAAACACACACTTCAGAAAATTTTAGTTTTATGTACAATTTCAAGCAACCTCAACATATTATGTTAGTTTTCAATATTTTACAGGGTACAGAAAAAAATAGCTCAAAGTCTTCTTTAAATAAGAGCATAAAATGTTTAAACATATAAACAATCCGGTTTGATGCGTGAAAACTAATTTCACAGCTTTTAAATTAGGATACAAAAGTTTCATACAATTAGTTGTTGTGTGTGGATATGGTTTGAATTTACATTACATACTACTGGATCAACTCCAATAGCATTGACCTGGCCCGAGCAGGTACACTGTAAACAAAACATAAAGTTACAACATTGCCAAGCGCCTTCCCCGAATTCAACCCCCCAAACCAACCACACGGTTCTGACCACACTCTCAACAGTTACGGCCTCTGTCATGGGAGCTTTACATGAAATTAAGTCAAAGTGTGGAGCTCCTTTTCCTTGTTTTTTTTTTCTCCTTAAAAAAGAAAAGAAACAAATGTTCCGAGTAAAAACAAACATATCCCAAAGCATGTGTGCACTGAAAAGTAAAGAAACATTTTTAACAACTTCATAAAAACTGACTTAAAAGTTTAAAAAGAAAAAAAAATGCATTTCTGAGTCCTTCCGACTGGAGTCATGTCTCTTATATAAAGAAGAGATATTTTCATATGTAATAGTGTCCCTTCTTTACAGAAATAGTCGTATTATGACACATATGCACAAGGATAAACACTATGACACACTGTACATGGCGGGCCCTGGCGAGCTCACCAGCAGTCGTCTGAGCCCATGTCGCTGGGGTGGAGCCACTCCATGGATGAGCCCAGCAGAGTCTGAAGCTCGTTCGTGAACTCCACCAGATCTAAGAGCTCCTTGCTTTCAGGGTTAAAGGCTTCTAGGTCTTTGGAGCAAGAGAATAAGAGGCTTGCTGACACTTGCCGGTAGAACTCAGCCTCTGCAATGGTGACAATTTCCACGTTTGGGAAATTGCAGCGGAATATGCGGGAGGACATTTTCAGTTTCTTGAGCACATCTGAAAGCAATAGCCAGTTCCGAGGCCTGCACCAGAGAAAGACAGTGGTTTGAGTTTCTGGCAAAATTAAAAGCTCTCCCAACTATGAACTACCTGTCTCCTGGCGCTAACAAGGGTCAGTTTCTTCTGCTTTGATTACTTTGCTCACTCCACTTCTCACTAAGATCTACTTCTAGCAGGGAACTCTGGACCCATCTGCATGTATTAAGAGACCATCTAGAACAGATCAGCCAATTTAGACCTAAGTGGGAGCAGCACCCATGAATGAGCCTCGTCACAGGCCGCCCTGGCACCTCTGGAACTGATGGACACATCCCAGGCAAAGGCTTGGTCCCTCGGCTCCAGCCACAACTCAGGTCACCTTGTCCAAGTGAGTCCCCCCCCCCCTTCTAGTCACGAGGGAAAACTAGTCTGTTTGTGAACCCAAGGCAGATGGCAAACAACTCTGTGATCTCTCCTCTCTTCCGACCCTCATGGAGAGAGCATGAGAAACAGATAAGGTTGCCTGTCTTTCCTTTCCCATACCTCCAACCTGCCCCCTCAGTGTTGCTGCGAGTGAGGCTTTCTTGAAGGAAGGAGGTACAATCCTTCCCTGCTGTCCCTTGCCATGCTTCATGAGCTCTATTCCTAAGAGACCGTCACCACGAGGACAGACACATTCCCAGGCTCACATTCCAAGGAGGATGCTACTCCTTAAGCAAGGGGTCAACACACAGCAGAGCAAGGTCTCCTGACGTGTTCACCCGGGAGGACTGGGTACAGTGGCACAGTGGCCTGACCAATGGGGGCAAGACTCGATCTGACCCAGTCCGGGGACGCAGAAGATTCCAGGTGCCACATACGGCTTTCCCTAATCTTACACAAGGAGAAGTTATATCAGTGTCATCCAGTGGACCCTGTGTGCCTTGGAAGGCCCCTACAGTCGTCCTTTGTGGGGGGCTCTAGGGTGTATTCCGATGACGGCGGTTTGCTGGGATCCCCACCCCACCCCCCCCTTTCCTGCCCAAGTTCTACTGCAGTATGTGAAGCTGGTGGACACTTGGTGAGGAATCCACTCACCCCCTACCCCTCGACCCTCATCTGCTGCTTCTCAACCTCACGCCGGGGATGCTCACCCTTGAGCGACGGACACTTGGACATTATAACACGGCAAGAGGGGGCTATCTGAGAATTCGAATTCGAACACATCGCTACAGGTGTCGTCATCATCGTCCTCGTCCTCTGGTCCAGGGGGGTTTGCTAAAATGTCATAACCACTTTCATCATCCGGTTCTAAGGGAGGGCAAACGAGAGAGAGAGGGATTGGTTAAGCCAGAGCAAGATTCCAGCTGTTCTCCAAACAGGAAGTCTTTCCCACGTCAGCCCTGCTCATGGCACCTGCCCCAAGCCTTCATCCACACTAGAGAAAAGTTCTGTAACTCATGCACATCCTCCTCGCCCCACTGAAACGAACAAGGCTGCTCACCACACACAGAGCTGCCATAGAACTCCCAGGAGCTACCGCTGTGGCTGTTGCTATTGCTATTGCTGCTGCTGTCATCATCATCACGACCCTGTAGGTCGTTTAAATAATCTGGAAAGAGAGAGGGAAACAAGGTTAACACCTGCTGTTGAGAGGCAAATGCTGGTGGAGGTCAGGAGAATCTCAAGCTGGGGCTGGCAGGTTATCTCCAGACAAGTCCCTCTGCACACGCCTCCAGGTATCTAACTAAAAGCTGCATATGCATCTACCCGCCTTCCCAAGTGACAGTCCGCCTCACTGCCCCTGCCTGCCAAACAAAAGCTAGGCCTGGCCAGCTCAGAATTTTCCAGCCATCCCATGCAACACTCAAGTATGTATCTGTCTGACAGACTAATGTTATGCCAACTTTCCCAGTAAGTGTAATTTAGAGTAAATGAGGTGGGGTGGGGGTGGGGGGAACCTGGCCCATCTAGATGCCTGAACCAGACCATTTCGTGATCTCTGTCATACCTGTTAAGAACTTTTCCATAAGTTCGCTGTGGGTCATTTTCATGATGGTTCTACCTGAGTACGTGGCCAGGGTGGGGTCAGCACCATAGGAGAGGAGCAAGCGGACAATTTCCAAATGATCATTCTCGACGGCATCGTGGAGAGGCCTAGGAGAGGCGCGGGGGATTGATTATACCTGTGGACATGATGTTTGCCTCTAACGACACAAAGGCAAAATGGAGTGTGTGTGGTCAAGCTGTTGTTTCACCAAGGAGGGGAGTGTACAGTCACTGCCGTTCCACATGGCCAAACTGAGGCACTGTGACTGGCCCACTGTCAAATGATGAATCACTCTATTATTATTTCTACACTTAACCCCTTATAGGACTGATGAAGAGACTATCTCAGACCTAATTCTCGAATGCAAATCTCTCTTAATCCACTTAGCCTAAGGAGGAACTCAGGCCATGATGAAAACTTTCCCAATGAACTTAAATAGTTAGACTGTAGGAAGATAACTTATGGGGGGAAAAAATTCCAACATCATGGAAGCCAACATGACAAGCAACTGTTTATACCATTTAAAGAAAAAAAAAAAACAAAGATTGCCATTTCTAATAGAAACCAGGGGCAAAGTAGAACCTCTCCTGAAACCAACCTGGAGATCAATGATCAACCCTCTGGCTCAGAAGCAGTCGGCAGGCAGGGTGAGTTCTCAGGAGGATACAGAGTCCTTCCTGTGTCTACTGGGATTGGGAACACGGCCCACAGTCCCATCTGGAAAGAATGCTTTTTGGAAACCATGAACCACCAAATACATTTCAGTTTTGCTCATTTTATGACTGTCAGGAAAGCCCTAGTGCCCCGCCTCCTGGTAGCATCCCAGGCACAAACCAGAAGATGCTTTGGCTGACTCAGACCTGAGCCTCTGGCCAATAAACCAAGGTCAAGGACAGAGTGGGGGCCGGGGGTGTGGGTGACCATGGCAGATCCTCAAAAGCCACTGGCTGCTGGCCCTGTCTGTACTCCAGGGACTTTCAATGTACGTGTACTTTAAATACAGTGATTGAACAGATGCTGGTAAAGAGTCCAGGGTTGTAAAAGGCAACACCCCTCATTATCCATGCAGGCTCAACAATTTCGAGGATTTCTGTCCATGAGAGCATCACTAAGTTTTCAAGTTCTATGTAAATTTCCCAGAAAGATGTTTGATTCCACCAGTGTGCTTACATGGTGCTCACACGCCATCTTTCCTCCTGGGGTTCCCCACCACTCACCTGGTCCCATCCTGGGCACTGCAGTTGACATCAGCGCCATATTCAAGGAGGTGTCGTACAATATTGAGCCATCCCCTTGCACAAGCTTCATGCAGGGCACAGTAACCCGCGTTGTCTCGATGGTTCACATCACAAATCTTATTCTCCAAGCAGTACAAGACTACTTCCTGTGGGAGGAAGGTAGGGGATGCTATCAGACTACCACACCGTGAACCTTCCAAGGGTGGCCTTTCCATAGCTTGGCAGTGCCCACTTTCAAAGGCATACATCCTTGGATCTAACAGCCCACTGAAGTGCGGTGGGCATATTGGTGAGGGGGCAAAAGCGTGTGGGAAGGGCTTGGAGATGCAGGTAGCATTGTTTAGGGCTCTGCTGCCCCAGTGGCCTGGCCCCAGGTAAGCTGCCCTTGAACTTCTCCCAAGCTTCCATAGGGCTGCTGAGAAGATGTATTCAGACAGCCATGAAACCCCTCAGCCCAGGGGCTGGTATGGCCCATACAAAGGTGCCACAGCTGATAACATCTTAGATGACACAAGGCCAAGTATAGATCATTCTCCCTTGACTGGTCTGTTCCTTTGGTGGCAACAGTTGACAACACAGGTTTAAGCATTGATGACTGATACTTAAAGAGAGCTGAAATCCGCTGAAGAACACCTCTAAGGTTAGAGAAGGAGGGACAGACACCCAGGTCAGCTATATCCTCACGCCCCCAGTGAAGACCCCAAATCAGAACCTAGGCCTCAAATGCTATTTGTATGTTCAACAGAATCAAACAGAAGCTTTCTCTATCCATCCTCAAGGAATGACACAAAATGCTCCAAATAACCCCACCCTCTACTCTGCCTCACCCTACCCTGCAACCTACACATTTCAAGAAGCAAATAAAACAAGTCTACCATTCCCCGTTCCCCGAAGGTGTTCTGTGTCAAGACTATGCGTTAGAATCACTGTTATTAATCTTACTTCTTTGGCGTGTTAAAATATTAATATGAACCGCTCCCAGTTAGCAGAGTGGTAATTTATTCAATGTTTTATTACCTTGATTAAGAAAGTTTTCAAACACATCGAAAGCATTTGCCACCAGAAAACACATTATACTTGTCTTCTTCCAAGTCATGCCCAGCAGAGAGCTGTCAGGTTCTGAGAGCCAGGGGTAGGCAGAGTGTGCAGGCAGCCCAACGCACAGTCGACTTGGTAAAGGGGGACCAGACAGGGTCAGAGCAGGCCTCCTTGCGACAACTCTTAACTAACTCATCTGTGTAACCTACAACAGGGTCCATTCTAGCCACTCGTAGACGTGAGATGGGTTATGTAAAACCTTTTATGACCTTTGGAGGACATGCCAATCAAAGGTGACCGCTCACTTGTGAGTGAACTTGCAAGTTCCATGTGCTTAGTCCATGAACCTAATAGGACATGCTGGTAAATCTGGCCATTGGTGAGGTCAGTGTGGCAGCTTCCTTCCAAAACAAGGGGAGGAAGGGAAAAGGCATGCCCATGAAGGTGTTTCTTTGTTCAGATCCCAACCTACCAGAAAGCCCACAGTCCTCTGGGCTCCCGGGCCACCTATCCTGAGCCTTGGTATCCAGGATACTGCATGAAGCTGCTGCTCCCTTAGCAGGCCCTCAGTAGCCAGACTCAAGCGGATGGCCACAAGCTAATGGAGCTGTGTGCCTCAGTCAGGGAGAGGGCCCATCACGTGACTCCAGATCAGGTCTGAATGCCACCAACTGTTGTGTACAGATCAGTTTACCCCAGGTCCTGGCGGCCTGCCTGGGTCCTACCAACCCGGGATTTATTTGCTCTGACAATCATGGCCTTCACCTGGAAACCTTCATTGCTACCAGGGCCGATTCAAGGGGACCTAGAAATGAAAGGCCATCAAAGCTGACGGGTAAGTCAAATCTCTGTTCCTGGAGGACATCAGCAAAGGCAGGAGCCCCATGGCCCGGTCTGACCTAACTCAACCGTGTTGATGCTTCTATTTACACAGTGCTTCTCACTGCCCCAGATAAGGACGTCTTCTGTCATCCCACGGGAACCCAGGAGATGTCAGGAAAGGAAGGTAGTACCATCCTCATTGAACACTGAAGAGAAATCGAGGCCCAGAGAAATTAAACCCCAAGTTCAATTAACATGAAGTACTAGACCTATAATTCAAGTCTTTGGTAGCTGGTTGGCTGGCAAGATTCAAAACGCCCAAGGGATGCAATCTAGCCATGATGAGCATCCCACAGGCCATCTCTATTGGGGTCAGTGGGCTAACCACAGTCTCCTAGCTGGGAGGGAGTTGGTCTCTAAACGGATGGCAACCGCTGTTACCAACAGAGAGAAAGGTGACGAGGTCAGGCAAGTCTGTCTGCCCAACACATCTCTTGGTTTATTTTCTCTGCTAGAAATGGGAGTGTTTGTAGGGCAGCCCACCCATCTCCAAACAAAATCGAACTGTTTTTGTTGGACAACTCTCTGTTAAGCGGCTATAAGCTGAACGCCATTAACCGCAAAATGTAACCATAAAGGCCATAAACCTGACGTTGTTAATTAATTAAATGCCTCATTAACTTTTTTAAAAACATGATTTATTCAATTCATAGAAAATTTAACCATTACCACTAAACGCACACGCATGGGGTTGCACGTTGGCATTTTAGCCAAAGAGGCAGAAGCCTTTTTCTGGAGAGGGAAAGGTTTGAGGTCTCTGGCCACGCAAGTGATCTATTGAAAGCAGATCTGAAGCCAGAGCGTGTTTCTAAACTTCCAGAACCAGATCATTATGACATAAAGCTCAGATCGCCTTTTTACTGCACATAGTATAAGCAGAAAATCACCAACAATGAATGGTGAAGACAAAACTTCAGGAAAACCTTCCCCAAGTGCATTCAAAGCACACCCTTATTTGGTTAAGTAAACTATCCTTCAATGTTAAAAGGTTTAAACTGTCAAATCTCCCAACTGGGCCATCATCCCAACATTTAAAATTCTGCCTAGAGAAATCCTAGAAAGTTGGATAAAAAAGTTGAAAGCATTCATCTACAAGTCACAATAATCAGTATCAAAACTGGTGATAATCAGGGTATAATCTACGTGTGGAAATGTACATTTAAAGAAAACCGTTTGACCATAAACATTCCCATGGCCTCCTGTGCAATCGAAGGCCAGGTAGGCTAAACAAAGTATGGATCAAGTGCCCATTGGTCCAGGCCTCAGAGCCACCAAACCAAAATGGAAACTTTCTTAGAGGACCAACAAGGGTCCCAAAGGGAGACTGGTGGAAATGATGCCAAGTAGGCTCCCTACCCTACCCCACATCCCAAGAGTGTATGTTCTCAACCACAACTAGTACTGAGCAAACACTTGGCATGTGGGGCCTAGCTTAGCACTATGTGCAACAGCCACTCTGTCCTCCTAGGTGCTGCTGTTCTCTGCTCTTGGGAAAACCACCTGGGTGCTCCTTGGACTTCATCTTAAAGTAACTGTGTGAACCCCAAGAAAGTTCTCTCTAGCTAACGGAGAGGTCTCCAAAAGACATGGAGATATAAACAGCAGCACATTCAACCCGTGAACTAAGCACAGGTGCTTCCAACTTCCCACCCAGTCATGCCTTGGGGGGCTGAGGTGGGAATATCTCGAAGGGCTTAGGGCATTATGGACAAGGGGACAGGAGTTCCACAGAGCCAGCTGGGGGTGTGGGAGCTGGGGGTGGGGGAGCCAGGGCTCCAGGCCCGCATGGGTCCTGCCACCCCAGTGCTAGTCCACACTTCCACGCGCTCAGCCTGCTGAGCCGCATTTTACTGTGACCATTCAACTCCCAGAGGGCTGATGCCAGCTTGAAAAAAATCCCTCTGCCCTGTGGGCTATTACATCACAATTGCAGCTGACAAGTGTGGTGGGGGAAGTGCACAGGGCAGAAGGAGTCATCTATCTCACAGAGATTCAAAACTGTAAAAAGGGCAATTCCAATGTGAGGCAGTCTTGGTGAGGAGTGTGGTGGGGGAGGGTGGGCTGCGGAGCCAGACTGTAGACTGCTACCTATACCAGTATCAGTTAACCCTTCTGAGGCTCAGTCTCCTCATCTGGAAGTGGGCTAGTCCTAGCTACTGCCATGTGAAGATGCCTCCCTTACAAGGGTGAAGGGAGTTACTGTGGATCACACAGACTTAGAAAGATATCAGTTATCTTTCTATCTATATTGCTCTGGCAGTAGAGGCTATGGCTGTCATCAGCTGTGCTGGGTTTGGGTTGGGATACAGTGGTGTGAACCGGGAGTTCTGGTTAAGGACCAAACCCCCTCTACCATCAGCCCTGGGCTCCAGTACCCTCTCAAAGAGACCCCTCAGGTCTGACCCATCACCACCCCTATTCTGCACAGACGTTTCCCGCTGTTACCCCACGGCGTGGGGTGGGGCGCGCGGCGGCGGCAGCATCACTCTGCCTCCAAACTGCGCAGCAGCCAAAAGTAGAGTTAATAACTTCTCTCCCCTTTGCTAATCAGAATCCAAAAGGGCTCATTAAAATTCCCCTAGTCGCCAAGCCCTAGGTTAGGTCAGATTTTATATCAGAGATAAGTGAGCCAGACTGGAAGATGCCGAAGCAGCCTACCTGCCTGAACACGAAGCAAACATCAGAGAGGCCTTTCTTTTCACACCGCGACTGAACAAGCCACCAAAGAGCCGGTAGCGTGAGCAGGGGCTAATGCAAACGTCCCACTGGAACACCCAGCCCAGCGCCCCACGTGGAGGAGAGCTGGGCTCTGAGATCCCACACCCCACCCCCAGAGCCGCAGCCGGTATCCAGCGCACCCACGAGGATGCTCACCTCGTAGCCCAGCCGGGCAGCCCGCTGCAGAAGCGTCTCGCCTGCGTTCTTATTGACAATAAGCCTCCGCGCTTCTGGTGGCATCGGGCGGGACTGGGTGGCCTCTGGCGGAGAGCTTGAGCGGGTCAGCTGTGACGTCTGTGAAACTGGTAGCAGCTGCTGCAGACGGTCCAGGGGCTTCTGATCTTGCTTGGCCGGTGACAGATCATAGTCAGAATTGGGCTCGGGCCGCTTTCGGAACCTCCGGACGGTCACCTACCAAGAAAGCGGGCAGTGCACACATTGTGGGATGTCCTTCCGCCATAGCGCTTTCCCCCTCCTCTTTTGTTTGGGGGTGGGGGTGGGGGAAGAAGGGGTTGCATTTTTACTAGCCGGAAACTTTAGCACCGCCCAGGAAACAGGCCCCCCAGGACAGGGCAGTGACATTTTGGGGGAGGGCGTTCAGGAAAAGGAAAACTTTGTCCCCAGAAGCAGAGAAGCGGGCAGGTGGGATGCGCTGGCACGACCCAGGGGGGAGTGCCGGGGGCAAGAGGTACCTTGCCATCGGCATTCTCCACGTAGTAGTCCCCTGGCAGCGGCAAGCTCCGCCTGGGCTCCTGCGGGATCAAATGCTTGGTTTTGCACAGTCGCTTCCCGGATGGTTTCTCGCTGTTGTCGGGGTATCTCTGCAGCAGGGAGGCAGCCTGGCAATCCTCCTCTTCGTCCGTGCACAGCACATCTGTCTTCTGGCTTTCTTTAATTTTCTGCTGTTTGGCAGGCAGCCTCGAGCCTGCCGTACAGCTTGGCTGACTCTGCTTTCTGCCGGGTAAATTGGTGGATGAAAAGCTCCTCATGGGCGGAGAGCCGGAGAACACAGGCAAGCCTAAATCCGGAGGGGGGGGGGCGGCGGGCGGGAGGCAGGGGGTGGGGAGAGAAAAGGCAGGCGTTACATAGTTGTAGCCAGTGCGGAAAGAAAAGCCCATTGTTACCACTGATCACTGGAGCGGCTTCAGTTTTTAAAGATATACCAATTATGTTTTCAAAGCATTAATATTTTAATTATCCCACATTCAAACGCCAAATGGCAAGTTGTTTCAAAGGGCCCGGACAAGGGGGGCAGAAGCCAGCCTTTCCTGCTCTCCAGCCCCCACCCATGGAGGGACTTGGGTGCTTGGGACGTGGAGACTGGGGACTGCCTGAGCCTGGAGTGAGGGGTCACCCAGGGCCTCCCTTCCTTGCCCAGACATGAGCTGGGTGAGGAGCAGCCCAGGAAATGGAGCTCCCTCCTCACGGTATGTTCCAGAAGGAAGTGTGGAGGCTGAAAGGACCTCATGGAGAGCACTCCCTGCCTGCCACGTGCTACTCTGTCAACTTGGATGGACCTCAGGTCCCCTCCAGGGCCCTTTCCCACAGAGGGCAGGTGACCCATCCATCCTCCAGGAGCCACCCCCCCACCTCCCACCCCCGCATACCTTGTTCATTGTCACTGGATTTGAGGGACTCTTCCAACCAGGTTCTGCTGCCTTTGGCTTCTGCCCTTTTCCTGCCAGGTTTCTCTTCGGAGATGTTATTGCCCTGGGTGGCAACCTCAGGCTGAGCTGCCTGGGTCACTTCCTTCCTGCCCTGCCGGCCAGGTTTGCTCTCTGCTGCCGACACCTGCTGCTCCCACCGTTCTCTAAGGTGCAGCAAGTGGCGTTGCTTTTTGGGATGGAGCCCTGTTAATTCAATGCACACCTTCAGGTTGGTCAGCTCACTATAATGTGGGTCTTCTAAGTGGTTAGAGGAACTGTTTGTCATTTCCCTCTCAGGCCAGTCATCTAATGGAGAAATAACTACAAATTAATCAAAAAGCCCCCTGGGGCGGGGAACAAACTGTCTTATACATCACTGTCGGGGGGTGGGGGAGGGGAGGGGTGTGGCCACTGTGGAACTTGTCACCAAGTCTGGGGTGGGGTGGGGTGGGGTGCTATTTGCCTTTGGTCATCTTTGGGCTCCTGCATCTGGCTTGGGACGGGGGAGGTGTGAGTGGCTTGCCCCAGGGCTCCAAGGTGGGACTAGAACCTTCCACTGCTCCACCCCAGGACTTTACTTCCCCTGGGTGCCCTGTGGGCCTGGAAGCCGAGCCAAGCTCACCTTTGGAGACCCGTCTTCGCTTGGCTTTCAGCAGCGGGTCCTCAGGGAGCTCTTCCACAGTGGTCTCAGTGTGGCTGCTGTCCCCTGAGACCTTGCGCTTTCTGTCCACCCGGAGGGTGGGGCTGTGCGGCATGTCTGGGGTGGCCTGGTCGACGACAGAGGGATCGCTCACCGGCTGCCTGTCCAGGAAGTATTTCTCCACGGAAACATCTTTGTCCTCTGGGGCTTCAAAGGGATCGTGTTTGCTTCCGGCACTATAATCACCTGGGGGGGGGAGTGGGTGGGCGAGGAGAACAACAGGGAAGGAAGGAACAAAGGTCACGAGCGGCAGGCAGGGTTGGAGAGCAGGCGGGACCCCTACGCCTGAGGTAATCTGCTACCAACAGACCCGCCTTTGGAGACTGGGGGCCTCCCATGCTGGAAGCACAAAATCCTCGGAAAGACCGTGTCCCAAAGGAAGGGCAGCTGAAGATACTCTGCCCAGAAAATGAGGGGTGTGGGACACTCACTACTGCCCACCTTGAGGTAGGAGGGAGTCAAGAGAAGGCATCAGTATCACTCTTTTATAAGCACATGAAAAAACTGCCTGCCTGCCACCTTCCAGTTGGTCAACTCTGATGGCACTCAGGTCCCCTTCTGGACCTTTTTCCAACTGAGGCTGGGTGAGCCCCCAGAAAGCTTAAGTCAGGGCTGAGCTACTCATTTCTATAGAAACAGCTGCTGAGATCATTATTTTGAAATAAAAGGCTGATGTAATAAAAAGACCAAATGTCCCCCAAGTGCCACACGCACAGGGACAGAACCAATGTTCACTTAGGTCAGCAGGGGCGAGGGTGAAGAGGACAGGGCAAGAATGGTGGGAGGCTGGGAGATCAAGGGAGAAGGAAGCCTGGCAAAGCCAAAGGCAAGGCTTCCTGTTGTGTGTACAAGGGTGAAGGGCAGTTTCAAAGAACTCAACTCACTACAAGTCCCTGTGTCCTCTCTCCACAACCATTGGGGGAAAAGAATTTCACTGCCACCTAGGGCGGGGGCTGCTCCTACACCCAGTAGGGACACTAGTCAGCCCCCTGGCACTCCTCCATGTCCCAAAGATGAGACTCCACCCCCTTCAATGGGGGCTGAACTGCTCACATCCCAGCCCTGCCTGCTTCGGCTCCCTCCACTCAACCTAGCACCACTTGGGGCTTTTCTTCCAATCATCCCAGCCTCACATCACTCCTCACTTTTGCTCCAGCCAAAGAACAGTTTGATTGCATTGCTGATCGTATTTTTTTCTAGCACACGAATAATTCCATAATGATTGCTGTGATGTTAAGGTGTTCCCCTATGATGACCCTGACCATCACCGGGGGGTAGTATGACTTTGGTATTTCTGTTAACACCCAAGCTAAGCTCCTTGAGCCCATCTTTCTAGATGAAATCATAGACACACTCTTCATGTGCTGCTCCCAGATATCACTCTCCCTTCTGCCCAGCTGGCTAGCCCCCTCATCAACCTCTCTTGCGGGTCATTCCCAGCATTTAATGGCAGTCAGTTGTGGGGACAAATTTCACCCTGGCCTTGGTTAGCCTGGCCTGTGTTCTCAATGCTGGAACCCATTGATTTTTTCTCCAAGGGCATCCCAAGTTGGGACAGATCCCCGTCTACTCTTGCCAAGGAATGGTGGAATCACCTCAACTGCTTGGGTCTCCTGTCATGGCAGCAGGAGAAATCCCTGACTCCTGGCCTGTGCTCAAGGGGGATATAGTCCAGATCACTGAGGGCCTGGGAAGAGGGTGTGCTGCAACTCTCACTTTGGCTGCTCTGTGACCCTCTGAACCACTCTGGCAGGAACAGTGCCTCTTTACAACTCGGCCCCCTTCAGTTGTAAAGTGGGAATGTTACTGCAAGCCTCCTCCTGTGGGTGGGCTTCATAAACACAGGGAAAGGCTAGAAAAATTCCTTTAATCAAGAGATGCCAAGACTTTCAGAGCAGCCTGAATTTCGGGCCTGAAATGTACGCTATCTTAAGAGGGCAGCCCTCCTGGTTACACCACTGGACTTCTCTGGTCCAATCAGTCTTTCCTAAAAGCCCCATGGAAGGGACCCACGGAGAAGTGTAACTGCTACTTTACGAACCCCCATGTCCAATTTTAAAGTTCATTCAAAGTGAGTTCTCCCCCCTTCTACTTTAGCCAGGAAAGATGGTTCCAACTTGGTGGTTTGGAAGAAGAGGTAAGTGGGTGATGTCAGTGAATGCCATCAGAGTGGGGCCCTGCCCATCTGAGATGTCCCCGATCACACGAAGAAGCTGTCTACCCTCAGTGTTTCTGATTCCACTTCCACCTATTACATTTTAACCCTGTATCTGTAACAGTCTCAATCCATCTAGGGAGGCATCTGGCTCAGGGAGAAGGTTTTCCATTTAAGTTTTCACCCTCAAGGCCAGCTAACTTCATTAACAGTAAAATTCCTTTATATCTTTGGCTACAAAAGGCCAGTATTTCTTGCCCATAGAAAACCACCTGGGGGGATCTATGATGACAGTTTCTCAGGTGTGGGCAGGCAGTGACTGTGGAAGCTCTTCCCTCTGTTCCTGGAAGAGTAAGTGCACCCCAATGAGTCAGACCCTTCCTGGGGGCTCCTCTAGGCTTCCTATCTGGTAAAAGCTGCCTGGGTGCAGAGGGCACTCCTTCACCCACCAGGACCAGGAATGCGCCACACACGTGTTCGCCATACCCACTCGGCTAGGGAGGGCGCTCCTGCACCTGACCTTCCCAATGGTCCTTGTCCCCAGGGACCCCATGGTATAATGTCCGTGGTTCTTCATCCCGGACTATTAATCAGGAAATTTCCACTGCTCAAATCAGGGCTCACTGAAATCACCCCCTCACGCACATAGCTTAGTTGCTTTCTTCCCCATTAGGTGAGAGGATCTTTTCCCAAACAGATCCATCCACTCTTCACCCAACTCCCGAGTCTTTCAGGGCAAAGATTTCAATTCTTCTCAGTTAAGGCCCCGCAAGACCTTATGCTAGTGTGAACTTACCCAGGCCAATAATAACCCTGAAGAACCCTGAAGGACATCCACCCTGACTGGCCAAGATACCCATGGCCACCACCTATGGGGGAGAGACTCTTGTGTCACCTGGAGCTTCTCAATCACTGTTCTAACCACAGGGCTACACAGGACCCATAGGACTACCCTTGAGGGTAAAGGAGATGGGGAGATAGATACGTGGGGATCCCAATCATCAGGCTTTACCATCACTGCTACTTTTGGTCCTCCTAAAAGCGGGAAGCCATGGGGCTTTGGTCATCCAGTCTAAGCAGGTGTGAACGTGGCTGTATTGTTTGAAGGTTTAACACTTGCTCCCTGCAGTGTGGTCATATGACTCACAACACATATATCCCATAATTTATCATGGTTGTGCCATAGCATCACCTCGGAGAAGCATCACCACAGCAACATTTACAAGTCACCGTGGCAACAAAGCACCCTCACCGTTGTTGAGCCATGCCCAGTGAGGCCTAAACAAGGTGGGAAGGTTCTGAGATATTGGAGGGCTCCCCACGATTGAAATCCCCTTCTCTACAGCCAAAGTATAGCACCGCCAGTAAAGGCTAACCTTGTTAAAACTTACACCCTCTACAAAGGGAGCCTAGGGAATCTCTGTTTCAAATTAAAGTAGTTTACAAATGTGCAGATGCTTATCTGGAAGAGAAGTTCCCTCAGCTAAGAAGTTTCATAAAGTCCCTTGACTGAGGTTTCCTCCAGTTTCTGGCCGGGCACTGCTACCGAGCAGGTCTTAGGTCTGTCCCGGCCAAGTGGTTGGCAAAGGCGATGGTCATTTCAAGTTCGAGAAGGAAGAGGCCAATGCCTCCTTGTCCCACTCCATTTTCAAATGTCACCGAGGGTTCCTAGTAATAATGAACTTCCCAGTTTGAGGAACCTCCAAACTCATTTGGTGAACTTCCAAAATAAAATTGAACTCAGCCACCCCTGCGATCATAAAGAACAGTGATCATAATAAATGAAAATCCTGGCCATTGTATTTTCAAGTTAATTCACTTTTTTTTTTGGAACAAGCCCCTTGCAAGCCCCACCATCTTAGAAGCACCTGTCACTCTCGCGGGAGGGCTACCTCAGGAGGGGGAAGGCAAACAAGAGGCGTGCTGGACCTCTCGTGACCCCAGCCCACCCCAAATCCCCACCCCAGCTCCCCCATGCTCACTCTGCGGCTCTCAACCACACCGACACCCATGAGAAGGACCTGAGCCAGCATGGGCTCAAGATATGATGGTTCAAGGACAGGAAGGCCCATTAATTTCCAGTTGAAGAGACTGAACACCTGCTGTGCTGTGGATTCAGAGGCAGCAGTAAAGACAATGGCTCCTTTAATTAGGTGAGCCTTCTCGACCAACTACAAACCACAAGTCTCCAGAAGGCAAACGGAGCTCCTCACCCTCCCCAACCCTCTTCCTGCCCTCCCATGGTGGCAAGTCAATGACTCACTGGACCATGTCCTGGGTGCTCCAGGAAGAGACCCATGCCCTGAGGTCGGAAGGGGTAGTGGGGGGTGGGGGGTTGGTGAGGCAGCTTTCCAAATCAACTGGGGCTCAGGCCCTGCTCCCCACCAGCCTCGTCTTGAGGCTCAGTAGGCAAGATGGGAAAGGACACACTAATTTCTCTGGGAAGAAGGCTGGGGAGAAGCCACTGAGATGTGAGGGGCAGTGGCCACCCTGGGTCTGGCCATGTTGCTGGAAAAAAGGGCAAGAAGACTTGAGGCCAGCTAACCTCCTGTTCCCTTCCTCCAGTTTCCCTCACCATCCCCCCAGAACAGGCAGACCTCGCCCCCACCTCCCTAGAGAAGACCATGCAGAACAAGCTGGTCCTGGTGTGGCTCACCCAGAATCCTGGCCCGGAGATCCATCGCTGGCAAGGATGGCTAGACAGACCCATTCTCTGAGCAGCCGCCACCCAGACGTCGGGCCATCGGAAGCATATTGCCTCCTCTCAACTCCCTCAGCACTGGGAGCTGAATCACCCTGTTCCCACCTACAACGTCCAAGGACCCAGATCTCCCAAATGTGTCCACCATCCCCAACTGTCCTGTCTCAGGAGGATTTTGCACCCAACCTGTCCTCGATGTTCACCTCAATGCCCTCATTCGCCATCACTGGTGAGATCTCTGGGGTCCAGAGTGGGCTGCAGGCCCCAAGCACGCACACTGAATAAAACAGGGAAAGACCTCCACTGGCTGCCAACACACCTCCTGAGCTCAGGAAGTCGAGAACACATCCCATATTCAACCCTGGTGGAGGAGCAGTGGTTGGGACAGCAGAATGACTCAAGGCAAGCCCTAGCTTTCTCTCCAATTCTGCCTCCATAACATAAGACACCCCCTGTCTAGTGGGGTGTGATAAACACCCCCCTTGTTTACCTCATGCCCTTGGAGTGTGCTGTCAGCTCCTAATGGCTGCAAACAAACCTGCCTCAAAAAATAACTATGCTCAACTTGCAGGTGCCTTCATCAGCCCTCATCCCATTTTAGCGAAACTTCTGCTTTCTGAGGGAGAATACGAGGACGCTCCATTTCCTACCAGAGGAGACCATCGCTATGGAAGGTCTGGCTCTGGCTGCAAGTAACATTCATCCCACTGCTACCAAAAACCCATACCCCTACCTGCTACAAAATATTTGCTGCCCTTGAGGTCTTGCATTGCCATTCCTCTGCTCTATTGTATTACACTGATATTAACTATGGGACCAGTGTTTCTCTGGAAAAGGAGACACATCCCAGGAAACAATGTCTCATACATGCCTCATGTATGAAACAGCCAAATCGCCCTGTTCTCACCAACATGGTACCACACGCAAGCCACCAGGGTTCACTTACATCTCTCACTGTCGTTCTGGTCGGCAATGGCCTCCTCCAGGGCGACCGACTTTGGCTTTTTGTCCTGACTTCCTTTCAACCTTTCCCAGTCAGTGGGGCTGAATTTGCACACCTCGGAGTCCTTGGTTGGGGGGTGGCCACCTTCTCGCTCTTTCATCTCCAACTCTGAGAAGCGCATCATTGCACGCTAGGAAGAGAATGGAGAGGGAAAAAAGACACACCTTACCATCAAAGCTACTTCACTGGCCTTACCTTAAAGGAAAGTATTTTCCAAGAAAAGTTTGCCCAAAACCAACCACACTTTATGATACAACTGAGATATTTTAAAATTTAATGATACAAATATAAGAGTGTCTATATGTTAAGTAGTCACACACTCTTTATTCATAAAGCCATGTGTGTGTAGAGATATATGCGGTGTGTATGTATAGCCTACATACACTGTGGCATAGAGACAGACATTCTCTTTTGAAGGTAAATAAAACAAAACAGAAACACAACGCAAAGAAAGCAAAACAAAAACACAACAGAAAAGAAAACAAATGCACAATGAATAAAGACGACCATGGCCCACAAACTTCCCTTTGTATATTTGGAAATGAAATTTAACTCAAAAGGTTTATGTAAGATTCTAGTAATAAAAATTTGAAGAACTGACCTCACAGTAAGCAGCGGGTAGACATAAAATACTGTCCTCTTGTAATCCTTCCATCTATGTAATTAAAATGGGCACTCAATGGATCATTTAGATAACTTCATCCATTTTTATAAGCATAAACCAATTTTTTTCTTAACATTGCAAAACAATTTGGCTTTATTTATCTTTTAATTAAAAGTAAAATATCTTAAGGAAATTCCTAGACAACATCTATCATTCACTAGCAAGTTAAATACATACTCTATCCCTTTAATCGAGGTTTTTGTTGTTTTTTTCTTTTTTGGTGAAAGAAAAACTGCACAAATCTCACAGACATGCGGCGGCTACACACCTCCACCAAGTATCACGTAAGGCATTCTAAGCAGTGCTGTTAGGTTTATTTGTTAACGTACAGTAAAGTAACGGCAGAGAAATCAAAGCAATTGATACGTCAATGTCATGCAGTATTTTAGACATCCTTTAAAACTTCCGTTATCAGCATTCAAGTGGAGTTTGCTTAAAATCCACAAGAATCCACTTATGTTCCCTTACTGGATACATTTAAAAAAATTATATTATCATAAACTTCATTAATCAAATCTGCCCCGTGTCCTGCTCTCTAGTACCCCCACCCCCTTCCTCTTCGAACATTAAAAAAAATAAAAATAAAACAAAAAAAAAAACTGACAACTGGTCAGGCTCTTGCAATTTGGGTGGGGGGCTCACCTGCAATGCCCGCTGCTCCCGGCTGAGCTGACTGGAATCGGCATACAGTTCGGTAGTGACGCACTTGAACCGGTCACCCACATAACCAGCAGAGTTGGCGATTCTCTTTGCCAGCTTAGATGGCTTTGGTTTCAGAACTTTGCCATCAGTTGATTCTGCCTCATCGGCTCCATCTTTGGTATAGGTGGGGGTGGCATCCACGCTCGGTGGGGCACCGCCCACGCAAAATGGTTTGGGTTCCTCTTGGATTTTCCCGAAAGTGACCGCAGGGCCATCGCTCCCTGGGGTCGGCTCCAGGAACGGAGTGGAGACCGGCATCGCCAGGTTCTCCTTGTTGGTTCCCGCTGGAACATTCTCCTTGCTCAAGTTGAAAACTGATTGGCCAGGAGCCTGTTTGAAAGTATAGGCTTCATGGAAGTCACTGATGCGCCCCAGCTCGTCTCTGAGGGTGATGAAATCCCGGTGGGGCTGCAGGGCCGGCTCAGCTGGGGGTTTGCTGGGCTCAGTGCTCTGGCTGACACTCTCAGCTGCGAAGCCGGGTTTGGACGCATTGGTTTCAGTTTTCGCCTCGGGCTCTTCCCGGAGGAGGTCTACATAGACAAGCTTGTCACTCTTGACTACGGTCTTCCCTTGATTCCAGCTAGGGCTGGGCTTGAGGTTCTTGTCTGTGGGGACTTCTGGATGTAACTTGGTGCCACTAGCTTCGAGTATCTCGGAAAACCGGTTTCGGAGGCTCGGGTCCTCGTAGCGGGCCCTCTCATGGGACCGGGACCTCCTCTCCGGTTTTTCCTCTTTAGTGATCTCGATGGGTGTGTGAGGTATCAACATGGGATGCACCATGCCCAACCCCAGCGCGTCCTGGTAGGTCACGAACTCCGGCCGGCCTGTGGGCAGCCCGTAGGGCAGTCCAGGCTTTGGGGTGAGGTGCCCAGGAAAGAGACTGCCGCTGGGCAACAACACTGGGTGAGGGTAGACGGGGCCTTTGCCATGCAAGGAGAGGGGACTTATGGCAATGCCCTCGGGTGCTGGGTAAGGGAGGTAACTCCTGGGGTAGGGAATTGGTGGGGACCTGAACGCCTCATTTGGAGAGAGAAATATTGAGCTTGGTGGGAGGCCGTTCTCATTTGCTTTGAAGCTTGGCTCTGGGTTGCTGGCTTTGGCGCCCTTGCTGCCAGTGCTGCCACTGTGCTTGGCAGGCGTGGTCGGGGGCTGGCCCACGTGCTGGATGACGGACGGTGTGGTGTCCACAGAGCCCCTGCTGGTCTTGCTGCCGTCGGCAGTGGCATTTGGGGCTGGAGATGCAGAGGCCGGGCGACCGGCGCTGGACACTGAGCCGGACACGTTAGTGACCACAGTGTCGGTGGCACCCATGCGGGGACATGAAGAACTGCGCTGCTGCGGGAGGGCCCAGTCCAAGGCCTTGTTCTTCAGCGGCAGGCCTTTGCCATTGTTCTCTTCGTTAGGACTTGGCCCAGGCACCACCCAGGATGAGGGAGCCGTGCTAATCATCTCAGATCTATAGACAGCACAGCCGTTTCCTGGAGGAGATAGTGTTTCTTTCGGAATCTCACTTCCAGAGAGCACTAGGCCACTTCCAGCTCTGCTGTGAACTAGCACTGTGGGTGCCATCTTCTTCATGTGGTCAGCTTTGGAAGCATCTACATCCACCACTTTAGAAGATAAGTCTAGTGGCTTATCGGTGACGTCTTTGGTAACCATCTGCTTCTCCAACAGAGGAGGTGAGCTGCCATCCTTTCTGTCCTGACCCGCTGTTTTCCGAGTGTGCCCAGGAACTGGCTGGGCGCTTTCAGCTCCCTCTGGAGCCTTTGGATACTTGCTGCTGCAGAGCCTGGCCACGGGAAACTCACTGCTGACTGTCATGTATGGCTTTGACAGGGTGACAGAGGGTGAGGTGGAGATCCGGGCATAGTGCTTGTGGAATTCAGAGTAGGTGTCTGCAGTAGGCTGGGAGGGAAGGTGGACTCGGGGTGAAGGCCGAGGCGAGGGGGGCAACAGGAGGGTCGTGTCCCCCGGCAGGCCGCTGGTGACCGCCTTGGCGGAGGGCACCCTAGGCTGTTTACTGTTCTGGATGTGGGGGTACGAGTGAGAATCGACCGGGTTCCCGGGACTGACACCCATCTTCCAGGGCAGGCTTTTGTCCGTGCAGTGGACCAGAGGCGGGATGGCTGGAGAGGCGGAAGGTGTCGAGAGCCTCATGGGGGAAGCCAGGGACGATGGGATGTGGGGACTGACGTAGTGAGGTGGCGGCAGGTAGAGAAATCGCTCCCCATTGGTGCAGACTGGCGAATATAGCGGCTGGGCCAGGCCGTACGACTGTTGAGGTAGCAAGGCCTTGTACATGTTCAGGGAATACTTATTTGGTGAGTCAAGGAAAGGGTAGATGGCTGGCGTGGCCCCCTCCATGTAGGGATTGACCCAGGGCAGCCGCAGGTAACTAGCACCATTGATGTTGAGCGGGCTCTGTTTGTCGCTGGCAGGCCTGTCTAAGCCCAGAGTTTCTGCTGTGGGGACAGCACTTTTTTGTATTCCTGGTGGTGTTTTGTATATAGCACTGAAGCCATTCGGGGGCTTTCCAGAGACAGTGGAGGCCTCCACCGTCTCGGGTGTATTCGGTTTGAACTGCATCTCTGGGTTTCTTTCGGAAGAAAACCCCAGACTGCCTAGAGTGGTTGTGGCGGCCTCCCGCCCTTTCTCTGAGCCCAGTCCACACAAGCCAGAATAGACGATGTTTCCGGGGACACGCAGTCCTTCTCGGATCAGGCCAGTGCGGTCCATGCTCAGCGCTGCCAGGCCATCGATCCGATGGGCTGTTGTGGCATCCACCTTCACACAAGAAGAACATGGGTGTTACCGAGGATGTGCCTCCAAAGCACCCTATCCCAAAGAGAAACCACAGACTAGCTCAGGAGGATATCAGCCTCAAGATCTGAGTGGAAAGGGTTAAAAAAGCAAGGCTTCACAAGGCCTGTGGCCCCCTCCCCCCTTATCCAGCACCTTCCTCTGCCTGCCTTCTCACCTTTGTCCAACTAGTATCCTGGAAGCACGTAAAATGATCCCTTTAGACTTGAGGCCCCTGCATTAATTCAGTCATCTATTAACTCTGGAAAATCCACCTTCTCAGCAAAAATTCTTCGCTGCAACTGAGGTGGTACCAACTCCACTGCTCTTAGCACTGACCTTGTGGGGTACAGATCTCGGACTCACCCTCCCTGGGTCCGGTCAGGATGGGGTGGGGTGATGTTCACTGGGGCTTTCCCAGATGTGGGGAGGCATTATTTAACATAACAAAAAAAAACCCCAATCTTTCAGGGGGACAGCAAGGAACAGAAGACTTGAGTTGTCTCACTTCGAAATCAATAAAGAGGCCATGGGCCAAACTGCAGTTGTGTCTTTCGACTTCTTCTCCCTGGTGTCTGAAGATGGCTCTGTTTCATATTTTACTGGGAAGGTAAACCCTCAGGGCTCTGTTTCATATTTTACTGGGAAGGTAAACCCTCAGGGTCTACTTGGAGGCTAGATATTTCTCCAGCTGGGAGCACCGGTGGGGCACATAGCTTATCAAGGAAAAGGTGGTACGGACCCCACCAGTCACCAGGATACGAGGGCATAAATGGCAAGAGCGGCCACGAAAGCAAGCCAGGAACAAATTGGGTGAAGCCTTGTCCCACTGCCTAGGCTTTCTCCAGCAGCCCCCCAAAGGCCCTTTAATGGTATGCAAATGAATGCACGATTGATTACAGATCACTGATACTCAGATAACACATCAACAGAAGCCATTAATCTCTTACCACGTTGTGGTTCAAGGGATTTTCTTCCCTTAGTTCCAGTCTGGCCTTTGAAGCGTCACCATCATTTACGGGAATTTTCCTATTTAAAAGGACACACCAACTTCATGAAAGCATTCCTCAATCTATCTTTCATAGATCACCCCAGAACAGGCCAGTTTCTAAAAAAACTATTTTCCCAACTGCACTTAAAAAAAAAAAATTCCTCCCCCATGGCCCATATTGAAAGTTGTCCCCAAATGGTGATTCAATGGGACTGGGAAAAAACCAAAGCAAGGCAAGGGAATGGGGATGTGAAATCACAAATACGTCCCTGAGTTGGGTAAGGTAGAAATTCTGCACAACCACGTCTCCCTCACAATTGCTTCCCCACACGGGCTGGGCAGGGCTGTCTGGGCCCTGCAGTCCAAGTAGACCCTTATAAGCTCCACCTGAGGACAGGGGTGTGGGTACAATGGCCAAAGCCAAAGGGGCAGACCTGGAGGCTAAAGTCTATGGGCCAGCCATGTCAACCATTTCTGTGTTACCCAGGAGGACAGGTTCTCAAAACTTTTCCCCAAACACAGTTAGGCACCATGTCCTATGAAACTGGTTTCCATGGTCATAATGAAGCCATATTTGAAGGCCTTTATCAAAATGATGAGGGGATATACACAAATATACAAATGTTAGCTGCTCCAGGCTCCAGAGGAAGAGGCCACACATTTGTGCCAGGCTGTTGCGGCTGCCCTGAGACTTGTTATCAGAGCATCGATAAAGAAAGTGCTTGGTGCCAACTTCCAAATCCCCAGGATAAAATTGCTGACAAACGGCAGAGCAAAGTTTCATCATTACCCCGAAGAGCAGCTTCAATTATCTACTGCTTAGCTGCCTCTACCCCACACTCCCAAATTACTGATTAGGAAGCATAACAGAGCTGTTGGGTGACTGAAACCAGGAGCCGGTGGCCTCGCCAAACAGGCGGCAGAGGATCCGGAGAAACCTTGAGCCTTCCATGAAGTAAAGGGTGGCTTTTGCCCCATTTATTACTGAGCAAACTATTTGTTTTAAAAGCACATCGAATACCGATCCACCTGGGCCCACACTCCTGACATTTAGAGTTAAAGCAGCATATAGACTGGGATTAATTCTCCTTCATAAATATGAAATAATAAATTAAGGACGAAAGAGCACTGAAAGGCCGCTTTAGGGGCTAATCTCTTAAAGGGCGGCAATGCTTCGCTGAGCCGGGTTGCCTGTTAAAACTGTAAATCAAGGGCTGCCAGCTAGGCAGGAGATCTCCCCCACCACCCCCCTTTGGGCCCACTCTGGCTGTGAGGAGGTGAAGGGGGGCTCTGCTTAGGAGCCCCAGGGAAGGACCCGCATTCTCCCCAGGCCTCAGCCAGACCCACGCATTCACCTGTCGTCACTGATCCCACACATGCGGACCCTCTCGCTGTTCATCCAGCTGTGAACGTTCCCATACAGGGGGGTTGCTGAAAGCATGTCGTCTTCTTGGACGGAAGCTTTTCTTCAAGCGTCTAGTCTGTTTAACAACAACAACAAAAAATCCCAGGAGGTTGAATAAAAAAGAGCCAAACAGGGAATGAGAGAAACCCTCTTTCTAGGCAAATTCATACGGAATGCACACTCGGGAAGGTAGATCCTGCTTGGATGTTCTACAGACGGCTGGGAGTGAAGGAGTGCATCTGACCCAGGGGTTCAAGGAGGGGGATGGAACTTCCCTGGCAGGAGGCACCAGGGATGTGGAGGGTCCAGCACCTTGGGGCCCCATCAGTCAAAGTACAGCACACGGCACCCTGCACCTGCCATTCTCCCTTCCCCTTTCCCAGCCTTTGGAGAACACACTTGCATTGAAAGCGGATGGTGGGGGATCCCGCGGACCCCCACACTGATTCTTCTTGAGGCTGAAAGGATGGGGGAGAGGGGAGGTCGGAGGTGGTAGGGGCAGAATAAAAGGCACAGCAGTCCAGTGTGGCAGCTCAAACTACGACTCATTTCCAGGGCTGTGGTGTGCACAACTTACAGGTGGAGGGTTAAAAAGAGTCAGTGGGCTGGTGAACCACCCCACCCGAGCCCTAGATTAGATTAAGCCCCAAACCCGGGTGGTTTTGCCTGGGTGGTTTGGCCTGGGAGCTGCAGAGGGAGGCAGCTGAGTAATTCAATGACGCCTGCTCGCTGGGGACAAAAATCATTAGTGAGCGCAGAAGTCTTAGCAGCCCGGGCTGTTGGGCTCCGGCTGCAAGCCGCTGGCACTTGGGGAGCGGGCAAAAGCCACCCACTTCCCATCCACTGGGAAGGAGGGAGGGGGAGGCGGCACCTTCCCCCCTCCTTACCTTCTCTGCCCACCACCCCCACCCACATCACATTCTAGTTTGCTGCATGAGTGAAGGGTCAGGACAAGCTGCATTTTATTAACAGGATTATCACGGCGCGTGATTTATCCTCGTGCAGGATTTTAATTGCTCTTTGGAGGTTGAGCCGTTTCTTTTGACTGCGCTTCAGCCCATATCCTGCTGTTAAATGCTGGGTTAATAAGTAGGGGAGCCTTTAATGCCTGGGACCGATGGCCCTCGGCAATTCCCCCAGCTCGCACACTGCCTTGTCCAGGCACCCCCCAGCCACAGCCTCTGTACACCGGGACCCAAACCTGAGTGTGAAATCCTTGGTGTGCAGCTCATGGGGGAACTTTTCTTCTCCTCCCTCACACACCCACCCACACAGTTTCCGAAAGCCCAAATGTTCCCTAAGTCGACACATTTCCTTTGTTAGCAGGGAAAAATATGCAAATGATTGCTTTTACACTTTAGCACAGGGCGCTGACTGCCAGGTCGGTTGGGTGGGAGCCAACAGGACCGGGGAGTACCTGGGAGACCCCAATCCCAAAGCCAGGCTATCCCTCTGCGTTTCTTTGTCCTAACTCGGGCTTTTGTCCACCAGCATCCCTCATCAGCCCCTATACATAGAACACCGTCTGTTAATCGAGAGCCACGCACGCAGACACACACCATGCATAGTTAGAGCGCAACAATAAAGCTGGGAGAGAGATAGCAATCTCCCCGTTGTGTCCGGCCTGGTGGGATCCTGGAGAGGCTATTTGTCTACAAAGTGTCCCTTTCTTCAGATAGGCTGGGACATTTCCAGGGGGCTGGCTACAGCACCCCAAAGACAGACTCAGTCGGATGCAGGCAATGAGGAAGATTCTGTGGGGGTTCACAGGCCGTTCTCCTGTGTTCCGAACACGCACATCAAACTGGGGGTAGGCCACCATGAGAGAAGGCTCACTCAACAGTGTGTCCCCTCTCTAACTCCTGCCACTCCTTCTAACAAAAGGAAGACAGGTGTCAATCTAGAAGGTGGAGCAACATTCCTCAGTGAAAGTGTCCTGGCAATATGGCTGCCATGGGAGCGCCATGCCATGCCATTCCCTGACTGTGCGTCATGATGAAATTCAGACCTTACACCAAAGGGTCCCTCTATCAAACCCTTAAGAAAAGGATGAAAGGAAGAAGTGTGTGTGCCCTCGAAGCCCTGATCTTCTGGTGTTCCAGTCTTCAAAAGTTACCCCAGCTGTCTCCTAAGAGCTTCTGTGAGTTGTCACCTGGGGACAAGGACCTCTGAGCACCTGAGTGAGGAAATAGGAAGGCTGTGGCCACAATCACCCTCCTGAGCCCTTCCCCCACCCCCAGGGCCTGCAGCCGCCTTCCCTTGAAAGGGTTTTTCTTTGGAAAGGGCAGCCTGAATTTAGCGGGTGAGGTGGACACAGTTTAGAGAGACAACCTGGGATCACAGAGTGCTTTCAAAGCTTCTCCCCCACTCCAGGTCTCGTCTGGTTTTCAGTATTAATAATGCACAGATAAAGAACACCCTGGGTCAGAATGAAGTGTTCTGACCAGCACAGGATCAGATGGAGGGCTGAGCCCCAGAGCATGGTCCAGTGTCACAGGAGTGGGGGTGAGACGAAGAGGGGTGAGGCCCAGTATTGGATCCTGCTGACTACACCTACACACATACACACACACACACACACTCTCTCGCGCTCTCTCTCTCTCTCTTATAATCTTTAGCTGCCCCATGAACTTTTTGTGAACTGTTTAAAAGTGGAGGTCTGTTGAACAAACAGCGGCGCCACTGCCAGCCATAATTTCATTGCAACGAGCTAAAGACTTTTAACTCTTCAGGTTCCTGGCCAAAGATGGAGCTGCGTGGAAAGGGCCAACGAGCCAGGGCCCTGCCCATTGCGAGGCCCTTCTCCAGAGTGACAGCCCACATCCTGGGCAAAGGCCAGACTGCTTACACCCCCCCCATCACTGAAGGATGCCCCCTTCATCTCTCTGGGATGGAGAACCGAAGAAGGGGATCTTGGGGATAAGGAACACATAGGAGGGGGCAGACAGGCAGTCATGCTCACCCCACTCCACTTTCAGAAAGGCCTACTGAAATTGTTGGAGAGGTGGGGTCTTTCTTTTTAACCGAGGAAAAGTTTTTCAAAAGTGACTTCCCTGGCCCTTGGCTGTGGGTCACGGTGAAGGGGGCAAACGATGTGATTTGGATGACAAACAGAGCAGAGGCTGTGCTGCTATACATAAGATGTGCATTCACCCTTATTTCTCAATGACCACCCCACCCCACCCTGGCCTGGTCTTCACAGGCAGGCTATGCTTCTGGCAGTGCCAAGATGTGTGAAGTCAGTCATGAAAAGCACTTTACAAGCACCAACCTGTTTCCAGTGCAAGCTGCTAAGCTATACCTTGGCTCTGGGTTTTAACCCTTTTTTCCAGTAGAGGAGAGAAGAGGGCAAGGATGCCGAAGAGAGATAAAGAGGGAAGGTGGCCCAGAGAAGGGGTCAGCCTGGGAGACACGAGTGTCTGGTTTCCAGAAGAACAGGCAGGAATTGTGGTGGCTGCCCGCTGAACATCCAGCTCTGGGAGAGACAAATCAGCCACCCCGTGTGAAGGTCTCTGGCTTTGCATCTGAGTACATGCACAGGAGAGTCTGAGTCTCCCTCGACAGACTTGGGCGCTCATCTGCTCCAGGAGCCAAGTTATGATTACTCCCAGCCTGGCCTGGACACTGGGGAGAAGAGCCTGATTGGCAGAAAGAGGTCAGAGGGACTACGATTAGGAGCAGTCACCCCCACCTTGGCATCCTTGAGTGGCAGCACCTTGGCACTCTGTGAAAAGACACGTGGGGGAACACGGGCCCTGAGCTGCACCCCACCACCACTGGTCTGGCCAAGGAAAAGGAGAGAACTTTTTTTTTTCTTTAAGGCTGAGTTCCCCCGGGAGACAACAGACAGAGTGCGAAAGAAGGCGCTGTGGCTGCTGAGAGGCCAGCCTGAGTGCAGGGATGGGGGCAGCGCTGGGCCACTCTTGGCACCTCTCCTTTCTCTCCACCCCGCTCTTCCTGGCACCGGGCCACTTTCCACTGCCTCCGCCCTCGAGGCGGCGGATGGATTGGTTCAAGTCTGCACATCAAGCTTGTCAAGTGGCACCGACAAAATGCGAAGGAGCACCACCAGACTGGCCCCACTCCATGCCGCCACAACCAGTGCCCCTTCCCAGGGCCTCGCTCACTAGGCACCCCTTAACCCACTAGGCACTTTTCCAGTTCGTGGCCAAGGAGGCCTGGACAGGTATGGAGGAGCACCTGGTCCAGAAGACTGAGCAGACATCAGGGATCCCAGGCAGCAGGCCGTGTGCCAGGGTCGCGTGTGGGCTGGGGATCTTTGTGGGGAAAGGGACTCTCTCACTGCGTGGCCAGTTCTCCGTGGAGGATGCGTTGAGAGCACAATCACCACTGCCTTCCCACTCTCTCATTCACAGCCTGTCTCTGGGCAGGTGGCTGAACCTCTTCAACCTCGGTGCCCTCATCTGTAAATATTTGGCACCCTGTTTTCCAGAGGATTAAACTGCACTCAGGACTTGAGTTCTGCCTGGCAATAGCTGGTGCAGGCCCCGTCTAATGCCATTAAGCAGCATCTGACTCCACTAGACATACTATGTAACAAACAAACCCCCAGAATGGCTACATGGTTCCTTTGTGGCAGTGGGGAGGCAGAGGAAGAGACACAGAGGGGCCAGGGAGGGGTGATCTTCAGCAGGGCGAGGGGCTTTCGTGGAAGCTCGCAGCACAGGAGCCCTTCCTGGGGCTGCTCCAAGCCCAGACTGAGTCACGCACAGGCACTTCTCTATGGGTGTCAAGGAAGGGAGGAGTGAAGAAGTTCCTATTTTAGGATGGGGGGCTGCTTGGATGTGGGAGCTGAGAAAAAGTGGTCCAGGGTGTGAGGCGTTGAGGTGAGTCCTCCTGGGCTATTTTCCCCAGTGTGTGCAACAGTGGGGAGAGGGAAACCCCAAGGATGCCTCCCAGGTCAGGGGAAGGTTGCACGTTTCCAGGGGTATGGTGGAAGGAGGTCGCTGGCTAGGTCCTCCAGCCCGTACAGGGGTGCTGAAGTTGGGGTGGGGGGGAATGGGAGGAGTGATCCTGCCTGCCAAGGTGCTATCTCTCTGCACCCTGCAAGTAGTGGCCGTCGCCTCTGGGGGCATCCCCACTCCTGCCCCAGGTTTTGCATTAGTAACAGACAGCGCTGCTGAGGGCTATCAATGGGGAGTGGGGGGCAGGGAGAATGATAAACTCGAGGCAGGCCCTGACCTGCAGCACCTAGCACCCAGCACCTTCCCTGCCTTCCCCCAGGGCGTCGGGGATAGAGCTACTGGGGCAGTCAGGAGTGAACTTGGCGGCAGCGGCGGGTGAGGGAGGGGCGCCCCCTCCCGCGTCTCGGCCTGATCGGTCGGCAACAAAGGGATTTTCTCTCCCACCGCACACACACCCCGTGTGGCGGCTCCTGGCAGCTCCTCCGCCAGGTCTCCGCGCAGGGCAGCGGCCCGCACATATCCCCGCTCTCGGCCCCGCCCGACCTTCCAGGAACTCCAGCTCTCTCCACCAGCCCTCCGAGACCCCGGTTCACACCTCGCATGTGCGCATCTCTGGGAGCTCCCTTTCCCAGGTGCCTGCCACTGAATCTCGACAAAAAGCAACTTTGGGTGGGCGCACGGAGAACCCAGAATGTGCGGTGGAGCTCACCAGGGGACTGGGCACTGGAGACTCCTGCGGCCATCGTCCTGGGCTCCCTTTGGCCAGTCTGGAGTGTTGCTCTCCATGGACGCTTCCCCCCCAGCTCCCCTGATTGAAAGATGCAAGCCAAGTGTAGCCAACTGTAAAAGGGGGCTGGGGGCTTGGGGGGGGGCACCAGCAAGGATCAACCTGGAGAGCTGCTGCCAAACCAGGAGTGCTGCCCGCCACACACTCCCTTTCCCACACAGCAGAGCCATGGGCCCCCTGGTCGGCTTGCAGAACTTCCCCTTCTCCCCTGACGCTATACCTTGGCTTTTTGTCTCTTTCACTTTCTTTCAGGGTGGTGCCACACACAACAACCACGTGTGTATGCAAGAGGGGGCCCCACTTGGAAGCAGGTGTCCCCCCACAGGAGGCAGCAGCCCAGGACAGGAAATCTAGGTTGAACGCAATCAATCACCCTTATTCCTCTCCTTCCGCCAACCCCCACCCCTCCCCCACCCCACACCCCCTTCGGTGGGGTCCCTACAGCACTGGGTTCCCAGCTGGAGTCTCCCCCAACCTGGAGGCAAATGCAGAAGAACCGATCCATAAGGCTATTAACAGCAGCTATCATTAGTACACACAGGAAGCACAAAGGAACTTTTTACGAATAAAAGATGCAGAAAACACAGGGTCCTGCAGTCTGCACCCGGATTCCCTGCTGATTGTGTGCCCCCTGGGAGTCCTGGGAAGGCTGGGGATGAGGGTCAGGGGAGGACAGGGGCTCCCACTTTATTAACAAGGAACAATAGGAACCCCATGTCTGCTACTCAATCTTGGAACCCGGAACACCCCAAACAAAGCTGTGGGAAAACTGCAGTAGACGTGGGGGCCCGTGAATTTTTGTAGCTGTTCAGAGCTTAATTACTCCTCCTTGATCCGTGGGACTAGACACGACACCGCCAAGGTTAAAATGCCCCGAACAGCGCCGAGCAGATGTGAGCGAGCTGGCAGACGCGCAAATGAGGCCTGCCTCGGAGCACGATAACAAGTGACTAATACATTGCATATCGTTGAAAGAAAATTATTTTTCTCTAATTTGCATTTGCTTGGGGGAAAAAAAAAAGCCAACCAGAGTCCCTCCTCACAAGCACGAGTCTAATCCTGGAAATACAGCCCGGCTGCTTTAAGAGAGCTGGAAGGAGGGAAAGACTGCCAGTGTTTTGGCGTTGCAGGCTTGTTTATCTTTCCGCCTTTCCTCCAAGGCGAAACTCGTTTTGCAAGCAACATTCCTACAGAAAATGGCACACGTCATAAAAAGAGACCAATTTATAGAACTGGCACCGAAGTTCATGTATCATTCCAGAAGTATCTCCCAGCTCCCCACTAGGGAACCCAACTAGACGTAGAAGTCCACATTATAACTCCAGGCAGGGGGTGGGGGGGTAGGTTTGGAGGTGGGGGGGGGATGAAATCATCATTTGCAGATATCCTGAAAGCTGTACACCCAGAGGGCCAAAGTCACACAGAAGGGCAGGATATAGAATTAAGTCAGCTCTGAATGATCCTCCAGAACCCGGAAGGCTTCAACCTTGAGGCTGGGGTAGGGGGGAGTGGTTTTATCGGTTTTACACTCAGCTGGCCCCAGGACAGCTCAGGAGCAGGCCCAGCCTCCTGACCATCCATACCCCTTCCCAGCTTGGGCTCCAGGACCGGCCCCTGGCGGGGGAGGGGGGAGATGGCCGCCACCCACCAACTGTTCTGCCTCCCACCCTGGTGCCTCCCCACACTGCCTGGCAGAGGACCAGGAACTCAGAGAAGGCCTGTGGCTGTGGGCATCTATCTAGTTGATTAAGTCACAGAGTGGGTGGCGCTGTGGGCAGACTTGAAGACAGTGGCATCCTGCAGCTTAGAGGCAAGTGCACTCTTAAAAAACAGGGGAAGGCAAAGGGACGTGGGTAATCCAAAGCTTTGGGTCCTGAACCTACACACTGGTGTTGCCAATCCAGGAAACAGGGCCCAATGCTTAGAACACAGCAGCCGCCTGTCTCTCGAACTTGTCTGAATAACAGGGCCATTTCAGAGGAAGAACAACAGCCTTCAGAGCCTCTGCAATTTCCAGAAAGCCTTCAGTTAATAATACATTCTTTCCAACAGGCTTGCTTTAGGGCGGAAAGTTATTTTCCCAAATCTTAACAACCCGGTCACAAGCCAACTGCTGAGGCCCCAGGCCCCAGGCAACCCCTCCAGACAGCTGACACTCATGACCCTGCGGGCCTTCTCCTGCCACCTCTGCCTAACAAGTTCCCTAAACCACAAAACGCCAACCAGCGCGCCCGTCCACCCAGGTCCCGGGAGCCAGAGGGCCATGTGTCCGTGGGGTGGGGATGGGGCGCTGCCGTCGCTGAGGGTTGTCTTGCCTTGCATCCGAGGACGCCCCGGCCAGCAAGTGGCGGCCACCTCTGCGGCTTTCCGTGGGCCTGCATAGTGCGCGCTTTGTGTGAGCGCCGGGGAGGCACCGCGCTGCCCGTGCACCAACAGCTGTCACATTATTTGCACTCGCTGTAAACAGCCTTCACATTCCCCCCTTACCACATAGTTAAAGCCAGACTAACAATCCACAGTTAGAGATCAAACCAACAACAGCAGTATTGTGTCTGCCTTCACTGCCTTCGCACCAAGCCCAGCAGCTGGCAGGTTTCTCCGGAACAACGGACCCCCCCCTCCCCCCAACCCCTCCGGGCTCCAGCCCAGGCTGGCCAAGGCAGTGCTGCGTGTGTCGCTGCCGATTGTTAAAGCAAGAGAACACAGCCATTACGAGCAGAGTTCGGTGGGGTTCACCGGCTCGCTCTCAGAGTTTCCTCCTCCAGCTAGTGGCTCGGGGCAGCCCCCTCCCCCGCCCCCATCTCCTCTGCTGGGAATAAAGGTTGTTCAGACTCCCAGACTCTGCTCAGCAAAGTGGGGGCCAGCCTGGGGTCCTGCAACCCTCTCTACCATGTCCCAGAGGAAAGGCAGCTTGGCCCCGTCTGCAGCTCACAGCCCCCTTGTGTTTCTGGAAAACTGTCCAAGCCCCTGAATCCTGACTGGTCGCCCCACTGATCAGAATGTCTCCTTTATGATTTTTGGTTAAGTCGAACATTTCCATAATCGTCATTATTAGCGCAAATTACACGCCTAATCGGTCCTTAAATAGATTTTAATTAAATAATCATACAAGGCTCATTTTATGACTTAAGAAAGGCATTACTTTTCGTTATAAACTTTCTACCAGGATATAGAATAAGGATAGCAGACAAATACTTAGTCTCTGAAAAGCACCAATAACTGATGGGCAGCGTAATGGGAGGGCAGACCTGGCCTCACACCTGGAATCAAAGTGCAGACTAGACACACCACATCTGCACAACTTTCCTCCTCCAAAGCATGACTTTGTCTTCTCTTTGGGGCCAGACGAAAGGAACCCCAAATGCTCCTTTTGTCCCTGCCCGTCTAGAGCCCACTCCTCACCACCCCCATCTGTTTTCCACCCCTCAGTCCGCTGAGAGCCGCGGTGGAAAGCAGGCAGGCTGTGCTTGTTAAATGCTGTGTAAAATGCTGTTAATAAAATAATAAATACAAAGGATAGAGGCTGCTGGTTCCATGGGTGTTTTGACTGGAAATGCCTTGGCACTTGTCATGTGTTTATGGGAGGGCAGACAACTCTAGGATTTACATAGTTTGGACATTTCTGTACTTCATTTATTCTTTCTTAAATGACGTAGGCCTAGAGCTATTTCAAGTTTGCCTTTGTACAAAACTGTTAAATGCCTAAGAGTTTCTCCAATTAAACCAAGTTTTAAATCAGACCCAAGGCTGGAACGGAGTGACTCGCCCCACTCCACCCCTTAGCTCGAGGCTGGAGAAAACAAACAGACCCTCCACAACAATCCCCGGGCCTTGCTGTCCCCACCTTCACCACCTACCCCACTCCACGGAGGGTGGGGGGGCAGCGTACCTAAGGGTAAAGGTTAAGTTGTCTTCAGAATTACAGGCAAGGCCCTGGCTACACACTCTGGAAAGCACTGCAGTTGGGCACATACTGGCCATACTCTAACCTCTAAAATAGTGAGCTAAGATGGGGGGAAAACTGCTGGCCTGGTAAAACCCACTGTTCGCAAAACAATGTCAGCAAAGGCTGGGAGGCATTCTTTAGAGAGGGACCAGGGATTCATGCCTACTGAAGCTCTTTCAGCACAAAGGCTTTTAGGGGAAGAAGGGAAAAGGGGGGGGGCGGGGTGGGGGAGAGAAAGGGAGGGCTCCTGTTTCAGAGCAGGCATCCCCAGAGAGTCAAGAACCAAGTGTAGCTTCAATCAAACGCTGACTTCCCCTCTGGGAGTCGAGTAGGAAACCTGATCACAGTAGCTTACTACCGGCCTGGATCCATACAGGTCTGGTTTTCTTCTCATGCTAGTAATTTTTTTAAATACATATCGATATAAAAGAAGCAATCCCTGGCAGACTTTATTGAAAACCACACTGAGACCTCATAACATCCGGACTTAATCCCTATCAAACAAACCACAGCACCTCTGGCCTCTACAGCGGGCCAGACCCTCTCACCTCTTCCCACTAGGTCTCTGTCCAGCTGCTGCTGTTCCCTCCCCCAAAAGAATGAGGGGAGGACTGGCCAAAGAGCACCTAGATACTGGTTCTGGAATCAATTCCTAACCATAAAAATGATCCCACTCGGGCAAGGGGAAAAAAAAAAAACAAACAGCCTTTTCATATGGAATCCTTTAAAGCCCAGAATGTAAAGAACTGTAACAAAGGAAAAGAGGAACCCACCGAGGCAGACCTGGAGAAAAAGCCTCAGGAACACCCTTGGAGGGGAGCTTAACCTGCAGGTTGGTCCCCTCCAAGGTTGGCCTAAGCAGGTGTGTGTGTGTGGGGGGTGTCCTCGGGGGCAGGAGGAAATGGAGAAGCAACCTATAGGAACCTGACCGGTCATTCAAAGCAATTACTAATCCTCAGGGCCTACTATGTGCCCAGTAGTCTTCTTTGATCCTAAAGGTGGATAATTATTCCCAGTCTTACAAATGAAGAAACTTACTGAGGCTCAGAAGCCATAAATAACTTGCCCCCAAGGTCACACAGCTAGTAAAAATGGGCCACGGTCAAACTCAGTCCTGGAGTTGCGGAGAGGAGCCAAGTATTGGTCAAACTGTGCCATTTGGAATTCCCAAGAAGTTCGGGGGCTTTCTCGGCCCTTTTACTCCAATACAGGGTAAAAGGATAGCACTCAGCACCTAGGAAACTCGGTCCACCAGGAGCCTGCACCCTAGTTTCTCCTACACCGAGAAATCGCTCGGTCCATATGAAGCCTTTCCACCGACATCCTATACATCGCCCTGCACTGGAACACCCCAGTGTGCGGCCAGGGATCCCCACAAGGCTCCACACTCTCCTCCTCCAGGAGACCAGAACAGGCAGCAGAAAGTGGGCGCTACTCTTCGGTCTCTGTAAGAAGTGCTGACACCTGGAACTAGAACTAGGCTTGCCACCCTAGTTTTGCCACATGGAGCAATAAATCAAGTTGTCTAGATAGAGCAAAAGCCCTTTGGAAAGAGTGTCTACACCTACCTTCCCTAGGGACCCGAGGACCAAAGTGGGCTGGGGAGGGAACTGAGGGGGAAGTGGCCAGGTCCCAAGTCACAGCTGGCGGCTGGGGTTATCTTTTCGTTGCCCAACTTCTCATCCCAGAAGTGCAGTGTCCGCGTTCAGCATCCCCTTCCCACCCCATCCTCAATTTCCAGGTCTGTCCCGGGCTTTCAGATGCTCCGGGAACTCTCCACACCCGATGCCACAGATGCGGCCGGCTTCAGGACCGAGGGCCGTCTCCAGCTCGGCGGGAAGGTTAACAGGCAGGAGCGCCGGACACTCAGCCGCCCCTGTGGCTTCCCGGCCACGGGCGGGTGGCTCCTCCAGAGGCCGAGGCTCCGGATGTGCGAAATGGTTCCAGGAGCCCCTGGGGCGGGCCAGAGCCTCGGCCACGGGAGGGATCGAGGCAATGGCGGCGCCGGGTCCTCACCCCTCTAGCCAGCCGAACACGCCCCGGCGGCCCGGCCGCCCCTGGCTCCCGGCCAGTGGCTTTCTCTCTTTTTTAAACTTTCCGGCCTTAGCGATAACTGCCAATCGGGGCAGGATTTCCAGCCCCCGCCTTCCCTCCTCCACCTTCTCCGTGCAGGCCCTTCCAACCTCCAGGGAGACGACCCCCGGCCCCCGCCACTTGGGCCACATGAAGAGAGCTTCCGGAAGAAATCGGCGTCGGGCCCAGTCTGGGGCTGGTCCGGGGAGAAGTCCCGCAGCCTCCTACGGTCCAAGCCTGCACGCAGCGTGGCGCACGGGTGCAGAGCCGCCCCCTACTCTAGTTCTCACAGAAAGACCTGACGGCTGGGGAGCGGGGGGTAGGTTAAAGGCGTGTCTTTACAAAAATTTTTAACGCTTCGTATGCAAGAATTTTGCGTGTCCTTGGGCATGGCTGTGAGCGCTCAGGTAGAACAATAGAAGTGAAAGGTGCCGGAAAGGGTTCAGGAAGACCTCTACAGCCCTATAAACCCGGCTAGCAGTTACTATTAGCATTAAAAGACCTCAGTGCCTTCAATGCAATAGTGCAGGTTTATAACTTATTCCCCGCTGGGTCCCCACACCCTTAACAAGCCCCCTCCTCACATTTTGAAATCACCAGAGCCAAGACAGCTCCCAACCCTCTGAGGTTCCAAAGCTTCTCACCTGGTCTGCCCCTGGCACCCTGACCTGACTCACTCCCATCCCCTCAGTAGTTTCTCTGGTTTGCACCTAAACAATAAATTTAGTTTAATTTAGCTTCCGGTCTTTAATTTTAGCAGGTCTCCTTTTTGCATGCAAATCAATATGGCAATTACCATCTAAAAGCTCGCCCAGCCCCGGGTCAATGTAAATTGATCATTGTCCTCCTTCCACAAAATAACACCGGGAGTCTGTGGTGCATAATGAGATTATACTGGAAACTGTCTTTTAGATCACAAATTATATTTTATGCTGTCAGGATCTTCTCCTAGCGGACTTCCCCGCTACTCATGGGGCACCGGAGCCCATGGGTGCTGAGGGGCAATGGTTGGCGGGGGAGACATGGCTCTAAGGAGTAACTAAGTGCGGGGTTCCCCCCGCATTTCGAAGATCCTCGACTGGGGGCAGGTGGAAATGAGCCGGTAATGGGAAAGAGGGCCTTCTACCAAAACGTTGCGGGAAAAGCTCGTTCTTTAATTCTCATCCACCAAAAAGTCAGCTACCCCTTGAGGAGAAACACACGGGGGGCAACCAGACTAAGCCGTCGGTCCTGGGCTGGGGGTTGGTAGACGTCCCCAACCAAGTGCTTGGGACACAGGAGGCTGGGCCGCCCCAGGGGCGGCGTGAGGAGACCTTCCACTCCTACCCCGGCTGTTACTCAAGCGGGCGCCACAACCTAGGCCCCAGCAGCGCAGCCAGCCTTGCAAACAGATGGAATCCTGCCGGCTGGACTTTCGGGCGAAGCAGCCCAGGCGGGCTGGGGCGGGCCTCGGCCTCCCCTCCCCAAACTGGGCGAGGCACCGCCAGGCCCGAACCGTGTGAGCAGACGGCTGGAGACCTCCGAGCCAAGAGAACGTCCTTTCTCGCGGAGAGCAAGGCCCTCCCGCCCCGGCGCGGCCCCGGACCACGGGTGTGACCCTGGAACCTAACAAAGGGTCTTCAGAGCTCCTTTCGGCCTCAGACTGGCGGGGGAGGGGTGGGAGCCGCGGGGAGCGGGGGCGGCACGGCGGCCCAAGTGTACCCGCGCGTCCCTTGCCCCGCCGTGCCGGGTCGGCCGAGCCTGGCGCCCTCGAGGAAACCACCGAGGTGGCTTGATCGAGGCCGCTGGGCACTCCCCAGGACCATTCAGGGGTTCGGGCGGCTCGGCGGCCGGCGAGCCTCCCGCCCAGCCCGGCGGCCCGGCCCTGCCCCGCCCGACCCAGCGCGGGCTCCACCCGAGTGCGGTCTTCCCAATAAAAGCTGGAATTCCCGGCTGGGCTCAGACAAAGAGGGACCGCGGCAAATCGACGCCCCGGGCAAACCAAACCCAAGCCTAGTTTACGTGCACGTCTGGGGTCATAGAGGCGCCTGCTAATCCTCCCTACCGAGCAGGCCGTCCCCTCACGGTCTCCTCCAGGAAAAAAAGAAAGCATACCTCCCCCCTTGATTTCGCCCAGAGGCCGAACTTCGCACTTTCGGTTCACTAGACCCTGTGCACCAACCTTAGCAAACAGGACTTAGAGCAGCCCAGCATCCCTTCCTCCCCAGCCAGGAGTGGAACGCTTACTCCTCTTCCTCCACCATCTATCCTCTCAAGGTCAAGAACTCAAAAATCTTTTATAAATCCTCCAACCTGGTCAAGATATACCTTCTTCCCCACTCTAGACGGGAAGAAACTACAACCAGAAGCAATCTTAGCGACTGAGGACCATCCACCCTTAGCTAGGCGCCTCTGCCCTCAGTTTCCCTCTAGCCAAAGACACGTTATTGCTCAGTGAATGAGTGTGTGAATGTGGTTGTGTGGCCCACACTTTCGTGCGCTGGTCAGTCTACTGGGCAGGAAAGTCTCCATCAGGCTTTGAGGAGTTTTTGTCATTCAGCCTGTGTATCTAAGCGTGGATGTGTGCATATGAATGCTTTTTGTGTTTCCAAGTGACCCTCTTCACACCTTTAAATGGGCTTTTGTCTCTGGAACGAACTTACAGAAATTCTGCCCCAGTTTCCAGCTCAACAAAGTCTGGGATTTTCTCTCCTAGAATCTCGCTCTAGGTCTCAGTATTTGCATATCCATGTTTACATTCCTCTTGGCCAGTTCTTTATCTCTTCTGTATCTCTTGTTCTGTGTGGGCATCGGAGCCCAAGTGTCTTGATTTGTCTCAGCACATGTCATTCAGGCACACATCTTAATCTGTGCATTCCTGTCTAACACGTACACCTCCCCATGACTTACATTCTTGCTTTGCCTATAATGTGGCTCATTCCCAGACCAGACCAATGTTAGTTGTAGTTTAAATGTAGCTAGAGGATTCCCCTAAGATTACAATCCCTAAAAGGGAGAGGAAGGGGGAAGGAGAGGAGTGTGACTAATGATTCATTTTCATATAGAGTAACCTACCCACCAATTGTCTACCTCTGCAAAAACTAGACCAACGCCTTCAAGAGTTGTACTAAAATTTTAGACCAGTTCAATGTTGAGTCGCCTGTATGTGTCCGTACAAATGATCGATGTGTACACCACTGTCCAATTCCTGTTTGAACGCTGTCTCCCTGCACATATATGACCTGAACTCTCCACAAGTTCATGGTTAAGAGTGCATCTCTACGCAGACAACTCGAGGACCTTTTTGCTCTCTCCCATGCATACCTGTACACATGGGCCTGGCATTTCAGGCTTGGGTCGGCAGCAGTTTCCGTCAAAGGCCCCACCCCACTAAAGCTCTGAGCAGACCTTTCCACACCGGGCCGCTGGGAACATTGAGGTCTAACCTCTGCATCTCCCAAACTCACTTCCTTAAGTGAGGGTGCCCATTGTGTGTGTTCACATCTCCCCCATTAAGAAGTACCGGGTCAAAGTAGATCACCTCGCAGCTGCGTCTGGTTCGTCGAAGAATCGAGCCGGATGCACCAGGATGTTAGCGTGCAAACACAGAACAGAAAAAGACAAACCCTGGATCCAGACTCCTGCCCCCTCCAACCTGGGGGCTACTTTGCCTCCAGGAATTTCTACTAGACTCCCCACCCCCACTCTCCCCTTCGCCTTTAAAGGGTTAAGAGAAACCCTCGCAGCCTTCCCTTCACCCTTGGTCGCTGGGCCCGCAGGGTGGCTCGCTCACTCGCGGCTCACGGGAGTCTGCCGCCGCCTCCGCGGCCCGCCCCCCCCTTCCGTCCTTCAGCCGGGAGGGAGCCTGCATGCCTGTCTAGACCGATCTATCACAGGCACACCAACAACACCCGGGAGAGCGCCGAGACCCTGCCCGGGTCCCCCCTGCCCGCACGGCTTCCCGGCGGACGGAACCCTGGAGCGTGACCGCACCGGCGGCGGGGTGGAGGTGGGAGCCTCCGGGCGCGGGCTGCCCCTAGCGCACCGCGCGGCCGCCCCGGCCCCCAGCGCTCCCGCCAGCCCGGCTGCCGGGGCACAGTCACAGCTCTGCGCGTTGGGCAGTCCTATTTTTATCTTGTCTAATCCCAAACTGGGCGGGGAGCACAGGCGTCGTGCTTAGAGAACAAGAGATAGGCGAGGGAGGCGGGGAGGAGCAGCCAGGCAGCGACGCGAGCGGGAGCGAGTTAAAGACACAGTCGAGGCGACCGAGAGCAGGAAGAAAAAGCGGGCTGCGCACGGCCTCGGGGCGCCGCACGCAACGCGCCGCCGGCGAAGTTACACTCGCCTCCCCGCCGCCCCTCGCCAACAGTCCTTCCCCACTCCCCAGCGGCGCTCCCCGCAGCCCGGGCCGCGGGGCCCTGGCCTGTGTGGGAGGCAGAGGCCCGGCCGGCCCTGCAAAGAGCTGGAGAGAATCACTAATGAGCTGTGCGGCCCATTGATCCGGAGAACACTTCCTAATTAACTCTCAGTCACCTACTGGTGACAGCGCCTCAAAGGACAGCGCTGGGGCCGTCCAAGCCCCAGCCCCGACCTGCCCGCCGAGCGCCTGGCGCCCGAACCCCGCGCGCTCCCCTCACTACCTCTGGCAATCCCGGTGAGTGGCGGCGTCAACCCGCATACTTAAGGCCGGTCTCGGATTAAACCTGGACGGCATATTAATCACCACCATCTCCACCCTTCCTCCACGCGGTGAAATCATGGCCCAAATAAACACGAGAACCACCACTGCAAAGCCCAGACCAGATAACAGATCGGGGGTGGAGTGGGAATGGTCGCTAGGCAAATGTATTCTCCAAGGGTCCACGTACAGGAGTCTCGGAGGCCGACACTTAAAATGCCTTCCACACAAGCAATTCTGTTGGCAAAACCGAATCCAACACCTCGTAAGGATTGATTTCGGCCCGCGGTGTCCGTTTCCAGTGCCACAGGAAGTGTCAGATGGCTAGAAATACTCAAGTCTGTCTGCGTTCACCACCCACCACCTTCTGGGGTGGGCCATTTCCTCCGCTTTTTTATTCCCAAGTCATTTAAAAGATTTTTCTCCAGGAGGCTACCCCTAGAACCAAATAGCACTACCCCATCTCTGGCCTTCTCTCAAAAAAAGAAAAAAGAAAAAAAAACAGCTAAAACCCTGAGCAGTCTAGTCTAGACACAGGAGGAGGCTCTACGGATACCTATTTGAAGCTCGCTGGTTTCTTTTTAAGGTTTGTTTTTAAATACACATAACCCTCCCCCCTCCTTCGCTCTTCCATTCCCCCAACCCCCACCCTTCAGACGCCAGCGGCGCGCGTCCTCGCGCGCGGGCACTCACTAGCTGGAGATCGCGGACTTTCTGGGAAAGATTCATTAGCAGCAAATTAAGCCTCGCCCGGCCTCGGCCTACACGAGGCCAGGCTCAGCTGTCTCAGGGACTGGGGGACGTGCCCTCTCGAGAGTGCAGGCGGCGGGAAGCCCACCGGGACCACGCGTGCCTCGAGCCGCCCTACTCTGCACACGGCGCCCCAGGGCTTGCTTGGTAAACAGCCGGCGCACGTCGCCGCCGCCCCGAGCCCCCGAGTTGGCGGAGGCTCTGCAGCGCAGCCGCCCGCCTGCTCCGAGCGCGGGCCCCGCGGCGCGGAGGCGCCTCGCCCTCCCCGCCTCGGCGGAGGATCGCGCCGGGTGCGCAAGTTCCTCTTCGCCCTCAGCCTCCGCGCCGCACGCCCTCCGAGCGGGACCAACTTCCTCTGGCCACAGACTTGCACACGCCCTACAGGGCTTCCCACCAGACTCATAGCTGCCCAGGTCTAGCCCCCACCCCCCCGCCCGCCCCGGCCCTCCCTTCCCGCCGTCGCCCCCGCACGATCTACCCCCACCCCTGGGGACTCACAACTTGAAACCAACCCCACAACATCGCGGGGAGGGTAGGGGTGGACCAGGGTCGCAGATTAAAATTTTAAAAGAACATTTACAAAACAAAGCGTCTGACCTGGAGGGCGGGTGGACGGGCCGAGTCAGAACCCCTCGCTCTGCTCGATTTCCTAGTATTTTTTTTTAAATCCACGTGATTCGCGCTTTGGAGCAAGCCAAAAAACAACAACAACAACAAAAAACCCGGGACTCCCCTCCCGAGTTGCGCGGCGGCGGCGGCGGCAGCAGGTCGAGCTCGGCTCGGCCCGGGGTGCCCGCCACACACACCCTGCGCACGCACACGCCGTCGTTCCACGAGCAGGAACGAGCGGCCCCCGGAGAGGCGAGACGACGCAGCGCGGCCGGGGGTTTTTACAGTTCTTTCCCGAGTCGAAAAAGAAAGCAGACGGGAACCCGCCGCCCTCCCCTTCCTGCTAGCGAGCTAACGCCGAGCCGAGCTTCCCAGCTTCCAGCCCAGCTCCCCCCCGCCGCCCCCCCGCCCCGCGCCCGACTCACGGCGCTCAGCGACGACCGCGCTCCCGCGCACACAGGCACACACTGGCTGCAAACTTCCACTCCGCGAACTCCCCGCTCTCCTCCCAGCCCCCCGGGAGGCGGCAGCCCCCCCCCCGCCGCGCCCCTCCTTCCCCGGAGCCCACTTGGGGCTGCTTAGGTTGGCTGCATTTTTAATAAGTTATAGCTAGGAAATAAAAATGAAAGCGAGCAAAAAAGCCAAAGTGAAGCGCGAGGCACAAGCTTCGAGGGGGTACGCGAGAGAGTCGAAAGAAGCCACCGGCCGCGAGCGGGGGCCCCGAGGGAGGGGGCCGACTGCAGCCCGCCGCCCGCCCGCACGCTCGCCCGCCCGGCCTCCCCCGGGGAAAGGTGTTCCGGGCACTGACCTGAAATCCCCGGCCGGGGAGTAAGCAGAGAGCCTGCGATCCGGCGCTTTGAAGTTTTTCCCCGGAGCAGAGTCGAGGCGGCGAGGAGGAGCAAGGGGCGATGGGGTGGATGGGAACTGGTGTGCGGGGTTGGAGGAAAGTGGGGTGGCGACGTTGGCGACGGGAGAAGGAGCCGGGCCGGGGAAGCGCGGCGAGCAGCAAAGTTTGCCGTCCCCGGCTGCCCGCAGCCCGCTCGCGGCGCCGCGCTCGCTCGTCTCCCTCGCCGTCTGCTGCCAGCCGGCTGCCCTCGGGGTCGGCCCCGCCGAGGGGTGGGCTCTGGGCCGGGTGGGGGCGGGGCGGGGCGGGCTCAAAGCCTCCGGGCAGGTGGCGACAACCCCGCGCGATCCTCGGGGCTCCGGCGGCTGGGCCGGGCTCGGTCGGGCTCAGCAGCTCCCGCGCCGCCGCTGCTGCCGCCCGCGCTCGGGCAGGAGCCCCAGCGCCATGTTGACGGTTCGCAGCGAGCGCCCGCTCGGGCTGGGTGTGTGTGAGTGTGTGAGTGTGTTGGCCAAGTCGTCCCTGCGCGGCGACAGCGCGGCTTGGGCTCCCCGCCCGGCGGCTCGCGGGCTCCCCCTCCGCCGCCTCCTCGTTCCCGCTCTCGGTCGCGGCTCCGGCGCGTCTCCCCCGCAGCCGCCGAGCTCGGTCCGCGTTCAGCGAGGAGCGTAGCTCTGCCTCACCTTGCCGCTGGGAGCCTGGGCTCCGTCTGCCGCCGCACGCCGCGATCCCAACGCGTCCCCCCTCCCTGGTTCCCTCCTCTTCCTCCTCCCCCTCCCTCCGCCCTCTCGCCCGCCCTCTCTCCCTCCCTCCCTCCCAGCAGCCGCCTCCCCTCCCCCCGCAGGCGCAGCGCTCGGGCGACAGCCGCCCGCCCGCCGCCGCCGCCGCCGCCGCCGCCGCCGCCGCCGCCTCCAGCTCTCGCAAGTTTGAGCTCCCCCAGCCTCCGCTCACCCTCCGCTGCGGCGCCTCGGCGGTGGGGTTTCGGAGGGGTGATTCCCCAGGAAAGGTTTGCCCGAGTTTCCCCAGCTGTCATCGATCCTCGGCGCGTTTCGCTTCTCTGGGTCCGAACCCAAGACCACTTGGGTGGCGCCCCCCCCGTCCCTTGCCCTCCCCTCCGCCGCTCGGGCCGAGTTGGCTGCGCACACCCCGCCCGGGCGCGCGTCCTGGGCGAACCAGAGACCGACTCGGGCGGCGGCGGCGGCGCGGGCGGCCCGCTGATCCTGAGCCGAGGGGATGGGGGCGGCGGGGGCGGCTCTCCCAGCCGCGCGCCGAGACTCCCCTCGCTACCCAGAAGGCCAGTGGAGGACCGCAATTACCATAAAGCGCCTCGCACTCCGCTCAGCCAAAGCTGTCAAACCCCAGCGGCAGCCGCCGCTGCCTCCTCTCGCCACCAGCTCTGCGCTCTCCTGGTCGCGCGTCCCCTCCGAGACCCAGCGAAGCCTGGCGGGTGCGCGTCAGTGCCCATCCCCACCTTGGGTCGCCCCTTCCTCCCAGAGGAGCCCCTTCCCGTTTCGGTGTCAAGAGCTACCTTTAGACACCACCCTGAGCAACGGTGGCCGTTCCGCCCGAACTCTGCGCCCGAGTTCCCCGGACGTTTCGATTGTGTGGGAATTGTCTGGAAAGGCGGGGGACGGAGGAGGCAGCCCGTGGGGCACCAGGAGGCGGGGGTGGGGGCGGTAGGGGAGCGGAGATCCGCCAGAATTTCTCCCCGTTCTCGTGCATTTCACAGTCTGCATCTCAGATGATTGGAGGGTCTGTTCTGGCCCCTCACCCCTGCCTCGGGAGATTATCTCCCGCGTTTTATTTTCCTTGGCAGGGAGCAACTTTTGGCTTACACCGTTCGCTCCATAAATTTCCACTCGGTAACGTCGTGCTGATCGGAGCTCGGCGGCGGCGTACAGCCTGCGCCCGCAGCAGTTCAATTCAATTGACACGTATTGAGCTTCTCCAGCGCACCCGGCGCGGCGCTGGGCGCGCGGGCGGGGGTGGTGGGTAGAGTGGGGGCAGGCAGGCGAGAGGGGAATGCGGAGAGGCGAGGTTCCGGCCTCCCCGGAGCGCAGAGCCTCTAGGGCGAGCTGAGAAGCCCCAGTTCGAGAAGCAGGCGGGAAGGGATGGGAGTAGGGGGAGGGGTGTTCCGGCCTAACCGCACCCAGACCGCGCGGGCCGGGACTTCACCGCAATAGGTGACCCCACTCGGTTAATGGATAGGGTCTTTTTATGCTGAAGGTGGGGGAGTCTCCTTCTGCCTAAGGACAAGATGGTGCAAGCTCGATGAGAACATCAATCTGAAATGGAGGTGGCTTGTAAATCCACACGGAAAGTTTTAAAATATCCTGGAGTGTCTCCATACCAAAAATAATCAAAAGCATCTCAAGTTGATTACTAAGTCAAGGTCAAGGCCAAAATCAGCTCTAGCTAGTAGATCCTTTTAAAAAAAATTAAGACTTAATCCTGACTGTAGGACTGATGTTACGTGCGATTTTATTTATTCTGTTTTAGTTCTCAGTACATAGTTATAAAAACAGCTCTTTTCAAAGCAGAAGTGAAACATCTCTACCGTTTGAAACCTGAAACTTTGGGCAGAATTAAATCTTCATGCTCCAGAGCTGCTTAAAACAACTGATGCAAAAGACGGGCAGGCAAGTGCCCCAGTGAGCGTCCCCAGCCCTTCGGGGCCGCCACCGCTTCCAGGACTCGCGCCTGCATAATAGAATGTATGCCTTTTTCTTCCCCGTCTTTCTGGAGGTGGATGTCTCTGAAAGCGAACCCACACATTTTTTTAATCTCTGGTAACAAGCAGAAAGACACCTGGACTATTATGCTGTAAAGCTATTTTTTATAAAGACATTTTAGGGCCAGACATTAAAAGTTATTAGACTGAACGCATGCAAGTTACAGACACAGCTGGAGAAAAGGCCTCTGGTTGTGTGTTGTAGCAACATTCCTTTTTGAAGCGACTCCTTTTATTCAAAACAAGTCTAAAATAACCAGGAAGGCTGAAGTTGGGTATTTGTGGGGAAACTCTCTGAATGCGGTTCAGAGGCCACAAGGAGGCAAGGAGGCCGCTGCGCCACTGTGGGCCTCGCGGGAGAGCTGGCCTGGGCGAGTTGGGAGCTGTGCCAGCCTCTTCCGGCTCAGTTAGGCTGCCGCAGAGACCCTGGCCCCTTGCCCAGCCACCTTCTCTCCCCTTCCCATGCCTCCCCAATTCTCCCCCACAGGCAGGGCCTTTCCCAGAGTTAAAAGTTGCATGTAACTGTCCAGAACTTTTGGAAAATCCAGGAACCAAGTGAAAACACGGAGCCTGCAGCCTCTCTGAGTCCTGTGGCCTCCCGGGGCTGCTGACAAAGGGGCCTGTTTGTCTACCTTTAAAAGTCCTAGAGTTAAAAATGAATTGGGGAGGGGGGCGGTGCTGTAAATGCAAAGGGGCCAGAGAAGGGCTGACTGTGGGAGAAATTTGATGCTGGAGACAAACAGACCAGTAAATTTGCCTTTGACGTAATTTGCAGCATTCACACACACACACACACACAATTTTTAAGGAGTCTTGCCTCCATGGTATCTTTGTGCAAGTTGGTGGGATTAAAGGGTTTCTCTTCCATCTCTGAGAGATACATTTCCAACTCTGTGGGATTTTTAAAGTATCTTATTAAGGGAGTCCTAAGAGGTATGAATGTATGTGTGAGGGGGAGGGGGTTCATGACTCACTGGGAATTAAAAGGTGAGATTTTTCCTGAGGTGCTCTAAGGTGGAGGAGGAGTAGGGAGCTTACACCTATTGGCCCGGTTCATTGGCTTTGTTCCAGGGAGGAGTAGCACTCCCTTCTTGCACCCCCACTCAGGAAGGGGCTCTGGGAGCTGGGGACACTGCGGAGCCTGCAATGTGTGCGGGCCTCCTCCTGCTCCCTCCCTCCCCTTCCCTCCCAGGAGTCCCTTGGGAGCTGACCTGGGGGTCAAGCTGCTACACTCGGCACTCAGCAAGGGGAGGATTTCAATGAAAGCAGAGGAGGAGACGGTGACGGGAGAGCGCCAGCGAGTGATCGCAAGGGAGGGGAGGCAGCAAAGGCAGTGGAGAAATAAAGAAATAGGCACAGAAAGGCGAGGTGCTTCCAACCAAGCTGCAGAGGCCACCCCCTCCCACCTGCCACTGGTCCCCTGGGAAGGGCCTCCTAGTTAGAACCTATGGCTCTTGGGCACTCTCCTGCTGCCCATTTTATCCAGCGTCTGCAACTGGACAAGCAGGTTGGCGCTTAAGGAGCAGGCCTGCAGCCTGTTCGCCCTTTTCCTGCCAGGTTGATTGTGTAGGGCCTGCCAGGCCCTCTTCCACACCTTCATTTACTGCCCAAGGCCTAGGGGAAAAGCCATGCATCCCATAGTGAGGGTCCTACCTGGAGTTTGGGGGGATCCTGGGATCCCAGCATGATGCATGGGGTTTGTTTGTAACATTCATGTGGGGACTAAATTATAAAGCTTTATAGGCCCCAATGGAGCTCTTCAGCGGCTGTTCTCACTTCTATGACGCTGGGTATTGAAATGGGTGGGATTGGGGTGATTACAGAGAATATTTTTATTTTATATACTGTGAGCTACTTTGTTAAATATTTTTAAAAATACACAAACACCCCCAGGAACAGTCTTTCCTGGTCACTTTGTAAAAGAACTCTGGGCTTACCACAGGTGCCACTTAGAAGATCTACTGGTCCATCCCTCAAGCAAAAGGCATCTTTGTCCCAGGGATTTCAGTTAACTGGAGACATCTGAAGGTAGCTGCCTTCCCTGGTAGGAGTTTGCTAGACTTAGGAGTCTCCAGGTTGAAGATGGCTGCTCTGTCTATTCTTTGAAGGGTTACTGGGCCTCCTCCTCCGGAGGGTCTGGAAGGCAGACCCAACATGGTAACAGCAACTGCCTCTCAAAATTTCTGGTCTGGGCTCGATTTCAGGCTCTGACCAGGCACGGGTGGGTGAACTACCATTGACACTGAGGGGCTTTCTGAGTAGATGAGTGTTGGCGGCTTGGGGAGGCCTCGTCTTGTGCCCCACCTGGTTCCGGCTTAAGAGACCTGAAAGCTGCCCAGCTGGGCTAGATGCTCCTGTAGATAAACTCGGACGCCACGTCCCGCCCTTGCTGCTTATTTAGCGAGATCCCTCCAGCTCATATCTTACCCAGCCGGGGGCAGTGAGTGGGAACCGCGGGGAGAGGGGGCGGAGAACAACAACTCTTCTCTCGCAGACCGTGCAAGGCGCGCTTTCGGCCCGAGACGTTTTCTCGGCAGCTTCCCTCCACGGCAGCCACGGGACCCAGCGGACACGCACCACCCCGAACCCTTTCGCGGACAGCACCCCGGGGACTGGAGGGATCCGGAAGGCTCCGCCAGCCCCTCGCTTGGGGCCGGAAGGGAGTACGGCCCATCAGATGGAAACGCGGCGCTGGCTGTCCCTAAGTACCTCTGGGCCCCCACAAAGGCGGGCACCGAGGTGAGTGGAGAGGGGCAAGTGCCTAGGGAAGGTCAGCCAGGAGCAAAACTTGGGGCTAGCGCGGGGCGGGGGATTCCAAACGGCCTGATCCGCCGCAATTCCCCTACCCCTTCCCCGATTCCCCCTCCGGATCCACTCGGCTCGGCCTTCGCCCTGGATGCGCGCCCCCCGACCCCCGCATCCCAGCGTCTCCAGCACTTTGGCTATCGCACAGCCCCCGGCAGCGAGTGCGGGGGGTGGGGGTGGGGGCGCTGGGTGGTTTGTGTTGCGAGGCCTGACAGAACCTTCTGTGTGCGGCGCTCGGAGGAGGCTAATGCATAATGCACAGCGCCTGGAAGCCCGGCCATTAGCGGCCTGTCGGTGACACAGACAAACGACTGAGAGGGAGGAGATCTAGCTCGCTCTGGAGTTTAAATATACCAGCGTGGAGGGGTAACGCCATGATTTAAAAGTGTGTCTTTGCAGACACTTGCATATATTTTAATGATTTCCAGCAGGTCCCAGCCTTGCATCCCCCTCCCCCAAACGGGGATGTGTGCGGGGTGGGGGGGGGCGGAAAAGGCAGGGGAGTAACGAAGGCAGAGTGAGAGGCCTCAACCGGAGACCCACCGCTAGCTTTTGAGAGATGAAGGGAAGGTGAGGTTGGTAAACGCAGGGTGGAGAAAGCGAGGCCTAGGGAAGCCACACGACCCAAGACCATTTTATTTTTTTTTAAATCTGGCCATCGAGCCTTCCACCCCGGACTGGACCTTTTCTGCGTTGCACTAGAAAGGCCTGGGGGAAAGAATAAACCCTGCCACCCTGGCTTCCCCCCAAGGTGTCCACATTTTTGAATCTTCCCCTTCCACTGACAATCCTGAGACCTCCTTCCTCCCCGTTTAACACACTAGTGTTTTTTAGCAATTAAGGCGAGAAGGGGGTGGGGATAAAGATAAGCCAATTTTTTTTTCCGCCGTGCAAGTGTGAAAGATAAGATAAGGCTAAGCTGAGGCAAAGCGGCTGCTTACAACCTCCCCTCAGCGATTTTGATCGGTCACTTCTTATCTCGCAAAAATGCTCCTTTCAAAAACTGCATCAAAAAAAGAAAAAGGCTGAAGGAAAGCATTTTCATTTGGAAGTGACATTTAAAACCCACCTCCTCTACACCAGCAACCCCCTCTTCATCCGCGGGACTCCCCAGGAAAAGTCGCACCTCGACTACAGGGTTTCAGGCTTTCTCGTGGGGGGCAGGATTACTAGGGTAATTAGGCTGAATAAAACCAGGGATGCGTGATCAGGATTTATCCTGCCTCCAACCCCAAGCTCGCAGCCGGGTTTTCCTTCTCTGAGTTCCTGATCGGTGTTTGTGTTTCACCGTCTCGCTCGTGTGTTGAAACTAAACAGGTAGTTATATTTGGGAGGGTCATATAACTATGTCAACACGAAGCGGTTGTTAATGCGAAATAATAAGAAACTTTGCTGATTTTTACAGGCCCCTGTAAAGGAAGGAAAAGGCGTCATGCGCCCCGGAACCTGAGAACCCTCTGCCGAACCGGACTCTCGAGGAGCCTTATAAAATCCTTTTCTTGCACAAAAATCTCACCAAGGGGTTTCCGGAAGACTTTGTTGAGGGAGGTTTCGGTATTGAACTCCAGGCCTGCAGAGCGGCCTGTAAATTTCCCCCAGCCCAACCGCTGGCCAGATCGCAAACATCAAGGCAGGCACCCCAGGCCGAGTTGATGAGCCTCTGCGCCCACCTCCGGCTTAGAGCTCCCGAGATCCCACCTCTTCACCCCTCATCCCGGGTTCGCACCTCGGCGCCGGGTGCACACTGAGTCGGCCCCCTCCGGGCGCGACCTAAAGCCCGGGGCTAGCCGCGGCCGGATAGTCCCCGGGGAGTCGAAACCGCCGGGCGGGGAAACCCCTCCTCTCGCCCTTCCCCGAAAAGCCTGGCCGCGGCGTAGGCGCCGAGCGAGCGGGCATCCGCTGACAGCCGGGCCTCACGTAAGGCCCACACGCGTCCCATTAGTCAGCCTGAGTTCCCCTCGGGCGAGCCGTCTGGCGCGGCCCCAAGGCCGGGCGCGGGCGGGGAGGGGGTGCGGGGCCGCGGCGAGCTGGCAGCGAGGCGGGGGCGCGGGCTCTGCGGGGCCCGGCCGGGCTCGGTTCCGCGTTCCTGGGCCCGCGGGTAAGCTGAGCCGGCGGGGCAGGCCGCTCCCTGGCTGGCGCCGAGGCGCCGAACTGCGCTTCACGTGCCCGCCATATCAGCGGCGGCGGCGGCGAGGAGCGGGGGCAGGGAGGCGCGCCGCGGCTCCCGCGGGGTCTCCAGCCCCCGCCTCCCCCGCCCTGCCGGGGGCCGGGTCGGGACCACCCCGCAGCCCCCATCCCCGCGCCGGCCGAGATCCGCGCTGCCAGACGCAGAGAGGTTCCTAGGCGCCGTTCCGAAAGCTGCGCGGCGGCGGCAGCCAGAGGAGGGTGCTCCTCGCGGCCGCCCCGGGAACTTCCCAGCCGCCCCGCCGCCGCCCCCGCAGTCACCGGGACCGGAAGCCCTTGCGCCGCCCCAAGCGGCCTCCGCTGGCCCCCAGGGCTGTTCCAGACGAGGTCTGGTCGCGCGTCACCTTCGATCCCTTCTGGTCTCAGGTGGCCGCCCTCGCCCTGGGGCATCCCCATTTAAACCCGGAGGACCCTGCTCGCGGTCCAGCGAGACCTTTCTCTATTACCACCATCAGCGCGGCTCCCCCCGCAGCTGGGACGGGAGGGGCGCGAAGCCGCCACTCCGGCCAGGCAGGAACACCTGCTCCCGGGCCTTGCAGCTGGGTGCGTGGTGCCGGGAGAAGCTGCCTACTGTTGTGTGCAGAGATCGCGGGGGAGAAAATGGGGCTCCGAAGCTCAGGGCCAGGCGCAGCCGCGCCCCGGCCGCCCCCATCTCCCATCCTTTCTGTGCGATCAGGCCCGAAGCTCGGACTGGGGTCTTCCTGAGGGTCGAAGGGCCGCCAACCGTGGGATCCGGCTTCTGGCCTTAAGAGGTCGTTCGCAAGACAGATGGGGCAAAACCTGTGTTGGGAGCCATCCCGGTGTCCGCCCCCGCTCTCCAAACCAGACACACTCATCTCCCCTCGGCCCTCACTCTAGCCTCCAGCAGGGGACCAGAGTAGGTCATGGCGGCACTGGTACGGGGTTCGGACTTTGCCACTCCGCGTGGAGAGGGCCGATGGACCCTCCCCATCTCCTCCGTGCCCGGAGGAGATCGGGCAGCCGAGATGACCTGCGCCGCTTGCCCTGACTCACCCCTCCTCCCCCGTCCCGCCCTCCCCGGCGCTCCTGGCCCAGGGCCCGGCCGAGGAAGGCGTTGTTTTGCCAGCGGGAGCCGAGCGAGTGCGCAGAGAAAAGCCTCCCAGCTCTAATGAGAGTGCACACAGCGCTGCGGCGAGGAGGATGATTACCCGGCGGGCGGGGGGGGGGCGCGGGCCCGGGCCGCGGGCGGCGTGTGCGGCGGCCCCGCGGGCCCGGAGTCCCCGCCTGTCTGGCTGCTAATCGCACGCTTTCTGCTGTTACGGAGGCAGGCGGGAGCCGGCGGCCGAGCCCAGCGCCGGCGACTCGGCGGGTGACACGGAAACATGGCGCAGCGCCCCTCCCCCGCCCTCCCTCCCCGCGCTCCCGCCTCTCGCCTCGCACTTCCTCCCGCCCGCGCGGCTTTTGCAGTTCTAATGCTCTGCTGTCCGCCCGGCACCATTACGCTAGCAGCCGCTTCTCGGCCGCCCCGCGCGTCTCTTTCCCCTTTGTTTTCGGGGTCTATAGAAAACGTTTGCTTTTGTCCCGAGCTCTCGTTAAACCAAACTTGTGGTGGCAACGGAAGGCGGTGCGGGCGGGGAGGGGCCCGGGGATTTTGGCAGCAGCCGACCAGAGCGTGGTGGAAACTTCTCTCGCTGGGTTCCCCACCACCCCGCCTTCCACCCTCCCCTCTCACACACAGGCCGGTCGGCTTGCCGACGCTTCCCCCCTTCTCCCCCGAGAGGCCTCAGCGCTCCAGGAAGGAGGTCTGGGGTAGAGGGACTGTGACCAGGGGTGAAGACCCTAGGGTGCAAGTCTGTGGGCCCTGAGTTTGGGGCACTCGGTGACCTCGCTCCTTGAAGTCCTGACTTGCCTCTCCTTCCCTTTGGTCATTCGAGGCTTTGTATCAGCCGGTGGAAAAGGAAGAGGAGGGAAGAGAAGAAAGTGGTTCACGTGTGTGGTTTTTATATTAAGGGTTTGTTGGAATCTCTCATCTCCAACTGTATAGCCTCTTTTATAGGATCTACAGTGAGAAGGGGGAGCGTGGGGCCCATGGGGGAAAGGGTCAGAAACCTAGGCCTGGGAGCTGGATCTTACTTTACTGGTCGGCTCAGCTACAGTCGGTCCTCAAGCGGGGTGGGGGTGGGGGGACCCTGCAGAGTGGGGGAAGGACGGGAGGGTCAGATCCCTCGATCCAGGAGACGCAAAAACCTCCCTCCCGGGGGCTAGAGCGCAGGTCCCCCCGGCGCGCTCCCCAGCCCAGAGCGCACGCCGTGGCTCCGCACCGGAGCTGCTCAGGCGGCAATTTTTTAAGCCTGCAATTAAGCGAGGCGTCGCCGTGTCCTCTGCTAGTGTCGATCCTGTCAGTCGCACATGGCCTTGGTGCTCCGGTCCGAGGCCCCGCGATTAGTCACAGGCTCGCTTCGCTCCTTCCCTAATCCGCCTCTGCAGGCAGCCTGGGGACGATGCCGACTTGGCGGCGCTGGCAGGGAGCCACTGCGCGCGGGGCGGGCTGCCTGGCCAGTACCAGCCCCGCTGCGCCCGAGCCGGCGCGGGTCCCGGGGTGCGGGCTTGGCATTCCCTCCCCGCTTCACAGCCCCCAGGATGGGGCGACGGCGCCCCTCCTCTCGCCCCACTCCCGGGCCTGTGAGATCTATTTGTGTGGTGTCATTTGCATAAAAATAGGACAAGTGTTTCAGTGCGTTCGAACGCGGGAGGCGAAATCCTTATTGATGTGTCTGTGTGGAGCCCTCGGTTGTCGGAGCGGTTTGATTTAGGGTGTTTTTGTTGCCTTCTGCGAGAAATGAGAGGAAATCCTGCGCAACGCCTTCGGCGGCCCGGGGCCCCCAGAGCATCCCCCTCTGCGCGCCCGAAACGGTCCACCACCTGGACCCCGGCGCCCCGAGTCCACAGCGAGCAGGTTGAGGGCCAGGCGGGGGACCCATTATGACTCATAAAACCGGGCGGCCTAATCACCAACTGCCAACCCGTTTACGTGTGGAGCTTCCCAATGCTCTCTTAGTCCGGCCTGGGCCTCCAGCAGGTTCGCCCCAGACAGGGCTAGAGCCACTCAGTGGGGGCTGATCAAGTGGTTGCTCATTCCCGTTGGTAGCGCGGCTTCCCTTCCCAGGCGACCCCCGCGCTCCCGGCCTTTGCTGCTCGCCAGCAACTCCAGCTTGGACAAATAGCTGGGAGGGCGCCGGCCGCGCGGAGCCAGTAAATCAATCATTAACTCCCCGGCGAGGCCTGGCCAGGGGAGGGAGTGGCGGCCAGAGCCTAGTCCGCGGGGCCAGAAGGAGGCCTCCACCCCGGGTTGGGAGCCGTCCACGCGCCAGCGGGCAGGGTGCGTGAAAGTGGGTCCCCCGGGGCCTCCCGATCCCCTCCAGAAGCCTCCGCCTGCCAGGCCTTTCAAGCCCGCACCTCGCCTCGCCGGGCAGGTCGGGTTACTGTGCGGCCCCCGAGCGGGCTGAAACATTAACGAGCCGCCCGGGGCCTCGCGGCCTGCTCTCCCCTGGAGAGCCTGCCGTGCTTGGGCAAGCTCCTCGGATCCGGTCGGGCTCCTCCAGACACCGGCTTGCCAAACCAAACCGATCCCCCCCGTGTAGACTAGTCTTCCTGCGGCGCCCTCCCCACGGAGCCCACCGTGGGGCGGCACGCAGGGGGTTAAAAGCTCCGGTTCGCCCTGGCTCCTCGGCTGCGTTGAGGAAACGCTGATCAAAGTGCTTGCGGGGAAGGAAACCCACACGCACACTCGGGCCTGGGTCGAAGAAGGGCGACTGGAGAGACTGCTTGGGAGCCGCCTGCCTCGGCCCGCTTTCCCAGACTCCCGGGAACGCGGCAGCGGCGGCCCGCGCGATTCTCTCTGCGGAGCTCGGCGCGGCGGGGCCGGGAGGCCGGCGAGGAAGGGGGGGAGGAACGAGGTGGGGGGAGGAACGAGGTGGGGGGAGGAACGAGGTGGGGGGAGGAACGAGGTGGGGGGAGGAACGAGGTGGGGGGAGGAACGAGGTGGGGGGAGGAACGAGGTGGGGGGAGGAACGAGGGGGGGGGAGGAACGAGGGGGGGGGAGGAACGAGGTGGGGGGAGGAACGAGGGGGGGGGAGGAACGAGGGGGGGGGAGGAACGAGGGGGGGGAGGAACGAGGGGGGGGAGGAACGAGGGGGCGGGAGGCGAGCCCGGGCTGCGCGCCAAGAGGCCCAGAGCCGCAGATTAGTCACCGCTCGGCTGGGCGCTCACGGGTGCGCCCGGGAACCGGGAGGGCAGGCGGCGGCCCCGCTCCGCCGGGCTCCCGGGGGCTCGGCGCCGCGGCGCGGGTGCCCCTGCCCCCACCCTCGAGCGCCCCCGGCGCGACTGGATGGACTCTCGGGGGCTCGCGCTGCGGAGATCCACTTGTCAGTTCAAGGGCAGGACAGAAACTCTGCAAGCGGAGTCTTGCGAACAGGAAATTTCTCATTGACAAGGTGCTGCCCCTCCCCCACGCCCGGCTTCAAAACAAAACAAAAACCCGGCGCGAGCGGCCAACGCACCCAGCCCGGGCCCGCCGTGGCCTGCGCCCCCTCAGCCGCCTAGGCGACCCCTGCGGCTCGGCCCCGGGCCGGGGACCGGAGAGCTCGCCGAGCCCCGAGCCCCGGGCCCCGAGCGCAGGCGGCCGCCAACAAACAGGCCCGGCGGGCAGGTTGGGCTCGGGTCCCGCCCGGGGCGCCCAGCTGTCACGCTCTGGGGCCCCGGCAGGGTCGGGCGGGGGCGCAGGACCCGGGAGGCTCCGTGCCTTCTCGGGTTATGAACCCGGCGGAACAGCTTCGCGGAGCTGGAGGCTGCCGGGTCAGCAGCTCCCCGGAGACGTGGGGGGCGGGGAGGCCGCGCGGCGCCGCCGACTCGGTGAATCCCGCTGCGGGGACCCGGGAGGGCGGCGAGCTCGGCCTGGCAAAGTTCCTGTAGAAACTCCATGTTTAGAAACTCCAGCGGCGTCGCGGGAGGAGGGGGCGAAGAGGGCGCGCGGGGCACGCGGGGGCAACCGGTACTCGCCTTGCACTCTCGGGGAGGGTCCGGCACCCCCCACTCCCCACCCCCCCACCCCCCCCACCCCGGCCCCAGGCGAAGTCTGGAAGGCAGGGACGGCCGGGTCCCCGGGCCCTTTCTTTTGTGTCTGCCCCTCTCTTTCCTCTACTCTCTAAAGATGTCTAAACCCGTTTCATTTATTGAATTCAGCCAGGAGAGCAAGGCTGCCTTTTTGGGGACCCTGATTTCAGGGTAATTTCGTATTTGACACATGTAAATACTTAGTACTCTCAGGTAAGGTCAAATTATTTATCATCTTAATTTATATTTCAATAGGCTTACAATTTAGAGGCGCGAAATGCCTCCTTATGAATCATTATGGTCTATTAGGGGAAGTAATGTATAAACAGCACTATTTGGGAGGGAATCACTTATGTTGACATTTAAATGGCTCTTCAATAGTTAAAAAAAGACATTCGAGTGCCTTTGATTAAATATACAATTTACACGACCATCAGCAAAGCCATCAGGAATATAAATTCTTCTTGGGATTTTATTTATTTATTTCCTCTTTTTTTTTCTTCTTTTTTAAGCCTTCCAGGGTGTGCATGTCATTTAATCCCTATGGGAAAATCGAATGGTTTTTCAGAAACCCAGGGAAATCACTGGAAGTGTGAGCAAACTCCACCAGCAGGCACCCAGTGGGATGTTTGTAGATCTTTGTACCTCAGTAACAAAATCAACCACTTGCTAACAATATTGCAACTGATTTTGAAACATCCGTAGCTTCCCTGCTGGATTGGAACCTTCCTGAAGGCCTGTTTAGGAACCTGCTGTTCTCACAGCTCTCAGCATGGGGCTTCATACCATTTTAAGTTATCCTACACCTGCTAAAATATCACTGGGGGAGGCTCTTCCTGGCTGCCTCTCTCCCCTACCCCTGTGCACTCTTTACTGAATTACTGTTGCATTCATTCCCTTGCAGCATCTTCCATCTTTAGAATGCTCTTCCTTAACCCCAGTCCCGGGCTCCCTATTTATCTGTTCCCCTGCACAGCTGTACTTCTCAAAAGAGGTGTCTATGTCCATATAGTATTTCCATTTCCTTACCTTGTGTGCACTCTCCGAGTCAGCTAGTTTCAAAGTCTAAGATATTGGGATACACTGTAGCTTTGAAACAGCATAATATCAGAAAACAATGTCCAGAAATGACATGGAAGGTACATGTATACAAGGTAATCTTCTGTAGCTATTTTTAAAAATCAGCTCTGTAGTACTGATAGGGAATGACCCCTAAGGTCAATTGTTAGGGGAAAAACAGAATGTGCAGAACAGATGTATATAGTATGTTACAATTTGAGTACTGTTTACACTTTGTATAAAAAAACAACATGGAAGGATACAGACACCTGTTTGTCCAAAAGGTAAACATCTTCAACACTGCTGGGGTAGCACCCCCCACCCCCAGCACCACTTTTTTTTCAGAAATGGGAACACACTGCACAAGCTGTTCTGTACCTCAACTATGAAACTTACTGCTACATCTTACAGATCATTTTCTATATCAGCACTTGGAGATGGGCTTTGTCTGTGCCAAAGCTTGTGGAATTTCACTGTATAGATGCATCATTTATCACCTTCTTCAACCCACACTCTTCAACTTCCACTCTCCCTAGCTATTCTGCAGAAAGGGCTCAAGATCACTTGTCACTTCCTTTTGCTGCTGGGAGGTGGGGGTGCGGGGCGGGGGATCAGGCCTTCCTTGGCCTTAGAAGCACTCAGCACCCCTGACCACTCCCCATCTTAGCTTCCCAGATGCCACACACACACCTGGTTTTCATCCTACCTCTGAGTCTCTTTTAGTCTCTTTCTGGACTCTTCTCTATGCTCTACTAGTTGCCTTGGGCCTGGGTCCTCCTCCCCTCCCCTAATATCATCCAGGCCCATGGCTTTAAATACCACCTACTTGTGATGGCCTTTTATACAGTTCATGAGGTTCTCACAGCAAGCACACTGGGGTGGTTTGCCATTCCCTCCTCCAGTGAGTCATATTTGGTCAGAACTCTCTGCTATGACCCATCTGTCTTGGATGGCCCTGTACGGCATGGCTCATAGCTTCAATGAGTTACACAAGCCCTTTCTCCATGACAAGGCGGTGATGCTGGACGGCATCACCAGTGCAATGAACATGAACTTGGGCAAACTCCGGGAGATGGTGAGGGACAGGGAGGCGTGGTGTGCTACAGTCCATGAGGTTGCAAAGAGTCGGACATGACTAGGCAACTCAACAACAACAACTTGCTAATGACCCTTCGATTTGTTTTTCCAGTTCCAGACCCCCATACAAACTGCAGAACTGACATCTCAATCCAGCCATCTACGACCAGCTTCATGATAACAATAGTGAACAACTGCAGAGTGCTGGCAACACTCTTCTAAGGACTTTCTAGAAATTAACGATTAATCCTTACAACTACCCTCTGAGGCAGGTAGAATCATTGTCCACATTTTATGAATGAGGAAACCAAGTCGGAGAGGTCATAGAACACTCCCAAAGTCACTCGGAAAATGGTGGAGCCACGACAGAGGGTGAGATGGTTAGATGGCATCACCGACTCAATGGACATGAGTTTGAGCAAACTCCGGGAGATGGTGAAGGATGAGGGAGGCTGGCGTGCTGCAGTCCATGGAAATGCAAAGAGTTGGACATGACTGAGTGACTGAACAACAACAACAAAGATTCAAACCCAGGCAGTCACAGAGTCCACGTTTTTTTCCCATTCTGCTTCATAGTACACCTAAAACTATTCTTTTCTAAAAAATCAATTAATCTACAGATATTTGGGGGGTATTTACTAAATGCCACACCCTGTGACAGGTCCTGGGGAAAGAGTGGCAAGCAGGGCAAAATGTCCCTTAAAAAGGGGACTAGCTCTTCCCTCAGATCCTGCCCTTTGTCCCAACTCCCTTCCCTATCACAGAAAATGTCTCAGCCACTTAAGTGTTTAAAGCAGAATCCTGAAGGTGGGAGGGAAAGGGTCATTCTAGACCTGTCTCCATCTCCCTCGTGCTAGTCTGCTGGCAAGGCTAACTGATTCTACTTCCAAATGTTTCTATCCAGTCAACCTCCTTCTTCCCATTCTCCCAAATCCACCCTCACCAGGGCACCATCTTGCTGGGATGAGCATGCAGGGTTTCTAGTCCCGCTGCTCTCTATGCTGTTACTCTCACCCCCCTCCAACCCAGGCTCCACATGGCAACTACAAAGGTCTTAAAAAAAAAAAGTCACATGTCACTACCCTACTAGTTCCCACTGCATTTGGAATAAAACCCAAACTCCTGAACAACGCTTCCAATCCCTGCCACCTCGTGGCTTGCCACTGTCTGACTCACCCTCTGAGGGCCAGCATACAGGGGCCTGTTGTTAATAGGCTCTGAGCGTTCCTCTCTGGGCTGTTGTCTCCCCAGAGAGACTGTATGCTCTGTAAGGACAGGGTGCGTCATTAACTGTGCACTGACTTTGTATGAATATCCAGCAATGAACATGTATAAATATAATGTTCTCATAATGTTGTTTGTAGCACATTTGTGGCACGCATAGATGCTAAAAAACTTTTTCTTTTCATTTTTTTGCTGCACCTCACAGCATGCAGGATTTTATTTCCCAGACCAGGGATAGAACCCACACCCCTTTGCAGTGGAAGTGTGGAGTCCTAACCACCAGACTGCCAGGGAATTTCTCCTAAAATACTTGATGAACAGTACATGAAACACTGAATGCTTCATACATTTTTGCTAACTCTAATCAATATTCTCTATCATGGCCAGAGAAGAAACCAAATCCAAGAGAGCAAGACAGTTGTGGGCGTGCGCTCCAGGAAAAGCAGAGTGTCTGGGCTTGTGGCGGGTAGCTCTGTAGTTCGGGTGAGGATCGAGACCACAGAAATTAGGAAAGTCAAGCATGAGGCTGGAGGAGCTGTTACAACCCGGAAGGGCTCATGGGAGCATGGGATGCAGGTATACAGGTGTTTGCCAGAGTTCCCGGGTGTGCACACAGGGAGCAGGCCTATCTTTGCTAAATACCACTGAGCATCAGCCCCCCAGAGATGAGAGGGACCTCCTAGCCCAAGAGCAAGACAGCCCAAACCAGAACCTCTTTAGTGTATTCTGCCTGTTGCCAACCATTGGGTCCTTTCTTGGTGGCAAAAGCTTGAGACCACCTTTCTGCTCCAGACCCTGGGGAACCAGAAGAGTGGCTTCTGGTCACAGGTGAGCCTGAGCAGTTGGGAATTTTTCTCTCAACACCATGACATTCGACTTTGAACAGTAACCGTGTCGTTATGATGCATTTGATAGCAAAGCGAGTCTTTTTTAAGGATGAATAAATTCCTCTATGATACAAATAGCTACTGTTTATTGAGAGCCTTCACTCTTTTCAGTTACTTTATTAGGTACATTCCCAAGTTACCTCACGGAAGCCCCCCAAATAACCCTATGGGTTAGGTATGACGGTTCGCATTTTAGAACTGAGGAAACTGAAGCTCACGATTGCCCTCCCCAAATACACAGCTAGTCTAACTGAGGCTGGTGACGGGGATTTTATCTGACTCCAAAGCTGGGCTCTTTGCAGTAGAGTAATTGTTTGTCTCCCACGCATATGTACCGTTCCCCCAAACCTTAAACTATTTCTGGGATCAGATCCGTCATAGTTTCTCCAATCCTGTCCTTCTGGGGTCGTCTTGACAACTCGCCAACTGCAGTAAATATCACAAAAGGAGTTTGTTTCTTTCTGGGATCAGCAGATCTTGGCTGATCTGTTGTGTTCACCATGGGAACCTAAGAATTTATCATCTCCATGAAGGCTTGCCTTCCTCCCAGGTAAGCTTTAAAAAAGTGTGGGGCCAAGTTCAAGGAAAGGACTTCCTCCCCAGCACAAGTAGATTGTCTAGCTCTGTTTGGAAAGTTTCTGCACCTCCACCAATACTAAATTATGGCTGTTTGGCGAGATTATAAACCACCTTGCCCTTTCAGACTTCCGGGCAGTGTTTTTCCTGGCTTTGGGCTTCGATAAAAATTACTCTGCTCTCACTATGGAGAGAGCTAAAGCAGGGAAGAGAGGATATCGGAAAGACCCAATACACAGCCTTTCTGAAGCCCTTGAATTTGGGGAAGAGAAGGGCCACTAGCCTTTTTCAGTTCTTAGAAGAACAATCACTAGGATTTATAAAGGGCTCACTATCCACCAGGCACAGTTCTAAACATTTTATAGGCATTACTAATCTCATTTCATATAGGAAACTACCCTATAATAAAGCTACTATTACTATCCCCATTTCACAGATGAGGAAACTGAGGCTTAGAGGATAATCAACTTGCCTGCTTGCTTGGACACTCATCGCCAGATTCCTAGAGCCTCACGTCTGACCCATGCAGTCTTTCCGATTCTCCAGGCAACGCCATTACTCAGCCAGTTTCTCAGGTGCATCATCACTGGGTACTTTCTTTGGATCTAAAGGAAATGGCCTTCACTGCATCCTGGCGTGTTAGTGATGTCCCCTGAGGATATGAATTTGTCCCGAAGGTCCCTCTGAGATGCCTCTTGCATGCTGTCACTTTCCAAGACACAGCCCGTTGAGGGCAGACAAAGCTCTGCGATGATGCCCGTGACAGACTGCGGTCATCCCTGCTCTGGTCTTTTTGACAAAAGCACGCTGGGCTGTCGGCGGGTGCCCTCGACAGTTCAATGCCAGTGGCTGCGCCAGGACCTTCCTGACCTACTTGCTGGCACAGGGAGCGTGGAGGAGGGAAGATCAATCTCCAAGATAATTTAGGTTCTCTCTTTCTTCAAACCAGCCTCTGTCCTCTGCTCTAGGTCTGCCGACGATGATTAATGCGCCACCGACTATTTCCACTCTTCAGCTTGTCCCTGGCTTTGGGCTTTATTTTACAGCCATTGCCAGAGTTTCTCCTCAGCATAGAGTAAATACTCAGACATTGGAGCACAGCCCTTGGTGTTACTCAGAAAGTGTCCCAGGCGGCAGGTGGCACAGGGCCATCCCTGGAGTAGGTGACGCCACTGTTTAGGGTTCAGTGCTAAACCACCACCTCCACCAATGAAAGCCTAATCTTTTAATTATTCTGAAAATACCCAAACTAAGCATTGCAGGGAAGGCAATTAATAGGATTCATACGGTCTAGTCCTCATTTGTAATTATATATTATTATTTTTCTCCCTACTTTGTTCCAATAATGATTTAAGGCTGCTTCCAAAGATACGCAAAACCCAGCAAAGATAAATAGAAGAAGTGGGACATGAATTATACTGTCATGCCCACTCACAACCTCCATGCCCCATCCCACATAATAGAACTGAATTCATAACGCCTTTCAAAAATGAGGTAATTCTGCTCTTTTGGTGGCAACACTAGGCTCTTTGTAAAGCAAGGGGGTGGTACGCAGTAATGAAAGGACCAGGGAGGGCCCAGGAGATTCCGTTTCTAATGCTGGCACCCTTGCTGTGTGACCTTGGGCAAGTCATTCACCCTCTCTGGACTTGGGATTCTGAAATCCTCACATGTCTCTCCCCATCTCTGAGGTCCCTTCCTCCGCCATTCCCCTGCCCTCCCCATCACCATCACACGGGCAGAAGCCAGCACTGCCCATCTGGCACGAGGTCTCATAGGAATTACTGTCAGAGAAATGGGTTCCCAGGAATACCTCTCTCTCTGCCCTCCCTCCCTCGCTCCCTCCTTCTTTCTCTCTCTCTCTCTCACACACACACACATACACACACAGAAATCTTCTGGGAAACTGGAACAATGGACTTGAATTATCTCTTCTCCTAAGGCAAGGACCCTCTTCCAATCTTTAGCTAAAGAGATCCTTCCAGGATCGGGTGAAAGTGAAAGTCGCTCAGTCGTGTCCCACTCTGCGACCCCATGGACTATATAGTCCATGGAGTTCTGCAGGCCAGAATACTCAAGTGGGTAGCTGTTCCCTTCTTCAGGGGATCTTCCCAACCCAGGGATCGAACCCAGGTCTCCTGCATTGCAGTGGATTCTTTACCAGCTGAGCCACCAGGAAAGACCCTTCCAGGATTGGGTAGTGTGGAGAATATCCTTCTGGGAGGCAGGGGGTCTCTCCCTCCCTCAGCTGTGAACTACTTTCCTTCCTCCTCTTGCAGTTCAAGACCCTCTTAGAACCCAGCCCACCCTCTTAGAATCCAGATCCAGTCTCAGCTGCCTTCACTCCCTCCTAACCCCATCTTCCATTTTTTTTATCCCTTCCAGCATCTAACACCATGCTTACCCCCCCATAGTCCTCTCCCTCACCCAAAGTCTCTATCACCCCTCTGCTGCCTTTATGAGGGCTTCTCCAAGTTTTTCTGGAAGGATTCCGCAGGCCAGAGGGGCAATGGAGGCTCAGCCCTCCTCACTGGCCTCAAGGGGGAGGCCACTGGGAAGACTGGTTTTAAAATGCAGGCCTGCCTTAAAAGAACATGTGCAATAGGATTCCATTGACCTCAAGTTTTAATGTAGGCAAAGGCAATCTAAGGTGTCAGGAGTCAGCACAGGAGCGACCTTGAAGGAAGAGGGACAATGGGGAGGGGCATGTCCCTTGGAAAGGAGCACAGCAGGGACTTCTGGGGTGGGGGGCAGGAATGTGCTGAGTCTTGATCTAACTGGCTAAATGGGTGTGCCCGCTTGTAAAGATTCATCAAGCTATACATTTAGGATTCATATACTTTTCTGTCCGTGTGCTGCACTTCAGTGGAAGGTTAACAAAGTAAAAAACACAACAAATAGGGACTTCCCTGGCGGTCCAGTGGTTTGGACTCCATACTTTCACTGCCGAGGGCGTGGGTTTGATCCCTGTTCGGGGAACTAAGATCCTGCAAGCCTTGGGGCATGGCCAAAAAGAAAAAATAATACAATAAATTAAAAAAATAGGTAAACAGACAAGGGAAGGATATGACTCATAATTGTATGCGAGCTCTGGAGAGTGGGGGATACTCTGGCTGGAGTGGGGTTAGGGGAACAGGGCAGTGAGGTTGTTCTAGAGACAGCCAGGAAGTACAGTTTAAAATCATGGAGACAGGGGACTTCCCTGGTGGTCCAGTGGTTAAGACTCTGCGCTTCCCATGCAAGGGGCATGGGTTTGATCCCTGGTCAGGGAACAAAGATCATGTATGCTGTGCAGTGCGGCAAAATAATAATAATTAGGCTTCCCTGGTGGCTCAGTGGTGGAGAATCCTCTGGAGAATGCAGGAGACACAGGTTCAATCCCTGGCCCGAGAAGATCCCACATGCTGTGGGGCAACTGAGCCCATGCGCCACAACTGTTGAGCCTGTCCTCTAGAGCCCGGGAACCACAACTACGGACCCCGTGTGCCACAGCTACTGAAGCCCACACTCCTTAGAGCCTGTGCTCTACAACAAGAGAAGTCACCATAGTGAGAAGCCCCTGTACCACCACTAGAGAGTAGCCCCCTGCTCACTGCAATGGGAGAAAAGCCCACGCAGCAACGAAGACCCAGCACAGCCAAAATTAAATAAAGAAATAAGGAAATATTATCCAGAAAACAATAAAATAAAATCACAGGAATGGAAGCAAACTTTATGCTCCCTGATTGAAGCAAGTTGTTGAGAGCCATGCACCAGGCGGATGGGCCATGTTCAGGGTGAGGATTCACAGCACAGGTTTGCACCCAGGATGCCAGAGCGAGAACAGCAAGCAGACAGCATTAGTGGATGGCCAGCGCTCCACCCCTCATCCTGCCTTTCCTGCCATCTTCCTCTCCTCCGGGGGAACTTCCTTCCACTCCTGCCAAACCGGACTTTTCACTCTCCCCTAAACAGGTGAGCCTTACCCCATGTGCTGTGCTTAGTCGCTCAGTCGTGTCCAACTCTTTGTGACCCCATTGGGATTCTCCAGGCCAGAATACTGGAGTGGGTTGCATGCCCTCCTCCAGGGGATCTTCCCAACCCAGGGATCGAACCCAGGTCTCCCGCATTGCAGGTGGATTCTTTACCATCTGAGCCACCAGGAAAGCCTGCAAGTGGGTGTCCATAAATGTTCCCCTCCAGGAACCCGTTTCCCCCTTCCTTCCTCTAATCCTGCTTCTTCTTCCTGGTCCCTGCCAACCACCTGGTCATGACCCCCAATTATGCCCAGAGTGCAGTCCAGGAACTGGGGAGTCACCTCTGCCACCCCGCCCCTCCAGCCTGACCCATCACCATATCCTATTTTCTGTCTTCTACACAGCTCTAGGAGTCATCCATTCCCTTGGCATCCAGTGCCTGCCTAGCACAATCTCTTGCCTAAGACCTAGCAATGACCTCCTAACTGGCCCCCCTCATCCACTCCTGCCCCCCTCCTGTCCATTTCCTGCCCAGTAGCCAATAGCAATGACCATCCCTGGACTACCCCTGTAAATCTCAACTGCTACTGGGTACCAGGTGCCTTCCCAGGCACTCAGTGCACCCTGGGGAGTAAAATGGATGCCTGTTCTCAAGGTGCTTATATTCCAGTAGGAGAGAGATGCATGATAAATAATATAGGTCTTAAAATTGCTTTGGATAGTAGACAGGAATATATGCCATGGAAAGAAAAGTGGGAGCTGGTAAGGGCCAGCAGGAGGACATGGATGGGGAGAAGGTTGCAGGATTCAGGGGTGGTCAAGGGAGTCCTCTTTTGAGAAGGTGAGATGAGGTGTAGGCAAAGACTCGAAGGAGGTGAGGAAATGAGCCAAGAGGATTTTTGGAGGAAAGAGTTGCAGGCAGAGGCATAGCTCATGCAAAGGCCCCGTGGCAGGAGAGTGCCTGTGGTGTGTAAGGAACAACCAGGATTCCAGTGTGGCAAGAGTGTTATAAGGGAGAGGATGGATCAGAGAGGTGATAGGGGGCAGTTCCTGTAGTTGGAGCTTTCATTAACAAGATGATAAAAACCCTCCAGCAGCCCACCAGGCCCTGCCCTTCAGACCTTTGCTCTGGGCTTCTGTTTCCAGCCCCTTTTCACATCAGAGCCATCCCAGGAGCCTGCCCAGCTGTCTCTTCTCCACCCCCTTTGCCTAGTCATTGGGCTGTGTGTGTGTGCTCATGCTCAGTCATGTCCAACTCTTTCCAACCCTATGGACTACAGCCTGCCAGGCTCCTCTGTCCGTGGGATTTCCCAGGCAGGAATACTGGAGTGAGTTGCCATGCCCTTCTCCAGGGGATCTTCCTGACCCAGGGATCCAGCTCGTGACTCTTGCATCTCCTGCATTGGCAGGCAGATTCTTTACCATCAGAACTCTATTCAAACAGCATTGCCTCTAAGACACATTCCTTGAACCAGGTTAGTCCCCCAGCTCTACCCTCTCAAACCACCTGGCCCTTCCCCTACACGCAGGTCTCACGAGTACACAGCAACCTAGCTTTGAGTCTACAATTAGTTCATTTGGTTTATCACATCTCTGACAGGTGTTTATTCTGTGCTGAGCACGGTCCTGGGTGGCAGGGCACCATGGAGAACAGGACTGACAGGGTCTCTGTCCTAAGGGAGATGGACCATAAACACAAAGCAAAGAGAGACGATAACCTGGGGTGATGATATGAGCTACAGAGAAGAGGAAATAGGGTAGCAAGGCTGCAAGGGGCAGGGACGGTCAGAGAGGCCTCAATCAGAGCATGACTTCTGAGCTGTATGGGGTGGGAAAAAGAGCTCCAGGCAGCCAAAGGGCAAGTGCACAGGTCCTGAAGTATGACTGCCCTTGAACTATTTGAGCAAGAGAAGGACGACGGCCTGTGTGCCTGGAGCCCAGGGGGCTTCTCTCTCCAGCTAGAAAGGCAGTCCCCCAAGACTCCAGACCCCTTATGTTTCCTCTCTGGCTGCATCCACTGCACCTGCCCACAGCTGTCACTCTCATCACATTTGTTGGATGATGGAGTAAGTGTTTTCTTTCTGACCCTCCTTCAATCCACCTTTCCCCCTGAACTCTTCCCAGCCCTCTCCAGACCTCCAGGAACACTTTCTTCTCTAAGCCAAAACCTCAGAACCTTTGCTTGAGATCCCTGGACAGTCGGCTTGGGGCCGGGCAACCCCTTGTCCATTTCTCTGGGAGCGCGTGCATCAAAGCCCAGGACGTCTGAGGCCTGACTTTTCAAAACCTTTTATGAGGGACTTCCCTGTGGTTAAGATTCCACCCTTCCACTGCAGGGGGTGCAGGTTCCATGCCTGGTCGGGGAACTAAGATCCTTCATGGTGTGTGATGTGGCCAAAAAAATTTTAAAGGCACTTAGAAAACAGTCTATGAAACAGTGAGCCAAACTCCTGGCTTTGCAGATGCGGGAGCTAGGGCTCCCCATCAGGCTGCCTGCTACTAGGCCAAGAGATTCACCCAATCTGGCTGCAAGAAGCCAGGGTGGGCCCTTTCCTTGGCACTCGCAGCCTCACATCCTCATGTAGGGTGGCTCGCTGCCAGCCCCTTCTGCTTGGTGGTCTTGCTTTAACTTGTAAGGCGCATGAAGTCTCTTGTGGTCGATGACCTTCCTCCTGGGATTATGCATTCCTTGAGGGCAGGATGGGGTTGCTGGACTTTTTAAATGTTACTTGACTTTCCTCTCTTACTTCTGTGTCTACGCTCTTCCAACTGAGGGACCCAGCGAGAGCACCAGCTGCCATCAGCTTCTTCCTCCCGGGACCAAAGGACCATGGAAGCCGCCACGTGGGGCATTCACTGGCTTGTGGTCAGGCCTGCGGCTGGATATTCTTAGCAGCCTTTAGCAGGTCATCCTGAGAATTTCAACTTGCCTGTCACCAGGGCTTAGATCCCTCAACCGCCAGGGCTGAGATGGTCTCTGCTTGTAAGCAGACAACTCAGAATCCAGAGTGAAGCGATGCGCACTTGTTTCAAAGGCCTACAGACCAGCGTCACACTTAGCCAGTGGCTGCTCAGGGTCACCCAGAACCTGAAGAGCAGTCAGACTTTCGGGAGAACCATCCTGATTTAGCAGGAACTGCTCAGCCCGGCAGGGGATCTGGGCCCACAGCTGGGTGGTTAGTATAGATGACCTCTCTCCTGGGCCCTAGGGTACCTCGGAGGCCACGGAGTCTCAGATACAGGCTGACCTTCCTTACTACAGGTCGAAGGCATCCACTGAGGGTCTAGCAGCAACATTTTTTCTTACATTATTTTTAAAATTTTTATTTTATGTTGTAATATAGTTGATTTACAATGTTGTGTTACTTTCAGGTATACGCACAGTGGTTCATTTATACGTATACATATATCTGTTTTTTTTTTCAGATTCTTTTCCCATAGAGGTTATTACAGAGTATTGAGCAGAGTTCCCTGTGCTGTCCTGTGTTGTTGATTATTGTATCTATAATATAGTGTGTGTATGTTAACCCAACCTCCTAATTTATCCCTCCCCCTTCCCCTTCTCCCATGGCAACCAGAAGTTTGTTTCCAAGTCTGTAAGTCTGTTTCTGTTTTATAAATAAGTTTATTTGTAACATTTTTTTAAAAAAGATTCTACATATAAGTGATATCATAGGATATATGTTTTTCTCTGTCTGACTGGCTTCACCTAGTATGACAATCTCTAGGTCCATTCATGTAAGTAGCAATTTTTTTAAAAAGGGGGATCCTAGGGATCAGAAATCCCCATTTTGGTGCTTTCCTGAAATCCTTGGGTAACTCCCCTTCTGGATGAACTTGTTTCTTCCACCCTGGAGGGCACTTGCCACCAAGCTGTGTGTGCAATGGTGGGGTAGGATGAGGGGGTGAGAGAGGGCCTTGGGGACCCTCCAGTGGGGTACTGTGGGCAGGAGGACAGTGTAGTCAGTAGGGGCACTACAATCATTTAAGTGCATTTTGGGGGTGCAGGTTTCGGCACATTCACTGTTCGTTCATGGGGTGTTCAGAGGTGGAACTCACTCGTTGGGGCCCTGGCAGAGCTTCAGCTCTGGCAATGGGTGTTGTCTTTGTCAGCCTTTTCCGCTGGGCTGCCACCACCGCTGTCAAGTCCCTGAGCTGTGTTGTGTCCATCAAGGCTGCAAATAACACAGCACTGGACCTCTCCCAAGTCAGTGCCTTTTCTTCTTGTTTCCTTCCACACTTTCTCATTTCTCTTGGGGTGGCCAGACCTGCAGCTGTGTCTTACTTTCCTGCATTCATCTGGCTCCAGAAATGCAATGGCACAGCCTGGGAGATAGATGTGGGCTGGGGTGCAGGATAGCTCCCTGGAGTGGATATGTGTGTGTGTGTGTGTGTGTCTGTGTGTGTGTGTGTGTGTGTCTGTGTGTGTGTCTGTGTGTGTGTGTGTATGGGTGTGGAAGGGGATTCCAGGCAGGGGGCAGAAATGCTTCCTCTCTCCCAGCATCACCATTCCATCACTCCACAGCAGAGAAAAGTCAGGTTCAGTGTTGAAACAACGCATCTTTGAGGATGCCACATGGTGAGGAAGGGGAGCTGTGGAAAGGATTCGGGGAAAGGGAAGGGTCTTGGAGGGGAGAAATAAGCCCCAGAGAAGCTGTGTTAGGAGAAACCTTCCGAATCCCAATCAGGCTCTTGGTGACGTTGGGGTATGAGGACTGGGAGGAATTGTTGAATTAGGGGTTAAGAGGACCACAAAGATTCTGAAATCAATTCTATTCTAAAAACGATCATTAAACACCCTGTATGTATAAGTCAGGTGTTCTAGGAATGAGACTGCCCTGAAGAAGACACTCAAGCACCCGGCGGGAAGCATCAGGCCAAATGGAAGATGGAGGGGTTTGTGTGGGCTGGCGCATGGAGTGATGAAGGCGGGTGGGGCCAGCCTGGATTATTCTGTTCTGGGAGGGTCCCCACACAGTCCACTCAAAGCCAGGGCAGCCAATGGCACAGGCAGCTAAGGTCCCTGCAGCCCACTGAGCCCTGGCAGGGACGTACTAGGGGCAGCCACCTTGGAAAAGATGCATATTTGCTGGAGAGAGTGAGTCTAGAGGGTTTAAGGACCCAGAGTAGGAGTTTTTCCTTACTCACCTCACAACGGGCAGGTAATAAAATATCAGAAACAGTAATGCTAGCAGTTGCATGTTTGAGTATTTGCTATGGTAGGACACTGTATAGTCTCCTGTCGTACAGTGAAAATGGCCATAACTTCTTTGTACCTCCTCCCACCAAAGGGGTATGCCAGGGGCTAAACTGTGTCCTCCTAAATCCATATTTTGGATTCCTAAGCCCTAGTAGCTCAGAATGTGACTGTATTTGGTGTCAACCTCTTTAAAGAGGTAATTAAGTTAAAAATGCGGTCAATCCAAAATGAGGTCACATTGGGACTTCCCTGGTGGTTAAGAATCTGCCTCGCAATGCAGGGGACACGGGTTCCATCCCTGGTCGGGGAACTAAGATCCCACATGCCTCAGAGCAACTAAGCCTGAGCCGACTACTGAGCCCATGCACTACAACTAGAGAGTCTATGGGCCGCAGTCAGAGATCCTGCATGATAACAACGAAGATTCCACGTGCTGTCAGCTAAGACTCACCGCAGCCAAATACGTAAATAGATCAATAAAGGTTAAAAAAAAAAAAAAGAACCAAAACGAGGTCACATAGATGCCCCCCCAATCCAGTCTGACTGGGTCCTTATAAGAAGAGAAATATGGCCAATGAGACACATAGAGGGAATACTATGTGAGGGACAGGAAGAAAATGGCTCTCTGTAAGCCAGAGAGACCTCAGAAGAAACCAACCCTTCCCACACTTTGATCTTGGACTTCCAGCCTCTAGAACGGTGAGGCAGTACATTTTGGTGGTTTCAGGCACCCAGTCTGCAGTACTCTGCTATGGCAGCCTGAGCTGATGCATACAGAGTGGAATCTATGTCCCCTCCCCTAGAAGCTGGGCTGGCCTGGTGACACGCTCCAACAGAATGCGGCATAAGCGATACTGTGTGACTTCTGAGGCAAGGCCTTAGAAGACCTTGTAGCAACCTGCTTCACTCTCTTGGGAAGTTCTGAAAATGCCACGTAAGGAAACCAGTGTTATGTATTAGAGCAGGGGTCCCCAATCCCGGGCCTGCTAGGAACCTGGCCACACAGTAGGAGGTGAGCAGCAGGCAAGTGAACAAAGCCTCATCTGCTGCTCCCCATCGCTCACATTACCACCTGAATTATGCCCCCCCCCTTCCCCCCCAGCTCCCCTGCCCTCACCACCATCTATGGAAAAGCTGTCTTGCACAAAACTGGTCCCTGGTGCCAAAACAGTTGGGGACTGGTATATTAGAGGATTTACGGTGACAGGTTGGAGAGCCACCATTCACCCCAGCCAAGAGCTGGCACCAGCTGCCAGACTGTGCATGAGGTCATCTTGGGCCTCCTCTGAGGTGAGTGAGCTGCAGGAATGAGGGTGGCTGACCCGCCCAACGGTGAGGAAGAAGAAATTGTTGTTGTGTTCAACCAGTTCATTTTAGAGCCATTTGTTACACAGCAATAACAAACTAATACATCTCATGGAAACATACTGTAGAAAGGGTTCCATCTCAGAGTTTTAGAAGAAAGTTATGTTCTGACTGTTGGACAAAGCCCTCCATTAAATGAGAAAACCCTTTATCTAGAACTCTTTCTTCCCTCTGCTACCTCTGGCTTGACCCCGCCTTGCGTCTGTGCCTGCTGTTTCCAGTTCTGGGCCACAGCAAGGGGTGCCTCTCAGGAGGAAAAGAGGGCAGGGAGAGCTTTCCCTGAATCAAGAGAGAAGAAGACTACCATTTCTTTACCTGTCAACAACAAGCGGCTGCCTAAGCCAGTCAGATCCCCAGATGTCGTCTAACCAAACACCTTTGGGATACACAGCTGTAGAATCACTATGGACACAGCAACTATTTATTAAACACCTACTAAGTACCCATTCCAGTATTGTTGCATGGAGAATCCCATGGACAGAGGAGCCTGGTGGGTTGTAGTCCACGGGGTTCGCAAAGAGTCAGAAATGACTGAAGTGACTGAGCACTCATGTACCGGTACTAAGTGTGTATTTAATGCATTCCCTTATTTAATTCTCATAAAAGTACGAGCAAAACAAGTCATTAGTCACATTACCCTCTTGTTGGTGAGGAAACTGAGATTCCTAAGGTCACAAAGCTAGTGCGCCTGGACTTACAAACAGATGGTCTTACCTCTCCCCCAAGGTTTGATGCTTAAGGAGAATGGGGATTACCCGCCTCTCCCCCCTCCCCCCACCCCGCATGCCACCCAGTGAATAGAAATAGGAAGGGCTGGAGAAGCCAGGCCAGGTTTGCAAGGGAGAACCAGGGTGGAGCCACAGGGAGCAGGTGAACGCATTCTGAAGGTGACTGCAGTCTGAAGGGGGGAGGTAGGTGCTGGGAGGCCTTGGTGAGGTGGGGGTGAGATGCCCACTGGCTTCTCCATCTGGATGGCTCTGCCCTCCGAGGCAACTCTCCAGGCTCCCCTCCCTCCTTCTTATGCAAATCCCTAACCAGTGAAGACCAACTCTATTAAGGGCTGACAGTGAGCCCTAGTCCCCTGCCAAGTGCTTATCTGCATCTCCTCATGCCATCCTCATGAGGCTGCTTCAAGGTGGGCATCTCGTTACACCCACTTTACAGATGGGGCAACTGAGGCACAGAGCTGTGAGACGATGTGCAGCCTGCAGTATGGCCTAACCTAGTTAGTCCTCTCCTGGCCTCCCCAGTCCTCTGAGAGCCACCCAGACATGGATTCTTGAGGTGCTTATACACATGGATTATTCACTTGGGCATGCAGTGTGTGTTCATAAATTTGTTCTCCTTGGCCAGCATCACGGGGCCTGTGGACCATTTCTTGCCCTCACCCTGGTGTCGGACACATAGAAGGAGCCCAGTAAGGTGAGCTCTGGGGCTGAAGTGTTGCAAGGCTGTGCGGTTCTGAGTCTCTCCCTGCCCTGCTCTGAACAACACAGTTGCCCAATGTGAGGCTAGTGATGACAACGGAGGATGGGAGGAAGCCCCAGAAGGAAAACCAGGAGGACCAGAGGGAGCAAAGTCCCCAGACTGCCAAGCACAGGCCCCACTGCCTTTTCCAAGAATCAAAGTGTGAGCGAGAGGGGTCTATGGGCCCCCACCTCAGAGACAGCACTCAACCACCTTCCCGAAGGACAGTTCACTGGAGTAGATGCTTAAGGGCTCCTCCCTCTTCTGTCCTGCCTTCCCTGTGGGGCAAATCATACCCACCCTGGCCCCAATTGGAACCCAGCCTCCCTTTTAACGCAGTCTTGCCTCAGTGGTAAAGAATCTGCCTGCAGTGCAGGAGACCCGAGTTCAATCCCTGGATTGAGAAGATCCCCTGGAAGAGGGCATGGCAACCCACTCCAGTGTTCTTGCCTGGAGAATCCCATGGACAGAGGAGCCTGGCAGGCTACAGTTCATGGGGTCACAGAGAGTCAGACACGACTGAAGCAACTTTCACTTTTACCCAGAAGCACCCTTGAATGTGCCTCTGGAAGGCAAGCCACCCTCACCTTTCCCTGGCAGCCCGGGTGCTGGCCAAAATGGTCTGCCTTTGACCTCTCCTCAGCCCCCCAGCTCTCTTCTGACCTGGGGTGAAGAAAGCAAGGGCAGAGACAGGATCCACTCCTGGAAAAGAGGAAGAAGAACCACAGCCACAAGAATCACTGATTGCTTTCTATTCAGCTACCACTCAGTTCCACATTCCAACACATGTGAGCCTCCAGAAGATGCTACACCAGGGCATCTGTCCTAGACACATCGTGTCCTCAGTCGAGTGTTCCCATTTGGAGCCAAAAAAGGTCCCAGTTGAGCCCAGGTACTTGGTCAGGGCTGATACAGGGTCTCAGGAGATCATGGAAGACCTTGTGTACCCAAAACCCCATCAGGGAGTCAGAAAGTGCACCAGTGCTGCCCTGTACTATCCCAAGGGACTAGAAATGACTAGAAACTGAGAAAGAAGGAATTCCCTGGTGGCCCATTGGTTAGGACTTGGCGCTTTCACTGCTGGGGCTCAGGGTCAGTCCCTGGTTGGAGAACTCAGATGCTGCCCCCCAAAAGAAACTGAGAAAGATCGTCCCTTCAGCTGATCCTTCCAGCCAAGCAGACATGAACAAAAGCAACTGGAAACCAGGCACATGGCACTGACTTTGCCCTGGGAGCTCCTGGACCTCAAACAACAAGAAGAAGAATTCACATTTGTCCAGCACTTCAAAGACATCCTCTCACTTAATCCTCATCACAACCCCATCAGATACTGTGGCAGTTTTAAACAAGTCTGTGGGTCATTTGACACACTTTCCACCGAGAGGTGGGTTTCCTCCATGGCTCAGTGGTAAGGAACCCTCTTGCAATGCAGGAGTCACAGGAGACACAGGTTCAACTCCTGGGTCGGGAAGATCCCCTGGAGAAGGAAATCGCAACCCACTCCAGTATCCTTGCCTGGAGAATCCCATGGACAGAGGAGCCTGGTGGGCTACAGTAAAACATAGGGTTGCAAAGAGTCGGATACAACTGAAGCAACTGAGCATGCATGAATGCACAATTGAAAGGTGGGGGTGATGCTCCCACTCTGAGAAATTTGGGTAGTCAAGAGAAATTCGTGACTGCTCTGAACACAACAGAAGTGATGCTGTGAGACTTCTAAGGCTAAATCAGAAGAGACCATGCAGCTTCCTCCTGGCTCCCAGGGGCACCCATTCTGGGACAAGTCAAAAAGAAGTCATGGCCATGCTGGGGAGTCACAGGTAGATGCCCCAGCTGACAGCCCAGCTGAGCTCCCAAACAACGGCCAGTAGCAACTGAGAAGTCCTTTCTAGCCCCACACAACTGAGACAAAACGTAATAGATGCGCATCCGATCAATAAGCATGTTGTGGACAACTGGTATGTAAGAACACCTTTCTGGACAATGTGGTCCCTCCAAGAACTTCCAACTGAGCTGAGGAGATAAGGTATAACTGAGCAACCAAATGATTAAGCTTTGTGGCTGTGATGATAAGCGCAAAGGCACCTGGGAGAATTCAACTCAAAGGTAGTCTGGGAGGGCTCCATGGAGGAGGTGTGCCTGGAGCTGGGCGTCATGGTGAGCAAGGAGATCATTCCACATGGGGAACCCAGGAGCTGAGTCTCCCTCAGGGGGAAGAGTGGGCAAGAGAGCGTGGGTGGGCAGTGGGAAGCCTGGGGCTGTCTGGCAGGTGTGTTTGTGGAGTATGGAAACCAGTGTAGAGCAAGACCAGATTGGTGGTGGTTGGGGTGGGAGGTGGAGTAGTAAGGGATTTGTGGCTAGATCCAGATTTTTATTTTCTCAGTTTCCAAAAGCTACTGTCATTAAAGATCAAGGACCACATTTCAGCTTTTCTGGAAAAGTAAAAGAAAACCATGTGCTTTTATTTCCCAGGGCATCAGCTAACATTTTCCCCAGGATGGTTTTATAGGATACACTTGGGAGAATTTTCATGGAAGACAAATACTTTTGTTAGTGCCCTTTAGAAGCTTGGACTCTCATAAGGTCCACCAGAATGCCTAAAAAGAGAGAAAATTCTAAGTGCCAGCAAGGAGAATTCTTCTCTTCAGCTACAGGAATATAAATTGACGCAACCACTTTGGAAAACTTTTTGGCACCAACCATTACAGCTGAACACAGGTCCAGAGACTCATCGTGTGGGTATACAGATACCAGCAGAAATGCATCCATGGGTCCATCTATTCAGGCTTCCCTGGTGGCTCAGTGGTCAAGAATCTGCCTGCCAATGCAGGAGACATGGGTTGGATCCCTGGAGAAGGAAAGATCGGGAAGATCCACTGAAGAACGAAGTGGCCACACACTCCAGTATTCTCGCCTGGGAAATCCCATGGACAGAAGAGCCTGGTGGGCTATAGTCCATAGGGTTGCAAAGAGTCAGTGACGACTTAGCAACCAAACAACAAGAATATCCGTCTATTCACAAGAAGGCATGTACATAAGTGTTCATAGTGGCACTATTAGGAATGTCCCCAAAGCAAAGCTGCCCAAGTGCCCATCAACAGGAGAGAAATAGTAGAGAAATAAAATGTGGTAAATTCACATTGTGGAATGTGAGTGCTGCATGTGTGTGTGTGCTAAGTTGCTCAGTCGTGTCCAACTCTTTGTGACTCTATGGACTGTAACCCACCAGGCTCCTCTGTCCATGGAATTCTCCAGGCAAGAATACTGGAGTGGGTTGCCATGCCCTCCTCCAAGGGATCTTTTCAGGGATCGAACCCACGTCTCTTGTCTCCTGCATTAACAGTAGAGTTCTTTACCACTAGTGCCACCGTGGCATGATACACAGCAAAGAGAATGCATGAACTATAACGCACACACTATGAATGGATTTTACCAGCATAGTGTGTGAAGCAAGAGGAGCCAGACACACAAAAAGCTCATATTGTAGATTCTGTTTCTATGAAGTACCAAACCAGGCAATGCTAATCATGCCAAGTTAGGTTAGCAGTTATCTCTGGGGCCACAGTACTTGGAAGGGGGGATGAGATGATTTCTGGGGTGCTGGTGGTTTCCTGATCTGGGTACTGGTTATATGGGTGTGTTCATCAAGTCCAATGCAAATGATCTGTGCGCATTTCTGTATAGCTATTTTGCATCAATAGAAAGCAAACCATCACCATTGTCATCATTATCACCTCCTAATGTGGAATGAAGGCAGAAGGCACAGAAGGGCCTCTGGGCTAGAGTCACAAAGAGATTTACATGGAGAGTGACAAAGAAACAAAGTTGAGGGACATGCCGACAAGGATAAGTTTAAGATGGACCCAGTTAAATCAAGCAAAGTTGTCAGTGAAATCAGAAAGCAAATTGCAGTTTCAAGAGTACCCGCCCTGCTCCATAATGGGTGGCTAGTCTAAGAAGCAACTACACCCAGCCAGTCCCCTTTCCATATCTAGGCTGGGATTAGTTACAGAAGATGGATTACCTCTCACAGCTTTGGAGGCAGGAGGCAGAACTCCCTCCAAATAAAAGATGCTTTGAATCCTCAAGGGGCCCCCCCATTAAACATCTACCCCAATGCTCCATTCTCTCTGCTTACAGGATGTAAATCTTGATGCTGCCACCCTAAATTTTTGTACAGTGGATTCCTTTGATTGGAATCACTTTGGGCAAAGGCGATTAGACTCCATTAGCTGTGGGAATCAATTGAACAGCAAGCTTTCCTTCCTAAAGGGAAGGGCCAGGTTCCAATACTTGGCTTACTGCAGAGCCCTGGAGGAATTCATTGAAGGGAGGCCCGATTTTAAACATCATCACTTTTGGAAGAGACATTAGGCATCCCTCCCACATTATTCAAGGATGAAATGAAAAAGGCAGGGCAGGACTGGGGGAAGGAGCCATAAGAAAGAGCTGGAACCTTCAACTTACTCCCTAAAACCATCAATGCATGAAGCCATGTACTAGACAGCCAGTGAGATGAGCTGAATGTCTGCTTGGTAGTAGAGTGAACTCCAGTGGTGACACTTCCTGGGTCTTAGTCCAGATGTGTGTTGCTCTAAGACGTGCTCAGAGGCTAGCAAGGACACTTGTTAGGTCTTGGGTCTCCTCCGGTCTTTCCCACCTATACCCCATCATTACACAGGAAACCCCGGCAGGAAGAAAGGTCTCCATCATGGTCTCCTTCTCTCTAGGCCTTGAGATGGCCTCTGGTCCATCTTCTCAGGTTTCCTGAGGTTGGTGGCCATGATCCAGAAGCCTCTGGTCCCATAATAAACTACCTCAGGGATGTTAATGTGTAATTATTGCATGGATTTATGTAATCTAAAACAGAAAACTCCAGCAAAGACAGTTATATGATTTCATATATGTGTTTATATATATATATATATATATATATATATATATATATATCATAGCTAGAGATATATAGTCTGGGTTTGAGCCATCTGTTTCAGATTGCATTACCGTTAAATCTCCACCCTGCCCTGTTTCCATACCCTTTGCCATGTGACCTTACAATTCATCCCTCTAGAGGTGGAGTGGATCTCCTGGCTCCATCGCTGTCAGGTCACAAATGTCCTTTGACCAATGGAATGTAAGCAGAAGTAATAGTGCACAAGCTCTGAGTCTAGGACTCAAGTCACTGCGTTTCTACTTTACCCTCTTGCAGTTCAGATATCACCAGGAAACTATGTCCCAGGTAGCCTGCTTGTCCTTGGACGACGAGAGACCCATGAAGCAGACTGGACCCAACACCCATTCAAGCCCAGCTGGGCACAGTCTAGATCAGCTAACAACAGGTAATCCACAGACACAGACATGAGAAATAAATGCTTCCTGATGTCAATTACTAAGTGTGGGAATAGTATGTTGTTATACAGCATAATTGTGGCAAGACCTGACTGATACACCCTAAGCACTTTATTCCATCAATGCACATCTAATGTCTAAAAGAACATCTCATCTCTCTCCCCTCTATTTTTTTTCCTTGACCACACTGTGGAATCCCCCTGACCAGGGATCAAATCCACGCCCTTGGTAGTGAAAGCTTCAGAGTCCTAACCACTGGACAACCAGAGGATTCCCCTCCTTTTTTTTCCCCTGCTGTGTTGCGTGGCATGTGAGATCTTAGTTCCCTGACCAAGGATCGAACCTATGTCCCCTGCAATGGAAGCACAGAATCTTAACCACTGGGCTGCCAGGGAAGTCCCTCTCCTTACCCTTCTTAATTCTTCATAGATTTATCACAACCTGAAATGCTATATATATATATATATACACACACACACACACACACACATATACACACACACAATGCATACATATATATATATATAATGTACTTGTTTGTTTCTCAAGTGAAATAAAGTTTTATGATGGCTAAGATACTGTTTTGTTCCCCACTATAAATACCCAAAGCCCTAGTAGATGCGCATGAAGTGAAAGTCACTCAGTTGTGTCCAACTCTTTGTGACCCCATGGACTATACTGTCCATCGAATTTTCCAGGCCAGAATACTGGAGTGGGTTCTCTTCTCCAGGGGATCTTCCCAACCCAGGGATCGAACCCAGGTCTCCCACATTGCAGGCAGATTCTTTACCAGCTGAGCCACCAGGGAAGCCCCAAGTAAGCATCTGGTAGGTGTTAAATAATTATGTGTAGAATGGATGGATAGCCCTTTTTGTCTTCAGTTAATATGTCTCCCGTCTAATTTATGTTCCTCTGTGTAGCTCAACGACTTGGTGATAGGCTAAGTTGAGGAAAAAGAAAACATTTAGTGGAGAAAAAGAATCTGTGAGCAGATCTCTGGGTGGTGTCTCTGGCAAGGGATGAGGGGTTCCTTCTCAAGGAGCGGCTCTCGGTGGTTAGGGTCCTCAGAAACCACAGCAGGCCTCCAGGACCTTGACAAGTCAGCAGGTGGCCTGTCCAGCACCATCCAATGGAACCGCAACACAGCTAAATTTCCGTGGCCCGTCTCAGAGGCTGTCCTCAGCCTTAGGTTTCTGTGTGTCAGTTCACTGGGAGGAACTTGAAAGGGACTGACGTGGCTTCCAAGAGCCGCCAGAACGTTTGACTCTCTGGCATTGTGCCAGCATCACACGTTAATTAAATTATATGGCAGAAACACCACAATGTCAAGGTCAGATATTACAGCCGTCAAAGCCTAACATTAGGCTCAGTATTTTATAGCACAGAGCAAAGTATACCTTTAAACAAATTTCCTTATCTTGCCAGTGTCGACTCTAGCGTCCAGCTCATCAGACATCTGCCATTCGACACTGCCCACGTGAAGAGCATCCCAGACAACTTTGTCTGAGGGTCCATAAGACCTTCTCTGGCTTGTCAGACAGTGTGTGTGTTGGGGGGGTACCGAGGAGGGGATATTCCATCGATCACACCCACTTGCTCCATCTGACCCTCAAGTTGTGGCCCAAACAGGCCTTTGTGAACCTGGAACTCCCTGAGGGCGAAGGATGTATTCTTCCTGGCTTTGTCCCAAAAGTAAACGCTAGTTCTTTCTTCGAAGATGGTTCTATCAGCAGGGCAGCAACTAGCCAGGCTAGAAAATGGAAAGAAAAAAAGAAAAAGACTTTCCTTCCAAATGTCTTTTTAATAAGCACGGCTAGAAGCCTTCTGTGAGTGTGGAAACTGTCCACAGGAAGCCCCTGTCTCTGAGCAGAGCTGAGTGAGGGCAATTCTTTCAGGCAGGAAAGGACTATTAAGCCACATTCCGGGTTTCCTCCGGCCTCTCTCACAGTTATGGATGAAAACTGGGAGGCCATGAACTCGGGGCCCAATGACTCTCAGGTGATCACTGAAGCAAAGCGGATACCAAATGTGTTGGTCTCGTCTCAATACCTATTAAGTACCTTCTATATGCCAGGCACTATTTTATGTGCTTTATCTCCATCAACTAACTTAGGTCTCCCAACATTATGAAGTCTGTCATTTTTGTCGCCCCTCCTCCATTTTACAACTGGGCAAAGTGAGGTCAAGTGGGACACCGAGAGTAACCGCCTAAGGCCACACAACTAGTCAAGTGGCCGAGCCAGGTTTGAAAGGAACTGAGGCAGCCTGCCTGTACCCTACCTGCTACTGTGCAGTCTTGGCTACTGACTCCTAGAAACCTCCCATGAGCCAGGCGCCCTGATAAGGTGCTGGGGGCTCTGGGGGGAGGACCCTGTTTAAGCAATGTATCCACAAGGGCCAAGTATTTCTAAGTAACGTTGTAAAATAAAGTTAAACTAATTCAGATCTTTGAAGGGGTTTTGAATTCTTTCCAAGGGTAGGAGTGTTGAATAAATATAGTGCTTTAGAAAACCTGCCTTCCTATATGGGTGTTCACCGAACTTGATCTTTACATTTTACTGTGGGTTTGGAATTTTTTTCAAAATAAAATTAAAATTATTCTTCTATTTTTTTTTTTTTTTAAGAATTAGCTTTAGTAGACTACCTTGGGGAGGGTAAGCAAGAAACCAGGAGTGGTGATTGCCGTGGACAGGTGCCCTGGGGGACTGAGAAACCTGACTGGGGGGGACGGGAGAGCATCCACTTGATATCCTCAGAATTTTGTGCCATGAATGTGACATTGTCTGGGTGGAAGCTTGGGAAAGAAAGCATAGAACTCCAGGTTCCCGAGTCCCCACCCCGCAGGCCGACCACTCAGAGTGTGGAGGGTCTTTGGTCACCCAGCTGCAAGTGGAAAGTGGGCAGACACTCCCACCCACTCTCTGGCCTAAAAAATATAAGCTTGAGGAGGAAAATCAAGGGGAGCTCATTCTCCCAGCTTTAGGTAGTGTGAACAGAGGGAAGCTTTCAGCCATGTGGGGCTCAAGTCTCTGGGGGAGACTGTAAGTTCTCTAAGGAGGGTCCTGGGGTCTCCCCTGGCCACCCCTAACAGCCGCAAGAACAGTGCCCAACAGACAGAGGGGTTCTATGGAGTGCTCATGGAATGAATGAGCTGTGTTCATCTTCTGTCAAGGGTCACCTGGCCCAATGCTCTCCCCACGATACGTGTGGGGACCTCTTAGAGCCTGGATGTCACACTTACCTCGAGTTACCAGTGCTTCCCAGCCTTGACACACACAGAACCTGATGATATTTTTACGATGCACAAGGATAAACAGTGACCAAGTGTTCACAAGGGCCCCACTTGGCTGCTCTAGGCCTGAAGCTACCAGTCAGGGGAGTTGTCTACCGGCTCCCCATCCCTGCCAGACCCACCAGGCTACCCCGAGGGGCTGGCCCACAGACAACACCCTCAATCTTGGCAAGCTCTGGGTTGATAGCTACAGGGGCCGTTCGCTGACTGTCTGGAGTTAGTCACCTAAATGAGGAGAGGGCAGGCCGAGGGGGCTGCGGAGGGGCAGCTGGGTTTCCTGGGATTCAGACTGGGTTCGAGGGTGTGCCCCGGGCTGGGGGGTGATACGGGCCTGAGTGGTGGGCTGGGACGGGGCTGACTGCCAGCTCTGGCTGGCCCACAGCCAGGAAGTCTGACTGAACTTGGGCCAGCCCTGTTGGCCCACAGACTCTGTAAGCTGAACTGCTCCAGCGCTCCTGGGCCTTTGTTTTCGCTTCCCCACCGCTCTCCCTTAGTGTTTAGGAATGTGCTTTGAAGGGTCCAGCCTGTTTCGCCTCTGCTTAGGGAAACCAAGAGCAGAGGCTGGGCCGAGGCCAGATGGCTGCAGGGAGGGCACCTGTCATCACACTGCAAGCGCCCCAAGGGGCAGGTGGAATCCGGGGGGCATGGGGGCGGGGGCGCCGCTTAAGCCAGCCCCCTTTCTCTGCTGGGAGACTCTGTTTCCAGTGCTAAACCTTGGAGAGTCTCGGGTTTGTTTTGTTAAGGGAGGCGGTATTCCCTTAGCAGCTCCCCCAGAGAGCCTCCATTTGTCCAGGAGCTTTTTGGGAGTGAGTTACATGCTTGTATTTGTCCAGGGCAAGAGAGAAAGCTGCAAGCAGTGCTCGAGCTAGGAAGAGTTGCCTCTTCAATTCGCCCCCGGCTCAATTTCCCTGCCTGCCTTGGGACACACTGGCAGGCCCTCAGATGACAGTCAAGTGAAGGGCCCTGGTCCAAAGGGCCTGGCCTCTCTTGCACCCCCCGCCCCTGGGGAGAGTGGTCTCACATCCAGGCTGCCCTCCCGTAAACCTTGCTGTAGCACTTTGAGTGGCCGGCTTCCTTCTTCCACAGCCCCCTCACCCACCATCCTTCATGGCCTGTGCTACCCCCTGACTCACCTGCTTGGGCCTTTGAGGGCTCCTAGCACTGTGGCCTCATAGGCCCAGCACCGTGCTTTGCCAACAGCAAGCACTTGATAAATCTATATGATAAGAATACCAGAGCTCTTCAGTGACCCCAGGCACCCGGGATCTCTCTCTAACCAGAAGTCCCCTTTCTCCTCTGATTCCCAAAGCAGGGCGCTCTGGGTTCTGGCCTTACTTTGGTCACTGATGTGTCCCCTTGAGCTGGCATTGTCACCCTCTGAACCCATTTCCTCATCTGGACTAAATGCGGGCCCAACCAAAGCTCTGGCGGCCATGCTCGGCACACACTCTGGTTTTCCTGGCTGTCGCTTTAAGCCCAGGTCAGCCCGCCTGGACTCAGGTCTTAGTGGGGTTCCTGGCCTTCCGGCTGAGGATGCCTCCTCTGCTTTTCCATGGTCCGTTTAGCTTCACAACACACACCTGGTCCTTGGGCTCCTGGCATGTGTGTGCCTTTCTGTCCCCACAGCCATTTATACAGCTCTGGCTCCCACATGCGACGGGGCCGTGGCACATGAGCAATAACTCTAGTGCCACAAGGGCACCCGAGTCATTTTTCTGCAGCTAGCGTTGTCTGTTTCAAGCCACGCAAGACCTCCCTCCTGCCTAGTGGAGACACAGGCCCTGTTTAGTTATGTGTGGGGTCTGGATTTTTTTTTTCCCCTTCCTCATTTCCATTTCTCCTTGATATCAGCATGAGAGTTAAATGTGCACTCAGAGGCTCTGCTGAGGATAAACAGAATGTGATCAGTGGCATCCCTTGCCTGTCTCTGCCCAGGTAATGACTGCCTTCCCGCCTCGCCCCCGAGTTTCCTCTGTCTTCGTATACTTAGTGCATGTTGCCCTGGAGAGTTTAATTAGGCACCAATGCACCCAGGGGCAAGGACCCAAGGACCCGGGTTGGGTTGAGCAAACAGGGCCCAGCACCCACTGCAGGAACCTGCAGCCTGCCTCCCCCTCCCCTCCCCCTCTGGCTGGTAAGTGATGGGCTGCCAGCAGGTAGGGGAGGCTGTCCGTTCTCAGCTAATGATCGCCTTAGGCGCCAAGTGATGGAAAATCCAGGCGGGCTGGCGAGCTGCAGGGCGTGGCCAGGGACAATTGTATGGACCAGTTTTAACAGGGGAGGGCGGGTGGATGGCAGGAGGAATGCTGTGTGTGTGTGTGTTTCCTGGTCTCTGTCTCTTTTCTCTCTCCTCCCCGCTGCCTTTCCCTCCTTCTTGCTCTCGCTTTCGGTTTTCTCTTCTGTTTCTAGCCCACGCGAGTTGAAATTAGAAAGGTCTCTGCATTCATTTATTTGTTTTTAATAAAGACAGCATTTTTAAGCGGCATATTTGCAGCAATTGAGTGCTAAACTAAACACCAAGCCGACTAAATGTGTTAGGGGGAAATGAAAAGTCAGTTTACAAGAAACATATAATTAACACGTTCTCTGACTTTCCCGAAGCCTTTGTCTGGCTGAGGACAAGACACAGGAACCATAATCAACTTTAATAAAATGAAAGACGGTATCGCGGCAAAAGGGGAACAAAAAAAGTTTAGAGTGGGAAACAGTCCTCAGGAGGAGATTCTTGAGTTAATAATAAATCGGGTTTTTAAAAAATGAATCTTTTGTTGCCTTATTTTTAGTCAACAGCCATTTTCTCCTTCTAACTACAAAGGCTCCAGAAGGTTCTAGTTTGTAGTGTACCTGTTAACAGCGCCTGAAGCTGAGACCTGGAGGGGGGAGGTGGGGAGGTGGTATAACGAATCCACAGGAGATGCGCAGCAGTTCCCACAGACTGATCTACCCAGGATAATGGAAATTACTATTGCACAACCCCAGAATCTTCACGTGGCCTGACTTCCAATAAACTGTTCCCCTCCTCACCCCATTGGAGAAAGTGAAATAAGACATTAGACTTTCAATAATCTCATATGGTGATGATCAATCAAAACCCAGAGGAGAAGGCCAATTTACAGAAATTGTATCTGCTTCACTGGGCGGCTGGAACAACGGAGCTGATAAGAACACTGTGCTCGCCTTTGATGTGTGAAGTTGCCCCAAAATGATAAATGCCAAAAAGAAAAACAAAAACACTGCCTGTACACACGGGGTCTTTTCAAAGGGAGAGGGTGCTTGGGAGAGGCCTGTGCTGAGGCAGATCACTGAAGGGAAGCACATGTATAGGCCACATAAAAACGACTTATTTTTATTATCTTTTGGCTATTTCAAGTTGGCATTTCCATCTTTCCTGTTTGTGTTATCACCAACGAAGTTTATTTACTGAATTAACTTTCAATGGATCCTCTACTTTGTTCTTCAAAGTTGGATTCTTGGACTTAGGCCTTTTTAGTCTGGACCCCTTTTGCCTTTGTGACCAGCTCTCACCCCCCACCCCCATTCCAATCCTGGAGGTGAAGGGCTCAGCCTCTGTTAACTCCTTGCTTGCTGGTGTCTTTTCCCTGTAGCTACTAATCACCTCCTTTTGATCATTGCCAAGTTCTCAGGTTGAAGGAAGGAGAAAGGACCTCTTGACCATTCTGGCTGGCTTTCCACATGAGCCTGAAAATGTCGACAAATTTGAAACATCTGCCGGCCTGCTTTGGTCTGATTGCTAAAATATGCCGACCTCAAGCCCCCGCCCCCCCGCCCCTTTTAATCTGTTTCATATTCACAAATTAAGCATTTAGTCTGGGTAATAAATCAGGGCGGTTTACGAGGTTCACACGAGACAAACAAGCAAGCAGGGCACACACAACACAGGCCCCTGGAAGCGGCGTGCGCAGAGCTGCCAGGAGTCGGGAGCCCCACGCGCTCGAACGCGGAAAGCAGCCCCGGCGCGCCCTGACACGCCGCCAGCACCCACACTTCGGCTGGTCCCCGAGCGGGCGGAGCGGAGAGGTGCAGGGGAGCAGCCCCAGCCTGGGCCCACACCCCTCCAACCTTCCGCACTAACCCGCGGCGCCCGGCGCGCCCCAGCTCTGGGCAACTCGGCGCCCCCGCCCCGCCAGGGAGGGGCCGCTGGCATAGGCGACAGCCTCAACCGGTACACACCCTGCGGTGGGCCTATTAAGCCGAGAAGCCGAGGAAACTGGATGCCCCCTCCCCCACCTCTTCCATCCGGCTGGGCTTGGCCTTAAAGATCCCAGGCCCACAGTCGCAAGCAATACGAAGGATCCTTTCCACATCCACGTGTGACCTCCACTGAGCCTGGGCGCTAGGCACCGCCCCCCGCCCCCCATCTCTCCGCGTTGCCTCCTCCCAGGTTTCGGTCCCAGCAGCCACAAAGCTACTTTCAGATTCAGAAGGGGGGGGGGGCGGGGGAAGGGCTCTCTTTTAGAGTGGATCAAGGCTTAAGAGAGGCACAGGGAGGGGAGCAAAGGCACAAAACAGGGCTCTGGGCCCCGCTGCAGAGACCCGCGTCCGGGCTTTAGTGACCACCCAAACTCAGGGGGCTTCAGCCTGTGCGTTTCCCGCCCTCCCCCGTGCATCAGCGAGAAGTGGACCTGGACCGGGGCTCTCAGACCAATACCAGCCTAGGACCTTGGGAGCCTCTGAAGGGGAGAGCGGCTCCAGGTCACCCCGTTCGAGCCTCCGGCGCCGTGCCATGCTCAAGTTCCCTATCGATTGGCGTTCTCAACGCTATCGTGGCGGCAGAGAGACGGAGGGCGGGAAATCGGGAAGCCGGAACCTGCAGCCCACCCTGGACCCGGGAGAGGGGCAGGCGTAAGAACAATTCCCCCATCTCGCAATACAGTACACGCACGCATCGCCCTTCCTCCTAGCACACATTACGACTGCGAAAGCCATTACCGCCGGCGCGCGAGAGACTTTTTAAATATTTACAGCCCGCTCTCCGCACGGTAGCCTGATCCATCTTGTGGGCGCGGAGGCGGGGCGCGGGGCTCAGCTCCGGGGGAGGTGCGGAGTCGGGGAGGGGGTTCCAGCCGCCTTCCCCTGCGGCCCCGGGGTCCGCCCGGATTTCCCCATCTTGTTCCCCCCGCCAGGTGGGTAGTGGGCCGGAGACTGCGCGCTGCGTGCCCAGGACCCTGTCGGGGCCTGAGCGGGCTGGGGGGGGGGGCAGCGTCCGGGAGGAGGGAAGGCCGGGAGGCTGATTTAAAGGTTCTCGCCGGGAAGCGAGAGAGGCACAGACCTGAGAGCCGCCGCGCGGTGAAATCCGAGGAGCTCTCTTGGCGAGGAGGGGCTGTCAGAGGCCATTTATCTCTCGCCAGAGTGGAGGCTCGGCTCCCACACCGCCCGCGAGTAACAATGGCAGCGATCAGCAGCTCTGCACGCGCTTCAGTGCATGAATGGATTGCGGAAGATGCCTGCGCTCTTCTTCGCTCAGGCGGCTCTCGGAGCGCCCCCTCCCCGCCCGCCGCCCCCGCCCCGCCGGCCTCCTCCGGCCCGAGAGCGCGCGGTGCGCCTCGGGGTTCGCGAGTCCGGCCTCTCGGCGTGGTCACTCTTACCCCATCCCCCGCTGCCCTTCCCCCCTGCCGCGGCTCCCAGGGCTCTGGCACCTTGCCACCGAGTGTCATTAGGGGCTGAAACTTGACACAAGCCTTCCCGACGCAGACACCCCCGCCAGCCCCCTCCCTCCTTCGCTCCCCTCGCGGCAAGTTTACTTTCAAGGAGTTGGACGGTGTTTCCGCCTCAAAGGCCGGCCGAGTGCGGGTTGCAGGGGGAGGGGCGGGCTCGGAAGGGTGTCTTCACCTGCCCCACGGCCTAGAATTGTCGCAGGCCCCCGGCTGGCCCCCAGCCCGAGCGCCCGAGGCCCGCGCCCCCTCCTCTTCGCTTTGTAGCGGCTAATCCACCGGGAGTCCCAGCGATCCGCACACGCACTCCGGGCACCCCCACTCGGACCCACACGTCCGGCCACCTTTCGGGTCAGCGGCACAGCCGTGTAGTCCCAATTCTCAGAGGCTTACAGTTCTAAGAACGCCACAGATGGCGCGAGGTGGGCCGCAGAAGTGGTTCCCTTTTACCCCGCAAAGGTCTCATAAAAGTCCCCTCCAGGAGCTGCCTAGGGCTGAGAGCCACGAGGAGCGCAGTGAGAGATACTCCGAGCCCTTCTGGGTTTGCTTTGAGGGGATCTAAACCCAGAACCTCGGGATGTTTTTCAGTCCTGGAGGTCGCCAGGCTCTGGATGCGGCAGACTGGGGCGGGGGAGGGGGCGCCAGGGGTAGGCCCTCTCCGCGACCCGACGGCCGTGCCAAGTAGCCAGCGAGAAGAGGCTGGGTTGAGCCTGGGTTGAGGGAAGGCGGCCACACACGTGCGCAAAGAGCGAGGCACCGTAAAAGCTGAGACGCACTCGGAAAGGCAGAGCGCGGCCGGCCGACCCAGGAGACAGGCGAGGGCAGGCGAGAAGCTGGCAGCGAGACAAAGCGGGAGGAGAGAGCCAGGGAGGCTCAGCCGCAGACCCGGAAACGCAGGCAGCAGCAGACGCCCGAGCCCCGACGCGGAGGCGTGCGCAGCCAGGCCCTGCCTGGCATCCCTGGGTTTGCGAGCCTGGGGACGCTGACGCGGACTCAGCAGGGCCTTCTGCCAGACCTGGTCTCTGCTGGGCCTGGGCTGGCTCGGCGAATCAGCTCGGGCCTTCCCAGCAGATGGTGGGGCCCACGCCGTGGGCTTAACTGATAGGGACCCCTCTGGTCCCCGCCCCTCCCTGAGCCCCGGGACAAAGGTGTGGGTTTGAGGAGGTCAGCACTTTCTCCAGGCAAGAGTACAGCCCTCAAGTGTCCACCCTGGGGGCCACTGGCAACTGTTTATCTGACTTGGAGGTGCTGGGAGGCCACCACCCTCGACTGAATTGACATTCCAGCTTGCCCATCGCAAGACCCCTACAGCAAAGCCCATGCCCTGACTTTCCAACAACTGGGAATCGAGTGGACTTCCCCCAAGGAGGAACAGTGTCATGCGAGAGGAGCCCCTCAGCCTCAAGTTTTCCACTGCTCCCTTCCACTGCCTGCACAATGGACCCAGCACCCGACTCCTACTGGGCCAGGAGCGCCTCTTACTCACTGATCTCCCCTCCACTTCTCCCCACGCTGCCCACGACAGAAGTCTCTGAGCACGCCTCTCCAACCTCGAATGAAGCTGAGCGCGCTGGCTACACACACACACACACCATGCACACTGGCTACACACACACACACACACACACACACACACGCACACGATGAGTTGTTCTCACCCTTCCTGTCTCCCTGCTGGGTGCCCTCGGAACCTGACTGCTCAGCCTGAGTGCAGAGCTCTGGCAGAGTGGGGAGCCCGGAGAACCAAGAGGAGGTGGCCGAGGAGAGAAGGAGAGGGCCGGTAATGTAGGAGGGGGTGCATGCCTGAGAGAAAAGAAGCCAGCCTGCAGCCACAGCCTGGAGGAGAGGAGGAGTATAAAGGGAAAGCCAACACTAATCCCTCAGCCTACCTACGTGGGGCCTGACAGTTTACAAAAGCCTTTCCCCTGAATATTATCTCATTCGCACCGGGCTATAAGGGAAGCACGGCAGATAGCGTTACCCCCATTGACAGAGGAGAGAGATGACGCCCAGAGAGGTTGAGATAGGTCTGTACCAAGGTTGCAGAGCTAAGAGTGGTGGAGAAGCCCCCAGGCCTGGGGTTTCCTGCTCCCAAGTTCACTTTCCTGTTCAATAGCTCTGTGTGTGTGTGTCTGGGTGACTATCTGTGTGGAGGAGAAGGGGGGTGGCTGGACAGGAATGAGCAGTCCAGTGAGGGAAGTCCAGGAAGGAAGGACATAGCCTCATACCTCTTCCTCTACTCAGGTCTCACCCAGCAGCCTCCTGCTCTTTCCGTAGCAGCCTGTGAGCCGACCCCCAACGCCCCTGCCCAGGGGTGAGCTGTCTGTGCCTCCAGCAGTGGCTATTCCAGAGGTCTTATATCTTTGGGAGGCCCCGCTCTGCTTGTCTGCTCGGCTCTCCTCTCTGCCTGTCATCCCCACCCCCAGCCTCTGCTGCAGGATGCCTTGCGTCCAACTGTGGTTTCCGGGCAATAAAACAACTATTAAAGTCTCAGGCACGGCTGGTGATTTGCATCACATCCTCTCGTGCATGGATTCAATATTTAATACACAATATTGAATACGGATATTAAAAATCAATAGCTGAGGACCCCTGGGGAGGCGGCACAGTACGATCCTGCTTCGGGAACACAACCAGCTCCTCTAAAAAGACAGGAACGGTAAGTTCAGCCAAGCTGAGCCCAGCGCCAGGGGAAGTGAGGAGTAGTGGATGCCTCGAAGCTTCCTGATCTACTTAACTGCATCATTCCTAAGTCAGGCTAAAGGGAGGCCAAAGGAACTATGTGCCCTCAGGCTTTACTAGCTGAGTGGGGTGGGGTAGAATTTGTTTCCAAGCAAGCTACCAGGTGGATGGAGACGCCCCTTTTGTTGCCATTTGCACTTTGGTTTGGTTTGGTGCAGGCAAGCACTCAACACTTCCCACCATGATGGCTCCTTCCCAGGTCGCATGATATCCACCGCCCATAGGCCCCACAAGGAGCTTCTGGCATAAGCTTTCAGGGAGATGGACCAGAGGATGCCAATAGCTCAGAATATTCTTTGTACAATAAAAGAAATGTTAATTAGGCTCGGAGTCACAGGGTCTTCTGAGGTACCACCAGTCTTCAAGACAGACACCCTCAAGCACGTGACCTGCCAAAGGGCCTGGTGATGGCCGGCTGGTGACAGAATGATGACGAGAAGGAGGCAAGACACTGAGGCGCTCCTGATCCAGAACAAGAATCTGGATTGCCTCTTAAACAGCCAGGAGAAGAGGGAGCTCCCGGGACGCATAATTATCTTTTCAGGCCTGAAGAGGAACACAAATTACTCTCTTCTTTACCAAAACACAGAAATACACTTTCCCCTACATAGCAACAAGGTTCTTGCAGGCTGATAGGGAAGGGGTGAAGAAGAATAAACATTTTTGAGGGAAGATTCCTTTTTTTCCAGTACAGAAAGAGAAGAGAAACTAACAGTGGGAGACACACTTAGCTTATCTGATTGGAAGGGCCTGGACGTTTTTCGTTTTTCAATGCCAAAGAACTAGGTGAACTTGACCTATTGAAGTGCCATCCTAGACACCAAGTTACCATATCAGTTTTATAGATTCCCTTTTTATCAGAGCTTAAATCAATATGGATGGAGTTGGAAACCTTGCTCTGGCTATAAATAGAAAGGACACCTCAGGAAAACCCCAAAGTGGCAATTTGGGTAAAAGTGAGAAGGGAAGGAAAGAGGTGTTAGAAAATGACAGTTAATGAGCCAGTGGCCTTGCCTCTTTGTTCCCTAACAGTTGTCAGAGAAACCATCAAAGGGAGGGAACAGGGGCCCTTCTCAGAACCGTCACAGGAAAAGCTGACTCGCTTTCTGGCTGCTGCAGATCCCCTCAGTGGTGGGTCACAGACCCGGCCTCCTGGGAGTTTGCCTGTGTGTATTTATGCGTTTCCGGGCTGGGGGTGCCGGCACTTTTTACAATGTCAGGCCTGGACCTGTGAAACCCACTAGCAAAAGTTCTATTCAAAGGAAAAGATGTTCTAAGGCAGATGTTGTATATGGAACAACTGCTCCAGCATAGTCAGCAACATCTTCTTGGGTCCTTCAGCACTACTAAACTCCCTCACTTCTTCCCACCTTGGCCATTGGCCAGCCTCTGGGCCTCCTCTAGACCCATGCAGACCTGAAGGTTTGCAGACCCCGCAGTTCACACAGAGCAGGGACATGCGACCAGGGTATGAGCCAGCTGGCCAAGGGGGAAAGGAGGCTCAGCTCTGGGGACCCAAGGGCCCAGGGTACAAGCTCAGAACCCACTGAGGATGACACCTCCCCCTTGGATCCACCTGGTACTCCAAATCAAGACAGAAAATGGTGGCCTTGTCCGATATTGGTGAGCTACGCCTAAGGTGGAGGCAGCCTCTGTGGCATGAAGAACCTACACATCGGGTCCCTAATTTGGAAAGGGTTTGGAGGCAGGAGGGGGAGTATCTTCAGGCCTCCCACCTCTCCACCCTTCTGAACATTTTCCTGGAACCAATTGAAGCTGCTAGTGGAGTTGTTCCTGAAGCCCCTTGGGAACTGTCGCTGCCTCGTGGTGCAAGGCTGCAAGGAGAATGGCTTTCTATCACAGGATCCCTTGGATAGTATTTGCATTCACCAAAACAAGGGGCCTCAGATTCAGGGGCAAAGCCTCACAGTTCCGATACTGACTCTGCCTTCCCTCCCACACGTCGCAGAAACACACCCCCAAACTACTGGGGTGTACACCGAGCTTGAGGACAGGGTCAGCGGAGGCAGGGTTGCCACCACCAACAAGTTGCCGGCCGAGATAACAGCTGCGGGAGGGGGAGGGGAGCCGCAAGCAGCCACGACCGAACGGTTGCGATCTAGAAAATTCAACAAGAGGCCGCCGCCACCGCGGCGGCGGCGGCGGCGGCTCCAATTAGCTGAGCCAACTGGGAAGGCAGAGAGCAAGGCGGCGGCCCCGCCGATCGTGCCCGGGGCGACCAGGCGGGCGGGGGCGCGGGGCGTCGGAGCTGCCCGGGCGGCCCTCGCCCGGCCCCTCCCGCGGGCTCTCGGAGCGCGCCTGGTGTTTACACACTGTCCTTCCGACACGGGATCAAGTTTCAGGCCGCGCTGGAGGCGCCGGGGGCCGGCCACAGCCCGGGAGAGGGGAAGAACTGGAACAGGATCGAAGGCAGCGCTGCGCGGACCAGAAGGCCCGGCGCGCGTGGGCACAGCTAGTGCCGTGATCCCCTCGGGGGTGGGACGAAAGGAAGTCCAGCGGGCAGGGCGGACAGGGACAGGTGGGACTGCGGAGAGCTATCCGGAGGGAGAAGCATCTCCAAGTCGCTCGAGTGGTGTGCTTTGCTCACTCGGGCCGGAGAACTAAGCCCCGGCGAGGGGCGGGGACGACTGCCCAGAAGCCGGGCGCCAAGAACGCTCTGAGCGCCCCTCGTTGAGCTCTCCGCTCTTTCCCCCCAGTACCTTTGATACACTACCGGATGGATTCAGACCATTGTGGGGCAGGAGGGGGGGCTAGAAGAGGAACGCGCTCGCCGAGACCTCGAGCCTCCCCGCGCGCCCTGGCCCCGGGGCTGCCGAGGCCTCGGGCCGAGTGCCGGAGGGCTCGCCGCTCCGCGTCTTCTCTGAGCTGGCAGCGCGCGGGTGCCCCATGCTGTCAGGCGGCGGCGGGTATGCTTCCAGCAGCAGGCACGCTGTAAACAGCTGCGTGCGCGCCCTCCCCACCCGGGCTGGGAACCTCACCCAAACACCATGTCGCCTTCTCTCCGGCTCCCGGCAGAGGCTGGGGGTGGGGGGTGGGGTGGGGAGGAGGCGCGGGGGGGCGAAGCTTTTGTAGCCTAGCGGCGAGAACCCAGGCTCCCACCCCCAGGGCAGCGGGGCCCGGGAGCAAGCGTTCTGAACCTGCAGGGGTGCGGGGTGCTGCGGGGAGGGGAAGGAGTCAGCGCCTGCCCCCTCCCCACTGAATGTCTGCTTTGTTCCGGAAAACAAGGGAAGCATTAGGCTGCTGCCCCCGGGGAAACACAAAACTTCTTTTTGAATCTCGGGAAGGGCGGTTGACTGCGCTACGGGGCTCCCGAGACAGACCGAGGAGGGGAAAAGCTGAGAGGGCGGGTGGAGACAGGGAGACTCCGGAGGGAAGACGACGGACAAGTGTGGGGCGGGGAAGACAGCCGCTCAGGGTGACCGGGCGGGAGACCCGGGAACCCGACTCGGCGCGAACGTGCCGCGCGAGTTCCAGCGAGCAGCCGGCCCGGCCAAGTGGCGCCGGCCCAGCCGGCGGCCGTGCCAGCTTCCTGCCCTGCCCAGGACTGCGGAGCAGTCGGGGACGCCGCCGCAGGCTGGCCCGGAATCGCAGGACAGCGGGGTGGGGGGCGGAAAGCTCCCAGTAAACCCCAACCAGAACTTGGTGCATCATATTTCCCCCTCATCCCCAGGGTGGGCCCGGACCCCAGACCTGTGGGGCGTCGGCTGTGGGGTTACAGTCTTGGAGAAAGGAGGGGGCAAAGGCCCAGGGAGCTCCCCCGCGCAGGAGGTGGGAGACTGTCTGAGGTGTCTTTGGTCTCATTTGATGACCGCTAATCGGATCGGCTCCCAGGCCCGCTGTGCCGTTGCGAGGGGGCGGGTCACTTCTGCCCTGGCCGGTGCGTGCGGGCGAGGGGACGGAGCGAAAGCAGACCGGGAGCTCTCACTCTCCAGCTCCGGATCCTCTCCCGACCGCCACCCCTCACTTCGCCCTTCCAGCACCTAAGGAAGGGGAGGGCACCCAGGCTCTGCCCCACCCTCCGCGGGGCGCTCCCCTCCGCCTCGGAAGCTCAGAACTAGAGCGAGGGTTTTCCCCCTTTCCAATGGGCTCGCAGGGTTTCCAACTTCCTCTAAACCGCCCTCTCCGCTCCGAAAAGCCCCGAGGAGAGGAGCCGAAAGGAAGCACGCCACTGGTCTGCGAAATGAAGACCATGTGTGAGGACGGCGGCATCAGAGTGCAGCCGCCGCGGAGTGGGGGGGTGGCGAAGCCCCGGCGCGGCCGGAGGCTCGGGACAGCAGCAGCCAGCGCCTCTGCTCGGCGTTGGGGACGCGGAGCCGCAGTGAAGAACAGCGGAGAGGCTGGGCTGGCCTCGTGGCGTGCAGCAGGGAGAGAGTGCGGGGGCTGTCGCGCCGTGGGGGGCGGGGGGGCGGGGACGCAGCTCAGGCTTCCTGGGCCGCAGCTGCGACCGAGGGCGCAAGAGCAGATCGTGCTCGGCGGCGGCGGCGGCGGCGGCGGCTCGGGCCCGCCGCGCTCGCAGCTGAGAATCAACAAAGGGAGGCGGCGGGCGAGCGGGGGAGGGGCGCCGCCGAGCGCTCGCTGGCTGCTGTGGAATAATAAAAAATAATTAATAATGATAATAAGAGAAAAATCCCCGGGCTTTCATGGCTCTAGGTTTCCGTGTGGCTGCAGCGGGAAGCGCGCTGTCCTTGAGGCGGCCTCTCTCGCCTGGTCTGCCCGCCCCTCCCCCTCCCTCGCCCCCTCCCCTCCCCAGGAACCGGGAAGAGAAAGGTCTGCAGCTGACAAATATTATCCATTCTCCCCATCGATCGCGGAGTGTACAGATGTGAGCGCTTGATGTGCCCGCGGAGCGGCGGATCCTCCCTGCTCGCTCGCTCTCGCTCAGGCTCCGCTCGCCGCCCCCCTCCTCCCCCTTTGTTCTCCTCCCCTTTCCCTCTCTTTAAATAGATTTCAGGGCGCTGCCTGTTGGAGAGCAGCTGGCGATCTCTCCCGAGAGAGGGAGCGAGCGCAGCCCGAGGTGTCCTGTCACCAGTCTCCCCCCCTACCTCGCCTTCCCAGTGAGGTCCCACCCCCACCCCCCCACACCTTTCTCCAGTTTCCGAAAGAGAAAACACCGGGAACACCCACGTCCACTGCACCAGGAGCCTCTCGGAGCCTTTGGACCCCTCGCGCTGTCCCCGTGCTGGTGTCTGTGTATGGAGGAGGGAGGGGGCGCACAGAGGGGACCCAGGGACGTGCCGGAAGAGCCGAGGGTCGGGATCTTTCTCCGGCGGCAGCAGCAGGCACGCAGCCCCGGTCACGCTGAGAGGGGACAGTTTACCCATTAGGGAAAGTCGGCGGAGGCGGCCCTTTTATTCCTCTTTTGCAGATGGCAGATTAAGCCAGCAGCGTCTGGCCTCAAAGGGGCCGGCCGCTCGGCTAAGGGTTAACCCGTCGGCCGGTAATCGCAAGCACACACACACACTCACACACACGCGCGGGCGCGCGCGACGCGCCCTCCCCGCCCGCTCGAGCGCCCGCCACAGCCCGCAGTGCGCCCGGGGCTGGAGGGGGGGAACTCAGGGGGAGGGGCGGGGCGGGCTTAACCAGGCCGCTCGACTGAGCCGAGGCCACCTCGCCGTCTGTCACTTAAATGATTGTCCTCCGCTCCGCTCGGTGCGGTCAGTACGGGCTGTTAACAGGCAGTTGCAATCAGTTTCCGAAAGGTCAGCCAAGGTCCTCCGGCTCTCGCAGACGGAAGGCATTACGAAACCGCTTTTGTATCTGCAGGCACTTTAGAAAAAGACGCGAGGAGGGGCGCACCGCAGCGCCGCGGTGCTGCGAGCCTCGGGAGAGGGGCGGGGGCCGTGGGGCGGGGGAACTCGCCCACCCCCGCCCCCCGCCGCTGCCTGGACTCGGCGGCGGGGAAACCACACCGCGAGTGACCCAGGCCCTCCGGGTTTCGATGGGGAAGCAGGAAGGAAGGGGGGGGAGCAGGCGGCAAGGGAAGGAGGAACGGGAGGAAGTGGGAGAGGCGTCCTGGCTCCCCTCCTCTCCTGGCCTTCGGCCCACCCCAAGACCCAGACCAGGGCGGGCGGCCCTGGGTGCCTCAAGACCCCGCTCGGACTCTCAGGTCCTCTTGTCTCTGGGAAGTGGGGCGGGGGAGGGGGCTCGGGGAAAAAGACCCTCGCAGAGCAAGCGAGTCCCCGCGCGGTGTCTGAAGAAGCTGCTGCCGCCGCCGCTAGAAGTCGTCCATCAGCAACCAGTCCAACCTGCCAGTGATAATGTGCGATCAACACCAAATCACCCCCGCCAGGCGCGATCCATCATCGCTGCGCGCCGCGGGCCCGCGTGAGGCTGACTCGGGCCTTGGGGTGGGGGGTGCGGAGCAGGAGGCTATCGCCCAGCGCACTGGGACTCTCGGCGCACCTAGTTGCCCCTTCGGGAGGCCTGCATCCTGGCGTTCATAACTCTCCAAGTTCCCCAGCCTCAAAGCTCAGACCCGGTGGTAAAGAGTTCCCAGCACAGGTCACTTAAGAGCCCTCACGCCCAGGTCACACCCTCCCTTCCTCGGAGCTGCCCTGCCCGTCCCCTCCCCCTCCTTCGAGAAAGCCTGGCTGGCGGGAAATTAATATTTAATATCGTGAAATTGATTAAAGGGCTGGAAGCCGGCGATGGGGTGGGGGGAAGAGTAGGGGCGTAATTAAAGATCTGAGAGTCGTGGCCGCTCCTCGTCTGCTCGAGCCGCACGCAGCCTTTGTGAGGTCGAGGCGGAACTGCGCTAGGCTGAGCCCGGCGGCCTCGGGGCGGTGGCCGGTGCTGCCCAGGATCTGCCCGGCGCCCAAGGGTGGAAGGCAGGGGGCGGGCTGTCCGGAGGCGGCCAGTTAACCTTAGCGCACCTGAGGCTGTGCGTACAGCCGCGCTTCCCTTGCCTGCCTGTACCGTGGGCTCCTCTCGGCCGCAGGAGCCTGAGGGTTGGGTGTTGGAGCTTTTCGCTGCGAGTTCGGCGCCGAAGTGCCTTCCCCGCCCAGGGGGCCCAGGAGGGCTCATCTCCCCTTCGATTCCAGGGTCCCCAGCGCTGCCTCACACCTTGGGCCTCGCTCCGAAGCCCCGGCCCCAACCTTTGATTGGGGTCTTCTGGGCCTCCCACGCCAGCCTTTCGGAAGCCATGAGCCACATACAGCCAGCTCTGTAACTAGGGGGTCCCGAGGCCGAGGCTGCCCGGAGCCCCCGCCCGTTCTCTCCCGTCCAGGCCCCACCCCGGACCGCTCACACTCAGTCAGCTGCACTGCAGATGGGGCCTGCCGCTCGAGGCGGCGGTCTCCAGGGAGCCGTCACCGAACCAGCTCCGCCGGCCGCCTGTCGTACCGTTTATGGTTACTGCGCCTCCCGGGAGGGGAACGGGGGCTGGACATGGCTGGAGGTGGGTGCCCCTGGGCCACCCGAGCTGGCGCTACTAGAGGAATTCGGTGGGTGCAAGGTCAGTGGTAACCCTTCGGCGCGGGCTACCGTGTAGAAATCGGATGGATTTGGCTCCGTGGTAGGATGACTCCCTGCTCCTGCAGGCCTGGCTCCAGAGGGCCGCTTTGAACTTTTTCTTGTACACGTTTTATTTTTTTGGTGAAGCGGTTTGTCTGAAAAGTACCAAGTGTGCAGAGGGGAGAAAGCACAAACACTACAAGCAGCGTCTTTGGCCCTAATCAGCTGGGGGCCAGGAGGGCCCGCCAGGCTCCAGGCCAGCTAGAAGGAAGGTCAGGACCAAGGAGGATTAGGCCCAGTCTTGGGTTTATTGCTGTACTTGAACAAATCACCGGGGGCTGCCTAAACTGGAGCGAGAGAGAGGTAATTTAATAGAGGGGCTGCAGAAGTAAAGAAAGGCTGGTGTGGCGGCTGCCTGGGTGGGTGGAGGAAGTGTTCTCCATGAGAATAACCAGCCGGTGCAAACGTTATGCAGAACGACTTTATTTCACCAAAACAAAACAAAAAAGTTCACTTTCAGCCTCTCACGCTGAGCAGATAAGCTACATGCAAACCTGGGATGGAATCTTGAACCAGTGGGAGGTGTCAGGCTGCAATTTACAAAGGGCGAAAGGAAGCTTTTCCGGGTACCTCTCCGTTCCTACCATTGTGATTCTACCGGCATCAGCTACTCCCTCGGGTGGCCCTTCTGACCTCCCAACCTGAGCCCGAGGCGAGATCACTCAGAAGGCACCGCATTCATCAATGCCATTTCTGGTAAATTGGACCTCAGGTTCTGGAGTGTCCTAGAAGGCAGGCAGCTTACACAGTGCGCATACCGATGTCAGAGCAAATGTGATGGGCTGCTCACATTCTGTAGCCTCTACTGGATATTACGGATTTCCCAACAAGATGTACCCCATTTTCCAAGACATTCGTGATTTCAAGAGCTCTGGGCCCTATATATTAATTGGGCGCGATCCTCGACCTGCGATCCTGGGTATTGTGTCACTGTACACCAAACGTGTGCACCAATCGTGTCCCATGCCTTAGCGGCCGAGCTGCCAGGGTGGAAGGAAATGGCTTGGGGTTGAGGTCTGCATCCAGTGGTACACACTGGCCCGCTGTCCACTGTGTCTAGTCCGGCAGCCATCCTCCTCGCAGTCCTTATCGCGACCAGGACCTGTCCCTACCTCCTCCTATCGAGAGTCTGGGGGAGTTGGGTGATAAAATATCCCTTTAGGCGTCGTCCAGGTAGGACGCTGGGCCAGGGAGCTTGTCTGGGGAAGGGGCAGGACTGGGTCCTCACCGGTCCCCTTAGGCCAAGGAGGAGCAGCCTTCCCCCTGGGAGGCCCAGGCCCGGCGCGCTGGTTCCCGGGGGGCTGTGCCCGCCTTTCCCCCAGGCGCGGGCTGCATGCCGGCCGCCATCTTAGCCCGGGCGGCGCGGGCGGTGCTGCCCCCGGCGGTGGGACCGCAGAGCCGCTGGCCGGGCCCAGGCGGCAGTGCGGGCGTTCCCGGGGCGCCGTGCCCCTTTCCCTCCAGAGGCCCCTCCGCGCAGTTGGTCGCAGCTGACCCCTGGCCCGGGGCGACTGCTCCTGGTTAAAGCGCAGGCTGTGGTCGCCCGTAGCCGCCACGCCAAGGCGGATTTTAATCCCGAGAAACGACCTCAGGTTCCGGGACTCCTGAATGGTCCACGCGGTATGACCTCTCCTGCACCCAGCGGCCCGCCCGCGCATCCTGCAACTTGGGCTGCTATCATCCTGGGGGGCAAGGCCTGCAGCACAGTCCCCACCGTCCAAAGCGTCTCTGAGCAGCTTTGAGGGCAGAGAGGATTTGAAAGTTATGTCTCTTTAAGGGGTCTAGGTTGGAGAAGACTCACTCTACTTTTCCGCCTTTTGACAGGGCTTTATGGAGAGCTTGCTAAGGGCTAGGCACTGACTTAGGCCCTACCTAAGGGAATCCAAAAGTACAAAAGTGAATTCTGTAAAAAGGCACCCCTGGCCCTCAAGTAATTTACAGTCTAGCTGGGAAGGCAGACTTGTAAATGACTAACTAAACACAAATAAAAGGCAACGTGAAATTAATGTAAACAAAGGGCATGAATCCTGCAGTAAATGGTCTGGGGAAGGGCCAATTAATTATTTTAAAAATAACCTTTACTTCTAAAAATGTAGAATCAATTCTGGGAGGGGAAGAGAGGATAAAAATATGCTAACACTGAATAGTTTCAGGGTTCCAGGGAATAACAGTCATCACTTCTGAAAGGTTGCTGTTTAGGAAAAATGGTGAAAGTTTATTTAAACTAAGCAAAATACCAAGATTCAGAAACTTAGGATTCATGTCTCAGCTCCTGACATCAGCTGAGCTGTAGAGATGCAGTTTTCCATCCAAACACAATACCACCACCTCCTCCCTCCCTCACTTGGAAATCGGTAAAACTCCCACCACATTTCATAAAAAGCAAAGTTTTAGAAAATAAAACTAAATGGAAGATGAGAATCTTCTAAAAAGGTTTGCGGCTGGAAGACAATGGGAATGAAAAAAGAAACACACAGAACAACAACAAAAAAAGATGAGCCTTTTTGCAGATGGGCTCCAAGATGTAAACCTGCAAAAAAAAAAAAAACTGCCCCAAGATGATTTGTAGAGAGGTTGGAGTGTGGGAAAAATCAGTCATAGGTCAAAGAAAATGAAGCAAATAGAAAAAGGAGGCAATTATTAACTCCAGGGGGAAAAAAAAATCTTACAAGAAAGGAAACGCAATCACTGAAGCTCATCTGCCTCAGCAATAAACAATCCATATGTGGTTACAAAGTAAACACTGGACATGAATTTAATAAAACATTATGGTACGGGTCTATTGTGAGGGTGGGGGAGGGGAAGTGTGACGCAGAGAACTAAAATCCTCCTCTACCACACCACGAGGTCAACAGATGATGTTATTGTGGATTTTTTTCAGAGAAGGCCACATCTACATATTAGAAAGTTTCTTCTACCGGAAGAAACTAGCAGAACGAGGGATCGGGGTGCTTTCCTGTAACAAGCCTTTACATACTATTTGGGCTTCATAAACTTTGGGCAAATAATTCCTTTGTGAAAAATACAAATTAATTTTAAAAAGTAAACCCACACACATAAATATAAATAAAACTATAGAAGTAAAAATATAGAAAAATAAAACTGAGAACTCCCAGCCACAATGATGTAACTAATGTCCTTTGAAACTGTCTTTCTGCAACATACCCAGCTCCAATTATGCAAAGTATGGAAAGAAACAGGAAGGCAAATAGATTTAGAGCTCCTGGCCTGTCCATCCCTAGCTATAAAGAGCAAGTCACCTAAATTTGCTATTCTCAGGAGACACCATTTCTGGCTTTACTGTGAAAATACCTTCCCAAGTATTAATGGAATTTCAAATACCCACATTGTCCGCTATAGAAATGAACAGGAGCAAGCTTTACAGGGCTAATTTAGCAGGCTTCCAGAGGCTTCCCCTAGGAGCCTACTGCTCACACCAGAAAAATCCCTCTTTGGAGTTAACTTTGATTAGGAATTGCTTTCTCTGGATGATCCTCCACTTTTAAATGCAAATTGTCTTTGCCCATTACACGTTAATGTGAATTTCAGTTCACAGGTAACCTGTTAGGATGTCCAACTCTATTGCACCACCTGTTAGGGTCTTCCACTCAAATGGCTGCACCCACTACATATAGTCCTGCAGCTAACAACATCCCTGAAAGGCTTCACCTTCAAAACCAAAGAAAACATCTTCCTGCCCCCACTTCAAATCCCACCTTGCTGGCTAAACAAGAAACATAGGTAGGGTGACACCCCTGACATTTTTTTTAATCTCCAAATAAAGCCTAGGAGGTATCTAGTAATTCAATAATTTATGAACACTGGACCATGCAGATGAGAGGGGATGAAACAAAGAGCAAGTAACGGGCCTACTGCTCCAACCTGCTCGGTCAACGCTGGCTTGATCTACAGCCTAAGGCTGGCCCAATCTGCTCCCAAGATGCCCTTTTGACCCCCGTCCTGTCCTGTGTCACCGTCTCTTTTCTTAGTGATCAGAGAGAAAATCTGTTTCGCCTCTGCCCTGAGAACAGAACTGCCACTAGCCTATTTGCTGATATCAGGAGCACTGGAGAAAAGTGCCTCTGGGCCTGAATTCCAGTCCTCACTCCATGTCGTGGCTGGGAGCCTTAGTACAGTACACAAGCTACGCAACCTGACATGGCCCTGCTCCAGAAGCCAGCTTCTTTGGGGGGCTATACTGAAGGTTGCTCAGTTCTGATGCACAAGGTTCCTGCTCCATTTGGGTTTCTTTGGTTTCCAGCAGAGCAGACCTGTTCTTCAGCCCTGCGGACCCCTAATCACCTGAAGAGAGGCTGAGGTGAACCAGGTACATCCTGGGAAGTTGGGGTGAGGTCAGGAAAGGGGCAGGTCAGTCAGAGTTTAACTGGGAGTTCTCCACTAACTCAGGGATTTCGATTTTCATTGAGATATAAAGACAGGAGCATCCCGCCCCAAAGCCTTGCTGAAAATGAAATCTTCATGAGCAAAAAAGGAAAGCCAGCCAGAGGGTGCACATGCCTTTTGGAATTTCAAAAACGGGAAAATGATGAGATTTCAGATTTAGGGAAGGCGTGTCACATTAAGGGAGCCAGAGAAAATAATAACTGCCAATTCCGAAGCAAAACAAAATCGTGTTTTTCCACTGCGTTTCTATCTCTGTCTCCTAGTCGAGCCACAATGAAATAGCAGATCAAATAGCAGATCAAAGGCAGAGGCAAATACAATTATGTTGCCTGTGAAACCCCTAGCATGAAATTAGAAGTCAAACTCTCCATTCAGGGGTTAGAGACGAGGATAATGGGAACCTGGGGCCCTAGATATGTACCCAGCCCCTTTCAGTCACAACACTATCCATGCTGGATATTTAAAACCACACCTAGGGGACAAACAGTAAGTATTAGAGTCATTTATTATTAGAGCAATGTATTATTTCTTCCACACTTTAGCAAATACACGGACTACATTTCCAGCTCTGTACCATAGAAAGGTATCTGTATGTTGAAAGGGAAAAAAAAAAAGGTGATTTGCAAGCAAATCATGAAAATAATGTTGCCTGAGGCGATGAAGGGTTACCACAGATCCCCTTAAGATGGCGGGTGAAGGATGGTGGCAGCCAGATTCCACAGTCCTGTCCTTTACCTGCTTTCCCTTTCAGTGCTGAAGGGCCTACAACCCAGCTGATCCCACCAACCAATTCTTCCTCAGTCCTTCCCACACATCACAAGCTCACAGAGAGAGCTATCCTTTGATATCGTCTATTTTCCATAAAACCCATATTTGCTTTATGGCTCCATTTCTTTTACCCTGGCCTAATTTTAGCTCTCTGTCTCCCCCTCATCCCCCATATAATTTATGCAGCCTCTTGAGGGTACAAGCTCCTATTATAATGTAGACTATTCTGTTTAGAGCCAGTGCTAATTAAGCTTAGCTCTCAAGAGTGCCTGGCATGGCTTGCTTGCTTCTTTTTTCCCCAGTGACCATAAGTTCTTTGACACTCCTCCCAATGAGGGGTAGGTCTATGTCCCTTCCCCTTGAATCTGAGTGGGCCCATGACTCATCGTAGGCAATAGAATATAGTAGAAATGACACCACATGGTTTTGGGTGGGTTGGAAGAGGTGATGCTGGAAGGCTTGTTTTTGGAGCCCTGAGCTGCTGCTATGTAACTTCAAGTCCTACTGCCCTTAAGCTGCCATACTGTGAGGAAGCCCAAGCCACACACAGCCCTGTGCTTGTGCCTCTGAACACAGCGGAGGTCCCAGCCAACAGCCCAACAGGTGGGTGAGGCATCCTCCAGATGATTCCAGCCCCCAGAATCTCCACTGAATTCTGGACCCACTGAGTCCATGAGCAGAATTCAGTTGCTTTCACACTAGCTCCCTTGCAGCTGACAAGCTCTGACTCTCACTTCTGATAGTAAGAAGGGGAGGTCAGTTTTATAACATGCCTGCTAGAAGGCGAGCTGGATTAAAATCAGAAGTGTGGAGGGCAGGACATATTTCATCACAACCCAAATCCTCCACCTTGGATGGTACAATGTCTTGTTCTTTATGGGATCCCTGGAGGACAGATAGTGACCTGTCTCCCCCTCAAATCTGTACTCACATTTCCCCTAAAGCAGGGGTCCTCAACCTCCAGGATCTAATGCCTGATGATCTGAAGTGGAGCTGATGTAATAATAATGGAAATAAAGTGCACAATAAATGTAAGGTGCTTGAATCATCCCACCCCCCCACCCTTGGGGTCCATGAGAAAATTGACTTCCATGAAACTGGTCCCTGATGCCAAAAAGGTTGGGGACTGCTGTCCTAAAGGATCTGGTTGAAAGGACCCCAGTTGTTGTTACCTCCTAACCTACATTGGCTGTACAAGGGAGCCAGTTCATGGGGCAGGAGAGCAGGGCCAAACATTTCCTCCTCCCTCCCTACATTTTTCTTGCCTCTTCTCAAAGGTTCTCCTGTCAGGGAAGGGGTGGGATGGAATGCTGAAGGGGAGTCAGCTTACTTCATTTTCTTCCCAATTCCTCCACAAATCCCACATCTTCTCATTCGCTGACCCCCAACTACCCCATTGCATTACAGTCCAGACAAACACATTTCCATTCCTGATACTCAGGATCACGTTGGCTTGGCCACACCTGCAGATTCACCCAGCAGCCCCTGGGCCTCTCCCTCCCTCCCATCCCCCTCTTTCTCCTTCCCTGAGACAGGTACTCAGAGTCCCTGCTGCCCAGGCAGCCCACTGACCCAGCTCACAGCCTGCCCTCCTGGGAAAGTGCTGAGGGAGGGGCTGCCAGACATCTGGAATGTGGAAGACTGAGGGGGAGATGGGGTGCCAGGTCCTAATCCCCCTGCCCCCACCACACACACCCAAAAAGCATGGCAGCCAAGGGGCAGGAGAAAAGAACAAGCCACCTGCAATGTGGAGACAAATTGGCCAAATTGTGGGGGTGGGGTGGGGGATGAGAGGGGAGGAGCTACTGAACAGGCCAGAATGGACCAAGAAGCAAAGAGAAGTAGGCAATACTCCTCCCTGCCCTGCCAAATGCCAAGGGGTGAACATGTCAAAGATAAAATACAGCCATTCTTGATGGCTAAGCAGGTAAAGAATCTGCCTGCAATGCAGGAGATGCGGGTTCAATCCCCGTGTTGGGAAGATCCCCTGGAAAACATGGCAACCCACTCCAGTATTCCTGACTGGGAAATCCCAAGGACAGAGGGGCCTGGTGGGCTGCAGTCCACGGGGTTGAAGAGTCAGACAGGACTTGGCACTGAGTGGATCAGTAGAATCATGAAACAGGAGCTGAGGTGAATGAAGCCCAAGGGACAGTTCTCCCCCAGATCACAGAAAGCCAGCACCAACTGGGGTTATTTGCTACCACTCATCTCAGGTGGCTTGGCCACAAGAAGCCCTGCAGAGGAGCACACAGGGGCCTGGGCCCTGCCCCAGAGCCTGAGTTCAAAGGCTGACACGCCCTCCCTCCCCCAGCTCACAGCCTTGGGGCTGCCTGCCCGCTGAACAGTGGGGTCCTAGTGCTCCAATTCCCAGGGCTATGGAGCACACATTTTAGAAATCCCAAATCCCAGGCCCATGAGGTCTCTGCCCAGCTAGGACCTTTCTTCTTATGCTTCAAACAGTATCAGCCCCAACCCTCTGTCACTCCTTCAAAAACAAGGGCACAACAGTTATCAAAACCTTATTATTATTATTGTGGACTAAAACCTTATTATTACTTTACATGCAATTACTTTACCACATCTTTCCCCAATCTGGTGATGCAGGCATTCTCATGCCCATTTCACAGATAAGGAAACTGAGACTCAAAAAAGTTACGTAACCACTGGAGGCAGAGTGTTAGTAGCTCAATCGTGTCCAAATCCGTGCAACCCTACGGACTGTAGCCAGGCTCTTCTGTCCATGGGATTCTCCAGGCAAGAATATTGGAGTAGATTGCCATGCCCTCCTCCAGGGGATCTTCCTGACCCAAGGATCGAACCTGGGTGTCCTGTGTTGCAGGCAAATTACTGCTAAGTCACTAGGTAGAGCTCCCATCTTAAGCCCAGATGTGTCTTGCTCCAGAGCTTTCCACCACACCTGTGATCTCTCAAACATTTTGACCACGTATTTAGTGCCAACCTGCACCAGGCTTGCAAAGATAAATAAGACAGCCTCTGCCCTTGGGGAGTTTATAGTCTAGTGTGGGAGATAGAAACACTGCAATAGGATATGATAAGGGCTCTGAACGTGGGAGTGGTCCAGGTACCTTGGAGTGCTTCTGAATATCTTGATCATTATCACCCTTTCACCTCTCTGCTACTTTCTTAGTCCCTCTGGTTTCTTCCTATCCTTCCTTCAGCACTAGCTGCTGGCTTCTCCTTCTTGCTGGTTTCTTTTCTCCTATCAACGGAGTCTGTGCTTACACACCTGGCAGGGATCCTGGCATCATACTTGTCTGGAAAGGCTGCCTTGGCTATGGAGCTGTCTTTGGCTTCTGGGGTCCCTCTGGGAGGAGCTAGGCCCTGTTGGTCGACCCAGGCTTCCTCCGGTGGGACACGGGCACAGGGGCCTGGACACCGAGCAGGCTAGTAGGCCCTAGCAAGGCTTTTATTGAAGCCTGTTAAAGGGCTTTGGGCTTCCTCTGATGAAAGGCGCTTAAGTGCATCTGGTTTTGATTACAGGGGAGGAGAAAGCCAGGCAGTCTCTCGGGGGTTGGACCAGTCATCTGGCTCTGCCTTCCTCCGGGCAAAGCAGGCTGCTGGTGAGGCCAGGAGGCCAGGTGTGGGGGGCAGGCAGGAAGCAGAGCCAGTACAAAACCCTCCAACTCGCGGAGTCTCCTGACTCCCAGAAACAGCATGGTGGCTAAGAGGCGTCAGGCTCCTTTGATGAAGTCAAGTTTAGAGTCGCTGCTGGCCACCCCTGACCAACTGCTCTTCACTGATTTCCACCCCCTCATCTTCACAATATCCTCCTAAGAACCCCTGACCCTCCAACAACCTTCCCGCCTGGCTGCTCCCTCAGAAGAAGTTACAATAGGCTTCTGCCTCAAGGGCTTCCGCAAGTGATGAAAACTAAGGAAATGCAGACTTTTAAAAGTTAAAAAACCCTTAATGTTCTCTTTCTCCTTTTCAACTAGCCAGTTTTCATTCCCCATAAAACAGACGTCGTTAAGGATTCCACTTCACTGTAGCTGACTACGGTGCATTAAAGGAAGAGACTAGTATTAAAATAAAGTGCCTGTCCTGGACGACCACCAAGCACCCCCAAAGCCGCTCTGTGCCCCTCACCTGTCCCCATGCGGGACTCCACGTGGGCACAAAAAGCTCTTGGGGGATCGGATGGGTTAAACGCAGGACGCGGTTTTAGGAACGAAAATGCATTTTCTTATTCCCACCCTGATTTAATCCTGCTGCGTGTTATTATTGTCAAGTCTCTTCGCACCACCGTTTCTAAAAAGAAAACCCGTGGGTCTGCGCTGCCCTTCGCCGCCTGCTCGGCTTTTATTATGCACGTATCCCGGTCTGTCTGCGTGGATCCTGCACGTCGTGACCGCCTCGCAGGCGCGCACGGACACCCTCGGATTGTCATTTCGATAAGAGCCGGGCGCATTGTCTCAGCGGCGACACACACACTCATCTACACAATCGAGGGCTACAGACCCCTGGCCAACCCTCCTCGCAACCCGTAATTAGAGATGACCTTTGCGAAAGGCAATTAAAATATGGTAATGTTCGATGCGCTCGCCCCTTTTCAGACAGGCAAACACACAGGTGTTGGCTTCGGGAGGCTCCACCTGGCCCGACCAGGAAGCCTCCTCCAGCTTATGAATGAACTCTTTCTCCCGGGAAGCTTCGACTCCCCGCTACCTACGCGAGCGCGGGCTCCCCCCTCCCCCACCAGTGCTCAGGCAGCCGGGAGCTCGCCGGCGGCGGCGGGGCTTTGTCATCGAAACGCACACACAGACACGCACACGCGCGCACCCGGTCGCCACGGGACCGCGACAGCCGCCGCGCCGCGTCCTTCTTCGCTGCGCTCCCTCCCCGCCCCTTCTTTTTTAAGAGCTGCTCCAAATCCTTTCTTCTTTTATGTGCGCTGTCCTTTTAATCGAGGAGCTCGGAAAGCGTTTTAGAGGGACCTCCCGCGGGGCGCAGGACCGCAGGACTCGGGACGCGCGCGGAGAGGACGCGTGGGCAGCTGGGCTTTGTTCTGCCCCTTGCCTGGGTCCCCGGGGCGTAAAAGCCTCTGCTGCGCGGGGTCCCACCGGTGAATCGGCGGGCTGGCACCAGCCCTTCCAACCTCTACCCAAACTGGAACGTGAAATCCCCTTCGGAGTGCACTCCGGTCTTGATCCGGGTGGGGCGCGTCGCCCTGGGGAGGGTCCCGTGGTCACAAGTGGCTCTCCCCAGACAGACAAATGTGCAGTGTCATTATGGTAGTTCCTGTTGATCCAGGCCCCGGGGGTGCCCTCGCAGCGCGCACGCACCCCGCGTCTACAAGGCCTGGAGAGCGAGAGGGGGGCTCAGAGGCTGGGACTCCCCGGGGGGCTGCCTGGAGGAGACGCCTCGTCGGGCCCTCCCGCACCTCCCGGCTGCTTTCCGGGACCGCGAGCACAGAGCCAGGGCGGCCTCTCGCCTTTCATTACCGGGCCTACGAAAGCAGCAGCCCAGGCAAATATGTAGCTATTAAAATTAATCGCCCTGCGTTGTCAGCTGAACATAATGCAAATTATTTATGGGCTGTCTGCGCAATATTTATCATCGTGCAGGCTCCAGGCGCTTCATGCCTCCCGGCCTCCCCCGCCCGCCCCGGCCCGCTCAGGGCGAAGCTGCGCGCAGACTGCGGCGGCCAGAGGGCTCTGGGCACCCGAAGGGAGTTCCGGGGCGATGCCGCGCATCAGCCTGCTTTACAGGCCGAGGGCCTCACTTTGGTTTCCAACACTCATTCCACATTTGCTGGAGGCCTACTACGTGCGAAATTAGAGGACGAAAAAAAAAAAAAACTTGGAGAAATTGGAACCAAAGAGACAAGCTCGGGCAGGAGGGGCGATACAGGCCGAGGCCTCTTGGCTGCCCGACTGAATTTTCTGTGACCTAAGTCTGTCCTCCAACTCGGGAAACCCATGTTTGCTGAAGCTGGATTCGCACTCTGAGAAACACAGAGCATCGAAGGTGCCTAACAGAGTACAACGCTGTCGACTGGAACAGGAATTCGCTGTCCTTCGAGCCTCAAAACTTGTTTGCAGATCGCAGATAACAGATTAACTGCTAATTGTCGAAATCGGCCAACCATTTAGTTTATCACTGCTGGGGGCCCCTTGGTATTCGCTGCACTTTTTATATGTAAAAACAGCCTTGGTACCTCCTAAACGGCTTTTGTGTGGCTTTTGTTTCTCTTTCAAATACCGTGTTTTAAAAACCAGCAGCAACACGCCACCCCACCCCCTCTCCAACCCAGCCTTCTCGTAAAAAAAAAAACAAAAAAAAAAAAACCCAGGAGGAGAAATAATCTATAGGACAATCCCCCCCTACTGGTCGGCGCTGGCGTTAGGGCTTTTTACGCAGATCGAGTCGCCCTGGGCTGCAGAGGTAAACAGGCTTTCTGCACTGTTGCTAAATGAATCACGAGAGGAAGAACAGGGGCTGCGGGCGGGCAGGGGAGGCCTCAGGATCCGGGCTGGGTGCCAGGGAGGGGAGGGCGCAGTCAGAGGGGCAGTGGGGTGGAGGCGAGTAGACCCTGCCCGGAGGCCTCGGGCAAGGGAGGGGAGAGAAAGGTCGGTGGGCGGTCCAGCCAGAGGCCCCCGCTTGCAATCTGCGAGGCAGAGTGCAGATTGAGGCTCGGGCCTCTATCCCCAGTGTGCCTGGGCGCCACCTGGGGCCGGTCACGCTGCATGAGTCCATCTGCGGGGAAGGAGGTCGTCGGGCGCCGCCTCCCACACAGTTTTAGCAGCTCTGGGTCCTCAGGACGCAGAGACAGGCCTAGGTCTTTCTTCTGATGTTCATTTAAAGCAAATGATTGCCCTTCCTCACTATCTTCCCCCCACCCCCCAAAAGCCAACCTCACCTCGCCCTTAGTGGATCAAGTCCGAGTCAGGACCTACTTCCGGGGTCCTATGGTGGTGGCCTGCTATCTATAGCATCTGCTCTCCAGACTAACAGAAGGATAGGGAGCCAGAAAGCTACTTAGAATTTATATTCTTCATCCGGTTTTCTTCTCCTTAAAGTGTGATTTGACCCGGTTTCGAGGTCTTTTTTTCTTTTCATGTAACCCCCACTTTGGACAGGAATGTTTCTCAGAACATTCCAAAGAATGTTCTATTACCTCAGAAAGTTAATTTGAGGTGATGTAAAAGAAGAGGATGTTCAAAATCTTAAATGGCTTTTGGATTCTGTTTATCTGTACATTCCTGCGTGGATTTGAGGAAGGGTTGGTTTTTACTTTTTTTTTTAAATCAGCAAACCACTGTGTTTTCTAGGGTAAGAGAGATCGAACATTAGTCACAGTGATATGGAGGGGGTCAGGTCCTGTTTACCAAGTGCTTTAAGATTTTGGTCCTCAGAATCCCACCTAAGAGGGGCAGGAGACTGATTCTCTGCCCCCAACCCCAAATAGTTTCAGGAACAGTAAGTTTCTGACCTCAGTGAAAAGGGGCCAGAAGTTAGCTGAAACCTACCAGCTCCCGCTTGCCTTCACTCTCCTCCAGATAAATGTCATTTAGCAAATGTTGCATCCCTTTCTGGGACCCAGGTCACCCTCTGGGTTGAAACAGCCCCGACCGCCCACATTTTAGGCACCTCTTTCGACAGCCTGCAAACCGCCCGGATCACCTCTTAGAACCGTCTGGTTTACTCACTTCCCTCCACCGGGTCAATTCCCACTCCAAACCCGGGAGGGCAATTTTAAAGTGTTTCTGCAGACAGACCCTCCAGCCGCGCCGGAAGTGTTTTATGGACCTGTGAGCCGAGTTAATCCCAGGAGGGGCGGCAGGATTAGTCCCTGGCATGGGTGGGGGATTCCTGTATTAAGGTTTAATTCCCATGGGAGGAGAAGAGATGGGGGTCGGGTGGCTTCGGCAATGTGCACCACCCCCTCCCCCGAATTAAACTTCGCGATTTGGGCCCAAGGCAGATGGAAACTGAGGCATGTCGACACCCCAGAGCCTCAATCCTCGCCGAGGCATTGTGTAAAGCGGCAGAGGACGCCCCGCGTAGACGCATCCTGGGAGACCAGTGCGGACACAGAGTGTGAGTGGAGAGCGCAATTGTGTGCTACCTGCCTCTACCCCCGCCCCGGTTTTATTCTTCCCTCTCTGGCAAGGAGAGCCGCAACCCGGGGAGGGAGCCGGAAAGAAACACTTAATCACCGGCGTCTCGCTGCTCGTCACGCGAAGATGGCAGCGGCTCCCCAGGGTTTCAAGGTTCCGGGAAAGGCGTGTGTTATGCCTTGAGGCGCGCGGGCTGCTGCACTCCCTCCTTCGGCTCGGCGGCCGGCCGAGGCCTCTCAAAGCCCGCAAGCGCGGATAGGCCGGCCTGCCAGTCCCTCCTCGGGCTCTGGCGGTGACTAGGGTAGCCGGACCCAAGGGTCTTCCGAGCTAGAAGTAAAGGCTCCAGGATGATCTGAGATGGGGGGCTGATTTTCCAGCGCCGCCTCCGACCACAACACCCCGCACCCCCACCCCAAGACACACAGGGCAACACTCTGGCCCGGGCATGCAGGGTGTCAGACTGTGGCCAATACAAGCCATGCAGGGCAGACTCCTAGTAGCCGTGGTCGAGACTCGGCCAGCCTTCCCGGAGAGGGGATTTATCTCCACCCCCATTCACGTGTAGGCCCCACTGTCTGGCCCTCGCCTTTGACCCCCGGGCCATCATGAACTACGAAACACAGTGTGCACAGGTCCCCGGCAGCAGCCGCCACTTCCCGTGGGAGTTGGGGATCCCCAGGCCTGGCTGCTCGCCCCCGGGGCGCCAGCGTGTGCACGGACCCTAGGGAGGGGCGGGGTGGCACGGCTCCCCCCACCCCGACTCTTCCGGAGTGCAACACACCACCGCCACGGGCTTCGGAAGCGCCAGATCTGGGAGGAGGAAGGGAAGGCGGAGGCCCGGGAGGCGGGCTGCGCGCTGTAGATCCGTGTGTGTGTGTGTGTGTGTGTGTGTGTGTGTGTGTGTGTGTGTGTGTGTGTGTGTGTGTGTGTGTGTGTGTGTGTGTGTGTGTGTGTGTGTGTGTGTGTGTGTGTGTGTGTGTGTGTGTGTGTGTGTGTGTGTGTACACGCGCACGCGCGCGCACCCGGAAAGAGGGATGAGTGTTTGGAGGAGGCAGGGTGAGTGTGCGAGCAACCCGGAATCAGCCATCCCAATCGAGATTCATCTAGCTGGCCTCTCCAGCTCCGGTCCTGAGGCTCCGTGCCCAGGGCTGGCAGCTCAAGCGGAGGGGAGCCCGGAGGTGCGGAAGGCGCTGCCGGGCATCCGGCCGGCTCCGCGAAAGGAGTCCGGGGGCACACCCGGGGCCCAGGGACCGGCGCGACCTAGCCCCCACTCCCACCCCCACCCCGAAGGCGGTCGTTTAGCTCCACCTCCTGAGACCACTGACTCTCGGCGATAAGGAGTTCCTCCGCAATCGGCTGTCCCCAGCCCCCAGTCACCTCCGGCGGACGTGACCGCCGGATGCTATGTGGCGACGTGGGGCGAGGGGCCTTTGCACTGCCTTCCCTGGTCCCTTCTGCCGCCACAATTACGTGCTTCTGTAAGAGGCTAAGGGACTTCCCTTTGCAAGATAAGGGCCAAATGTCGGGCTTCCCCATCTCTTCCCATAATCCTTTGGACGGTGGTAGGTCCAACACCCCACCCCACCCCCACTCCCCCACGCCCCGCCCAAACAGCTCACCTTCACTACACAACACCGGAGAGGCAGCACAGCCCTACATTCCTCAGTTGGGAACCATCCTGGCCATAGCCCAAAATGTGCCACAGAGCCTCCTAACCGTTCAGGGCCTCAGTGTACTCATTTGTAACATGATACCAGTAACTGTGTAACTCACAGGATTGTGTTCAGGATATGAATTCATACATAAAGTACACAGGACTCTGCCTGGGATACAGTACTACAATGTTAGGATTTGATACTTTCTTACCAGGTTTCCCTGGTGGTTCAGACGGTAAAAGCGTCTGCCTGCAATGTGGGAGACCAGGGTTGGATCCCTGGGTGGGGAAGATCCCCTGGAGAAAGAAATGGCAGCCCACTCCAGTCAGTGCTCTTGCCTGGAAAATCCCATGGATGAAGGAGCCTGGTAGGCTACAGTCCATGGGGTCGCAAAGAGTCGGACACGACTGAGAGACTTCAGTTTCAGTTTACCAGGGTGAAGCTGCTGAAGGCAGAGTTTGGACAGGGTAGAAAGGGTGCTGGTGCTGTGCTATGCTCAGTCCTGTCCGACTCTGCGACCCCATGGACTGTAGACTGCCAGGCTCCTCTGTCCATGGGATTTCCCAGGCAAGAATACTGGAGTGGGTTGCCATGCCCTCCTCCAGGGGATCTTCCTGACCCAGGGACTGAACCCAGATCTCCTGCACTGCAGATTCTTTACCTACTGAGCCACCTGGGAAGCCCAGAAAGAGCACTATTGCCCATAAAAAAAGTTAAGAAGGCAAAATGGGCTCAAACTGTCTCAACTAGACTTTCCCTTAAAGACCCGTGTGTGTGGTAAGGATGGAAGGGGAAACTTTGCTTTAATGGTGCTCATTTAGACTGGATTAATGGGAAGCTTCTGCCAGGGCTCAAGCACCATTACCCACCCTGTCCCTGAGGCCTTGGGCGAACAGCCCTGGTTTAGAGGATGTCCAATAGACTCCTGCAGGCCACCCTTTCTGATGGCTCAAGGCCACCTCCTATAAATCAGTTCTTAGAGACGCTGGGCAAAAGCCACATCCTCTGGGGATGTAAGTTAGCCAGAGTTTAACGCCGGTCCAGAGCTGGCAGGCAGCAGGCCCCAGTCCCTGGGCTGCGGGTGAGTCTCATTTTAGGGGCACACAAATGCACCACTATTTACGTAAATAGAATGGGTCAGATGTCTAATTTCCAAAAGCTTCCCATTTCCTTTGAAATAGGGTCTCCTGCACTATGGGGTGGGGCTGGGGCGAAGAAGCGCCCCCCGCGCCTGGCCTCTCCCAGGTCACTCATACTTCATTAAGTGGGACAGCCTTTTCCTTTTCAAAGACAACGCAAATGGCCTTTTCCTTACGTGGCTGCCGGCGTTTGCCTAGTCACTGAAATGTGCTGGCGGTGCGCTCTCGCTCTCACAGTTGATCCTTATCGGAGCTGTGCGTGCCAGGCGGCCAGCCCCGCGAAAGACAAAGACGCGGGCGCCTCCGGGTTTGCTCCCGAAGCCTCTGGGTCACCTCTGGGGCTTCCCCTTCACAGCCTCTGGCTCCCGAGCTGCTGCCGGCCAGCCTCCGGAGCAAACTCGCAGCCCAAAGTCAGAATTCCAGTTCTCGAGCGCCACCCGGAGAGTTCACTTTCCCCACCGAGACCGCGTGGTGCGCGAGCTAGCGAGTCCGAGGGCGGAGGCAGCAGACGTTTGGGGCCGGGGCCGGGGCCGGGGCCGGGGCCGGGGGCGGGGTGCGGGAAGGGACTCCACAGAACCCAGCCGCACGAACGTAGGAAAAAAAAAAGGCAAGAGAAAATCGTGGGCTTATAAAAGCCAAAACTCAGGACCATCCACTAGGAAGTACTAACAACCCCAGACAGGGTTTTGCAAGGAACAAGCAAGCCCCCAATAGAAACTACAACGAAAAGAAATCCCCGTTGAGAGTTATAGTAAGAGTCCTCGAAGGTGGAGTGCAAAGGGGACTGCGGTTTCTCAGGACACACACGGCCTGTGCCAAGATACATCATGCTCAGCCCGGTACCTCCTGCCCAGACTTTTCATAGTAGGCAGAGAGCCGGGTTTCAGCTACAGAGTAACCAGTTCTCACAGTATTTGTAACTGACTCAACGTGTACTTGATTAAAACAAAAAGATCGATCTTGCTTAAAAGATACATGGACAACCTGTATTTAGTGGGATATGTTCTCGCAGCTGTCTGCCCACGGTTGTCTGGTCTCTCTAAGAATCCACGTTTTCTAGCCCGGGAAGGGGCAGGCGGCCCTCCTGGCTCCTCCTTCGGCGGTTTCCTGGCTTGGCGCCCATCCTCCCCATGCACGGGGAACGGAGGCGGCCGCATTAATACTCGCGGGCAGCCTTCTCCGACCTATACTGTCATTTTTTCCATCGGTCAGAATCGGGCTGGGGGGGGGCGGTGTTCTCCTCCGAGGGGCTGTGCACGGATCACTGGGTTTTCCCCGGCGAACTTAACACGGAGGCAAAAGGGGCAGATGGAAACCAGGCCTCGGCTGGCCGGGCGCGCGTAAGCGCAGCACTCGGCAGCTCGACGCAAAGCCAGGGCTGGATTTTCGCGGCCCGGGCCCGGCGGCCTCCCAGCGCCAGCACGATCCTCTTTCCCTGGGCTGAGCAAACGTGCTCGCCTAATTCCGCCCTGAAGACTACAGCTGTGCGGCAAGGGAGGTGGGGGAGGGGGGGGTTTGGAATAACCCGCAAGTTTTCCAACAGAAAGTGTATGCGCACAGGAGAGGTGAAGGCCCACCCGATTCCGGGCACGTACCGACACAGCATCTAATCAGTGTCACTGCGAGGAACACGCTTCCGCAGCGGGCGACACCTCGGCCCCCGCCAACCTGCAGGCGGAGGTGGGGGGGAGGAGGGGGATGCAAATGGCGTCTCGCGTCGCCCCACACTCGGCACGGCTCCCGCTGCCTCAACTCCCAGCAGACTTCGCAGCCAGGCCAAGCGCCGCCACTCGGGGGACGTGAAAACACTGGCCGCCCGCGCCCCTCTGGAAAACGAATTAGCACCACTCCCCGTGCCCAAGCCATTACTCCCCTGCCCCCACCACCGGAAGAATTGCCCTTCCCCGATGAAGGGTGGGGTGGGAAACTTTGTGCGAGGACCGTGCCGCCCCTCTTCCGCGTGGCATCCGAGAGGAACATGGGTGGGTTTCCCATCAGAGGCCTGACCACACCCTCCCACTTATCTAGGCCTCGGACCTCAACCGCTTGGATTACGGGGCAGAGGGAAACACTTCAGGCCACTCCGGGAGGGGGGCACAGAAGTCAGGCGTCCTCAAGCGCTCTGGCTGATGACCAAGTTCGTGTGCTTTCCATCCCACGCCGGAGTACCGCTCGCTACTTCGGGGAAGCGTGAAACTCCTCATCCCCGGCCACGAGGCCACCCCTGTCTTTAAGGTAGGGCCAATGGTCTCTCTACAGCACCCTCTCCCGCTCCGCGGCCCCCCGCACAGCTCACAGAGCCCCGGGGCGTCCCCAGAGATGGCCCGAGCCTTTCCTTCCGGGGGAGAGGGAGGTGTGTGGGTCGTGTGCACCACGACTCCAGCCGGCGCCCTCCTCGGAGCCACCTCAGCAGCCCTCCCCGGCCGGAGTCGTCCTGCGGGATGCAGCCTCCCCCGCGCGTAATGGGGCACCCCTGGGACGCAGACAGGGATGGCGGTTCCGGTCGTTCCGGGATTTGCGTGCAAGACGAAAACAAGGCCGGCGACTATAGGAGCGGTGCCTCCATTCTCGGGGATCAGACGACCGCGCAGCCTCCGCGTCGGTCCCGCTACCGCCACTCTTGCCTGGGGGGACCCGCTCCCGTCCCCCCCACGCCACCACCCCTCCCCCACAGCGATCTCCCGTCCCGCCCGTGCGGCACCACGCGGAGCTCCGAGCACGCTGGCTCCAACCCCAGTCCCTCCATAACTCGCGCGCCTCCCTCGCCCCAGGCTCGGGACGCCACTCGCTCAGCGCCCCGAGTACGCCGGTTCCATCCTCGGCTGCGAAAGCCGCCGCCCCGTGCCACCCCCGCCCGGCCCGGCCCTTGTCCCAGCCCGGCTTCCCCGCCAGCTGCGCCGCCACCGCCGCACGTGACCCGCCCCCGTCGCGGCTTCCGCTGAGCTGCCTGTTCCGGAGCACAAACAATTTCTGCTCTGACGCGGGGTCTCTCGGGCCCCGGCGTCCTCTCCTCCCTGCTCCCCCCCCCCCTTCCGGGTACGAGAACTCAAAACAACTCGCTGACCTTCGGGCCGACCAGCTCCGGCTTCCACCGACTCCGGCATTCCGTTCAAACCCGGCAGCCGCGGCTTCTAAGATTTCACTCCGCGCTGGGCTGGGGGGAGGGGGTGATTTCTCCAGGAGGGGGTGTCTCAGATCGAAGGAGCCACTTCGCGCTCATTCCCTTCCTCTCAAGTGAGTTTTTAGACTGTCGGCAGACCCTGGGGAAAGACGCGCGCAAAGAAAGCCGCCCCCCCTCCCCACTCCCACCCCAACACACACACACACACACTCACGTCTTGACGAGAGCCTGACCCGATTTCCAGGGTCACGGCCCAGCGGCAGAAGGCCTGGCCCGCCTCGGAAATACCACCAAGCGGTGGAGGGCGTCAGGGATCTGAGCTGGGGTGGGGTGGAGGGATCGCGCTAAATAATAATGGTACTCCCACTTCCGCGCTGTGCTGAGTACTTTACGCGCCCTCAAACTTTACAGGTCAGTTACATGAGTTTATCAAGTCACCCAGGGAGTTAAATGACTTAGTGGGAATTTGAAGCCAGGTATTCCTGAGTCTGAGTGGTTAAACGTTATGTTAGTGGTCACCTTGGAATCAGAAGTCCAGACCCATCTACAAAACTTAGTGTTTGTTTGAGGACTGTGTATTTTCCACGTTGCCCTGTGACCAACACACAGTAGGCACTTAATAAATAATGGTGAAATGAATGGGTATCTGAAGAAACGATGAACAGAACCACCCATGGCAAGTGATTTTAGAGAAAACAGCCCCAACCACTGCTCCTTCTAAGAGGACTATTTTAATAAAATCGCTAGCTGTTTTGTGACTGTTTGCAGATAACAGGAAACTCTTATTCAAAAATACATTAACTTCCCACTCCTCCCCTCTCCCCAACCAATCAGCCTGGCAGCATTTGAACTTGCTGGGGCATATACCCAAAGCAGCTTTTACTTGATCTCAATCATTTCCCCCCACCCTTCCGTCTCTGTAGGCTTCTTTCTGCTCAGGGTCAGGCAGCCTGGAACTGCATTTGAGGTGATTCTGAACATATCACAGGAAAGGAGGGTACACCCACCAAACGTGGCTCATTGGTTTCCCTTCCACACGCCCGTGGTGGCAGCGGCGTGGGGGGAGCGTGACTTGCAGTTAGCGCTTATTTTTCAATTCACAGACCACATAAGGAACACCATGATCGTGCATCTGTGCAGCTTGTTCCAGAGTCCCAGCCCTCACCAGCTGTGAGGTCACATCTCTTGGAAGGCAGTCATCTACCTCAACCAACAGCTTGGAGATGGCTGGGCAGTAGGACCACATCTGCCATTCGAACAGCCTACCACTGGTGCTCTGGGCCGTCCGGCTCCTTCCAGTGGTCCAAGAGAGGATGCGATTTAAGAAAATGCATATATTCAGGTAATCCATTAGAACGTACTTTTATGCCATATTGTTATTCCCCGCACCCTCATTTTCTAAACCTAACCAGTTGTCCATTCTGTGTCACTAATTGGGCAGCCTGAAATGAGGACCAATTTCATTTCCAGTTACCTGAAAGTAAACTCTCTCCTTTCCAGCTCCATTCCTCCAGCATCTGTTGAATGCCTCTGCGGTGTAAGTCACTCTCTTAGGCAGAACATGGAGGAGGAAAATGGCTAGCTTCTGTTTCTGATTATGGATATAGTCTGTCCTCCCTCCCTCTCTACCTCCCCCTCCCTCTCTCCCCTTCCTTCTTTGTCTTTCTGACAGTTGTCTATTTTGGCTCATGTTCCTACGATTATTAACCAAGAAATGAAAGTGTTTATTTTCTAAGTAACAACCCAATCTTGATTAGAAGACTGGGGCTTCAGCCACCTCTTTTACAGTCTGGTCTGGAGTGACCAACAGGGCCCTGTGACCTCAGCCTGAAACATCAAATGATTTCCAAGGAGGCCACAGGCCTCAATCCCATGTGGCCAGATCATAGCTGAGCACAGCCTTGCCGAAACTCAGTTACCCTTCGTGCAGGGGGAACTGGTGACAAGTGATGCTGAACCGGAGGTTCAGGATGCTAATTTGATTTATTATCTGTGTACAGCCTGGGGAGGAGAAAAGGCTCATAAAAGTGTTCTAGGCTGGTCATTCTGAATGTGAGCATTTATTTATCTGCAAAACTGCCGAATGTCCCTGCAGGAAGTCGCGGGCGCAGCAACCCCTGACTGCACAGACAAAAGTCTCCCCTTTACACAGGGCTGCTTTTATTGTTTCCAACAGCTTTGTGCTTTCCCTGGGGGAAGAGGAGAGTCATAGAGCGAGTTTTCTTCCTCTTTTCTCACGCTGCAGAGGAAGTGATGTTGTGGAAAAAGTGGCATTAACTTGGCCTGCAAACCACATCAGAGCCAGAGTTGGGAAAAGCTTGGAGTAGGGTGGCATTCCAATGGCTTTTGTCCTCCAGGTCCCCCCAAAACCCAGCCTGGGTCTGAGCATGGGGATGGCAGGAGTTCACAGGTAGCACAAAGCGAGAGAAGTCATACTTGGGAATCATTCCCTGGGTACAAGTGGCTCCCTGGGGATGGATGTTCCTGATCAATTAGGAGTCAAGCCCTCAAAGGACTTCTAGAGCACTTTCATTCATTCTTCATTCATTTATTGAACCACACTTAGGGATTACCCACTTTGTGCCTGGCACTGTGCTGGGCCAGGGTGTGCAATGGTAAGCCACAGAGATATGGTCCCTGTGTCATGGAGCTTACATTCTACTTCGCTTGGCACACAGAAAGGTACTGACTGTGGTCTCAACCATCAAATCCTGTAGATCCTACCTCCTTAACTTTCTCCTGGGCTCTTCCCCATCTGACCCTCTTAATTCTGAGAGCTCCTCATGGGACAATGGAACCCACCCTCCCCAAACTCACCTCCTCCATCTGATCATGCCACCCACTGCCTTGAATCCTTCAGGCAGCAAGAAGAGGAGAGACAAGGGGAGAAAAGGACACCCCCATCCAACTGAATCAGCCTCCTTTCTAAAGATTTCTCAGAAGTCCCACCCCGTGATTTCTACTCACGTCTCATTGGCCACCTCTTGCTGCAAGGGAGGCCAAGTAATGCTACCACTTAGCTTGAGGCCGTGGCGGCCTCCAGTTACTAAGGAATGGGGGGGGTGGGCAACCAGCCCCCTTGGCTCATAGACCTGCAGAGTATGTGATGGACACTATGACATCACTTAGGAGGTGATAGGAGAGCATTCGTGAGGGAGCTTTTGGGGTGTCTTCCTGGCTCACATCCCGGTCGTCTGGGACCTCTGTGTCCTCTGCAGGATTGGAATGGCAGCAGTCTCTATGTTACTTTGGGTGCAGGTGGAATCTGTCCCCCCACCCCCCACCCCAGGAACAAGGGAGCCAGAGAGAAAAAGCTGGTTAGGCAAGGCAGGGCAGGGCTGGCTATGTGGCGTCTGATCAGTGCAGTCAAAGGGTCCTGTGCTCAGAAAGGCCCCACGCTTGGGGTTTACTGCAAGCATGCAGTTGCCATCTTGACGTTCTGAATAATATTATTTCAAATCTGGGTTTGGTAGGTGAGGTCCGATGGGACAGTGGAGCATGACCCAGGGGCATGGAGCCCCAGCTCATGCATGGTCCCCCCTCCTGCCCTCCACCCCTGGTTTACCTTCCTGTGATGGGCTCTCAGATGCTGGCTCCCCACCTCCTGGTGCCCCTGGCCCTACTTGGCCTCCTGCACTCCACCCTGGGCTTGGGGCTGCTGTCACCCTCTGCCCCTGGAACGAGCCTGGGTACTAACTTTGGGGAGGTCAAGGTTGGGGTCCAGTGAGCCTCATAGCATCTTGGGGGTGGGACAAGGTAGTAGCACTTTGGGTCTGACACTTGGTAGGGACCTCTCCTCCACAGAGGATCCCAGCCCCGAATGTGTTCCAGCGTGGAGGCTGTGATCCCTTGGAGGCCACCCAGTACCTTGGGTTGAGGCAGTGGACATGTGGGAAAGAGAGACTGACTTGACAGCCCCTGGCTGGGGCCCTGCATTTTAGTTTTGTTCTGGGCCCCACAGATTATATAGTCAACCCTGCCTGATCGTGGGACCATGGTGTTCAAGTCTGTGAATCCCAGGCCAGGGAAAACTAGTCTGCAGAAAGGCAGAGAATAATAAAGACATACAGTAAAAAAACAGAGTGCCTTCAGAAACACAGGGCCCCAGAGAGGGCAAAGATGGGTTTCTCAACAATAGGGGCCCAGTGAGGGGGTCCTGCCCCCCCCAGGGTGGAGCCTGGCTGTACTTTTGCTCCTGAGTTCTTCTCATCAGTTCTCTTCTGTTCCTTGTGCTACTACGAGTGGATCCCCCTGACTACCAACTAAAAGTGCCCCAACCCAGACCAAAAAAAAAAAAGCCTGATTTACCGTTTATAGTATTGGGTTTTGGTCCCAATTTTGCCGTTTAACTAGCTGTGTGATATTGCGTGAGTTAGTTATTCTCTCTGAGCCTTCATTTCTTCAACATTAAAAAATTAGCTGGACTTAATGGTACCAACATTGTAAGTTGCTCTGAGGATTATCTGTTTACACCCCTTCTTGTTAATAGAAGGATTTAAGACACAAAAGCATGCAGAGAATTTTGAGTGAAACAACTTCCTTCTCTGTTTTCTCAGTTCTTAAATACTGCATACTTGAATCTGGTTAGCTGAAGTGGTTAGAATAAGGTCAAACAAGATGAATGTTATAGGTTTGAGCACTAGACAGGTTTGCTTAGTGTTTTTCCATGACCAAAGACTCAACCCATAAGGTAGATATTTCAGTTATTTATCACTGCACAATGAACAGCTCCCAAATGTATGTAACAACCATGTTACTGTATCCTATTATCTTGTGGGCCAGGAATTGGCCCAGGACTAAGATAGATGATTCTTCTGCTCCATGTGGAGTCAACTAGGGACTCTCAGTGACACTCCAGTGGTGGATGAGCTGGCCTGGAGGGTCCAGGTTGGCTTCGTGCACAAGTGTGATGCTTTGATGGGGATGGCTGGAAATCTGGGCTCAGCTGGGACTGTAGAATGCGGTTCCTATCTCCAGCATGGTGGCCTTAGGATAGTAGCACTTTTTTCATGGTGGCCCAGGTTCTGAAAGACCAAGATCTAGAAATCCTTTTCTGACTTAGCCTTGGACGTCATGCAGTATCACTTATGCCAATTCACCTAATTAGAAGAGAGTTAGAAGCTCGTCCAGATTCAAAAGCAGGGGACTGCATGAGGGCATGAATACCAGGATGCATGGGCCATGGGTGGGACCATCACAGTGGACCAACTACTCATGTTTGTTCCCTTAGTCTTGAGGGGGCAGAGTGCAACGACATGGATAGAAGAGCTCAGCTCTGTCCCCATTCATCATCAGAAGGGTTCTGGGAAATCCTGAGCAAGGAGCAGGAGATGGAAAGGCTCTTGGGAACGTCGGCCCCTGCAGAGAGCTAATTCCATAGGCTTTGGCTCCAGGATTTGGATGTTAAACCCTAGTTTTGCTTCAAAACCAGCCTCTTGGGCTCTTGAACTTACAAAAAAAAATCTCTGATTCCTATGAGGGAGTTACTATTATTGTCTCCATTTTCTATATGAGGAAACTTAACTAAATTGCCCAGAATCACAGTGAGAAAATGGTACAACTGGAATTTGAACCCAGATATATCTAATGCCAAAGCAGTGGGTCATTTTACGGTTTACAGTTTAAGGAACTTTCCCAGGGTCACCCAGAGAAATTCGGAAATACACTTCAGCACCCATTCATGGTAAAATCAGTTAGCAAAGTTAGAAGACAATGGAAATTCCTTCATCTGATAAAAAGTATGTACAAGCAAAACTTACAACAAACGTTGTTATTTAGTCGCTAAGTTGTATCCAACTCTTTTGTGACCCCCGTGGACTGTAGCCTGCAAGGCTCCTCTGTCCCTGGATTTCCCAGGCAAGAATACTGGAGTGGGTTGCCATTTCCTTTTCCAGGGGATCTTCCTGACCCAGGGGTCGAACCTGTGTCTCCTGCATTGCAGGTGGATTCTTTACCACTGAGCCACCAGGGAAGCCCCAACAATCATTGTATTTAATGGCAAAATATTGAAACATTCCCTCCTGAGATCAGGACCTAGGCAGGATGCTTGCTATCACTCTTTCTGTTCATTATTACTCTGGAGACCATATAGCCAGTGCAATAAAGCAGGAACAAGAAAGAAAACTCATCAAGATTGGAAAGGAAGAAGTAAAACTATCATTATTTGCAGATGACATGGTTGTGCACAGAGAACATCCAACAAAACATACAATTCATCTATTAGAATTAATAAGGGAATTCAGCAAGGTCACTGAATTTAATGTAGGGCTCTGGTGAGGAGTCAATGAGAAGTTTATTTCAGCTACTAAACCCTTACCTATTTAATCCTGATAACCACTTCTCTTTGGTCTGTGGCCCTGGTGACACTTCCCTCTTGACATTCCCTTTACTCTGTCTTCCTTGATACAGTTTTCTTTTGTGTCTCATCCTCCTCTTCTGGTATCTGCTTCTTCAACGCCAGCTGTGCTCAGAGCTCTATCCATGAACAGTGCTGTGGCAAGCACAACGCCATCGTGTTCTATATGGATGGCACCCCCCATGGTTGTCTGACACCCTTATCATTTCTTCCCTGCATTCTTCCACTGACTTAGTTCTTGGTTCTCCCGCCTCCAGCCCCGCCCCCCCCGCCCCATTATTTTTATTGTGGTAAAATGGGCATGAAACTGACTATCTTAACCATTGTAAGTGTACAGTTCAGTGGTATTAAGTACATTCACATTTCGAAACCATCATTACCATCCTCCTACCTCAGTCTTGCTCCCTCTGTTTTCATCAGTTCCACAGGCCTTGGGGGTGACCTTAAGAAATGCAAACTTGATCTTGCCATCTTTTCCCTCTTTAAATTCTTTCAAGACTGCTGACACCTTGATTAAATTCAACATCCTCTGCCTAGTATAACAGCCCTCCATGATCACAACTCTTGCTTCCATGACTGTTTTAATTTGGGTACCTCCCAAAGCTGACCCTGAGCCAAGGATCTGGGGGCATAAGAGAGGTGATCCCAGGAAGCACAGTGAGGGGTTAAAAATCAAGACAGGGAAGGGAGGAAGACCAATATAGGGTCTGTTCATGAGCAGGTTATCAACATGAGCAACTGGGGCTCAATTCTGCTGGTGCCTCTGTGGGATCCTGTGTAGCACACCCCTCAGAGTATCTGTCTACCAACTCCCATCCAGTGGTGTGCTAGTAAACCAGATTTCTTGGAGAATAAAGAAAGTCCCAATTTATGGTGTTTGCCAATTGCCAGGGTATAAATATTATAAATATTCCCACTGTGGCTGATTGGAAGCTACCAGTGTTTTAACAATTGGCTTGCAAATTTTCTGAATGTTAACAGTCAGGCTCCAGAGCTCGTACCACAGCTCCAGCACACCCCGGCTCTCATGAGTTGAGGGTGATTTCTGGGAAGCTAAGCACTTAGGATCTGCCTGCACATACGGTGGCCAGCTGAGCTTGCTTCAGAGGCCTGAGAACTCCCTCTGATGGAGTTTCAGGATGTCCTCATGTATTTGGGAAATCTTTCTGGGTTGGGTGGAAGGACATGGGTGGAACACCAACAGAACTTGCGGTTAGGTCTTTGCTGGGCTCTTGCTCCCTGTTCGGAATGCCTGTTCCTTCTTAGCCCCTGACTGGTGAGCTTCTGCTCATCCTTCAATACTCAGCTATGGTGTCACCACCTCTGAGAAGCCCTTCCTGATTTCCCACAAACTGTCCTTGCTCTCATGACAGCCTGGAAGCTTGGGTTGTTAATTGCTACCTGCCTTTGTTCTTCACTGCACTGCAAGCTGCCCAGGCCTAGGGATGTTGTCTATCTGTTTCTGTAACCACAGTGGTTAGCCCAGTGCCCAGCACAAACTTAGCTACTTAAGAAACAGGTGACTTTCCCCACCCCACCCTAGCACATAATAATGATTGAGTCAAATTAACACTCTCCTCCATTCCCCCTCCCCTGTTTATATATCCACTGCTCAATCAATCAGTTGGTCTCTACAGCTTTATGGCTTATTCCCATCCTTTTCCAAAGAGGACTCTAGGCAACAAGCAGGTGCTTCTTCTCCCATGAAGGTGTGAGCGACCATATTTTCTAAGGCAATGATCAGGACACGTGATCTGACACATGTTCCAACACATGGTCTGACAATGGGACAGAATATTTTAAATCACCACCGTCTCAGAAAATCTGGACTGTGTGGCTCCATGTAGAAAGGAGCCAGGAGCCACGGCCTCGTCATGCCCACCCAGAGCAGGCAGGAATGCTGTTTTAAAGACCTCTGTGATTGGAAAAGCGGCATGTGAAGATAGCTGAAGAGAGAAGTTGATTTCTGTGGCACTCTAGCTGGAGTGATCGTAGGGAGCAGGGAAAAATTTGTGGCAGAAACAAGCCCTCATTAAGACCATATGCTGTATTTCTAATCGATGGCTTTTAGAAGTAATTCCCCGACATTTCATTCATTTTTACTGCCTCCCCTTCAGGGGCAGGAAGAGCAGCGTTGTTAGCCCGCCTTTATAGATGAGGGTATTTAGAAACAGAGAAGTTCAATGGCTCAGCCCCAGTCACAGAGTGAATCAGAGACACTGCCAGCCTCGAATCCAGAATTCCGACTTGAGCTTTTGTGCCAAGATCCCTCGGGGCACATTTCCTCTCTAATTTGCATAAATCATCAACATTTTTTTCCAAGCTTGTGCTGAGAAAGCCCCTTTTCAAACAGCGGAAACTCCCTTTGCCTTCTGTCGCCTTAGTTTTATTTTATGAACCAAATTCTTTTACTTCAACACGTAGACTTGCTATTTTCCCTTACGTTGAGCCCTTTTCTAAAGAGGTCGTGACCTTTGCTTAGAGATGCAGTGGAAATGGGTGAGCCTAAATGAAATAAAACAGATGATCTGAAGGCCATATAAAGTGTAATTTCAACTAATGTTCAAAATCCCATGCAGTTGATTATAAATCTTGGATCCTGGCAGGTTATCAGGAAAGTAAGAATGAATAAATGGCGCTACCGATGTTTGGACCCTGTAGGGTGGAAGATGTCCCTCCAACCTTGGGAACAGATTCCTAGAATTAGAAATAAGAAACTAGACATACCAGAGCTACCAAAGCTTTGAGAAATTTCAATTTGGGGATATGTAGGGAGCCATACCTGAGACTAAAGGTATGTGAGCCTGGGCTTTTAATCACCAGCATAATTACATAATTACTCACAATCCTTTCACATATTTAAGACATTCTTAGCTTATGACCTCATCTGTCTGATGGTCCTTAGGTGACTCCAATATTGAGGTTTCTGGGCTTGAACTACGCTTCCTGGAATCCCAGGTCAGCACTTAGTGCCTTGCTGACACTCACAAAATACTAATAATCCTCCTGAAAGTAAAAATATATGCAATGTGTTTGGAAAAATCTTCTCCTCCCTGTCAAGTATGTTAGATAATCAAAATAATTTATGGCTCATCTGTTTAACCATTAGAAACAAAAAGGAGTTCTATCTATTTGAAATCTTTGGTAAAATAAAGTTCAGCACAGAGGAAAAGCTTATTGTCTACATGACATAGTAATTTACTTTATTACTTATCACATTTGTCAGCTATTGCTGGCTGCAATCATGCTGTGTAACAAAAGTTTTAAGCACACCCAAACTCAGCAGCTTTAAATGTTTATTTCCTGCTCATGGGGTGGGGGTTCTGTTGATCTCAGCTGAGTTTGGCTGCATGCTGTAGCTTGGGTCCAGGTCTGCTCCACGTGTCTCTTCATTTTCTTTGGCCCAGCAGCTTCCTGGGGGCATGCTCATCTTATGGTAGATGACCAGAGAGCAAAAGGCAAGCCAAACAATGCAAGCACCTTTAAAGTCTTTGCTGGCATCACACCTGCTCACTGTCCGTTGGTTACAGCAAGACACAGACTCAAGTCCAAGGTCAGTGGAGCAGGGGAGCACAGCAGCCCAAGAGGGAAGGGGAACAGGAGTAAATATTTACTGAATAATACTCCAGTCTCTCACAATTATCATCCCTAAAAGCCTGTATTATGGACTGAATTGTGTGAAGTGTGTAAAAGTGTTAGTCACTCAGTTGTATCTAACTCTTTGCGACCCCATGGACTGTAGCCCACCAGGCTCCTCTGCCCATGGGATTTCCCAGGCAAGAATACTGGAGTGAGTTGCCATGCCCTCCTCCAGGGGATCTTCCCAGCCCAGGGATCGAACCCAGGTCTCCCGCATTGCAGGCGGATTCTTTACCGTCTGAGCCACCAGGGAAGCCCATGGACTGAATTGTATCCCCCCAAATTCATAATGTTGCAGCCTGACCCCTCAACCCCTTAGATTGTGACTGCATTAGGAAATACGGCTGTTACTGAGGTGATTAAGCTGAAATGAGGCCATTAAGGGAGCCCTAATCCAAACTGGCTGGTATCCTTATAAGAAAAGGACATTTAGATACACAGGGGAAAGGCTGTGAGAAGACACAGCGAGAAGGCGGCTGTCTGCAAGCCAAGGAGAGAGGCCTCGGAAGAAACCAAACCTGTCAACACCTTGATCGTGGGCTACCAGCCTCCAGAACCGTGAGATGATAAATTTTTCTTGTTTAAGCCACCCAGTCTGTGGTATTCTGTTTTGACAACCTGAGCTAACATAGCATGTAAACCCCATGTGGGTGACTCAGGGATGTGTCTTACTCACTGTGTTGTCTCTCCCACAGTACTTAGCACATTACCATGTGTACATATTTATGTATATTTGGTGAATGAATGAAGTCTTCTCTCAGTTTCAATATCAATAATTATTTATTTTATCAGCCAGACTCATGATTAGAAACCTGTTTAAAGATTTTTTAAGCACAATGGAAATTTTTGGGGTCAGATGACTGGGGCAGCTTGTAACATCTACAGAGTGATTCTAGGAACCAGGGCCTCACCTGCCAGATCCTCTCTCCACAGTCTTTCACTGAGGCACTTGGCCTTGTTTTTATAGAGAAAACGACTACCAAGAGAATGCCAGATTATATTTTCCAAAGGTGATGACAACAGTAGCTCCCATCCAAGCCGCTCATCTAACAATGTGACTTTGACATTCCTCCCATTGAGAGGTAGGGTCTGTTTTTCTGCCTTTGAATCTGGGTGGGCCTGTGACCACGATGAAAGGGACACCATGCAACTAGGCTAGGTCATAAAGGACAGTACAGTTTCTGCCTTGTTTGCTGCAAAAATTGCCTTCGGTGTCCTGAGCTGCGATGGCAGAAGTCCAAGGCTGCCATGCTGTCAGGAAGCCCACGCTACATGGAGAGGACACATGAAAGTGTTCTGGCCAAAAATCCCAGCTAAAGTCCCATCTAACAGCCAGCATCAACCACTGCATAGGAGTAATGCTGCCTCCACATGACTCTGGCCCCCAGCCATTGAGTCCTCCCTGTTGAGGCCCCAGATGTTGGGGAATAGGGACAAGTCCTCCCCACTGTGCCCCATCAGAATTCCTGACCCACAGAACCTGCGAGCCCAATAAATGGTTGTTTTATGCTGCTGTGCTTTGACATAATTTGTTCCATAGCAATAGTAAGTGGAATAAAAAGGCCAGGTTTACACTCTTAACAGCTACTTAGAAAATTCTGAGGAAGGTCTCCAATTGGCCAGGCTTGAGTCACATGCCTACCACTTGAGCCAACTGCTCCATCCAGGAGGAAGTAGATTGGCTCTAGCCTAATTTATGTGTGAATTCCTGAGGGGTCGTTATGGTCACACACCAGACACCCAAGGCTAGAGTTATTCACCAAAGGCGGTAGGGGTGGTATCAGAAGAAGGAGTATGACTGTTCTGGGCAGAATGAAATAAGAGCAGCACTGTATCATCATTAAAGGTGATAATCTTTAAAGATGGTAATCTTTGTTTGGAGGAAGGAGGAGGTTTAAGATGGTTTCTTTTATGTTTTAAAAATTTTCATTGGAGTATAGTTGATTTACAATGCTATGTAACTTTCTGCTATACAGCAGATTGATTCAGTTATACATATATCCACTCTTTTTTGGATTTTTTCCCCATATAGGTCATTACAGAGTATTGAGTGGAATTCCTTGTACAATACAGTAGGTCCTTATTTGTTATTTGTTTTATATATATAGTAGTGTATATATGGAGCTTCTCTAGTGGCTTAGATGGTAAATAATCCACCTGCAATGCAGGAGACTCAGGTTCAATCTCTGGGTTGAGAAGATCCCCTGGAGAGGGAATGGCTACCCACTTCCATATTCTTTCCTGGAGAATCCCATGGACAGAGGAGCCTGGCAAGCTACAGTCCCTAGGGTCGCAAAGAGTCAGATACAACTGAGTGACTAAGCACACACAGTGTGTATATGACAATCCCAATCTCCCAAATTTATCCATGCCCCCCCTTATCCCTGGTAACCATAAGTTTGTTTCCATCTATAACTCTCTTTGTGTTCTAAATAAGTTCATTTGTACCATATTTTAGATTTCACTTATAAGTGATATCATACGATGTTTATCCTTTTCTGTCTGAGTTACTTCACTCAATATGACAATCTAGATCCATCCATGTTGCTGCAAGTGGTATTTTTTGTTCATTTTTATGGCTAAGTAATTTTCCATTGTATATATATACCGTATCTCCTTTATCCATTCCTCTGTTGATGGACATTTAGCTTGCTTCCATGTCTTGGCTATTGTAAATAGTACTGCAATGAATATTGTTGTTCAGTCGCTCAGTCGTGTGTGATTCATTGCTACCCCACAGGCTGCAGCACTCCAGGCTTCCCTGTACTTCACTGTCTCTCGGAGCTTGCTCAAATTCATGTCCGTTGAGTCGATGATGCCATCCAACCATCTCATCCTCTGTCGTCCCCTTCTCCTCCTGCCTTTAATCTTTCCCAGCATCAGGGTCTTTTCCAGTGAGTCGGCTCTTCACATCAGGTGGCCAGAATATTGGAGCTTCAGCTTTAGCATCAGTCCTTCCAATGAATATTCAGAGTTGATTTCCTTTAGGATTGACTAGTTTGACCCCCTTGCTGTCTAAGGGACTCTCAAGAGTCTTCTCCAGTACCACAGTTTGAAAGCATCAATACTTTGGCCCTCAGCCTTCTTTAGGGTCCAATTCTCACATCTGTACATGACTACTGGAAAAACTATGAGGGCTTCCCTGATGGTTCAGATGGTAAAGAATCTACCTGCAATGCCAGAGACCAGAGTTCGATCCCTGGGTTGGGACGATCCCCCTGGAGAAGGGAATGGCAACCCATTCCAGTATTCTTGCCTGGAGAATTCCATGGACAGAGAAGCCTGGAGGGCTATAGTTCATGGAGTCGAAAATAGTTGTACACAACTGAGTGACTACACTTTCACTTTCTTTGGCTATATGGACCTTTGTCAGCAAGGTGATGTCTCTGCTTTTTAATATGTTGTCTAGGTTTGTCATAGCTATTTTTTTAAGGAGCATCTTTTAATTTCATGGTTGCAGTCCCCGTCTGCAGTGATTATGGAGCCCAAGAAAATAAACTCTGTCACTGTTTCCAGTTTTTCCCCAATTATTTGCCATGAAGTAATGGGACTGGATACCATGATCTTAGTTTTCTTAATGTTGAGTTTTAAGCTAGCTTTTTCACTCTCCTCTTTCCCCCTCATCAAGAGGTTCTTTAATTCCTCTTTGCTTTCTGCCATAAGGGTGGTATCATCTGCAAATCTGAGGTTATTGATATTTCTCCTGGTAGTCTTGGTTCCAGCTTGAGCTTCATCCAGCCTGGCATTTCACATGATGTACTCTGCATATAAGTTAAATAAACAGGGTGACAATACACAGCCTTGATGTACTCCTTTCCCAGTTTTGAACCAGTCAGTTGTTCCCTGTCCAGTTCTGACTGTTGCTTCTTGACCTGCATACAGGTTTCGCAGGTGGCAGTTAAGATGGTCTAGTATTTCCATTTCCTGAAGAATTTTCCACTGTTTGTTGTGATCCACACAAAGACTTTAGTGTAGTCACTGAAGCTGAAGTAGATGTTTTTCTGGAATTCCCTTGCTTTTCCTATGATCCAAGGGATGTTGGCAATTTGATCTCTTATTCCTCTGCCTTTTCTCAATCCAGCTTGTACATCTGGAAGTTCTTGGTTCACGTACTGTTGAAGCCTAGCTTGGAGGATTTTGAGCATTACCTTGCTAGCATATGAATTGAGTGCAATTGTGCAATAGTTTGAACATTCTTTGGCATTGCCTTTCTTTGGGAATGAAATGAAAACTGACCTTTTCCCGTCCTGTGACCACTGCTGAGTTTTCCAAATTTGCTGGCATATTGAATGCAGCACTTTGACTGCATCATCTTTTAGGATTTGAAATAGCTCAACTGGAATTCCATCCCCTCCACTAGCTTTGTTTGCAATGATGCTTCTTAAGGCCCCCTTGACTTTACACTCCAGTCTGTCTGGTTCTAGGTGAGTGATGACACCATCATGGTTTTCTGGGCCATTAAGACCTTTTTTGTACAGCAGTGAATATTGAGTGCATGTATGTTTTTGAATTATGATTTTCTCTGGATATATGCCCAGGAGTGGGATTGCTGGATCATATGGCAGCTCTATTTTTAGTTTTTTTAAAGAACCTCCATACTGTTCTCCGTAGTGGCTGCACCAATTTATATTCCCACCAACAGTGCAGGCAGATTCTCTTTTCTCCATAGGCTCGCCAGCATTTATTGTTTGTAGATGTTTTGTTGATGGTCATCTGACCCATGTGACATGGTACTCATTATAGTTTTGATTTGCATTTCTCTAATAATTAGTGATGTTGAGCATCTTTTCAAGTGCTTTTTGGCCATCTAAGGTAGATGGCTTCTTCTTTAAAAGAAGATGGGAGGAACTTCCCTTGCAGTCCAGTGGTTAAGACTCTGAACTTTCAATGCAGGGGGAATGGATTGGATCCCTTTTCAGGGAACTAAGATCTCCCATATGCTGTGCAGCGTGGTCAGAAAAATAATTTTTTTTTAATTGGAAAAAAAGAAGATCAGAGATCAGGCTCTATTACTCACAAGCGGTGTGACTTTGAGCAAGTTACTTTGCCACCCTGAGCCTAATATGAATATCTTTTCTACTTGTCTGGCAAGTTGTTAAGAGTGTGTTAGAAGCACTTTTCATTTTAGTCAAAATTTATGTCATCAGTCATCACTTGGAAGCAGGACTTCAATGTCCTGCTGACGTGTCCACATTGCAGTCTGCATTCATTTCCACATGGCTGCCATCTTCTCTTTTCCATCCCCAAATACATACACATACTCGCCAGTTGCATATGACGTACATGCACACATATTGTTGTTATTGTTTAGTCACTAAGTCATGTCTGACTCTCTGTGACCCCATGGACTGTAGCCCACCAGATTCCTCTGTCCATGGGATTTCCCATACAAGAATACTGGAATGGCTTGCCATTTCCTTCTCCAGGGGATCTTCCTGATCCAGGGGTTGAACTTGCATTTCCTGCATTGCAGGCAGATTCTTTACCACTGAGCCACCTGGGAAGCCCACATACATGTTTTAAATATGTATTTTTCATATATTCCCCACATAACCAAACCCTTCTTTTCTGAAAGCCGGTAATATTTTTGCAGCCGAGAAATTTTCCTAGGATCAGCAAACTTTTTCTATAACGGGCCAGAGAAGAAAAATTTTAGGCTTTGTGGGCCACATTGTTTGTGTTGTGACTACTAAACTCTGCTCTTACAGACAAAGCAGCCACAAACAATATATAAGTGAATGGATGTGGCTAGGTTCCAATAAAACTTTACTTACAAAAACAGGTGGTGGGCCAGATTTGGCGCACAGGCTGTAGTTTGCTATAGAATCTATATCAACACTGTCCAATAGAAATATAATGCAAGCCACATATGTAGCTACAGAGAGAGAGGATGTCTCCCTAGTTTCAATTCCCAACCTGCAGTAGCACCGACTCCCTTGTTGCAAGAGAACGTATCCAGGCAGAGCATCAAAATACATGAATACTGCAGAAAGGAAGTTGTCAGAGTACAGTGAACTGTCTCCCATAGCTGCCCATGAACTCAAACAGGCCAAAGGGATAAGGAATGGGGCATCAGTAATGTCTGCCTTGGGGAGCAAACCTAAGGAAGAAGTCTGTGCCTTGGATGGTAGAATAGTGAAATGTGGGAGAGGATACTAGGGCATTGGAGATATCACAGTGCTGCTGGATCAAAGCTTTCCTGAAGCCAGCAAGATCTTAACTCTGGACTTCAAGGTTATGTGAACCAATACATCCCCCAATCAGTATGTAAGCCAGTTTTCACGTGGGGTTTCTATATCTTGTAATGGAAAACAGTTTTTACTACTCTAGAAACTAGGCTAATTAACTCAGAAATTCTTTGAATGCTGAATAGTCTTACTATAAGAATTGAGATTGACAGAGGTGTGAAGTTTCTCATTTAAGTATTTCTCAGCCCCCTTTTATTTGATAGGAAACTTCCCTCCCATTCCAGCCCCTCAATCAACAAAACAAACACAACATTTTTCCCCCCTCCAATTCTATATCCGTAGTAAAATAAAACTTAAGAAACATCCTGAGGAGTTTGGGTAGGATCTATTTCTGAATTGCATGTGGTCCAACCTATTGGCTGAAGCAAAGTGTAAACAGAAATCATACCATCATTAAAGAAGGTGTGTATATATATATATACACACACACACACACACATGCTGGAATACTATTCAGCTATTAAAACAGAAGGAAATCTCGCCATTTGTGACAGCGTGGATGGACCTTAAGGGCACTGTGCCAAGTAAGATAAGCCTAACAGAGAAAGACAAATACTGTATGGTGTCACATATGTGGAGTCTAAAAAACAAGACAAAACAAAACACATAGAGAACAGATTGGTGGTTGCCAGAGGCAGGGGATGAGGGGGAAGGCAAAATGAGTTGAAGGAGGTCAAAAGGTACAGACTTCCAGCTATAAAATAAGTAAGTCATGGGATGTAACTACAGCATGGTAGCTCTTGTTAATAATACTGCATTGCAGGACTTGAAAGTTGCTAAAAGAATGGCTGTTAAAATTTCTCATCACCAGAAAAAGATTGTATAACTATGAATGGTAGTGAATGTTAACTAGACTTACATTGTACTGATCATTGTCAGTATATACAAATATGGAATCATTATGTTGTATACTTGAAATTAATATAATGTTATATGTCAACTACATCTCATTCAAAAAAGAAAGAAACCCTCAGTCCAAAAGAGACCAGAGCAGGTATGGTAGGTTGTTGGGTCCCTAAACACACATTTCAACTCTCCTCTCACTGACAGTCCTTTAGAGCAAGGCTCCACCTCCAATAACCCACTTTCCCATACATCTGTGCATGAGAGATGGCCATGTGATTCCATTCTAGCCAGGGGGACATAGTCAGAAGTTAGCTGGCATTGCATCTTCTGTTGCATTTTCTTTGGCTGGAGTAAGGAGCTGGGGAGACAGACAGGCCCTGGCTGCTTCTTGGCCTTTGTGGGCCACCCTCCTAGACCTGGACTCTATTACCCTGACTCCTTATTGCCTGAGGTAAATCAGGGCCTTTGCCATTAAGCTAACAACCATAGTTGTTGAGTTTCTCTTATGGGCAGCTGAATGCAGTGCTGTGTGATGCAGAATTATGGAAGCCTCTGCTTCTTTACTTTCACTGGGATATTCCTTTACCACCTTCCCAAGGATCACAGGCATGTAGGAGACCTCAGAAGGCCTAAACTGTGGCCAGGGCAACAGATCCAAATCAGAACATATGAAAGTGGGTAGAGCAGAGCTGAATGGCCATGGGAGGACCTCAGCAAGCTTACTTTTAAAAGTCTTCTGGGAATCCAGAGTAGATCATACAGGGTTGGCTGGTGAATGAGAGGATCGTTCATCCCTCTCATTGGTATAAACTCGGCGAGTGAAAAGTGCCCAGATCTCAATTCCAATGCATGGAGGGAGAAGGGTGCCCCCCACCGCTGCAACGTTAACAGGCAGGGCCTGGGACACCAGCTGAAAGTGAAAGTGAAGTCGCTCAGTCGTGTCCGACTCTTTGCGACCCCATGGACTGTAGCCTACCAGGCTCCTCCGTCCATGGGATTCTCCAGACAAGAATACTGGAGTGGGTTGCCATTTCCTTCTCCAGGGAATCTTCCCAACCCGGGGATCGAACCCGGGTCTCCCACGTCAGAGGCAGACGCTTAACCTCTGAGCCACCAGGGAAGCCCTGGACACCAGCTGGGTGTCCTACAATTCAACTCAATTCTGACCCCATCTACCTGGAGATAGAAACAGATCCCACAGGTTAAGGGCTCAGTCCCGCAAGACAGCCCTCCACCTGCAAGTCCAAGTTGTCACCTGTGCTTCTAACCTACTAGCTCTAAGTCAGAGGTTCCCTCAGCCTCCTCCCCAGGTTCGAGTAATTTGCTAGAGCAGCTCACAGGACTTAGAGAAACCTTTTACTTACTAGATAACTGGTTTATTATAAAAAGGTATGTCAGGAACAGGCAGAGGGAAGAAATGCATAGGACAGGAGTGTGGAAAGGACGAGGAGCGTCCATGCTCTTCCTGGGCTTACCACTCTCCCCACTTCTGCACATGTTCACCAACCCAGAGGCTCTCCTAAACACTGTCTTTTTGGGTTATGGGGCTTCATTACACAGGCACGATGGATTAAATCATTGGCCATCAACAAGTGATTCAGCTTCCAGCCCCTCTTCCCTCCCAGGAGATCAGGGGATACGAATGAAAGTTCCAAGCTCCTAATCACAGGGTTGGTTCTTCTGGTGACCTGCTCCTATCCTTAATAAGGTGTCCAAAAGTCATCTCATTAACAGAATAAAAGACACCTTTATCACTCTGAGCACTTAAGAAATTCCAAGGGTTTTAGGAGCTCTGTGCCAGAAAGGGATGAAGACCAAATCTATATTTCTTATTGTCAATCACGCAATCACAGCATTCTCTCTTGGACGCTGCCAGAGAAGAGTGAGCCATCAGAGGCTAAATGACAACCCGAAGCTTCACAATGGGAAACATCTCCCATTTCTCTAGGACCTGAGTGCTCACCAAACCCTCATCCCTCACGAAAAAGGCCTTGCATTTTAGCTCGTGTGCTCTCAGGCACCCCCATCATTCTCTCTACTTTTCTTGCTGGTAGTTTATGGCATTTAAAAAACAACCATCACAACAAATTGCCTTTTCTTCTTGCCTTTCCAAAAAGAAACCTAAGTGGTAGTATTATTTTCCACTTTTAATCACGGCTTGACAGAGATGGAAAGTTAAGTCATGTAATTGCTTTTGTGTTTTGTACTTCTTTTCACTATTTTGGAAAAAAAGAAATAGTTCAATGGATGAAATGTGGGTTTACACCAAACCCCAAACATCACGAGCATTAATGGCAACCATGTGTTATTCTGGAGAATATGCCCCTACTCTGTGGGAGCGAGAGAAAAATCTGGCACTGCTTGGCTTGTAGGCAGAGGAAGCCAGAGTTCCAAAGGCGTGTTTGGGGACAGAGAGCTGTTTCAGGTGTCTCGAAGTAAAAAAAGATATATTTTGTAAAAGATATATTGTATGTACATATTGTATATATTTTGTAAAAGATATATTTTGTAAAAATGTAAGATTTAGATAACCATAGGCATTCTTGCAGCAAGATTGCCTTCCCCAAACTATTGAGTCATAAAACATCAGTCTCAAAACTGGAAGGCTGGGATGCCTGGAGGCGCATGTGGTCCTTCCCGCCGCCTTTTGCCTGGATCGCCCACAAAACCACTGGGCCAGCATGTGGCCCTCTGTGCAGAGGCCAAGGAGAGGGGATGCAAACAGGTGGAGTGCATGCTCGGCCTTGAATGCCCCCTTTGCCCACCGAGAACGGAGCTGGAATGGGCTCTCCACCCAGCATGGATCTTTCCCCATCTCTCCCGTGGCCAGAAGCCTCAAGTGAGCTGGGATGGTAGAGAGTTGAGCTCAGTAGAGACCCACTTGGTTCCAGGAGCTTGGAACCCGCTGAATCACTGTCAGCATGCCAGTTCAATCCAGCTCAGCACTTCTTGTTTAGAGGTAGTCCCTCTCAGGGTAAATGCGGCCCTCCCTCATCCTCACCTCCTCCTTTCCCTTCTCCCAGGGGTAATGAATGACTTGGCCCCACTGAATCACAACTGCCTGCTGGAAGGGATGGTGCAACCCCAGTCTTTATATGTGTGAACTTTAGTGACTGCTCCGGGCTAGAAGCAAAGCTCTGCTCAGGAGCATCCAGCCCGAAATTGTAAAGTGGGTAGGATTTCTGCTTGGTGACAAAGTCTGGTGTACAGAGACGAATGCCCTTTATTTTCCTTTTCCTTTTTACTTACTTTTTTTTCTTTTTCTTTTTTTTGCAGTCTCTAAGTTTCTTTTAACATGAGCTTTTAAAAACAAGCATCCACTAGTCGGGGGGCAGTGAGGGTGAAGAGGAATGGAGGGCAGGGCAGGGGGAAGGAATTCCGCTCCACTGGTAATAAAGCTCCAGAATTAACTAGAATTACCTTGGCTCTTGAGCTCTTATTTCCACTGATGGTGGAAACTGTCAGCTTGCCAGTTCAATCCAGCTCAGCACTTCTTGTTTAGAGGTAGTCCCTCTCAGGGTAAATGCGGCCTTCCCTCATCCTCACCTCCTCCTTTCCTTTCTCCCAGGGGTAATCAAGGGCTGACCCCTGGTCCTACAGGCCACTGCTGGTACTCCCTGACTTCTGCCCAATTGGATTATTCACCTCTAGATGCATACCAAACCTCTCCAAAACTCAAAATAAGCACAGTATTTATTTTTCCAATAAAATCTGTGATTTTAGCAGGGCTTGGCAGGGACAATTCTTTGGTGTCAACTGGGGTGGCCTGAGGACTGGGGGTTGGCATCACTCCACGGCCCCCTCAGATAGTGGTTGCAGGGTGTCATCTGAGACCTCATCTGGGGCTGTCAGCTGGAACACCTATAACGTGACCTCTGCCTGTGGTCTGGGCTTCCTCACAGCATGGCAACTGGGCTCCAAGGATAAATGAAGAGGAGGGGGGTGGAGTGTGCCACTCGGCCTTTCATGACCTAGTCCTTAAAAATTGTGTGGTATCACGTCATCACATTCCGTTTGTCAAGGTGGTCACAAAAGGCTGCCAAACTTCAAGAGTTGGAGAGGAAGACTCCACCTCTTGAGGGGGGGTAATGGCACATTTTAGAAGAGCATGTGAATTCATCAGTGTTGTATAGGCTGCTTTCCAAATACAGTAAGCTACACCCTCTCTTTCTTCCTGCATTGGCTGCTGATCATTTTAGAGCTGCCACGGTCTCTGGTTCACGTGGTCCACTCTAGTCCCCTCACTGCTACCCAGAGGCCTTTTGGTGTTCCAGCCTCACAGCCATGTCTGTGTCCATCTTGGGAATGGAGACATTTACACAGCTCTGTTTCCTCATGCTTGAGAATGCTGTTGGCCTCCAGGCCTCCTGGGCTATAGCTATCCTATGGCTCTGACACCACGTTGGATGTGAGGCTTCTCTGTGTTGCTTGCAACATCCCTGGTCTCCTCTGCTTGAGCCCTGGCCTTCTGGGGCCCATTCCAGCTGGCAGCAAAGTGGCAGTCTCCACATTAATGTGGAATGGCAGACTCCACATTAAGGACACTTTCTGTAAATTGTATCCACCGTTTCATCTTACCCCTTATTGGCCAGAACTTTGTCACATAGTCACATCTAACTGGGAAATGAACACCTTATTATGGCAAACCATGGGTTCAGTGAAAAATTTAAAGTTTTCTTTTTTTAAATCAAGGGAGAAAAGAATGGGTGTTTTTGGGGGGAGGGAGAACTCCTGCCTTGACAACAGAGGTAACATTTAACCTGAGAGCTTCAAGATGAGTCAGAGTTAGTAATAATAGAACCAGGGGAAGAGTATTTTAGGCAGAGGGAACAGCAAAAACAGAGGCAGGAAAGAGCGTGGCTTATTCAAGGAATAGGAGTATAATTAGTGAGGGATGTGACTTGGGGAAGTGAAGGCAGGTAGACGGAAGGAGAAAGATGAGATGAAAGGAAAGGTGGGTAACTTTTAGACAGTGCAGGGCCATATTGGCTAGTTTGGATTTTATTCTAGAACGTGTTTTCTAGCCGACTCTCTCGCTTCCCTGATAGCTCAGCTGGTAAAGAATCCACCTGCAATGCAGGAGACACAGATTCCTGGGTCGGGAAGATGCTATGGAGAAAGGATAGGCTACCCACTCCAGTATTCTTGGGTTTGCCTCGTGGCTCAGATGGTAAAGAATCTGCCTGCAATGTGTGAGACCTGGGTTTGATCCCTGAGTTGGGAAGATCCCCTGGAGGAGAGTGTGGCAACCCACTCCAGTACTCTTGCCTGGACAATCCCCATGGACAGAGGAGCCTGGAAGGCTACAGTCCATGGGATTGCAAAGAGTCGAACACAACTGAGTGACTAAGCACAGCACAGCAGACTCTCCCACGTCTACAATTCCTACAATTAGCAAATTTTTTGGAGAGGTGCAAAAGTCCTTTAAAAACAAATATTTATTGACCGCCTACTCAGGACAGGAAAATAGAAGGCATCGTGGCAGGGGGGTGGGTAGGAATAGCTTTATATTTGGAGTATTAGCATTTAGAAGTTACCCAGTTTGGTCAATGTATTGATATTAGCTGAATATCTCTGGGCAAGTTACTTAACTTCTCTGAGCCTCAGATTCATCGCTAGGCAACATTGTGAGTTTTAAACAAAATAATGCATATAAAGGTTCATGGTGAACTCAAGGGGCCTTGTATACAGTATTGTTATTGATATGGGGCTTCCTCTGTGGCTCAGTGGATAAAGAATTCACCTGCAATGCAGGAGATGTAAGAGACTCGAGTTCAATCCCTGGGTCGGGAAGAACCCTGGAGGAGGGCATGGCAACCCACTCCAGTATTCTTAACTGGAGAATCCCATGGACAGAGGAGCTTGGCAGGCTCCCATCCATGGGGTTGCCGAGTCGGACACGACTGAGTGATTGAGCATGTTATTGATATATTAATATAATATTAATGTGTAAGTTTATTACACTCTTTCTGGAGTACCCAAGGGCCTATCTGAGGGTAAGTGGGGGAGGGGAGAGGATGGATGTAGAGAAGGACCTAGGAGGAAAAGGGCTGAAGGGAGGGACCCTGGGGGATCATCAAGCATTGGGCCCTAGGGGGTGGAGTTGGGAGGGACAGCGGGGGTTACCAGTCACTCAGGCAGTGTCAGGGGCCAGAGCAGACACTGTGGATACCCATCTCTGGATCCCCTCAGCCCACCTCTGAGTTCGCCTGCAGTTGCACTGAGCTGTTTCTGGAGAGCTTACAGGGCTTGCTTCTCTTTGCTTCTCAGCCTGTGGACTTCCTTTGGCACCAGGGATCTTGCTGGAAGCATGCAACCTGGAAATGCCACAGAGTGAGCATCCTGGGGAAATGCTCAACCCAGCTAACCCCGAGTTGGGTGTTTGGAGTGGGGGATGTGTTCTGACATGTGTCCCACATGGCCTCTCGGGGTCTTGGGTGGGAGGGAGCTGCCATCCTCAGGGTAACTTGCTCATCAAGACCCCCAGAATGGGCTTCCCTTTTCATCTCATCTTCCCACTCCCTCACCACGCTTGCGCGGGTCGCCTTCCGAATAAGCAACCTGCGCCCAAATCCTCAGCTCAGGCTGTGCTTTGGGAAGAACCGCAGCCAAGCCCCATTCTCAACCCTCTTCCCCGATGTATAAGGTGAAAGGCCTGAAAGCTCTCTCTTCCGGCTCCCTTCACAATTATGGGTGGCCACGTGACCCACTGCCAGGTATTGGCTCATAAGCCAAAGCCTTTTGGAAGGTTTCTTGGAAAGCTTTCACTTCTTTATAAAAGGAACAGATATTTTTGCTGCTGGCACACCTCCCCCGCCTTCCTGCCTTGACCATGAACATGCTCTTAGAGCTGTAGCAGCTGTCTTGAGGCCAGAAGGGAAGGCCAGGAGGATCACAGAAACGCTGTCCCTGATGTATTAAGGCATTGAGCTCATATCTATAGACGTTGAATTCTAGACTTCTTTTGTGAGGAAAATAACCCTCAGGTTTGTTAAGGATGCCATTCACAAAGTGCTCAGTTACTTGCACCCTAATGCAGTCTTAGCAGATACTGTTGCTCAGGGTGCCAATGTCAGTGGTGGCTGCATCCTAATTTCCCAATCTCAGAGACAGTGAGTCAGGCTGCTCTGCAGCAGACTGGCAAATCTAGGAGCAGCACACTGCCCCTGCCCTGTGAACCCTGTCCTGTTCTTGCCCCTCTCCAAATTCCACATGGGATGAACAAGGCCCCTCCTGGGAATTCTCAGGCTTATAGATCAAGGAACACACGCAGCCCTGGAGATCACAGGCACATCTCTGACCTGCTTCACTAACGTTCCAACCTCGATTTCCTTCTTTCTCGCTTCAGTTTTACAAAAGCAGCAAGCTCTGAAGGAAAAAGATAAGAATTTATCCAATGTGGGGGGCAAATCCCTGATTCCCCTGTAACGTATTTTTCTTTTTCACTTCCTATCTCGTTTTGTCTTAGAAAGCAAGCCCGTGAAAACTAAGCTTGTGATTTCTTTTGACTGAATCAGGTACGATTGTTAACTGGTATTTACTGAGAGCCTGGATGGCTCCCAGCTAGGGTAAAATACCAACGAGACGAAAGGCCTGTCCTGTCCCAAAACAGGGAATGGTCTACTTAGGGAGGCATGTGGGGCCACCCAAGAGGGCATATAGTTTGGAAGGCATGATAGCATAGGGGTCACAAGCATATGTTCTGGAATGGATGACCTGCATTGAGCAAGTTTTTTAACATGTCTGTGCCTCAGTTTCTTCCTCTGTAAAATGGAGAGACTAAATCATACCTAATCCTTGGGGTCTGGGGCTTCCCAGGTGGCGCTAGTGGTAAAGAACCCACCTGCCAATGCAGGAGATGTAAGAGACGTGGGTTCGATCCCTGGGTTGGGAAGATCCCCTGGAGGAGGGCACAGCAACTCACTCCAGTATTCTTGCCTGGAGAATCCCGTGGACAGAGGAGCCTGGTGGGCTGTGGTCCATGGGGTCGCACAGAGTCGGACACAACTGAAGTGACTAAGCACACTTGCAATCCTTGGGGTCATTGGTGCAGATGAAGTGAATTAGCTGTGTTGGTGATGATGATGTGTTCATTCTGCATCTCCACAGTGCCCAAGACCATGCTTTGTACATCTTAAGCTCCAAGAATGTTTTCCTTCATCCAACACCTATTTCTGAGTATTCAGTTCACACTGGGCACTGTGCTAGGTACCCGAGGCAAACTAGACAGATAAGGTACCTGCCCTCATGGTCTGCCAGGGACAGGCCTTGAAAGTCATTACACCTGTGACAAATAAGAACTCCAGGCAGAGGGCCCAGCCCACGTCCAGGCCTTGGGGTGGGAAGAGGGTGAGTGTCTGAAGCCCAGAAGGAGTGCACTTAAGTGGAGGCTGAAAGGGGGTCCAGACACTGTGCATCTGGAGGGATAAGTATAGGCGGACGATCAGTGACTGGGTCCTAACTGGTGGGGAATTCTGCCATGGGACCCAGGGCAAGGTGTGTGAGAATCACACCCTGTGCCACCTCCTGACCTCGGTCCGCCTGGCCCCCTGCCTATCGGCAGCATGGGGGGATCCCGGGCGCCTGTGGGAGCCAGGCGATGATCTCCTGCAGGCAACAGTTCTGATCCAGCCGCGTAGCAAGATTAGCAATGGAAGATTAATTTCTCCTTGTCATTTCCCCAGGGGCCTTAAGCAATCTCGAGAGCAGTTCTCCTTGCCTAGAACCCCGCCCTCGGGAAGCTGGCAGGGATGGGCTGCAGTGTGACGCCAGGTGAAGGACAGCCCTCAGCCCTCAAGTCCCAGCTTCGGAGCTGGGTGGCTAGCCAGAGAGAAATGTGCGTGCTGAACCAGCATCACCGTCCTGTAATGGACGCCGAACAAAAGAAGGGAGGGCAGAAGCATCGCTTTGCCGAGCGGGCTTTCCATTTGGCTAAGGAGCGTGAAGGACGCTGGAAAGGGAGCTCTGGGATTCCGGGACTTGCGCTGCTGACGGCCACTGGAAGCAGGGCAGTCTTTGTCTCCAAAGAGATTTCTTTTCACAGTTCCGGCTCTGCCTGGAGGGCGGGGTGCTGAATCCAAGGCCATAGTCTCTCTTTCCTGCTAAAGAGATGGAGGGGGACAGGGCCGTCTTGTGCTGGAGCTGGGGATCCCCAAACTGCACTCCCATGGGGGAGACTGAGGCCAGATCTTAGGAAGGACTTCCAGGCCAATCACATAAGATCTTGGTTAGAGGCTTTTCAGTGAAACCCAGAACACTGTTGTTTGGGATGAATTGGAAGATGCTTAGGCTGGAGGGTGGAGGAATTGTCTGAAGTTTGGGACAGAGTGCATCCCCCACAGGGTTGTGTTTCCTGGCCACCAAATGGCTGTGCCCTGCAGCCACTCTGCTGCATCCCATGCTGGGCCACTGGTGAAAGTTGCTCAGTCGTGTCCGACTCTTTGTGACCCCATGGACTATACAGTCCATGAAATTCTCCAGGCCAGAATACTGGAGTGGGTAGCCTTTCCCTTCTCCAGGGGATCTTCCCAACCCAGGGATCGAACCCAGGTCTCCCACATTGCAGGTGGATTTTTTACCAGCTGAGCCATAAGGGAACCCCATCAATCCTTTATTGGGAACTGATTGTGTTTAAAATAGGGTTCCACCAGGGTGATGTGGGATGTGGTATTAACCTCTCAGATTCCATTGCTTCATCCTTGACACAGGCTTGATAATGTCTTCCTCACAGGCAGATGGACCCCACTGAACTATCCAACACAGCCAGCATCCATGGCCATTACTCCAGACAGGGTGCCTTCAACTACAGGGAAATGACTTCACAAAATGGAACTGTGTCTCACAAGAGAACTCCTGAGGCAGGTTCATTTTGAGGGAAGGGGAGGGGCTAGCATCTCTGCTCCACTGTCCTCGGCTTGTTGGAGGTGATGACTCTCCTGGTCTAAAGACGACCAAAGCAGTCCCAGACATCACAGGTTCAGTTTAAAGAAACTGACACCTCCTTCTCTGTGGGTGGTGGATTTTACTTCCAGTCCCTTTGTCTAGATTCTGCATCCCAGGTGGCTCAGTGGTAAAGAATCTGCCTGCCAAGCAGGAGATGTGGGTTTGATCCCTGGTTTGGGAAGACCCCCTAGAGAAGGAAATGCAGCCCACTCCAGTATTCTTGCCTGGGAAATCCCATGGACAGAGGAGCCTGGTGGACTACAGTCCATGAGGTCTCAGAGAGTTGGACACGACTTAGTGACTAAACAACAACCACCCATTGTCTAGGACTGGGCCACAAGGCTGTACTCCACCAATCATTGGTAAGGAATATCAGGCCATCATGGTTGGCTTGGATCAAGCATAATTCACCTCCTTAAAAATTTCTTTCCCTGACCACACAACAGGGTACACATCAGAAAAAAATGTGGGCTTGGCCATGGAAGAAGATGAAGTGTACTTGAGGATATAGAAGGAGAGAAGGGATCAAACCCAGGCTCCCTGCAGTGGAAGCGCAGAGTCTTCACCACTAGACCACCAGGGAAATCCCTACCTTTATATTCTTGACTATATGTCATATTTACACCGATAAAAAGAGAATATAACCCTTTGCTGGCAGGAACCTGTTCATTTTTCTATTCACCTACCCCAGGCTCATAGTAGGCACTTTATAAACATTTGTTGTTGATGATGATGACATGTATAAATGCAAACGTCACGAAGCAGTAGAGTTTGTACATATTTGTTATTTTTTTTTTTGAGAGCAGTAAGGGACTTTAGGAAACATAATGTAATTTTCAAAGCAGTTCTTCAAAGCATTACTCTGAAATTCATTATGAGATCAAGGAGGAGATACTACAGAGAAATAAAAGTAATAAAAGTATGTTGTTGTCTGGTGAGAGGAAGTCAGAAGAAAAAAATAACATACATCTAAGGGAATATATATATGCACACACATACAGACTTTTTTTGGGGTCCAGTTTTCACTTCCTGCTTTACCAAGTAATCTATACTGAGAATTCTGCCTCCCCCACGTCCCCCCATAGTTAAGTTTTTTTTTTGGCAGTTTGGTTAACCGAACAAATCGATAGTGGCACCCAGTGGCTAGAAGGGTTAATCAGGGAACAGTACTTTCTTTTTTACATCTCAGTTTCATCAACCAGAGCGGCATTAAAAATTAAACCACTGAGTCAAGCATTGAAGAAAATGTCTGTTTGAGCTTTGACTCTGACAGGATTTTTTCCCACGCCTCCTTTTCTCTTAGCAGCCGAGATCTCACAGGCCCATCCTCCACCTTGGGGCCCAGAACTTGGTGGGGGGAGGGGTCTTAGAAAAAACCTCTGTTGTCTGGCACAGCTACTGGGATTGTGAAAAGCTTGTTTATTCTATGTCCTTTCTAGAACTGAGTGAGCAAGTTTAATTATGTGCATTGCTGGAGTTCCAGGTCTTTCCTCTGGAGGACATTCCCCCCTAAAGTTGCTGACGTCTGATTCTTTCTGGATTTCAGAAGGCAAGCGAACCAGAGGAAGCCAAAACCTCTGCCAGTTAACAGGATAACCAATTAACCAAACCAGTGAGAGGGAACACGGGAATGCCCATATCTAGCTTTGGAGTTCCATCTTCATTCTTCCAGCAGTTAGCAAGGAGCACGTGTGACATAGGCCAGACTGGTAATTCCTGAGTCACTAGGCTTTGCAAGGTTCTAAATCCTATTTATTGAGCTACATGGACTGTGCCTTTGACCCAGAAGGGAAGGTAGGCCCAGGTTACACAATGACATAAGGAAAGAATAATTTTCTGTTCCAAGTAAGCTGAAGGATCCCCATGGCAGAGGCCATTCATTGTCCCTAACTAGCTCTCCCTCTGCCCCCCTCCCCTCACTATATATATATATATATATATATATATATATATATATATATATATATATGTTTTTTCTTTTTTTTGGCTGCGCTGGGTTTTCGTTGTAGCACATGGGTCTGGTGTGCAGGCTAAGTTCCCCACCCAGGGATCAAACCCATGTCCCCTGCATTGGGAGGCAGATTATCAACCACTGGTCCATCAGAGATGTCCCATTCTTCACTATTTATAAGTAATAGAATTTTAGCTGGGCACATAGCCTCCTGGAGGAAAAAAAAATATTTTCCCAGCTTCCTTTGCAGCAAGTTGTGGCATATGACTAAATTCTGGTCAGTGGAATGTAAGTAGAAGTCTTGCATGGAACTTCTGGGAAGTATCCTTAAGAGGAGTGGTCTTTCTCTGTTCCTTCTAACATTTATTTAGAATCTAGTCCTGATGACTGGAGCTCAGGCAGCCATCTGAGACTGTGAGGTAGTCTGAAATGGTCAAGTGTACCAAGATAGCAGAAACACAGGTCCTTGAATGCCATATCACTTCTGGGCACATCATAAACAGGCTTTTCCCCCTAGCATTTTCCTACTCAAAATGTAGTCTTAGACCAGTAGGATCAGGATCATGGAAACTTATTAGAAATGCAAATTCCCAGGCCCTATCCTGACCTACTGAATCAGAAATCCTGGAGGTGGGGTCCAGCCATCTGTGTTTTAACAGGCCCTTGGATGATTCTGATGTACTTTATAATTTAAGAACTGTCCTAGACTATTAAAGTATTTTCCTATTAAGGTATTTTCAATTGACTTTCCCCCAAACCTATTAAGAAAAAGTGTTTAGAACTAGGATACCCTAATACCCCTTTTGTCTTTCTTCTATTTTCCCCACCTAATGTAAGAGAAGATATTATCAAGAGGAGAAATTATCAATAAAATTATGAAAATACATGAATTATGTATGGGTGAGGGCAGGACTCCTTAAAGCATAAGATTTAGGCCAAGCGAGAGCAAAAATGGTCCCACAAACTAAGAAAGTCCAAGGATAAACAGGTCGAGTTCATGGAGGACAGTGTGAAAGCTAATTACAGATGTGAGCTTGACTGGGCCATGGGGATCCAAATATTTGGGCAAACATTATTTGGGGTATATATTTTAGAGTGTTTTTGGATGAGATTAACATTTGAATCAATGGACTGAGTAAAGCAGATTGCTCTCTCTAATGTGGGTGGGCCTTATACAATCAGTTGAAGGTTCCAATAGAACAAAAAGCTGACCGTCCTGCGGGTAAGGGGAAACTCGTCCTGCCTGACTGCCTTCCAGCTGGGACATCTGTTTTTTCCTGTTTTAGAACTCAGAGTGAAACACTGGCTCTCCCTGGGTTTTGAACCTGAAGGCATTCAGACTGGAACTATACCATTGGCTGTTGTGGGTCTCCAGCTTGCTGATTAAAGATCTTGGGCCTTGTCAGTCTCCTTAATCATGTGAGCCAATTCCTTAAAATAAATCTCTGTCTCTCTCTCTACACACACACACACACACACACACACACACACACACACACACACACACCCTCTTGGTTCTGTTTCTCTGACTAATACAGACAGGGAGGCAGTGTGACAGAAAACAAAGACCAAGAGAGCCCCGTATTCAAATTCTGGTTCCATGACTAGCTAGGTGTGAAGTTTCTTAACCTTTTGAATCTCACTTTTCTTCATTTGTAAAGTGGGGCCAATCATAAGATTTTAGACAAGACTAAAGGAGATCAGCAAGATTAGTCTTGTCTTCTTTAGACAAGACTAAAGGAGATCATGTTTGTAGAACACCTAACACAGTGCCTGGCACATAGTTAAATGCTCAGTAACTGATAACAGTGACAAAGATGATGATCGTTATTATGGTTATGATGATGAGACCAGATCCCCAGTGGATGCATATGAGAAGGGAAGACACATCCTGAATCTTTTAAGATCGTGTTTCTTGACTGGCATCTTTCTCAAAAAACCATGAATAGGGAAGCCATGTCTGACCTACTTTCCTTGTTATTAGTATGCATCATTATTCACATGTAGAGATGATGGGGGATGTGGTAGCCAGTCTCCAAGATGGGCCCAGTGAGCCACACCTAATATTCCTGTCCTTGTACAATCCCCTGCTATACTGAATCTGGGTAAATCTGCTCAAAATCTGTTGTGATCAGTAGACTTCTTCAGATGTGCTGGCATGTGACTTTTGAGGTTGTTTATAAAAGGCATTGCAACTTTCTTTAAAAAAACAATTCATTTAGGAATTCCTTGGTGGTCCAGTGGTTAGGATTCAGGGCTTTCATTGCTGTGGTCCAGGTTCAATCCTTGGTTGGGAAACTAAGATCCTGCAAGCCTTGTGTTGTGGCCAAAGGAAAAAAGAGAGTTCATTTATATTGAGAAATAATTGACATGTAACACTGTGTAAGTTTAATGTGTACAACATGTTGGTTTTATGTTGGGTTGTTCAAAAATTTCATTTGGCTTAATGAACTTTTTGGCCAACAATACATTTATATATTGCAATATGATTGCCATCATAGCATTATCTAACACCTCTATCACATCCCATAACTATCATTTCACTTTTTAAATAATTTTAGTTATTTATTTTTGGCTGTGCTTGGTCTTCGTTGCTGTGAGTGGGCTTTCTCTAGTTGCAGCAAGCAGAGGTTACTCTCTAGTCTTGATGTTCAGGCTACTCATTGCAGTGACTTCTCTTGTTGTGGAGCAGGGTTTCTAGTGTGCGTGGGCTTCAGTAGTTGTGGCTCCTGGGCTCTAGAGCACAGGCTCAATAATTGTGGCACCCGGGCTCATTTGCTCCATGGCATGTGGGAGCCACCTGAATCAGGGATTGAACCCATGTCCCCTATATTGGCAGACGGACTCTTCACCACTGAGCTACCAGGGAAGCCCTATCATTTAATATTTTTTATGGTGGGACCACTTAAAATCTAGTCTCTCAGCAACTTAGAAACTTATCGTCCAGTGTTGTCGTCTATAATCACTATGCTGGACGTTGCAGCTTTTGCCTTGCTTTCTTATGTAGCTTGCTCTGGGGGACGCTAGCGGCCATGTTGTAAGAACATTCAAGAAGCATTGTGGGGAGGTTCACATGGTGAGACATCAACTAGCCTGCCACCACCTTGCCGGCCATGATAGTGCTCTACCATGGAAGTGTATCTTCCAGGCCCCTAACTTCACATCTTTTAGCCAAAGCCCCAGACATCATGGAGCAGAGCCAAGCTGTCCCAACTGTGACTTTTCTGAATTCCTGACCCCCAGGAATCAAGAGATGTAATAAATAGTCAGAAATTGTCTTCACATGGCATTCTCCCTGTGTCTTCACATGTATTCCCCTTTCTCTGTGTGTGTGTGTGTGTCCAAACTTTCCTTTCCTTATGAGGACACCAGTCCTATAGGATTAAGGCCCCACCCTTATAACCTCTAACTTTGATTATCTCCCTCAAGGCCTTATCTCTAAATACAGTCACATTGGGTGTTAGGGTTTCAACCTACAAATTTGGGGAGGGGGGACACAATTTAGTCCATAACACAGTACTTCAGTATAGATAGCTTGTTTTTAATCTATACTGTAGAAGAGGTGGCTTTACGTCTGAAAGACACTAATGAAGAGTACATACCTCAGGAATGGTTACTTAGTGTTTGAAAAACCTGCATCAGAAATCCACACTCCAGTGATACCTATTACAAGCACATTGGCTATCTGGATCTACACCAGATGGTCCACCAATGAGCATTTTTAAATGTTAGAAGTAAATTTTTATTGACAAAATAAGTGGTTTTCAAGACTTGGGGATTGGCTACACTACTATAAATAAAATAGATAACCAAAGGGTTATCTACTGTATAGCACAGGGAGCTCTCCTCAGTGTTTTGTAGGGAAAAGAATCTGAAAAAGAAAAAATATATATACATATTCACTGTGCTGTACACCTGAAACTAACACAACATTGTAAATCAACACTGGACTTCAAAGAAAAAAACAAGATATGGGGATCAGCTAGAAATATTGCACTAGGACCTCTGCTGCTGCTGTGAATCTGAGAAGCCCTGAGGGGGAGACCCTGGGGTGTGGCCTCCCAGACCACAGACTGTTTACTCCCGTGGCCTGTCACCTAAAAGAGGACATTGTGCCTGTTGTAACCGAGGGTTAGTTGAATCCTGCCACTTAAAAATTGTCATTTCTCTATTCAGCGTATCTTTTCACCAAGGTTCTTGTTGGTGTGCCTAAGGCCAGAGACATGGGACTTCACTGAGTTACAAGAGCAGACTGCATAACTGGTTTTGGTGCCTGCTTGTAATAAACATTTTGATGTGTGATTTCTGATTCAGTTGGAGGCTGGCTATGATTTTTTTCTTTAAACGGTTGTTAACAGAACACCTGGTAACGAGATTGTGTGAGATGGGGCCAATAGCCTTTAATTTGCTCTAGACTGCGGCTCTTGACCTGAGGTTCAAGGATAGAATTCACAGGGTTCGTGAATTGGATGGGAAAGAAATGACATCTCCATTTTTACTAGCCTCTGACCGCAATTTAGCATTTCCTTCAATTATATACATAGGCAACAAATCTCAGTAGTATTAGCAGATATCTTAAAATATCACATATGCTCATCAACACTGTGAAATGATGACAGTCATTAGATCTGCCACGGATCTTGTTACTTAATGATTTACTAAAGAAGCCTGTATGTATATGTACATATCTATAGCACAAATTTGTTTTAATAATTTGATAATGATTTCAGTCTCGTTGGTTTCCTTTGTAATCCGATGTATTTATTTATGGTTAAAGACCTCTGTTCTGGAGGCTTCTGACAGTCACCAGATAGTCCCAACATACCATAGACACTCAAGGCCAGGCTTGTCATTAAGACGGCAGTGATTGGAAACTCATGTTTCAAATTGTCTCTTGATAATTTCAATTTGAGGGCCGACTTCAGCTCAGATCTGATTAGATTATGGCTGTCTTTGCCACATGATGTGGCTGACAAAGAGCTCATACTAGAAGAAACATCTGCTCAGCCTCCATCTTGTTCCAGCGTGCTCGTATTATGAGTATTATTTTTAACACATGGTTTCTTCGCAGGAATCTTTTTAAGCCCGATGGCTCATTTGGGAGTTAAGCTAAAACTAGGTCATATGATCAGTAAATCCACATCGCTAGGCACCTGTAAGCTGCAGTGTGTCAAAATATGCTACCCGTGACCACAATTCACAGTCCTACTGGCCAGGTAAGGGCATTCTTAAGTGGCGGTCTGCACAGTAAACATAGGGACTAGTCACATTGATTTGAATCTACAAATAAAGAGAAATTAATCTCCATTAATATTTACATTATGACTTTCTGTAGATTTTCTTTATCCTAAACAAATGAGAGAAATTAAAGCTGTCAATACACCCCAGTGGAGTGTCAAAGACCTCAACTCTATAGCATTAAGCCTTTAGTATTAGCATTTTGGGGGCAGTCATATGACACAAGAAATTCATGTGGCATTTACATCTTTTTTTCTTTTTTAACTATTTTTTTATTTCTTTGCCTGCACGGGGTCTTAGTTGCGGCACGTGGGATCTTTTTAGTTGTGGCAGGCGAACTCTTAGTTGTGTGTGGCACATGGGATCTAATTCCCTGAGCAGGGATTGAACCTGCTTAAATTGGAACCCCCTTAAATTGGAAGCTCGGAGTCTTCACCACTGGACCAGCAGGGAAGTGCTCATGTGGCATTTACCAAAGCCCCTTAAGTCATATTCACCCGTTCGTTCAACAAGTATTTATTAAGCATGGTTTCATGCCACATTGTGCTAGGTGCTCAGATTCAAAGATGAATAATCTGTATTTTTCACCCTCCCTTGGCCACAGTGCCAGGAGAGGTGGGCAGTGGCCAGTCCTGGGATACTGGCAGAAAGGTACCTGAGTAAGGGGGTAGGGGGCACTGGGACCAGGTAGGGGTGCTACTGGCTTGTAATGGACTCAAATCTGCAAGGGACCCCTGGTCTGGATTGAGGAGATGTGGGGGTGGTGGAGTGGGGAAGTTGGAGAGGGTCTGCCAGACTCCCAAAAGGAGCTCACAGTGGGTGTTGGGGCAGTTGTTCATCATGGTGGGTGGATGCGTGGGTGAGTGGCATGCAGCAGGGCAGGGCCAAAGCCTGGTCCACAGGGTCCTGTCTCCTTTGGAGTACTCTTGGAATGATGGGACAGGTTGTTTTGATGCCTTTTCTTAGGTCATAGGTAGAGGGCTTGTTATTTATTTCAACCTGTTGAGATATTTTCCCATCCTGATTAGTCCTGCATTTTATGCCGTGAAAGTTGTAGAATGGGACTGTGATACCGAATGCGAATCACTAAAGGTGACCAGTTCCACTGAAGTGAAATGTGTAAGGTCGTGACTGACCTAGGTTCTTGGACTCTTTAAAATCAATAGAAATTGAGAAGAGGCCAGACGAGGAATTCAGGTGAGGCTGAATTATTGGGACTCATGCTGCCACACGAAGGAGTGAAAGCAAGTAACAAGTGTCCTTGCTGGCTCCTTGAGGCAGGGGTGAACTGGTCCCTCAAATGGGGTGAGGGTAGGGACAGGTCCAAGGGCCTGCTGGAGGGGCGGCTTGGGTGGTCTGCCCACCCCCCCTGTGGTGATGTTGTGTGCAGGGGGTTTATGCTCTTTTTGTATCTTGTTCCTAATTTGCCCCAACTGGGCATGCATGCAGTTATTTTTAGTCCTTTTTTTTTTTTTTGTATTCTGTTGCTCGAAGAGACGTTTGTTCAGGCGCAAGCACTACAGCTCTGGGGCAGGGCTGGGGTGAGAAGGCAAACTGCTCTCCATTTTGGTGTCATTTTAACTTTAAAGAAACCACTGAGAGGAATATTACACAGTGAAAAAAATCCCTGGCCATAAAACTTACTAGATTTCTCCGAGCTAACGGCAAAATGCTTTCCTATAAAAAAATGAAAAAAGAACCTGTGTCATATAATTATACCCAAGCAAGCAAGTTCTTGTTCAATAAAAACAATGCATGTTTCCAATCACCAGTTTCCCTTCTACTCATGAGCATGCCTGGACCCAGACATTTGGAATTTCATACTGGGAAGACTCTGAGGTCATCTGATGATGGAGAGGTTGAACTTTGATGATTCTTTTCCCTCTTTAGTATGATAAAATCAGCCTAGGTATTTCTGCCTTCCCAAATATGCATGGGGATGTGGCTGTCAGTGGAGGAAGGGACTTTTCATCATTGTATGGAAAATTGGAATTCAGGTCAGGCTGTACTCATTGAGCCTTATTACCACCTCCTGGCTGCCTCTGCTCTAAGAAGGCTACTGCAACCCAAACTCTTTCTCAACTTACTAGATTTCTCACTGTATCCAAACACCTCAAGTCCCTCTTCTTGGCTTGTCAGGAGGCTTCTGAGCAGCTTCTGTGTAGGCTGGTTGCTCCTTATGTTTGGGGCTCAGCCGTCACCCTGAGGTTGCCTTCATCATCATAGAAATTCCCTCTGATTCCATCTCGGGTTGCATCTCCAGTTTCCTAGATTCTGTGTTTTCCCCTTTCTTGATGTTTTCCAACATTTTGGTGGACCATCTCCTCCAGCTGCTTTCTAAGCAAGATTGCACAGGCAGCAATTTTATGAGACTTGAAGGAAAGTTATGACCAACCTAGACAGCATATTGAAAAGCAGAGACATTACTTTATCAACAAAGGTCCATTTAGTCAAGGCTATGGTTTTTCCAGTGGTCGTGTATGGATGTGAGAGTTGGACTATAAAGAAAGCTGAGTGCAGAAGAATTGATGCTTTTGAACTGTGGTATTGGAGAAGACTCTTGAGAGTCCCTTGGACTGCAAGGAGATCCAGCCAGTCCATCCTAAAGGAAATCAGTCCTGAATATTCATTGGAAGGACTGATGCTGAAGCTGAAACTCCAATACTTTGGCCACCTGATGCGAAGAGCTGACTCATCGGAAAAGACCCTGATGCTGGGAAAGATTGAGGGCAGGAGAAGAAGGGGACGACAGAGGATGAGATGGTTGGATGGCATCACCAACTCAATGGACATGGGTTTGGGTGGACTCCGGGAGTTGGTGATGGACAGGGAAGCCTGTCGTGCTGCGGTTCATGGGGTTGCAAAGAGTCGGACACGACTGAGCGACTGAACTGAACTGTATGTCACAGAAGTTTTTTCCTGTGCTCACACAAACTGATAGTTTGGCTGGATATAGAATTCTTTTCAAAAAATTTATTTATTTGGCTGCATCAGGTCTTAGTTGCAGCACGTGGGATCTTCATTGCATCATGCAGGATCTTTTGTTTCGGCTCTCAGACTCTCTAGTTGTGGTGCAAGGGCTTAGTTGCTTCACAACAAGTGGGATCTTAGTTCCTCGATCAGGTTTGGAACACGCATCCCCTGTGTTGTGAGATGGATTCTTACTGCTGGATCACCAGGGAAATCCCTGGATATAGAATTCTAAGTTGGATTATTTTCCCTTAGAATTTTGAAAGGCATTTTTCTGTTTTCTCACAAATTTCAGAGTTGCTATTAAGAAATCCAAAGCCAGAAGTAGTCTCAATGCTTTGTATATAATATTTATTTTCTCTTTAGAAGTTTTAAGGGTCTTTGTCCCCAAGGTCCTGAAATTCATGATGATATGTATTTGTGTGAGTTTATTTTCATGCATTGTATTAGATACTTCTATGATACTTGTGTGATCTGTAAGCTTGTGTCCCTTAGGTATGGAAAATTTTCTTGAATTATTTATTTGATGTTTTATTCCCCTTTGTCTCCCTATTCTTTCTAAATCTCCTTTTGTTTGGACTCTTGAAGTAATCATTTAAAAACTGTTTTTATATTTCTCATCTTTATTTTCTGGAAATGTTCCCAACTTTATATTCCAATCTTACTGCTCTAGAGCAGCAGTCTTCCAAGTGTGATTCCTGGACCTTCAGCAGCAGCATCACCTGGGAACTTCTAAGAAATGTACATTCTTAGGCCCCGCTCCAAATTTACTGGATTTGAAACCCTGGCAGTTTGTGTTTTAACAAACCCTCTGGGGGATTCTGATACAGGCTAACGTTTGAGAACCACCATTCTATGGTGATCTGGGTAAGCCTTTTAATTGGTAAATCTCTGATGTCAGTATTCGATCTCCTTCCTAGACAGTCCAAGCCTGCATGTCAAGTTTCTGGGAGTTGAGCGCACAGGGGAGTTGGCTGGGGGTACAATGTTCATTAAAAAAAAATCAAATTTTCCTGTTTTCAAGTGGGCATCCTACTTTTAACTACGCTTTGTATCTCTACCAAAGACGTTTTTAGTTTTTTATTAAAGTATAATTGGTTTACAATGTTGTGTTAGTTTCATGTGTACAGCTAAGTAATTCAGTTTTATATATATTGTGATTCTTTCCCATAGTATGTTATCTCAAGATAGCTAATATAATTCCCTGTGCTATACAGTAAGTCCTTGTTGTGTGTCTATTTGATATATAGTAATGTATATCTGTTAATCTCAAACTCCTAATTTATCCCCTTGCCCCACTCTTTCACCTTTGGTAACCATAAGTTTGTTTTCTATGCAAAGACACTTTTTGAAACCCTCTCCAGATAATAAGTAAAAATGCAGTCTTCTGCCTGAGATGGGGGAGCGAGGAAGCAAAGGGAGAGTCACTTAGGTTCACGGAGCAGGGAAAGGCATCTGAACATCTAAGTTCTTAAATGGACTTTCAGTGGATCGTCCTATTCTTAGTCCCACTTTCACCTCCTCTTCCAGAAGCACCTGGCATTGGCACTTGTGAGTCTTTGTGTGTGGGGGGGGCGGATGTTCTGCCATACCATTCAGGTCACAACTTTCCCCATGACCAGTTTGAGATTCCGCTTTCTCAGCCCTGCTCTGAGTTGATAACCAAACAACCTCCTGCTTTTCAGCTTCGAAAACTCTGGCTATTTTCTCCTTTCCCATTCTCTTTATACTCACAGGTGAATGCCTTTTGAAAACCCCATTAACCAGACATAACCATTTTTGGCAGCTCAGACAGTAAAGAATCTGCCTGCAATGCGGGAGCCCCAGGTTCAATCCCTGGGTGGGGAAGATCCCCTGGAGAAGGGAATGGCAACCCACTCCAGTATTCTTGCCTGGAGAATTCCATAGACGGTGGAGCCTGGTGGGCTACAGTTCATTGGGTTGCAAAAGAGTCTGACATGACTGAGTGACTAACATTCACTTTTTCACTTTTCACCGTTTTCCTTTAAAAGTGTTCCCTTTGGGGACAAGGAACTAGAAACCATCAATGAGAGAACAGAGTTTCCAAAATTGCTCCCTGCTGCTGCTATCGTAATCTCTGTCAGGGCTGGGGGTCTAGCTGTGTTTTGGCCTCTCTGGGCCCCCTGAGTGAAAGGGAAAGAGGATCCAAGGCCTGCTGTCATTCTGGCAGAATCAGCATCTAAAAACATGGCTTCTGTCCGTTGCTCAGGGGCCAAACATGGCTCTCCACTGTCTGCAGTGTTTATCCCTCAAGAGGTGTGTTTTTTGAAATATTTATTTATTTGACTGCATCAGGTCTTAGTTGCATCATGCAGGATCCTCAATCTTCATTGTGGAACGTGAGATCTTAAGTTGTGGCATGTGGGATCTAGTTCCCTGACCAGGCATCGAACCTGGGCATCCTGCATTGGGAGCGTTGAGTCTTAACCACTGGACCACCAGGGAAGTTGCCTCAAGGGGAGTGTTTTAACTATGCCTCCTTCAACTCACCTGGCACACCTCTCTGCCCTGCCTCCTTTCCCCTTAACACAGACACTGGCATGTGTGCCCCCTGACCATCTCCTCACACCCTAGAAGGACCTCTCTCTCCCCTTGGCCTGTGCATGCCCCGCCGTCCCTCCGAGTCCAGCTGAGGTACCCCCACTCCTTTCAGGCAGCCTCTCTGTGTGCTTCAGCCTCTTTCCGACTGCATGCACACGTCACCAGCATCATACAAGTTAGTCCAACGGTGCGAAGTCCAAAAGGACACTGCCTCATCTTCTAGGCCTCTTGCAGGGCCCAGCGTCATGCTGGGGACAGTGCACATTAAACATATATATGTGATTGATTGGCAAGGACATACTGTGCTCATTTCTTATATTCTTTATTATTAATTTACATTAATGTCTTCTTTATTATTAACATATTCATACATGACACATAAAAGCAACAAGCACTGTCTCAGCCCATTCCTCAACTTCTCTTTCCTATGGTTTTTCTCTGTGCAGTCGTGCCCTACAAGTCTTAAGAAAAAGTAAGAAACTTTAGTTGATTAACAGTCTGTTTTTCTCTGTTTGTTTTGGCTACACCACACAGCTTGTGAGATCTTGGCTCCCCATCCAGGGACTGAACCTAGGCTCTCAGCCCTGAAAGGATAGAGTCCTAACCACTGGACCACCAGGGAGTTCCCCTGTTTTGTTTTTATTGAAGTATAGTTGATTTACAATATCTCGTTAGTTTCAGGTGTACAGCAAAGTGATTCATGTATGTGTGTGTGTGTGTGTGTGTGTATTCTTTTTCAGATTTTTCAGATTCTGTTCCCTTATAGGTTATTACAAAATATTGAGTATAGTTCTCTGTATACAGTAGGTCTTTTGTTGGTTATATATTTTATATCTAGTAGTGTGTATGTGATGTTGTTGTTTAGTCACCAAGTCATGTCTGACTCTTTCTTGACCTCATGAACTTAGCCCACCAGGCTCCTCTGTCTGTGGGATTCTCCAGGCAAGATTACTGGAGTGGGTTGCCATGCGTGCCTCCAGGGGATCTTCTCCACACAGGGATCGAACCCACGTCTCCTGCATTAGCTGAGGGATTCTTTACCACTGAGCCAGGTGTATATATTAATCCTGTATAAATTCTGATTCGTTTTTGTTTTTTGGCCACACCACATGGCATGTGAGATCTTAGTTCCTTGACCATGGATAGAACCCGCATCTCCTGCATTGCATGGTGAATTCTTAACCACTGGACCAGCAGGGAAGTCCCATTTTGTTTATCCATTTATCCATTGATGGACACGGGTTGTATCTACCTTTTGCCTGTTGTGAATAATGCTTCCACGAACCTGGGTAAATCACATCTGTTCCTTGTCCCTGCTCCTAATCCACTTTTAGCATAGTCGTGACAGTATCTTGGGCAGAGTTTAGAGTTCTACTATTTTGTGTAATGGTATATCACATCACGCCTGCCTTTTTCCATGTTGCTACATGGTCTTTATAATCATCCTTCTCAAAAGCTGCTTTAGAGTCTAAAGAAATGCAGTGCCAGCTTAGACAAGTTCTCACAAGCCTTCGCATCCCGCATCCTTTGAAGGTCTGGAGCAGGACATGTTTGGAAAACTCTCTTGGGAGAAGCAGTTTGAGCCTGTAGCACAGACAGCCCTGGCCTCGCCTCCTTTGACCTTTCATACCCAGGCCCCATCAAAGCTTCAGGAAACGAAAAGAGACAACCATGTCCTGCACACAGATAACAACAAGCTGAAAGACAAAGAGAGGAATTTCTCTGAAGTTCTATCCTGAACATGGGAGGGGGACAAAGAGGGTGAGAAGAAGCTTGAAGCAAAGCAGAAGTGTGTTCTGGGGAGTCCGCATTCAGCCTCAGAGCGCAGCTGTGAGTGAGCCCACGTGGGCCAGGTGCTGGTCCCCCACCTGCATCCTTGGCACGCATCCTTTGGTAACCCCCACAATGCGCTGAAACACCACTGTCCCATACCTCCCCTGGGTTCGTACCAAATGTTACAAGCCGCGTTCATGCTTCTGCAACACAGAGAGCAACACAGGCAGAACAAGCTTTCGAGGACCCAGGGACCTACTGCTGACAGCCCTGGGTGCCTGGTAGGGAAAGAAAATGTTTTGTTTGCCTTTGTGTTTTGTTCACAGAGCCTCCTTTCCCAGCCTCGTTCACCTTAACAGCATCCCTTGAAGCCACAAAGCAGCTTAAGCATGCTGCCTTTTAAAACTTTGAACGAGGCTGGTTGGATTCCTTGTGTTGAAATCCTTTTCCTCCTTTAAGAGCTGAAAGGCGCTTCCCTGCTCAGCCTGGTTTTAAAACCCTCACACCAAGCATGGAAAATTCTATAAATACCAAATGCAAACCTGGAGTTTAACCTTTAATTATTCTAGCCTCCAGCTCAACCTCCCGATTCTACCACTTTCTTTCTGTACATAGGCCTTCTTTAAACTCTGTCCGGAGCTTGATCAACGTGAATAAAAATCTCTCCTTGGGAAGACGTTCAGAGTGCCTGAAAATGAATAGGCATCGTCAAGTGGGTGTGATCTCTGGAGAACCTCACATCTGGCAGCCCGTTTTGCCGCATTGATGCCAGAGGTTTGCGTTGCTTTGATTGTCTGAAATCACTGCAGTAATCCCCCAAACAGGTCAAGCCTATATATTGACTTGGCTCCATTTCCTCCCAGGCAGTCTCCTGGATGCATTTGTTCTGTGCAGCGCTGTTCCATCTACTACTGCATAATGAACCACCCTAAGATCAGTGGCTTGAAACAATGACACATCATTTATTTTGCTCACATATCCACAGTCTGGGCAAAGCCAGGGGGGACAGCTTGTCTCTGCTTGACACAGTGTCCTCTGGGGTGGCTCAAAGGATAGGGGTGACTCGACGGCTAGGGGACTGGAATCACCCAAAACCTCACTCGATCTCACAGCTAGTGCTGATGCTGACTGTGTTCGGGACCTCAGCTTGGATTGTTGGCCTCTCCGTGTGGCCTATCCCTGTGGCTTCTTGGTTTCCTCTTAGCGTGGTGGCAGGGTTCTAAGGGTGAGTGTCCTGAGGGAACAGGGTAGGAGGGCATGCATTTTTAAGACCTAGTCTCAGAAGTCACATGGCTTCCTGTCTGCTGCATTCAGGTGGTTGGGGCAGTCACGAATTTTGGATCAGGTTCAAGGGAAGAGAGTATCAACCCCACCACTGGAAGTGTAGTCACTGGAGTGTCATTGTCACCTTGAAGAAGAGGCCGTGGGGTGGCCAATACTGTGGTGGCTCTATGCATCTGCTCAGGCTGCCTGGCACACATCTTTGAGACGGGACACACCCATGCAGAAGTGTAGCTGACAGCACTTGAAGACACAATGGGGTCAGCCTCATAGGGGAGACAGAAAGAATGCAACACAAGGGTTCCAGGGAGGAAGATATTTTCTGGATTGGAAGGAGTGATCAGCTTTATTTGATAACTCTGGAGTTTTAATCAGAGTTGGGCATGAAGTCTGGCTGGACTGTGCCCAGAGTGAGATTCTGATTGGGGGTGAGGTGTGTTTCCTTGTCTCCACCCCCAGATTGGTACTGTTGGCATCAGGACAGGGCAGCAGAGCTGGGCCCTTTCAGGACTTTGTGAAGCTGGGAGAAGCCTTTGGGCCCAAAGCAGGGCTCCCCTGGGCACCATCTCTGCCGAAAAATCTCTGCCTAGCAAGTCAGCTCCTCACTCTGGAGGTATGTTCTCACTTTTCCTGCAACCTCAGTTTCTACCCCAGGCTTTAGAAACAGGATGAACACACCCAATACTGGAGAGCCTGGGGGTTCTTCACACTGTACTTCAAGTATGAGTGTGCTGAGTTGCTTTAGTTGCATCCAACTCTTTGCAACCCCATGGACTGTAGCCCACCAGACTCCTCTGTCCATGGAGTGGAGTTCTCCAGGCAAGAATACTGGAGTGGGTTGCCATGCCCTCCTCCAGGGGATCTTCCTGACCCAGGGATCGAACTTGTGTCTCTTACGTCTCCTGCATTGGCAGATGGGTTCTTTACCACTAGCGCCAACTGGGAAGTCCTACACTTGGAGGGGATGGGTCTTTACTGTGTTCACGGACAACACCCTAAGAATTCCTCAACACTGAAAACCATGAACTCGCCCAACAAGTTAATAAATCAGTTTGATAGGCCAAACTCGCATTCAAGTGACTTTCTTTGTTAAAAAATTTTTTTTAATTTATTTTATTTATTTCTTTATTTTTGGTTGTGCTGGGTCTTCATACGAGGGGTTTCTCTAGTTGTGGTGAGCGGGAGCTACTCTCCTGTTGCGGTGCATGGATTTCTCATTACAGGGGCTTCTCTTGTTGTGGAGCACAGGTTCTAGGGCTCTCAGGCTTCAGTAATTGTGGCTCCTGGGCTCTAAAGCACAGGCTCAGTAGTTGTGGCACACCGGCTTAGTTGCCCTGCGGCATGTGAGATGTCTCTGGATCAGGGATTGAACCTGTGTCTCCTGCATTGGCAGACAGATTCTTAACCACTATACCAGCAGGGAAGTCCTCAAGTGACTTTCAAGTGGTCTCAAGCCAAGTAGTGAAACATTTTTTGCCCATTTGGACTATATTTACTTACAAATGACATTCATGTGCTAATGTTTCTGCTAAGAGCATAAAGCCGTATATATGTGTATGAGACCCACTCTTAACAATAGAGGTTGAAAATCTGCATCTCAAATGCTCTTCTGAAGCTTGAATTTTTTAAATAAAATTTGACCACATCAATTGGCATGTGGGATCTTAGTTCCCCGATCAGGGATAGAACCCCCACCCCCTGCAGTGGAAGCACAGAGTCTTAATCACTGGACCACCAGGGAAGTCCCTGAAGGTTGAAGTTTTTAAAATGTACTCCAGTGGCACTAGTGCTAAATAACCCGCTTGCCAATGTAGGTGACCTAAGAGACGCGGGTTCCATCCCTAGGTCAGGAAGATCCCCTGGAGAAGGGCATGGCAACCCACTCCAGTATTCTTGCCTGGAGAATCCCATGGACAGAGGAGCCTGGTGGGCTACAGTCTACAGGGTTGCACAGACTCGGACATGACTGAAGTGACTTAACACACATTCCTGTCAACTCTGATGGAGATCCTGGTGTTTCCTCCAAATGGGGCTGGCAGGGCTCTGGAACCAGTAGCTGGCTAGTTCCTAGCTGATTCCTGCTTTCACAGTTTTATCGGCAAGCCACAGTTTCTTTAGAGGAGCCATTTCAAGCCCCTTGCCCATTTTGTGATGATTAGTTTAGTTAGAGCGAGATCATAGAATCTGTAAATCCATCTGACATGGCATTCATAACAGGCCACTTACTGAAGGAAGAAGCATGCCGGCCAAGTTTGGGGACTGTCAATCTTCCCTCGGCATTCCTTGCCTGTCACACTGGAGGCTGAGCAGTGACATTCAGCTCTAGTAAGGCCCCACGATCAATCTGCATGTTGCATAATGTTCAGTATAACAGTCAAGTCTTGCTACAATTCTGCTACAGAACAAACACTCCAAAACTCGGTGGCTGATAACAACAGGCATTTCTGTTTTTTTCTTGCTCCTGGTCCAGTGGGGCTGTGGGGGGTTGATGGATCTTGGCTGGGCTGGGTGTTTTCAGGCTGCAGGTTGGCCAGGCTTGGTTCGGGCCTGCAGATTTTGTGCTAATCTAGAGCCCAGGCTGATGTGACCGCAGCCACCTAGGACCTGTTCTCTTAGTGATAGCAGAAGCTCAAGAGGGCGAACCACACACCACAGGACACATTTAGAGTTCTGCTCACAAGCCACGTCCACTAATATGCCTTTGGTCAAGTCCAACGTCACTGGCGTGGGGGGAGGTGATATATTCTCTCCCACGGTGGGAGGCACTGCAGCGTGACAATGGCAAATATTATTAATGCTATTCCACACAAGTAATGAATCAGGATCAAACCACCACAGTGATATAAACAGAAATTCTCAAGGTACCATAAACATGGGGGCTTAAACAACAGAGATGTATTACCTCGTAGTTCTGGAGGCTAGAAGTCCAAGATTAAGGTGTGGGCAGGGCTGGTTCCTTCTAAAGGCTGCGAGGGAAGGATCTGTGCCAGGCCACTCCCCTTGGTTTGTCTTTCTCCTGTGTCTCTTCACATCATCTTCCTTCTCTGTGTATCTGTCTCCAAATTTCCTCTCTTTTGAAGGACACTAGTCATACTTTTTTAGGACCCACCCTAGAGACCTCAGTTTAACTTGATTACCTCTTTAAAGAGCCTGTCTCCTAATAAGGTGACATTCAGAGGTTCTGGAGATTAGGAGTTCAACATGTGAATTTTGGGGGGTGGGGTGGGGGACACAATTCAACCCATTAACACCACCCCTCAAAGAATGGTGTTGTGTACCACTAGGGTGTGTGTGCTCCCACTTTGGAGACTTTCTGGCATAGAGATGAGTGGAGAAAGTTCTCTTGCATCTGGCTATTATTGATACCTCTTGGCCCAGTGTTGAGCAGAAGACAAGGCCCCAGACTTTCAGGCCCCACTGCAGTCCCACAACCATCAGGAGAAGCCCTGATCTCTTTGGCTACACCATACCCAAGCCTTAGGTTAAGTTCATCAACACATCTCTGCCAAGGGGGAAGGGGTTGGGGGAGGGATGGATTGAGATTTTGTGATCGGCAGATGTAAACTATTATATATAGGATGCATAAACAACAAAGTCCTACTATATAGCACAGGGAACTATATTCAGTATCCTGTGATAAACTATAATGGAAAAGACTATGAAAAAGAACGTGTATATATATGAATAACTGAATCACTTTGCTGTACAGCAGAAATTAGCACAACATTTTAAATCAAGGATACCTCCATGACATTTTTTTTTTAAAGTTCATCGACACATCTCACACCCACTTTGCTGGGGTAGGGGGAAGAATCTATCCCATTGGCTATAAGGTGTCATGGAGGCAAAACCTGTGCATCAGTCTTACCATCTGTGAAATGAGTACTTCGCCTCCCTTTAGTGGGGTGTCGTGGTGTTTCATGTTTGCTAGAAGAGTCCTAGAGGAAAGGGCAGAGTGAATCTTACTGATGATTTTATAGAACAACCCAACTTTTCTTACTCATGCTCAAGAAGAGGTCTGCGACAAAGGACTGAACTTGCCTAAGTCTACGTTCCAGTGAATGGGGCAGAATGGCCCAGCATGTACTCAGGCAGTAAACATCTTTAACACTTTACAGGAGCTCGCAAGGAGGCAATTCTCTTAGCAGACTGCCCCGGAACGCTGGTCTGATTCATTCCTGAGTGATGTGGCCCACATGTGCTCGCTGTTACAGCAGAAACAAGTGTCCTTTCTGCCCCGTCAGCGTTTTCCATCCTGGCATAAATTAGGTACACACTCGCCATTTCATTAAGAAATTATGTCTCTGATGTGATGCGCGCGTCGGGTTTCCAGAGGAGGACACAAAAGCCTGCCTCTGGCTGGGGACAGCCACTTCCCCTGAATACAATGACCGCTCCTGTGACACCTTGGCCTTTAGGGAGAAGAGGAGGCGACACAAACTGCCCCACTAGACCCGACACTGCAGACAACAAGACTGTAGCAGAATGATCAACAGCTTCCTTTCTTCCTCCCCACCCCCATGCCTGGTGTTGGAATATTCCAGACATCTGGAATTATGACTGGTTAAATGCAGTCAAACACAGATTTCTTTTTGTGGATATATTGTGATCTAAGACCCAGGAGGGCAGGGATATTGGGTAATTGCCATCCGTGCAATAAACATATTATGGAAGTTTATAAACTTGGCCTATCTCTTGGCTGCTCTAGGCTTCTGATGTGTCTGGGATGGCTTTGATTTGGAAATCACTTAGACGATAGGCAGACTTTTCTTCACCGAGCATTTGCAGTACAATCTGATAAACACATCTGTGGCAAGTCCTGTTTGGGGTAGTTTGGGGCAGACCAAAGGAGAGAGTACTTTTTGCGAAAGAAACACATACATAAAAAAAACCAAAACACGTTTGTGACTCAGCCAGGGTTGGGAAGAATGGAAAATATCACAAGATATTCCATGCACACGATATCTAATCTCCCTTTTAGACAGAAGAAATTCAAACGAGCCTCTGCCATTAAAACTTTGATTATCAGAAACTTCGTCTTAATCAGAGCTTGCCATAAACTCTGGGTGCTCAGCTGACTTGTGTATTTAACATGCCTGATGGTATCTGCTGTTCCAATTATCCAAATTTTTTTCTCAAACTCGATTTCCCAGGGCCGCATGGTGTTCAGCTAATCAAGCTTTCACTTTTTAAAAAAGTGTTTATCTCTGGCTTTCAACATACACACTGTGTATACAGACACACAGGCACCAGATCTAGGAAGATGTCAGGGTGCTTTATAGGTGGCCGAGCACAGAGTGATATTTGCTGATGCACGGGCAGCTCTGGGCCCTGGGTACACCTCCTCTCTGCCTCTTCCCCGGGACCCTCGTCTGACCAGAAGTACTAGGAAGGCAGAGGGCGTGCTCCATGGACAGATATTTCTCCGGCTCCCAGCTTCCCTCTGCCTCCTCCTCCTCAGCGACTCAGAAAGATTAGCCTTCAGGAATGTGGTTAGCACACACTGCACTCATAACTCTACCTCGCAGATCACAGCACACAATCACAGGAAATGCCGCCTGTCAGGACGACGTGCACGCTCACGCGTCAGTTCCCACACATGCCACACGTGGCAACGTGTAGACACACACATACACACGGTGCCCTCAGACCCACGTCCGGCACACCCTCCACTCTGCTCCCCTCACTCCCAGCACGTGCCCTGCAGACCCCTGGGCCCCAGCAGTTAGGGGAGAAGATCTGATTTTTTTTCCCCAATCACTGTGGCCACTTTGCTTCCCATTCTGTGTTTGGTCCACAACGGTCAAGAATTGTTGAGAAAGTCTATCTTGGCCCCATTCCAGGCACCGGAAGGGATGGGGCCAGAGATTGTGTTATTTCAGTTGTAGGAGGGGAGGTCCACGATGGCCTGCCTGGGATCCGGCACGATTGCATCCCGCAGCCTGGCCGCCTGGGGCCAAATGTCCATGCAGCATCTTCTGCGCATGCCCACCAAATCCCACTGCCCTTTGAACCAAGCTCTTTTCTGCCACTGGAATAGTCTTTCCCCCTTTCTCTGCCTATTGAAATCTTCCCCTTTCCTCGATGCCTTGCATAAGCCCCACCTCCCCTGAAGAGGCCAGCTGGAAATGATCTCTCTCATTTCAACTCTTCAAGGCTTTATTTTCTATGGCACTCATTGCTCCCAAACTACACACTGCCATTGGGCGTTTGGGGTTTTTTCTGCATGTGAGTATAGGGACTTTGTTTTGTAATTCTCTGCCTCCTGATGCAGCTTAAATATGATGACTTGCGCATAACAGACACTCAACAAATGTTTATACAGGATGATAAGACTAACAGCTACCATTAACTGAGCACGTACTGTGGGCCAGGCACTTATCTGGATGATTCTATTTAGCCTTTCGGGTTTTGATTAAATACATTTTATATATACAATACTTTAACTTGTTCTCTTTATAAAAAATTAAAATTTAATACATGGAGTAAGAAGAGAAAGCCTTTCCCATTCCACTCTCTACCCCCTTTAATCACACCCCTTTATCTCCTGAGAGGTAATCACCCTCAATATTTTATTCTATCTGACCTTTGTCTAATATTCTTACATATGGGTAAGATATACATGGGGCTTCCCTGGTAGCTCAGCTGGTAAAAAATCGGCCTGCAATGCAGAAGACCCTGGTTCGATTCCTGGGTTGGGAAGATCCCCTGGAGGAGGGAATGGCTACCCACTCCAGTATTCTTGCCTGGAGAATCCCCATGGACAGAGGAGCCTGGCAGGCTATAGTCTATGGGGTTGCAAAGAGTCAGACAAAATACATATGTAATTTTAAATATATATACACAGAACTATAATAGAAACTCACAGTTTAAATGTCACAAGATTGTAAGAGGAGAGAAGTATTAGTTTTATTTTAGAAAAATTGAAGCTCAGAGAGGTTAATGAACTTTTCCAATGTCACACAGGTAGAAATTGGAAGACAGGATTTGAACTTGGCCTCTGCTCCTTCACTCTGAATCATCGTGGGGTTTAAGAGTTGCCTCTGAGCCACCTGTGTCAAAACACCTAGAGGGCTTGTTAAATATATAGGTTTCCACCTGGCCCTCAGCCCTGGGTCCTGAGTAAGTTCAGGATGAGACTTTAGATGGTGGAGGACAACTATAACCCACTGATACATAAACGCTCTCCTCCAAAGGCGTCCATGGTGGTGGTCTCCCGCTGTCTAGCATCATCTACTCCAGCTAGACAGACAACCAAGGGTCATACAGTGGTGGTGTAGCACTCCCAAGTCAAACTGCCTAGGTTCATTCAAATCCTGGCTGTGCTACTTCCAACTGTTAACTTTGGCAAATTAATGAACCTCTCTGGGCCTCAGTCTCATCTGTAAAATGGAAATGGTCAATATTAATGCCTCATTCCTAGGGTTGTTGTGAAGCTTAAATGAAAGTAACAGACATAAAGTCCTTAGAACAGTACCTGGCAGAGTAACATCTATACAGGTTGCCACTGTTGTAAGAACTAAACTATTCTGGAAGCTTTCTGGGAGCCCCTTAGGTCTCAGGCTACTGTTCGATTGTGGGATTACACGTGTGATTGTCAGTAATGTTCTCAAGTTGGGTCTTTTCTGAGGGCTCCTGCACAAACATCCCACTTGGGTGTGCCTAGAAAGATCCCTTTGAGATGAGGCCATTCCCTGTCCATCCATTCTAATGACAGGCAGCTGGAAGGACTTTCAGAGAATCTGCCACCTCAAGAGGCTTTTTCTTGTTTCTACCTTAAGTGTTAGTTGCTCAGTCATGTCTGACTCTTTGGCAACCCCATGAACTGTAGCCTGCCAGGCTCCTCTGTCCATGGGATAGTCCAGGCAAGAATACTGGAGTGGGTTGCCATTCCCTCCTCCAGGGGATCTTCCTGGCTCAGGGATCGAACCAAGTCTCCTGCATTGTAGACAGATTATTTACCATCTGAGCCACCAGGGAAGCCCTTTTCCACCTTACGTCTTTCCTGCTGCTGTTTTAGAGGGCAGCCTTTTGTGGCTGCTGGTGGTGTCCAGCCAGATGCTCTGCCTTGACCCCAGCTGAGCAGCTCACAGCTTCAGCCTTCTCTGGGGGACCTACAGCAGCAGCCTCGCCCAGAGCCAGTGACTTGGGGCTTATGTGCCTTCCTGCCCCCGTGGAGGTAGTTTGCAGTCAGTGACTGAGTGATATGGGAGATATAAAGGCCCACCCCCTGTGTCAGGGATGGGAATGAATGACTCTATGATTCTGCCCCCCCTCTTTTTCCCTGGCCCACCTCCCATGAGGGGATCAAGCTGAGGCTAGGCTTTGGCCAAATCTCCATCTTTGCTTGGCTTCTTTGCCCGTCCTATTCTACTTCCCTCACACTGTTCCCTTTGTCTCCTGAGATCCCTTCCCTCAGTAATTCACTTGCATAAGAATCCATGTCTGGGGCTCTGCTTCTGGAAAAGCTGACCTAAGACACTGCTGGTTACCGTGGCCTGCAGTAATAGCCCTCGAGATGCACAGAGACTGTGACCAAGCCATTCCTGGGTCTCTCGGTCCCTCATTGAAGTAATTAGTTCCCTCCTAGGGCCTGTTTTCTAGCCTCTAATTAGAAGTTGGTATGGGGTATGGGTGCTGAGGTTGGAGGAGTATAATAAAGGAAAGAGGGACGCGTGAAGCTGAGAAACTCAGTCATCTGGAAGCCAGGAAGAGTGGGAAAGTTCCACTCAAAACCTGATATCAGGACCACCTGCTGGAGACACTCATTTGCCTCTCCTTTCTGTGTATGTGCACTGTGAGATCATGAGCCCTGAACACCAGCAAAATAACATTACATTAGTTAGTGCTGCTTGCTGCAGGTACATTAAGCTTGGTCTAGTGAAGGCTGGGTACTTGGGAAATACAGAAGTGTTTTAAACCTGTTTATATTGTTGCATTGTAAGTTTGGAGGGGCAGGAAGGCTCTGGAAGTTCACATAGGCCACTGACGTGGACCTGCCCTGGGCTGTTACAGAAATAAAATGGCCGCTGGGAATAGCTGTCCTGCCCACTGCCTTTTGGTCAAGCACTTTCTTCACAAGTAGTTGTTGTCATCAGCGCCTTTGTGTTTCTCTCTGCAGTGGAGTTCCCTGAATACTGTCTTTCCAGAAACAGTTTGGTAGGCTGGTGATACTGCTGTAATGCTGGACATTTGGTTTTTAACTCCCTTCCTTAGTTCTCTGAAGGAAGCCATGAGATATATGGCCTATTCCTCTCTTCAGAGGTCTGGAAGAAGGCCTGGAAAGGGGAAGTCAGGTACCATTAGGACGCTTTGATTCTCTGTAAAAATTATCTCTGATTTCAATACAAAATATTATTATGATACACTAATTAGGACAAAATGTAAAGAAACTCCTCCTTTCCTCCTGGCAACCACCATCCTACTTTCTGTGTCTATGAATCTGACCACTCTAGGGACCTCATATAAGTGGAATCGTACAATATTTGTCATTTTTGTGTCTGGCTACTGTTTTCCACAGTGGCTGTACCATTTTACATTCCCGCCAGCAGCACACAAGGGATCCAGTTTCTCCACATCCTCATTAATGCTTGTTATTCTCTGTTTTTTCTGGGTTTTGAAAATAGCCATCCTGATGGGTGTAAAGTGGTCTCTCCTCGTGGTTTTGATTTCTTTAGCTAAACTTTTATTTGTTGGGGAAAGAGTTGAGAGTAATGAGGCCTATACAGGATGCTAACTGTGAGTGGACTCAACTTTGCCTGTTAGAAGCCAGTCTTCCCACCTCTGGCATGTCACCCATATCCTCTGGGGCCTGTTGTATAAAATATGCATGAAGTGTCAAACTCCCTTCCTCAAGGATTATTGATGCCATCAGTTTACATATAAAAAAGTGCTTCTAGATATTTTGATGCACACACTTTATCTTTTGTTAATTCATTTTCTAAATAGCAAGCAAGTTCAAATACAGGTGACCCAGAGGCTGGAGTGGGGAGGCCTGGGTCACCCCAGCATAACAGCACTGGGTGCTGGCTGTGGGGGAGGGAGGAGCACAGAATTGGGAGCCATCCTTCTTGTTTTTCTTTCTCCCGTCTCTGTTAGCAAGATTTTTGTTTTTGCTTGTGCAACACATTCCAGTGTCTGTTGTCAAGCACACATAAGACTTTCCAGGAAAGCCAAAGGCCAAGCCCTGGCTGACTTAGCTGATAAAGATGCAGTGAGCCACTCTCAGATTTGGACAGTTTATTACTTACATAAACAGTGAAAGGAAGATTAATCAGAGGTGCCAGCTCCCTGGGTGTTTGTCTCACCCCCAAAAAGATGACATCAAAACAAAATGGGCTGATGGACCCATTCTAGGCTGGCGGTATAAACATGTAAAACTAGGCAGTTTCACACAAGCTCTATCTTGAAGGGGGGTGGCATGAAAATTTCCCAGCTCATCAGAACCCTGGAGGTGATGAGAAACCATCTCCCGAAAGCCTCCCAGGGTAGATGGGGAGTGTTATTGGCTGAATTATATCCTCCACACCCCAAATTCATATGCTGAAATCCTAACCCCTAGTATCTTCGGAATGTGACTGCATTTGGAGACAGGGCCAGTCAAGATGTAATTACATTAAAATGAGATCATGTGGGTGGCCCTCATCCAATCTGATCGGTGTCTTTATGAGAAGAGGAGATTAGGACACAGAGAGAAGGTGATGTAAAGACTCAGGAAGAAGACAGCCATCTATAAACCAAAAGGACAGGCCTGGAACAGATCCTTCCTTATTGGCCCTCAGAAGGAACCAGCCCTGCCAGCACCTTGATCTTGGACTTTCAGCCTCCAGAACTGCGAGGAATTAAATTTCTGTCACGTAAGCCTAGTCTAAGGTGCTGAGTATGACAGTCTCAGCTGACTGATACGGGAGATGAACGGAAGATGGCCTCCATCTTCTCTTGTTCTGCCAAGATGCAGATTAGCTGCAGTTCAAACCTTGCCTGTGTTGTGGCCCATGTGGATACATGGAAGGTCACTAGGGTGCCATGGTGCAGCTGTTCCTAGGGGAACACCGGCCTGTCACTTGCTTTGTGGATAATGAGATTTTATGCCGGCTGTGGCTTCCAAATCTTTTAATGCACATGCATATATATTCGGGCTTCCCAGGTGACACTAGCGGTAAAGAACCTGCCTGCCAGTTCAAGAGAGGTAAGAGATGTGGGTTCAATCCCTGGGTCAGGAACATCTCCTGGAGAAGGAACTGGCTACCCACTCTAATATTCTTGCCTGGGAAATCCCATGGACAGAGGAGCCTGGCAGGCTACAGTCCATGGGGGTCCCAAAGAGTCAGACACGACTAAAGCGACTTAGCACGCATGTATATATATATATATATTCACTTGTATTGTTTTAACTTGAAATTTTTTATTAAAAAGGGGGACTATATCCTACCTATTTTTTCACAAGGTTCTTTTCTCACTTGATCGGCAGTATCACGGGCAGCCTTACTGACCCCACTATAGTAGTGTACTCTTGAGGCCAACATTTCCACTGCTGTCCCCTGAGTCCCCACCTTCTTGCAGGTGGCAGAGGTGACAAAAGGTGAACCTGTAAGGAGACCATTGTGTTTTCAACACCAGAGGTCATGGTGGCTTAGTACAGGACAGTGGCAATGAGGGTGGAGAAAAGTAGATGAATTTGAGATATACAAAACATATACAAAATCTCACCTCTTCCTCACCTCCCCTCACTGCATTTCCCTTCCCTAGTTTACCTGTGAAAAATCCTTCCATATATAATGAGCACACATCTCCACTTATAAAGTTCCATTTTATCTTCTGTTAGCTTAAAAAGTGGAATCATACTATACCAATTTTTTTTGCAGGATTTTTTTTCACTTGACGATGAGTGAGCAGCTTTCCACATCAGCATTCACCCAGGAAGCTTGTTCTCTTTTTCGTGAGCTGCATACTATTCCAAATCACAGGGAAGCTTGACATCATATTTTTTAACCATATCATTATTAGTGAGTGCAGAGGTTGACCACACTATTTTCAATGTTAAAATAAACACCTTGGACATGAAGTCTTGTTCTCTCAGGGGGTTCTGTAAAACAGATTCTTAAAGTGAGTGGTGTCAAGAGGTATTCAGTTGACCCTTGAACAACAGGGGTTTGAAGTGCTCAGGTCCACTTATAGGTGGTTTTTTGCAATAGTAAATATGACAGTGCTACAGAGGTTGGTTGAATCTGTGCGTTTGGAACCGTGAATATGGAGGAAACACATGTATACCTGGAAGGCTGACTATAAGTTATACACAGATTCAACTGCATGGAGGGTCTATGTCCCTAACCCCCATGTTATTCACAGTTGAACCTGTGCCCCCTGCAGTGGAAGTATGGAGTCTTAACCACTGGACTGCCAGACAAGTCCCAGAACTGTGTTTCTATGGGCACCAGAAATCACATACAAGAATGTTCATTAGCAGCACTATTTGCAATAGCTCCAAGTTGGAAACAACCCAAATGGCCTTCATCAATACAACAGAATAATAAAGTTTGGTTCAGCCATGCAATGGAATTCTATGCAACAGTGAATGTTCTGCTTCACAGAACATAGATGAAGTTAAAAAATATTTGTGGGGGAGGCATGGACTAGGAGTTTGAGGTTATTACATGCAAACTATTACATATAGAAGGGATGGACAACAAGGTCCTTCTGTATAGCAAAGGGAACTATACCCAATGTCCTGAGACAAACCGTAATGGAAAAGAATATATGTGTGTATAACTGAGTCATTTTGCTGTACAGCAGAAATTAACACAACATTGTAAATCAACTATGTTCTAGTTGATTCAAACTAGAATATCTAAAAAATATATATAAATTTTATTTCTATTCAACTAAGCTAAAAAATTCAGTAAATATATAATATTTGGTGAAAGAAGCCAGACACTAAAGAATATATACTACATGATTCCATTCATGGAATGTTCAGAAACAGGCAGATCCTTTTAGAAGCTGGGATAGTGGTTATCTTTGGGGAGATTTACTGACTGAGAGAGGACTCGGGGGCGGGAGGCTTCTGGGTACTGATAACATTCTCTTTTCCCATCTGCACTGGTCACCTGGGTGTGTTCAGTGTCTCAGCCACACACTCAGGATTTGCATCCTTTTCTGGAGGCATGCTCTACTTCAATAAAAATTTACCTACATTTCTTTAAAGGTACATGTATTTAAAATATCAATTGGAACTGCCACATCTCCCTCCAACAAGGCTGCACCAGTTACGGGCTCACCAAACACTGCGCACAAGCTCTCCTTTCCCCACCTCCTTGTCAACAGCGATGCTAGACAGCTTTTTGATTGTTTGTTAATTTGATGGCTTTTGAAAAAGGTATCTTCTCATTTTCATTTGCATTTTCCTAATCACCCAGAGGTTGAGTATCTTTCATGTTTATTGGCCATTTGACTTTCTTTCTCTATGAATTACCTGTTTATACTTTCCCCCATTTTCCCATCTAACTGTTGGTGGAGGTTTTATTGACATATAATGGATATTAACTTTTGCTTGGATGTGTTGCAAGCATGTTCTTATAAAGCACCTTTTGCTTTGTTGATTTGTTTACAGCACGTCGCAGGCATCTGCTGAGTTGAAGCAAACAATGTGAATAAGTGAAGCAGGTTCCAAGACCGGGGCAGGCCAGGGAGCATGCGTGCCTCTGCTGGGAGCCAGTGTGCTGGGTCTTCTGATTCTTTAGGAGACGCCGGAAATATGGATTTTTATGGGAAAACTTCCAATTTTAAAATGCTGGCAACTCATTCAAAAAACTGTAAGTAACGAGAGGAGACAACAGTGTCTGGGGTGGGTTGGATCAGTGGGACACCAGCTTTCAACCTCTGGTTGACGCTGTATTTCCCTGCAAAGGAGGCTGGTGTTGTCACATCCACCCATCTTTTCCTTTAGGACTTCTGAGTCCTGTGTCATTTTTTTTTTTTCCAAAAAAGTTTAACACTTTTTTTAAAACTCTGTAGATGCTTCTCTTTAAAGGATGGAGAAAAGCTTTTCATGCTTTTATTCCGGTTTCCTTAATGAGAAATAAAGGTGAATACCTATGTTACTGGACTGAGAGTAGAGGAAGGTCTAACCTTGGGGATGTGGGTGACTGGGCCCAGAAATGGCTAAAACATCAGAATTAGCACTCCTTCCCATTTTCTCATTTAAGGCCAAGGACTGCCCCCTACCCCCCTGCCCCAGGATTTCAAGGGAAGAGAATAGAGTTTTATTTCACGATGAAACTGGAGGCCCCTGGGAACACCAAAATTCATACTAATGTGTAAATGACTTACTGCAGACCCCTTCCTGGAAGCAAGTGTGTTAAGTCAGAGCAGGGAGAGAGCAGATAGAGGCACTACAAGCCTGAAAGTACAGGACAGAATGAGCTCGTCTTGAGTCCACTCCTTTGTGTCAGGGAACTTCACCATTCCCAGTTGTGTCTGGCTTTTCTGGACCCACCCTGCCCCTCGGGGCTCCCACTCTGGCTGGAGATCCTGTCATGGTTCTGAGCAGAGTTGATGGGAAGCAAAACAAACACCCCCAACCAGCCAAGGGTACTTTAAAGGTCTTTGCTGGTATCATCTGGGCATTTCTCACCCATGCTAATTAACAGCTTGCTTTGGCCAACATAGCACATCAAGAAACTGCTCTGGGGGTAGAAAAGTTTTTTTTCTGGTTGCATATTTAGCAGGACCCAGCAAGGGACAGAACAGGGGATTGCCGGCTGAGCACCAACAGGATAGCGCATCCCTTTTCTAGCACCAGATGACTGAGGTGCTGGGCTTACCCAGGATAGCGGCACTGATGGGCGTGTGTTTATTCACCTAGTGTGCACTAGGAATTGAGATGAGCACTGTGCAAGCACCGCCTCACCTCCTGCAGTCTCTGCTCTGACTGCAAGGGAAGGCTGTAAGTGGTGGAGTCCAGTGTGAACCAAGCAACATGCGTGAGCCCAGCCTCAGAATTCTGCTTCCAGGCCAGGGCTTCCTGCCCTCCCAGGCCAGGCCAGGGGTGGCCCTCCATTCCAGCAGCTTCTCCAGCCCAGTCTTGCAACGCCTTGGATACCGGGTCTTCAGGCCACAGGAGGACTGGAAGCAGTCCTAGGTAGTGACGGACATAGGCTCCAGTCTCACTGCCCCTGCCGCTTTTTGTTTAGCCTCAACGGCCCCACCTCCTCTTGCCTGGGGCGTTGGAGGCCTCTTGCTTCCCATCTCTACCCTGGGTGAAGACTCAGGTGTCCAGAGATACTACTACTACTCTAGGTGTGAACCAATAATGAAGGTGCTGGCTGGGAAGAGTTTTGAGGTGTGACTTTTCCAGGCCGCGCACATTCATTAAAAAGCAGCACAGATGATACAGTTTCTTTTCTGATTCTCAAAGTGATCATGTCTTTTGTAGAGAAGTTGAAGCTACAGAAAGATCCAAAGAAGAAAAAAAACCTGTATCTTAGCACCAAATCATTGTCAACACTTTGAGATGGTTCCTGCCACTCATTTTTGTATATTTATGAACATATACATATAGATTCAAATTTTCAAATGTATATAGTTTTGAAACAAAGTTGAGATCATTCTGGCAATATACTTTCAGAACATCTCTTTTCACACCTTGTGTCATGTGTGAACACTTCTGAAAAGGACCCTGTGAAGGCAGGGTAGGTAAGATGGGTGGAATCAAGGAAAGAGAGGAAGGTGTGGGTTTTTTCAGCTGCGGGCTTCCCTACCCACCTCCCCCACCACCACCCCCCGCTCCGGACAAGGTTGTTCCTGGGTCTCTGGGAGGGAGAGTGATACCATTAGCTTGGGTTGAGGGCAAGGAAGAATCAATCCCTCTTCGGTGTCACTCATCACCTTCTTGGGAGGATGGGAGCCTCCTAGCAGCAGCAGGGGGGTTGCCCTCTGGTCTTGCCCCACCCCTACCCCATTGTGATCTAGGACCCCATGGCTGCCCCTTCCCTGTGGTTTTGTGTGTGTGTTTGTGTGTGTTATGTGTGTGTCAAGGGGGACTGTCTCTCAGAGGGACTAAGGCATGGCTTCTAGCTTCTTGAGGCTCTCCAGTGCTGGCGGCAGGGCACTCATGACTGAGGTGCTTCCTGCCTCTTGAGAAACAAGCTGCCTTTTGGCTGTGACCGTGGTGCCGATGACCCCCATTAGCTGTTTTCCTAGAAGTGAAAATGCATTTGCTCTGAGTTCTCTCATCCCTGTGACCCAGGGCTCTCTGAAGCAACGCCAAGAGCACAGGGCTGGCCACCAAACAGAGCCCTGCTAACCTGCCCTCGAGGGCACTTGGACTTGATGCCAACCTTGTGAGTACGCCCCCTGCCTTCCTCCTCCAACCACTCGCCAAAGTTCTTGAAACATAGGTACGATGCTTCCCTAGAAGGTGGTTTGTCCACTCATTGGTGCCAGTGAAGGAGGCCCCGCTGGGTCATAGTGATTAGAATGAGAGGGACCCAAGTTAAGAGCCCCAGCTCAGACCTTAACTTGCCACATCGGGCAAGTTACTTAACCCCTGTATGTTCTGTCTCCTTGAATGGAAAATGGGCCTACTTACTTCACAGAGATAGATGCTCCACAGATCAGTTCAGTTCAGTTCAGTCGCTCAGTTGTGTCCAACTCCTTGCGACTCCATGGACCGCAGCACACCAGGCTTCCCTGTCCATCGCCAACTTCCGGAGCTTGCTCAAACTCACGTCCGTCAAGTTGGTGATGCCATCCAACCATCCCATTCTCCTTCGTCCCCCTCTCCCCCTGCCTTCAATCTTTCCCATCACCAGGGCCTTTTCTAATGAGTCAGTTTTTCGCTTCATATTGGAGGTTCAGCTTCAGCATCAGTCCTTCCAATGAATATTCAGGATGTTTTAAATTACCTACATTTGGCTTGGCATCTATCAGTGTCTGAACACAGCAGGTACTCAGTAAATGCTCATCATTGTTGTGTCTTAAATTTACTCCTCATAACTTTTGGCAAAGAATATCATCACCCCATTTTACAGAGGGGGCAGCTGAGGCTCAGAAGGGTAGACAGTATATCAGTTTACTACAATGTAACAACTGCCCAAAGCTTAGAGGCTTAAAACAACATGGAATGATAATGAACGAATGATAATTTCTCATGATTCTGTGGATTAATTGGGTGGTTCTCGGGCCCCAGGTGGTGTCAGCTGGCGTCTTTCATGTGAATGCAGTCAGTTGACAGCTAGATTCCATTGGAAGGCCAAAGAGGGCCTCTCATGTGTGTGAAGTCTTGGTGCTAGCTACTGGCTGGGCTGCCTCAGTTCTCTTCCTCATATTTTCACCAGGCTAGCTTTGGCTTTCCCAAGCATGGCAGTTGACTTCCAGGATGGAGTGTTCCAAGAGGACAAGCCCCAGCATGCAAGCACTTTGCAAGCCTCTGCTTTACCTCGTGCTTGTTTATATCCTTATTGGCCAAAGAAAGCCATATGCCCAAACTCAGAGCCAGCGTGGGAGGGGGCAACATGAGGGCACACATACGAGGAAGCATGGCTAACGGGCTTGCCCAAGTAACAATCCACCAAAAAGGGGGGGGGGGCTTGTCTAGGATCCCACAGCTGTTGAATGGCATAGCTGGGATTTGAACCCAGGTCTATCTGACTCCAAAATCCATGCTTCTTGCTCAAAGCATGGCTGAGGCTGACTCTATGGCAGGCTGGTGTTTGTGGCCATCCCCACCAGAGTCGAGTGGCGACGTGATTTTCCATATAATCTTCAGCCCACCCCTACCCTAGCACTCCGTGAAGTCCTTGAACCTCTCCTGCTCACCTGACAAAGGGGAGAAAAGCACCCTTTTCCTGCTGGGCCCCTCTGCTCTTCTCCCTTCCATGTTAACTACAGAAAACTGCACCTACTTCCTTCAGAGTTGCAGCCAGGACAGTGGTGGCCCCATCACTTGTGGACTCTCCAACCACAGCAGCATCCTGCCTCTGCTGGCCTCAGGGTACACACTCTCCCTGGACCTCTGTTCTATTTTCAGGGTACCCTTACTCGGAAAGCAAGGGTCATGGGAACAAAGACAGAGATAAGCCCAAGCACATTGTTATCATCCCAGTGGACTTCTAGTCTACCCACCAGCTGTGCCATCTCCTGAGATAGGCCTCCTACCCTCCACCCCTGTCTACATTCAGCTGATACGAATTGGCTCCATGGTGATGACCACAGGAAGCCAGTCTCTCTGGCTCCTGCCTACCTCTGACTGAGTGAGGCCCTGGTCAATTCACCCACTGATGGGACCTGAACGCCCAGCCCCTAGGCAAGAAGCACCCTTCCATTTAGGTTGTTATATAATATTGAGCACAGTTTCCTGTGCTATACAGTAGGTCCTTGTTGGTTATCTGTTTTAAATATAGCAGTGTGTACTTGTCTATCCCAAATTCCCTAACTATCCCTTCCCTCCATCCTTCTCCCTGGTAAGCATAAGTTCCTTCTCTAGGCCTGTGAGTCTGTTTCTCTTTTGTAAATAAGTTCATTTGTATCATTTCTTTTTTAGATTCTGCATATAAGCAATATCATAAGATATGTGTCTTTCTCTGTCCAATTTACTTCACTTAGTATAACAATCTTGTCCAGGCAAGAATACTGAAGTGGGTTGCCATTTCCTTCTCCAGGAGATCTTCCAAACCCAGGGATCGAACCTGGGTCTCTCTTGTTGTGGGCAGACTCTTTACCGTCTGCGACACCAGGGAAGCCCATAAGATATGTCTCTTTCTCTGTCTGACTTACTTCACTTAGTACGACAATCTCTTGTCATTATCTCTTGACCAACCTAGACAGTGTATTAAAAAGCTGAGGGATCACTTTGGTGACAAAGATGTGTTTGGTCAAAGCTATGTTTTTTCCAGTAGTCATGTACGAATGTGAGAGTTGGACCATGAAAATGGCTGAGCCTGAAGAATCAACGCTTTTGAATTGTGGTTCTGGACAAGACTTTTGAGAGTCCCTTGGACAGTAAGGAGATCAAAGTAGTCATTCCTAAAGAAAATCAGTCCTGAATATTCATTGGAGGGACTGATGCTGAAGCTGAAGCTCCAATACTTTGGCCATCTGATGGGAAGAGCCAACTTGTTGGAAAAGACCCTGATTCTGGGAAAGATTGAGGGCAGGAGAAGAAGGGGACAACAGAGGATGAGACAGTTGGATGGCATCATTGACTCAATGGACATGAATTTGAGCAAACACCAGGAGACAGTGAAGGAAAGGGAAGCCTGGCGTGCTGCAGTCTATGGAAACCCAAAGAGTTGGACATGACTGACTTAGTGACTGAACAGCAACAATCCATGTTGCTGCAAATTCTTTCTAATGTCCAGCTATCATCTCTTGTAGGAGCCTCAGTGCCCCCAGCCTGCATTTGTGGAGTCTGAACTGGGTCCACAGCTGTTCTGCCTCAGTGCGGGGCAAAAGCTAACAAAAAGCAAAGCCTCTGGAAGAAGAGGAAGTGTTCTCTAGATGCTGAATGGGAGACCTTGGGGAGGTATGTGTCTGTGTGGGAGGTCTATGACTTGCACCCAAGGAAAGGTCATGGTCAATGGGAAAGCCTTTGATGGGAGACAGTCTGAGTTGGAGCCCAAGACTGTCATCATGCAACTACCTTGGATGGATGTGGGACCCTCCCTCTATCAGACCCAGCCAGCTCTCCTGGTGTAAGGCCACAGACTGATGTCTTGGGATGCAAGCTCCCAGGAAGTGGGCTGTGATCCATGAGAGCTCTAGACTCCCTGGTGTCCTATGTGGTCTGGCTGGGGAAAGCCAGGGAAAATCTGGCAACTGAGCTATAACGGCCAGAACTCTTGGCTCTGAGCAACAGGAAGCAATTCTGGTTTATTTAAGCAGAAAAGGACTTTATCAAAAGGGTCTTGGTGAGTTCACAAAATAACCAGGAGGCCTGGAGAACTGGGTTTGGAAAGCAGGCCAAAGGCATCTGCACAGTGGTCAGGACCATGGCCAAAGTCAGGCCCATCCAGTGACCATCCCATTGCCAAATCCAGGACACCCCGGCTTACACTGCCACCTCTGGACATGGATATGGTACCTGTCATCCCAGGAATGGAATGTCATTGCCGTGGTGACTGCCACCCTCCATCAGAATGGACTTCTGTCCTCCGTGCATCTGTGCATCACCAGCTCCTGACTCCAAGTCTGTGATGGGGCATCTGATTGGCTGAGCATAAGTTGGGAGCCCATGCTAACTGCAGTGGTAGCTGGGAAAGTGACTGGATGATGTTTTTCACTTCTCTGGTGGGAGGCAACTAGCAAGATGGGGAATTTCTCAAACATGGTCGTGGGGGTTGGATGTGGGTCAGCCTTGTACTTCTCACCTGGAAAACTGTAGAACAGATGTCTCCAGGGAATGCTAGAGGATCGTATGTCTCCAGGGACAACCCCGCCTTGTCTTCCCTTCCTCCAGATATTGGTGCGGGTGTGTGTGTGTCTGTTTGTGTGTGTAAGGACAGGAACACAATACACAACGTGGAGTCAGGAACCCTGGATTTGATTCTAAGTCCCCAGGCCTCAGTTCCATGTCACAGCCTTCTGTCCAGCCCTTGAGCATGCAGGAGGTATGTGGTAGCTTCTACTATAGTCTGGGTCATTGGGCTGAAAGATGCCCCTAAGATTGCCAAAGCCCCAGATGGAATGGGGCCATTGGTTCTGTGTATCAGATGAAAGCACAGGTTTTGGAGTCAGAGAGATTGAGGTTTACTAGCCATGTGATCTTGTACATGTTCCTTAACTTCTCTGATCCTTAGTTTCCTTATCTGCAAAATGGAGATGAGGTGGCAGGCACTCAGCCTCCATTCCAACCTGGTCCTTTGGCACATTCATGTTTTGCAGAGGTTGAAGGCTAAAAACTACAGTTCCCAGACACCTTTGCAGCTGGGGCTGCCAGGGAGAATCCGATTCCAGCAGTTAGGTGCACTTGTTCAAGGTTAGGAAGGCAGCGATGAGGAAGAGACCGCTTGCCTGCTACTCTGGCTGTTGCTGCTGGAGACAGTGTGTGTGTGAGAGACAGAGAGAGACAACATTCTAGTGTTTGATTAGTCACCAGCTTTGTGGGTGTTGAGAAGTGTTGTGGCAGCAGTGGCTTCCTGACCTTGGAAGACAACTACAACAGTGTCCTCTTGAAAGCAACATCTCTGTGGCTGCCCACCTTCCTGGTGATGGCAGAGATGGCAGCAGTCTTGGCAGCCCAGCTCAGTGGTGTTATGGGCGTCTAGAACCTGCTCCAATGATTTTGTAATCACCTAATTTCCTGTATTAAATCTCTCCTGGCTTAAAATAGCTGGAGAGGTTTTCTGTTTCCTGCAACTGAACCCTAACTGCTATAGGAGTCACACCCCATTGCTCACAGTTGGTAGGATGAGATGAGATGAGATGGGGGGGTTGCTACACAGCTTTGTAAACTGTAAAGCCTTTTACATCTGTGAGGTGTTTTTCAAGGGAGGGAACCCCTTTTGTTGGGCTTCCCAGGTGGCTCAGTGGTAAAACAATCTGCCCATCAGTGCAGGAGACTCAGGAGACCTGGGTTCGATCCCTGGGTTGGGAAGATCCCCTGGCGGAGGAAATGGCAACCCACTCCAGTGTTCTTGCCTGGAGAATCCCATGGACAGAGGAGCCTGGCAGGCTACAGCCCATGGGGTCACAAAGAGTTGGACACGACTGAGCATGCAAGCACATCCCTTTTGTCAGGGGAGACTAAACATGATAGAAACCCTTGTGACCAGCCACTTGTTTACACGTTCTTTTACCTTGAACTGCTGGGGCAGGATACAGCCTGAAAGAATTCAGGTAATTTGAGTGGGTCACCTGCTTTCAGAGGCTGAAAGGGTTCTGCTGTGGATCCAGGGGAATTCTGCCTCTCTGTCCAAGGTTAGCGCAATGACTTGTGTGCCACAGCAGCTGGGACAGGTGCGAGGTATCCTGGTGTGAGCCTGAAAATTCAGCTACCACAGGACTCCCCCCAACCCATGCCTGGGATCCCCCATTAACCCAGTAGCTTGTGTTAAAGCCCACTTTAATTCCTTACCCCTCCAAGTTGAATCTCTGTTTTTACAAAACGTTCCCCTCCTCTCCTATCAGGTCTGAAGGATCTCCCTTTCTGTGGTGAATAACATTCTCATGGTCATGGCATTTGCCCCTATTTCCTGCCACAAAATTAGGACTCTCTGTGGGGTGAGGGGCCAGCCAGGTGGCCCTGGGGGCCTTGAAGCTGGAAGGAAGCTGGGCTGGGGGTTGGCTGCCAGAACAATCCAGGCTCCACTCCAGCCCATCAGGGGGCTTGAGGCTGAGTGGGCAAGATAAACCGTTTCAGTGGTTTTTAGGAGCCCTAATCAATTGTGAGACAGGGCAAAGCCCTCAGGGACAGATAAAGCCAGCCCCGCGCTCCAAGCCCAGTTGGAGCCAATGTTTGTGTGGTTTGAACTTTCTCGTGTGGTTTGGACAAGTCCGCCCGCCTTTGCTGGAGTGGATTACTCCGTTCCCAAACTGCAGTGCAGTGACGCGAATGGCCCTGGACCCCACAAGCCAGCCCTGAAATGATATAGGTAGCTGGCCCCTCTGTCCCCGCCGGGTCCTACAGGCTTGGGGAAGAGATGCTGGGTGTGCTATACCCCTGGTTCTTGCCTGTGGCTCGGGGTTTTAGAAACACTCCATTGCCCGAGGCAGGCGAGACCTGCGTGTTGGGGAGTTGAGCTGCTACAGGTTTGCTTTTCTGCTCCTGCTTCCAAACTAAAAAGCCCACTCATCTGCCCACTTTCAGATTCCATCTTCACCACGGCTGCCTCCAGGACACACAGTCGCCCCGCGCGGGGGAAGCCCAGGACACTAGGGACACCGCCTGGAGCCTGGGCGCATAGCACCCAGTCAGGTTTTTTTTTTTTCCTCCTTCCAGCTTGAGGTTTCTTATTTAACCTCTAAGGTGCCAGAAGATCTGGAAGGCTCACAGGCAGGTTTTTGGCTGGCTGGGGAGAGGCTGGGTACCCTAGATACCAGCACTGCCAGTGGGCACTCCGTGTGTCAGTGTCTGTAGTGCTTGCGTGCGGCAGAGCAAGGCTGCCCGGTGAGGTGGATGGACGCTGGGCTGGCAGGCACAAATCTGACAATGCCTCATCCCCTGGAAAGCCAGGGCCAGCCTGTGGGGACCACAGCAAAATAGAATCAGGAACAGGTGCTGCCTGGGAGGGAAACTCGGGTGCCTGGCAGAGCTCAGTGATGCTTGCACCCTCCAGGGACCTTCCTGCCTCCACAGAAGGTGGGGACAGAGAGAGGCGAGCATGGAGAGAGAGAAAGAGAAGTGGGAAGAAATTGGTCACGGAGGAGGCTATTTTTATTCTTTGCTACAGCTGCACGCATTGCTCTGACCAACTAGGCAGAGAAAAATCAGACTGGTTCCTGCTGAAACGAACCTTAAACTTGGGGTGGGGGGCAGGGAGTGGGAGGTGCACAGGAAAAGGGTGAAGAGGGGAGAAATCCCTGAGGATACAACACAGTCTCCAGAAAACTTCGCTGCACAGAACACAATCCCCTGCCCTCCACCACCCCAGATGCCTCGGCCTTAACCATGGCTGCCAGAAGTGGGGCATCCTTTCCCTTCTGGGTGCTACCTTGGGCAAGACCCAGTCAAGATTAGGCATGTGTTCATCACTGTCTTCTGCTGTTGGGCCTCGTAGAGCCTTATCCCTTCCTGCAAGGGGCAATACTCCTGGGTGGTGTCAGTTACCATGGTCACCCTAGCACCCGGGGGTTGTTGTTCAGTCCCTCAGTTGTGTCCGTCTCTTTGTGACCCCATGGACTGCAGCATTCCAGGCTTCCCTGTCTATCACCATCTCCCAGAGTTTGCTCAAACTCATGTCCATTGAGTCAGTGATGCCATCCAACCATCTCATCCTCTGTCACCCCCTTTTCCTCCCCTCAGTCTTTCCCAGCATCAGAGTCTTTTCCAAGGAGTCGGCTCTTCTCATCAGGTGGCCAAAGTATTGGCGCTTCAGCATCCAATCCAGCAAACAATCCTTCCAGTGAATATTCGGGGTTGATTTTCTTTAGGATTGACTGGTTTGATCTTGCTGTCCAAGGGACTCTCAAATTTCCCTTGTGCCCATTTGCAGCCAAACCCACTGTTTAACTCTCAGTATTGGCCGCCCCTGATCTGCTTAACTGGCAAATGTCCCAAACAGGAAACTGTTAGGGATCAAGGCCCTAGAGTGAGACTCTTGAGGCCATGATTGTCTAAGTCAGCAGTTCCCAAAGTGTGTTCCAAGGATCTCTGTGGTATCCCAGATCTTTTCAGACTGTCTTTTCTAACTGCAAGCTCTATTTTCTTCATATACTTCAACCAAAACCACATATCACAACAGATTGGATACTAAAGCAGCTAGGAGAAAGCAGCTGTCCTCTATGAAGCCAGCTACTAAAGAGGCTTGTAAAAATGTATAGCGATGTCACTTTTCTCCCTAATTCTTTTTTTTTTTTCAGAACATAGTCTCTTTTTTTCATTAAATTGTGCTAGTGATGTTAATGTGTATATTAGTTATCTATTGCTGTGTAACAAATAACCCTAAAAACTTAGCAGCTGAAAACAGCACACATTATCTGTCAGTGTCTGTAGGTCAAGAATCTGGGAGCAGCCAGCTTAGCTGGGTGGTTCTGGCTCAGAATCTCTCATGAGGCTATAGTCAAGGCATGGGCCTGGGCTGCAGTCATCTCAAAGCTCAACCAGATGAAGAAACAATCCACCTCTAAGCTCACCCACGTGGCTGTGGGCAGACCTCAGTTCCTTGCCATGTGGGCCTCTCCTTGTGACATGGCAGCTGGCTTCCCCAAGAAAGAGTGAAAGAGAGCACACAAGACAGAAGCCACAGTCTTTTTATAATCTAATTTTTGAAATAACGTTCCATCACTACTGTCCTGTCCATTAGAAGTGAGTCAGTAAGTCCACCCCACATTCAAGGGGTGGGAAATCCTTAAGGGTGTGGGTGACAAATCAGGGATTACTGGGTACCATCTCAAAGACTGCGTCCCACTCATTTAATAAGTTCCTTATTGTTATTTTTGTATCAGTTAACCAATATTGAAAACTTTTCTCCATTTTTAATTATTAATATGGGAAATATTGTTAGATGGGTCAGTATAAACAAAAGCTTTTTGGAGTGTTCAATAATAAAAAAGCAAAAGGGTCCTAAGATCTAAACATTTGGAAACTGCTGGTCTAGGTGTTATAGGAGTACATTGGTGACACATGGAGGCTTGTCTACCCACCTGTTCATTCACCCATCCATCTATCCATTCATCCATCTGACCTTCTGTCCATCCACCCATCCATCCATCCATCCATCCTTCTATCTACCCATTTACCCATTCATCCACTCTCATTCTTCCATCTGTCCTTTCACGTATCCATTCTTCTATCCATCCATTCATCCACCCTTGCATCCATGTACCTATTCACCTATCTACCCATACTGTCAAAATTCTAGGCTAGGGCTGGCACTTTAACAAGATTGCTAGTGACTTCCCTGTGGAGTTTGTAACATTTTAACTGATGAAGCAATTAACAATAAGATAAATTTAAAAATAATAATGTCAAGTTGTGATCATTTGGACCCCCAAAACCCAGAGCCCAGGGAAGCAGCTACTCTCTAATTGGAACCATTTTGGGGATGACATCATTCGTGGCTGAGACTGAAGTGGGGTAGGTCCAGATTGGAGGGTCCAGGGAGCAAGGAATGTGTGGCAGCTGTGGTCAGATGGCATGAGGCCCTGGTGAACCAGAATGATGTCAGGTTCTTCATGCCTAGTTAATTGGTGACTGTGGGACTCAGGGTAGAAGACCCTTAAGTGCACAGTTCCAGTTTCTTGGTTCAATTCCCTTCTCCTCAATGGAGAGTCTCCTTCTCGAGCTGACTTAACATGCTCTGTCTTTAACTTTGATCCTGGAGACTGCCCTGTGGTTTGCAGTGTCCCCTGTGAATCCCCAAGCCAGAGAGTCTCCCATTTGAGAGTCCCCAGGGAAAATGCTGTGATTCATGAGAAGGGCGTCAACCTGTCACCCCCAAATATGTGAAGACTGGGCTCTTTTATCGTCTTGTCACTGACACCTGGGAAGTTTGAGCTGGCAACCATCCGATAGGAGGAGGTAGTAGAAGTCTGGGGCAGAGAGAGGCCAAAAACCCAGGCTGGAAGCATGAGGATACTGGGTTCTGGAACAGGAAAACAGAGGTGGGTGCGATAGACAGAGTGCATAAATGATGGTCTTCTCGACTTTGAAGACTGGCTTCACCAGCCCTGCTCTAAGGGGCAGCTAAGGTAGGAGCCTCCCTGTCCCTCTTCCAGCCCCTGAAAGCCACTGAGCATTTTAAAAAGGAAATGTGCCCCCCCCATACACAACATGCTTTCATGGTGAATTGTACCCTCAAGGAGCAGGGCAGCGTGAATCAGGTACACCTGCTCTCCGTGCTGTTGCCCCAGCCCAGTGGGCTCCAGAGAGACCAGGCCAGGCTTTGGAATGACATATGTCAAGGATGCTTTTTGTGGAGAGGAAGGGTGTCACTTAAAATGTGGCCTCTCTTTTTCATGATGGTTTCTTGGTGGCTTCAGGCCTCAGGTTTGAACATGGGTTGTATCTTATCAAACTGCTAAAACGATGTAAATTTGTTTGCACAACTTGTGTGGCAGTCCAGCCCCCTCTTTGGGTCTTGAGCCCTTTTCAAGAGACAATGGGTGTTACCTTTGGTTTCCAGCCTCGTCATGGATAAAATTGGTAAACCCTGATATCAGGGATACTGCCCCAGACCGGCAGTTTATCAGGATCACCTGGGAACTTGTTAGGACTGCAAATTTGGAGGGGCTCACCCCAGACTGAGTCAGGGTTTGGGATAGTGAGGGTGGGGCCTGGGAATCTGTATTTAAACCAGCCCTCCAGGTGGGCTTCCTTGGTGGCTCAGAATCTGCCTGCAATGAAGGAGACCCGGGTTCGATCCCTGGGTTGCGAAGATCCCCTGAAGAAGGGAAAGGCAACCCATTCCAGTATTCTTGTATGGAAAATCCTGTGGACAGAGGAGCCTGGCAGGCTACGGGGGTCGGGTTCATGGGATCGCAGAGTTGGGCACGACTGAGCTACTTTCACTTTCCAGGTGATTCTGATGCCCTTTCAAGTTTGAGAGCCACTGTTTTATGAAGAAAATTATTCTCATTTAACAGATGAAGAAGATGAAGATCCTCAGAGGGGCTAATCACTTGCCCAGAATCGTGCAGCCAGAAAGTTGGGTGCCAGGACTTAAAACAGGTCTTTCATGAGAAGAACGCTTGTTTTTTTCTTTTGTCTTTTTTGTCCCTCCCTCTCTGTCCTCACTTCTCCATGCTCTGTCCCGGGAGGTTCTCAACTTGGGTTCCTAACTTGGTCGGATATTGACATCATCTGGGGAGCTTTAAAAAATATTGGTGTTAGGCCTCCACCCTAGGAAACGGACTCTCCAGAGTGTGACTTCAGCATCTGTACTTTTTATTCCCTCTTCACAGGCAGCCTTACCGAGATTCCTCTACCATTCCAAATGTTTCTGATGCATGCATTTGTACTAAGGTGTTAGTTACTGGATGTGTTACCTTTCTCAGGATATCTGCATTTGAAAAAAGAACCAAGGACATGAAATAATGAATTGCATAAGCATCCTAGAGAGTGGGAGAGACCAGCTTTTGATCTTCTTTCTCCCACTTGCAGCAGATTTATTGCTCTCACATGTCCTGCTAGGAATCTACCCAGCAGTCTTGGCTGAGATTTCTGAATATGCCTTGTCATTTTGAGAAGACTTTTGGGCTAGAAGAACTCCAGTGGATCATTTTTGAATACCCTTAAGCCATCAAACTTGTCTACAGAGGGCTGAGTTTCCCAAATGAGTAACAGCCAGTCAGTTTCATCCTAACTAGGAAGCAAAACCAAACTTATTCCCCCCAAAATGTGTTGTTTGTTTGTTTTACCATTCAATTATGAATCCTCCCCCATTGGGCCTTTCCAAGTGCCCATTCAAACAAACCCAGCCACAGAAATGGAGGTGGTATGTCTGTAAGTTAGAGCCCTTGCCCAGACTCCAATTCAATCAAATTGCAGGAGACCCTTAGTGTGGTTAATTCTAGGACGTAACAAGATTTTGATGTTGATGCCCCCTTTTAATTTTTTTAATTACATAAACTTGGTTTTAATTGAAGTATAATTGATGTACGATATTATATTGTAAACCTTTGATTTTTACAAATGAAGAAAAATAGAAGCCACCCTAAAATGATTTTTTTTGAACAGCAGCTACATCTCCAGCCTGCTTCCTGCACCTGGTGGGGGACACAGTGCTTCTCCGCCTTCAGGAAACAGCCCACTTGTCAGCAGCTGGGCTCCCAGGAACAAAGGCCTAGGTTCATTACCACAGTATCGACCCTGACACGTTGCACTCAGGCCACCTCCCCCAGAGTTCCTCAATTCACACCCCAAATGAAGCGTAATTGGACCTGGACATCTTTGAAGTCCCCCAAGCAGCTTGCCAGCATTTTGAAATGTCCTTGATTTGCATGGTGAAAACCTGGCTGGAGGTGACTTTTTTTCGTTTCCCTCATCCCACAGTTTTAAAGACAGAATGATTTTAAATGACATTCCCCAGCCAGGGGAGAGCTACCATGGAAGAAATAAAAATTCTCAAAGCCCCAAAATGAAAAGGCAAAAGAAGTCCAAGGTTTTGCTGCATCTCTCACGTGCCCCTTTGCTCGGTTTCTGTCCTGTGAGGGCCGCATACCACACCAGGGTTTCCTCTCAACCTTTTCCCCAGATCCCAGACCTGAAGGGCTGACAAGGATCCAGGAAGCTTGGCTGGGAGTTTCTGCAGGCCAGCAGGTTGCTGTCAGACCTGAAGGAAGAACTTGAGCCCCACCACAGGCCGGTGAGTTGATGAGGGAGGCTGTGTATTGATCAGGGATCATCTATCTTTCATTTCAGCCAAGCCAGGGCCACTCTGCAGGGATCACGTGCTCCCAGAAATCAGCACACCCATGCCTATGTGCCCTGTGGGTCTAAAGCTTGGTGATTTCCTGCAGCCCACGGAGGGGTGTGCCTGGTGGAGTCATGCCTGCTGCGTAGGCCGGCATTTGTCAAGCCCGTGAGGAGTTTGGTGGTCTGCTCTGCTCTGGGCTGTGGCCTGCCCCTGGTTTGCAGCCACCCTTCAACTCCTCTCCTTCTGTGAGCTTTCTCAGGGGTAGCCACCCTCTGAAGCAAATAATCCACTTTCCTCTAGAACTTTCTGTGAGAAAGAAAATATTCTCTTATCTGTGCCGAGATGTGGCTAGTAAAACTGAGGAAGTGAATTTTCAACCTTATGTACTTTAGGGGGGATTTTTTAATGGAAGTACAGTTGATTGACAATATTTCAGGTGTCCAGCAAAGTGATTCATGTCATTTTCTTGAAATAGCCACATATGGCTAATGGCAGCTGTATTGGACAGCACAGGGACAGATGACCAAATAGAACCCAGAGTGGATGCCCTGGTTTGGGGGAGGTGTACGGTATTGACTACCTCAGAAAGATCATCAGAAAAATTTTGATCGAGCAAAGCATAATTTATTAGACCTACTTCAATATGGAAAAGGACCCCTATGACTGAATACTAGTAATGTCTCCCAGCAGGGACGTTGGGGAAGGGTATTGATAGCATTTTAGAGGCCAGACTGGGTGATTTTGAAGTTGGGTCTTTCAAGGCAAGAAACTGACTGGAGTTGGGGAGAGTTTATGACAAAGTAGTTTTGGATCAGGGAGCAGAGCAAGGCAGAGGTCTTGTAGTAAGTCTTGATGAACTAGCTGTTGGTCTTGATAACAAGCTATTTTAGTTGCTTCAGTCTTATCTTCCAGAAGCAAGTATTTCTTAGAGCAGAGAGCTGTTATTTATGCTTGTTCTCAGTACGATTTAAACATGGGGATCAGAAAGCATGCCTGGTCCCAGAATTGTTTAACATAGAGACAGAGAATAACAAATTACCCCTAAATGTAGTCACTTAAAACAATAAACATTTGTTATCTCACAGTCACTGAAGATCAGGAATTTGGGAGCAGCTGAACTGGGCGATCCCGGCTTGGGGACTCCCCATGCGGTAGTAGCCAGGATGTCAGCCGGGGTCACCAATAACCATCTGAAAGATTTACCAGGGCTGGAGGACACACTTTGAAGGCAACTCTTTTGGTTGGCTGGTGAAATGGGGTTGACTGTTGGCAGGAGGGCTCAGTTTCTTGCTGTGTAGACCCCTCTTGTGGGGCTGCTAGAGAATCCTCATGGCTTGGAAGCTCTCTTCCCCTAGAGCAAGTGATCTGAAAGAGAGCCAGACAGAACCCACAGTGTCTTTTATGACCTAGCCTCAGAAATCTCACTTAATCATTTCTAAGATATCCTATTGGTTAGACTGGGCAGCCTTGTTCAACATGGGAGGTGACCATGTAAGGGAGTTAATATTTGGGGTGAGACTCACAAGGAGAGGGAATGATGTGGTTTCAGTTCTCAGTGGTAAGTAGGGGGAGGGGGCCCTGGTACAAGAGGGTGCCGAGTTTCCTGGGTTTCAGAGCAGAGATACAGCTGCAGCAGGTCTGGCTGGAGATGTTGGGGAAGGTCAACCCACTGGCTGACCCAACCTTCCACTCACCTTCTGGTATGTTGTTCCAGTTACCATCGCTATGTAACAGATAACTCCAAAATTTAGTGACTTCAAATAAGCATTTTATTATGCTCATGGACTCAAGGGCTCAGAAATTCAGAGATGGGGGATGGCTTGTCTGTGCTCCACAAGGTCGGACCTCAGCAGGAAGGACTCAGAGCCCAGCCATGAGAGTTGGAGGTTGAAGTCATCTTCAGGTTCCATCATTGACATATCTGGGGCCTGGGCTTGGGGGGGTGCAGCTCAAAGGCTTGGATGCTGGATGGAGAGCCCGCAGGTGGCCTCTGTATGTAGCTTGGGCTTCCTCACAGCATGGTGGCCTCAGCATGATGGGACTTCTTAGGTGGTGGCTCAAGGCTCCAAGTGTGATTGTTAACTAGCAAATAAGGTGGAAGCTGCGTGGGCTTTCAGGACTCAGCCTTGGGAGTTACCTGGCATCACGTCCATGTACAGTGGAAGTATTGATTGAAGCCATCACCAGCCTGCCCAGACTCAAGGGAAGGGGGCACAGACCCAGTTTCTCAATGAGAAATGTCAATGTCACATTGTAGAAGAGCATGTGGGATGGGTGACATTGTTACAGCCATTCTTGGAAAATGCAGTCTGCTGTGCACATCAGCTTCCCAAGGCTTTCTACTTTGATGAGTGGGAGCAGTGGGGGCTGGGGAAATGTGGGACCTGGGTACCCCCCACAGGCATCTTTGTTAGATAGTGCTTGTTCCTTCCTGATCATAGGTCACTGATCCAAGTCTGAGCTGAGTGGGACACACGAGGAAGAAGACATGAGCCCAGGAGAGGGGGTTCTCCACACAGGTCCTTAGAACAATGTCCCAGACTAAGGGGCCAGAGACAGCCCCACAACATATTATGTGGCCTTGGATAAGTGGCTTATTTCTGAATTGGGAATAATAAGCCCTACACTGGGATCACTGTGGGAGCAGGTTAGATAATGTGTGCAGTGCATAGTAGGATGCCTGACACATAGTGGGTATTCACATAGATGGGAGCTGTTATAAGGTAGCTTCCCTGGTGGCTCAGACAGTAAAGAATCTGCCTGCAATTCAGAAGACCCATGTTCGACCCCTGGGCCAGGAAGATCCCCTGCAGAGTGAATGGCTACCCACCCCAGTATTCTTGCCTGGAAAATTCCATGGACAGAGGAGCCTGGTGGGTTATAATGATATATATTATTTTCCCACCCGAGTTCAATCATCTGTGCCACAGTATTAGTTATAGATAGTGAGGTAACAAATCACCCTAAAACTTAGTACAACATAAGTCATTTTTTTCCACTCTCTTGGTTTCTCTGGTGCAGAAATCAAATCTGAGGCTTGGCTGGGTGGTTGTGGCCCAGCATCTCTCTGAAGGTTGCCCTTAGAGGTGGCCAAGGCTGCAGTTGTCTGAAGGCTCCGCTGGGCCCACAGCATCCACTTCCAAGGTGGTTCACTCCTGTGGCTGGTGAGTTGGTTCTGGCCGCAGGCTGGGGGCCTCAGTTCTCTCCACACGTGCCCTCCACAGAGCATCCTCGTGCCATGCTGTCTGACATCCCCTAGGGCGGGTTTCTCCAGGAGGGCAGAATCTGGGTCTGCCTTGGCCTTTGCTATATCTCCAGAGCTTGGCCTGGCTCAGAGCATGCTGGAAGAGTTTGAAAGACTGAGAACTGCCTTAGCTATTCTTCCGCAAGGTCTTTGCATGCCTCCGCCTAGCTCAACAGTGGGCTCAAGGTCTCAAAGAGAATCCCAAGGTTGTGGAAAGGTAAAATGCAGGAGAGACAGCTGCTAAGACTCAGGGCCTAGCTATGCCTCCTTACCAGAAACTGTCCTCCCAGAGCTTGACCTTGGGCTTCTGAGTGCGTTCTAAGGGAGTTTACAATCATGGAAACCCAGATAACTTTTCTACCTGGCCGAGAGCTGTGCAAGCCCTGAGAGAGAGAAGAAAGTGCGTGGGAAGGAGCTCACATCCCACTGAGAGTAACCAAGGGGTTGGGGGTTCCAGCTGCACCAAAATGTCAGAGTTGCTGTCTGGCTTAAGTAGCAGATGCAAAGACCCTGAAGTACAGAAGCTGGTTCTGGGGCATCTGAGCAGGAGGGCTGGGCTGTGAGGGCAGGGCCAGAGGAGGCCAGAAGTCAGGGTGAAAGCAGAGCAGTGGGGTAACAGAGGCAGCCACGAGGAAGAACAGGGGTCTTGGGTGGGAAGAATGAAGCAGGGAGTCTGCAGGGTTCTGGACAAAAGTCAAGAGGAGGACTTCCCTGGTAGTGTAGTAGATAAGAATCCACCTGCCAATGCAGGGGACTCGGGTTCGATCCCTGGTCCAGGAAGATCCCACATGCTGCAGAGCAACTAAGCCCATGCACCTCAACTACTGAAGCCTGCATGCAACAAGAGAAGCCACTGCAGTGAGAATCCCATGTACCACAGTTAGAGAGTATCCCCCGCTCACCGCAACTAGAGAAGACCATGTGCAGCAAGGAAGATTCAGCACAGCCAAAAATAAATAAATAAACAGGTAAATATGTAAATAAATATTTTGAAAAGTAAATTATTAAAAAAGTCAAGGGGATCTGAACCAAGGCAGCAGCTCTGGGAACAGAATGTAAGGAAAGGGGAGAGGCGGGTTCCAGAGATATTTAGAGGTAAACTTGACCGGATTAGATGGCCAGGTTGGGTTAGAAAGAAGGAGGTGGGGACAGTGCTTGAATGGTTTTCCCTCTGAATGTTCTTTCCCTTTCATGTTCAGAAGCAGCAGTGCTGTAAGGAGGCTTAAGGTGTTTGCTCAGTGTTCTGGGACCAGAAAGAGAACCTGGGCCGTGGCAGAGTATGACGTCATTCACAAGGGAGGAAGGGTTTGGCTGCAGAGCCCCACTGCTGCTCATCTCCCCTGCGACCTGCCGGCTCGATGTGCGAGCTCCCAAGCCCTCATACATATATCACTATCTCATTTAATTGTCCAGGCAAAAGTTGTTATTCCCATTCTACAGGTGGAACAACTGAGGCTTCTAGGCTCAGAGAGGTGTGATATCTCTTCTAAGGTCAACGAGGTGGCAGAGCCAGGTCTGGACCCCAGCCGAGTCTTCTCTCCAACACACTTCCCTGTTTTCTTTTCTCAGCTCCCTTGACAGCCATTTATATTGAGTCAAGTTCATGAGGATTTACAGAGTTCCTCCAGGGCCTCTGTGAGGTGGGGAGGTATGACAGATTATGGTGGGGGGGATCCTGACAGGCTTGCTAGAAGTGTGGGTGTATGGTACGGTGGGACAGAGAGATCAGAGCCCTCAATCAGAAAGGGGTCCCTGAAGGTAGGCTGGTGTGGCTGGGGCCACCTTCAAGACGTCCATGAGGATGACCATGACCTTGGGCAAAGACCCATCAAGGCAGGTGTCAAGGTCACAGAAATCTTGATAACAGGACTCTTTGTTTTTTGTTTTTAATTTATTTTAATTGGAGGCTAATTACTTTACAATATTGTGGTGGTTTTTGCCATACATTCACATGAATCAGCCATGGGTGTACATGTGTTCCCCATCCTGACCCTCCCTCCCACCTCCCTCCCCATCCCATCCCTCAGGGTCATCCCAGTGCACCAGCCCAACAGGGCTCTGTGCTATCTCCCACTTCTGATGCCAGATGTTTAGGAACTTGACCCCCTTTCCTGGCTTTGTTTTATTTACTGTCCCCTCCCAACACCCTGCTGTGTCCGTCTTTGCTGGTTCCCTTTCCCTGGAGTGGGTGGCCGGGGTAGTACCACCACCCAGAAGGGAGCTACGAATTCCATCCCCTTAATTCCCTCCCCAGCTTCCTTGGAGCCGAAACACCTAAATGCTTTCTGCGACAAGCTCTCTAAATGATTGGAACTTTCTCCCAAATCAGCACTTTTTCATGCTACATTAGCATTTATTGGTTTGATATTTACATTTGGCAAAGGAGCACCCAGTCCCTGGGTCCCCAGGAGCACACACCGTCAACTGAAACAGAAATCTAATTGCTGCTCACATTGCCCCCTCCCCCGCCCCCATCTGCCACCTGCCTTGTCCTCTCCGCCGCACCCACCCCCACCCCCCGGCCAACCCAGTCCATAAAAAACTCAGCAGGATTATCTTTGCAGACCAAAAGGTCTGCTGATAAACAGGGGCCCTATCCAGAGGAGAGAGGGGCTCCCCTGACAAAAGGGCAGGGAGGGACCATCTGAATGCGTATTGCAATGTATCTATGTCGTAGTAGCTTCTCCATTGGATTTTAACTTCCTTGAAGGCAGAGATCTGTTTTTCATTGTTTGAATTTCTCCCTGTTTCTCTCCAGGGTGAAGAAGCAAGCTCTGCCCACTGTAGATTCTCCAGGAACATTTGTCTACTGTGGAATGAATCAGAAGTCGCGCCCTCCCTCTGACAGCTGCAGGGGGAGAGGGTGGAGGAATCATCCAGGGAATGTGAGGGCAGTGGGGGCCATGTGGTAAGGAGGAAAGTTCTCCCTTGTCCCTTTCGAAGGCCCCTGGGGATGTGGCCGAGGAGCCCAGCCCTGCGAAGTTGTGGTGGAGGAAGGAAGCTGTGTGGTAATGTGGTTAGAGCTCGGCAAACCCGGCTCCAAAAGCCAGCGCTGTTATGTGACTGGTGTGCACCTCAGTTTCCTCTTGAGTAAAACTGGAATGACTTCCGGGATGGTTATGGGGATTAAGGGAGATCAGGTGAGTGACAGCCCAAGCACAGCGTGGGTTTAGGAGATGGCTGTTCCTGGGGTTGATTCCGATCTGTGCTCTTGCGGGAGTGGAGCCCTAAGTATATAAATCATTAACTCCTCACAGGTATATTTGCTATGCCCTGGGGTTTTCAAGGGGTGGGCTCTCCCAGCAACCCTAGAGCCTTGCTACTCAGAGGGCTCGTGGACCGGAAGCAGCCTCCCCTGAGGGCCTATCAGGACCCCCTCAGATGCTCCCCAGACCTGCTGAATCAGAATTCGTATATTAAGATTACCCCAGGCGAGTCATATGTACACTGAAGTTTGAGAAGCACTTTAGAAACTCCTTGTGAAGTCTGCAATGTAGAAATGACTATTCTCATTCTGAGAATGAGAACACTTCCTCAGAATCTGAGAACTGAAGGCTTCCTTTGCCGGAGCCCACAAGGTCTTCTAGGAAGAGGTCTGGTGACTCCTATGGGTCCTAAATAACTTTCCTACCCTTGACTGTTCCTGAAGGACCAGCATGTTTTAGGCCAGGGTGGAGATGAGCAAGGCCAGGGCCAGGGACTCATCTGCCGATAGCCATGATAGCCATGAAGGGGGCCGGGATGGCTACCTGCTGTCGAAGGGCTGTATGGACTCCACCCTGAGGAGTAATGAGGTCTTGGCCCTGGGGCTTGAGTTCTGATGACAAAGAGGCCAGGAAAAAAATGTCCCGTCAATTCATACCTGCATTCTTGTGTTAAAGTGGAATTTTCCAAAGGTGAAAACACTTGACTCACATGCAAATATAAAATGACCACATGTCAAAGATTTAATTTAACTCATTCCATAATGAGGAAACGTCTAAGATGTTAAATCCGGTTACAGTGAGAATGTGAGGAGCTCGGTATTTATAGGCAATTTAATAGAAGAATCTTAGGGTGAGACAGCTAGGTTAGAAATTATTTGCATCTCTACCAGACAAAAATCTGAAAGTTAACCAACCTCTGCCGCTATGGGATTGTAAAATAGCCCAGTCAATAGGAAATCAATCAAAGGTGCCAGCCCTGCACGGTGCAGCAAGAACACCCAATAATCTCTTTCGCCTATTTCCAATTTTGGATAATTTTTTCTGACACTACCCTCGGTGAGTCCTTGAGAATCCGGAAATTGCTCTTGCCTGAGAATTATCCTCAGAATGGAATGTGGGTCTTGGAAGGAAAGGAGGAATAAAAGATGAGCAAGCCCATCTTCTGAAAGATGGTGAGTGTGCTTTCCCGGTCACCTTTCCTCTGTCCCGCAAGGTACTGTGCGACTGCCCTCAGAGGGCGTGAGCTGGCATTGTGATAGAGAAAGTGACTATTCACGGAAAGGACACCGTATAGCCTGCTCCTGACTCCCATTCCCTTTAACCTTGGCCGCTGTACAGAGGGGGATGATGTATCCACAAACATATGCAGCCTTGTCCAAAATATTTTCCCCTCCTGTATAGTTCTTGCCAATATTGTTAATCTGTGGGTTGACTTCAGACCAAAATAAATCTCCCAGCCCTGGCCACCAGCTAGCTAATTTTACTTTGTAACCAGGGAATAGAAAGTACGGGCCCTTGGCCGACCATTCTGTGTTTATTTGGCTTTCTCTCTGCTGCAGTTTAAAAATCACATTTGGAAAAGTGGACCCTCTGTGCATAAGAACAGCCACAGAGAGAAACAACAACAAAGACAAACGGGTTGAAAAAGGCAAGTCCTTCCATTCCCCTCCACGTTTGTCTCTCATCTCAGGATTCCGATCATCCCCACTGGCCTTTTCTGCGATGTCTAGAGTTGTAAAATGGGCCCCAAAGCAGAAGAACACATGGCCATTCGGTGAAGATTTTCTACTGAATATCTCCTGGGTTCTCCTGGAGCAGTTAGAGGAAGGAAGTGGGTAGAAGTTTACCATGTCTGCCCTTGGAGGGACCTTGGAGGGCATCTATTTGGTCCAATCCAGCCCACTGAAGGGCAGGATTTCCTAGCAGTTGAGAGCACAGAATTAGAGCCAGACAGCCCTGGCTTGAACTAGCTCTCCACCACTTCCTCGCTGTGTGGCCTTGAATGAGTTTACTAACCTCTGCCTCAGTTTCCTCATCTGTCAAATGGGGATGGTGATCATCATACCTACCTCAGAAGATTGTAGCAAGGACGAAATGAATTAACATGTAAAGAAAGCATCAGGAAGAGCACGAAGCATCCAATAAGCATTTGATAAGAGAAGGAAATCAGGCTCAGAGGAGAAGCAACCTCCCCAGGGTCACTTGGGGAGTTGCCAAACTGAGCTGGACTCAGTGAAAAAGAGGAGAGGTTACTGCCTCTTGGAAATTCTGACTAATAGCTGTTTCTCTGCCTGTGTTACATCATCCTCACTCAACACTTGGCGAGACCTCACGTGGAAGTCAGGGTGCCACGTTCCAGTCCAGGCACGCTGCTCACCCATGGTGGCCCTCCTAGCTAATGAGCTTGGGGCTGGAGGGTCTCTGGGGTTCCTGTTGGCACTAACATCTTATAATAATTTGAAATTAGGGTCTGTACCTTCCATTTGAGTCAAGTCTTTTTCTGCAACATTCTTTTTACTGTTTTTTTTTCTCTATTTCCCTCTGACATTTTGTCCAACTGTATCCTATGCACATCAACATCTGGGTTTCCTTTTGGCCCTCCCACTCTACGCCTTCCACGTTGGCCCCTCTCCCCTTCCCCTCTGCTAGGGCAATCATGGGCTCCCACTGGCCCACACCTAGCCCTCAGTTGCCAGGTTCAAGTTGATTAGACAGTCTTGGAGCTACCTTGAAAGTTACTATGTAGGCGCCTTGAAAGTAGGAACTGGATTTCTTCCTTTCATGACCCACTTTAAGAGTCTAATAGAGTGTCCTTGGCAGAGTGGCTTATCCATTATGGTTTGTTGACTGGTTCCAAAATGAGTTGGGGATATTGGATGAAATCTTGTATTATCAAGGCTTCCTCTGGTGCATTTAGTACAGCTTTCATAGATGGAATGGGTATCTTAGAACAATTAAAATGTCAAACTTGAGAATTTCAGGCTGCAACATGGTAATGTTAGATATTTCCTTTGTTGCCTTTCTCCCCCACCCTATTCCATATCCCCTTTCCCTAAAATACAAGTCTGAATCAAATGTTAGGTTGCCACCTGTTGGTGCAGTGAGGCATTGCAGCATAGCTCTATAAGATGTTGTAAATGCCTGGAGGGAAGTGAACAGAGATTGAATTTCTGGGAGGTGAATCTGTAGAGTCAGGTGTGGCCCAGAGAAACACCTTTAGGATTAGGTTGACCCAAAGGGAGGGGTGAGGGCTAATAGCAGAGGGGAATCTTGGAGTAAGAGAGACACTCCAGGGGCTGTAGAGGGAAAAGTAATCAGTTATTTGGAGACACTAACTTTTGTAATACCTAATATTGCTAATGTATATTTAGTAAAGCTCTGTATACCACTGGGCTGACTACCAATAATCCTGCCTTTCTCAAACCTTTGCCCTTTGTCAATATTGTTGGAGCCCAATTTAAAACTCCACTAAAGAGCAAAGAAAAATGAGATTTCATTATATATATGGTTGGGATGGGTTGCACTTTTAAAAGATGCCTGCAACAATATCCCACATGTTTTTCTGCAGTGTGACCCACCATGCCTCCATCAGGTAGAGAGGTCTGTTTCTGTACCGCTTTGAACCCAGCTGGGTCCTGTGCCTGCTTTGATTGATAGAATGAGGTGGATTCAGCTTTCGGACAATGAGTCCCTGACATCCTAGAGCAGTACTATTTCAGTTCACATCTGCTGCTTCTGATCAACGGAGAAGGCAATGGCACCCCACTCCAGTATTCTTGCCTGGAAAATCCCATGGACGGAGGAGCCTGGTAGGCTCCAGTCCATGGGGTCGCTAAGAGTCTGACACGACTGAGCGACTTCACTTTCACTTTTCACTTTCATGCATTGGAGAAGGAAATTGCAACCCATTCCAGTGTTCTTGCCTGGAGAATCCCAGGGACGGGGGAGCCTGGTGGGCTGCAGTCTATGGGGTCGCACAGAGTCGGACACGACTGAGGTGACTTAGCAGCAGCAGCTTCTGATCCATACACTGTCTTGTACTTCTTGAGAGGGAGAGAGAGCACACTTCCTGCCAGGTGTCCCCTTGTGTCCTCCTCTGTGTAACTGTGGGGTTCAGTGTCTCTCACACATTCTAGCATGGTGCTTGGTGCCTTATTTGCAGGCCATGAGATAGAACCCATGCTCTTGCCTCCAGAAGGTCTTGTGGGTGGAATTGTGCATTAGACAGCAAGAGTCCACCCACACATTTTCTTTTCATCAACTTTAGCGATAATTTACACATAATAAAATACACCCATTTTAAGTATACAGATTGATGAGCTTTGACAAACATAGCCCATGTGACCACCACCCACGTAACCACTACCATAATCAAAGTGAAGTCACTCAGTCATGTCCAACTCTTAGTGATCCTATGGACTGTAGCCTACCAGGCTCCTCTGTCCATGGGATTTTCCAGGCAAGAGTACTGGAGTGGGTTGCCATTTCCTTCTCCAGGGGATCTTCCCGACCCAGGGTTTGAACCCGGGTCTCCCACATTGTAGGCAAATGCTTTACTGTCTGAGCCACCAGGGAAGTCCCATAATCAAAGTCTAGAACATTTTCATCACCCCAGAGTTTCCTCATGCCCCCTTTGCAGTCAATCCCCTCCTCCCACCCCCCAGCCAAGCCCTGATTTGCTTTGCCCATAGAGATCAATTTTTGTCTTTTCTGGTGTTTCATATAAATGTAATCATATAGGATGCCCTCTTATGTGACTTGTACTTATGTGACTACATAATATTTTGTTCAGCATGTTTTAGAGGTTCATTTATGTTGTGTGTACCTATAGTTAATTCCTTTTTATTGCTGAGTAGTCTATCTTTGTGTGGATATATCACAATCTGTCTATTCTTCTATTGATGGACATTTGGGTCAGTTATAAGTAAAAGTGCTATGAATGTTCATCTACAAGGATTTGTGATCATATGTTTTCCTTTCTTCTAGGTGAATATCTAAGAGTGCTAATACAGGTTTATATGACAAGTGTATATTTCACTTTATAAGAAATTGACAAATTGTTTTACATGCCCACCAGCAAAGTATGAGAATTCTGGTTGCTCCATATTTTTATCAGCACTCAACATTGTCAGTCTTTTTGCTTGTATCATCCCTGGTGAGTGTAATGGCACCTCATTTGCCCATAGGTTTTTGTTTCTTACTTTAAAAAAAATTAATTTATTTTTAATTGCCCACAGGTTTTTAATTGTGTCCTCCATTAGAAAGTGAGCAGGAACTTGGTTTTTCACTGCTCCATCCCCTAGCACTTGGAATGGTGCCAACACCTGGAACAGCCCCCACTACATGGAATAGCACACAATAAATATTTTTGGAATGGATAAATTCATGTCTCTTTCAGTTTTTGTGTTTCCTTAAGATTGATTTCTGTAGGGGATATTGAGCAAAGGGAGTTTATACACTTACAGTTGTGAAAGATACTGGCAAATTGCTTTACAAAAAATACTGAACCAGTTTACCCTCCCACCAACTTGAGCTGCTGTCAATTGTTTCCATTTTTTTTTTTTTGGCCAGGGGGACAGTTAAAAAATGGTATTTCATTTTGATTTTAATTTTGTATATTACTCATCACTGGGTGAAATTGAGCATCTTTTCATATATTTTCGGGTCTTATGTACTTCTTCATCTGTGATTTGTGTTCCTATACTTTGCTTTTTTTAATTGAACTATTTTTTTCTAATTTGTAGAAACTCTTTGTTTATCTGAGATAGTACCATTTTGCTGGTTATGTATGTTGCAAACATTTTGTGGAGTTACAAGCAGAATGGTTCAATGATGACTCCTGGAATTCTTCTGCTGTTGCTTGCTCAGGCTGAGGATCTCTGCCCTTCCCCCAGTGGGAGTGGCTGTGACTGAACCCAAGTTTGCTTTGGGCTGAGGGCTCCCCTTCCTCCCATGCATACCTCCAAGTCTTGACTGTTCCCTGTATGTAAAACCTCTTCAAGCTTACAGAATTAAAACGCAGCATCCAGAGTGGACTGATGAGAACACAGGGTCCGTGTACCTCATCTTGCTGAGCGTTTACTTGAAAAATTTCCCAATAAAACGTGCTCTTCATATCCTTTCCATGTGGCATTGTGGTGTTTGCCTTCGCCTTCTTCTCCACAATTTTTCTCCCAGTGTATCATTTATCTTAGACATTGTTCATGATGTCTTCTTTTCATATGCAAGGTTTTACTTCTACATCATCAAATCTGTCAATCTTCTCCATGACTTCTGGATTTCATGACTTGCCTAGGAAATGTTTTCTTACCCCAATCATGTAAAAAATTAGTTTCTGTTTTCTTCTAGTTCTTTCATAGGTTTTTAATATATCGCTCCTTATCTACCTGGAAGACATTTTTGGTTGTGGAGATGCCCACCTCCCAGGGGTCAACAGCAGGGTTTCTGTCCTCAGAGCTGCTCTTGGAGTAGGTTACTGTGCTATATTAGTTTTCTATTGCTGTGTAACAAGTTACACCAAAACTTAGTGGCTTAAAACAACAGCAGATCTTAATCACCTCACCATTTCTGTGGGTCAAGAATTTAGGAGCAGCTTAGCTCCATGGTCTGGCTCAAGATTCTCATGAGGTTGTAGTCAAGATGTTGGCTGGGGCCACAGTCAACTGAAGGCTTGACTGGGACTGAGGGATCCACTTCCAGGATGGCCCACTTATATGGATATTGGCAGGAGGCCTCAGTTCCTCACTGTATGGACATCTCCATAGGACTCTCTGTAAAGTGTCCTCACAACACGGTAGCTGGCTTGCCCCAGATAGGTTGATCAACAGAGAGCAGAGTGCAAGCCACAGTATTTTTTTTTAATATTTATTTTTGGCTGTGCTGGATCTTCATTGCTGCATGGGCTTTTCTCTAGTTGTGGTGAGTGAGGGCTACTCTCTAGTTGCAATGCTTGGCTTCTCATCGCAGTGGCTTCTCTCGTTGTGCAGCACTGGCTGTAGAGCATGAGGGCTTCAGTAGCTGCGGCTCCCAGGCTCTAGAACACAGGTCCAGTAGTTGTGGCACACAGGCTTAGTTGCTCCACGGCATGTGGGATCTTCCCAGAGCAGGGATTGAACTCCAGCCTCCTGCATTGGCAGGCGGACTCTTTACCGCTCAGCCACCAGGGAAGCCCAAGCCACCGTATTTTTGATCTAGCCTCAGAAATCACACTCTGTCGTTGCCTACAAGATCCTATTGATCAAGGAAGGAATAGACAGGGATGTGAGTAATGGGAGGTGGGGCTCTGGGGAGGCCACCCTAGAGGTGAGCTACCACATGCACTATAGTCAACATTTTTGGCTGTCTGGTCCCTGGCCCTGTGAATGAGGGTCCTGTGGGTCCAAAGTATACTCGAGAAAGTGCAGAGCTGGGAAAGTCAAGAGTGGTCCAGTAGTTAGGACTTTACGCTTACACTGCTAGCACCAGGTTTCGATCCCTGGTCATGGAACTAAGATTCCACAAGCCGGGCTGCATGGCTGGAAAAAAAAAAAAAACCAGTGAAGACCTATTAATATCAAAGTCAGACAACTACTCTAAATGTCTGAAAAGCAAAATGGAAATTCTGTCTATGAACACAGGGGTCCCAAAGACTCTTAATTTTGCTGTTTTAGAATTCAGGAGAAAGACAGACCATTCAGAGAGAATCAAACGGAGTGACAGGGCGAGAGCATGACCTCGTCTGCATTCCTGCAAGCTCTCACTGGCCCTTGCTAGTTATGTTGGTCAAAGTCCAATCAAGCATACAGGAACTATTCTAGGTGTTTGGAGCAGTTGGAACTTAATGCATAAAATTGTTTACACATGTGATGGAAAACGGAGAAGAGGGGGTAACGCCGAGATAAGCGCATGCAAGAAGCGTCTGCTGGCCCTGAAGCTGGAGGGATGCAGGAAGACTTGGACCAATGGGTCCCGGAAGTGGGCTCGGGGCAGACGCTGGAGCTGTGGTGGTTCTACCCTCTGGGATCTGCAGCCACAGAGGAACTCCAGCTCCTGAAGCAGAGAACAAGGAGAAGCAATACCCTGAATTGTCCCTTCCTCCTGTCCTGCAGTGTCCTTCCAGTGCCTTCCATGGACTCCAGGAATCACACAGGCAAAACCAAGCTGAGAAAAGGGAGGAGTAGGGAGGAAAGTGAGGGCATGAGACTCGGGACTGACACATTGGTGTCAGGTGTGTGGCAGATTTTATTTCCCCCCAAAATGCCCACAACAATATTTCTGGTCCTACAGCTTTTTCTAGAACCATGACACCCTCCCAACAACAGGTGGAGTCTGAGTCCCCCTCCTCCATCCTGGGTGGAACTTTGTAATTAACTCCATGAACAGAAGGAGTCACAGGTGATGCTCACTGACTGCTGGGGCTGGGTCATGAAAGGTGATACAGCTTCCCACCTGGGATGCTCTCTCTTCCAACCCAGCAGCTGAGCTGTAAAGCAAGTCTAAACCAGCCCAAGCGAGAGGCTGTACAGGGAGGCTCATGGGGAGAGAAATTGACACCCCAGCTGATAACCCACATCATCCCTCAGCGCCCCCCACCTCCCCAAGTCTCCGAGCCTTCCAGTTGAGGTCCAGACATCGCGGAGAAGAGGCAAGTTGTCCCCGCTGTCTGAATTCCTGACCTGCAGTATCTGTGAGCATAATTATTATTATTTTTTTACGTTACTGAGTCTCAGGAAAATTCATTCTGCAGTGTATTATAACTGGGACAGCTGGGGTGAGGGGCAGGAGGCATTTGGGTACATCTTTGGAGCTCCAGGGCAGTATCAGCCTCCTCTCAGATCTTCTGTTTTGGGGCGAATCCCAGCCAATAATTGGAATTGGTTTGCAGGTATGTGGCACCTGGTCTCACTATCCTGCAAGTTCTTATAACTTTGTTTTTGTACCCGTTCCCTTGGAGAATTCATGAGTTCATTTTATGCGAATTTATTGAGGGCCTAAGCTGTGCTGGGCAATGGCTAGACTCTGGAAAACAAAACAAGCACAGTTCCTAACTTCAGCTGGAAAACAAATTGCCTTATAAGTAAATGCATAATTACAAATTGAGATAAATGCTCTGGAGGAAAAATGTTGGAGGCAGAACGTAACGGGGCTTAGATTTTGTATGGGGTGTTGACAAAACCTCTCGCAGGAAGTGAGCTCTCCCCATCTCTCTATCCCAGCCCCCACCTTCTCCCCTTTGCTCTCCAATGCTTATTTCTTCCAAGCCATGAAAGCTTTTATGATACACTTTTAAAGCTCAGGGAACCCTACTCAATGCTGTGTGGTGACCTAACTGGCAAGAGAATCCAAAACAGAGCAGATACATGGATACATATAGCTGATTCACTTTGCTGCACAGCAGAAACTGACACAACGTTGTAAAGCAACTATTACATACTCCAATAAAATCTAATTTTAAAAAAAGTTAGCCAAAACAGGATTTCCTACCGAAAAGGCTAGCCGGAAACACGTATACTTAGAAGCATTTACTCATAAAGAAACCAAAATCACTGGGGTTGTTTTTTTTCTGGGTGACACATGAAAACTAGGACTCTCTCCCTCAAAGAGTACCCAGACAGTGCCAACACATCCAATTTGTCATCGAGTTTTAGGAGAGTGGCTGACCGGTATGTGCGGCCACTCTCAGCTGTAGTGTTTTCTTGAAGGGCGACAGAGGATGAGATGGTTGGATGGGATCACCGACTCAATGGACATGAGTTTGAGCAAGCTTCGGGAGTTGGTAATGGACAGGGAAGCCTGGCATGCTGCAGTCCATGAGGTCACAAAGAGTCGGACGCAACTGAACTGAATTGAATGAAGCTCAAGCATAGTGAGACCTCTCCGGGGAAAGAGAAGAAGGGGGTGCTTTGGGGAGGCAGGGGATCTGCACATGGAAAACCCCGGGGCACAGGGACTGGCTTGCCGGCTGGGGGCAAGAATGAGGAGCAGGTCAGGTCCCCTCACAGCCACTGTGGTGTGCTCCATGTCTGTCCCTGCATAGAGAGATGGGCCTGAACTGCTATTTCCAGCAGGCTCCATGGAGAAAGGGGCAGCTCTGAGACCATCCCCAAGGCTCTTATTTTCCCTATGACTGGAGAAGGAGAGGTTCCTTCGGAGATGGGGCTAGGTCTTTCCATCTGCTGCCTTTTCACAGGGCTGTCCTGCCTGTGGTGGCATCCATGTGGTCCATCAGCAGTAAACTCATACACAGCCTCTCGTATGTGGTTCCCTGTGGACTTGAGAGCAGACATGGGTGGATGACTTCATCCCCTCCACCACTAGCGGTGCCTGCATCCACACAGCCTGATTCACCAGCCCCAGAAGATATGCTCATTCAAGATCCCTTGCAGGGACCAGGGTGGTCCTTAAACAACACACAGCCAGACTTCAGAGCCCTAGCCCTGCTTCATGATACTATGAGGGCTCCCACAGCAGACAGGAAGATCTACCTCCTGGGCCTCGATAGTGGCTCACTCCATCTGGGTCTGCTCTCAGCTCTGATTATTCCTGCTCAAGATAACAGAGGCCAGATGTACAAAGGGGTGATCATTGTGGACATGCCCACCCCTATCTCTTGTTAGTGGCCAGGACAGGAATACACACAAAAGCCCACATTCTGTGTCTAAATAACTAAAAATTAAAATCAAGCTTTCCAAAGTTTGTTGACAAATATAACTTCACAGTGATGGGAAAGGTCAGGTGTGAATTTCAGTCTTGGATTCTGCAGCATCTGGCACTGGAGCACCGATGACTCCTAACCACCACCACCACCCCACCACCCTACCCATTTCCATCCCACCCTGGAAAGGGCCTGCTGTATGCATATGCTCACCCTCTAGCCCACCGGTCCAGTGCTGCCCATTTTCTGCCCTCCCCAAATTCTCCCTGCACACATTCACCTCTGGGCCACCTAAGGGTATGGAGAAAGAGTGATGTGTGCCCTTGGGAGGACAGACGAGGGGATGAGGTCTGGGCAGTCCCTGGTAGTGAACTTAGGGCTGTCTGGGGGGGAATTCTGGGCTCCCAAGATCCCAGAGCATGCCTAGAGGGGAGAAGAGGCTCCAAGTGGGTGTCCCCTTGGTCTGATGGATACCTTGCTCCATGGGCAGAGATATGGCCAGAGCAGGGCCCTCTAGAGCGTGGGACCCAGATCGGGGGCCGTGATTGCCCAGTTCTAATGATACTTCTTATCCTAGAGAACAGACCAAGTCATGCTGGGTAGAATTGCTCTGTGTCCTTTGAGCTGTCACTCATTTCTTTTCTGTCTTCCTGTGCAGCTACTAGGAACCTTCATTTGGGCTATTCACCGGCTTGGCACCCATCCTTCCAAGGCTGCTGTTTGAACTATTTCACCCCCATTTAGGACAGGCGATGAGCAATCAGAGCAGATGCCTGCCCAGTGCTGAAGCGGAGTTCTAGAGGCCTTCTCCTGGGCTAGGTATTGGCCCTTCTGTTGCTAGGTGACAGGGAGATAGAGGAGGGGTAAGGGCCACAAGAAGGGACATTGGGGACAAGGCTTGGGAAAGGGGCCATTTATCATCAGTATGGACATATTTTACTATTTTAACCACAGTGCTGCTGTGCTCGTGAATATCAGCTCTGCCTTCTCCCCATCTTCCTTTGATGTTATTAGGGGCAGCATTCTCTGCAGCTAAAAGATTATATTCCCAGCTTTGCTTGAAGCTTAGAGATGGCTCATAATATATATAAGGGCAAGTTTTCAAAGGGCTCTTTTGACTGAGAAGAGTCCTCTTTGCCCCTTGCCCTTCTCCTTCTTTCTATACCTCTCCTGCCTGCGATGATGATGGCTGGAGCTGCAGCAGCCATCTTGTGACCTTGAGAATAGACGCCCCGTGCTGAAGAAAGTAAAGCAGAAACATAGAAGAAACTTGGGACCCTGATGACTATGAAACTGCCACACCAGCTCTAGACTGCCCACTGCTGGACTCTTTTTATGAGAGGATAAACTCCAAATTTGTAAGACTCTGTAGTTAAGTTTCTGTTATTAGCATTTAAATTTGATTGCTAATTCATTTGAGTTCCAGTCCTCAAGGCCCATCTCTCCAGGTCAGGGATATGGCCGGAAGAAGAATCCATTTGGCATGTGTGTTCCATGGGCTAGATGTATTTTGTCAGCTAATCCTTAAAACCTTTCTGGCAACTGGTGTTACTTTCCTCACTTTGACAGTTGAAAAAACTGGTCTGAGAGGTTATGTGGCTTGATTGGTGGCAGAACTAGTGCCAAGGCCTGGGTCTTGCACCATCTCCACCACGCTTATCATCTATACAGGCAGGACTGGGGTCTCTGGGGACAGTGCCTAGGAGGTCCTCTGAGGCTGGGCAGTGTGGGGATGGCCTTTGCAGATCAAATAGCACCTGGCACTCAGACAGGCATCTGTCTGCCCAGGAAAGTGGTGGTGTTTGTGTGAAAGGAGACTAAAAATCTCCTGTCTTTCTCTGTTATTATTCTTGAAAGAAAAGCTCAGAAAATCTCAGTGGAGCTATGAAATAGAGGGTAGGGAGTTGCTGTGAGGCAAGTAGCAGGCAGCCTTCTGCCTTCCAAGTTCAGTGAAGGAAAAATCCCTGGGCAGAGGGAGAGCATGGAGGGAGCCGTCTCTGAGGTGGGGGCCTCGGAGGCGCCTGCCAAGGTGTTTGGGCTCCCTAGGCTTGGAGGTTGCTCAGCCCAGTACACTTGTTCCCTGCAAGCCTGAAAACCCAGCTTCTCCCCGGTCTCTAAGGGCAGCCGCAGGAGGAGGACCATTCTCTGAGACAGCTTTATTGTCCCAAAGGTCACTAGTGGATGCTGATGGAGGCCCAGAACCTGAAGGCTGGTCTTCATCCCTTCTTGGACGTGTCTGCCTGACACTTCCATTCCTAGTACATTTTGAACGAATAGAGAACTGTCCATAAGCCTGAAGCCCTCACCTTCCTGTAGCTTGGCCGACATTCTACATGACCTGTTTGTCTCTTCAGGGCCCCAAGCCTCTCCCTCATCTCCCCTCCCTCTGCTCAGGTTCTTGCAGAGGCAAAGCAACCTGACAGCCCCCACAGAGAGCATGCCCTCGGCAAACCAGCTTCCCTAGCACTGGAGAAGGAGTGAGCAGACGCAGGGCCTCCCTATCCCTGACTCCCCTCGGAAAACGTGACCCACCAGGCCCTCCTGACAAGCCCCCCAAGCCTCCTCCCCCTTCGCAGGCTCCCAGGCAGAGGAGATGGAAAACAGAGCCTCCTGAATGTTTAACTTCAGCGGAGATGATAATAACTTTCCCATGGACGCAACTGTATCCTTTCCCTGTGTTCCTGCGGGGATCCCGAAACTCCATACGGTTCTCATTTGCAGCTCGTTCCTGAGGAGGCCTCATTTCCTCGCCACACACCCCTGATGTGGTCAGGGTCTCCCTCCCACAGCCCGGCCCGAGTGGGGGTGGGGCGCAGACATCCCTGAGCTTCTCCCTCTTGGCTGTCCCTGCTCCTTTGCCTGCCTGGCCTCCCCCAGACCCCTCTCTTGGCTTCTGCCCTGCCTCTAACCACCTCCCCTCCCAAGGCCTCAGACCTTTAAGTCTCTACTCCCCATACCCAGGGGTTGTGGTCAGGACTGGACTGTTCCCCAGGCCGTTGTGCCCTTTGGAGAAGCTTCTCCCACTCAGCCTGGTAGGCCTGTTGAATGATTCCAGGGTCACCATTAGCGCTGTATCCTATGTGAATGGCGCCTCCTGGAGTTAGAGACAAATGGTAGGCCCTGAAAGAAGAGTCAGGAAAAGACTCCAACTCCCTCTTGCCAGGCAGCTCTGCGCCCCCCACCCATCAAACTCTTTTCAGCACACACCTCTCATAACTTTGATCTCACAGGAAGCCCAGAGGAGTTGAGAGGAGGAAAGAAAAGAACAATAGACATTTGGTGGTTTTTTAAAAAACATGTTCACATTCCTGGCATCTCCCAAGCTTCAACCACCAGCCCCCCCACCCGCCTCCATGCTGGTATGGAGTGGGCGTCTGTTATCAGCATTTGAGAAAATGGATGAGGCAAAGGACTCAGGCAGTTGAAATGATGAACCTGGATGTTAGAGTCAGATCAGGGCCCCTGAGGGTCTAGTTCTGCCCGCTAGACTCTAGTTCAGAGTCAGAACGCAGAAGGGGACGAAACAGTGAGGAGGCCGTGGGCTTAGTAGTGAGATGTGGATGGTGGAGCCAGAGGCTCTAGGGGAAAGTCTCCTGCTCCACCATTGCAAATTGGGTAACCTTTTGTGAGTCACTTAGCATCGCTGTGCCCCAGCGCCCTCATTTGTAAAACAGGGATTAAAATAGGATGGCCATGGGTTAGTAAAGGGAAAGTTTGAAGAAAACTGCCAGATGTAAAGTAAGTGCTGTGATCGCTGTTATTAGATGTGGGGAGGTCAGATGAAAGGCTACTTCAAAACTGGCTTCTCTCACCCTCTGGCCCACCTCCCCACAATGCACACTTGGAGGTCTTTGAGGACAAGTAAGCCCCATGGGGGCTTCTCTGGTGCCTCAGATGGTAAATGATCCATCTGCAATGCAGGAAACCCGGGTTCAATCCCTAGGTCGGGAAGATGCTCTGGAGAAGAGCATGGCGACCCACTCCAGTATTCTTGCCTGCAGAATCCCATGGACAGAGAAGCCTGGTGGGCTACAGTCCATGGGGTCCCAAAGAGTCAGACACGACTGAGTGACTAACACTTACAAGCCCCATGGACGTTGCTGCTCTTGCCTCTGTGTCTGGCTGACACTGAGGTCATGGCCCAGTGGCTTCTCCACCCCTGCACCTCTGCCACATTGGCAGCTCTCTCGGCTCCAGTAGTGCCCAAGAAATACCCACAGAATCCCGAGTATCTCCAAAGAAGCAAGAGCTCTGAGCAGTCCTCAGGAGCCCAGCTTGCCGTCAGAGGCTGGTCCTTCTGGGCAGTTCTTTTGTTTCAGGCTGGACCTAAGATAAATAGATGTGATTAGGAGATCAAAATGCTTTCCACAGGTTCGGCCTGAGGGGGCTCTTTGATCTGCTGCCATGCCTTCAACACCCACCCCATCATCTCTACCACCCCTGGAGTCCTCTCTATTAGGAAACCTCTCCCTGCTTTCATTCCTGTTCTTATCAAAATGCTGCCTCAGCCCTCGGTGCCAGGTTGGTGAGCCTTGCCTGTTGATGACAACCTGAGTTCCCTGCCTCCCAGGTGTTTGCTAAATCACCAATATGAAGCTGAAGCCAGCGCACTCTAGCAGGTCTGCCAAACCCAAACAGTCTCATTTTGAGCCTCAGTTGCCAAATGTGAAATTTCGACATGCTTGTAAGTGGTGGATGGGTGAATCTCATCTGCTTCTTGGGCTATCTAAGTAGATGCAGGGCCTGCCTGGTCTCCCAGAACTTGGCCCAGTGAAGGAAGAAATCATTATGACTATTTTTTTTTTCTTTTGAAAAGGGTGCACGTTCCAGTTAGTGCTTACTGTGAAGAACCTGTGGAATTTTCCTGAAGACTTGAGAGATGGCTTGGAGGGATTATGTTGTAACTGCTCAACTGCTCTGTCACCCATGGGCTCCTCCTCAGGATGTTTAGGCCGCTAGGCCCCAAAACTCTAAAGGAGGTGTGTGCTGAGGTGGTGAGGCCTCTCCCAGCATTTGGGGTACATTTCAGGACAGGCCACCATGGCCGGGTTTCCCTGCTACCAACACAGGCCATGGGGTCTTCCACCGGCCTGCTCCTGGGACCCTCGTCCCGTCACCAGGTCTCAGCCCTGCTTGGGGAGCTGAGGGTATGCAGTGCAGCTGGGTTGCTGTGAGGGAAGAACTTCCTCATTAAAGGAAAGCTGTCGTAGGAGACATGGAGGAGCATTGCTGGGAGAATCTCCAGGAAGGAGCGAGATCCCTGCCCTGAGCTTCCCTGGGGGGCAAACAAATTGGGGGCTCTGGCTACTTTTATGCTTTTACCTCCAAGAGGGCCAGCCTACTGTTTTGAATCCAAGAGGGATCTATAACCTAGGTTCCTTTATTCGACAAATATTTTGTGAGCAGTTGCCAGGTGCTAGGAGCTGGCCTAGGTGCTGGGGGTGTATCGGTGAACAAAATGGACAGAAGATTCCATCCCCTCATGGATTTTACATTCTAGAAATGGGGCAAGACAATGAACATATTACAGGAGAAATGACTGCATCTCTCAAAAAGGAGAGAAATGCTAAGGAAAATGTAAAAGGAGAGGAGAAAATGGGAGTTGGGAGGATGAGATGTGGGTGGTGGCTGCATTGAATAGGGTGGTCAGGGAGGCCTCATCAAGAAGGTGACATTGGAGCAAAGGCTCAAAGGAGGTGAAGGAGTAGGCCAGACGATTATCTGGATGAAGAGTGTTTCAGCCAGAGAAAACAGTCAGTGCAAAGGTCCTAAGGCAGGATGGTCTGGGACATTCCAGGAGCAACAAGGAGGCCAGGGTGGCTAGGGCAGAGGGAGGGGGAGAAAAGGAGATATGAGCAGAGGTGCAAGAGGTGGGGCAGATTCTTGTACCCTATGGTATCCAGGAGATCACTGTCAGTGCCTTGGCTTTTACTTTGAGTAAAATGGGGAGTCACTGTAAGGCTTTGAGCAAAGGAGTACATCATCTGACTTAGATTTTTTATTTTATTTTTTAATTTAATTTTTATTTTATATTGGAATATACTTGATTTACAATGTTGTGTTAGTGTCATGTGTACACCTAAATGATTCAGTTATACATATCCATGTATCCATTTTTTTTCAGATTCTTTTCCCTTATAGGTTATTGCAGAGTATTTAGTAGAGTTCACTGTGCTATATAATAGGTCCCTATTGATTATTTTTTATATAATAGTGTATATATATTAATCCTAAATTCCTAATTTATACTTCCTCTTCAACTTTCCCCTTTGGTAACCATAAGTTTGTTTTTGAAGTCTGTGAATCTATTTCTGTTTTGTAAATAAGTTCATTTGTATCATTTATTTTTTAGATTCAGCATATAAGTGATATCATATTTGTCTTTGTCTGACTTACTTCACTTAGTATGATAATCTCTAGGCTCATCCACATTGCTGCAAATGGCAATATCTTGCTCTTTTTTTATTGCTGAGTAGTATTCCACTATATATATATATATATCACATCTTCTTTATCCTTTCATCTATCGATGGACATTTAGGTTGCTTCTGTGTCCTGGATACTGCAAATAGTGCTGCAATGAACATTGGGGTGCATGTGATTTTTTGAATTATGGTTTTCTCTGGATTTATGCCCAGAAGTGGGATTACTGGATCATATGGTAGCTCCATTTTTAGTTTTTTAAGGAACTTCCATACCATTCTCCATAGTGGTTATACCAATTTACATTCCTACCAACAGTGTAGGGGGATTCCCTTTTCTCCGTGCCCTCTCCACATTTATGTTTTCTAGACCTTTTGATGATGGCCATTCTGAGCAGTGTGAGGTAATACCTCAGTATGGTTTTGTTTTGCATTTCATTTCAACATCATTAGTGATGTTGAACATCTTTTCATATGCTTTTTGGCATTCTATATGTCTTCTTTGGAAAAAATGTCTATTTAGATCTGCCCTTTGTTTGACTGGGTTGTTGTTGTTGTTGTTTTTGATATAGAGCTGCATGAGCTGTTTGTATATTTTGGAGATTAATCCCTTGCTGGTTGCTTCATTTGCAAATATTTTCTCCCTTAAAGTGTGGGTTGTCTTTTTGTTTTATTTATGGTTTCCTTTGCTGTGCAAAAGCTTTTAAACTTAATCAGGTTCCATTTGTTTATTTTTGTTTTTATTTTCATTACTCTAGAAGGTGTGTTCAAAAAGATCTTGCTGTGATTTATGTCAAAAAGTGTTCTGCCTATGTTTTCCTCTAAGAATTGTATAGTATCCAACCTTACATTTAGGTCTTTAATCCATTTTGAGTTTATTTTTGTGTATGGTATTAGAGAACATTCTAATTTTATTATTTTACATGTAGCTGTCCAGTTTTCCCAGCAACACTTAAAGAGACTGTCTTTTCTCCATTTTATATTCTTGACTGTTAGATTAATTGACTGTAGCTGCATGGACTTATTTCTGGGCTTTTTATCCTATTTCATTGATCTATATTTCTGTTTTTGTGCCAGTACCATACTGTTTTGATGACTGTAGCTTTGTAGTATAGTCTTAAGTCATGGAGCCTGATTCCTCCAACTCCGTTTTTCTTTCCTAGGATTGCTTTGGCTCTTCAGGGTCTTTTGTGTTTCCCTACAAATTTAATTTTTTTTGTTCTAGCTCTGTGAAAAACACTATTGGTAGTTTGATAGGAATTGCATTGAATCTGTAGATTGCCTTGGGTAGTATAGTCAATTTTGACAATATTGATTCTTCCAATCCAAGAACATAGTATATCTTACCATCTGTTTGTGTCAGCTTAGGTTTCTTTCATCAATTTCCTATAGTTTTCAGAGTACACGTCTTTTGCCTCCTTAGGTAGGTTTACTCCTAGGTATTTTATTCTTGACTTAAGTTTTAAAGGGATCACCTTTTTAATACAGACTTTGAAAAATTATTATACAGGACTAAAAGGGACTAAGCAATACTAAATTTCAGTATTGAGTTTCTAAAAGTGTTAAGCATTATTGGTCCCAGTTGCTAGGAGTCTAGCAGACTCTTCATTTAAGGACCTCACTGTGTATGTGTATGAGTGTGTGTGTGTCAGGGGGATGTCCTGTTAGAGACAGGAAACAAATTCAATTATAAAACCAAGGGAAGAAGTGCAGAGATGATGCCAGGGGTCAAGGAAAGCCTTCTCAAAGAATGACAGAACTGGGTTTTGAAGACTGAATAGGAGTCTTCCAGGTTGGACAAAGCAGGAAAGGTCATTCTAGCAAAGGATATAACCTGTGGAAAGGAATGGAGGCTTGAAAGAGCAGAGAATTAGAGTAATTCACGAAATGAGTGGATGTTGTATTGTGGCATGTGCCCGAGGGAGTGGTCAGAAATGAAGTTGAAGAGAGAGAGGGGAGAGACAGAGTGAAAGAGAAGAAATGCCCACCTCTTTTCCCATGGCAAATAAAGATGTGGTCTCTGCCCAGGTTTCACATGTCAGCAAGAAAATGATCTCTGGTTTCTGAGATTTCACCTGACCAAATCTGATATGTTCTCTGTGCTGTGTTTTGTCCTAGTTTGGGTTGATTTTTTTTCACTTTTATGTTTTTATTTATCAAAACTTGCACAAACCTGACCTCATTCTGAATGACACAAAACACACAACCAGGACACACACAGAGAAGCAGACACTGAGTGCAAGGAGTTTATTTGGGAGGTGATCCACAGAGACATCAGTAAGGGCACAGGAGGGAATGAGACAGGGAAGGGGAAAAAATAGTAGAGAGAGGGTGAATAAGCAGATGAGAAATAGACTCAATCCTGCCAGGTTGTCTGGGAATAAGTGTAGAATTTACCCGAGGGGTGATGGAGCTGGGCTATTAATCCTTCAAACCCATCAGTCATTAGTTAAGGGCTGCTCCTTTAGGGTGGTAACTCTTTGGTCCTCATAGCCTGCCCAGAAGCCAGGGAAAACCCCCAGGCAAAGAGCTGGACTATGAAAGTTGCATATCAATGGCATATGCAGAGGTACCAATTACAATTATATATGTTTCTCCAATCACCTATTATGTCTATACCACTGTGCTGGAGAGGCCTTGAGCCTACCTGGGGCCAAGGAGGATGCCAATGTGGTTGGAGTCAAAAGCAGACCAGACCCAGGCCCACCCTGGGGTGTTCTGGGCTCCATCTTGCTGTGGTCCACATGACACAGACTCAGGGGTAAAGGGACGGATGTTTGTCTTTTTGTGTCTGGCTTCTTTCACTTAGCCTAATGTCTTCATGGTTCATCTATGTTGTAGCCTATGTCCAAATTTCATTCCTTTTTAAGGCTGAATGATAGTCTGTGGATAGACCATATTTTGCTATGAGTCTCAGTCACCTCCAGTTTTTGGTTATTGTGAGTCATGCTGCTTTGAACATGGGTGTGCAATTATCTGTTGAAGCTCTGCTTGCAGTTCTTTGGGGTCTGTACCTAGAAGTGGAATTGCTGGGTCACAGTGCAATTCTATGTGTAACTTGTTGAAAAACCATCATCCTGTTTTCCACAAAGGCTGTACCATTTTCCATTCCCTCCAGAAATACATAAGAATTTCCTTTAAAGACACTTGGGTACTGCTCTTCCCACCAGCTGGGGAAGTGGGGAGGATAAGGACCCTCCCCACCCCACAGGAGGATTATGGCAGGTTCAAGTGAGGACCTGGACTTCCCAGGTGGCTCAGTGGTAAAGAATCTGCCTGCCACTGCAGGAGACGTGGGTTTGATCCCTGGGTTGGGAAGATCCCCTGGAAGAGGACATGGCAACCCACTCCAGTATTCTTGCTGGGAAAACCCCACAGACAGAGAAGCCTAGTGGGCTACAGTCCATGGGGTTGCAAAGAGTCAGATATGACTGAGCGACTAAACAACAAGTGAGTATACACCCAGACTTACATGGCAAGGGTTGGTGACAGCTGAGGGTACCCTTCGGTCTCTGAGTGTCCAGTTCACTCAGCTATGGGCTGCATCATTTCGGTTGGACTATGTCATGGTGCTGATCAGCTAGAAGGACATGGGTTTAAATCCTGCCATTCCTGGGGCTAGGTGACCGCCAACAAAGGAGTTTGCCATCCCTGGCCTCAGTTTCCTTCTCTGTTCAAACAAATGGGAAGCGTAATTGGGCAGGGAAAGGCACTGAGGTCATGTGAGTCCCATGCTTAGCATGCAGGGCCTGGCAGATAGTATGTGCTCAGTCAGTGGACATCACTATCATTATGATCTGTTTCTGGGGATCCCTCTGTGGGTGAGCGTCTAGGTGGCAATGCAAGAATGTAAAGTCAAGGTTATGAGACTCCTTAATGTCCATTTCTGTGCTAGGATTTGGGGCTGGAGCATGGTTGGGGATGCCATATACACTGCCCAGGTTTACCTTTAAGAAAGCACTTGGGACTTTTCCTGGTGGTCCGGTGGCTAAGACTCCATGCTCCCAATGCAGGGGGCCTGGGTTTGATCCCTGGTCAGGGAACTTGATCTCACCATGCTGCAACAAAGGTCAAAGATCCCGTGTGCTGCAACTAAGACCTGGTGCAGCCAAATGAGTAAATAATTAAAATAAATATATTGAAAAAAAGAAAAGAAAGCATTTGCCGCCCTGGTTTGTGGGGTTCTTTCAGGGGCCTCCTCTGGCTATAAGGACCTTCAGGGGCAACCTCAGCTACAGAGTGTCTCGGTCAAAGTCATGCCCTTCCAGTGACCTTTTAATGTGGGGGTATAAAGGCCTAGGCATCTAGGCCCACCTCTGGACAACTCGGTGGAAGGCTGAATGATGCCCCACAGCCCCCCAAGGTGTCCATGCCCTAGTTCCAGGAATCTGTGTGTCTCACCTCACATGGCAAAAGGGACTGTGTAGATATGATTAAGGATCTGGAGGTGGAGAGGTTATCCAGGTAGACCCAATGGGGGGCTTCTAAGAGGATGGCAGAGGAACAGGGTCGCAGAAGGAGATGTGATGATGGAAGCAGGGGTCAGAGTGATGTGCTTGCTGACTCTGAGGTTGAAGCTTGCGCCCAGGGCCAAGGGATGTCTGCCGGTGGCCTCTGGAAGCTGGAAAAAGCAAAGAAACAAATGCTCCCCCGATGCCTCCAGAAGGAATGCAGTCTGGTTGACACCTTGACTTTGGATTTCTGATCTCTTGAACTCTAAGAGAATAAACGTGGTGGTGGAAGGCAGCAAGTCTGCGGGAATTTGCTCCAGCAGTAATAGGAAACTAGTACAACTCTGAAGGTGGGGCTGGCTCCAGCGCTCCCTAGGGGTGGAGCCCCAGAGGCTGCTGCTCCCTCTGCCCAGTGCTGCTCTCCTCCTGCCCTTCCACAGGGATTGGTGCAGCAGGCTCTCCCTGATAAGCATCCTGCGTCTTAAACTGCATCTCAGAGTCTGCTTTCTGGGAAACCCAACCTGCCACAGCTCACACACATACACGTGTGTGTGTGTGTGTGTGTGTGTGTGTATGTATATTGTCGTTTAGTCGCTCAGTCATGTCTGACTCTTGCAACCTTGTGGATTGTATCCCGCTAGGCTCCTCTCTCCATGGGATTCCCTAGGCAAGAATACTGGAGTGGGTTGTCATTTCCTTTTCCAGGGGATATTCCCAATCCAGGGATCAAACCCATGTCTCCTGCTTGGCAGGCGGATTATTTACCACTGAGCCACTGGGGCAGCCCATATGTATGTAATATGTGTATATGTGTATGTATACACACACATATATTTATATGTTTTACAGCTTTATTATGGACAATTTCAAACAGACACAAAAGTAGCAAGAATAATGATCTTCTGTGATCTCATCACCCCCAGCTCAGATAATCGCCAACTCATGGTTAATCTTATTTGATCCATGTGGGAATGGTAATTTAAAGGGCGAAGCAAAGCTCCCATCCTAGAAAACATTCTGGTCTGCGTAGGGACTTCAGAAGGTGCAGACATCTCTGAGGCCAAGAGAATGCCAGGCAACAGTCCCCACGTCAGTGAATATGGGGCCAGGGCACAGAGAAGCAGCCTTGGAGAAAGGCAAGGCCGAGGAGACACAGCCAGAGCAGCAGGGCAGTTCTGTCTTGAAGAGTGGGTGCTAGGTCATGGGCAAACTCACCTAAAACTCCCAAGTCTGGGCAGGAGGCAGGTGATGTGTGAAGGGACAGTGGCAGGCAACACATACCTTTGTGTTACACTCCATTGTCTTTCTGATCTTCCCCTAAAAAACTAAGCCTCTCCTGCTTCTACATGACCCTGTCAACAATAGCAATGTGAGAATAGTGCCAGGTGCTGGGCCAAGCACTTTACACAGGACTTCTCACAAATCTGCCCAACAACCCTAGGAGGCAGACACTATTTTTATCCCCATTTCAGTGAGACTCAATGAAATAAGGCCACTTGGCCAAGGTCCCATGGATGGTGTATTAGTTTCCTAGGGCTGTTATAACAAATGACCACAGACTGGGTGGTTTACAACAGTAGAAATAGATTCACTCACAGTCCTAGAGGCCAGCAGTTTGAAATCAAGGTGTTGGCTAGGCTGCACTCCCTCCAGAGGCTTTAGGGCAGAATGCTTCCTGGCCTCTTCCCACTTCTGGTGGCCCCAGGCATCCCTTGGCTTGTAGCTACATCACTCCATCTCTGCCTCTGTCTTCACATAGTCTCCTTTCCTCTTCCTGTGTCTTCTCTGTATGTCTGTTACCAAGACACTTGTCACTGGATCCAGGGTCCACTTGGATAATTCAAGATCTCATCTCAAGATCCTTACTTGAAATACATCAGCAAACACCCTTTTTTCCAAATAAGCTCACATTCCCTGGTTCCAGGGGTTAAGACGTGGACATAGCTTTTTGGATGCCGGCAGTCAACCCACGACAGGTAGGAAGAGGGGGACCAGGGGTCTGAACCTAAGAAAAAGGATCTGCTGTTCCTGGCATGTGTTACAGTCTTGCCAAGAAGAGCAGGACCAGTAGGAATCCCTTGTCCTAGTTTTATGACGTGGCCACAAGGTCTTTGACACACCTCCCATGGAAAGGTGGTGTCACTGCCTCTCACCTTGAATCTGGGTGGGCTTGCAACTCACTTGTAACCAAAAGAATGTGGCATGACCTCCAATGGTGCATCAGAAAAGGCAATGCGGTATCTGCCTTTTTTGTGGAACCATTTGCTTTTGAAGCCCTGAGCTGCCATGTGGACTGACTGACTGCCCTGAGGCTGCCATGCTGGGAGGAAGCCCAGATCACATGGAGAGGTCCCACCTAGGTGTTCTGCCCAATAGCTCTAGCTGAGACAGCCGACAGCCAGCACCCCCTGCCTCCAGATAATTCCAGCCCCATCTATCCAGTTTCCCTGCTGAGGCCCCAGAAATGATGGAGTGGAGACAAGCTGTCCCCACTGTCCCCTGTCTGAGTTCCTGATCCACAGAATCTGAAGATAATAAAACGGCTACTCTGTGCCACTAAGTCTGGGGGTGATTTGTCACACAGCAGTAGTAATCAAGACACCCCCTCCTTGTCTAGAGAAAGCCCCAAACTGGAGGTCATCAGTTCCTGAGAAATAAATCTGATTCAGAGAGAGACAAAATGTATCCTGTTTGAACCAGCACCCCTGCCCCAATTCCTGGTGGTTCTGTGATGAGAGATGGGGCGGGGGTAGGGCACAGAAAATGGAAACAGCTCCTTTCAAGCATGAGAAACCGCCCCTCCCCGAACTCACTCACAGACAGAGCCTTGGGGCCTGAGGCTGCAGCCAAGCCTCCCCCCAGCTGCCTTCCCTCTAGCCTCTGCCAGTGGAGCCCAGCAGCAGTTACCATTTCCCATGCAGCTGCAGCTGACAGCAGGTCCCCCCCACCCCCAACACCGGCCCCATCCCTCCACAGGCCCTGACCACATGCCCCCAGGGGCCCAGCCTACCCTAGCCCAAGGGGCTGACCGCTCCTCCAGTCCTGCCGTTGCCAGGGCTAGGGGTCTGTCTGCAGCCCCGGCTGCCAATTATAGCACAGGCTCACTCACTCGCTGGGTTGGATCTTGGGATTTTTGTCATTTGCTATGCGGAGGTTTTCTTTCTGACTAATTTGTTTACCAGGTTTAATTCTTCAATCATGTTTTCATTTTACGAGATTTCAGGGTAATTATGAACTTTGAATAAATCCATCTGAGGTACCAAAGTGCGCTCCGCTCCACGAGGGCCTGCCATTCTGTTGCTACACTTGAGATTTGGTGTGAATAGGACCTTTCCTGCCCGCCCCCACCCCTCAACGCCAGCAATTGAAAACAGCTGGGCCTCTAGGAGCCAAGGTCGGGATTTGAGAAAAAGCCACAAGCTGAAAACCACATCGGAGTTGGGGAGAGATGGAATCAGGCGGGTGTGTGAGCAAGGCTCCAAAACCTGTGAGAATCTGGCCTCTTTCCACCCACCTCACCCAGGCTGCTCCCCCCACCCCAGGGCATCTGGCAGGGGGACCGGAGACCCCGGCTGCCCCAGCGTTGCCAGCTGAATGTCTGCTGCAACAAGATGCATTGATTTCTGGGAGAGGACCAGATGCAGAGGCTGGAGCCTCGGGCCCTAGTTCCAGCTGCATAGCCCTCAGCAGTGCGGCCATAGGCAAACTTTCTGACCCTCAGAAGTAAAATAGAAATAGATTGAGGGGGATGATGACCCCCTCCACTTTGCAGGCTTGTCACGAAGGACTTACTGTATGAAGCGGCATTTTGTAAGCTGTATCGCTTGGCACAGCTGTGAGGTGGTGGTGTTGTTGAACAAAGTCTCATGGTTGTATCGGCAGGGTTACACTGGCAGGCTGGGGTGACGTGACACCCAAACAATGGCTATAAAGGCAGGAAAGGCCACCAGGCCCCTAGATGTCTTGACTCCATCACTGTTTCACAACCAGTGTGTCCCGGCTCCTGCTTGTGCTGGGATGGTCTCTATGGAGTGTGTAAGCCTATGAACTGTGACTCTGATTCCCAGCACCTTATCAATGCTACACAGGAGGACTGCGTTAGTCCCACATCTTATCGGTACCAACAAATTAGAATTGCCTAATTTGCATATCCATACCAAGGCTACAGCCAGCCCAGCCGGGTGGGTAGTGCAGGGAGCCATAATCACAACTAAGATCAATGGTTTAGGCTTAGCTAATTTACATGTAGCCAATCATAGCCAAGGAATGAACAGCAAAGCTGCTAGGGGAACCAATCGTATGAAGGGAATTCTCCACCACAGAGTATAAGCCTCTGAGCTTCCCCAGCTGGATGGCACTCACTCCCACCTCAGGGGAGACGCCATGGGGGGCTTCGGACTTTCTCTGACAAGGATCCGGTGCTGGATTCCATCCACGGTGACAGCCTCAGTGGCCGAGGGCAAGAGGAAGGGAGTGGCTGTACCATCGTTCTGCTTGGGATCTCTCAGAAGCAAGCCTGAGACCAAGATTCAAGGGCAGGAAGCACCAGCAGGGGCATGCCGATATGCGGGAAGACAGTTAATAAAGGATGCACGAGCCAGCCAGGCACCTCTGTGGGGAACCGTAATGGGCTGAATTGTACCCCTCCACAAATTCATAGATTGAAGTCCTAACCCCCAGGACCTCCGAATGTGACCACATCTGGAGATAGGATCTTTAATGAGGTGATTAAAGTAAAATGAGGTCATTAGGATGAGCCCTGATCCAATCTGACCAGTATCCGTAGGACAGACACAATACACAGAGGGTTGACTGTGTGAAGATAAGCAGTGAGGAAGCCAGGGAATTCATCCACTAACTTGCACCAGTCATTCACTGGGGGCTGTTTGTGGGGGGCACTAATTCACAGCCCTAGTCTGCTTGGGGGCAGGCAGAGCAGTGTTGGTCATCAGTTGAAGCCCCCAGGGGAAGAAACTCAGGGATTACCATTTGAAAGTCGGGCCTGAATGCCCAAAATGGTAAGACCAAGGGACTTGTGGGTGGCAAAAGTGATGGCGGCTCCTGAGATGTATAATGGGCCATCTATGTAGCTGCCTAACAAGCAGTAAGCTTGTTGTTGTTCAGTCGCTCAGTCGTGTCCGACTCTTTGTGACCCTATGGACTGCAGCACACTAGGCTTCCCTGTCTTTCACCATCTCCTGGAGCTCCCTCAAACTCATGTCCATTGAGTCGGTGATGCCATCCAACCATCTCATTCTCTGTCATCCCCTTCTCCTGCCTTCAGTCTTTTCCAGCATCAGGGTTTTTCCAATGAGTTGGCTCTTCCCATCAGGTGGCCAAAGTATTGGAGCTTCAGCTTCATCATCAGTCCTTTCAATGAATATTCAGGGTTGGTTTCCTTTAGGACTGACGGGTTTGATCTCCTTGAAGTCCAAGGGACTCTCTGCTATGGCACTAAGCTGCTATGGCCTTTAATCTCTGCCCCAAAGGCATGTATGTGTATGTGGTGTGTCTGTTCATTGGAAGGTTTAGTTAGAATATATATTTTTATATTGGATTATCCATGTAATATTGTATGACCCTGTAATACAGTGTGCAAAGGTGACCTCTGGTAGCTTCCATGCCAAAGCCGGTGGGCTGAACGGACATGGAACACAACTCACTGTGGTCTTGGATTCCTGTAACTTTTGTGCCCTCTCTCGTGAGACCCGGAGCACGTCAGTGCCTCTTGCTAATTTTAGACTCAGACACTGGGCTCAGGTAGGATGACGGTGCTTTGAGTCAGGCTTCTTGGTTTCAAGCAACTGAAACTGATGTTACCCAAGTTCAGTAGGAAAGGGATTTCTGGAAGGTGTGGGGTGGTCCACCGACTTGAGAGAAAGGAATAGGACTCAGCCGAGAATGCTCTAGTAGGGGTGGGGAATGGCCAGCACCCGCCCCCACCCTCACCAGCCTCCGTTAGGGCACTGTCATTGCTGGCCCTTTGAGGTTGCCACCGTGGGGTCATTGTCCCTGCCTCTCTACGACATTCCCTGGAGATTCAGTTGGGGCTCTCTGGGTCTCCCTATCAGAGTGGCCTCTCCACGTGGTCTTTCCAACATGGCAGCTTAGAACAATGGAATTTCTTACACATCAGCCCAGGGCTTCCAAGAAAGAGCACCAGACAGAAGCTGTATCATCTTTTATGATCTATTGTTGTAAATCACACAGCATCACTTCTGCCACATTCTATTCGTCCCATGTAAATCTGAAAAGCCAGTCCATATTGGCTTTGCTAATCCCCAGGGAAGGGATTAGACTCCTCCACCCTTTGATGAGAGGACTGTGAAAGAATTTAGGGACATGTTTTAAAACCGCCATAGTGGGCTAGGCAGATGGCAAACAGCCACTTGGCTTGACAGTTTGATTGGACCAACAGATTTTTCCTTCTTGATTTTCTAATTTGGCTGCTTGTTTCCCATGATGCAGATAGGCCTGGCTCAAACTCCAGGCCACATGTTAGTAACTAACATGTTTGCACCCCGTTGGTTGGACCCACCGACTCCAGTTCATCCCGCTTCATCATTATGCCAGGAGAGCTCATTCCAACTGAAATTTGACTATTGGTTTTTAATTTTGGTGCCATTTTTCATGCTGATGGCTCTTCTGGCTGACAGTGAATTACCCTGGGTGCAAATTAAATACAATAGAATTGCTAATAAGGCCATTAGAATACGCTGACAGGAAGAAATCTACAAGTTGTCAGACCTGGGTGGGCTCTCCACTTGCCTTTGGGACAGAATTCACTTGACTTCAAGCGGACCTGTGCCTGGGATGGGTTCAAATATTGGAAACAGACACCTACAGGCACCTGGAGGGACTGAGCGAGTGACTGCAAGACCCGCGAGCCTACACTGGTTCGGCTGTTCCTCTTTGCAGGAAAAATCTTGTCCTGTGAGTACACGTGTCCCTAGGGATCTCTGTCTAATGTTCCATACACTCTTCTCATGCAGGGAAGTGTCGAGATTTAATTCTCCACCTCCAGGCCCACAAGGAAGGCACCAAGTATCTGGAACAATGAACAATGTTTTCAGATTTCTAAATTTAGACAGAAGGTGGGAACACACCAGCAGTTTTCCTCTTGTGTCTAATTCTGAGCAAAGATAGAGTCTTTATCTGTTGGAGACTTTGTCGTTGCATGGTCAGTCCCAGTTTCTTTTTTTTTAATCCCTACAAAACCGACTGAGAGAAATAGATTCAGGAGCTGGACCCTAAGGATGGGCTCACTGCTGATTAGTGGTTCTGTAAATCAGGAGGTGTTACACCTTCAGAGGAGATAGGAGGTGGTCTTGAAGGGTGAAGCTGTAAACCCGGACGCTGTGCAGTGCTATTGTTTGGGGAGAGGCAATGTGTTGGAGATTGTTGGTAAGAGGAGGACCCCACTGCATCAGTAACAGCTAACAATTATTCAACCCTGCCTGCTATATCTAGCCACTTGAAACGCATTTTATCTTCACATCAGCCCTCTTCTCTGTAGATTTTGGTCATCACCCCCATTTAGAGGATGGCAATCTTGAGGTTAGGTAATTTTTCCAAGGTCACCCAACAAGTTTACTTCATCCAGTGTTATTAGACTGGATTCAGCTGCCATAGACAGTGGGGTGGGGAGGAAAGACTGGCTTATAGAAGAAAGTTATTCTTTCTTAGAAAAACAAAGATGGGGGACTTCCCTGGTGGTACAGTGGATAAGAATCCACCTGCCAATGCAGAGGACACAGGTTCGATCCCTGGTCTGGGAAGATTCCACGTGCCATGGAGCAACTAAGCCTGAGTGCGACAACTACTGAAGCCTGTGTGCCTAGAGCCTGTGCTCCACAGCAAGAGAAGCCACCGAAGTGAGAAGCTCGCACACACAAGGAAGAGAAGCCCCCGCTCGCCACAACTAGAGAAAGCCCACGCACAGCCAAGAAGAACCAGTGCAGCCCAAAATAAATAAATAAAATTATTTAAAAACAACAACGGGAGATAAGAAGTCTAACTCTGGTTCAGCAGCTCCATAATCGTCTACCACCTAGGTTCCTTCTATCTTGTTATTCCATCATTGCCAACATATGATCTCTTCTACCTTGGATTGCCGGGTAAAATACAGGGTACCAGTTCAATTGGAATTTCAGATAGACAATAACATTTTTTTAGTGTAAGTATGTCCTGTGCCATATTAAATAACTAAATAGCACAATTAAATTAAAAAATTTTTATTAAATAAAAATTTAATAAAAATATTTTATTTTTGCTTCATCTGGCAACCCTATCTCTACCTCTTGGTTCAAGGTAGCTGCATGTGCTCTAGCATTTAGGACCACACTTCAGGCAGTAGGAAGGAGGAGGCTTAAAGAAGGGTCTCCTTCCCTTTTATTCTCTATTTATTTATTTATTTATTTTTGGCTTTGCAGGGCTTTCACTAGTTGTGGCAAGTGGGGGCTTCTCCTGTTGCAGAGCACAGGCTCTAGGGCACGTGGGCTTCAGTAGTTGTGGCATGTGAGCTTTAGTAGTTGCAGCTTGCGGGCTCTAGAGTGCGGACTCAGTAGCTGTGGCACACGGACTTATTTGCTTCTTGACATGTGGCAGGTGGATTCTTAACCACTGGATCACCAGGAAAGTCCGTGGTCTTAAAGACACGTCCCCCCACATGGCTTTTAGGGAGGCTGGGAAATACAGCTTTTATTCTGTGCAGCCATGGGCTCAGCTGACCATCAGAGTTTCTGTATTAAGAGAAACGGATATCAGGGGTCAACTCTGTGTCTGCCACAGACATGATTTAAACCCCAGTCAGAATGGCTTTCAAGTCTTGGGGCTTAGTCACCCTAATAATCCTGCCTCTTCAGCATTTTAGGAAAGAAAATGTGTGTGTTTCACATAGCCCTCTTTAAATCCTTTTCCCAATTTCTGGGTGCCTCTACTCTGAACTCTGTGCCGTTGCTGCTAACAGCCAGCACGTGCAACCCTCTTCCGAGTTCTGCCCTGGGGCTACCGGAGCCATTCAATCCCCACCCGGGAACCAGGATGGCACTTGGCTAGTGACTCACTGGGCGGGAAGTCTGCAAGCCCAGCTCCCTGGCCTGGAGAAAGACTAAAGTGTAATTTACACTCCACCGCTTTCCTTTTCTTGTCCTGCTTTCCTCGCTCCCTTAACTGGTCTACCCTGGAAGCACTGCCTTCAGAAATCACGTGCATACAAATCCTTGCCTAAGATAAGGGCTTACCCTGGAAAATATAAATAGGAAATGGGACAGGACTTTTGAAGACAAAGCGGTTCTGTTCTCACGTGCCCCTCTGTGATAAAGAGGCCAAAGTGACTTGCAAAGCCCTCGAGTTTGATTTAGGTCACACCCCCGCCTTAACTGGCAAATCCTGAGTTGTGACCACTGTTACAAAGTTGGGCATTTAATATTTATTCCTGTCTTCCTCCAAATTGTATGTTTTTTCTTCCCCTAGGGCATGTGTATTAGTCTGGGTTTGGTTGGGAAAATAGCACTTGGAGCTTCAAACAGGAAAGAATTCAGTACTGGAGATAAGGTGCTTACAAAACAACTGGAAGAGTCAAGGTCCAGGAAAACTGATACCAGCTCTCAGATTCCTCCAAACTTCTAGAGCGTCAGAGAGCCCAGGGAGTACAGTTGCAGGACCAAGGGAGGTGATTCTCAGACATGCCTGGGGGTTGCCATGAAAATTGCCACTTGCTGTTCGCTTTGTGTCTGCCCTTTGTTGCTGGAGAAATAATAATTATGGCTTCGTGGTCTCTCTTTAGCCTTCCAAGTCATATGCAAATATGGTATCTCCTCATTACAGGTTTCTCCTGCTATCTGAAGGTAGTGTTTCTGTGAAAACTTTCATAAGCCAAAAGGGTGTAAAGCAAAGAAGCAATTACCTTAGGACACATCTTGCTAACAGGTGCACAAAATAAATGGCAATAAATAAAGTGCAGATGCTCACAGACACAGGTGAAATCCATGGCGATTTTCGGATGTTGAGATGCTGAGGGTAGTTCTCAGGAAGGAGCTTGGCAGGACCACTCTTACTGCTTGGGGTGCCCGCTGCCTCTATCACAACTTACTGCAAAAGAAACGCTGAACGCTGTGTTTTTCACCCCCCCCTTTTTTTTTTAAAAAAAAAGCAAAAGTCCTCTTCAAATTTCTTAGAGTTAGTTAAAACAGGTACTAATATGGGTCTTTAGGAAAAGCGAAGTGGAGTAAAATGAACTTTAGAAAATCGGGGAATATCTATATTTGTGGATTCCCTATTTGCAAATTTGCCTACTCACTAAAAATTTATTTGTAACCTCAAAATTAATACAGCACATTCTCGATCATTCACGAGCTTATGCAAAAGGGGTGAGAAACTGGAGTCATCCAATGCGCCCATTCCCAGCTGAGGCTGAACGTGATGATGCTCTTTTTTTCTTTGGTGCTTATACTGTAAATCACTGTCTTCTTCGTGGTCTAAAGTTTAGTGCCATGTTTTTCACATTTCTGAGCTTTTTTGTTGGTGACTTCTGTTTGAAATAGCCCCCAAATGTATTGTTGAAGAAGCTGTGGTGAGAAATTTGTGTGGTAAGCTTCATTCATTTTGGAAAATTCTCAGCCATTATTTTTTCAAATATTTCTCCTACCGTGTTCTCTCTCTTCTCCCAGGATGTTAGACATATTCTCCCACAGCCCTGTGATCTCTGTTCTTTTTCTTTCTCCTACAATTTTGTTTCTTTGTGTTTCAATTTGAGTAATTTCCATTGACCTGTCTTTGAATTTGCTGACTCTTTCCTTAGCTGTGTCATCTCCTGCTGCGCCATGAAAGGCACAGTAATGTTTTTCATTTCTAGCACTTCCATTTGATTCTTTCTTTCTTTGGCTATGTCAGGTCTTAGTTGAGTCCTGAGGGATCTTCCATTGTGGCACACGGACTCTAGTTGTGGTATGTGAGCTTCAATAGTTGTGGTGCATGGGCTTAGTTGCTCCATGGCATGTGAGATCTTACTTCCTCAACCAGGGATTGAACCCATGCCGTCTGAATTGCAAGGCAGATTCCTGACCACTGGACCACCAGGGAAGTCACAATTCTTTCTTTTTTAAAAAGAATTTTTATGGTAGTATAGTTGCTTTATAATGTGTTAGTTTCTACTGTAGAGCAAAGTGAATTAGCTATACATATATATACATCCCCTCTCTTTTGAATTTCCTTCACATGTAGGTCACCACAGAGCATCAAGGAGAATTCCCTGTGCTATACAGTAGGTTCTCATTAGTTATTGATTCTTATAGTTTTATTCTCTTTGATGAAATTACCCATCTGCATGTTGTACTTGCATGTTGTACTTTTTCCACTAAGGTTAGTGTTTAGTGGCTTGGTTGCCCTGTGACCTCAGCTCTCTGATGAGTTCAAGACAAGTTGTGATTTTCAGATTGTCCAGATTTCTGTTGTTGTTACTAGTGTGCTATTTTCAACATTCTGTATCCTAAGCAGACTGCAATTTTTTAAAAAAGAGAGATGCTTCTGTAAGAAAAGAACAAGAATTAATGTCTTGTTAAATTCCCGGTTTCTTTCAGATTCTTTATATATGCATATAACCAAACCTGCTACTGCTGCTAAGTCGCTTCAGTCGTGTCCGACTCTGTGCGACCCCATAGACGGCAGCCCACCAGGCTCTGCCGTCCCTGGGATTCTCCAGGCAAGAATACTGGAGTGGGTTGCCATTTCCTTCTCCAGTGCATGAAAGGGAAAAGTGAAAGTGAAGTCGCTCAGTCGTGTCCGACTCTTAGCGACCCCATGGACTGTAGCCTACCAGGCTCCTCCGACCATGGGATTTTCCAGGCAAGAGTACTGGAGTGGGGTGCCATTGCCTTCTCCATAACCAAACCAAGGCACCAGTATTTACATGACTGAATTCAAAAGGACATAAATGGTGTAAATGACTGATCAAACTTGGTATATTACCCACTGTTATTGACTGAATTATGTCTTCGCAAAATTCATATGTTGAACCCCTTCCCGCAATCTGACCATATTTGAAGACAGAGATTTTAAAGAGGTGATAAAGTTTAAATGAGGCGTCAGGATGGAGCCCTAATTTAATCTGAGTGGTGTCCTTAGGGAGAAGGCAATGGCACCCCACTCCAGTACTCTTGCCTGGAAAATCCCATGGATGGAGGAGCCTGGTGGGCTGCAGTCCATGGGGTCGCTAAGAGTCGGACACGGCTGAGCGGCTTCACTTTCACTTTCCCTTTCATGTACTGGAGAAGGAAACGGCAACCCACTCCAGTATTTTTGCCTGGAGAACCCCAGGGACGGTGGAGCCTGGTGGGCTGCCGTCTATGGGGTCGCACAGAGTCGGACACGACTGAAGCGACTCAGCAGCAGCAGCAGGTGTCCTTAGAAGAGACACCAGGGATGTGTGAGCAGAGAGGTAAGGATTTTGGTCACCAAAATTACAATGTATGAGTTTTTCCCATACCACTAAGTGATTCTGGGTCACCAGCTGGGTGTCCTACAATTCAACTCAATTCTGACACTATCTACCCGGAGATAGCATCAGATCCCACAGGTTAAGGGCTCAATCCTACAAGACTGCCCCCCATCTCTCACCCTCCCCCCTGCCCCAATCATTTTAGATGGCATTAACAAGCCCAGGTTATCTCCTGTTCCTCTGACTGACAGGCTACAGGTTAGAGGTTCCAGCAACACCCCCCTCTTTGGATTCAATTAATTTGCTAGAGCGGCTCATGGAGCTCAGATTACTGGTTTGTTACAAAGGATATTAAAGGATACAAATCAACAGCCAGATGAAGAGATATACAGGGCGAGGTCCTAAACAAAGGAGCTTCTGTCTTGGCTGAGTTTGGGGCCCAGGAAGGCAGGCAAAGTGGAAGCATTCTGGTTCATCAACCTGAAAGCTCTCCAAATCCCATCCCTTCGGGATTTTATGGATGCTTCATTACATAGGCACTATTGATTAAATCATTGGCCATTGGCAACTGATTAACCTTCCAGCCTCTCTCTCCTTCCTGGAAGTTGGTAAGGGGAGGGACTGAAAGTTCCAACCTTCAAGTCACATGGTTGGGTCCTCTGGCAACTGGCCTTCATCCTCAGGTTACCTGTGTGCTTTCCAAAAGTTACCTTATTAACATAACAAAAGACACCTTTATTGCTCTCAACACTTAGGAAACTCCAATCGTTTTAGGAGCTCTGTGCCAGAAACAGGGATGAAGATCAAATATGTTTAATATATTTATTTTATTTTTTTTTTTTTTTTATGCCTGTGTGGCCCCCATAATATATTTATTTTAAATCATAATATCACAAGAGAAAAGACTGAACATGGTGAGAAGGTGGCCTTCTGTAAGCTAAGGAGAGAGGTCTCAAGAGAAACTAACCCTGACCCCTTCTCGATCTTGTACTTGCAGACTCCAGAATTGTGAGAAAATCAATCTCTGTTGTTTAAGCGATCCAATCAGTGGTATTTTCTTAAGGCAACTCAAATAGACTGCTACTGCTAAGTCGCTTCAGTCGTGTCCGACTCTGCGTGACCCCATAGACGGCAGCCCAACAGGCTCCCCCGTTCCTGGGATTCTCCAGGCAAGAACACTGGAGTGGGTTGCCATTTCCTTCTCCAATGCATGAAAGTGAAAAGTGAAAGTGAAGTCGCTCAGTCGTCTCCGACTCCTAGCGACCCCATGGACTGCAGCCCACCAGGCTCCTCCATCCATGGGGTTTTCCAGGCAAGAGTACTGGAGTGGGGTGCCATTGCCTTCTCCGTCAAATAGACTAGTATACCCCCAATTGCAGGTATGGTAGATTGTTTTTTAATTAATGTATTTTTTTGAATTGAAGTATAGTTGATTTATAATGTTGTATTAGTTCTTTGCTGTAGGTATACAGCAAAGTGAGTCATATATATACACACATATATATAAATACATACACACTCATATATATATGTTCATTCTTCTTCAGATTCTTTTCCCTTATAGCTTATTACAAAATATTAAGTATAGTTCTCTGTGCTATACAGTAGGTCCTTGTTAGTTATCTATTTTATATGTAGTAGTGTGTATCTGATAATCCCAGACTCCTAATTCCCCAATCCCCTTGCTCCTTTGGTAACCATAAATTTGTTTTCTATGCTGTGGGTCTGTTTCTGTTTTGCATATAAGTTGATTTGTATAATTTTCCTTTTTTAGATTCCACATATGACCAGTATCATTTGATTTTTGTCTTTGACTTACTTCACTTAGTGTGATAATCTCTAGGTCTATCCCTGTTACTGCAGCTGGCATCATTTCTTTTTTTTTTTCTGGCTGAGTAGTATCCCATTGTTTATCTGTTTCACATCTTTATCCATCCATCCGTCAATGGACATGTAGGTTGTTTCCATGTCTTGGCTATTGTAAACAGTGCTGCAATGAACGTTGGGGTGCATACATCTTTTTGATTTAGAGTTATCTCCGGATATATGCCCAGGAGTGGGATTGCTGGACCATATGGTGGTAGAGTCTTAAAAATGGCTCCTAAAGAATCATATCTCTCAGGGTTCACTTCCCTTTTCAATGAATCTTTAGCTTCTTCCGTCAAATTGTGGAATTACATGGCCTTGAGGGAACTCGTAGCTTCCACTTTTGCTTGGGGAGGGACTTCCAGCTAACATGTAAAGCCCAGGCTACCCTGCTGGCGAGAGAAACCACTTGGAGGTGACGAACTCCCAGATACATTAGTGAACCTTGCCAATAGCATGAGAAGACAGAGGCCCAGACATCCCAGTGTGCCCCCAGGCATTTGAGCCACCCCAACTGAGCCGTGTGGGTTCTCTAGCCCCACCAACATCATGCAGAGCAGAGTCATACTTCCCCACTCCCCCACCCCAAATTCCTGACACACCGAGTTGTGAGAAAAGTGGTAGTTGTTTTTGGCTGCTGAGTTTTAGGATGGTTTTTTAGGTAGCTAGAGCTAGGTAATAGGGAGCAATAGTTAGCTAATACAGCAGAGACCTCCAGGTGCCCCACAATGTCCCCTCTTTTGTCCTCATTAAAAAAAAAGTCTCATTTTTCAGCTAGATACATGACCACTGGAAATGAAGATCATATGTCTCAACTTTCTTGGTAGCTGGATACAGCCATGTGATTTAGTTCTGATCTAGGGGATATATGTAGAAATGGTGTATACAACATCTGGGTAATATCTATCTTTGAAGCCTTGATCTTAACAATACATCAGAGTCTACTGGAGATGCCATTGCAATTGGAGAGATAGAAGCACTTTGCTCCATGAGCATCTTTGCTTCCTACCTTACCTGAATGAGATAGAGGTTGCTTTGGTGCCCGTTAGCAAAAAGTAAGAGCAACAACAACCAAAATATCTTAGGCAAGATGCAAAGATCAAAAAGTCAGTGGAGGAAAAAGGAGCTAAAAATGATAGTGTGAGGATATGGAGAAAAAGGAACCCTTGTGGACTGTTGGTGGGAATGTAAACTGGTACAGCCACTATGGAAAACAGCATGGAGATTCCTCAAAAAACTAAAACTAGAACTGTCATATGATCCAACAATTCCACTTCTGGACATTTATCTGAATAAAAAAAAATGAAAACACTAATTTGAACATTTATAAGCAATCTCATGTTCACTGCAGCATTATTCACAATAGCCAAGACATGGAAACAGCTCAAGTGTTTATTGATGAATGAATGGATAATGCTAAGTCACTTTAGTCGTGTCCAACTCTGTGTGACCCCATAGACGGCAGCCCACCAGGCTCCCCCGTCCCTGGGATTCTCCAGGCAAGAGTACTGGAGTGGGTTGCCATTTCCTTCTCCAATGCATGAAAGTGAAAAGTGAAAGTGAAATCGCTCAGCTGTCTCCGACTCTTAGCGACCCCATGGACTGCAGCCTACCTGGCTCCTCCATCCATGGGATTTTCCAGGCAAGAGTACTGGAGTGGGGTGCCATTGCCTTCTCCTGAATGGATAAAGAAAGTGTTAAATGGATAAATTGTTATACACACACACACACACACACACACACACACACACACACACACACACACACACAGGACTACTACCCAACCATTAAAAGAAGGAAATCTTGCCATTTGCAATAACATGGATGGACCTTGAGGGCATTATGCTAAGAAAAATGAGTCAGACAGAGAAAGACAAATACCACATGATCTTGCTTATATGTGGGGTCAAAAACAAACCCAAGCACATAGAGTCAAAGAACAGACTGGTTGTTGGCAGATGAGGTTGGCAGGGGGAATGGGGGTGAAATGGGTGAAGGGGGTCAAAAGGTACAAACTTCCAGTTATAAAATAAATAAGTTATGGGGATGTAATGTACAGCATGATGGCTATAGTTAATAACACTATTATATTAAAAGTTGATAACAGAGTAGATCTTAAAAGTCCTCATCACGAGAACATTTTTTTTGTAATTATGTTTGGTGCTGGATGTTAACTAGACTTATTGTGGTGGTCATTTTGCAATATATACAAATTTTGAATCATACACATGAAACTAATATAATGTTGTACATCAATTATACCTCTATTAAAAATTTGAAAAAATATGACACAGGGAAATCCGGTTGGAAAGACTGCATTTAACCTGCTAGCAATCTGTTAACGTTTTGTGTGCCTTGAGAAATAAGTTGTGGTGAATCTTCCCATAGAAAATGGATTTATATCAAGACTTTGGGGCCCTCTGTCTGACTTTGAGGCTGGAATGTTCTCATGGAAATAATACAGACCTGGTACTTGCATCTCAATTACTCACCCACAGTTTATGCTTGTGGTCTCGCTGTGGTAGAACTTACACGGATCTTCCTGTTATATCCTGGTTGCCAGTAAAAAGTCCTTCCAGGTGTAGTAGAAAGTTCAGAGGCATCAAATGATTAAAACTCTGGATGGGAACCTATGACTGGTATAGATGCCACTTGAGGGCTCCTCATCCTGGTTGCCATAAAGTCCTGTGTATTCTTCATCTCTCTTGATTCTATTGCCTTCTCTTTCTCCATGGCCACTTCTCTGTTTTCAGCTTTTGTAATTTATCTCCTGGGCTCCCCATCCTCAGTCCTGTCCCCTCAAATCTACTCTCTGCTTGGCAGCTACAGTGATTTCTCTAGAAAGTATATCAGATGCGTGACATACCTGTGTTGAAAATCCTAGCAAGTCTCTCCAGGTCCTTCCATAAGTATAAATCCTCATTCAGTTTCTGCGTGATCTAGCACCAGTTTCTCTCCCTACCTCATCTCTCTATTCTTCTTTCCCATGCTGGCTATGCTCCAGCTACACTGGATGACTTGAAAACTCCTCAAGCAGCCCATTTTGCTTGTGAAAGCCTGTGAAATCCAGGAAGCCTGTAAAATCCAGGAAGATTCCACATAATCTGTGAAAGCCTCAGGGGCTCTTTCCCAGCTCCTTCTTCTCGGCCAACCCTTTGCTGCCTTTTAAGACTCTGTTTATATGTTAGGTTACCTCCTTAAGGAGGCCTCTCAGATTAGGGACTTCTTTGTGTTCCAATCATGCCTCTATCATTGCACGTGTCAGGCTGTTTTCTGATGGTCACCCTTCCCATCAATACTGTAAAGTGCCTGATGTGAGTGTAGCACCCACAGCCAGTGGCCCTGCCCTGCCCCACATCCTCTCAGCAATTACCATTCCTGTGCCCAGCAGCAGGGAGCAGACTGAAAGTGCCAGGGACTGACAATGGCTCCTGAGCACAGCTCTCAACCAATGAATGATAGGAGCTTGTATATAAATACCCCAATTCTATTGCCCCTTGGGTGGGATAATGCTGAGACATGTGCTCTACACCATCTTCCCGAGTTTCCCCTGTGGGCATGAGTTCCTGTTGCCCACAGTGGTAGCCAGTAAAGCCCACCCTTCATTGACTGACTTCCTTTCCCTGTCTCTCCTTTGCTGTTCCCCGAACCTCCCAAGTAGACCTTTTAGCTAGCACTCACCTCTCATCTCAGGACCTGCTTCTGAGGGAATCCAAACCATGGTGGTCCCTTGTCTCATTTGTCTGTGTATCTTTCCATAGCACCTAGTTTAATCACTTGCACAGAGTAGGTCCTTGATAAGAACTTGTCGACTGGCAGACTATCTGTCTGAATGAATAACAGAATTAAGTAATGGTTGGGAGGACCACTTTTCTGGTATCATCCCCTATTCTGCTTGTGGTAGGCACAGAGATGTGTGCCCAGATCTGATACCTTCAAGGAAGTTCTTAGCATTTCCCGGGTGGTGCAGTGGATAAGAATCCACCTGCCAATGCTGGGCACATGGGTTCAATCCTTGGTCCAGGAAGATTCCACATGCCATGGAGCAGCTTAGCCTGTGTGCCACAACTACTGAGCCCATGTGCTGCGACTACTAAAGCCTGCACACCCTAGACCCTGTGCTCCACAACAAGAGAAGCCACTGCAATGAGAAGTTGGTGTACCACAATGAAGAATAGCCCCCACTCACGGCAACTAGAGAAAGCCCATGCAAAGCAACGAATACCCAGCATAGCCAAAAATAAGTAAGTTTAAAAAAAGGAAGTTCTTGTTGCCCATCCCTGGGTATGTGATGAGCAGACAGTGCCCAGCTGTCTCAGTACAGACAGCCACCTCGCTCCAGGTCACACCCTTCCCAGGCAGCCCATGCCTGGTGACTGAGTACAAAAATATGCCTTAGTAGAAACTATAAAAAGGATATGATGATGTGGCCATTTTTATCTCTGGCAGGAAAACTCCAGTGGGGGATCCTTGCTCTGAGGCTTTGTGGGGCCCCTGCCACAGTTGAGCTTCCCCTTCTACCCTATCCTGCCTCCCCCTGTGTCTTTTCACAAGACACCATCCCTAATAAACATCATGCCCTTCAAAGCCATCTCATCACCTGCTTCCGGAGAGCCTAAACTGCAATGCTTCTCTCCCATCAATTTTGTGGCTTTGCCACCCTGATGTCCTCACTATTGCCTCTATAGACTACGCTTTTCTGATCCCACCTTACTGTTCACATTAATATCCACACCTTCCACCCAGTAATAATACCTGGATGGTGCTTTGCAGCCTACAAAGTATCTCCCCAGGTGATATCACATTCAATCCTCACAGTTGTTATTCAGTTGCTCAGTCGTGTCCGACTCTATGTGACCCCATGGACTGCAGCATGCCAGGTTTCCCTGTCCTTCACTATCTCTTGGAGTTTGCTCAAATTTATGTCCATTGAGTCAATAAGGCCATCCAACCATCTCATCCTCTGCCACCCCCTTCTCCTCCTGCCTTCAATCTTTCCCAGCTTCAGGGTCTTTCCCAATGAGTCACCTCTTTGCAGCAGGTGGCCAAGGTATTGGAGCTTCAACATCAGTTCTTACAATGAATATTCAGGGTTGATTTCCTTTAGGATGGACTGATTTGATCTCCTTGCAGTCCAAGGGACTCTTCAAGAGTTCTCCAACACCACTATTTGAAAGCATCAATTCTTTGGCGCTCAGCCTTCTTTATGCTCCAACTCTCACATCCATACATGACTACTGGAAAAACCATAGCTTTGACAATATGGACCTTTGTTGGCAAAGTGATGTCTCTGCTTTTTAATATGCTGTCTAGGTCTGTCATAGCTTTTCTTCCAAGGAGCAAGTGTCTTTTAATTTCATGGCTGCAGTGCAGTAGAAAGGTGGGGTATGTGTTTTTATTTCCATTTTGCAGATGGGGACCCGAAAGTTTAAAAAAAAAATACAAGAATTTGCCCAAGACCACACAGCTTTGCAATGGAAACTGGAAAAGACAGTGAAAGTGTTAGTCACTCAGTTGTATCTGACTCTGCGACCTCAGGGACTGTAGCCCCCCAGGCTGCTCTGTCTATGGGATTTCCCATGCAAGAATACTGGAGTGGATTGCTGTTTCTTTCTCCAGGGGATCTTTCCAACTCAAGGATCAAACCCATATCTCCTGTGTCTCCTGCATCAGCAGGCAATTCTTTACCGTCTGAGCCACCCAGGGAAGCCACCAGAGAAATTGGAAGTGAGAAGCTGTTGGCAAGCATGGGGATGTCAGCAAATGACGTCCCTCTGGGTGGCTTGCAGGTATACCAGCTGTGCAATATTTGCTCTAGGAACTATCTGGTATCCGGGTCCAGATGCTGAATATCCCCATTGACTGTTTCCTGGGAACAGTTATGGCCCTCAGTACCTGAAGCTGAATTAATGTGTGAGATTTGCTCTGGGGTCATCTGTGCAGGTGAAATAGTTGAGGGGGAAAGACTGAGACAGGTCTAATAGTGAAGGCTTGGGAGGGAGTGGTTGTCAGTGGACAGCTCCCTGTGCTTGCAGATGCCAGGTGAGGGAGGGGGCTCTATGGGGAGGAGGGACTCTATCAGGACTCCACCTGGGGGCCGCCCCCCCTTCTGCTGAGGGCTGCCTGGTGAAAGGGGCCCATCAACAGGAGAGACAGGAGAAAGGGGTGTCAGGGCGAGAGATTTCCATCTGGAATTTGAGAGCCCCTCCCTCAGTTGATACAAGTCGGCTGGCAACACTCTGCCCAGGAGCTTCAGAAGAGCAGCCGCTGAATAAATGAATTGAAAACAAAGGCTGTTCATGTCTTATCAGCTAGTGCTCCCCGCAGGCGCTGAATGGACACCGAGGGAGGGAAACAAACTCCGATGAATGGGCAGCTTAGGCTGGGGGAAGAAACCAGGGGGCCATTTCAGATAAAGTCCTGTGGCTTCATTCAGCCTGACCCTGGGGCTGGGGCTCTAGAGTGTGAAGTACACCTCACGGGGGTTCCACCCGTGCTGAGGGCGCTGGGCTATCATACTCCCCCACCCATCAGTCCTTGGCAGGGCTGCCTTGCCCATGGGAGAGAGACACTTGTAGCCTGAATAAAGCTTCTCTAGGAGCACAGGGCAAGTCCTCTAAAGAACAGACAGGTGCTCGTTATTTGTAACAGAAGCCCACCGAAGCCAGTGGGTGACCCCAATTAGTACAAATATCCAGGGGAAGCCAGGAGGACACTGACATTGGCAAAAATGATTCTTTGCTCTTGCTGTGAGCTTCATGGGGGCAATTTCATATTCCCAGCCATCTTAGGCACAGTATACAGCCCTCCTAAATCACCATTTCCAAGGGACGGAAGATAGAATGTCCACCCATGCAGGGGTCCAAGATGAACCATGACTCTCTGGGAACAAGGCAGAAGTCAAGGCATGGGCTAGGGTCTTAGCTGGCTCTGGAATGATCGTTTTAAACCGGAGGCCAGTTGGGCAGCCTCTCAGCCAGCAACTCGTTCCTTTGAATGAGTGATGCCTTCGAGGATGTCAATTTTGTGTGTGTGGATGGGGTGGAGGGTCCGGGAGCAAAGATGTCTCTCAGCTTCCCCCCAAAGAGCCCAGATGGTTCTGAGCTTAGAAAAGAGTGAGATCAGAGAGAAGCAGACTTCTAGGTTAGGTGAGAAGTCTCCTGTGCAGAGCTCAATCAACTGAAAATAGCCGGAAAGAGGACTCTTGTGGGTCCGCTTACCCCTGCTATGGCCCTGACTTGGGCACTTCTTATTCCTTTAGCTTTTGGTGTCTTATTCTTTCTAAGTCTGATTGTTACTCTCCTTCACAAGCAGGCGGGCTCAAGGGACTGACAGTGATTAAAATCACTGGTGATTGGTCTAAAAAAACCTAGAACGTCATTATTAATTTACAGCAAGAAATCCAGTGATTTACTCATTTATTTATTCCATGAATATCTGAGTGCTGATCTAAACCAGTTTGATCATGCATAACCCTAAAGTTCTTTCCGGAAGGTAACATAGCCTTCAGGCCAGAGACAAAAATCACACTGGTTATTTTAACAGACAGAATTTAATATAGAGAACTGTTAACTAGAGATGGGGATACCTTGTTTTATTGCGCTTCACTTTATTTTTTGTTTTACAAATTGAAGGTTTGTGGCAACCCTGAGTTGATCAAGTTATTGGCTCCATTTTTCCAACAGCGTTTGCTAACTTCGTGTCTCTGCATTTTGATAATTCTTGGAATATTTTAATTTTTTCCCACTACTACTGTATTTGTTATGGTGATATTTTGTTGTTGTGTTTTTGGTTTGTTTTGGTTTATTTGTGTTTTTGGCTACACTGCATGGCATGTGGGATCTTATTTCCCCAACTGGGGATTGAACCAGGGGGATTGAACTGGGGATTGTTCTCCCCCTGCATTGGGAGCACAGAGTCTTAACCACTGGACCGCCAGGGAAGTCCCCTGTTATGGTGATCAGTGAACAGAGATCTTTGTTACTGCTACCACTTGTTGAAAGCTCACATGATGGTTAGCATTTTTGAGCACTAAAGTTCTTTGTAATCAAGGTATATACATTAGTTTTTTAGACGTAATGCTGTTGCACATTTAATAGACTGCAGCATCATGTAATATAACTTTTATATGCACTGGGAAACCAAAAACTTCATGTGACTCATTTTATTGCCATAGTCACTTTGTTGCATGCCCTGGAACTGAACCTGCAATATCTCCAAGATCTGCCTGTATCAGGAATTATTAACTAGTCACCAAAGAACCAAAAAAGCAAACAGGATGCTCTAAGGCATAATGGAGGTTGTAATTTCAGGCAGTAACTTCCACTTCTAGGAGATCAAAGGAACAAGTTGGAATGATTAAAACCTAGAAGCTTGGAGTGGGGATCACATGGGGCTGAAATTCAGATGCTTGAGGAAAGGGCACCTGCTGGCTGGTGTCTGAGCTCAGAGGAGGCGCCCCTCAGGGGAAGGACCCTGACCCCTGAGGAAGCCAGCTGATTTTGATGTCTCGGAGCTCAGAAAAGCAATCTGATGGAGCTGGAACCAGCATCATAAAGAAGAGTATGTTTGAAGGTGAGGCACAATATCTTAATAACTGACCCATCTCCAAAAAGTTTGAGGTTGAGTGAGAGTGAGCTAAACTCCTCTGCCATAACCCCATTATCAGTTCACACAAAAGCAGGTCTCTGACGAAACATCCACAGAGACATTCATTAAACATACATTCATTAGCAACCAGGTACAAAAAAGTGCTAGCAACGTATTTTCTAGACTTGAGGAGTCCCTGCACTCAACCAACTCTTTGCATGAAAAGTCCACTCAAGACAGATGCAATCTCCCAAAAGCATCAGGGAACCAGAAATCCTCCCAAATTAAAGTTGGATAAATCTGCAGGTGCCATCTCTAAGGTGCAGCCTATAGGCCTTACTAGGGTCTCAGAACCTCTTCTTGTAAAGGTGGAAAGTATCTCAAACATATGTAAGCAAATCAATAGATCCCAAATCCCTTTAATTTCACCAACAGGAGCCTATTTCTAACATGTGTCATGCTAATTAACAAGGCACCAGTTTCATCAATGAAAACCTACTTCTGACTTTCACTTTGCTAATTAGCAAAGCCTCAGGTATTGATGAAGCTCTTGTGATCTTGCCTTTGGATGTGGCCTTTCTGATACAGAGCTAGCTGACTAACTAGAGAGGGGATTTTTCAATGAGGGCCAATGACTACCTCCAGAATTGAAGCTTCAACTAACACAGACATAATGTCACACTATTTATTTCAAAAATAAAATGCACAGATTGTAAGAAGGTTTGTACCAAGTGCTTCCGGGATTTGGCCATAGATCAGACTCTGTCCCCACTCTGAAGGACCTCCTGGCCTGGAGACAAATCATAAATAGGCGACTGCAGCATGTATGAAGTGTGTGGGTGGGATGGTGGTCGGCCAGCATGGTCTGGGTGCTTTTGTGAAAGCATGAGAGGTTGTTCCACTCAACTGTCAGCAAAACCCCTGTGTAGGCTGAGTTACCAGATAAAATACAGGATTGTTGTTGTTGTTTAGCTGCTAAGTTGCGTCCTACTCTTTGGGACCCCATGGACTGTAGCATGCCAGGCTCCTCTGTCCTCCACTGTCTCCTGGAGTTTGCTCTAACTCATGTCCATTGAGTTGGTAATGCCATCCAACCATCTCATCCTCTGCTGCCTGCTTCTCCTTTTGCTTTCAGTCTTTCCCAACATCAGGTCTTTTCTAATGAGTCTGCACTTCGCATCAGATGGCCAAAGTATTGGAGCTTCAGCTTCAGCCTCAGTCCTTCCAATGAATAGTCAATGTTGATTTCCTTTAGGATTGACTGGTTTGATCTCTTTGCTGTTCAAGTGACTCTTAAGAGTCTTCTCCAGCACCGCAGTTCAAAGCACCAGTTCTTTGGTGCTCAGCCTTCTTTATGGTCCAACTCTCACATCTGTATATGATTACTGGAAAAACCATAGCTTTGACTGTATGGACCTTTGTCAGCAAAGTGATATCTCTGCTTTTTAATACGCTGTCTAGGTTTGTCATAGCTTTCCTTCCAAGGAGCAAGTGTCTTTTAATTTCAAGGATGCAGTCACCATCCATAGTGATTTTGGAGCCCAAGAAAAGAAAATCTGTCACTACTTCTACTTTTTCCCCTTCTATTTGCCATGAAGTATATAGGATGCCCCGTTCAATTTGCATTTCAGATTGCTAAATCTGATGAACCGACGTCTAGGCAAAACCAGAAGGAAAGCCAAATGGGCAGGATTTGGTTTGGTTGGTATGGATCAGTCAAGGCGGGAGGGTGAGATAGCTCTGCTGGACACATCCATTGCCTTCTGCCTCCCTAGACAAACCCAAGTGTTTTGAAGATCAGGGGTCCCCTCCCCTGAGCAGTGCTGATCCTAAGCCACATGTGGCCTCTCTGAGCTCTCCTTTTATAAATGTTACAGAGTAAACCCCTTCTGCCAGCACATTCTTTCCTTAACAGTAGCTGATTATGTTTGTTTTCATAATGGCAATGCCGTTTTGCTTTCCTCTACTAAATAGTTCCCCTGGATGGGATGTGTTTGCTCACAGCCTTCATTTTCTTTTTTTTTGCTGATGGCTGATCTTATTTTCCACTTACCCAGGTCTACTCAGCTGGGACTTCTCACCTCTGACTTCTAGGCCTGTGCCCTTTCTGCTGTTTGGTGGCTGTCTGTGTCCTGGAAATCATGATTCTCATCATAATGAGGTAGTTGTTAGGTAAAGTGAAGGACTCTAGGCTTAGAGTCAGCGTGAAACTGTACAACTCAGATTGAGACTTGAATCCACAGGCTGGGACTCAAACCCAGCCGCAAACCCAGTTTTGGGACTTGAACCCACAATCTCTTCATTGAAATCGAACACCTGGTCTCGGGACTTAATGAAGTTCAGGTTCTTTATGTCTCATCACAGAAAGAAGTCAGTGGGAGACAAAGTGATAGGTAACAAGGGGATTTATTGAGAAAGATACGCATTCCATAGACAGAATGCAGTCTGTTTCAAAAGGCCAGAGTGGCTTTGAAGTATGGAGTGGTTACTTTGTAATTTCATAGGGTAATAAGTGAGAGGGGATGGAGCAGAGATTTGGAATTGGACCACTGACTACTTTTGGCCTTTTATGGTTGACCTTGGAACTGTCGTGGCATCTGGGGATGTGTTATTTAGCATATGCTAATACATTACAATGAGTGCATAATGAGATTCAAGGTCTACTGGAAGTTGATTCTTCTGCCATCTTGGGCCTAATCAGTTTTAACCAGTTATGTCATAGCCTCAAAAGCCATGTCATTCTTTTAAAAGTTGTGCCCTGCCCTCTTGCCTCCTGTTTCAACAGAGCTTGTGCTGTGTGCTTAGTCATTCAGTTGTGTCTGACTCTTTGCAATCCCATGGACTGTAGCCCGCCAGGCTCCTCTATCCATGGGGATTCTCCAGGCAGGAATACTGGAGTGGGTTGCCATGCCCTCCTCCAGAGGATCTTCCCAGCCCAGGGATCGAACCCAGGTCTCTTGCATTGCAGGCAGATTCTTTACCATCTGAGCCACCAGGGAAGCCCCCCTGGAGGGCTTGGACCCTATTTAGAAATGGAGCCATCAGAGATGGGATCAGCAACATGGGGAGGGCTTCGATGCTTAGGGTGTACATATGTTCTGTGACTCATGCAGGTTGACATATTAGAACCTTTTGATAAACCTGAACTCTAGGCACACAGAGGGACCCAGGGCTAGGCCTTGTCAGTGATGTCCCAGCCCCAGGTGATGCAGCAATGAAAGGAGCAGTCTTTGGGTCAAAGGCCAGAGATGCTGCTGGTGGGATATCAGGGCAGGGTTGGAGGCTTTCACCCCACCTTTGCAAAACCAGCCCCATTATTTTAGTCCTGTGGCTTGGCCATACCTGTGCCATCTGGAAGATGGGGGGCAGGTTCATGATGTACCTGAGGATCATGACATCTCAAATCTACCATGTTGGGACCAGGAAGTGATGGCAGGGCCAAGGGGCAGGGGTTAAACGAGTGCAGACTTTATGGCCAGCCAGGTGGGAACTCAAAACAGAACTTTTCTTTACTAGCTGTGTTCTAGGGTGACTAGACAATCTCTCTGATCAGCAATTTTCTGACATCAAAATGAGAATTACACTATGCACCTTTTGGGCTTTTAAAAAAATATTTATTTTTATTTATTTGGCTGTGCTGTCTTTAGCTGAGGCTCAAGGGATCTCCTGCCCCCCAGGTATGGCCAAGGCACAGGACTAAAATAATGGGGCTGGTTTTGCAAAGGTGGGATGAAAGCCTCCAACCCTGCCCTGATATCGCACCAGCAGCATCTCTGGCCTTTGACCCAAAGACTGCTAGTTTCATTGCTGCAAGGGATCTCTGATCTTCGTTGCAGCATGTGGGATCTGTTCCCTGACCAGGGATGGAAGTCAGCTTCCTGTGTTGGGAGTGCGGAGTCTTAGCCCCTGGATGACCAGGGAAGTCCATGGGGTTGTTTTAAGAATTAAGATTATATATATATATATATATATATATACACATATATATATGTATATATATATATATATATATGTATATGTATATATATATATGTATATATATATATATGTATGTATATGTATATGTATATGGGCTTCCCTTGTGGCTCAGCTGGTAAAGAATCTGCCTGCAATGTGGGAGACCTGGGTTCAATCCCTGGATTGGGAAGATCCCCTGGAGAAGAGAAAGGCTACCCACTCCTGTATTCTGGCCTGGAGGATTCCATGGAGTGTATAGTCCAGTTCAGTCGCTCAGTGGTGTCCAACTCTTTGCGACCCCATGGACTGCAGCATGTCCCTGTCCATAATCAACTCCTGGAATTTACTCAAACTCATGTCTATTGAGTCGGTGATGCCATCCAACCATCTCATCCTCTGTCATCCCCTTCTCCTTCCGCCCTCAATCTTTCCCAGCATCAGGGTCTTTTCAAATGAGTCAGTTTTTCACATCAGGTGGCCAAAATATTGGAGGTTCAGCTTCAACATCAGTCCTTCCAATGAATACCCAAGACTGATCTCCTTTAGGATGGACTGGTTGGATCTCCTTGCAGTCCAAGGGACTCTCAAGAGTCTTCTCCAACACCACAGTTCAAAAGCATCAATTCCTTGGCGCTCAGCTTTCTTTGCCGTCCAACTCTCACATCCATACATGACTACTGGAAAAACCATAGCCTTGACTAGACAGACCTTTGTTGGCAAAGTAATATCTCTGCTTTTTAATAAGCTGTCTTTGGTCATAACTTTTCTTCCAAGGGGCAAGCGTGTTTTAATTTCATGGCTGCAGTGATTTTGGAGTGCCCAAAAATAAAGTCTGTCACTGTTTCCACTGTTTCCCCATCTATTTGCCATGAAGTGATGGGACTGGGGTCATAAAGAGTCCAATACACACACACACGTCTAGCACTGCTTCTGGCACATAGCTGTTACTCGATATGAAATGGTGCTGCCAGAGTTGGTGATGATGGAGGTGATGGTGGTGGTGGCAGTGATAGTAGTGGAGGCTGTGAAGTTGGCAGCTGTTCCCATTACCTTAACTGGTCCAAGACACTGAATCCTTATAACTTATTCAGAGGCACTGGGCCAAAAGTGTTTGTTCATTCATTTATTTTATTGAATTATAGCTGATTTAAAATGTTGTGTTAGTTTCTGGTGTACAGTACAGTGATTTAATTATACATATTTTTAATATATATATATATATTCTTTCCTATTATGCTTTGTCACAGGATATTGAATATAGTTTCCTGTGCTATACAATAGTACCTTGCTGATCCATTCTGTATATAATAGTTTTCATCAGTTAATTCCAAACTCCTAATCCCTCCCTCCTCTCTCCCTCATGTGGCATGTAGACAAAGTGTTTTCTTATTGTTTTAAATCTATAAATTCCTTTTTTTTAAATTTTTGCTCTACTGGGTCTTTGTTGTGGCACATGGGCTTTCTCTAGTTGCCACACACAGGCTTAATTGCTCCACCGCATGTGGGATCTTAGTTCCCCCACCAGAGATTGAACATGTGTCCCCTACATAGCAAGGTGGATTCTCAACTACTGGACCACCAGGGAAGTCTCTATCAATTCCTTTTAACTTGCATACCTCACTTCCATTATTTGCCCCTCTCTAAGGGCAATCATTCTATTCTTTGAATATGAATATTTAATTTGTATTTTCTCTTAGAAAATGTATATTGCTTTGGGTCTGTGCATGTTTCTTTTTCTTTGAAAATCAGCTTCATGGAAGCATAATTTACATGCACAAAATACCCATTTTAGGTGTACAATTCTACAAGTTTTGACAAATGTATATACCCATTTAACCACACCTTAATCAAGACACTGATCATGGCCATCACCATGAAAAGTTCCTTTGTATCCTTTTGCAGTCACTCCTCTCCCTCAACCCTAGCCCTAAGCAACACGAATCTGCTTTTTCTAACTAGGTATTAGTTTTGCCTGCTCTAGAATTTCATATACACAGAATCATATAGTGCATACTCTGCTGTGTCTGGGTTTTGTTCAATATATTTTTGCATTTTATTGTATGTATCAATAGTTTGTTTCTTTATATTGTATGAATATACTACAATTTATTCTCCCATTGATATAGTTTAAATTCAGGTATCTTCTGCATTACTATGTACATTATGTATATTTATGTATATGGTTAGGGGCTTCCCAGGTGGCTCAGTGGTAGAAAATTTGCCTGCCAATGTGACGAGATGCAGAAGATGTGAGTTGATCCCTGGGAAGAACTCCTGGAGGAGGGCATGCAACCCACTCCAGTATTCCTGCCTGGAGAATCCCATGGACAGAGGAGCCTGGTGGGGTCGCAAAGAGTTGGACACAACTGAATGACAGAGCACCAACATATATAGTTTAAATTTATGTGTATTTACGTTATGTATCTCCTGTTTCTTAGCGTTTTCGCTAAGCATAAGCTTTAAGATTCACCCATGTGGCTATATATATATCTAATCCACTGCTACTAAATGCTCTGTTTATTCCACTGTGGACAGCCTCTAGGTCTGACCTAACCACCCCCTCAATAACGAGTGCCCACTGTTTCTCCTGACCACAAAAACACAGAATTGAGCATCCTTCTACATATACCCTGTGGACCTCTCAGTTACCATGGGATATATACCAGGAGATATACCAGGGATATATACTGACAAATGTGGTCCACTGGAGAAGGGAGTGGCAAACCACTTCAGTATTCTGAACAGTATGAAACCCCATGAACAGTATGAAAAGGCAAAAAGATAGGACACTGAAAGATGAACTCCCCAGGTCGGTAGGTGCCCAATATGCTACTGGAGATCAGTGGAGAAGTAACTCCAGAAAGAATGAAGGGACAGAGTCAAAGCAAAAACAACACCCAGTTGTGAATGTGACTGGTGATACAAGCAAGGTCCGATGCTGTAAAGAGCAATATTGCATAGGAACCTGGAATGTTAGGCCCATGAATCAAGGCAAATTGGAAGTGGTCAAACAGGAGATGGCAAGAGTGAATGTCGACATTCTAGGAATCAGTGAATTAAAATGGACTGGAATGGGTGAATTTAACTCAGATGACCATTATATCTACTACTGTGGGCAGGAATCCCTTAGAAGAAATGGAGTAGCCATGATATTCAACAAAAGGGTCCGAAATGCAGTACTTGGATGCAATCTCAAAAACAACAGAATGATCTTGGTTTGTTTCCAAGGAAAACCATCCAATATCATGGTAACCCAAGTCTATGCCCTGAACAGTAACGCTGAAGAAGCTGAAGTTGAATGGTTCTATGAAGACCTACAAGACCTTCTAGAACTAACACCCCAAAAAGATGTCCTTTTCATTATAGGTGACTAGAATGCAAAAGTAGGAAGTCAAGAAACACCTGGAATAACAGGCAAATTTGGCCTTGGAGTACAGAATGAAGCAGGGCAAAGGCTAATAGAGTTTTGCCAAGAGAGTGCACTGGTCATAGCAAACACCCTCTTCCAACAACACAAGAGAAGACTCTACACATGGACATCACCACATGGCCAACACTGGAATCAGATTGATTATATTCTTTGCAGCCAAAGATGGAGAAGCTCTATACAGTCAGCAAAAATAAGACTGGGAGCTGACTGTGGCTCAGATCATGAATTCCTTATTGCCAAATTCAGACTTAAATTGAAGAAAGGGAAAACCACTAGACCATTCAGATATGACCTAAATCAATTCCCTTATGATTATACAGTGGAAGTGAGAAACAGATTTAAGGGACTACATCTGATAGACAGAGTGCCTGATGAACTATGGACAGAGGTTCGTGACATTGTACAGGAGACAGGGATCAAGACCATCCCCATGGAAAAGAAATGCAAAAAAGCAAAATGGCTGTCTGAGAAGGCCTTGCAAATAGCTGGGAAAAGAAGAGAAGCAAAAAGCAAAGGAGAAAAGGAAAGATATTCCCATCTGAATGCAGAGTTCCGAAGAATAGCACGGAGAGAAAAGAAAGCCTCCCTCAGTGACCAGTGCAAAGAAATAGAAGAAAATAATAGAATGGGAATGACTAGAGATCTCTTCAAGAAAATTAGAGATACCAAGGGAACATTTTATGCAAAGATGGGCTCAATAAAGCACAGAAATAGTATGGACCTAACAGAAGCAGAAGATATTAAGAAGAGGTGGCAAGAATACACAGAAGAACTGTACAGAAAAGATCTTCAAGACCCAGATAATCACGATGGTGTGATCACTCACCTAGAGCCAGACATCCTGGAAAGTGAAGTCAAGTGGGCCTTAGGAAGCATCACTACAAACAAAGCTAGTGGAGGTGATGGAATTCCAGTTGAGCTGTTTCAAATCCTGAAAGATGATGCTGGGAAAGTGCTGCACTCAATATGCCAGCAAATTTGGAAAACTCAGCAGTGGCCACAGGACTGGAAGAGGTCAATTTTCATTCCAATCCCAAAGAAAGGCAATGCTAAAGAATGCTCAAACTACCGCACAATTGCACTCATCTCAGACACTAGCAAAGTAATGCTCAAAATTCTCCAAGCCAGGCTTCCATAACATGTGAACTGTGAACTTCCAGATGTTCAAGCTGGTTTTAGAAAAGGCAAAGGAACCAGAGATCAAGTTGCCAACATCTCCTGGATCATCGAGAAACCAAGAGAGTTCCAGAAAAACATCTATTTCTGCTTTATTGACTATGCCAAAGCCTTTGACTGTGTGCATCACAATAAACTGTGGAAAATTCTGAAAGAGATGGAGCACCAGACCACCTGACCTGCCTCTTGAGAAATCTGTATGCAGGTCAGGAAGCAACAGTTAGAACTGGACATGGAACAACAGACTGGTTCCAAATCGGGAAAGGAGTACGTCAAGGCTGTATATTGTCACCCTGCTTATTTAACTTATATGCAGAGTTCAGTTCAGTTCAGTCGCTCAGTCGTGTCCGACTCTTTGTGACCCCATGAATTGCAGCACGCCAGGCCTCTCTGTCCATCACCAACTCCTGGAGTCTACCCATACCCATGTCCATTGAGTCGGTGATGCCATCCAACCATCTCATCCTCTGTCGTCCCCTTCTCCTCCCGCCCCCAATCCCATCCAGCATTAGGGTCTTTTCCAATGAGTCAACACTTCGCATGAGGTGGCCAAAGTATTGGAGTTTCAGCTTCAACATCAGACCTTCCAATGAACACCCAGGATTGATCTCCTTTAGGATGGACTGGTTGGATCTCCTTGCAGTCCAAGGGACTCTCAAGAGACTTCTCCAACACCACAGTTCAAAAGCATCAATTCTTCGGCGCTCAGCTTTCTTCACCGTCCAACTCTCACATCCATACATGACCACTGGAAAAACCATAGCCTTGACTAGACGGACTTTTGTTGGCAAAGTAATGTCTCTGCTTTTAAATATGCTATCTAGGTTGGCCATAACCTTCCTTCCAAGGAGTAAGCGTCTTTTAATTTCATGGCTGCAGTCACCATCAGCAGTGATTCTCGAGCCCAAAAAAATAAAGTCTGACACTGTTTCCACTGTTTCCCCATCTATTTCCCATGAAGTGATGGGACCAGATGCCATGATCTTAGTTTTCTGAACGTTGAGCCTTAAGCCAACTTTTTCACTCTCCTCTTTCACCTCCATCAAGAGGCTCTTTAGTTCTTCTTCACTTTCTGCCATAAGGGTGGTGTCATCCGCATATCTGAGGTTATTGATATTTCTCCTGGCAATCTTGATTCCAGCTTGTGTTTCTTCCAGCCCAGCGTTTCTCATGATGTACTCTGCATATAAGTTAAATAAGCAGGGTGACAATATACAGCCTTGACGTACTCCTTTGCCTATTTGGAACCAGTCTGTTGTTCCATGTCCAGTTCTAACTGTTGCTTCCTGACCTGCATACAGGTTTCTCAAGAGACAGGTCAGATGGTCTGGTATTCCCATCTCTTTAAGAATTTTCCACAGTTTATTGTGATCCACACAGTCAAAGGCTTTGGCATAGTCAATAAAGCAGAAATAGATGTTTTTCTGGAACTCTCTTGCTTTTTCGATGATCCAGCGGATATTGGCAATTTGATCTCTGGTTCCTCTGCCTTTTCTAAAACCAGCTTGAACATCTGGAAGTTCACGATTCACGTATTGCTGAAGCCTGGCTTGGATGCAGAGTACATCATGAGAAACACTGGGCTGGCAGAAACACAAGCTGGCATCAAGATTGCTGGAAGAAATACCGATAACCTCATATATGCAGATGACACCACCCTTATGGCAGAAAGTGAAGAAAACTAAAGAGCCTCTTGATGAAAGTGAAAGAGGAGAGTGAAAAAGTTAGGTTAAATTTCAACATTCAGAAAACTAAGATCATGGCATACGGTCCCATCATTTAATGGCAAATAGATGGGGAAACAGTGGGAACAGTGGCAGACTTTATTTTTTGGGGCTCCAAAATCACTGCAGATGGTGATTGCAGCCATGAAATTAAAAGACGCTTACTTCTTGGAAGGAAAGTTATGACCAACCTAGACAGCAGATCAAAAAGCAGAGACATTACTTTGCCAACAAAGGTCCATCTAGTCAAGGCTATGGTTTTTCCAGTAGTCATGTATGGATGTGAGAGTTGGACTGTAAAGAAAGCTGCACGCCGAAGAATTGATGTTTTTGAATTGTGGTGTTGGAGAAGACTCTTGAGAGTCCCTTGGACTGCAAGGAGATCCAACCAGTCCATCCTAAAGGAGATCAGTCCTGGGTGTTCATTGGAAAGACTGATGTTGAAGCTGAAACTCCAATATTTTGGCCACCTGATGCGAAGAACTGACTCATTTGTAAAGACCCTGATGCTGGGAAAGATTGAGGGCAGGAGGAGAATTGGAGGACAGAGGATGAGATGGTTGGATGGCATCACCAACTCAATGGACATGAGTTTGGATAAACTCCAGGAGTTGATGATGGGCAGGGAGGCATGGCGTGCTGCAATTTATGGGGTTGCAAAGAGTCGGACACACAACTGAGGGACTGAACTGAACTGATATACCAGGTGGGTAAGTGAGGGGTCTTTCTCTGTGTTTACCTAATTTGTGTCAGAGCTGCCCGAATCCATTCCAGAATGGCTACAGCTGTCTATACTCCTGCCTCACAGTTCCTCAACACTTGGCATCCTGCAGCTGCTGCTGCTGCTGCTGCTAAGTTGCTTCAGTCGTGTCTGACTCTGTGCAACGCCATAGACGGCAGCCCACCAGGCTCTGCCGTCCCTGGGATTCTCCAAGCAAGAATACTGGAGTGGGTTGCCATTTCCTTCTCCAATGCATGAACGTGAAAAGTGAAAATGAAGTCTCTCAGTTGTGTCCGACTCTTAGCGACCCCATGGACTGCAGCCCACCAGTCTCCTCCGTCCATGGGATTTTCCAGGCAAGAGTATTGGAGTGGGTTGCCATTGCCTTCTCTGATCCTTCAGCTAGTTTTTGCAATCTAATGTACAAACAGTAGTATCTAATTTTTAAAAATTTGTATCTCCCTGATTGCAAATGATTTTGAGCATCTCTCCAAGTGAGTTCCTCTTCTCTACACTGCCTGTAGTTATTTTTTTTTGCCCAGTTTTTGATCAGGGTGCTTTTTTTCTTCCTGTTAATTCACGGATATTTCTTGTTGACCTGTGAATCTCTTGTTACTTTTAAGGACTGCCAACATTTTCTTCCTTTTTTTTTTTTTTTGGCCATCTATTCACTTTGTGCTGTCTTTTAATAAACCGAAAGTGTTGATTTTGAAGCAATCACATTTCTTCTTTCATGTTAAGGTTTGTGCCTTGGGAGCTTTATTTAAGAAGTCTTTCCCTGCCCATAGATCATAAATATATTCTTATACATTTCCTTGTATTAACTTTATGGTTCTAACTTTCACATTTTGGTTCTACATAGGAAAAAAATTCTCAACTTTCTACCAGTGTCAGGATAAAACCCAGTGCTTCCCAACTGTATCTTTATTATCAATCTCCGTTACTTCTCACTCAAAACATCTCACTTCTGACACTTCCCGTCACCAATTGTGTAGAGACTGTTTCCCCATACCAAGCAATTCTCTGCAACATCAGCTGGGTGTCCTACAATTCAACTCAGTTTTGATTCTGACACCATATACCAGAAGAAAGCATCAGATTCCATGGGTTAAGGGCTCACTCCCAAGAGACTGTCTGACACTCCCCCACCCTATCACCACCCCCTCCTCCCCAACTTCAGATGCCAGTCAAAAGCCCCTGGTGGCACTAACCATATAAGGTAGGAGGTTCCAAAGACCTTCTCCTCAGATTCCATTAATTTGCTAGAGGAACTCAAAGAAACAATTTACTTACTGGATCACTGGTTTATTATAAAAGGATATATGTCAGGAGCAGCCACAGGGAAGAAATGCATAGGACAGTCGTAGGTAAAGGACGAGGAGCATCCATGCCCTCCTGGGCTTACCACTCACCCCACTTCTCCACATTTCACCAACCTGGAGGCTCTCCAAACCCTGTCCTTTTGGGTGTTTATGGGGACTTTGTTCCACAGGCATGAGTGATTAAATCACTGGCCATTGACAACTGACCTCAATCTCTGCCCCCCCCACCTCCCTTCCCCAGAGGTGAGGGTGAGGAGGGTCTTAACGTTGCAAGCTTCCAATCATCTGGTTGGTTCTCTTGGCAACCAGCCCCCATCCTTTGGTTACCTAAGTGGTTTAATCACTAAGGGTGTGACTCTTAAGACCCTGTGGACTGTAGCCCGCCAGGCTCCTCAGTCCAGGAGATTTCCTAGGCAAGAATACTAGTTACATAAGGGCTTTCCTAAAGTCATCTCATTAACATCACAAAGGACAGCTTTATCATCCTTATCACAGGAAATTCCAAGGGTTTTAGGAGCTGTGAGCCAGAAACTGCAGAAGACCAAATATATGTGAGAAATATTTTTTGATCATCTGAGTGACCAAATCTTTTTTCTTTCTTCCTTCCTTCTTTCTTTTTTCATTTTTCAAACACAGTTAAGTGACTGTCTCCTTCCCATACTTACTTGACACCTGAGTAGCTTCTACCTTGCTGTCGATGCTCTCAGGTAGTCATCGTCACTGTTTACCCTTCCAACATTTATTTCTGAATGTATAAGCTAATTCAAATACATTCTTTTTTTAAAAATTCAACTTATTTAAACTAAAAACAAAGCAAAACCAAGATATACATTTCTTATAAATAGCAGCATCAAAGGTTTTTAATCCAAAGCACTGGGATCCAGTTTTAATTTTTCCCATTTTGTGTGGACTGGTTTTAAAGTCTTGATTGAATTTGTTACAATATTGCTTCTGTTTTATATTTTGGTTTTTTGGCCATGCCATGAAATTTTGGGTTCTTAGTTCCCCAACCAGGGAGTGAACTTGCAACTCCCTGCATTGGAAAGCAAAGTCTTAACCACTGGACTGCCAGGGGAGTCCCTTAATTTTTTCCATTTGGCATGCCAGTTTTTTTTTTCTCACCTCCATACAGATGCAAACCTTGGCTCTGACATGAGCAGTTTGAAAAAAGAAATCTCTTATTTAGAATTTGTTTGAACTTTTTCTTAAAGTGTGGACTACATATATAAAAGTTCTCAAATCATAAATGATTTGGTGAATTTCCAAGTGAAAATGCCATGAAACAGACCCTCTGCCTGCACTCCAGAAGCCCTCCAGTTGCTACCTGTCATAGATTAGTTTTGCTTTTGTTTTTCTGTTGTTGTTATTTTGCTTCATACAAATGGAATCATGCTGTGTGTTCTCACTTGTGTCTAGCATTTTTCACTCAATATTATGTTTATAAAGTTCATCCATATTGTTGTGTCTAATTGCAGTTTGTTCATTCTTATTTCTGTATAAGTATTCCATTATATAATTATTCGGCTGCTAAGTCGCTTCAGTCGTGTCTGACTCTGTGCAACCCCATAGACGGCAGCCCACCAGGCTCCGCCATCCCTGGGATTCTCCAGGCAAGAATACTGGAGTGGGTTGCCATTTCCTTCTCCAGTGCATGAACAGGAAAAGTGAAAGTGAAGTCGTTCAGTCATGTCCGACTCTTAGCGACCCCATGGACTACATACAGCCTACCAGGCTCCTCCGTCCATGGGATTTTCCAGGCAAGAGTACTAGAGTGGGGTGCCATTGCCTTCTCCGATATAATTATTCATTCCACTGTTAATGGACATTTGGGAAGTTTCCAGTTTGGGACAATAAAGAATAGTGTTGCTATGAAAACTCTTGTACACATCTTTTGTTGAACTTTTGTATACATTTCTACTGGGCCATAGGCTCTACATATGTTCAGTTTTAATATTTTTTGCCAAACGGTTTTTCAGAGTTGTTGTACTGATTTACACTCTTGACAGGATGGTTTGAGAGTTCTGGATGCTCCACATCTTTGTTAATACTTGGTATTTTCCATCTTCTTTTCATTTTAGCCATTCTGGCAAGAATATAATTGTATCTCATTATAGTTTTAATTGGCATTTTCCTAATTCCTAATTAAGTTGAATACCTTTTAGATATTTAATTGCCACTTGAATATCTTCTTCTTTGAAGTATCTGCTCAAGACTTTTGCCCATTTCTCTTTTTCTTATTAATTTGTGAATATTCTTTATATAACCTGGGTAGAATCTTTTCTTCTGATATATGTACTGACAATATCTTCTTTCAGTCTGTAGGTTGCCTTTTAATTCTTTTAATTTCAAATACTCCAATAGTCCTTTTTGTGCTCTGTTAACAACATCTTTGGCCACTCTGAGCCTTGAAGATGTTTTTCTCTAAAAGCTTTATTATTTTATCTTTCATATTTAGATTTGCAATTCTTCTGAAATTAATCTATATGTATGATATGAGATAGGGATCCAGATTCTTTTCTTTTCCCCATTAGGTATAAAATTAACCCAGTAACATTTATTTAAAAAATTATCATTTTCTTCCCCACTGCACACGAGTCACACTGTCATAAATCCAATGATCTAAATGTCTGTCTGCTTCTATTCTTTTCCATTGATCAGTTTATCCTTGTTCTAGTACCTCACTGTATTCCATAGAGAGAGCTTATATACTCTTGATTAACTTAATTCTTAGATACTCTATAGTTTTATAGATATTATAAATGATGTTTTGTTTTTATTACATTTTATATTTCCTAGTTACTTCTGGAAGTTGATTTTCTAGCTGGAAACCTTTATGTATGTCTTCTATTAGAGTTAAGAGTTTGTTGATTGAATTTTTATTTCTAGATATATGATCATATCACCTGCAAATAATAGTCTAATATTTTTTCTTCCAAAAATAATACTTCTGTGATGCTTAATTTTGTGTGTCAACTTGGCTAGACTATGGTGCCCAGCTTTTTGGTCAAACACCAGTCAAGGTATTCCTGTGAAAGGATTTTTTTAGACATGCTTAACATTGAAATCTATAGACTTTGAATAAAGCAGAATGATATGGGTAGGCTGTATCTAATCAGTTGAAAGCTTTAAGAGAAAAAAGACTGACATTCCTAAGGAAGGGAGAATTCTGTGTCCAAAGTGTCTTTGGAATTGAGCTACAACATTAGCACTTCCTTGGATCTTTATTCTGCCAGCCTACCTAGCATATTTCAGATATTCTAGTCCCCATAATTGCATGAACCGATTTCTTAAATCTCTATCCCTCTCTGTCTATCATCTATCTATCTACATTCTATTGGCACTTAGACTTATATAACCTCTTAATAATTCTCATTTTCTAACATTAGCCAGGGCTTTCACACTATGTTAAACAGTAGCGGTGATAAGAACATCTTTGTTTTATTCACAGTCTTAAAATGAATCTGTCTAAAGTTTGCCCATTGAGTGCATTTACTGTAGGTTTTTTTTTAATTGTTTTATTTTATTTATTGGACACACAGCATGTGGGATCTTAGTTCCCCAACCAGGGAAACCTCCATGCTCCCTCCATTGGGAGCTCAGAGTCTTAACCACTGGACCACCAGGGAATCCCCCTTACTGTAGGTTTTGATATATAATCTTTATCAAAGTTTCTTTGTATTCCTAATTTGCTAGGCTTACTGATATTGAACCTTAGTTGAATTTCTGGGATAAAACTTTTATTATGATGAATTTTAAAAAATCTGTTGATTTCAGTTAGCTTTTGTTCAGGATTTCTACATCTATGTTCATATGTGAAAAATCCCTGTAAGTATCTTTTAAAATTTTTGTCACTAACTAGTTTTGAAATTAAGATTATACTGCCCTCATAATATAAGTTGGACAACTTTCACTCTTTTTCTAATTCCCTGAAACAATTTCTATAAAATAGGAATTGTGTTTCTTAAGAATTTCATAGAACTCACCTATAAAACTATCGGGGCCTGAAGTTTTGGGGAGGGGATTCTTTGTCATTTCAATCACTTCATCTTCTTCTTGATTAAATTTTGACATTTTATATATTTCTAGAACTTTATTTCATTTTCATTTTCAATATTAGTAGTACAGAGTTAATCATACTGCTTTTCTCTTTTTTAATCATCACTTTTGTGTTTGTAGTTATTTCTTCCATATCTTTCTGTATTTTATTTATTCACATTTTCTTCCTTTTATTCTTGATAATGCTTGCCAGAGTTATGTCTTTTTTAGTGTCTTTTTATAGAACCAGCTCTCGACTTTTAAAATAATGCCTATGGTTTTTGCTGCTGTTCTCTATTTCATAGAATTCTGCCAGGATGGAGCCAAATATTTGCAGTTGTTTTCAATAAGAGCTGAACACACAAGAAGAAGGTCAACTGCAGTTTCAGTGTATCAATAATTGGTAAATATAGCTGTCACAATCTAGTCTCACTAAAGCTGCAATTATTCTATAAGGATGGTCAAATTGTTACCTTGGCCTCAGTACATATATCAGGAAACAAGAGAATAGAGTCTAATATTGGAAAACCAGCAAAACTGATGACACATGCCTGGACTTCCTAGGACTTGTGGTCTATTCAGCAAATGTACCTTGAGAAGGCCATGAAATCTTGGCCAAGAATTTTGCAGGACCAATTCAGAGACAGAACTACTTGATCATGATAGGCTTCTTTGCAGAATCACTTGATATGCTCATTGTTCCAGCTCAGACCCCTGCTCTCACATGCTCAGATCTTCAACAGGCAATTTAATAGCATGGACATTGTAAGTCACTTATCTCTGGTAATGGGCTGCCTTTGCTTCAGTTGAATATAGAGAATTTATGGATAGGAACTTTATCCAACTGTAGCCATCCTCCCTGCTACCCCCAGATAAGTGGGAAAATGATAAAGCTGGTACAGTGTGCTAAGGATGCTCTGAAGTAGATTACTGTAAAGATGAGCCATAACATGCCAGGTTTCTCACTGCCCAGTATGTCACACAGTATTCAACCTTTCCAGCCAGTCCTGCTGAACTGGGTCCGTGGGACAATCCTATCAGAATGATCTCAGCTATCTCCACATGGATAAATATAAGTATGATGTCTGAATGCCATTTTGTCTGTAACTATATTACACTTATTTTACCCTATGAGTTAGTCTTTGCAAACTCGTCTTTGCGGGGTCAGCCAAGGGTGGGGTCTGCTGCTGGAATAATTAATGACAGGACCCTCAAAATGCAGTTAGGTCAATGTGGAATTGTCCAGTTGATCAATGGTAAAATCTCCCTCTCAGTTATTACTTGAGAAAGACAGACGAATAGAAATGTCTCCTTCAGAGTCACTGGTGCTGATTCCTCAAAGCTGTAAAGATGGAAGCAATAACTTTTCAGTCACTGCAACTATATCCAGTATTTTACTTGGGTAGTTCCCAAAAGTACTACTGCAAAACAGTTTGTCACAGTCCAGATTTCCTGGGAAGTCACCCCAAGACAGATATTTGCATGCAGGAAGTTTATTGAGCAGTGTTCTCAGGATCTCTACCTAAGGGGCATGAAGGATGCAGAACTGGGCAGAGGAAATTTAACTGTGATGAGGTTGCAACCAAGGCCCAGCAGATCCCATGGGGAGCTCTGCAACTGAGATGGTCCTTCAGAGTTATCCCAAATTGAGATGAGGGGGCCAGGCCTATGTATTTCTACATTGACCAGTCACTGGATGTGGGCTTGCCCCTGGGAAGGGAACATGAGGTAGGCTTCTTCAGCTGAAGGCACTCCCCAGGGAGGGAAAGCTTATGGCTGTTACCTGCCAACACCCCCAGCAGCAGAGGGAATGGGAGCTTCAGTCCCAAAGTGGGACATTTAAGCGGTGTCACACGGCATCCACTACAGTCCATCCCTTGCACCATTCAGATAACCAGGTTGGGGAGCAGCTCCTCCAAGATTCAAGTGGGCTTCAGTTCTTGGAAAAACTTAACCAGAAGAAGGTTAGTAAGATGAATTGCAGATCCAGGTGCTGAAACTGGCCTCCAGGTCTCAACGGATATTCACTGTCTCCTTTCTCCACTATCTATTCTGGATTCCATGCTTCGAGAACAATTCTGTCAGTGTAGGTGACTTATGTGGTAATATAACACAGGGTCTTATCCATGAGGAGTCTGGGCCCTGGTCACTCTGCCCTTTTTAGGCCAGAGTTGTGACATTTGTCCATATCCTATCAACGGTGGCCAAGGAAGTACCAAGAAGTGCCCAAGGTTATCATCTGAATGCCAAATATAATCCTCCCTATCTCCATTGTATAACACAGCCCTACTTCCTCTTGAAGATCAAGGCCAATTAAACCTATCAGGAAAGTGACTCTTCTTGTCACCTGTTATCTTGATGTCTCATTTTTTATCCCTCAGTTCCTCTATTACTGCTTTTTCTCACAGCAAATGGATATTTTCTAGTATACCACTTAAATTCCCTTGTCATTTCTTATATGTTTTTGTTATTTCTTAGCAATTGCCCCAGGGATTACAATTAACATGTTAAATTCTAATAATCGGTATATATTAATGCCAGTTTAATTTCAGTAGTATACAAAACCTTTTCTCCTATAGAATTCTGTTCCCCCTTATATTGTTATTGTCACAAACTACATAGGTATATGTTACATGCCCATCAATATAGATTTACAATTATGTTATGCAGATGTCTTTTAAATCAGATAGGAAAAAGAGGAGTTACAAATAGAAAATACATAGATAAACAACAAGGTCCTACTGTATAGCACAGGGAACTATATGCAATATCTTGTAAGAAACTATAATGGGAAAGAATATGAAAAACTTTCAGTTATTGTGCTGTTCAACTCCAGATTTTTTATTTGCTTCTCTTTTATAATTTCTGTCTCTCTTAGGGACTGTTTTTATTATTACTGTTTTCTGTGTATGGGTTATGCTTTCTTGTTTCTTTGCATGCCTCAAATACTTTTGTTGAAAACTGGAAATTTTCAATATTATAATGTGGCAACTTGGGAAATTAGACTGTCTTTCACCCCAGGATTTTTTTGTTGTCGCTTGCTGCAGTAATAGTTGGTGTTTGTTTTTCACGGGCTTTTTTGAACTAAGTTTTTAAAGATGGTATTTTGTGGGTGTGGCCGATGAAGTCTCTGTGTCATTAGCTTAGTTGTCAACTAGAATCGGAGAAAAAAAAGTTTTTTAATTCCTAGAACCAAGAAACAAAAGGAAAAAAGCTCTATGTAGATGTTAGAGTACACCTTCAGTGCTAAGCCAGGTAGATTGCAACTCTGCCTTAGTTTTCACTTCCCGCTTGTGCAGAGCCTGAAGGTTAGCCAGAGATCAGAACTTAGAGCCTTTACAGATCTTTCCTGAGCATGCACATAGCCCTGGGCAGGCATGTGCCCTTCTATAATCCTAGGAATACATCAGAGCCTTTCAAAGCCCTGACCCTCAAAGTACCTCATTACCCAGCTTTTTCCTCCCAAGCTTTTAGTCTATGGTTTGTTTGCCCCAACTGTTTTCTATTGCCCCAGACAGCAGTGACTAACATGTGCTGGGCTGTGCTAAGTCGCTTCAGTCCTGTCCTTCAGACTCTTTGCGACCCTATGGACCATAGTGCACCAGGCTCCTCTGTCCACAAGATTCTTCAGGCAAGTATACTGGAGTGGGTTGCCACGCCCTTCTCCAAGTGACTGATATAGCTGCCTATAAATATTTTCAAGAAATGCCTCTGGTAGTCATCTCAGCAGAGGGAGAGTTCTGAGTTAGATGAGATAAAGGCCAACCCTTTGAGTTGGTTCTCCAGGAAGCCATCAGACAGGTCAAAAGAAACAAGCACACTTCTTTGTGAGTAAGGTTCATTCTTCTCCCTCCAGTACCAGTATTAATACTGGGAATGTGGGCTGTTATCATCAAGGCCACCATGATGGGAGTAGGTGATAGGAGCAGAGTTAGTTAAAAAGTTACAAAGTTCACTTTTCTTATTGAGACTCAACCTGTTTTTCTTGATTAAACATTCCCCTGGTTGCTGCAATGTTTAGGTTACTTTCCAGAGTTCTGCAAAAGTTGATTATGATAGTTTTTGCCAGGTTTTTTTCATTACCTTTATGTAAGGATGAACTTTTTGGCCTTTGTTATTTTTCCATTTTTTTGCTAGCATTAGCCTTTATTTTTTAGAATACTTTTTATTTGGGTGTGCTGGGTCTTAGTTGCAGCATGTGGGATCTTCAATCTTCATTGCAGCATGTGAGATTTGTAGTTGTAGCATGTGGGATCTAGTTCCCTGACCAAGGATCAAACCCAGACCCCCTGCATTGGGAGCACAGAGTCTTAGCCACTGGACCACCAAGGAAATCCCTAGCATTAGCTTTTAACATGGAGAAGTGGGTCATATTCTGAAGGCCCAGAGAGTTTAGGGGGTATATGGCAAGTTAAAAAAATTTTTTTCTTGCACTGATCCAGATGTCCCTGTTTTATATCTCAGGGTCCCACTCTTTCCAATCAGGGCCATGATCTTGGTATAGCACACCTGCTGGAGTTGAGAATTTTACTTTCTCTAGGGCTCTGCTACTCTTTTAATTAAGTCCTGGACCTGACTCTCAGCTTTTTCTACCTGGTGGCTGCAGGAGATAAGAGTTTCTTTCAGTGCAGTTGGGATGGCATACTGATAGAAGGGAATTCACTGGCCTGGTGCAATGTCTCAGGCATTTAAGAGATACAGGGAAAATAATAATTATAAAGACTATGAAACTGGAAGAATCTTTCTGGGAGCTGTTGATTCATTGAAGGAAAACAATGAAAAGTTGTGGATGACAAATCACAAATTAAATGCAAAAAGTAAAAGCTGTGGAGCCTCCATAATAATGCTAATAAATACAATAATACTAAAAACCACTAAATTATTTCAAATAAAGTCACAAAAGGAGAGAAAAGAAAACACAGAACTTGCAGGACAAATAGAATGTATTCAGCAGACTTAAAATTAAATATGTCATTAATTATAATACTTGTAGAGTAATAAGATAAATATATATTCACTAAAGGAAAGCAGACATGACTATATTCTCAAAGAAATAAGTTTTATGGAAAGTATTACTACATGTTGGGAAAGATTGAGGGCAGGAGGAGAAGAGGGCAACAGAGAGGATGAGATGGTTCAATGGCATCATCAACTCAATGAACATGAGTTTGAACAAACTCTGGGAGATGGTGAAGGACAGGGAAGCCTGGCATGCTGCAGTCCATGGGGTCACAAAGAGTCGGACATGACTCAGAGACTGAACAACAACAACAGATAAAAAAGAAGATTTCATAATGATTTTTTAAATGTGTGATTCACCAAGAAGATATACCAATTTTATTTTATTTATTTAAATTAGAGGATAATTACAGTATCGTGATGGTTTTTGCCATACATCAACACGAATCGGCATTAGGTATACGTGTGTCCCCTCCCTCTCAAACCCCTCTCCCACACCCCTCTCCATCCCACCTCTCTAGGTGGTCATAGATCACAGGTTTTGGGTTCTCTGTGTCATACATCAAACTCCCGCTGTGCTGTGCTGTGCTAAGTTGCTTCAGTCAAGCCCGACTCTTTGCGACCCCGTAGACTGTAGCCCACCAGGCTCTACTGTCCATGGGATTTCCCAGACCAGAATACTGGAGTGAGTAGCCATTCCCTTCTACATGTATATATATGTATATATATATATATATATATATTTATATTTATATTTATATATTTGTTGTTGTTGTTGTTGTTAAGTTGCTAAGTCATGTCTGACTCTTTTGTGACCACATGGATTGTAGCCCAGCAGGCTCCACTGTCCATGAGATTCTCCAGGCAAGAATACTGGTGTGGGTTGCCATTTCCTTCTCCAGAGGCTTTTCCCCACCCAGGGATTGAACTCGTGTCTCTTATGTCTCCTATATTGGCAGGAGTTCTTTACCACTAGTGCCACCTGGGAAACCGAATTCCCACTGGCTATCTATTTTACATATCACCGACTCGATGGACATGGATTTGGGTAAACTCTGGGAGTTGGTGATGGACAGGGAGGCCTGGCGTGCTGCGATTCATGGGGTCACAAACAGTTGGACACGACTGAGCGACTGAACTGAACTGAACTGAATGTATATGTTTCAATACTATTTTCCCAAATCATCCACCCCTCTCCTTCCCCTACTGTGTCCAAAATGTCTGTGTCTCCTTTGCTGCCCTGCATGTAGGGTCTTCAGTACTATCTTTCTAGATTCCATATATATGTGTGTTAATATACGATATTTGTCTTTCTTTCTCTGACTTACTTCACTGTGTATAATAGGCTCTAGGTTCATCTACCTCATTAGAACTGACTTAAGTGCATTCCTTTTTATAGCTGAGTATTATTCCATTGTGTATATGTATCAGAACTTCCTTATCCATTCACCTGTCAATGGACATCTAGGTTGCTTCCAAGTCATTACTATTGTAAATAGTGCTGCAGTGAACATTGGGGTACATGTGCCTTTTTCAATTCTGGTTTCCTGAGGGTATATACCAAGTAGTGGAATTGCTGGATCATATGGTAATTTTATTATTGATTTTTTAAGGAATCCCCATACTGTTCTCCATAGTGGCTATATCAGTTGGCATTCCCACCAACAGTATGAGGGTTCCCTTTTCTCCACACCATTTAGTATTTATTGTTTGTAGACTTTTTGATGATGGACATTCTGACCGGTGTGAGATGATACCTTATTGTAGTTTTGATTTGCATTTGTCTAATAATGAGGGATGCTGAGCATATTTTCATGTGCTTACTAGCCATCCGGATATGCCAATTTTAAATGTGTATGCTTCTAATATGAAGGCCCCCAAATAAAGCAAATTATTATTACAAAGGGAAAGCCCAATCCTTGATCATAGTGGGAAATTTTAACATGCTTCTCTTAGTAACTGCTAGTACAAGCAAGACAAAAATATCAATAAAGATATAGAACATTTGTACAACACAATTAACAAACATGACCTGGTATACATATAAAAACAATAAACCTCACAACTATAGAAAATAGGTTCTTTATCCAGTCCAATGAAACAGTTATAAAAATTAGCTAGACTGGGCCTTAAGGTAAGTTTCAACACATTTCAAGAAATGGAGCATGTTCTCTGGCCACAGTTTATAAGCTTGAACTCAATAATAAAAAGATAACTTAAAATCCTCATATGTTTGAATTAAGAAATACATTTCTAAATGACCGAATAAGACATTACAGTGAAAATAAGACAATATTTTGAACCGAATGGTAATGAAAATGCTATATACCAAAACTTGTGAGACACAGCTAAAGCAGAACTAAGAAATGTAGTACCTCAAATACATATATTAGTAAAGGAGAAAGCCTGAAAATTAATGAGCTGAGCACTCATATCAAGAAGGTGGAAAAAGAACAGCAAATTTCAACCAAAGAGAGTAGAGAAATGAAATAATAAATATAAGAACAGAAATCAATGAAATAAAAGTAAAGATATTAATAGAGAGCATCAAGAAAATCAAAACCTAGTACTCTGAAAAGATTAATAAAATTAATAAATCCATGTCAGGGTTGACCAAGTAAAAATGAGGGAGACACAAATTATCAATATCAGGAATGAAAAAAAGGCTCACTGTAGATCCTTTAGCTATTACAAAGGTAATAAAAGGATATTATGAACAATTTTATGCCAATAAAATAAAAATTTTAAATGAAATGGACAAATTACTAGAAAAATAAAACATGTCAAAAGGATGCAAGAAGAAATAGAAAGTGAATATTTCCATAGCTATTGAATCTTTTAAAAGTTTCCCATACCCCTTACTCCACCCCCACCCCACCCCCAAACTCCAGGCCTAGTTGACTTCATCCAAGAATTCCACCAACCATTTAGAGAAGAAATAATAGCAATATTACAAAACTCTTCCAGATAGTGGAAAAAGATGGATCATTTCTATACTCCTCTGGTAAAGCTGACATTACCTAGGTAACAGAACACAACAAGAACATGGTAAAAAAGAAAATTTACAGGCCTATCCTTCTCAAGACAGTAGATGCAAAGTACCCTAATCAAATATTAGCAAACTGAACCTAGCAATAAAACATAGAGGGGAAGTAACAGGATGATACGGCTCCTCTGGTGGCTCAGATGGTAAAGAATCTGTCTGCAATGCAGGAGACCCAGTTTCAATCCCTGGGGCGGTATAATCACCTGGAGAAGGGAATGGCAACCCACTCCAGTATTCTTGCCTGGAGAATTCCATGGACAGGGAAGCCTGGTGGGCTACAGTCCGTGGGGTCTCAAAGAGTCAGACATGACTGAATGACTAACACTTTCACTTTTTTTCCAAAAGAATAATATACCTTTACCACAGAAGAATTAATCCATAAATGCAGAGTTATTTGGATAACAGAAATCAGCTAATAGAATTTACCACATTAACAGAAAAAGGAAAGGAACTCACACCATCTACTTCATAAATGAAGAAAAAAATGTTTGATAAAAGGTAACATTTATTGGTAAGAACTCTTAGCAAACTTCCTTATTTTGATAAACACTATCTACAAAAAATTTGTAACAAAAATTATGCTTAGTGGTAAAATGTAAAAAGCTTTCCTTTGTGATTTGGAAAGGGATATTTCCCTATAATGGCTCTCGTCATTGCAGCAAAGCAAGAAAAATAAATAAAAATTATAATAACTAGAAAAGAAGAAATAAAACTGTAATTATGTGTAGAGGATGTTACTAGGTACATAGGATAGGAAATCCAAAATATTTCACAGATAAGCTATTAAAATTAATAATTAACAAATTGTTGTATACAGGGTCAACCTAAACCAATTGTATTTACACATACTAACGGAGAAGGCAATGGCAACCCACTCCAGTACTCTTGCCTGAAAAATCCCATGGACGGAGGAGCCTGGTAGGCTGCAGTCCATAGGGTCGCTAAGAGTCAGACAGGATTGAGCGACTTCACTTTCACTTTTCACTTTCATGCATTCTTCAGTGGTTTTGAAACCACACAACTCAGATTGGGGCTTGAACCCAGTTTTTTATATTACACACCTGGCCTCAGGACTCATTGAAGTTCAGGTTCTTTATGTCTTAGAGCGAGAGGTAAGAAGTGATTGGTAAGAAGTAGATTTATTGAGAGCGATAAAACACTCCGCAGACAGAGTGTGGGCCATCTCAGAAGGTTAGAGTGGCCTTGGAGATACACATTCTATAGACATATGTGGTCCATCTCAAAAGGCAAGAGTGGCCCTGAATTATGGGGTGCTTGTTTTTTATTTCCTAGGCTAGTGAGTAGGAGGATTGGTCCAACTATTTTGGGGAAGGAGTGGGGATTTCCAGGAATTGGTCCACTGCCCACTTTTTGGCCTTTTATGGTCAGCCTTGGAACTGTCATGGCGTTGGTGGGTATGTCATTTAACATATGCTAATATATCACAATGAGCATATAATGAGGTTGAAGGTCCACTGGAAGTGGATTCTTCTACCATCTTGGACCTAGCTGGTTTCAAGCAGTTTATGTTGTATCCTCAAGGGCTATGTCATTCTTTTAAAGGTTGTGCCCTGCCCTCTTCCCTCCTGTTTCAGTTTTGTTCATTTCATGCATGGCATTTGTTTGCCCTTCTCTCTCTCTCCTTAGGGGCCACGAGTGCTTCCAGGAACCCTTTGGGAGCCCAGCACCCAGGCAGGAGGAGATTAGAAACTGCAGTGAGGGCTTGGGATTGGCATTTCTTGAGCAGGGTGCATAAATGCCCGTAGTCTACCTGAACATCACCCCCAGACAGACACATCAATGAGCTAGAATGTTCTGGCCTCAGCTGACACCTGGGGAGAAAGAAAAGGGCAATCTCTCAGGCAGGTTTCCCATTCAACTCATTCATTCATTCATCAAATGCCTAGTGAGACCTACTATGTGCCAAGTTCTGCTCTAGGCAGCAGTGAGCAAGCCAGGTAGAATGCACAGCTTATGTTCCCTGATTTTCCTGAAGCATTCGTCTCCCTGTCTCCTCAGTTAAAAAATAAATAAGGCACTGCCCAAGTCTTCCATATCCTTGTATTCCCAATCCCTAGTACAGGATCTGTTACAGAGAAGATGTTCCATAAATGTAACATGAAATGAATGGCTGTTTGAATGAATGATTGAAGGGAGGTGTCCCCAGAATGGATAGTGGCCCACTGCTTAGTGTGAAAGTGACAGCTGATGAAAGAATGCAGGTCTGCGAGGGGCCGAGGTGCAAAGTCAAAGCGAAGTGGACTTCAGGGAAGCCTGGGGGTGGGGAGCAGAACTGCCTGCAGCTCCCAGTCCCCTGCCCCCTGGGAGGGTTGTTCTAAGGATCCTCTAGGGCAGTGGTCTTGAGACCATCCGCATCACCTGGGAACTGGTTAGAAATGTAAATTCTCGGGCAGTCCCAGACTCGCTGACTCAGAAACCTAGTGGCTTTAACAAGCCTCTAGGGGATTCCGACGTGCTCCAAAGTTTGAGAAACCACTGTGCTGGGTCAGCAGAGGAAGAAACCTTTTGTAAGCCAGAAATTCTTTCTCTCCACCCCAAGCACAGAATCACGAGAGTGGGTTTCAGGCCTCCCTGCTGGGTGCACAGTAGAATCACCTGGCGCCTTCGCAGACCAATTACATCAGACTCCCCGGGGGCGGGGGGGAGGATGCAGGCATCAGCAGCTTTTAAAGCTCCCCAGGTGATTCCAAGTGCGGCCAGGTAGCCTATCAGAAGCCCCTAGAGGGCTTGTTAAAGCACCGTGTGCCAGCCCCACCCGCAGGGCACTGGGGGTGGGGAATTCGCATTTCAAACAAGCTGCAGGGTGATGCACACTGTGAAATGGACTCAGATCAGGATGGGGATGCGTGGAAGGTGAAGGGGTTGAGGGAGATATCCCCGCTTTCCCCCCGCCCCCAAAGCCCCGAATTAAACACAGGACAGCTGGGTATGAACTTTACCCGTGTACTGTTTTCATTATGTTCCGTCTGGATCAGGCTGGTTGACATTTGTAGAGAAGCTGAGCTGTGGCGTGAGCCTCCCTGAGAGAAAGCAGGGATAAATCGTCACCATCTTGGCAGATCCCCAGGAAAAGCAATGAATAGGAGCCACGTGCATTAGGGTATCTTGGGCAGCGTGGGGACAAAACCTGACTCCCTTACCTTCATGCCTGCCCTGGCCTCCCTGCCTGCGTTTTCTTAGGAGCAGATGCTTTCTTTCAGGATTTGATTTCACTGCCGCTTGCTCCCAAACTCCCCTAGTTGGGAGGGGAATGGGGAGCCGAGAGACACGTGTTCAGCGCGCTTTTCAGCCACCCTGAGTTCATTCATTCAACAAATACACACGGCAGCTCTCAGAGGGCACAGGGAGTTGTGTCTGTTTTGTGTTTCCTGCACGGAATGAAATAAAGTGTTGCCAATATCGACAGCGGCTTCCTGAGCACATCTGCCATCTCTACTCCAGACGTAAGCAGCAAATGGAACTTGATGACCGTCATTTCTATAAGGGCCCTTTTGTTTTTATGACCTCGCTATGTCTGGCTCCATAAACTTCGGTGACGTACCTCCCCGTGACCCTGCCATCTGGCTGCAGCTGCCCTTGACCTCAACCACGTGTTTGTGAGGCTCCCATCATTGGCATCTGTGCGTCTTCCCTGTTGTTTGGACTGCACAGTATGAGGGCAGCACAAGGAACTGATCCACCTCTCTGCTAAACCCAGTCCGTGGATGTCTCACTGGATCCTCAGAGTAACCCTGTGAGGTAAGTGCTATTATTAACTATATTTTGCAGATAAGATACTGTGTGGTCCACGCACAGCTGGTGTGTGTTAGGGCAATTCCCACCTGTGCCTGGACACTTGCCTCCGCGGGACCTGGGTGTCCCTCTTCTTCTGGGTGCTCAGTGCCACCTTTCACCTACTTCTGTGGCTGTGGGGCCGCTCCCAGCCCCCTGCACCACCATCCCTACCCAAGGCACTGCTTTAAAAGGCGGGGTGAGGTACTTTCTCAATCCTGGGCAGCACCCTTGGGGAGACTGGTCTTCAGGGAGGCTGCCTGGGACCCCAGGAGGCCCAAGAGTAGAGATCCAGAGCCCAGGGCAACTCCGGACCTCAGTTGCCAGAACTTGATCCTTGTGCTGCTCTCAGCTGGGCCTCTCAAGGCCTGTCTGCCCCCAAGGCCAAGAGGCAGGGGGGCCGGCAGGAGATGCCCGGGGCTCTGCTGGGAGCAGAAGGGCTGTCCCTGGGGAAGGCCTGCCTCTGCCTCCAGTGACCTTGGGCAAGTCACTTCCTCTCTTGACCTCAACTTTCCCATCTGGAAAATGGGGCCTCAGCTTTCATGTCTGAGGTTCACATCTCATGTCCCTTCCAGCTCTAGAAGCTTCTTGATGTCCTGAGCTGCTACAGAGATGGAAGGGTGGGCTCTGGGGTGAGCTCTCAGGGTTTGAAGGTGAGGCGGTCCTGCTGGCAGGGCTCTGCTGCCTTGTTGCTAAAGTGACCAAGTGAGTCTTCTTAAAAGGAATAAAGTCCCTTGTCTTTTTTGGATCGTTGTCTGCCAGGGGAGGTGCAGGGCAGGGAATTCACGAACCAGGGCAGCCTGCCATGCTGTATAACTTGGTGCTTCCTGTACTCTTGCCTTGATGAATCAGTAGAACCCAGTGCTTTAATCACAGTAAAGAGGAGACGGCCCCATGAACAGGGGCGTCTGGATGGACAGATGGAGCCCACAGTGAAGGGGAATGAGGCCCAGGCCTGTCCTGACCCCCTCACCTCACTGAGCCTGGAGAAGCCACCCCTATCCACCCCCCATCATCACAGGGGAAGCTATGTGTCTCACAGGGAGGGGCCACCCTCCCAGCTTCACCTGAGGGGACAGCTGGCAGCTCCCCTGGGTGTGTTCCAGGTATCGCCCTGAGCCCAAGCACCTCTACACTGATTCAGCCACCTTGCCTCTTCCCTGGAGAATTCTCTCTTTCTCTGACTTCCCCCCAGAGCAGGCCCTCTACAGCCTGGCTGTGGCTGTTTTGCTGTCACACACAAAATCCTTTTGCCAACAGAAAAAACGGAAAGGTTTTGCTTGCCATTTGAGGCCTCGTCCGCATCAGCCACACCCACGCATCCGGGCTTAACTTTGCAGGCCCTAACCCTTGGGCCACGCTGGCCCACTCTGGTCCCCCACCTGTGGCCCTGCTCAGGACCTTGCTGAGGCCTCTCCCACATAGCACATCCTCCCCAGGGGTCTCAAATGCCTTCCCTGACTAGCTCACAGCTCTGTCAGCACCTGCTGACTCCTGGGCGACCCCAGAGCACGCTGTCTACTCGTCTCCTGTCCTTGACCATGGCCTGCATGACAGCAAACTACACTTATCTGTGACTGCAGCATCTGGTCTCCCAGCCCTGCGCCTGACCTAATGCAAGTCCCACTCAGCTGATGAACTCACCTATCTTGCAACAGCCTGCAGGGGTGGGTTTTCTACTAATAGATGAAGAAACAGAGGCTTACAGAGTTACTGGCTCAGGTCAAGTGGCTAGACAGTGGCAAACTAGGTCACCAAGCCCTGATAGATTACCCTGCCCCTCCTGAGACCCATGGGTGGCAACAGTGTTAGGGTAGGTGGCCTAACAGAAGCAGAAGATATTAAGAAGAGGTGGCAAGAATATACAGAAGAACTGTACAAAAAAGATCTTCACGACCCAGATAATCACAATGGTGCGATCACTCACCTAGAGCCAGACATTCTGGAATGTGAAGTCAAGTGGGCCTTAGGAAGCATCACTACAAACAAAGTTAGTGGAGGTGATGGAATTCCAGTTGAGCTATTTCAAATCCTAAAAGATGATGCTGTGAAAGTGCTGTACTCAATATGCCACAAATCTGGAAAACTCAGCAGTGGCCACAGGACTGGAAAAGGTCAGTTTTCATTCCGATCCCAAAGAAAGGCAATGCCAAAGAATGCTCAAACTACCGCACAATTGCACTCATCTCATACACTGGTAAAGTAATGCTCAAAATTCTCCAAGTCAGGCTTCAGCAATACGTGAACCATGAACTTCCAGATGTTCAAGCTGGTTTTAGAAAAGGCAGAGGAACCAGAGATCAAATTGCCAACATCTGCTGGAGAAAAAGCAAGAGAGTTCCAGAAAAACATCTATTTCTGCTTTATTGACGTGCCAAAGCCTTTGACTGTGTGGATCACCATAAACTGTGGAAAATTCTGAAAGAGATGGGAATACCAGACCATCTGAGGTGTCTCTTTAGAAACCTGTATGCAGATCAGGAAGCAACAGTTAGAACTGGACATGGAACCACAGACTGGTTCCAAATAGGAAAAGGAGTACGTCAAGGCTGTATATTGTCACCCTGCTTATTTAACTTATATGCAGAGTACATCATGAGAAACGCTGGGCTGGAAGAAACACAAGCTGGAATCAAGATTGCCGGGAGAAATATCAATAACCTCAGATATGTAGATGACACCACCCTTATGGCAGAAAGTGAAGAAGGACTAAAGAGCCTCTTGATGAAAGTGAAAGAGGAGAGTGAAAAAGTTGGCTTAAAGCTCAACATTCAGAAAACTAAGATCATGGCACCTGATCTCATCACTTCATGGGAAATAGATGGGGAAACAGTGGCTGACTTTATTTTTCTGGGCTCCAAAATCACTGCAGATGGTGACTGCAGCCATGAAATTAAAAGATGCTTATGCCTTGGAAAGAAAGTTATGACCAACCTAGACAGCATATTAAAAAGCAGAGACATTACTTTGCCCACAAAGGTCCGTCTAGTCAAGACTATGGTTTTTCCGGTAGTCATGTATGGATGTGAGAATTGGACTGTAAAGAAAGCTGAACACTGAAGAATTGATGCTTTTGAACTGTGGTGCTGGAGAAGACTCTTGAGAGTCCCATGGACTGCAAGGAGATCCAACCAGTCCATCCTAAAGGAGATCAGTCCTGGGTGTTCATTGGAAGGACTGATGTTGAAGCTGAAACTCCAATACTTTTGCCCCCTGATGCGAAGAGCTGACTCATTGGAAAAGACCCTGATGCTGGGAAAGATTGAGGGCAGGAGAAGAAGGGGATGACAGAGGATGAGATGGTTGGATGGCATCATCAATTCAATGGACATGGGTTTGGGTAAACTCCAGGAGTTGGTGATGGACAAGGAGGCCTGGCGTGCTGCAGTTCATGGGGTTGCAAAGAGTTGGACACGACTGAGTGACTGAACTGGGGTGGCATTGGCCAAGGTGACTGGGGAATGTCTGTGGGATTTTGAATTGTGGGTGTGTGTGTGAGTGTATATGTGGTATGTGTACATGTATAGTGTATATCTGAATGTATATGTTGTGTGTGTGTATGTATATGTGGTGGTATGTCTGTATATGTATATGTGTATGTATTTCCCAAGAAGACTTTTTTCCCTTCCTCTTCCTTTCCCTTCATTATTTGTGGCTGAGAGTTTGTTTTTCAAAACTTAAGGCAATTGAAGAAATTCAGTGCCCCGAGGAAGCTTTTATTTTTTAAATTTATGTTTTCATTTAAAAAATTTATTAAACTATTGTTAATTTATAATACTGTGTTAGTTTCAGGTGTACAGCTTCAGATTCTTTTCCCTTATATGTTATTATAACATATTGCATATAGTTCCCTGTGCTATACAGTAAATCCTTGTTGTTTATTTTATTTATAGTAGTGTGTGTCTGTTAATCCTATACTTCTAATTTATCTCCCCCCCTTTCCCCTTTGGTAACCCTAAGTTTGTTTTCTGTCTATGAGTCTATTTCTGTTTTGTAAATAAGTTTGTATAATTTTTTTAGATTCCATATATAAGTAATACCATATGATACTTGTCTTTCTCTGTTGACTTGCTTCGCTTAGTATGATAATCTCTAGGTCCTTCCATGTTGCTACAAATGGCATTATTTTATTCTTTTTCACGGCTGAGTAATATTCCATTATATACCACATATTCTTTATCCTTTTGTCTGTCAATGGACATTTAGTTTGCTTCCATGTCTTAGCTATAGTAAATAGTGCTACTATGAACATTGAGGTGCATGTATGTTTTTGAACTAGGGTTTTCTCTGAATATATGCCCAGGAATGGGATTGATGGATCATATGATAGCTCAATTTTTATTTTTTTAAGGAACCTTCAGATTGTTCTCCATAGTGGCTGCACCAATTTATATTCCCACCAACAATGTAGGAGGGCTCCCTTTTCTCCCTCCCTAATGTGGGTGGGACTCATCCAATCAGTTGAAGGCCTGAATAGAACAAAAGACTGTCCTCTCCTGAGCAAGAGAGAATTATCCCAGAAGATGGCCTTTGTACTTCATTCACACCATCAGTTCTTTGTGGGTCTCTGGCCTGCTGGCTCACCCTGTATGTAGATTTTGGACTTACCAGCCCCTATAATCTCATGATCTTGTAAGCCAATTCCTTATGATCAATCTCTGTATCTGTCTATATACACATGCGCGCACATGTGCGCGCGCGCACACACACACACACACACACACACACACACACACACATATATATATTTACACCACACATCATATTGGTTCTGTTTCTCTGGAGGAAGCCTGATAATACAACCTGCTTCCTCTCAGAGCCTAGGTTGGCTCCAGTATCCATGCCCCAGGGTAGGAGAGGCTTTGTGCCCATAAAGCAGGAGGTTACTTAAAACCTTGCCCCAAGTCACAATTTTTCTGTGGTGTTGGAATTGGAGCAGCGCTCATCAAACTGAGCAGCTGGTCATCCTTTCTGAGCCCTCCTTCTCTATCACCTGCCAGCTTGCCCTCAGGCTTCAGAGCCTTCTGTTCTGCCCACCCTGCTGGACCCAGATGTCAGCATGAGGCATAGCTCTTCCCCGTGCCCTGGGAGCCCAGCTCCTTCCTTTGTGCCAGGGAGCATTTGAAGATATGGGAAGGCACTCACTCTGGACATCTGGGACCCAGTCACCCTCAGTTTTAGTCTGCTTGGACTGCTTTAGCCAAATACCATAGTCTGGGTGGCTTAACAGAAACTTATTTCTTACAGCTCTGGAGACTAGAAGGCTGAGATCAGGGTGCCAGCCTCATTGGATTCCTAGTTAGGGCTCTCTTCCTGGCTTGTGAATGGCTGCTTTCTCTCTGTGTCCTTGCAAGGAGAGAGAGAGAGCTAGAGGAAGGAAGCTCTCTGGTGTCTCTTCTTTAAGGGCACCTTTCCTACTGAACCAGGGCCCCAACCTCATCATCTCATTTAACCTTAATGACTTCCTTATAGACCCTTTCTTCAAATACAGTCACACTGGGGGGTTAGGGCTTCAATATGTGGGTTTTGGAGGGACGTGATTCAGCCCATAGCACCCTTGGAGATGGGTTCCTTCACTTGAAAGCTTCTATATGACTGAGATCCCAGGGCTCTCATGTGGAGAAATAGGAGTGCCTTGAAAGTCAGTCTGGGTACTTAATAACACTTGTAAAGCCTTAGTAAGCCCAGTCTGTCTCAGGTCCCACCCAGGGTTGCCCTCATGGGTCACACTTGTAGGACTCACCCTGATGGCAGGTAAATCACTTGATGCCTGGTGGATGCTGTGAGGGCCCGCATGCAGGACTGTGGTTGGGGTCAGGCTTAGGTCAGGGGTGGTTTTGTCAAGGGATTCAATGTTCACATTAAATCAAGGGGGAGTAAAACTGTGTGTGTGTGTGAGAGAGAGAGGGAGAGTGAAAGTGAGAGTATTTGTGGTGGAGAAAGGCAAGCTACCTGTACACAGACTTTTTAAAAAGTGTTTTATGATGGATCTTTGCCCATAGGGAATTTTTGTTCCTAAGCTTTTCTGCTTGCTGGCTAAAACTTCTGGGTAGAGTTGCCCAAGAAAATACAGATGCCCAGTTAAATGAGAACTTCATGAGATAAACAACAAATAATATTTTCAGTCTAAGTATGGCCTGACCCATGCACTATTGGTGGGCATACTTCTACCAAAAAATTCTTCATTCTTTCCCTGGAATTCCAATGTAACTGGGTGCCCTGTATTTTTTATTTGCTAAATCTGGCAGCCCTATTTATGAAGGCTGGGTAGGCCACATGCAGAAATGCAAATTGGGGAGTATTAATAGATCACTGGGCCAGCACTGTGACTTCCACATCTAGGCAAGCAAGCCCTGGATTGTGGGAGGGGTGGTTGCTGTCTGCAGAAACCCCGGGAGGGAAGCTGGCATAACTCAGCCCCACCTCCACTGCTGGTTGCTGCTGCCCCCCACCCCCAACCCCGCCGTCTCACTCATTTCCAGACCTTCACTGCACAGCTGGGCCTTTAGGAAGAGCTAGCCCTACCTGGTCTCTAGCTGACCGATGGCCCAAGACTGGCTGTTTGGACACCCCTTTTTAGCATGGTGCTTGTAGACACCCTGGGTTGTGTGGTGTCAAAGATGAAGGTTTTGGGGGGAGGTCTCAACTCATACTACCTTTTAGGTAGACCCATAAGGAGGAAAAGTCCGAAGGTAAGTCCCCCTTGGACCAAAGGGCATAGGATGTGGCCTCCGTGGGTCAGCAGATTACAAGAGAAAGCACATGCTCAACCCTTTGCTGAGTTGGGATAGTCACTTTGCTTTCTCCTAATCTCAGCCTCCCCCTTTGGGGAAGAGATTATGCAAATATATCCCTTGTACAATATTTGTAAGACTTCAGGTAGAAGTAATATATAAAAAGAGGTTGGCATAGTTTCTAGCCAATGGAGCCAAGAGAAGGTGAGTTGGGACCTCAATGGTTCCAGGTACTGATAAGGTACTTGTCTAAGTCAGCTTGGTCTGACTCTTCTAACTCTGTCTCCTCACCCCAGATAGTGTCATTTCCTTCTTCTTTGAAGTCCCAAATTTCTTGAGAGAGGAGTCTCCACCTTCTTACTTCCACTAGCTTACCACAACTGGCATTGCCTCTTTGCCAACAGAAGGTTGCTAATGACCTTCTGATGACCATGGCCAATGGCTTCCACACCATCCTCTGTCTCTCAGAACAGATGGTTCTTATAGACACTCATTGCTTACTCATCTAGCTTCCATTTACCCTTCATAAGAGCACCTAGATTGTCCTTCCCAGACCCGTTTTCCTCTATTGTCTAGCAACTGTGTAATTTGGGAGGAAATTACCCCTCCAGGGATGGATCCAACTGGCCCAAGTCAGTTAGCCTAATCTCCCTTTTTTACCACCACGATTGCTTCAAGAGTGGGCATGGAAAGATGAAAAGAAAAAAAAAAAAAAACAAGGTCCTTGGTGATATCATTAAACTGCTGGATTAAACTCATCCTGAAGCCTATGCCAGTCGTGCACTTTCCAGTTGTGTGAGCCAATAATTCTCTCCAAGGCTTACATTAACATGAGTTGTCTTTTCTATTACATAAAGGGTCTTCACTGACACACATCTCCATAGCATTAAATGTTGTTGACTATCTTCTGCTTGAGTAATGGAAAACCCAAATGATTGTGGCTTAAATGTATTAGAAGTTTTGTTCATTTTTCTCTTGGATGATAAGAGTTCTACAGGGAATTTGTTGCTACCATTTATTGTCATTTCAGCATCTCAGAGATGATCTTCCTGACCCAGGGAGCGAACCTGAGTCTCCTGCATTGCAGGCAAATTCTTTACTATCTGAGCCAGTCAGGTCTCCTAACAGCATCTTAAAGATGTTAGAGCAATTCTCTCAACTTTCCTCTCAGGAGGCCAAGATAGTTTCTGCAGGTGCAGCCATCACGTCTGTAGTCAAGACACAAGAAAGAGAGAGGGCAGGAGAGGTACCTTCACCAGTTGGTTTCTGTTAATGTCTCATTGGCTGGAGCCGCGTCATATGGCTGCCACTAGCTGCAAGTGAGTCTGGGAAAGCATGGCTTTAGCTTTCTGGACCCTGGGGTAAAGGCAGGTTGGCTAGAGAAGAGTCAGAGTGAAGTCAGAATGAGCCGCTTAGAGGGTCCGCCTCAAGGCTCCAGGGATCCTTTACAGAGCCTCACTGTTGGACTCCCAGGCATCTTCTCTGGATCTCTGCTGTCTTGGGAAGGATTATCAGCTGCTGGAAGACTCCGGATGTCTATCCCCAGGCCCATTCTCCCTCCTGTTGGCTCAGCCATCTGTGTATCCCATCCACCTAATGTCCCACAAAGAGCTCCTGGCTCTTTATACCACCTCCCTCACATCACTGTTAAGCCCAAAGTCAGCATCACCTTCTCAATTCTCATCAGACTCACCCAGAGTTAGCGGCCCTTACTCAATATCCAGGACCTGAGAATTGTGCTGGTGCTGGTACTTGTGGAAGGAAGGAGAGCTACCTTCTAGAGCCTCCCTGTTGGAGGAGAGGCAAGTGGGGGAGGACTGGTGTATCTGAAGGGAAAGAGCTTTGGAAGAAAGACTTCACTGTCACCACGGACCTCATTTCTGGTTTTGACTAAAATTCCCAGGTGGTGCTAGTAGTAAAAATCCTGCCTACCAATGCAGGAGACATAAGAGACACGAGTTCCATTCCTAGGTCAGGAAGATCCCCTGGAGGAGGACATGGCAACCCACTCCAGTATTCTTGTCTGGAGAATCCCATGAACAGAGGAGCCTGGCTGGTTACAGTCCATGGGGTCACAGAGTCGGACATGACTGAAGCGACTTTGCACACACAAAATTATGTAAGCCTGCAGTGTGATATATATTTTTAAAATCTACCTGCCCTCTGGGCTTCAAGACCATGTAATGATCCCAGGAATGGGCCTCTGATTTCTCAAGGCCTACCCAGACCTCAGATGGTCCCCAACCTCCAGAGGGTGCGAGGGTAGCCTGCAGTGTATCCCTTACCTTCCTTGACCTTGCTTGAAAAGTAACAGAAAGTAAGCACCCAGATGTGTTGAAAGAAAGGGAAGGGAGCGAGGAGGAGACAGGCAGGCACATGCCCGGGAGTGTGAGCAGCCCAGGGCTCACAGGGCTGGCTGTCTTCATCTGTAATCTCAGGCCACCTCCCTCAGTGGGCCTCAATTTCCTCTTCAGCAAAGAAGGCCTGGATCAGATCACTCGCCAGGCCTCTTCTAACTCTGACATTCTGTGATTTTCTAATTTCCTTCAGACTCCAGGGGCCCACAGACCCCATGCTAATGTGGATGAATAAAACATGGGCATATCCTAAAGCTCTAAATATCACAAGTATTTGCTTTGGATTTGTTCTCACTTAACTGCGCAGTAAGCAGCATCCAGCTGGGGCCCCACAGCCTCCCGTCTGGATTGTTCTAGGGTGGCTGGGCTCCCCGCGGAGGCCGATGGCGCGTGGCAGAGGCCCTCCCTCAGAGGACCCTCGCCACTCTGACCCTGTTCTTTGGCCTCTATCCCAAATCCTTCTCATGAAGTTCCCTACCCATTGGCGCTCTAGACCCTGATCTACCACCTTGGGGACATTTCCTTTGGATGTCTGCGCTGGCACCTTCATATATTACCTGTCTACCATCCACACTGGGAGATAGCTTGTGTCCCACTGCAGTGAGACCCTTCACTGACCCTCTGGAGGCTGTGTATCCTATGTCTCTTCTGTGGGAACTCAACAGATATAATTGTGTTTCATATTTTTAAGTTTTTTTAAAAAATTATTTTATAGAGCAGTTTTAGGGTTACAGAAAAATTACACAGAAAATATAGAGAGTTCCCATGTCCTCCTTTCCCCTCTTCCACAGTTTCAGCTGTCATTAATGCCTTGCGTTAGTTGTGGTATGTTTATTACATCTGATAAGCCAATAGTGGCCCATTATTATTTACCGAAGTCCATGATTTACATTAGGGTTCACTTTTGGTGTTTTACATGCTGTGGGTTTTGCCAAATGCATAATGTCATGTATCCACCTTGATAGTATCATATGGAACAATTTCACCACCCTGAACACCAGCTGTGCTCCATCTATTCATCCCTTCCTGCTTCCCTCCCCCATGACTCCTGGCAACCACTGATTTTTTTTTTAGCTTTTTTTTTTAATTGAGCTATAGTTGATTTACAATGTTGTGTTAGTTTCAGATATACAGCAGAGTGATTCAGTTATATATATGCATATATATTCCTTTATACATATATGTATATATACACATATATGAGGAGGGCATGGCAACCCACTCCAGTATTCTTGCCTGGGAAATCCCATACATAGAGGAGCCTGGTGGGCTACAGTCCATGGGGTCAAAAATAGTCGGACATGACTGAGTGACTAAGTACAGCACATACACATATGTATTCTTTTTCATATTCTTTTCCACTATAGGTTATTATAAGATATTAAACATAGTTCCCTGTGTTATACAGTAAGGTCCTTGTTGTTTATTTTATATATAATGGTGTCTGTCTGTAAATCCAAAACTCCTAATTTGCATCGCAGGAATAGGCCTCTGATTTCTCAAGGCCTAGCTAGACCTCAGATGGTCCCCAGCCTCCAGAGGGTATGAGGGTAGCCTGCAGTGTATCCCTTACCTTCTTAGACCTTGCTTGAAAGTAACACAAAGTTAATCCTTAATCTTGAGCATCCAAGGATTTTGGTACCTAAGGAAGATCCTGGAACCAATCCCCTGCTGATACCGAGGCACAGCTGTATAATATGAGCCATAAATCTGAGTGTTTTTAAATCTTAAAACTTAATCCTAAATTTTGGATTAACAGAGAGCGACTAACACTTTCCCTTTGGTAACTATAAGTCTGTTTTCTATGTCTGTGAGTGTTTCTGTTTTATAAATAAGTTCATTTGTATCATTTTTTTAAAGATACCATATGTAAGTGATATCATACATTATTTGTCTCTCTCTGTCTGACTTAACTTCATTTAGTATGATAATTTCTAGGTCCATGCATATTGCTGCAAATAGCATTATTTCATTCTTTTTTTATGGCTGAGTAATATTCCATATTGGGCTTCCCTGGTGGCTCAGATGGTAAAGAATCCACCTGCAGTGCAGGAGACACAGGTTCGATCCCTGGGTCAGGATGATCCCCTGGAGAAGGGAAAGGCTACCTGCTCCAGTATTCTTGCCTGGAGAATCCCATGGACAGAGGAGCCTGGTGGGCTACAGTCCATGAGGTTGCAAAGAGTTTGACATGACTGAGCAACTAAGAAATATTCCATATTACTCCATGTGGTATATATATACAGAACATCTTCTTTATCCATTCATCTGTTTGTGGGCACTTGGGTTTTTTCCATGTCTTGGCTGTTATAAATAGTGCTGCTATGAATATTGGGGTGCATGTATGTTTTCAAATTGACACTTTGTCTTTTCTGGACATATGCCCAGGAGTGGGATTCCAGGCTCATACGGTAGCTCTATTTTTAGTTTTTAAAGGACCCTCCATACTGTTCTCCATAGTGGCTGTACCAATTTACATTCCTACCAACTCAACCACTAATCTTTTTACTCTATAGTTTTCTCTTTCCCAGAATGTCATATAGTTGGAATCATATAGCATATAACCTTTTTAAACTGAGTTCTTTCACTCCTAGCAGTGTGCATTTAAGTTTCCTTCATGTTTTTTTGTGACTCGATAGGTCATTTCTTTTTATCACTGAATAATATTTCGTTGTATAGATGGACCACTCAATAGATATAATTTTTGATTGATCAATTGGTGGAAAAGATCAAAAGTACAAGAAGAACAGCAATCCTTTCAACACAAAGTCTGTAAGAAAGCTAGATTTCAGGATGGTTCTGCATAATGTACACAGTGTGGCCAACAAAGAAAATTCAACAACCTGAGAGTTGAATTTAGAGTATTAGCTATGAGACAAATTATGTTTATTACAGAAAAGTTCTCTCTTAAGTAATTGCGTTTGTAACAGGATTCAGTTGGGACTTCCCTGGCTGTCCAGTGGTTGCTGCTACTGCTGCTAAGTCACTTCAGCCGTGTCCGACTCTGTGCAACCCCATAGACTGCAGCTCACCAGGCTCCCCAGTCCCTGGGATTCTCCAGGCAAGAACACTGGAGTGGGTTGCCATTTCCTTCTCCAAAGCATGAAACTGAAAAGTGAACGTGAAGCCGCTCAGTCATGTCCAACTCTCAGTGACCCCATGGACTGCAGCCTCCCAGGCTCCTCCATCCATGGGATTATCCAGGCAAGAGTACTGGAGTGGGGTGCCATTGCCTTCTCCTCTCCAGTGGTTAAGAGTTTGCATTTCCACTACAGGGGACATGGGTTCCAGCCCAAAAAAATTAATGAATAAAACAGGATTCAGTTAATTTTTCTATGACATTTTAGACATGAATTCACACTAGAAATTATCTACACCATGTTAGATATTGTACAAACAGGGACACATTGGAGAGTAAAAGGGGGTGCTATTAATAATTATGCCCAAACAACAGGTGGAAGCCAGGACTATCCCAGATAATACATAGTCTTTCTATTTATGACTATTATCTGTCTTCTTAAAATAGCTGAGGGACCATAGGATATTTTTGTGTTTCTTCAAAAGTATTGGATGGTGTATGAGTTAAGGTTACACTAGTGGTTGTTACACATCAAGGAGCAAACCCCAGTTTATTTTTCACTCACATGAAATCCAAAACATATATTGTGGATTGGTGGGAATGGGAGGTAGAGGGGGGTGGACTCAGCTCCATGCAGTCATTCAGGGACCCAGCTTGATGGAACCTCTGCCATCTTCCACATGTGCTTTTCAAGTAGGGTGACCAATCATTGTCTCGGAATGAGGAGTCTCCTGGGGTGAAGATTTTCAGTGGTGAAACTAGGACAGTTTCTGGCAAACCAGGCCAGTTGGTTCTATTTCTAAGGTTGCTTTGAAGATTGACATCTAACTGATCTGGAGGGGAAGAGAGAGAGGAGAATGACTTTTAGGAGCCAGACCGCTCAACCCTTTTGCCTTTCTCTTGGCCAAAACAGTCTCATGGCCACGCCCAGCTGCAAGGGAGACTGGGAAATGTAGTCTAGCTGTGTGTATAAAAGGAAGGAGAAATTGGGTTTGATGGCTGAACTGTCTCTGTCACGGAAGGGAAATGAATAATGTCTTATTTTACTACTGGGCCCTCAGACTGAGCTTAACTTCTTTTTTCTTTTTCTTTAAGTTGTGGCATGCAAACTCTTAGTTGCGGTGTGCAAATTTTTAGTTGTGGTGTGTGGAATTTTATTCCCTGACCAGGGACTGAACCCAGACCCCCTGCATTGGGAGCATAGAGTCTTAGCCACTGGACCACCAGGAAAGTCCTGAGATTGAGTTCTTTCTTAACTGGCATATGTCTGGGAGAGTTTACTGCCCCCTGCTCCCCAACTCCCATCTCCCTTTAGAAATTTAAGTCACCTAGCAGTCAATGGAGTCAACTCTGAGTGTCTCTACGGCCCAGTGTCTGCTGATGGGCAGTCTGGAGAACTCTGGGGTTCTGGGAAGGTTGGGGGCACTGATTGTGGAGGTTACACCCTGCAGCCACAGAAACTCACTAGAAGGGAATCAGGTTGCAAAGCAGAGAGGTGCCACATCTGGTTATGCTGCAAACTGAAAACTTATGCTTTGTGAAGTTGCTGTGATACTTTGCAGCACCCACCTTATAGCAATATGATCAGTCTTCAACACGACTGCTTTTTCCAGGCCAAAACCATCAGTAGATCATTGGTGCAGGCTGAGCCTTTCCATGGCAATTAGCACCCTTAACTAAGGTGCTTCCCTAGTTGGGGGGCTTCCCTGGCGGCTCAGCTGGTAAAGAATCTGCCTGCAATGTGGGAGATCTGGGTTCGATCCCTGGGTTGGGAAGATCTCTTGGAGAAGGGAATGGCTACCCACCCCAGGATTCTGGCCTGGAGAATTCCATGGACTGTATATCCATGGGGTTGCAAAGAGTTGGACATGACTGAGCAACTTTCACTGTCACTTTAGCACTCTTAACAACTTTAACCTCTCCTAGCATCCTTGAGAAGTGGGTTAAGGCTATTAGCCCCAGGTTGGGGGAAGCTGCTGCGGGCAGAGTGACACTACACGCTTGACTTGTGCAGGCTTGGTCCTGCCCTGGGTGAGAGGGAGTTGGGGCTGGAATCAGACAAGGAAATGATGCTAATTTCACTCCTTTTCCTCTGGACACCTTCTGTGGGAGGCAGGGCTGGGAGCTAATATGAGTGGGCATCAACAAGACCACCCAGGACAACCTCAGCTAGAGGGACCTTGGTTTCTGCAATCCCCATCTTTGGCTATCTTTTCAAAGCCTGGGCTTGCAACCCAGATTTTTTCTTCTGTAACTCTCTTTGAGACACAGACTCAGTTGACCATTGTACTCATTTCCTGTGGCTGCTGTAACAAAAGATCACAAACTCGATAGCTCACAGCTTTGGAGGCCAGAAGCTTCAAATCGGTATCATTGGGCCGAAATCAAGGTGTCAGCAGGGCCACTCTCCTTTCTGAGGGCTCAGGGGGAAATCTGTTCCTTGGTTCTTCCAGCTGCTGGTGGCAGCCAACTTTCCTTGGCTTGTGCCATCATGGCTCCAATCTCTGCCTCTGTGATCACATAGCCTTCTCCTCTTCTCTGTAATCTCCATCTCCCTTTTGCAAGGGAGTTTTAGGGCCCATCCAAGTACTCCAAGATAATCTCCCACCTCAAGATCCTTAGTTTTTAAAATTAATTAATTAATGGTGGTGCTAGCAGTAAACAACCCGCCTGCCAACACAAGGAGACACAGGAGATGCAGGTTTGATCCCTGGGTTGGGAAGATCCCCTGCAGGAAGAAATGGCAACCCACTCGAGTATTCTTGCCTGGAGAATCCCATGGACAGAGGAGCTTGGTGGGCTGCAGTCCATAGGGTCACAAAGAGTTGGACACAACTGAAGTGACTTAGAAAGCACAATTAATTTTTGACTGTGCTGGGTCTTCAATGCTGCACATGGGCTTTCTCTAGTTGTAGCTAACAGGGCCTACTCTCCAGTTGTGGTGCACAAGCTTCTCACTGTGGTGGCTTCTTTTGTTGTAGAGCAGAGGCTCAGTAGTTGTGGCACACAGGCTTGGTTGCCACATGGCATGTGGAATCTTCCTGGACCAGAGATCAAACCCATGTCCCCTGCACTGACAGGCAGATTCTCAACCACTAAACCACCAGGAAGTCCCAAGATCCTTGATTTAATCACATGCGCAAAGTCCATTTTTGCCCTGTAAGGTAACATTCCAGAGATAAAGGGGGCATTATTCAGCTTACCACAGCTGCTATGGCACAAAATACAGTTGACCCTTGAACAAGGCAGGGGTTAGAGGCACTGGACCTCCCTGTGGTTGAAAATCCAGGTATAACTCTATAATCAGCTTTCCATATACATGGTTCTGCATCCATGGATTCAACCAACCTTGGAACATTTGGTGCTGTAGTATTTAATATTGGAAACAGTCCATGGATAAGTTCAGTTCAGATGCTCAGTCGTGTCCGACTCTTTGCAACCCCATGAACTGCAGCACGTCAGGCCTCCCTGTCCATCACCAACTCCCGGAGTTTACCCAAACCCATGTACATCGAGTTGGTGATGCCATCCAACTATCTCATCCTCTGTCGTCCCCTTCTCCTCCTGCCCCCAATCTTTTCCAGCATTAGGGTCTTTTCCAATGAGTCAACTCTTCGCATGAGGTGGCCAAAGCATTGGAGTTTCAGCTTCAACATCAGTCCTTCCAATGAACACCCAGGACTGATCTCCTTTAGGATGGACTGGTTGGATCTCCTTGCAGTCCAAGGGACTCTCAAGAGTCTTCTCCAACACCACAGTTCAAAAGCATCAGTTCTTCAGTGCTCAGCTTTCTTCACTGTCCAACTTTCACATCCATACATGACCACTGGAAAAACCATAGCCTTGACTAGACAGACCTTTGCTGGCAAAGTGATGACTCTGCTTTTAAATATGCTATCTAGGTTGGTCATAACCTTCCTTCCAAGGAGTAAGCGTCTTTTAATTTCATGGCTGCAATCACTATCAGCAGTGATTTTGGAGCCCACCAAAATAAAATCTGACACTGTTTCCACTGTTTTCCCATCTATTTCCCATGAAGTGATGGGACCAGATGCCATGATCTTAGTTTTCTGAACGTTGAGCTTTAAGCCAACTTTTTCACTCTCCTCTTTCACTTTCATCAAGAGGCTCTTTAGTTCTTCTTCACTTTCTGCCATAAGGGTGGTGTCATCTACATATCTGAGGTTGTTGATATTTCTCCTGACAATCTTGATTCCAGCTTATGCTTCCTCCAGCCCAGTGTTTCTCATGATGTACTCTGCATATAAGTTAAATAAGCAGGGTGACAATATACAGCCTTGACGTACTCCTTTTCCTATTTGGAACCAGCCTGTTGTTCTATGTCCAGTTCTAACTGTTGCTTCCTAACCTGCATACAGGTTTCTCAAAAGACAGGTCAGATGGTCTGGTATTCCCATCTCTTTCAGAATTTTCCACAGTTTATTGTGGTCCACACAGTCAAAGGCTTTGGCATAGTCAATAAAGCAGAAATAGATGTTTTTCTGGAACTCGCTTGCTTTTTCAATGATGCAGCGGATGTTGGCAATTTGATCTCTGGTTCCTCTACCTTTTCTAAAACCAGCTTGAACATCTGGAAGTTCACAGTTCACGTATTGCTGAAGCCTGGCTTGGAGAGTTTTGAGCATTACTTTACTAGCGTGTGAGATGAGTGCAATTGTGCGGTAGTTTGAGCATTCTTTGGCATTGCCTTTCTTTGGGATTGGAATGAAAATTCACCTTTTCCAGTCCTGTGGCCACTGCTGAGTTTTCCAGATTTGCTGGCATATCACGTGCAGCACTTTCACAGCATCACCTTTGAGGATTTGAAATAGCTCAACTGGAATTCCATCACCTCCACTAGCTTTGTTCGTAGTGATGCTTTCTAAGGCCCATTTGACTTCATATTCCAGGATGTCTGGCTCTAGGTGAGTGATCACACCATCATGATTATCTGGGTCATGAAGATCTTTTTTGTACAGTTCTTCTGTGTATTCTTGCCACCTCTTCTTAATATCTTCTGCTTCTGTTAGATCCCTACCATTTCTGTCCTTTATCGAGCCCATCTTTGCATGAAATGTTCCCTTGGTATCTCTAATTCTCTTAAAGAGATCTCTAGTCTTTCCCATTCTGTTGTTTTCCTCTATTTCTTTGCATTGATCGCTGAGGAAGGCCTTCTTAACTCTCCTTGTTATTCTTTGGAACTCTGCATTCAGATGGGAATATCTTTCCTTTTCTCCTTTGCTTTTTGCTTCTCTTCTTTTCCCAGTTATTTGTAAGGCCTCCTCAGACAGCCATTTTGCTTTTTTGCATTTCTTTTCCATGGGGATGGTCTTGATCCCTGTCTGCTGTACAATGTCAGGAACCTCTGTCCATAGTTCATCAGGCACTCTGTCTATCAGATCTAGTCCCTTAAATCTATTTCTCACTTCTACTGTATAATCATAAGGGATTTGATTTGGATCATACCTGAATGGTCTAGTGGTTTTCCCTGCTTTCTTCAATTTAAGTCTGAATTTGGCAATAAGGAGTTCATGATCTGAGCCACAGTCTGCTCCCTGTCTTGTTTTTGCTGACTGTATAGAGCTTCTCCATCTTTGGCTGCAAAGAATATAATCAATCTGAGTTTGGTGTTGACCATCTGGTGATGTCCATGTGTAGAGTCTTCTCTTGTGTTGTTGGAAGAGGGTGTTTGCTATGACCAGTGCGTTCTCTTGGCAAAACTCTATTAGCCTTTGCCCTGCTTCATTCTGTACTCCAAGGCCAAATTTGCCTGTTATGCCAGGTGTTTCCTGACTTCCTACTTTTGCATTCCAGTCCCCTATAATGAAAAGGACATCTTTTTTGGGTGTTAGTTCTAAAAGGTCTTGTAGGTCTTCATAGAACCATTCAAGTTCAGCTTCTTCAGCATTACTGGTCGGGGCATAGACTTGGATTACCATGATATTGAATGGTTTGCCTTGGAAATGAACAGAGATCGTTCTGTCGTTTTCGAGATTGCATCCAAGTACTGCATTTCGGACTCTTTTGTGGACCATGATGTCTACTCCATTTCTTCTAAGGGATTCCTGCGCACAGTAGTAGATATGATGGTCATCTGAGTTAAATTCACCCATTCCAGTCCATCTTAGTTTGCTGATTCCTAGAATGTCGACGTTCACTCTTGCCATCTCCTGTTTGACCACTTCCAATTTGCCTTGATTCACGGACCTAACGTTCCAGGTTCCTATGCAATATTGCTCTTTACAGCATCGGACTTTGCTTCTATCACCGGTCACATCCACAGCTGGGTATGGTTTTTGCTTTGGCTCCATCCCATCATTCTTTCTGGAGTTATTTCTCCACTGATCTCCATTAGCATATTGGGCACCTACTGACCTGGGGAGTTCATCTTTCAGTGTCCTATCTTTTTGCCTTTTCATACTGTTCATGGGGTTCTCAAGGCAAGAATACTGAAGTGGTTTGCCATGCCCTTCTCCAGTGGACCACATTCTGTCAGACCTCTCCACCATGACCTGTCTGTCTTGGGTGGCCCCACATGGCATGGCTTAGTTTCATTGAGATAGACAAGGCTGTGGTCCATGTGATCAGATTGGCTAGTTTTCTGTGTTTATAGTTTCAGTGTGTCTGCCCTCTGATGTCCTCTCACAACACCTACCGTCTTACTTGGGTTTCTCTTACCTTGGACGTGGGGGTATCTATTCACAGCTGCTCCAGCAAAGTGCAGCTGTTGCTTCTTACCTTGGACAAGGGACTCATGACGGCCCCTCCTGACCTTGAATGTTGAGTAACTCCTCTCTGCTCTCCTGTGCCCACGCAGCCGCTGCTCCTTGGACCTGGGGTAACTCCTCTCGGCCGCCGCCCCCAGCCTCCGGCCCGGGATAGCTCCATGAATAAGTGGACCTGTGTAATTCAAACTTGTGTGACTCGGTGGTCACCGGTATTTCAAACAGTGAGACCCTCTCTGGGTATACATGTGGTAGTGTTGCTGAACACAAGTGTATATGCCCGACTCATAGTGAGGCCAAACAAACCAAAACATTGGGGTTTGGAGCAGACAAAGGTTTATGATAGGGCCAAGCAAGAGGAGGTTTGTGTTCAAGAAAGACACAAACTCTTCAGTGGTTTTCAGGGCAAAACTTTTATAGGCAGGGTGTGTGACTTTCTTCTCATTGGTGATGGGATTACATGGCGGCACTCCAGGAATTTCAGGCAGTAAGAGAAGATGGGAAGAAACCACCCGCTCTATGCCTGATGTTTCTGTTGCAGGAAGGGGAACTCCTCTCAGGCCCTGAAAGTGAGTTCCTGTCTAACAGTCAGAAATGAATTGTCTGAGGAGACACATGTGGTGACAAAGCAAGAGACTTGATTGGGAAGGGGCACCTAGGTGGAAAGCAGGAGGGTAAGCTGAGCGCCGAAGAATTGATGCTTTTGAACTGTGGTGTTGGAGAAGACTCTTGAGAGTCCCTTGGACTACAAGGAGATCAAAGCAGTCAATCCTAAAGGAAATCAGTCCTGAATATTCATTGGAAGGATTGATGCTGAAACTGAAGCTCCAATACTTTGGCCACCTGATGCGAGGAACTGACTCATTGGAAAAGACCCTGATTCTGGGAAAGATTGAAGGCAGGAGGAGAAGGACACAACAGAGGATGAGGTTGGATGGTGTCACTGACTCAATGGACATGGGTTTGAGCAAGCTCTGGGAGTTGGTGATGGACAGGGAAGCCTGGCGTGCTGCAGTCCATGGTGTCGCAAAGAGTCAAACATGACTGAGCGACTGATAAACTGAAGGGACCCTGGGAGAACAGCTCTGCCACTGCAGCTCACAGTCTCAAGTTTTATGGTGATGATGTTAGGTTTCTGGGTTGTCTCTGGCCAGTCATCTTGCTTGGTATGACTCAGGGTCCTTCCTGGTGGTGTGTCTCTCTCAGCCAAGATGGATTCCAGTGTGAGGGTTTCTGGGAGATGGGCAGGACATATGGGCTGGCATCTCCTCCATCCTTTCGGCCCCTCCTGAATTCTCCCAGTTAGTTTTCAGCAGCAGCACTGAGTTCTTTATCAGGACCTTCTGTTGTGAGACAATGAGACAACTCAGGCAAGTGGTTATTATTGTGCCTGGCCAAGGCAGGTGGTTTTGATCAACAGCTCCCTAACACCTCTGATCTCATTTAATTCTTCCAGAGACTTCTGAGTGGGTATTATTAATTCCACTTGGCACTGTAAGACTGAGTGGTTAAGTAACTTACTTAATGCAACACAGTGGGTAAAAGATGAAGCTGGACTTGAACAGGGCTGCCCGGCTCCAGAGTCCAGGTTTTTCCATGGAAACCCAGTTATATTCTGGAAGGGCTAGACTCAGTTGGAATGCAGATGACCAATACTGTTGACCTTCTTGCCTGTGTTGGAGAGTCTGGCCTTTCTGCCTGTGTGATAATCTGATTTATAGTAAGAAATGGCTATTTGGTTGTTGCCCCCTTTTCTGGCACAGAATTCCTAAAATCCTTGAAATTTCCTAAGTGCTCAGAGCCATAAAGACATCTTTTGTTATGTTAATGAAGAGACTTAGAGAAAGTACCTAAGGATGGGGGCTTGTTGCCAGGAGAACCAACCATAGGATTAGAAGGTTAGAACTTTCTGTCCCACCCCCTGACTTCTGGGGACAAGAGAGGAACTAGAGATTGAATCAATGCTCGTTGGCCAATGACTTAATCAATCATGCCTATGTAATGAAGCCTCCAGAAAAACCAACAAACCAAAAAAAAAAAAAAAAAAAGGACAGGGTCTAGGGAGCTTCCAGGTTGCTCAACATGTGATGTGGGGAGAGTGGTGAGCCCAGGGAAGGCATTGAAGCTCCACTCCCTTTCCCCACACCTTGCTCGATGCATCTCTTCCCTCTGGCTCTTCCTGACTTATATCCGTTTATAATAAACTGATGACCTAGCAAGTAAAATGTTTCTCTGAGTCCTGTGAGGTGCTGTAGCAAATTAACCGAACCCAAGGAGGGAGTCGTTGAAATCTCCAGGGTCACAGGGTCAGAAGCACAGGTGACAACCTGGACGTGTGACTATGTCTGAAGTTAGGGTGGGGAGAGGCAGTCTTGTAGGACTGAGCCCTTAGCATGAGGTTATCTCAGGGTGGATGGTATCAGAATTGAGCTGAATTGTAGGACACTCAAGCTGGTGTCCTGAGCCTTGCTTGGATGTGTGAGGAAGCCCCTTCCCTCACAAACACGCAGGAAACTGGGTCCAGGAACCTAAAAGAGCTGGTGTCAGGCAAATGGGATTGCTAGAGCAGCCCTGGCTCACAGAAACATGTGGTTTGGTAAGAGACGGGCTTAAAGGGTGGAGGTTGAGGACCTTTAAAGGGTGCATTCCTGAGTAACCATGTGGTCACCTATACTTTGGAGCAGCAGTTACTAAAGATGAATCCAGCTCTAGGGGAGCTGATTTGCTGGATGCATCAAAAAATGCAAAGTAATAAAAAAGCCAAACATCCTCTGTGCTTGGTTGCTGTTATCTGTAATAGCTGGCTGGGACATTGATGCTAGACCAGTCAGATTTCAGTGAGTCAGCTTGACTGCTGGCCTCACAGCTGTCCCCCACGGTAAGAATCAAGGTGGGGGAAAGACAAGTCCAAGAAACTATTGAAACCAGGGAGTGCAATGTGAAGTAACTGTGCATGAGTTTAGGAGGCGCATCTTTGGTTTGAATGTAGCAGAGTGGAAGAGCACGTTTGAGTTGACGCAGAAGCAGCAGCTCTGTGTGGAGCTATGGTAGGTGGCTGGAGGAAACCCAGACATGTGGGAGGTTATTCCCTAGGGATGAGCCAGCCTGGTGAATTGGCTAAAAGCCACTGTAAGGTCTGCTTATCCTGAGAAGGGGGACTGTCCTTCACCCCTGTGAATGCCAAGCAGAACACATCAGGTAAAGCAGCTGATCAGCTTCGTAAGCAAGCCATCTGGAATGGCTTTATGATGACCAGGCTATTCATGCTGCTGAATATGACCATTGCCCAGGTCATGGTCAGTGCTATCGTTAAGGGGATCTTTTTCACGTGGGCACACCCTCAATCGTTAAGAAAACCAGAAAACAGTTCAGGAAACCTTATCAAATTTGGTGTTTCAGCTCTACCTCCCTCATAGGTCTTAGAGATGCCAATGGAAACATTGGTTAATTAACAAGAGAATGGGCAGAGGCCAAGGGTAGGGTGAAGTGACTCTTCGCAACAAGGTGGAAGTTTTAAGTGGTTATTAAGAATTAAGGTGAATAAAGCAAATATTGACAGGGGTGAGACAAACAGGAAAAGTCCCAGTAGAGTGGAAATCTTCAGAAGGCAATTGTTAGAATCTTTATATGAGATAAAGAACGTGTGTGTGTGTGTGTGTGTGTGTGTGCGCGCGCGCTCACTCAGTCATGTCCAACTCTTTGCAGCCCCATGGACTGTAGCCTCCTCTGTCCATGGGATTTTCCAGACAAGAATATTGGAGTGGGTTGCCCTTTCCTACTCCAGGGGATTTTCCTAACCCAGGGATCGAACTAGCGTCTCTCACATCTCCTGCATTGGCAGGCAGATTCTTTACCACTGCGCCACCTGGGAAGCCCCCAAACTGAACACTGATAGGGTTAAAACAAAGATTTTAACACAGCACTACCTAAAGTTTGGGGGGCTTCCCTGGTGACTCAGTGGTAAAGAATCTGCCTGCCAATAAAGGAGACATAGGTTTGATCCCTGGGTCAGGAAGATCCCCTCGAGGTGGAAATAGCAACCTACTCCAGTATGCTTGTCTGGAAAATCCCATGAACAGAGGAGCCTGGTGGGCCACAGTCCATGGGGTTGCAAGTCTGTCCTACATGCCCGAGTCTGGAGAAATTTAAAAGCTGGAAGACAGAGATTACAATGAGAAATCTAACCAGCAATTGCTTGCAGCAGGACATAGGTAGGTTAATCAAGATAAAGACTGACAAAAGGGCCAGGTTCCCTTCTTTCCACTGCTCACTGAGGACCCAAAGCCTTTTGCACAAGAGTTGGTAAAATGGTCAGGGGTGGAGAAGATGTTTCCTGGACTCGTGATATGGGAATCCCATGAACCCGTTGGTCCTGTTGGTGAAGACCTCACTCAGGTTACAGCCAGAAGTAGAGACTCTAGAGATGTAAGGGTGGATCAGATGATGAGAGTTCGAATGTTTAAGCTGGTATTATGTAAAGAAGTTGTATCGGTGCTACTTAAATGTTTTATGGGAATGGCTATTGTGTCTGGCTGGGGAACACCTCCCCTACCTAGTGTTGTAAAATCCAAACCTATGGATGAAATCCTAAGGGAGGCTACAGTTAGGACTGTAATGGGTGGTGTGACTACGGTAAAGTTTTGTGGGAGAACCTGGTGTATTGAAACAGGCTTTCTGTGAAGTGGTGGTATCTCTCTTACCTGACTGTCATGGGACAGACATACTATCTGACTGGGGAATGTTTCTCCCACTGAGCATTGTAAAACAGAGGACATGTGATTCCACCCCTCAAGCAATATTAATGGGACTTGCTAAATGGGAACCAGTAAGACCGCCTAAGCCTACATAGTGGAATAGAAGCTGGAGTACTAGTAGGGAAAAAGTCCCTGCGCCATAGCCCAATGTGGGACTTAGGGCAGAAGCCTGTCAGCGCTCCCCATGACAACTGGGACTTGCAACTAGAGAATTCCCATTTAAGAGCTATTTGCTAGCTTGTTATTAGACATTATTTATTTTAAAATAATTTTTTAATTTATGTATTTTTTTTTTTTGGCTGTGCTGGGTCTTCGTTGCTGCTTCCGCTTTTTTTCTCTAGTTGCATTAAGTGGGGGGGAGCACTCCTCACTTGTGGTGCATGGGCCTCCCATTGTGGTGCCATCTCTTGTTGTTGGGCACAGGCTCTAGGGCATGCGGGCCTCAGTAGTTGCACGGTGTGGGCTCAGTAGTTCTGGTTCCCGGGTTCTAGAGCACAGGCTCAACAGTCGTGGCACACAGGCTTAGTTGCTTTGTGGCATGTGGGATCTTCCCAGGCCAGGGATCAAACCCCATGTCTCTGGCATTGGCAGGCAAGTTCCTCACCACTGAGCCACCAGGGAAGCCCAGACATTATTCACTGAAGCTACCCCTATGACTGAAGGAAATAAAAGATCTCAAAATTGAAAATCCCCACAATGTCTTGGATGGTGTCAGAAACACTCGAATGAGGATGGCAGTGCCCAGAAGAGTTCCATAACAATGTGTATCCCTGGGTTATATGTGCTCTTGTTCCGGGAGAAAGCAAGGAGGAGATACAAGTAGGGGACTGTGCGAGGAGTTGCTGGATTCTGTCATCACTTGGACAGTGCCTTGTAAATAGTTCTCAACAGACAGAAAGCTGGTTGGTTTGAGGTCAAGCAGTTCCATGGTATGGAGAAGGCAATGGCAACCCATTCCAGTACTGTCGCCTGGAGAATCCCATGGAGGGAGGAGCCTGGTTGGCTGCAGTCCATGGGTTTGCTAAGGGTCGGACACAACTGAGCGGCTTCACTTTCACTTTTCACTTTCATGCATTGGAGAAGGAAATGGCAACCCATTCCAGTGTTCTTGCCTGGAGAATCCCAGGGACGGGGGCGCCTGGTGGGCGGCCATCTATGGGGTTGCACAGAGTCGGACACGACTGAAGCGACTTAGCAGCAGCAGCAGCAGCAGCAGTTCCATGGTAAATGGCCAACATCCTGTTGGGGAGGCCATCACTCAGATTGAAGAAGGTGAAAACAAATTAGCTCAGTGGGCTGAATTGCATGCTGTTTGCCTAGCAGTGATGAAAGAATTGAACAGTGGTAAAGCCCCTGTGTCTGAGTTTTTACTGACTCATGGGCAGCGGCCATTGGCCATATGGTCAGGCAGAGGGCAAGGGAAACCTGGCTTATTAAAGGGATGCCCGTATGGAAATCACTAGGGGAATTTGAGGGGGGTGTGAAGGTAGGATGTGTCAATGATCATTGGAAGAACCCCCTTCTGGCTTTGGGAGGTGATTGGAATCAACAAGCAGATATCCATCCCCATGCGCTTGCCGGAGGTGGCCACCTGGGTCCATGAAGCGAGTGGATATGGGGGTGCTGCAGCATCGCAGAGACGGGACTAATCTGGACGTGGTTCTCTTGTTCCCTCTGAGATGAAAGATGCCAAATAAGAGCTGTTCTGTCAGCGAGAGAGACAGGGGGTGTGGTGGGCTATGTGGCAGATTCTGGTGGGAAGACCTTGACCATAGCTGCCAAGTGAGGTCAAGGCTGAAAGCACTGGGGGCTCCAAATGGGTCCTGAGTCCTGACAGGAGCACTGCTGACCCCAACCTGGGCTTTACTTACCCGGTAGTCGATGTCAATGCTCAGGGTGTTAGGAAAGGACCTGAAGACAGGAGAGCACACCAATTTGAACATCTGGGCATCATTTCTTCAGACCAAGGAACACATTTTACCAGCTCATAATGTCCAAGGATAGACAGTGAGATATCCTCCTCAGAGTGTGATGGAGTCAGTTAGAACAGTGGTTGTCTATAATGGTGGACAGAAGCATGAAGGCTTCCATGCCTTCACGAGTATGTGCTCACATGCACCTTGAACGTGAGTGAGGCCAAAGGAGTGTCCCTACTTGGTAGATCTGTTTTCCTTTCTGGTGGATCTGAGAGGAATGACTTACATTATTTCCACTTATCTCATTGGCTAGAACCCCATCCTATGACCTCAGTCTCACTTCAAGGGAGTCTGGAAAATGGTGCGTTTCTGTGACTCCAGAAAGAAGAAAATTGCTACAGGATTTGGGGCAACATATAGGATTATTGCCTTGCAGGACTCTCCATTCTTGCTTATCTTTCCCTGCCAAGTGTCTAGTGCTCCCTCACTTGTCCCCTCTGTCACATGCATCTCCAGATTTCATTTGCCCTGAGAACTATGACCAATAGGAACCTAAAACATGATGCCTCTCAGAGATAGATGCACATTAAAACAAATTTGAGCTTTAGGCTAGAGGGTTAGGGCTGTGATATGAAAATTTCAGGCATGAGTAGGCCAGTTGGGGAAATATTTGGGATTTTCTGAAACAACAGACCAGGTTTGTCCTGTGTGCCTTCTTTTACACCATTTTGCCACTGCCCGGGGAACATTAGAGTGAGACATTTTGAAGTCTTCAGGCTAAGCAGTTTGAGTGGCCATGATGTTAGATGCAGCCAGACCATTAAAGCATGATTTTCAGCTGGCTGTCTAAAGGTATTGATGTGAAGTGGGATGAAATTATTGTCCACTCCAGCTGATTTGGAATCAGCTTTCAAATCATCCATCTGTCTTCCCTCCCTCTCTCTCTCTCCCTTCTCCAGATTGAAAGAGGCTTAATCCAGAGTGGGTCTGTAATGAGGCCGGAGAGGGAATTGGGGAGTATTTCCCCGAGGTTCTGGGAAGACTGAGGTCTCTGTGTTTCTTACAGTCAGACTCCAGCTCGCCTTTTCATTGGCTGCACCCATCCCCCAGCACATCTTCCAGCCCTGTGGTGCCTTTACACCATGGCCACCTAGTTAGGCTGGGACTACATTTCCCAGAATTCCCTTCTTTGCACAGTTCCTGGGTTCTACCTTAGGGTTGGCTACAGGAGAAATTTTTGTGAGATTTGGAAGGCAGAGGGGAAATAGCAGCCACTCTTACACTCTGCAAAGAGTCAGGTGCTGTGGGAGAGCTCCCATGTTGTTGCTGATCCGCTGGCTCTCCTTTCTGGCCCCACGGTGCAGCCAGGCTCTCTGGCTGGATCTTTTCCTTTGCTTTCTCCAGATCCTGGGCCAAGCATCTCTGCAGTCATGGCTGAGGATGCCAGCTCTTCCTGCAAGTGACTCATACCATGGAGGTTAGAGGCGGTGAAATGTGGATTCTGGCTGCTGTGGTGGTTTCTGGTTTATCTTTACACTGCCCCACACCAGCCTCCAAGATGGCCCTCAGTGAGTCCCGCCTCCTGGTAGTCGTACCCTTGAGTCATCCATTCCACATTGTTCCCTGTTGGTCTATGTGACCAACATCAGCATGGCAGAGGTGATGGCACATCACTTATGAATTAGGTTCTAAAAAACACTGCACCTTCTCTCTTAGTCTCCCTCCCAGTGTCTCTCTCTCTTTTTCTCTGAGATCTCTTCAGCTAGGAAAAACCAACTGGTATGTCAGGAGAGGCCCATGTGCTAATAGCCAGCAAGGCACCCGAGGACTCCCATCAGCAGATATGTGAGTGAGCCAGCTTGGAAGCAAATGCTCCAGCCCCAGTCAAGATTTCAGATGACCACAAACTCCAACTTACACCTTAACTGCAACCCCATGAACAGACCCAGAACCAAAACCACTCTGCTAAGCTACTCCCAGAATCCCAACCCCCAGAAACTGAGATAAGTGTTTTTTGTTTCAAGTAACAAAATTTTGATGTAATTTGTTATATGGCAATAGATAATACCACAATGTCCATCTTTTCATCCCAACTGCTGGCCTTGCTGCCTTCAGGCCCTCGGTCAGATGCTAGTCAATGGTCCCACACGGGCAGTTTAACCTGCTCCCGCAGTAAATACCTTATTCTGTATCACTCAGAGTGGATCTCCTTCCTTGAATAAACCTTCCCTGATACCACAAGGAACTAATAGGAGACATTCCCTAGTCTTTTCATCATTGGATTTGCCTTAGCAGAGGGTCTCAACTTTTCATCAGAACCACCCAGAGAGCTTTTAAAAAAGTACCAGTGCCTAGGTCCTATCTCCAGAAATCGTGATTTAATTGGTCTGAGGTGTGGCCCAGGCATCGGGATCTCTTAAACCTGCTAGCTGCTTTAATATGCAGACTGGATTGACAGCCACTGACCTAGTCTGACTGATTCCCTTGGTCCCTCCAGGTTCCCACTTCTTCATCCTTTCTTGAGCTGGGGCATGGGTACACAGTCTAGGGACCTGTGGTAACTTTTCTTTGGGGGATCATGACACCTAGAAGTGGGGGCCATAGGGAACCTTCTTGCTGGTGGAGTTCTCACTGCAGGAAGACTGAGTTCTCGGGGCAGCGGGACAATGTGGTAATGGCTTCCACGGTCTGATTCTGGTTCTTTAACTCCATCATCACTGCCATCAGTGCTGTGCAGCTTAGCCTCTTGATTCCATTTCTTTCTGCTTAGATCAGGGAACCTTTAGGGTCTGTTCTAATGCTGAGAGTCTGGATCTAGGAAGTACAGTTTATGTTAACTCCCCAAGTGACCTTAAGGATACCCAGCCCTTCCATGGGCATCAGTTTCCTCATCTGTCAAAGCGGGGCTGTGTAAGATGAGCTCCAGAGCCTTTGTCTTGGGTTGGGTTGCCTAGGAATAGGCTCTGGGATGCTTTGTGTGTGCATGGCTTCTGGGGGACTCCTTTTAGGGTCAACACCCAAGAGTGAGGGAAGCAGGATTGGGCAGAGGCAGAGCTGAACTGTGATACAGTCATCACAGGGCCTCCCATGACCCCCTGGGAGCCATGCAACCAGTGTGGTCCTTCAGAGCTGTCATGAACTGAGGCAAGGGGGTTGAGCCTTTGTACCTCCAATCGGCCAGTCATTGAATGTAGTGTGCTCCCAGGGAAGGGAGGTGTGACTTTGAGTTATCTTGAGCTGAGGGAAGTTCCTGGAGAGAGAGTCTGCTGAGAGCTGTCAGCTAGAGGAATGAGTCCCTTTGACTTGAAGGAGGGAAGGAATCTGAGCAGGACACCCTACCAAGCACCAAACACTTCCAGTTTGAAGATCCTGTGATCACAGCCCCAACTCCAGAGTGATCTGTGGAGAAAGGAGTGGACTTCTTACTCCCTTCAACTAGGCATGACATCAGACACCTCAGAGTAGCTGGAAGCTTCCAGGAGACCAAAAGCTTGATTAAAGCACAACTGTCCTTAAAACCTCTGTCACCCTTAGCAGAGGGCGAGCTAGAGGGAGGTGTAAGTCAACTTGCTTCACAGAAGCAAGGCCCTGGGGAAAAATTAAAAACCACTCCTGGAGGAAAGAGTGGCTTCCAGAAGGAAAGTCTACCAGGTGTAACACTCAGCTCCCCAGAGCACAGAAGATAATGGAGTTGCGAGGGGCTGTGGTCGCCATGGTAATGGCATCTCAGATTCCAACTGAATGAAACTACTGGCTGGCCTGTCAATCACCCAGCAGCCACCTTTTCAGTGGGAACTGGTTTCGGTGCTGGACAGGAGTGAGGAGGAGAGGCCACCTCATATGTGTATACACTGGGCATGTGGGGGCCTTGGTGCTCATGTGAGTATCTTTGCATATATGATTTTTTTACAAGGGCATCTGTGCATATGTTTGTGGCCCTGGGGGTGGAAAACTGAGTCCAGCTGTATTTGTGTGTTGGTGCTGGGGGTGGGTCTGCATGTGGGAGCCCTGCCCATGAACCCCACAGGCAGAGCCAATGACTCCATTTAAGAGGCATGACTTGCGGGCCTCTTTGCCCTTCTTCAAAATATCAGCGACTGCCATTGTCCAGTGAGCCTGAGAAAGCCCTTTCTTTGAAGAAATTTTCTACCTTCTGCAGCTTCTTTTAAAGCACAGACCGTTGTCAGTTACCAATCCACCAAGAATGGCAGGCTTCCCCAGAATATAGGTGAAGAAACAGAAGAAGCTGGATCTAGCTTAGCGCCTCTCACACGTATCTGTATACATTTATGAATGCGTGAATAATTGGAGTGGGGCGGGGGAGGCAACCAGGAGAGACAGTTGTCTGATTGGGGAGTGGAAGGGTTCCTGGAATCAGTCTCAAGTCCATTTCCATTTCCAATTCATTTGCGTTTCTTGAGCACTTGTGTCTTTCAGGTGTTGAGCTGGGGGCTGATAGGGGAATAGGGCTGATGGGGGCCCTGCCCTCTGACAGCTCAGTCTCTGAGGATATGGGTTCCTTCAGGAATTTCCTGGCCTGAGACCAGTACAGGGTGAATTATGGAGTGGGTCTCACTGTGGGCAACTGGGCTTCAATCCCCCCTCCCCTCCCCGGGGATGTCTGAAGGCCTAGGAAGCTGGGGTGATTCTCCACCCACTCCTGTGTGTCATTGGCCAAGGGCTGCCCCCGGAAGACTGTACTCCCTGTGCCCGCTGCCTGCCCCACTCGCCGGCCAGAGAAAGGCCTTTGAGGAGAGCAAGTGAGTGGCAGGTGCCGCTCTGTGGTGGTTGGCACGTATCAGAATGATCAGTGCCAACGGGATGAGGGTGGGGCAGTGCCAGCATCTGCTACGCCCCATGTGGCCCTTCCAGCCGTGTGACCAGGACAGCTGGTCCCCCCGGCCACAGCTTAGCAGGCCCCCTGGTGACAGACTTCAGTCCTCAGACCTGAGCTGGGTCAGGGCCAGCGAGTCAGGGCTTCTGAAACATTTGCAGGCTTGAGCTGCCTGGACAGCCTTCATGATCCTAGGCTACAGACCAGGCAAGCCCACTCAGCAGGGAGCCGGGGCCCCTCACTCATCTTGATGTAAGCTCAGACTGTGGCCTATTGGCCCAGGGCTTCAGTCCTCAAGAGACATCTCCAGGGGTCTCAGCTCCCATCCTCCTCTCCCCACTTCCATCTGCTCCTGATTCCAGGCCAGGAATCCTCCCTAGATGCTGGCAAGCGCTCCTGGCTTCTGCTCACTCAAGCCCAGCCCCTTCTCTCCCAAGGACTATTTTGCACTTGGCCTCGTCACTTGGTTGAGGAAAAATCCTCTCGATCCCGTGCCTGCTTCCTCCTTGCTGTGAATTGAGGGGAGACCTTCGCTTCCTAGATTATAATCGACTCTGCCCCCTGCAAGCCTCCAAGTGATCAAGTAAGGACGGAGGGAGGAGGGCGAATCAGAAGGTAGGGGCTCGGGCAGTCCCCCTTGGTCTCACCTCAGGTTGCTAACTTTCCTATTCCGTTCTGCTCAGATTCTTACCCATTTATAGATTCTCTGGGTGTTGAATTCAACAGTTGCCAGAAGACTTTCTATGAGCCTAGGACTGTCCCAGCCTGAGAGGATAAAAGGAAGTCTAAATAAGCCCCTGACACTCGTGGGGTAGTGGTGGGGGGCACAGCTGAGCTCAGCATCGCCGTAAGTGACATGTCTCATTTCTTTGGCTTTTGACCTGCCTGAGCCGGAGCTCCAAGAACCCTTATGACTTGGGGACATACTGGGCTTCTGAGCCCCAGGAGATGGACCCCCAACCCAGATGAATGCTCAGTCTGCAGGGGTCTTGAACTGGCCCAAGGTAGACCTTGTCGATGGGGAATGTCTGTAGGAGGCCTTTGCCAAAGTGCACTGTTCACTAAGGTGGGGAGGGAAATGTACAGTCTCAACCGACGTCAACAGTGAATCCCAGGCTGTTCCACAGGCTGCAGCACTAGGGTGTTGTCCCCTCTGGTCCATGTGTGGTCTCTGCTTGGCGGTTTTGATGATATTGCTACTATATATCCCTGATGGTTTTGCAGACACTCTGCCAAGATCTGCCATTCCTCTCCCCAAGGTGAAATGAGTGGGCTGCCTTCTACCTCTACCATGTTGGCTCCTACCACTGACCCCCAAGAGAAGAGCTTTGCCCATAAATTAACAGTTCAGAAAGGAACCCCTGACTTTTGTTGATGGTTAAATAAAAACTGCTCCAACTTCCTTGCCACAAAGGTCTGGCCAATATTGCATTAAAGGGCAGATAGTGGTAAACAATAAAGGCTCTCAAGAACTGGGAAATCCCCTCATGCATGCTCCTTCCTCTCTCTCTAAAGATCAGACCCACAAGATCAAGATCTATGGAGACAGGAAACATGGAAACTTTAGGAAGGACTGTAGAAAGGGGGAAAACATGTATATTTCTTTAGTACACCTCCTCCACCATGCCTTTCCTGGTGCCCAGCAACAACAGTCTTACAATTTTGTAATGCTGAGCAGTTTTCATTGTGCTTTCACAAACATTATGATTCTCATTATACCCACAGAGGCTCAGAGAGCCCCAAAGACTTTACCCCAGAGTAGACACCTGTTTCAGTTAAGATTAGGTACAGAGACCCCAAACAACTGTGAATTTAAAAAAAAAAACAACTTTCTTATTCTTTCCCATTAGAGTCTAGGGGGTAGGCAGCTCTATTTTGCAAAATCATAGGGAACAAAGATCCATCTATTGCTCTGCCAAACCTAGCATGGCCTCACCTTCATGATCCAAGATGGCAGCTCCAACTCCAGCCATCACATTTGTATTCCAGACGGAAGAATAGAAGAATGGATGAAGACGATAAAGGGGGAAAGAGAAGCACGCCCCTTCCCTTTAAGGACATGTCCCCAAAGTGGCACTCACTACTTCTACTTTCACTCTGTAACTTAGTCACATGGCTGAGCCTATCTGCAAAGAAGGCTGAGAAATGTAGTCTGTTCCAGAAGGCTGAGAAATGTAGTCTGTTCCAGATGATCATGTGTTCAGGTGAAAATTGGGGCTTCTGTGTCTATGAAAAAAGGAAGAACATACATTGTGGAAGAACTCATTGTTTCTGCTACGGTGACTTTGCCATCAAGGGGAGAAACCAGCTTTTAAATCTAATTTTTCTGACTCTAAATTCTGCCTTCTTTCCTTTGCATGCCATGTGGTATCTCTTATGTGTAGTCTGATTCACAGAATCATAGAATTTCCTCACAGGGGAACACTTTGAGGGGATCCTTCTATTCTTCCTTGAGTGGCTGCCTGAAATAGCTCTAGAGTTGGCTGGATGAATGTCCACTGCCTTTCTGGAAAATCCCCTGGGCCAGCTCATTTGGTAGTGGTTCTGATTATTATCAAAGATCTTTCTGTGGTTCAACCCAAACCAGTTTCCCTGGTCCTCTGCCCATTGATCCTCATCTTGTCCTTTTGTACCTCTCAAAGCAGAAAACATCTATTCTTTTCTTCCCTCTTCTGCAGAACAGCCCTTTAGAGGTTTGAAAACAGACCCTCCTGATCCCCTGAGTCCTCTCTTTTTCAGGCTAAGTAGTCCCTGTTCCACTAACCAGCCCTCAGGTGGCCTGGTGTTGAGGTCCTTCACCATTCTGGACATCTGCCTCTTACAGTATGACTTCCTAGGTAGTCACTAGGACACATTTCACAAGGGCAGAAGGATCTCCCTGAAGACCAGAGCTGCAGGGTATTCAGCTCCCAACCACTTCAGCAAGAGAGACTTATGTGGGATAAATGCAGGGACTGTTAGAGGTCTCTGCTTACACTCTAAATTCTCTGTGAAATGCATGGTAGGTATGGGGCCAGGATAGGGGACCTCACTACTCTGACATCTGGGATGCTCATTCAGGGCTTCTTTAGTCTCTTGAGATTCTAAGTGTTAATGGACTGTGTGTCTGTTTCCAACCACCACCACCACCCCCAGTTCATCTGTTGAAACTCTAATCCCCAGTGTGATGACATTTGGAAAGGGGGCCTTTGGAAGGTTATTAGTCATGAAGATGGAGCCTTCGTGGTAGGATCACTGCCCTTAGAAGAGACACAAGAGAGTTCTCTCTCTCTGCTACCTCCCCGCCAATTTGTCTCTGTCTCCATGCCATGTCAGGAAACCAGGAAGACGGTTATCACCAGAACCTAAATGGTGGTACTTTGATCTCAGACTTTCAGCCTCTAGAGCTGTGAGAAATGCCTGTTTCAGCTGCCCAATATGTGGTATTTTGTTGAGCAGCCTGAGCTAACTGAGAGACTAACAGGTGATTTCTTATAAAAACCATAAAAACCAGAAGGCAGTGAGATGGCATATTCAAAGTGGTGAAAGAAAAAAGCCTTCAACCAAGAATTCTCTATCTGGCAAAACTGTCCTTGCAGGAGGAGCACAGGCCAAGGGATGACATCTGGATGCTTGTATCAGTTAGGATCGAATTTGCTGCAGGTAACAGAAAATCCAGCTATCAGTGGCACACACGATAAAGATTTTGTCTCTTGCAACAACAACAAAAAAAGATTGGCATAATGGCTCTACAATGTTGTAAAGGACCCAATCTCCTATTTTCTTGATTTGCCATCCTTAACATAGGGCCTTTATCCTCATGGCTGCAAGATGGCTGCTTCGCTTCCAGGGACTGCAACTGTGTTTCAGGCAGGAAGAAAGGGGAATGCAAGACACAAAGGATTTTTTAAAAAATTTATTTATTTTGGCTGTGTTGGGTCTTAGTTGAGGCATGTGGACTCTCTAGTTGTGGTGTGTGGGCTTCAGTAGTTGTGGTGCAGGCTCAGTTACCCCACAGCACGTGGGATTTTAGTTTCCTGACCAGGGATTGAACCCATGTCCCCTGCATTGGAAGATAGATTCTTAACCACTGGACCACCAGCGAAGTCCCCAAAGGATGTTTTTAAAGGGGAAAATGCTCTCTTTTCCCTTGAAGCCCCAACTTGTGAGTTTTGTTGATACCACAGTGACCAGAACTGGGCTACCTGTCTTCTGCCCAGCTGCAAGGGCAGCTGGGAAGAGAAGCCTTTTGGTTTTCCAGCTTCTATGGTCAGAGATGTTGGAAAAGAGGGTTGTAAACAATTTTGGGGTGGCTATTCCAGTGTGTGCCATAATGTTTTGCAAACTAAAGGAACTGGGCTCAACAGCTTTCTAACTCCTTTCCATCTGGGATTGCGTGTGAATGGGACTGGTGAGAGGCTGCATGAACTCATGGAAAAAACACTTTCAGGGCTTTGTCATCGGAGAGTCTGGAGCTTAACTCCTGCTCGGCCATAACAAGCTGTGTGACCTTGGATAAGTCACTTTACATCTCAGAGCCCCACTTGGTTTGTGTGTAAACTGGGGATAATATTCACTTCTCAAGAGTGCTGTGAGTCAGAGTCAGGTGTCAAGTTCTTAGTATAGGGATGGGCCTGTAGTAGATAACTCATCCAAGTAGTAGTTGAGTCCAGCTAAGTGTGGCTGGTGAGTCTCTTGGGGAGCCAGGGTCCAGCTTAAGCTTCCCTCAGGACCAGGAACTGCCTCCTCCATGCCCCCCCTCCCACCCGCCAATCACAGTCACTAATGGTGACCAGGAATGAGGCAGATCACAATGGAGCCCCTAAGGGAGCAAACTAATTGGTCCTGGTGGAGATAATTTGGACCACCCAGGCAGGCAGCTCAGCATGGAGAGGCCGCCTCAGTAGACATTAAACATTCACCAGACAGTAGAGTGGAAATGCTGGCAAGGGTTTAATCACAGCAGGGCTGGCGAGTGCTGAGACCGTGCAGATGAAGTACAGCTTGGAGCCTGAGGGGCTGCCACTAAGGTGACATGAGGGGTGGGACCCTGAGCCAAGAAGCACCTCCTGGTGCTAGGCAGGGTGTCCTCTCTGGGGAGTGAACCCTGTGTGCAGTGCTTTACGTTTCTTAAAATAGAGCCGAAAGGGCTCCGGTGCCAGCAGAGGAGCTGAGGGCTTCTCTTGTTCCTGCTGAAGGTTGTAGTCCTCCTGCCATGATTCTGGCTCCTTCTGCCAGGACTACTTGGATGATCTGAAGGAGGCCTGGGGCCTTGGATGACACCGGCTGGTGACACAGAGCTGAGTGAGACTTGGAAGCACTCACTGAGCAGCTTGGGCAGGGCAAGCTGGGGCTGCCTTCTGAGGGCCTAGGGTTTGGGCCTTATTATGGGCTGTACTGTGTCCCTCTCCTGATCCATACCTTGGAGCCCTAACTGCGATTACCCAAAAGCTGACACCATTTGAAAGTAGGGCCACTAAAGAGGTGATTTAGCGAAATGAGGTCACATGGATGGGCCCTAATCTAGTCTGACTGGTGGTGTTCCTATAAGGAGATTAGGGCACACACAGAGGGGAGGCAATGTGACAACACAGTGAGAAAGTGGCCACATCCAAGCCCCCAAGGGAAGCCTTGGAAAAAACCAACACTGCCACTCCCTTGATCTTGGACTTCCAACCTCTAGAACTATGAGAAAATGTGTTTCTGTTGTTTAAGACCCTTAGTCTGTGGTGCTTTGTTATGGAAGCCCAAGCTGACCCATACAGGCCCCTACAACACTGTTCTGTGCTTTCATCCTGAAAAAGAAGGGTGCCAGTTTGAGTTGATTAGCATTTATCATCCATCTCCTCATGTCTATAAACTGCCACATGCACCATGTCTGTATTGTCTGAAAATATTAATAATAATAGCCAATAGGAGACGATTGTAGCTAATAGTGGGGTTTGGAGAGTAAACATTTTGGAATACTCTCTTTAAGAAAAAAAGACAAACTTGCAAATACAAAACCTAGTATGAAACTAAATGTTTAAATGAGAAAACAAATAACAAATTACAAAATTTAAAGGCTCACTAAGACCTCAAACTTAATGAAACCCAGAAAAATGATATAATATTTTTAGTAATTAACAATCTGAAACACTTTTATGTTTCCTTTTTCTACTTTTTTGGGGCTGCACAGTTTTGATTATCTTTTCACATGGTAGCGATTTTTTGATATCATTTTTATAGAGACAATAGAAAGATCATTCAACCTTTCCTGTAGCCTGCTTGATCTCCTTTTGATAAAATTATTAACAGCATTGTAAAGTTTCTTTTAGGTTCACAAGTTGTCATTGGTAATTAGTTTCCATTGTGGTCTCATCACAGAATAACATTTTGACACATCTGTAGATCTCCTTTCAGTTTGTTTTTGACTCCTACCAAGATGCTTCTGTCTTCCTGTCCTATTTGAATTTTGGTATGATCAGTATTCTAAAACAACACAGAAAAAATTAATTTGAAATTAAGGTTTCCATATTGGGCTGCATAATTGCATAATAAAATAAAATTATTCTTATGCTGCATACATTGACATGTTGATGATCACATGAGTTTTGTCACTGGGACACTTGTTTCTTCAGGCTGTTTTGCTGCATCGGTAGCAATTTTTTGTGTCATTTTTTCTGTATCCACCAGACTTCATCAGGACAAGATATGTCAGATATGCTAAGATGCAACCTGAATTACTGGGATACATAAAACTTACCATTCTCCAAACAGATGTATTTATGTTTGTAGGGCTGCTACAGTTTTGTGCCCTACAAACACATGAATTCTGATAAATCCTATTTTGTGCAGTTCCCATCAGAAAGGAAATAAAACTATATGGTGCGTTATTAATTACATACACTGCATTATTGAGTATATTCCTGACAGAAGCAAATTTCCATTTCGTCTAGGCATCAATGAGAACGGGATTTGTCACCTACGATTTTCCATGTCTGATGATTGGAAGATTTTCCACAGACTAGCTTCTGGCACCATACATTTCAAGCTTTGTTTCTCTCCACTACCTCCATACTTTTGAAAGCTGGGAGCCATAGGATACTGTGACAGATTGCATTTTCCAAAATGGTTGCAACAAGAGCTCCCATCCCCCATGCTCTTCTTGTAATGGGATATTGACATTCCTCTCATTGAGGCCTGAGGTCTGTCTTCCTTCCTCTTGAACATGAGTGGGTCTGTGATTACAGCAGAAGTGACGCTGTGACTTCCAAGGTTAGGTCATAGAAAGTGATATAGCTTCTGCCTGGGCCTCTTGTGGGGCTTCCCTGATGGCTCAGCTGGTAAAGAATCCACTTGCAATGTGGGAGACCTGGGTTTGATCCTTGGATTGGGAAGATCCCCTGGAGAAAGGAACAGCTACCCATTCCAGTATTCTTGCCTGGAGAATTCCATGGATTGTGGACACTTGCCCTTGGAACCCAGCTACCATGTTGTGAGGAAGTCCAAGCCATACAGAGAGGTCATAGCCAGCCAGCTGAGGTCCCAGCAAACAGGCATCATCAACTGCCAGATAGGTGAGTGAGAAGCTTCCAGATGATTCCAGTCCTTAGATTTTGAGCTACCCCAACTGACACCATGTGAAGCAGTGACCAGCTTCCCCAGCTGACCCCTGCCCATTGGCAGACTTGTGAGCAAAACAGGTGATTGCTGTAGTTTTAAGCCAACAGCTTACGCTCTGGGGTGACTTGCTGCATCCAAGTAGATACCCAGGACACACACTTTTATACTGTGAAAAGGCTTGTACCTCCAAGTCACAATACGGGGTGAATCAGCCCAGAGGGAGTGCTCCCAAAGGCCATTTCTACTCTGTTGTGGGTATCTGCATATCATATATATGTATATCCCTAAAAAAAAAACTAGTTTTATCCTCACTTCAACTTCCCCTCAGCCAGATACCAGATACACCCATGACTACTCTTATGCCACCAGACCCAATGGGAGGTGTGATGAAAGGGAAGTTAAACTGAAAACAGATGGTGGTCTGTACAAAACACATAAGCTCCCAACTCTACCTGAGACAAACTTAGAAGGGGCCAGTGCAAGTGGCCCTGAAACTCAAACTTCACGGGTTCACAGGAAGTCTACTTCTGTAGCCAATGTTTCTTAATACTTGTAAAGCGCTACCTGGGTTAAGCTTTCTACATGAATAGTCATATTTGAGCATAAATCAAGACCCTCTAGGTGGGTATTATTCTTCCTGTTTTATAGATAAGAAAACAGAAGCCCAATGTAATTCAAATATGTCCAGCATGTATTTATTCAGCACTTGATTTTATAACTGTTTGTGTATCATCTTACGTTGCACAAAGAATCTACCCATGTATCATGGGTGTTATACTTGCAACAACCCTCCAGGCACAGTTCTTATGTTCATCTTATAGAAAAGCACTTGGAGGCAAGGTACTGAATTGGTATTGTGGGGAATATGAAGTATAAGATGCATTCTTTACCCTCCAGAGTCTGGGTTCCTCAAAAGGAATAAGAAATGCTTTTAAGGTAACCAAAGATGCTGAGGATGATATCATTACATGAGAGAGGAGTTCTGAAACACCAAGTAGTGGGAAACAGGCCTAAGAAGTGGTATCCCACTCATGTGAAAGTTGAGGATCACCTTAACACTTCACGGACCAAGGATGGATTTCTCCTTCTGGTGGACTGATGTGCCCTCATTGGGTGAAGTCATGGATAATTAACAAACATTTATGCCCTTTGGGCATGAGACCCTAAACTATATTCTAGTCTTGTCTTTAAAGAGCTAGAGTCCTGTTGAGAAAAAAAGCCAAATAATTATAATAAATTAGCTACCACTCCAATTCTTTGAGAATTAGTCATCCTGCTAGGCATCCCCCTACCCCATTATATTGTTCAAGCCTCCATGCAATCTTCTGGAGATGAGCATTACTAGTCTCCTTTTTTTAAGGGAGAGAATTGAGAGACTATAATTTGCTCAAACCCACAGATATTTTCTCGGACTGTAAAGAACCTTCCTATAATGCAGGAGACCTAGGCTCGATCCCTGGGTGGGGAAGATCCCCTGGAGAAGGAAATGGCAACCCACTCCAGTATTCTTGCCTGGAGAATTCCATGGACAGAGGAGCCTGGCAGGCTTCAGTCCATGGGGTCACAAAGAGTCGGAGATGACTGAGTGACTAACACTTCCACTTAATTTTTTCACAGATATTAAGTAGCAGGATGGGGATTTGAAGCAAAGATGTCTTGTCTTCTTTCCCACTTGCTTTCCACTCTGATTAATGCTATAGAGTTCTACTCTATAAAGGGTCCAAAGAGGTGGCCTAGGAAGCCTGACTGGAAAAGGCAGGAAGGCATCTGGTTCCACAGAGAAGATAGAACCTTAAATATAGAGTGCGGGTCCATTTATCCTGGTAGACAGATGTAGGGAGGACATGAGAGGAAAGGAGGCAGCATGAACAAAGGCAGAAATTGACAGGACATTGGGACTAGTGCACAAAAAGGGATTTGAGTGGGAAGTATGTGGAGATGATGGGAGATAATTTATTGTTACATATTTGATAGAGATTTTTATTGCTACTGTAAAACAATGTATTTTTTTCAATTTCCACTTTTGGTTACTAACATATAGAAATGCAGTCAATTTTTGTATATTTACCTTATATCCCATGACCGGGCTAAGTTCAATGATTAGTTCTAGTAGTTAATTGGTAAGTATTCTTGAATTTTCTACGGATACAATTATATCAGCTGAAAACAAAGGCAGTTTTATTTCTTTCCAAATTGTATGCTTTTTCTTGTCTTATTGCACTGGTTAGGACCTCTAGTACAATGTTGAGTAAAAGATGAAAGCAGAGATCTTTGCCTTATTCCCAATCTCAGAGGGGAACACAATCACTATTTCATGGTTAAGTATGAAGTTAGCTGTGGGTTTTTTGTAAATACCCTTTATCAGGTAGGGAAAATTTTCTTCTATTTCCAGTTTGCTGGGAGGCTCTACAATGAACTTGTCAAGGCTTCTTAAAATTTATAGCCTGGTCTCAGTTGTGCTATGGGGAACTAGGTCGTGACCTTTCATTCATTCATGGAGTATTTATTGACTTGGGTCAGTGTTCTTAGCTGGGAGGTAAAGAAGACGGACAGAAGCAGTCATCCTCAGAATATGATAATATCCAGCAGAGTGGCAATCTCTCAAGGTCATCAGCAAGAAGGGAGAGCTGCATGGTGACTAGACAGAAAGGGCAGAGAAGAGGGACCAGAGAGACTGGTTTCAGGGCAAAAGTAAAGCAGCACCATGGGAAACTCTAGAAATAATTGGAGCATATGAGAAATAGGAATGCTAATTCCCAACATTATCCCCATTTATAGACGAGGAGACTGATGTATAATGGGACTAACCAATTTGGGCCAGGTCATATAATAGTAAGTGGTAGAGCTGGCATTTGAACCCAGGCAGTCTGGCTCCAGAGTCCATACTTTTAATCACTGTACCACCCTATCTAAACCATGATCTGATTGTTTCATCCTTTACCTCTGTTCCCCTTTGAACAGATGGTGACAAATGTCACTGTCTTCACTCTGTTGAGCGCAACTCCATTTGTCCTGAGGTCCCTGGGCTGGAAGGGAACCCAGGACTGGCCTGGACCCAGCAGAGCCCCTCTGCCTAAAGAGGTGCGCAGGTTCTGCAAGTGCGGGCAGGGCCTCAGTTTCTGGGTTGGGTGTTTATCTTCAAGGTCAAAATCAAGATTGTCGAGGGGGGCCAGGTCTCTGCCGGGGGTGCGGGCCAAGGCTATATGGAGTCCATCTGTAGGGAAGGGTGGTTGGCCTAGCTTAGTATTTTTTGGAAACCTTTTCCTTCAACATAGCCCTGTCGAAGGATGACTCAGCTCTGAGGTATGTTTGAAAATTTTCACATTAAAGAGTCTCCTTTCTTCTGTCCTAGCATCTCCTCCTTTGCCCGACCCCCTCACTTCCCCTGATTGGTGTCTCTTATTTAGTAATGAGTGCTGGACTCCCTGTAACCCTCCTGACAAATGGCTGTGCCTATTCCCATCTGTCCCAGGAATATGAGATCAGAGACCTTGGAAATGGGGCTGCGCACCTGAAAGACAGTGTTTCTTGGACATAAAATGTTTCTTATGCTTTATTGTACTTCTTGTGAAGAGTATTGCTTATAAAACTTTATTGTGATCGACTACCCCCCCAGCCCTGTCACTTTCTTGTAGATGATTTCTGTTAGACAATTCAGCCAATGGGTTGGAATGAATGCAAACTGGTTTTCTCCCTAAAGCATCAGTGCAGCCTGCCCAATGGGACTGAGCCGTTGTGGACAGACAGGCTTTCTCTGCCACTTCACCCAGGGCTTTCCTGGCGGCTCAGATGGTAAAGAAGAATCTGCCTGCAATGCAGGAGAGCTGGATTCGATTCCTGGGTTGGGGAGATCCCCTGGAGAAGGGAATGGCTACCCACTCCAGCATTCTTGCCTGAAGAATTCCATGGACAGAGGAACCTGGTGGGCTACAGTCCATGGGATAGCAAAGAGTTGGACACAACTGAGCAACTAACACTAATTCACCCACCCAGGGCATGTGCGATTGAGGGAGAGGGGCATGGTTTCCTGAAAGTGGGGGTTGAGAGCCAGCTGCTCTGTCCAGCAGAAGATCCCAGCCTCTGGCTTAAGAGCCGACCAACCACAGCATCACGGCTGGGGCTGAGCACGGAACATTTGGAGCTGGTGTAATTGCTTATGTAGTTTTAATTGCTCATTTATCATGCTAACAGGCCCAGAGTACTGATCGTTTGCGATGTGTTCAGTAATTAAAAGAGCAGGGGTGAGGTCGGGTGATGAGGAGCGGTGGGGTGAAATGAGGTGAAGAAAGGCCAAAACGCACAGTACAGGAGGCAAGTGGGGAGGCAGTAGCTTGTCCCCTTTCTGACACGGAGCGAAGGCTGTGCTCCATATGAGCATTTCCCAGCTGTTGGTTTGAACCCAAGATCAACCGTGCTCCCAGCTCCCTGCGAGGAAACCCAGTCCCTAGACAGCACTGTTCAGTTTGCACAACATGTCTGCCCACCTGATTGGGGATTTGGGCCAGCCAGTTTTCAGGTGAGGAAAAAGAGGCTCCATAAAATGCTTTGCCCAAGACCCCATGGCAGCCAGCAGCTGGTGGAGTGAAAACCCAAACCCACATCTTGTCATTCCAAATCTCTGACCCTTTTTTCCTACAGGGCATCAGCACGTGCCGTTTTCTCTTGGCCACATTGACATTGCTGCAGTTGGTGGATTCTGGAATGAATACCCAATGGTCTAGGGGATTTCTAATGCTGATTCCTAGGTCTGCCTTATAGAAACACGGCAGGGTTTTGAGGGGTGGTGGAAGAGTCCATTTTTAGCAGACTCCTCACCCTGACCAGTGCTGACGATTGTCCAGGCTAGGATCCTCATCTCAAGCACACGCCATTGGCCCCAGTCCCTCTTCAAAGAAAATCATCGTGGCAGGCATCTTGGTTTGAGTTCCCCCTAGAAATAGATTCCAGGTCAAGGATTTGAGGGTGAAATGGTTTATTTGGAAGGTGAAGGGAAGGCTGGAAGGGTTGAGAAAAGGGGAGGAAAGGCAGAAAATAGAGGGCGCATCATCAAACAAGTTACCTCTGTGGGCCACATGGACTTAATCCCCATAGGGGAAGACTAAAGACAACAGAGAGCATACCTTGCAGTCACCACATCCGAGGGGTGAGCACACTGGGGGGTTTCTAGGCCAACTGTCCTGGGGGTGAGAGTGTACATTCTCTGTTACTGTCCCTTTCAGCCAAACCTGCAGGGTAGGGCAGATTCCAGCCCCAAGAGAAAGTCATCAGGCAAAAGAGATGAAGCTTCTGGCATTTGTGGGTTTGGCGGGTGTGCACTACAGTGGCAGGCCCTCAGGGATACAGGCACAATGGGGACAGTGTCCCTACAGCAAGCATCTGTCATAGTGCTGTAGAGCAGGCCCCGTCCCCAACCAGCTGTGCTGTTCATTCAATTTGCGAATTGAAATCGTATTAGCGTTCCCCTAGGAGTTATTGATGGATTCATTTTCCTTCTGGGTTTCTTCCTATCCTCCCACTAATGGGGAAGATCCTCTGGACTCTAAAAGCCAGAGGAGACGTAGCCACCACTACTGGCAAGAAGGCAGTGGAGAGGGAGCTGCAGAGAACCTGAAATCTGTGATGTGGTCCATTCCTTCCGACTGCAATTCAGGAACATCATCCTTGTTCCTAGAGGAAGACACAGATGGATGATGTGGGCATGTACAACCCACCCTAGAAAGTGAACCCAGGGTTATGCCTTCTGCCTGGCCGGATGACTATAGTTTGACAGCACCCTTTCCCTCTCAAGAAAGCACATTGACAAGTGAGTGAGTGAGCACAGTGTTATTTTAGGAGTAACATAGAATATATTCTAATTTGTTTAAGCCAAATTTGAGATCAGTGTCTTTTTATTGTTACTGTCAAATTTTGTGTGTGGCAATGCACAGATGACGGGGACCTAGTCACTGAGAACTACTATTCTGCACCATCACAAAGAAATGCATTTGTTTTTTCTTTTTGCGTTCAGGGCACCAAACTCCCTGGAAATGGTTTATTTGCACACATGGCCAACTTCCCATCAGGTGGTCAATAAATCAATCAGCAAATATTGATGGTGTGTCTACATTGTGCAAGACATTGTGAGGAATTATTGTAAATATAAACATGGTCCCCATCTCAAAGAATCCCACAGTCTAACTGGGGGCAAGATCTGTAGAGGTAAAAGGGAACTTATAATGTAAAGCAGTGTACAGATGCTGAATGAATGGGGAACACTCATTGATTGGGCTTGGGAGAAGTCAAGGAAGACTTCTTGGAGGAAGGGTGATTTGAGCTGAGCCTTGCAGGATACGTAGGAGTTGGGCAAAAAAGAGAACAGTGAAAGGCATCACAGGCAAGAGTTAGGAAACACCCAAGGCTTGTTCAGAGCCAGGCAGGGTGTTTGCCTGGCCACAGTGGGGCTCATAGATGGAACAGACACTGTGCAAGCTTGTGGGACACCTTGGATACTCTCTCATTGGAAGCCTCACCCAGTCTTCAGTGTTGGAACTTGATCATGGCCGTAGATGGAATTGTTTCTCTCCAAAATTCATACACTGAAGCCTTAACCTCCCAATGTGACTATATTTGGAGATAGGGCCTATAAGAAGCCCCTATAAGGAGATAATTAAGGATAAATAAGGTCATAAAAATGGGTCCTAATCATATAGGATTGGTGGTTTTATAAATGTGTGTGTGCACTGAGTCGTATCTGACTCTCCGACTCCATGGATTGTAGCCCACCAGGTTCCTCTGTCCATTGGATTTTCCAGGCAAGAATACCGGAGTGGGTTGCCATTTGCTTCTCCAGGAGATCGTCCCGATCCAGGGATTGAACCCACATCTCTTGCATCTCCTGCATCTCTTACATTGGCAGACGGTTTCTTTACCAACGAGAGCCACCTGGGAAGCCCCAATATAAAAAGAGGAAGAAATCTCTCTTTCCTTTTTTCCCTCCCTCCCTTTTTCTCCCTCCCTGCCCCCTCTCCCTCTGTGCCTGCACTGAAAAAAGGCCATGCGTGGACACGAGGAAGGCAGCCATCTGCAGGCCTTCACCAGACACTGACCCTGCTGACACCTTGATCCTGGACTTCCAGCTTCCAGAGCTGTGAGAAATAACTTTCTGTTGTTTAAGCCACCCCTAGCCTGTGGCAGCCTGAGCTAAGACAGTCCCTCTCTACCTAATGAAAGACAGGTGCCCCTGGTATGTTTATTCACACTCCATACAGGTTCCAGACAGGGTACATGGAGCTGGCAAGGGTCCCAGGGCCTCCCTGACTCCACCCACTCCACTTGGCAGGCTAGCCTGGCCTCTGCTGCCCTCTCTGGCACCCACAAGCCTTACGCAAGTACAATTCTCTTCACATCAGGGATGTGCTGGCCGTTCAGACTGGTTGACCTGCTTCTCACCCCACGTCCCTCCCCAGGCCATGTGTGAGGAGGAATGCCAGATCTAGCAAATAAAATCACAAGACAGCTAGTTGCATTTGAATTTCAGATAGTGTAGTCGCTCAGTCATGTCCGACTCTTTGTGGCCCCACGGACTGTAGCTTGCCAGGCTCCTCTGTCCATGGGGATTCTCCAGGCAAGAACACTGGGGTGATTGCCATGCCCTCCTCCAGGGGATCTTTCCGACCCAAGGCTTGAACCCAGGTCTCCCGCATTGCAGTCAGACTCCTTACCATCTGAGCCCCAGGGAAGTCAATTTAAGATAAATAAATAATTTTGTTGCTCTAAGTATGTCCCAAGTAATGTTTGGAAATACACTAAAAAATTATTCATTGTTTATCTGAAATTCAAATATAACTGAGTATCCTTATTTGATGTGGCAGCCCTCTGTGGGAGGGTGTATGACCAGGCATGGCCAGTCAGGAGACTCCATGTTCTAGATCACAGCAGTTGGCTCAGGGCTAGGCATGTGACCCAAGTTCAGACCCTTCTTGCCAACACACACTGGGGCTTCTGTTGGTGCCTTTGGGACCAAAACCTCCCAAGCTGTGAGGATGAAGGAAGTCCTACAGCCATGGGACTTTTTCCCCAGGGATCCTCCTGTCTGACAACCAAGTTCACGTAGAAGAAAACAGAGCTGAGATGGGGAAAAAAAAAAGATGTCTAAAGATAGTGTCACCTCCTTAAACTTCAACTAAAACAGGAAGCGATTTGAGCTGGGAATTCTTCACTCAAAACTGCCTCAGAGTTCTGGTGAAATCTGTGAGGGCAAAGTCATTGCAGGCCCACAGGACCCAAACCTGACTAAATTCAAAGGGACGGCTGCTCCTGGGACCTCCCCGTTTAGTCACTGGGAGAACAGGGATTCCCTGCCCCAGAGGGCAATGAAAAAGCGCATCTGGCTACCGGGGTGTCTCTGAGGTGCCACCTGGGTGATAGACTTTTCACCTCTGCTATGCTCCTGCCCCCTTGCTTCCCATGCCCTTCACATGTTCTTTTCCGCTTATCCTCCCCTCACATCTAGCTCTGGTTTCTTCAAGCCTTCTTTGCTTTTTATTTTATTACCATTTTAAAATTTATTTTTTATTATTTATTTTGGCAATGCTAGGTGTTCGTTGTGGCACATGGGGTTTTCTTTTTTTTTTAATTTTTCTTTATTTTTTGTTTGTTTTTGCCTGCTCTGGGTCTTCGTTGCTGCACTTGGGCTTTCTCTAGTTACAGAGAGCAGGGGTTACTCTCTAGTTGTGGTGAGCAACTAAGCACAAACCACCGAGGGGCTGCTGATTTATCCTGAACATCTCCTGGGCTGGGCTAGGAATAATGGAGCTAGAAGGACATTAGGGCTGATCCAATCCAACCCCTTCACCATCCCTATCACATAGATGAGGAGACTGACATTCAGAGTGGTTGAACACCAAAGGCTTCGTCATAAGTTACAGGGAGTTCATTGAATAAGAGGAAAGCCATTTGATTTAGGGGAAAGGTCCATGGGTCTGGCTTCAGAAAGCGTGTATGTTCATTTGGGCTCTGTCACAAATTATTGAACCTCTTTATGTCCATTTCTCCAGCTTAAGAATGAACTTAGGGATTTCCCTGGTTGTCCAGTGATCAAGACTCTGCGCTTCCAACACAGGGGACTCAGGTTCCATCCCTGGTCTGGGAACTAAGATCCCACCTTCCATGATGCAGCCAAAAAAAAAGAATGAGCTTAAAACCCAGTCCCATTTACCTCATCCTGACATCCGAGGCTGACAAAATTACAAAATGCCAAATGAATGTGCTGGACAAAGGCTGCACAGTATTAATGTTATCAGTGTTACTGTTATTTAACAAGGCTAATCCACCAGTGAAGGAAATGAGCGCACATCACAAAATTAATTATAGATTTTTTTAAATGACTGTTTATATTGAAAGGAAGGCCTCGTTTTTGCTGCACAATTTCAGGATAAGTCGTGTTTTGGAAAAATATTAATATTCAGAGCTGTGTTGATTAGCTTCACTCCTGTTGCTAAGCAACAGGGTCCTTTGTAGCCTCGCAATGTTGGGATTTTTCTAGGGGTGGGGGCAGGGAAGGGGATGGGGGATTAGAGGAAGGAAAGTACATTACAGTCAATTATTCCGCTGGTTCAGCCAATTCCAAAGTTGCTTCAAAAAAAAAAATTGACTCCTTTAACAACCTATGTGATGATTATAGTTGTCGGACGAGGAAAACCAGAAAGCGACCCAGAGCTCACCACTCACCCATGACTTGAGTTTCAGGTTTGGCAAGACTTGTGTTTACTAGATCAGGACTAAACCACACATGGCCCGGGGCTTTCCACCACTGACGTTCACCACGGTTCAGCAAGGGCAGCCTGCCAGTGTGGAGATTAGGGGGTCATGAGGCTGTGAGGAGTGTCTGCCCTGCATCCAATGAGCCTGTCTCACTGAATACCTGCTGGGGCCTGAGTTGAATTCTGACACTTCGATGAGGACCATTCTGGTGCAAGCCAAAGAGTGTGTATCGTGGAACAAATTGGAGTCTCATGAATATTTGAAATACATTGAACACCCAGGACAGGATACACAGAAGTACCCTATGGAGCCCCTAGACGGGGGGATGGCTACTCACTCCAGTATTCTTGCCTGGAGAATCCCATGGACAGAGGAACCTGGCAGGCTGCAATCCATAGTCAGACACGACTGAAGTGGCTTAGCATGGATGAATGCATCCTACGGAGTACCTACTGTGTGCTAGTGCTACAGGATTAGCCCATCAAATTCTTGCACCAACACTAGGAAAGATGGAGTATCATCCCATTTGGGGGACTGAGGCACAGAGAGATTAAGCAACTTGCCCTAGGTCACACCAGCTAGTGCAAGGCAGAGCAAGGGTTTAAACTCAAGTCTTCCTATGTCTGAGTGCCATGAACTCACTTGACTAGGCTGCCTGCTCCTTACTGGCTAGGAGGGGCTGGGAAGGGCATGGAGAGAAAATCTTGAGACTTTGAAGTTGGCTGGTGCCTTCTGCTAGGTGGAGGCCTGCTCAGTGAGTTTCCAATTTCATCACAGATTATTTTCTATGCAATACTGTTCTAGTCACGATTGCTGCATTAATTACCCCAATTAATTACCGTAAAACAACGCCCATTTAATCATGCCCGTGAATCTGTGGGTCAGCAATTTATGCCAGGGCTGGTTGGGCAATTCCTTTGCTCCTCGTGGCATCTACTGAGACCACCCTGTGGCTGGCTCTGGAGAGTTCTAGATGGCTTTCATTCATGTGTTTGGTGCTGCGGTGGGGACAAGCTGTCATCTGGAGCATCTCTGGCAAGGTAGTCCCAGGGTGATGGAACATTTTACATGGCAACTTGTTGCCCCGTAGCAACTGTCCCAGGAGACCCAGGTGGAAGCTGCATGGCCCTTTCTGACCTAGCTCAGAAGTCACACAGTGTCACACATGCCATACTCTGTTGCAGGTGAATTTGAGCTTCTTGCTTCATCATGAAAGACTTTGGAGACAGAGTGATAGGTAAGTAGATTTATTTGAAGAGAAACATTCCACTGACAGAATGTGGACCATTTCAGAAGGCAAGAGAGAGAGCTTCAAAATATGGGGTGGTTAGTTTTATAGGCTGGGTCATTTCAAGGCTAATGAGTAGGAGGATTATTCCAAGAATTTGGAGGAAGGGGTGGGGATTTCCAGAAATTGGGCCACTGCCCACTTTTTGACCTTTGATGGTCAGCCTCAGAACTGTCATGGTGCCCATTGGTATGTCATTTAACATATGCTAATGCATTACAATGAGCATAAAATGAGGCTCAAGGGCCACAGGAAGTTGACTCTTGTGCCATCTTGGACCCAGTTGGTTTTAACCGGTTTTTGTCATGTACTGTGGCTATGTCATTCTTTTAATGACATTAAATGGTTGTGTTCTGCCCCCTTCCCTCCTGTTTTAATCAAGTAAAGAAGTCATCAGCCCACTGAGACCACAAGTCTCAATGAGAAGGGTATCAAAGAATTTGGGGGCCCTGTTTTAAAATGGTCCCAGGTACCAAGTTCCTTGTTCCAGTGAGAAATATTTAGAAAAGTTTGGATGTTCCCAAAAATTGTGGAAATGTATGAGCAATAGAAACTTTGATATTCAACACTGCAAGTCTTACTCATACTGATTGATTTAGGGGGTGGCCAATTTAATACAAGGTAGGCTTAAGAAGGGGCTTTCCTGGTAGCTCAGCACTAAAGAATCTGCCTGCAGTGCAGGAGCTGCAGGAGACATGGGTTCAATCCCTGGGTGGGGAAGATCCCCTGGAAAAAGGATAGGATATCCACTCCAGTATTCTTGCCTGGAGAATCCCCATGGACAGAGGAGCCTGGTTGGTTACAGTCCATGGGGTAGCAAAGAGTCAGACATGACTGAAGCGACTTAGCATGCATGCACGCAAGCTTAAGATCTTTTGTTTGTTTATTTGTTTTGAGTTTTATGTTCAGATGTATTCATCAGCTAAAGCCTATCTGACTGACCAGCAACGTCTCATTTGTAATTAGTGAGCCAGTTGCATATAATGTGTTTATGACTTTTAAAAACCTTCATTCCACTATGATCACAGTTGAAATATTGGTTTGGTTAGGGAAGCCTTTTCTTGTAGAAATCAACTGAGATCATGATGTAGTTGAAAGACACTCCGGATATTTTAATGAGCTCCACAATCCTATGCTATCCTATTTCTCATTCTCTGATGCTCTGTATAAAGGTACTATGGTGGAGTCATTTTCTAAATTGAAATCTTGAGATGCACAAGACCGTCTATGGCAAAGACTATTCTCCAGTATACTGCCTCTCCTTCTAACAGTGATCAAACCCTGATTTTAAGCTAGGCACATGACCACCTAGAAGAAAAATTACATTTCCGAGCCTCCTTAGGTGTGGCCATGTGATTAAAATCAGGCCATTGGGATATGAGAAGAAGTATCATGTAGCTGCTTCCAGGAAACTTCCTGAAGAGAAAGTTGCTATTTAACCATTTTTCCTTTTATTTTTCATCTCTTTCTGCCTGGAATGTAGATGTAATGATTGGAGCTCTAGCCACCATAATGGACCATGAGGACAAGGGCTTCCTCTTCAGCTAGAAGGAGCTGAACTGCCTACCTCTGGATTTTGCAAATGGAAAAGAAACCTCTATCACATTTAAGTCACTGCAGTTTTGATTCTCCTTTGATTTTAGCCAAACCTAACCTAACCTAGTGAAGATCAAAGTATAGTATGAAATAAGTGACTTACTTGAAAAGTTGAAAATGGAAACTTTTAGCCTAATTTCAGGATTATGGGGTCACTTACAGTTATGAGAAATAATCTGAGAAATGCATGTTGAAATACTGGAATTTCTAGTACATTTACATGACTTAATGAGACAATGTGACAACATGTTTGAATTTAGGGCTAGCCAAGAAACAAGAGGACAATGGTAGCTATATAGCAAATGTTAGAGTTAAAAGAGAAATTTCATATGAGCCCTGATGAGGAAATCCTACTCAGATCCATGGCCTTGAATTTTGGGATGGCATTCTAAGCAGACAGATGAGCAAGAGTGAAGGCCAGGTTGTATGGAAATGCATGGAGAGTTTGTAGAAAGTCCACATGGCTGGGTGGGAGACCAAGCTGGAGAAATCTCTTCAGTGGAGCAGATCAGGCTTTTTGCCCAGCTCCTTCTGCCAGGCTTCAGGCAGCCATGTGGGCCTGGGACTTTTGGTGTACAATGAATGTCAGGGTCTTAGTAGCTATTCTCCCGTGAATGTTTCTTGAGCCTCATGTAGCTTTTATTTTTAATTTTTAAGTTTTTGTATATGGTGTGAGATAGGGATTCAACTTCATTCTTTTGCAGGTGGATATCCAATTGCCTTTGCCCCCTTTTCCCAATGCCTAGATCAAACACTGAGGCCCTTGATTCATGAGACAAGCAAGCACCACAGATTTCAAGTGAACAAATAACAAACATGAGCAGAGGCCAGGCCATACTCTTGGCACTGTTGTTTAATAATTTTGACCTCAGCAGATTAGTTTTAAGTGCTGATCATCTCACCCAGCACATTCTGATAAAGGCCCTGCTGAGTCTTGAGCCACAGGAAGGAGTTCCTGGAAGCCCAAACCTCCTTTTAAGTGCCTCTCCCCAGAAATCTTTTCCTTGGAGTTGGTGAGGTTTAGCAGGTATGTGGATTAGCGGTGAAGATTAGTACCATCCTGCTGAGAAGATGGCCAGTTGCCCAGAGCCTCGATCCACAAAGCTTGTGGTAATAATCTAATGTGGGGTGAGGGCAGGGGACATCATAATGAGATTCTTAAAACCCAGTTTTCAAAGACTGAGGTGGTTTTTTTTTTTTTCCCAATTTTTAAACAATAACAATGCATAAAATGTTCTCATGTGTTAAGATGTTAGGGGAGTTAATGTACCAAAATCTGGCTCTCTGAACTCCCTCCTTTCAGGGAAATTTAAAGGGCAAATAGTCAGGATAAGGAGTGAGCAAAGACAAGCAGGTTGTGCCTTGAAATGTTGGTGTAGATGACTCAGGATTTATGTCTTTGATCTATGTTTTAGTTAATTTTGTGTGTAGGGTCTGAAGTAGGGACCCAGCTTCATTCTTTTGCATGTGGATATCCATTTGTTCCAGAACCACTTGCTGAATAGACTATTCTTTCCCCATTAAGTGATCTTGGCATCTTTGTCAAAAATCAGTTGACCGTGGATGCATGGGCTTGTTTCTGGACCCTCAATTCTGTTGATCTATATGTCTATCCTTATTTCAGTACCATACTGTTTTGATTGCTGTAGCTTTGTAGTAAGTTTTGAAACTGGGCAGTATGAGTCCCCCAACTTTGTTCTTCTTTTTTAGGATCTTTTGGGCTATTTGGAGTCCCTTGCAATTCCATATGAATTTTAGGATCTGTTTTTTTACTTTTGAAGAAAAAGCCATTGGGATTTTGATAAAGATTGTATTGAACTATAGATTGCTTTGGAGAGTATTGCCACTTTAACAGTATTAAGCCTTCCACTCCATGAACATGGGATGCCTTTCCATTTATTTAGATTTTCTTTAGTTTCTTTCAGCAATGATTTATAATTATCAGTATACAAGTCTTATGCCACCTTAATTAAATGTATTTCTAAGTATTTTATTCTTTTCGATGTGATTGTAAATGGAATAATTTTCTTAATTTCATTTTTGTGTGTTGATCTTGTATCCCGCAACTTTCCTGAATTCATACCTGTTAAAGGACTTGAAAATTATAGAAACGCCCAATTCAACCTGGCCTGAACCATAAGAGAGGTTTATTGGCTCACATAATTAAGAAGTCTATGGGCTTCAGGCATGGTTATATCAAGGCTCTGGCTCCATTTCTCTGTACTTCTCTCAGTTTTATCCTTTTCTAGGAATTAGGTCTGTGCTCAAGTTGACCTCCCTCATGGTTTCTAACAGAAACTGGGTCTGCATGCTTCCTCAGTCATATCCAGGGAAAGGATTTTTTAAAAAGCATTTCCTTCCCTCAGAAGTCCTAAATGTCTCTTTGATATGATCATCCCTGACCTTGTGACAGAGATAGACTTTCTCTGATTGACTTAGGCTATGGAGGTAGGAATAGGTTCAAACCCACCCAAACTGCCTGTTTGCTACATAAAGTGTATGTGTGTGAGCGGGCAGGGTGGGTACTAAACAAAGAGAGGTGATTCTTAGAGGAAAGCCTCAGGGCTGTTAGGAAGGGGAAGAAAGAGTGTCTGCCAAACCTATGAAATTTGTATAGTGCCAGGCAGCATTTGAGGAATATTTGCTGAATGAATGAATGACTGAGAAGTTCCACTAGTCCTTTCACTGATACACAGCCTCCATCTAATGATGGCCAACCTTTCAACCTCTGGAAATCCCCTACTGAGATCCCAGGCTCTTCTATGGGAAGAAAGAGTTCTTTATACAGCCTCCATAACTTCTCTGCTTTCCAAGCAACAAGACTCTGGTAGAATAGACCTGGAAAACTGAAAACACTGGGAATCCACATATTCAAAATGAACAGGGTGGACCTTGTGGGTTCACGGTGTGACTCTGAAGTCCTTGTCTACAAATTGCTCCCCAAACCTGATGCCTGACTTTCTGCCATTAGGAATTCACTCCACTGGTTTAAGTTTAAAAGACTTTTTTACCTTCACACCACCCCCCACCACTCCCCAAACTGGGGCTTTTGTTTGCAATGAAGCATCTTAACTGATAGAGTAGGGAGCCTACCTTTGTATGATCCAAGCCAAAGCAACACTGATGTACTCTGAAGAGTATATTCAGCAGTAGAGCATAACCTGTACCAGAGAAATAGAGTCAGGGATAAGGGTCCCAGGAACCTCAGGTCCTGAATTATGAGAACTCCCTTCTATTCCTAGACATTCAGCTTGAGTTTAGTTTCATCAGCTATAGACTCAGCCTCTTCTTTAATTAATATTAAGCTCCATTGTAGCAGGACTTCAATAGCTCTGGTCTCACATGCATTTCTAGATCTTTGCCACTCTTGCATCAGAGGTAGAGTCTATGACCCTTATCCTTGAACCTGAGTGACTCTGTTACTGCTTCAACCAAGAGAGTGTGGAGGAAGTGATGCTCTATGACTTCTGAGGCTAGATCATAAAAATGTAATGTACTCTTGCCTTACTCTCTTGGGACACTTGCTCTGGGAACCCAGCTATCATGTTGCGAGGAAGCTCAGGCAGCCCATGGAGAGGAACCATGATTCCCAGCCCACAGCCGCAGCTCAGCTTCCAGCCAGCACCCAGTACCAACTTGCCAGTCATGTGAGAGAGCCATATTGAAAGTCAATCCTTGTGTGGTAGGGAGCATCTAAGATGGCACCCAATGATGATATTCTTACCCTTGTGTCATCTCCTCCTTACTGTAGACTAGACTAAGCACCTATCTTCTATCCAGCAGAAGTGATAGGATGGTTAGGTTATAAAAAGACTGTGGCTTCTGTCTTAGACAGCCTCTCATGTACACACTCTCTCTTGCATTTCTTGCCCTGGGGGATGCCAGCTACCATGTTGTGAGGCAGTCCTGTATAAAGGCCCATGTGCTGAGAGACTAAGACCTGACATCAGCCACGTGAGTGAGCTTGGAAGCAGATCCTCCCCAGCTAGGCATTCAGAAGAGAACCCAAGTGCAGCCAGCAGCTTCATTATCATCTCACGAAGCACCTGAAGACAGAGGCACCTGGCTAGATTTCACCCAGATTTTTGATCCACAGAAAATGTGTGAGATTATACATGTCTTTTTAAGCTACTAGATGTTGGGATAAATTGCTGGGCAGCAAGAGATAACTAATACCATCTTCTACTCCCTAATCAGGTCAGCTCAGCTGATGATGCACAGACAAGAGTGAAGGTGTCCTTTCCGAGTCCTGCCCAAATGATAGAACTGTGAGTAAAAGAAGTGATTGCTGGGTTTTTAACTCACTAGGTTTTAGAGCGATTCATTATGATTCTTTGGTTAACTTTTTCTCATTGGGAGTTATATGACAGATGTTGGGGGGAAAAAGCAACAATCAAACTAGGCCTAAACATTCATCTACTGTAGCCTAGTGTATTCATTTGCTAAGGCTGCCATAATAAGGGCCACAGACAGGGTGGCTTAAACAAAAGAAATTTATTGCTTCACTGTCCTAAAAGCTAGAAGTCCAAGATCAAGGTGTTGGCAGGGTTAGTTTCTTCTGAGGCTTCTCTCCTTGGCTGACAGATGGCTGCCTTCTCCCTGTGCTATCACAAGGTCTTCACTCTGTACCTGTGTGTCCAAATTTCCTCTTCTTATAAGGATCCCAGTCATAGTGGATGAGGACCAACTCTGACGGCTTCATTTTTCGCTTAATCGCCTCTATAAAGATCCTATCCCCAAATATAGTCACATTCTGAGATTGTAGGGGTTGGGGCTTCAACATAGGAATTTTTGAAGGGCACAATTCAGCCCATAAGGCCGGTCAACCCAATTCTTTTAGAAGGTCCTCAAAGAACTCATTTTTCAAGAAATAAAAGTCTTTCTCTCTTCTTGTTTAAGCATTCCACAATGGGACAATTGTTATAGTCTTCCCAAGGTTTTTTTTTTTTAATCCGTTTTAAAATTACTTCTGCCTTGAGGAAAGCAATACCTACTAATACTGCTCCTAGTAATCCCTTTTGCCTCCCTCCCTACAGGTTTGTGGGCTTTACTGCGGCAGGTCCAGAGCCCTCAGGGGACAGAGGCCCATGGCAGTCATTCCACCTGCCAGGACCAAAAAAGTACCATAACCTCCAGGAAAGGGTGTTTAGCTGGAGGGGCATTTGAGTCATCTGGGGACCAGGCTGGGGTTTGTGGGTGGAGGGGAAGATCTTTGCAGAGTTTCTGGAAGCAGTGTAAATTGAAATCACGTGAGAAAAATAAGTACCTAGCCCAGTGCCTGTCCTCTGGTTGTGCCAATGTGTAGAAAGGAGGACAGAAAAGTGGGCTCGAGGGAAACAGGACACACCAGAAGCACCTCAGAGAAGCCTTCTGCTCAGGAAAAGTCTCTGTTGACTAGCAGCCTCATGCTTTTTACCACCCTGACCCGTGCCCTGAGGAGGAGAGCTCTGCTGTAGTAGAATGATGGCCCATAGTGGGAAAACTTGCCTCTTTCCCACTCTTCATTTTGTAGGAAAAGAGAAAACAACCCGGGGAGAAGTGTCTGGCCTAATAACTAGAATTAATGCTAAGCTGAGGGTCAGAGCTTTCTGCTTTGCCACAAGTCAGCAGCCCTCCTGTGGTCATTAATCCTGTGTAAGTGCTTAAAAGGAGGCCAGGAATCATCACCTCCTCTAGCCTCACTAAACTCACCACCAACCTAGGATGTTGGGCCCCGTGTTTTACCCCTGGAGTCAGTGTTTGCCTGGACAATGGGCCTAATGACCGCCAAAGGCCTATGTCTGCTTGAAGTTCTGTGACCTCTGTGGGCCTGTGTCTGCCACAGGCCTGTATCCACCAGGGGGCCTGGATCTGCCTGCGTCTTTGCTATAGGCTCTGTGGACTGCCAGGACCAAAAAAGTACCATATGCAGGATAAAGGAGGGGCCTTTAGTGGCTTCTTCCCATCCGAGCTGTCCATGTCAGGGAGTGAGGGGCATGACTTCGAGGTGTAGAGGGGCAGCCTTCTTCCACAGGATTCTGGGCCTGCTTTCCTGGTGAGGTTTGCTCGTCTGCTCTCGGTGGACAAGTCCTGCCAAGGAAAACAAAACAAGGGCCCAGCAGAGAAGCCACTGGGTACAGAGCACAAGCCTCTAAATAGCTCTTCAGCTCTGGTCTAAACCTCAGAAATGTGACTCTGGGTAGGACAAAGTCTACTGAGGAGCAGAATTGGGACAAATAGATAGCAATGCAGGGCTGCTGTAATTCCTCATAATCGCAGGTTTAGAAGAGACGTGGCCTTCACGGGAGACTCTCAAAGTGCCCCATGGTGGCCAGACTTCATTTTACAGAGGGGTCCCCCGAGTCACCTTCTCACAGGGTGTGGGGCTCCTGCCCAGAGAAGGCCCCTGACCCAGGAGGGTTGGTTTGCTGGCGGGTGGGCCTCCTGGCTGCAGCCCAACATCCTTGGCTGAGGCTGGAAGATGCTGATTAATATGAAAAGGGGACACTTCAGTGGCTGGCTTTCTGGGCGGCTGAGGGGGAAGGTGATCGTTCTGTCACTGTCTTTCTTGGCCAATTAGATGATTCAGCATATTCCTAGCCTCTCTCGGCTGAGGTGATTTATAGTAAACTCTGTGGGCCTGACTAGGGTGAGTGATGGGGAATAGGGGCCCATCTTCCATGTGTTTGTGTGTGTGTGTGTGTGTGCGCGCGCGCACTTTACACATCCTGTACGCAGCACCAGATGGGGGTTGTGTGTGAAAGCTGAAAATATTTACAGGCCTCTCACAGCCATTCTGCTGGCTGACAGTTTCTACTGGAGGAATTCTTCTCTCTGGAGAAAATGTTTACTTATGAGTATCTCTTCAAGGAAGGAAGGAGGAGGAAGGCAGGGTTTTAGGGTGTCATCCACTCACCTGTTGTGAGTTAAGAGCTTTGGGGAAACAGATGAGAAAGTGCTTGATCTGAGGGAGGTGGGAAGGGCTGAGCCACTTGGCCCCCTCTGGTGTCCTAGCTCATTTCTTTGCCAGCAGCAGCAGCTGGTGGGCCTGAGGCCAGGGTGGAGGCTATGGGCAGACATAATGGGAATGTGTGTGTACATCTGAGATGTGCCTAAGATGCACTTCTGCAGCATCATTCAAGCGTTTCTTGTAGATGTTTTGATGGGTTGCTCTGGGTAATTGCTCTAATGTGTGGCTCTGTCCATCCTGGGGTGCAGGGATATCTTGTATCTACTGAACCAAGATGGTGAGGGAAATGGTTCTGTGTCTTAAGGGGTGAGGGAGCCCCAGCTCAATCTTCCTGGAGGAGTCAAAGATCGACCATGACAGCTTTTTGGCAGCTGTTTTCATCCATGTATCTTGCTCCCAAAGAGTCTCTAACTTCTGTAATAAACTCTTCATATCGTTTATAGAACACTGACCATTGCCGGCCACTCCCTAAGTCACTCATTGAAAATTGGAGGGTCTTGGCCTGCTCTCCCTGACTATCCTCATCACTGCCACCATCTATCCTATCAGCATCATCTCTCCCCATGTATAATAAGTACACAGGATAGGCCAACAATTATTCCAAATGCTTTACAGATCTCATTTATTCGTCAAGACGATCCTTTGGCAATACTATTAGCATCCGGCGATGGTTAATTGCAGGTGTCACCTTGCCTGGGCCACGGGCAGCCCAGAACATTATTCTGGATGTGCCTGAGAGAGTGTTTCTGGCTGAGGTTAACATTTGAATCTGGAGCTTGAGTAAAGCAGATTTCCCTCCCCAATGTGGGAAGGCCTTGCCCAACTAGTTGAAGGTCAGACTAGAACAAGAAGGCTGAGTAAGAGGTAACTTCACTTGCCTGACTGATGAGCTGGGCTAATGGTCTTCTCCTGCTCTCAGAGTGAAACTTAAAACATTGGTTCTCAGGCCTTTGAACTCAGACTGGAACTACCGCTGGCTGTGTTGGGTCTCCAGTTTGCTGACTGTGGATCTTGGGACTTCTAAGTCTCCATAAATCTCCATATGTGGTATGTACAGATAGATATATGGATATATACACCTTATTGGTCCTACTTCTTCGGAAGACTCTAATACATGTCCCCATTTAGTGCACAGGGAAACTGAGGCATGGAGAAGTGAATTCATTGCATGAGGTCTTACTTAGGAAGTTAGGATTTGCACCCAGGCAACATGACTCCAAGGACCTCCTGCTTAAACCTCTAGATTTTCTGCCCTCTGGCTCCTTGGCTTCTGCATATTCAAATAATTCTTCAACATGGGAGAATGAGCTGAGAAGTGTGGGTCCCTGCGCCTGGCCACTAACTTGTGCCCCTTGCCCCATCCAAAACCCTGGAGGCCCCATCATAGGATTAGTGAGAATTCTGAGAGCTGGCTTGCCACATCCTGGGTTCTCCAACTACAATGACCCTGAGAAGCCAGGTGATGAGGTGAAGCAGGAGGTGAGAGGGAACTAGCTGGCCTTTGACATGTTGTGGGGCCTTCCCTCTGTGTCTCCGTTTTGTCAACTGTGAGAGGGAAGTTGGGGCCTCCCTGATTTCGGTGGCTCCTGAATCCTGGGGTTGCACAGGGCTGTGACTTTCTAGATGAATCATCAAGCTGCGAGAAGTAACCACCTTAGCCATTTCTCAGCCTGAGGGCTTCACAGGAGACTGCAGAGCAAGGAACGTGGAGGCTGGCAGTCCAGGGTTTGCAGCCACCCTCTGCCCTTTGCTGGGAGACTTTGGGCATATTTGCTTATCTTTCCCAGCCTGTTTCTATAAAATGGGGCTAGTGATACCAAGTCTGGGGGATGGCTGCCATGGTTACAGGAGGTGAGGCTGGCTCTGTGCTGAGCTAAGTGGCTCCATAGTCTATGGTGCGTCCTTCCTGTCCTGACTCGATTTACGTCAACATGGCTCATTTTCCCAGCCCGGGGCTCTAGGCGTCACTCCCCTTCCCTTTCGGGAGTCTGAGAAAGCCTTGAGAACACAGCAGAAGCCAGCTCCTCCCTTAAAGGGTCAAGCTTGCTTCCTCTCTTGATTCGCTCCCCCTCTTCCTTGTTTCCTGGCTCTTTTCCCTGATTCATTTCTATTTCTCCACAAACAGTTGCTAAGAAGCTCTCTACATGTGCATTTGTGCTGTTTCTTTCAAGGTCACGTTTCCGCCAGCTTTCCGCACGTGAAGCAAACAGCCTTCCGTCTTCTCAGCCCTGTGTCACGTGGCTGCTTAAAGCGGCGGGGGGGGGGGGGGCTGCCTCCACAAGGCCCTGTGTGCGTGTAGATGTGGACATTTAGATACAGAAATCCACATATGTATGTTTGTGTGCATACTTGTGGAGGAATACATGTGTGTGCATCTAGGCATCCACAACACCCATGTATGTTTGTGCATGTGTGGACATCCACATGTGTGTATGTGTGAGCACATGTGGACACGGTGTACACATGTGTGTACGTGAAGTCACCCATGGAGGCATCAACACCCAAACGTGATTCTCTAGTAGATGCATAAGTGAGTCTGGTAAGTTTCTCTTCTCACCTTGCCCCCAAAGTATAAAATTGCCAGTGAAAATAAAGTTGTCTCTACAGGGCTTGAAGGAAGTAAGATGTGCCTGGGTAAAATGAAGTATCCATAACAGGTGGTGCACCAAAACCAAACATTTTGAGATGTTGCCTTCTCCCAGAAGGTAAGAAAATTCTTAAGTCAATCAAACAAGCTAAACAAGGTTGGGGAGGCCTACTGGAATCACAGATTAGAGGACTCAACATAGCAAGGGTGCCAATTTCCTCTCAAATCAACCTATATATTGAATATAATTCCAGTCAAAACTCCAGCAGGATTTCTTGTGGGTATAGACAAGCTGGTTCTAAAATGGATATAGAAAAAGCAAAGAGAGCCAAAAAAAAATTGGAAAAGAAGAAAGTTGGAAGATCACACTATCTGATGTTAAGACTTACTATAAAGCTACAGGGAAACAGTCTACTATCGGCAGAGGGATAGAGAGACATCAATGGAAGAAAACAAAGAGTCCAGACATAGACCCACCAAAATACAGCCAATCAATTTTTGACAAAGGTACAAAGCAATTCAATGGAGGGAGTATAATCTTTTCAATAAATGGTGCAGGAACAATTGGACATCCATAAGCAAAAAAAAAAAAAAAGTGAGCTTCAACCTAAACCTTACACAAAAATTTACTCAAAATGGATCACAGGTCTAAATGTCAAGTGTAAAACTTATAAAACTTGTAGATGAAAATATAGGAGGAAATCTTCACATTCTAGGGTTAGGCAGAGTTCTTAGACATGAGACCAAGAGCGTAACCTATAAAAGAAAAATTGATGAATTGGACTTCATTAAAATTGAACACTTTTGTTCTGTGAAAAACACTGATAAGAGAATGAAAAAACAAACTACAGACTAGAGAAAATATTTGCAAATCACATATCCAACAAAAGACTTGTATACCAAATGTGTAAAGAAGTTTCGAGGCTCAACAGTAAGAACACTTAACAGTTTAACTGTGGTGGTGGTAGTTTAGTCACTAAGTCATGTCCAACTTTTGCAACCCCATGGACTATAGCCCTCCAGGCTCCTCTGTCCATGGGATTTCCAAGGCAAGAATACTGGAGTGGTTGCCATTTCCTTCTCCAGGGGATCTCCCTGACCCAGGGTTCAAACCCATGACTCCCGCATTGCAGGTGGAATCTTTACCATCTGAGCCACCAGGGAAGCCTACAACAATTTAATTAAAAATGTTCGAAAGACTTGAACACTTCACCAGGGGATAACAGGTGGCAAATAAAAAGAAAACAATGTCAACATCATTAGCCATAAAGGAAATGATGAGAAACATACTACCTACCTATCAGAATGGCTAAAATAAAAAACATTGACCATAGCAAGTGCTGATGGGGATGTGGAGTAACTGGACCTCTCATACATTGCTGGCGGGAATGTTAAATAGCACAACCACTCTGGAAAATGGCTTGGCAGTTTCTTATATAGTTAAACATACAATTTTGATATGATCTAGCAATCTCACACCTCAGTTATTTACCCAAGGGAAGTGAAAATGTATGTTCACACAAAAATCTATCCACGGATGTCCATAGCAGTTCTATTCATAATTATCCCAAACTGGTAGCAACCCAAACAACTGTCAACAAGTGAATGGTTAAACAAATGATGATATACCCAGATGATAGAAAACTATTAAGCCACAAAAAGCAGTGGCCTATTGATATATTCAACTTGGATAAAGCTCAAAGGCATTCCATTGAGTGAAAGAAGCTAGTCTTCAACCACTTAGATGCTGCGTGATTTCATTTGTATGAGGTTCTGGAAAAGATGACACTGTAGTGATAGGGAATGGATCAGTGGTTGCAAGGCATTAAGGGTGGGAGAGAGCATGACTACAAAGGAAGGTAGCACAAAGGAATTGTTTGAGGTGACAGAGAAATATTATGTATCCTGATTATAGTGATTGTTCAGAGGCTCGGTCATGTCCAACTCTTTGTGACCCCATGGACTGCAGCACACCAGGCCTCCCTGTCCTTCACCAACCCCAGGAGCTTGCTCAAAATCATGTCCATTGAGTCAGCGATGGCATCCAACCATCTCATTCTCTGTCGTCCCCTTCTCCTCCTGCCTTCAATCTTTCCTAGCATCAGGGTCTTTTCTCTTCACATCAGGTGGTCAAAGTATTGGAGCTTCAGCTTCTGTATCAGTCCATCCAATGAATATTCAGGACGGATTTCCTTTAAGATGGACTGGTTTGATCTCCTTGCAGTCCAAGGGACTCTCAAGAACCTTCTCCAGCACCACAGTTTGAAAGCATCAGTTCTTCAGCACTTAGCCTTCTTTATGGTTCAATTCTCACATCTGTACATGACTACTTGAAAAACCATAGCTCTGACTATACCAGACCTTTGTCGGCAAAGTGATGTCTCTACCTTTTAATATGCTATCTAGGTGTATCATAGCTTTCCTTCCAAGAAGCAAGCGTCTTTTAATTTTATGCCTGCAGTCATTGTCCACAGTGATTTTGGAACCCAAGAAAATAAAGTCTGTCACTGTTTCCATTGTTTCCCCCTCTCTTTGCCATGAAGTGATGGGACTGGATGCCATGATCTTAGTTTTTGGAGTGTTGAGTTTTAAGCCAGCTTTTTCACTCTCCACTTTCACTTTCATCAAGAGGCTCTTTAGTTCCTATTCACTTTCTGCCACAGGGTTGTTGATATTTCTTCCAGCAATCTTGATTCCAGTTTGTGATACATCCAGCCCGGCATTTTGCACGATGTGCTCAGCGTATAAGTTAAATAAGCAGGGTGACAATATACAGCCTTGACATACTCCTTTCCCAATTTTGAACCAGTTTGTTGTTCCATGTCTGGTTCTAACTGTTGCTTCTTGATCTGCATACAGGTTTCTCAGGAGGCAGGTAAGGTGGTCTGGTATTCCCATCTCTTTCAGAATTTCCCATGGTTTGTTGTGATCCACACAGTCAAAGGCTTTAGCATAGTCAATGAAGCAGAAGTAAATGTTTTTCTGGAATTCCCTGGCTTTTTATATGATCCAAGTGATGTTGTCAATTTGATCTCTGATTCCTCTGCCTTTTCTAAATCCAGCTTGTACATCTGGAATTTCTCAGTTCATGTCCTGTTGGAGGATTTTGAGCATTATCTTACTAGCATGTGAAATGAGTGCAACTGTGCAGTAGTTTGAACATTCTTTAGCATTGCCTTTCTTTGGGAATGAAAACTGACCTTTTCCAGTCCTGTGGTCATTGTTGAATTTTCCAAATTTGCTGGTGTATTGAGTGCAGCACTTAAACAGCATCATCTTTTAGGATTTGAAATAGGGTTATAAAAGTCTATACTTGTTTAAATTCACAGAACTGTACACACATACACACACATGTTGAGAGATGTCCCTTAATGAATTGAATACTCTGTACCATTTATCTACCTGAAGGAGTCATAATTTCTTTTCTCTTTTTTTAACTTAGTGGTTTATTTTTATTTAATTTTATTTTTGGCTTCATGGCACGTAGGATCTTAGTTCCCCAGCCAGGATCAAAACCCATGCCCCCTGCAGTGGAAGTGTGGAGTCCTAAGCACTGTACCACCAGGGAAGTTCCTTTTTCCTCTTTTAATACATTCACTGGTGTTGGACAGACACACTCATCACCTGTAGAAGTTAGACGGTACATATTTGGCACAGAACTTCTTAATCATTCCCAACTGGATGCTGCAATCTTTTTTCTGCCACCACCCTATGCAACCCTAACCTTCTCTTCTATCACAATGGGCCCATACCTATGGGAATCATATCTTTTTGTCTATGTGTTTGTAGCTGCACTGTGGGCCATGCCGGATCTTAGTTCCCTAACCAGGTTTTGAACTCATGCTCCCTGCAGTAGAAGTGGAGTCCTAACCACTTGACCATCAGGAAAGTCCCAAGGGGACTGTATCTTTTAATCATAAGTGGGCCATGTGGTCTGTGGAAGAACCAGTGTTCTTATGGACACATCTCAATTTTAGTGTTTGAAATTGAGACTGGCCACAGGATAGCCAGGGCCCATGGAGGTCCTGGCTGACAGTGTCTCTGGCTGGCTGGCAGCCCCATGTGGATGCTGCATCTATCCCCTTTGGAACCCTCTTTCTTGTCTCCCCCTCCTGTCTCCCCCAGAAAAGGGGATAGCCCTGGTAGAAACGCAACTCCTGATAAACAGATAAGCAGATGAGGACTGGCATAAATTAGGCTCCTCAAAGCAATCAGGCTGAAGATAAAACAGAAATTTAATGAAAATTGAAAATCCAATCCATATTACATAGCCATTAAAAATGATGTTTACCAGGAGTTTGGAATAGCATGAAAAATGCTTGTATCACTACGTTGAGCAAGAAAAGAGAAAATTGCCAAATTGTGTGTACAGTTGGTGACAATTATGTTTTAAAATACGTATAAGTAAAAAGTCTGGTGGTAAACATACCGTGATGCTGGAGATGACCGGCTTTCAGGGAGAAGATGCACCGCCCCCCACCACTCTGTACTTTAATCTATAGAGTTCACATTTTCTAGAATGACTGCCTACATCTAATTTAAATTAATCTTTATACTTAGAAAATAGGATGTTGGGGCTTTATATTAAAAATACCATTTGGGGCACAAGTGCTATCTGGGTAAATGATCAAATATTTATCCGGCACCTATCATGTCCTGAATTCTCTGCCCAATTAAACCATCACCGCCAAATCCCCACCCTCCCTCCTTGGAAAGCCTCTCTAACACACACAATGTCATCGTCTGTGCCCTGCATTTGTGACCAAGTGCCTCACTTAATAACTAAGGCAAGCTCAAGGATCTGGCATGGATATCATCAATGAGCCATGACAGTTTCTCCAAGACAGACACTCTCTAATCAACCCACGCCTGGGTGGAAAAGGTCCCCAGTTAAAACTCTGGTCTCTTCCATCAGGTTGCAGGCTCCCTGCGACTTGGGCTCAGCCATCCTCTGTTCGAGCCCAGCCCCCAGAGCTCATCAAACATGTCCTCTTTTGTGTCTGGTGACCACTCTCTCACCGCCAGCTTCCCCTGATTGACAGAGCCCACCTGTCAATCACAGACCCAGCTCAACGGCCTTTGAGGAGTTAATGCGGGGCCCCTCAGCCCTGCTGGAGTTAATGCCTGCCTTCCCTGACATGGGCATTCTTCCCCTCGGGGCTAAGACCTCTCCCAGCCTCCCCACCATGCCCCCGGAGTGTCCTGCAGGCCTCTCACAATGCCTGGCCGCCTTCATTAGCCCTGTGGGCCTTCTGGGCCCCTTCTCTGTGCAAGGCACCATTCACACTGATCCCCGCCCTCCAAATTCAGTGTTAGGCCACCTGACCCCTGTCAGTAGCAATTTCTGTGACACGATTCAGTGTGGGAAAGGCCAGTGACACTTTCTAGACAGATCAGGCCCCACACGGCCTCCTTTTACCCTGCCCACCTCCAGTGGTCATGCCCTCATGCGGCAGCCTGGAAGGCTATGGGGGTGGGTGGGGGGGAGGCACACCCTCCTGAGGTCTGCTCTTGAGTTTGGAGTCCCTGGAGAGGAGTCCAGAAAGGCCTTTCTCATCCCCCGTTACCCACAAAAGTGGTGCCAGCCAAAACAGGGGAAGCAGGCATGGGGCTGAATCTGTGGTAGGGGAGGGAAATTCAGCAGAGCCCTCAAAGGAGAGGGCATGGGGCTCAGAGCCTATGCTGGGCACCAAGAAGGTGGGTAGGGGAGAGCAGAGTCCAGAGTGTCAGAGAGAAAGGTAAGGATGGGGAGGTGTAGAGATGGGGAGGAGACCAACTTTGCAGGTAGGCCATGTTCTGAGCCCCGGGGCCAAGACTGGCAAGAGAAAGTTGCCAACCTCCAGAAATTCCCAGTCTAACTAGGAAGACAGTTGAAACCTACTGTGGTGAGAACACTAAAGAGGGCAGATATAGCTCAGCAGGGAGTCCAGAAAAGGGATTCGTCCTGAACCAAGTCTTGGGTGATGAGTAGCAGCTGGCCAAGCGAAAGAATAGGGAAGGGCATTCCAGGTGGAGGAAACAGAAACGTGAAGCCACCCTGCTCCAGACTTCTTTCATTTTCTCCCAGAAGCGCCTTCAAGGAGTTCATCCGGGAGCTTGATACTAGCTCCACTTTCATTGTCTACTTAAGGTCATGGCTGATGAACCTATGTGCCCTGTGGGATTTTGAGCCTGGGAGTCTCAGATATTTTACAAAGACATCCCCTACCCCGTTTGATGGTGCCACTGTTGCCGAGTAACAAACCGCTCCAAAGCCTGGTGACTTAAAACAAGCAGTCTACCCTATTCATGGATCATGGGTCAGGAATTTGGACAGGGACAGCTTGTTTTTGCTTTACGATGACTGGGACCTCAGTTGGGAGATTAGAAGGCTAGGATGACACAAATGGCAGGGTACTGGAATCATCTTGAAGCTCCTTCAGTCACAAGGCTAGCACCTGGGTTGTGATGCCTTGAAGGCTGGACTCGGAGGGACTGCCAATCCCCAGGTGATGTCTAAGCTGTCTCTCACATGGCTTAGGGTCTCACAGCATGGCAGCTGGAGCCTGGGAGGAAGTGCCCCTGGAGATGACATGCAGAGAGAGAGGGTCTCAAGGGGGGGATTTTATGACCTCAGCTTGCCTTGCCTGGGAGGTCATTCACTTCTGTGGCGTTCTCCTTATTCCAAATGAGTCACTGGGCCATGTCAGATTCACGAGGAAAGGACATCGATGCCACCTCTCGATGGGAAAGTGGTCAGAGAACTTGCAGACTTGTTTAATACCTTCCTGAATGATGCCTCTGGGTTAGTCCTGCCCTCTGTCAGACACTGGAGGCTTTTTGTGATGGCCACATTAAAAAAAGAAACCCAAGAGTTCCTAAAAGAAATCCAAGAGGGCCATTGAGGGGTTTATTAGGGGGAAAGCCTGGATCGAAGAGTCACACATTATTTGAATGACAGCTTGGACCACGACAGCCACCAGCAGCAAGCTCATTCCAGAGGGACCTTAATGCACATGTCAGCTCAAATAGACGTCTGTTCTGTTGGTTGACAGAAATAGCAAATGCAGAGCGTTGTGCACGTAGGGAAGGGAGAAAATGTTTAGAAAAAGGGAAGGATGACAGAGGCATTTTACTAGTTAGCAAGATGGGAGAGGTGCTCCGCCCCCCTTTCAAAGCCCATTTCATAAAAGAGCCAGAGGAGGGGTTAGAAAGCATTCAGGCTCTCAGCCTTGGGTAGCCACATGGCTTTAGACAGATCACTTTGGCTTTCCGGCCTCTGTTCCCTCATCTAGAAGGTGAGAGGACCAGATGAAGATCTGTGAGGTTAGTCTGAAGTTACTCTTGATTTTAACCAAAAGGAGCAGCATCCAGTAGGTCAAGGGGAGTGTGACTGGTTCAGGGGCCATCCTTCAGTTCAGGGGTCTCCTCCAAGCCCACCAGCATGGTCCTGGGTAGGAAATCAGCCAAGCAGAAGCTGGGGGTCTGTGCCCTCAAAATGCTGTGTGTCTGAGTTTCCAGCCAGAGTAGATAGAGGCCCCAGAAATCCAGCACGATGGCTTCAGGGTGTGTTTTCCTTTGTGAAGAATCCCATGCCAAGGCACTGTTAAAATTGATATTAAAAAGAAGAAAAAAGAATTCCTCCATAGCTTCCATGTGGTTTAGAGAGCAAAAACTTGGCAATTATTCTAAGCTGGCCAAAGAGCCATGTGACAGATGATTTTTTAAAATCCTGAATGGAGTTCCCTGACACACCCTGGGTGGAATCCCAGCCAGAGGATCCAGGCATTTCCTTCCCGCCTGGATCGGCTCCCACACTGGATCCTGCAAAGCCAACGGGGGACCACAAGACCAATACACCACTGGCGCCTTTGGGAGGCCTGAGAAGGAGGTGGAGCCATATGCAAAAAGCTGGCCACATTCCCCTAGCCTCCGGCTCTGAGTTCCAGGTCAGGGCCTGGGGAAAGGCAGAATCTTGGATGATGAAAAAGGTCATCACAGAAAATAGATAGGAGGAAGGGAGATTTGCTTCCAGCAGGGTGGGGACCAGAAGCCTGCACGCCTGGCATTTCCGACAGTCCCTCTGCTGATGCCCAGGTTGCCTGGAAGACGATGGTTTCCAAAGATAGCTTCAACAGGAACTCTCATTTATCCTATACAATGTAAGATGGGGTGGGGGGTAGTCTATGTCCCCTCCCCCTTGAATCTGGTGGCCCGTGACTATAGCAGAAGTGACACTGTCTGACTTCTGGAGGCTAGGTCATTGAAGGCCATTGAGTTTCCTCTTCATTCTCTCTTGAGAGTCTGGTTCTTAGAACTCAGTGACTATGCTATGGGGATGCCCAAGACACGTGGATGGGCCCACGTGTAGGTGTTCCTGCTGATGGCCCCTGCTGAGGTCCCACCCAAAAGCTCCCAGATGTGTGACTGAAGGAGCCTCCAGAGGATTCCAGGTCCCAGTCTTTGAGACATGCTCAGCCTTGGAGTCTTCCCCATCGAAGCCCCAAACATTATGGAGCAGAGACAAGTTGTCCCTATTATACCTTTTTCAAATTCCTGACCCATAGAATTTGTGAGCAAAATAATATGACATTGTTTTAAGCCGGTAAGTTTAGGGTTGTTTGTTACACAGCAGCAGTAACTGATATACCTCTGAACTGGCTATAAACCAGTATTTCTTAAACTGTAGTCCTTGGACTGCCTACAATAGAATGGGGGATAGGTGGCAGGGAAATGGCTAAAAATACTGGTCTTGGCTCCCCAGACCCAAGGAATGTAATTTCTGGGGAATGGGATCAGAAAATGGATGTTTAAAACAAACACCTCCACGTGATTATTCTTAGGCATATTGATGTAGACAACTCCATTAATGCCAGGTCAGGGAAACAACAATGACAGTGATTGTCTTGGTTGTTGTTTTGACTGAAAGTTACAAACCAGCTCTCACTAACTTCAGCTCCAAATGAGACTTTCTGAATGGACAAAGACACAACTTTCACCTCCTACTTCTCTGTGTGTCCCCTTGATGTTTCCCTCTCTTGCAGATTAACCATCTCTTCTCAATGCCTCCTTGTAGCCATGTGTGGTCACATGACCAAACTGAAATGTAAGGAGAAAGGTCATGTGGCAAATTCCTGGGAGCTGTCCTTTCAAGACAGCTGATATGTGTCCTTTGTCCCTTTTTATACCTGTCCTCCATTCTGCTGGCTGGAATGTAGACATGGTAGCTGGAGCAGGAGCAGTCATCTTGGACCAAGAGGTGACCTTGGAAATTGAGACCATGCACACTTGAGTGACAAGATAGTAGGAACCTGGGTCTCTAAGCCACCACACCAGGCCTGAGCTTCATTTTTCTGGATGTTTGCACATGAAAGAAACTGTCTTGTTTAGGCCACTGTGACTCATTATTTACAACTGAAAGTCACCTTTATTGTTGTTGTTGCTCAGTTGCTAAGTCATATCCAATTCTTTTCGATCACATGGACTGCAGCCAGGTTCCTCGGTTCTCCACTATGTCCCATGCGTATGTTCCCTTGTGTTTAGTTGCCCAGTCGTGTCCAACTCTTTGCGACCCCATGGATTATAGCCTGCCAGGCTCCTCTGTCAGTGGGATTTCCCAGACAAAAATACTGGAGTGGGTTGCCATTTCTTTCTCCAGGGGATCTTCCTAACACAGGGATCGAACCTGCATCTCCTGCATTGGCAGGCAGATTCTTTACCACTGAGCCACCTGGGAAGCCTGAAGTCCTCATTAAGGCTTAACTTTTGTCTAATGAGTCTAATATTTGTTTATAATAATAAATGCCATCTAATGAGCACCCTATATGCTAGGCTAAGTGGTGACCACTTAGCATACATGATTTCATTTAATCTCACAACAAGTCTCTACGAAAAAGTTTCTCTCATTAGCAGCGTGAGAAAACAGGCTCAGAGGGGTTACAGGTCATGAGCCCGAGGTCACACAGATAGCAAGCAGAGGAGCTGGAACTCGGACCCAATTTCAGTGATTCCAAAGCTCAGGGGTTAACTTTTCAGTGACCTTCTAGAAGCCAACTCTCTTCTCTTCTGTCCAACTGGAGCCAGCTCTCCAAGCTGGCACGCTTCCTCTCCCCAGGGGGCAGAAACCTAGGACACTCCCAAAGATCCGGCAACTTCGGCCTGGATGGGGTTCTTTAGCAAGGCCGTGGGTGAAAGAGAACATGCTAGAACAGGCTGGGGCAAGAGGGCAATGCCTCTGAAAGGAGTTTGTAAAGTTGCATCGGTCCCAGGCTCTGATAGGGTTAGAGAGAAAGTACTACTGGCCTAAAGCTACAGCAGCCACCTGTGAAAGGAAGCTGGGTGTATGTTTGCATCAAGCATAATAGGGAGTGGATCCAGCCAGGGGTAACTGCTCTGGGGAAGTTATCAAGCTTGGAAGCATCCCTGCTTTCACGTGAGTGATTACTAATTGCTCATTCTAGAAAACTAGAAGCCCCTCTCTCCTCTCACCTTTACCTTCACCCCACTCTCCACCTCAACTTCTTGGCTTGCAAACCACCAATTAGGAGGCAACAGAAACTACCAGCTGCTAATTAATACTAATTAACAGGCCTACTTACAGCAAATGCTATTTAAAAAGCCAAGTGTTTACCTATTACCAAGTTAAACTGGAAAGGCCATGCCAAGTTTACTCGGCTGCCCTGACGTCCTTCCATCCATCACCTTTCTTTCCAGGCCCTTCCTTCCTCTCTGGCCACTGCATGTGTCATTCTGATGTGTCTGCTCCTGAAGACAGAGGCCCTGTCTCTCTGGATGTTTGTCACTGGCCACCTTCTTCCCTGTGCTTTGAATAAATGCTTTGGTGGAGGCAGAGGACATTGAGTTAAGTCTTCTGGGGATGGCAGTGGTATTGGAAAACCTTACAGGGTCTTCTGAAGGTGGTCTTGAAGTTCAAACTGGACACTCTCATCTCCACACCCTCCTACATCTGTGAGTTTTTGTATATGCAAGTGAAGTCAAATCAGAGACATCCACGAAATGTTTCTGGCTGTCCAGGCATGTGGAAGAATTGCACTTCCTGGCCTGCTGTGGTTGAGTGGAATCATGTGACCAGTCACAGCCAATGAGTTATGAGCAGGAAGTGACCTTGCTTTTCCTTTGCCACAGTGGATGGGAATATTCCAAATTGTGGCCCATCAACCTGTGTCCTGGAGTGAGGACAAGATAAAGCAGAAGCCTCAGCCAACCTCAAATGGGCATATTGTGTGTGTGTGTGAAAAATGAGTCTCTGTTGTGTTAAGTCCCTAAGAATTTAGGGGACTATTTATTACTGCACCAGAGCTTAGCACTTGCCACAGTGGTTCTTAACTTCTTGCTGTTTTGGGTCCATTTTCCAACTTGGGAATTCTTGTTAACATACTCAAAGGAATTACAAATCTCATAGGACACTAAACAAGTTCACTGTGGGCATGAGTAACTTCCTATTTCAGTTTTTTGGGGTTTTTTTACATCTTCACAAGCACCCACAGCTATGAGTCTTCAGTTCTGCACCCTTGGCATTAGTCAGTGCTCACCCCATTCCAAATAATCACCATTTCCCTAGAATTGGCTTGCCACCTGCCATGCCTCATTCCCATTATCCCAACCACAGTGCACCATGTTCCATCTGACATGGCGCCAGGAGAGTGTCATTCTCCATCCTTACTCACCTGTGATGTGGGAATAATGGCCACCCAATACACTTCCAGGCAAGCGATCCCAGAGATCACAGGAAACAAGGGCTCCTAAGCCAAGATAAGGAGGTCAGATCACACAGGGCCATGAGGCAAATGAAAATACAGAGTGAGACACAAAGATGCAGCAGATTGGAACACTTAGGACAAGGGCACCAGTATCCTATATCCTGGGTGGGCAATGCTGTCTCTCTCAGCTGCCTCTGCCTTCCTCACTTGACAGTGTGGGTATGAAACCACAGTTGAGGTTTGAGGTGCACAGAAGTCTGGAATGTGCCTGGGGCCAGTGTCACGCTCATGCTCAACCGGAGAGGTTCAGAGACAGAGTGCCAGGCCCTGGCTGCAGTCTCCAATTAGCCTGGGGAACAGCCGTGGTTATTTGCATTTCTTGGACACATGGGGCCAGAATGAGTGTTACCAATGGGTGGCTGAATATCGAGTGCCTCATATGCCTCCTGTATATTTAGCTTATTATGAATATTTAGTGCCTCAGGTGCCTTAAATATATTTAGTGACTCATGAATATTTCGTGTCTCTTGTATATTTAGTACCTCATGAATATTAGGAATCCCTTGCTCCTTCCATCTCTCTTTATTTCTCTTCAGTTCTCTGCTCTACGTTATTGGCATAACATCTATCCCTGGTTACAAACATATCAGTGGGAAATTTTATCCAGCCCACTTGTGTGGGCTTCCCTGAGGGCTCAGCTGGTAAAGAATCCATCTGCAATGTGGGAAACCTGGGTTCGATCTCTGGGTTGGGAAGATTCCCCTGGAGAAGGGAAAGGCTACCCACTCCAGTATTCTGGCCTGGAGAATTCCATGGACTGGAGAGTCCATGGGGTCGCAAAGAATCTGACACAACTGAGCGACTTTCACTTTCATTTTCTTGTCTACTTATCTTCTATGGCAGACTTGAATATTCTCAAACAGTAGAGCAAATGTACATTATGTCAGTTGTAGCAAAAGTGACACTGTCTGTCTTGGTCAGCATTTTCTTCTATGACATCTATGGGGTACCTCAGCCCAGGCAGTTTAGAGGCTTATCTCATAAAGTCTGCACAACCAGCCAGTAAGTTTGGCCTTCTTCTGCTTACTTTCCACATGAGGACATTGAAACACAGAGAGGTTTAGAAACTTGCCAGAGGGGACAGAGCTGGTAAGAAGCACAATTCAGAACTTGAACTCAGATCCGTTGAATATTCTCTGGCATTGTGTTTTGTGGCTTTCGCCTCCACTGGGAGATACGTGATGTTCTGCATCAGCTTGCTGCTTCCCATCTCATTGCCTCCATAGTTCCCACTAGGGTCCAAGCTGCTAGCACCCTTCTCTGGGCCACTGCCATACCCAACTCAGCCTCCCCTCCCACTCCCACTAATCCGATCTCTACATGGTCTCCAGAAAACTGTTTAACAACACAAATCTGATTACGTCACATCCTCCACTTCAACTCTCCAATGGCTTCCCTTTATTTTCCAAATAAAGATCCATGACCTACAACTTACTACAAGGTCAGCATGGTCTGACCCCCGCTGACCATCCTAGCTTCTCTCTCACCCTGTCCCCATCACTGTCTTCTGGCCATGTATCATTCTCCTATCAGTTCTCAAATATGCCAGGTTAGCTCCAATCACAGGACATTCGCACATGCTGTTTCTTCTGATTATAATGCTTTTCCCTTCCTTCTTCATCTAGTTAATGCCTGCTTGTCCTCATATCTCAGCTTGTATACCCCTTCCTCCATGAAATTCTCCTGACCCCTCTAGTCTAGGTCACTTGCCTAGTTTACAAATTCCTTCTCCACAAAGGACAGGTGTCGGTTTATCATTATATTTGCACTGGTGTAATTATTTAGTAGTTTCTTCCCAGACCTGGAAAGGCTCTGAGGTCAGTGACATTAGGCCTTTGCTCCCCACTCTATCTCTGGCGGTGGTTTAGTCACTAAGTCGTGTCCAACTCTTGCGACTCCATGGACTGTAGCCCACTAGGATCCTCTGTCCATGGGATTTCCCAGGCAAGAATACTGGAGTGGGTTGCTATTTTCTCCTGCAGGGGATCTTCCCAATCCAGGGATTGAACCCACGTCTCCTGCATTGCAGGCAGACTCCTACATTGCAGGCAAACTCTTTACCAACTGAGCTACGAGGGAAGCCCATTGAGCTACTCTATCTCTAGTGCCCTCTCTAGAGATGTTTGCGTGCATGTGTGCACGCATGCAGCTGTGTCTGACTCTTTTTGACTCCACAGACTGTAGCCTGAGCTATTTGTTGTCAATATAGATTCTTTTCCTGAGGAAGTTGCCAGAGCCCCTGCCTTGGGGCATCCTCAGCTAGTAGTCCCTCTTTTGTAAGGGAGAAGACTACTTCTTGGCCTTATCTGGAATCAAATTGATAGCCATCTATGTAGTGTGACCTCAAGTGGTTTCAGAAGTACCCTCCCTCCCATTACTCCGCTGGAAAGTTCCATGACAAAATCATGCCTTTGGGATGGAGTCTTCTTTGAAAATGCAAATAACTCTGAGAGAACTTTCACATAAAGCCATATGACCTACTGTATGCCGGCGACTACACCAGACACTTGCCACTCATGAAGCATGTTAGTTATCTCTTGCTGTGTAACAAATTACCCCCGAACTTTGAAGCTTAAAACAACACACATTTATTATCTCACAGATTCTGCAGGTGAGGAACCCAGGTTGGCCTAACTGGGTGCCTCTAGTTCAGGGTCTGTTGTGAGGTTGCAGTTAAGACATCAGTCAGAGCCAGAGGCTCTCCTAGGTGGGGGGTTGGAGGGGATCCACTTCCCATGTGGCCAATGCCAGCCTTGGATCTTCACTGGATAGTTACTGGAAACATCAGTTCTACACCACATGGGACTCCCCAAAGGCAGCTCACAACATGGCAGCTGGCTTCCCTTAGAGTGACTGAGCAAGAGAGGGTGGGCAAGATGGAAACCAAGTCTTTCTGTAGCCTAATCCTGGAAGTGACATCTCTTCATTTCTGCATATTCTATTTCTAGTCATTAAAACTCAGATAACAGATCTAAATGACACTCAAGGAGAAGGGATTACACAGTGGGGCTTTTATCTTCGTTTCAAAGGGGAGAAAGCTGGTTCAGAGAAGGTGTGATCATGAAATTTTATTTGTTAACTTGGCTAGGCTGTAGTATTCAGTTGTTTGGTCAAACACCAGTCTAGATGTTGCTGTGAAGGTATTTCACAGATGTGATTAACATTTCCAGTCAATTGCCCATGAATAAAGGAAGTTACCCTTGATAATGTGGGTGAGCCTCATCTAATCAGTTGAAGGCATTGAGAGCAAAAACTTGGTTTTCCCAGAGAAGAAGGAATTCTGCCTCAAGACTATAGCATAGAAACCCTGCCAACTTGCTGGCCTGCCTTATAGATATGAGTCAAGACTACAACATCCAGGTGGTATATATATATGCACACACAATGGATTATTACTCAGCCACAAAAAAGAATGAGATAATGCTATTTGCAGCAACATGGATGGACCTAGAGATTATCATACTAAGAGAAGTAAGTCAGCTGGATACAGATAAATATCATATAATATAACTAATACATGAAATTAAAAAAAAGATAGTCATTTGTTTATAAATGGTTTATAAACTTATTTATAAAACGGAAACAGACTCACAAACAGAAAACAAACTTACAGTTACCAAAAGGGAAAGGAGGGGGATAAACTGGGAATTTGGGATTAATAGATAAATACTCAGTCAGTTCAGTACAGTCGCTCAGTCGTGTCTGACTCTTTGCGACCCCATGGACTGCAGCACGCCAGGCTTCCCTGTCCATCGCCAACTCCCGGAGTTTACTCAAACTCATGTCCATTGAGTCAGTGATGCCATCCAGCCATCTCATCCTCTGTCGTCCCCTTCCTCTCCTGCCCTCAATCTTTCCCAGCATCAGGGTCTTTTCAAATGAGTCAGTTCTTCGCATCAGGTGGCCAAAGTGTTGAAGTTTCAGCTTCAACATCAGTCCTTCCAATGAATATTCAGGACTGATTTCCTTTAGGATGGACTGGTTGAATCTCCTTGCACTGTATATAAACTATAAGGACAGGGAACTGTATTTAATATCTTGTAATAATCTATAATGGAAAAAAAATCTGAAAAGAATACATATGTGTATTCTCTACTATACACTGGAAACATTGTAAATTAACTATCAACAAAACAAAACAACTTGTATCTGAGTTTCCAGTCTGTCTGCCTCACCATGAGTTTTAGACTCAAGATTGCAATATAAGTTCTTGCATGAGTTTCTAAACTGCTGGCCTGCCCTACAAATTTTAGACTTGCCAGTCCCCTCAATCATGTGCTTCAGTTCCTTAAAATTAATCTATTTACAGACATAGACATAAATTTGAATATCTATATCCATTTATCTATGTATATCTCCTATTGATTCTATTTCTCCGGACAATCTACTGATAAAATAACTTTTCCCAAGTCATATAGTTGGTAAGGGGCAAAGCAAAGAGGTGGAGAAAGAAGTTGAGAGTATAAAGCAGCCATTCAATCAACAAATATTTCCTGAATAATGTGACAGATGGTATTTTCCAAAGATGGCCACCACAGCATATCCCAACCCCCATGTTCTTCTTATAATGTGATATTGAGACTTCTCCCATGAAGAGGTGGGCTCTACGTTCTCTTCCAATGAATCTGAGTGGATATGTAACTACACAGAAGTGATACTATTTGATTTCTGAGCCTTTGTCTTAAAAGCTGACACCACTTTTTCCTACTCCTCTTGAGAGGTTCACACTTGGAATTTGGCAGCCATGCTGTGAGGCAGCCCAAGCTAGCCCATGGAGAGAGAACCCCTGCTGAGGCCCTGCGTAGGTAGGGTTTTCTGGTGGACAATCCAGCTGGGCTTCCAGCCAGCATCAACCACCAGACAGGCGGCTTTACAAGCCTTCAGACAATTCCAGCAACAGTCTTTGAGTCTTCCAAGAGATCTCAGCCATTCTAGAGCGGAGCCAAGCTGCCTCTGTTGCACTTTGTCTGAATTCATTACACACAGAAACCTTGAAGGGTTAAAAAAAAAAAGTTACTTTAAATCACTAAGTTTAAGGGTGATTTGTTACACAACTATAAATAACTGGAATATCTGACCCTATACCAGGCCCTGTTGGAGGCCCAAGGGATACATGGGTGAGTAAGATGAATCTGCTCCAATGTAGCTTTGTATTAGGCAGCTTGGACTGCTATAACAGAGTACCACTGACTGGAGGCTTAAACAGACACTTAGTTCTCAAGTTCTGAAGGCTGAGAACTCCAAGATCAAGGTTATAGTCAATCTAGTTCCTGGTGAGGACTCTCTTCCTGGTTAGCAGATGGCCATCTTCTTGCTGTGTTTTCACATGGCAAAGAGAAAGAGATCTCTCTGGTGTCCTTTATTATAATGGCACTAATTCCATCATGAGGTTCCACTTTCATGACCTATTGTTGTTGTTCAGTCACTAAGTCAATTCTTTGTGACTCCATGGACTGTAGCACACCAGGCCTCCCTGTCCCTCACCATCTCCCAGAGTTCACCCAGGTTCATGTCCATTGAGTCGGTGATGTCATCCAACCATCTCATCCTCTGCTGCCCTTGTCTCTCCTGCCTTCATTCTTTCCCAGCATCAGGGTCTTTTCCAGTGAGTTGGCTGTTCTCATCAGGTGGCCACAGTACTGGAGCTTCACTTTAGCATCAGTCCTTCCAATGAATATGCAGGGTTGATTTCCCTTAGGACTGACTAATCACCTCCCAAAGGCTCCACCTCCAAACACCGTAACTTTGGGAATTAGGACTTCAACAAGTGGATTTGGGGGTGATACAAACAGTCCACAGCAAGTTTACATACCAGACAAGGGAGACAGTTCATAACCACATAAACAAATAGGTAAATAACCTATCAGTGCTATTGAGAAGATAAATAACCATGTATTCTGGAGGTACTGCTCAAACTAGAGTGGTCAGAGAAGTCTTGTTGGAGGTGGTGCCGTGTGGGTTGAGATGTGAATGGTGGGGAGAGGCAGATGAGCAGAGAACAGGGGAAAGGCATTCATTCCCAAGTGAAAGACAGCAAGTTCAAGGCTAGAACCAAGGCCTGACTTGAATGGGGGCTCTCTGAAGGATGTCAGCAGCTGGGAGGTGGCAGAGGGCTCCAAGGGGTCTGATAGTGGTGGAGCCCCACGGCCTGAGGCCAGGATGGGAAACTGCATTGATTGAGAATAAAGTGCCAGGACTCTTCCATGTGTCACTTCGCAGCCAGCCTGTGGGTTGGTGGGTTGGTTGGTGTGCACAGGGTGAGGAGAGGGGAGTACAGGGCAGATCCAGTGCTCAGGAAAGAGGATCCTGTGAGGGGTCAGCACGAGCTGCCTCAGAGTTGGTCCAGCCCTGCCCGAAGCCTGCCCTGTGCTGTGCTGACCTCCACTCTGGCCATGGCGGTGGGGGTGGGGTGGGGGAGGCAGAGAGATGCGCACGAATATTAATGGGCTTTTTCTCCTTTCAATAAGCTCAGCAGAACTCTGGGCTTTGTCTGGCGCCCCTGCTCCCCAGGGAGATCTCATAAAGGGCCTCAAGCAGCAGGTCAGAGCTAAGGACGGGGCAATCCGGGCTGTCCTCACAATGGCAGGGTGAGGAGGTTAAAGCCTGGTGTCAGCTGCTCAGATTCTCGTCCCTGGGGCTTTTCCTGCTTTTGTTATTTCTGGTCATAGGCCTGATATTTGATGGGGGCCTCTCTGGAGCTAACTATGGAAGGGTTCGGGTGAGGGGCAGCAAGGCTGGCCTTGGCCAAGGTTACAATGGACTGGTGAGCCCTGGTGGTGGTAGGGGGTGGGCACAGGGAAGGGGCTGAAGGCCCTGACTGCATGCACAGTCTCCAGGCTTTCAGACTCCCAGCACCAGGGGCTCCATGGGGCTCATCAGTTTGTATCTTACATCCCCAATGTCTCAGGCAAGAAACTCACAACTGCCTCATCCTGTGGACAGTTCTCCTATCATGGCAAGTGTGGTGGGGTTTCAGGGGAAGGATCTTGCCACGGAAAGACACTGCTGGGGAGCTAAGGTGACTTCACACCTGGATTCTCCAGGAATGGCATGTGAACGCACTCAAACTTCACATCCCTGTCAACGGGAGAAGGGTAGATAACCTGTGGTCTAGTCACACAATGGAATACTACTCAGCAATATAAAAGCATGTAACAATAATATACATTACATATGTTTTATATTAACATATCATAAAATGTTTAGATAATTTTATTGTTCCATCGCTCAGTCGTGTCCAACTCTTTGCAACCCTGTGGACTGCAGCATGTCAGGCTTCCCTGTCCTTCACGGTCTCCTGGAGCTTGCATGAACTCATGTCCATTGGTGATGCCATCCAACCCTCTCATCCTCTGTCGCCCCCTTCTCCTCCTGCCCTCAGTCTTTCCCAGCATCAGGTTCTCTTCCAATGAGTTGGCTCTTCGAGTCAGGTGGCCAGAGTATTGGAGCTTCAGCTTCAGCATCAGTCCTTCCAAAGAATATTCAGGGTTGATTTCCTTTAGGATTGACTAGTTTGATCTCCTTGCTGTCCAAGGGACTCTCAAGAGTCTTCTCCAACACCATAGTTCAAAAGCATCAATTCTTCAGTGCTTAGCCTTCTTTATAGTCTAACTTTTACACCCATACATGACTACTGGGGAACTATAGCTTTGACTGTGTGGTCTTTTGTCATCAAAGTGATGTCTTTGCTTTTTAACACACTGTCTAGACTTGCCATAGCTTTCCTTCCAAGGAGCAAGTGTCTTTTAATTTCATGGCTGCAATCACCATCTGCAGTGATTTTGGAGCCCAAGAAAATAAAGCCTGTCACTGTTTCCATTTTTTCCCCATCTATTTGCCATGAAGTCATGGAACCAGATGTTGGGATCTTAGGTTTTTGAATGTTGAATTTTTAATCCAGCTTTTACATTCTCCTCTTTTTCCTGCATCAAGAGACTCTTAAGTTCCTCTTTGCTTTCTGCCATTAGGGTGGTGTCATCTGCATACCTGAGGTTATTGATATTTCTCCCAGTAATCTACATTCCAGCTTGTGATTCATCCAGCCCAGCATTTCTCAGGATGTATTTGGTATATAAGTTAAATAAGCAGGGTGACATAAGCAGGTTTAAATAATATACTTTATATATTCTTTATAAATAAAATATAAATATTAAATATTTATATTTTATTTCTATACTTTATATTATGTTCTATATAAAATATATATTTTACATATACTTGTATTACATATTTATATTGTATACATATTTCTATATTTTATATTAAACATAAAATAGTTGATATTTATATATCAAAGATTAATATTTCTATATATATAAAATTATAAATATATGAATATATTCTTTATATATTTTATATGTTCTTTATATACAAAAGAACATATAAAGACTTTAATAACATGAACAAATCTTAGAGACATCATATTTTGTGAAAGAAGCCAGGGTAAAATGCTGTTGGATTCCATTTATATATAGCAAGTTCACAGAGAGGCAAAACTGATCTATAATTAGAATTGCTAGAAGTCAGAATAGTGGTTGCTTATGGGGGCATCGATTGGGAGAGGGCATGGGGGTACCTTCTGGGGCGGGAGCAGAAATTGTTCTAAATCTGAATTTTGGCTATGGTTATGTTGTCTATAAACACATACAAATCCATCAAGCTGAACATGTAAGATTTGTGCACTCTACCATATACATTTTACACTTCAAGAAAACCATGACAATTAGAAATGACCTGTCCAAGGGTCATTTGACCTGTCCAAATGACCTGCCTACCTCTGTCACTCGAGTCAGATGACAGTGCTGGGTGTTAATTAGCCCAGGGGCTGTTGTAGGGACTATTCAGGGAGCTGGGTTCCAGCCATACTGAGGATTTCAAGCCACATTCTCCAGCCTTTGGCTGGCACCTGGTTGCTCAGTTCAGCTCTGCTCCTGTCCATGGTGCTCAGGTGACAGCAGGTAGCAAGGAGGGCTGCCCTTGAGCACAGCAGCCACAAAGCCCTTGGACTAACCCTCCTCTCAGCACCTAAGCTCACACAGGCAGGGACCAGGGGCCTTGGCTTTCTGCATGGCTCCACCTTTGCTGGTGTTTCCTCCATTGCTTTCTTCCTGCAAAACAAAGCTGGCTGTGGTTACATGACCACAGCCTTCCCCCAGGAGCTCCTACACTTTGCTAGTTTGGCTTCCTGAATACATTTTCAGTTTTGATTGAATCTCTGGACTTTCTCCTACCTGTTCATCTCAACTTGAATTACCTTCCCCTCCGTATAATCTGCCCACTGCAGACACAAAGATCCACAAATAAACACCTCTCCAGAAGGGACTCCTTCTGGAATCAGAAGAGGTCTGAAGAGGCTGACCTCTTCCTGAGTAGTTTTGGGGAGGTCCCAAGTGCTGCTTTGCATCCTGAAGCCAACAGGAAGTGAAGCACCAAAAACTGAAGGTATGGATGAATGAGTAACCCAGTAAATGACCCTCCCACTGGCCCTGCCAGCTAGGGCAGGACTAGGAAGCAGGGAATTTGATGCAAGCCTGCCTGACATTTGTACAGGCCACAGCATCCTTGAGAGGGATGAGGGAGATAGGTGGTCCTCCTCCCATATATCCTCAGAATTGACCATGTCACCCCTATAATCCCACCAGTATGGAATTTGATGCAAATCTGTAAGTATTTACTGTGAGAAGATACCTAAGAAATACAAGACACAGTTCCTGCTGCTGGAGCACCTCAACATTTATTAAATGAGAAAAATGGATAGATGACTTTCAACTGGCCATGGAATGATGAAGCACACATATGTACCTCCTCTCACCCAAAGCCCCCACTAAAATGACAGTGATGGGATTTTTACAGAAGAATCTAAATACATAATGATAAGAAAAATGAGAGAGGAAGATTACAGCCATTGAAAGATGTCATCAACATTTTGGAAGCCAGAAGGCAAATGGACAAAACGTAACTGACTCAGGAAACTGGACAACGCTGGAAGCCAATGGCCTGTAGCCAGTAGAAGCTTCAAGGAGCAAGCTGATTTGGGCAGCAGAAACTAAGAAAGGCTGGGGAAATGGAGGTACCAGGTACTGCAGAAGGTACAGATGGGCTGAAAACAGGGCTGTTTGCAAGCCTGTTGAAGCAGTGAGCCAATTCCAGCTCTCCCAGCTGGGTCACCTGATGCCTGTCCCCCACCCCATGAAAGCCTGAGGATTTCTCTTTGGAGAGACTGAACAGGAAGGACTCTAGACTCAGGACTCCACACACAGTGACTGCAAGGGTGCTATATGGAAAGCAGGAGGTGCTGTACTGTAAACAGAGTTAATAAATGATTATTGTCATCTTAAGCCACTAAGTTTTGGGGTGATTTGTTATGCAGTCCTAGATAACTAATAAAGAAAGCAAAGGATGACTCTGGAAAGCATGGGGTTTAGAACACTGGAGACCCCACATACTGGAGAGGGGCAAGGAAAATTCTCACTTGAATACTGAGAGGAGATCCCAGGGGCATCATGAGCAATAGACCTTAGAGTGGAAGCCAAGCCAACCATAGTAGGAGCACGCAGGATCCTTGGACACCGTCTCAGAGAAAAAGCACCAAGAAGCTGGAGAAGTTTATTTGAATGTATCCAGAAACTAAACAAACAAAAAGTGGACCTTTCTGGTTGTCCAGTGCTTAGAACTCTGCACTCCCAATGCAAGGGGCATGGGTTCGATCCCTGGTAGGGGAACTAAGATCCCACAAGTCACATAGCATGGTCAAAATAAAATAAAGGACCAGAAAGCAAACAGAAAGTGGGTAAGAGATAAATACTAACTCCAGAGAAAATAAAAGTTCGGACAGGAAAGAACATGTATTCCAAGCGTGCTACATGGGATGGCTGTGAATATAATTCCATACTTACAAACACTGAATACTGATTTAACCCCCCCAAAATGATACAATTTTATGAGGATAATAGGGGCAAGAGACAGTGTAGGGATGAGGAGAGGAGAGTTAAATTTTATTTTCAAGTAAAGCACCAATTGGGCTTCCCTGGTGGCTCAGTGGTAAAGAACCTGCCTGCCAACAAAGGAGATTCGACTTTGATCCCTGTGTCAGGAAGATCCCCTTGAGACGGAAATGACAACCCACTCCAGTATTTTCACCTTGAGAATCCCATGGCCAGAGGAGCCTGGTGGACTACAGTCCATGGGGTCACAAAGAGCTGGACATGACTGAAGTGACTAAACAACAAGAGCACTCATGGTGGATTCATTTTCTAGGGCTGCCATAGCAAAGTACCACACATTGAGTGGCTTAAACAACAGAAATGTGTCATCTCACAGTATTCTGGAGGCTAAAAGTTCAAGATCGAGGTCAGCAGGGCTGTGTTCTCTCTGAACGGGTAGGGAAGGGTCTGTTCCGGGCTGCTCAGCTTCTGATAGTTCCTTGGTGTACGGCAGCATAACTCCAGTTTTCACACAGTGTTCTCCCTGTGTGCATGTCTGTGTCCAGATTTCCCCTTTTTATAAGGATACTAGTCATTGGATTAGGGTCCATCCTAATGACCTCATCTTAACTTGATCATCTGCAAAGACCCTATTTCCAAACAAGGTCACATTCACAGGTCCTAGAGCTTACGACTTCAGCATCTTTTGCAGGGCACACAATTCAACCCATAAGAGATGGTAACGACTGAGATTAGAATAGGAAGAAATGACAGCGTAAGCACGATATTTAGAAATAAGGTAAACATGAAAACAGATTAGAGAATTAGTGGTTCCTTGGTGCTGGCAGAAACTGAGGTAGAGCCATGGAGGCCACTACTCTCTTCAGAAGCTGGAAAGGATTGCGTAACTATTGAAAACATGTACATATCTCACCCACCTCGATCATTAACACTCATCACATGTCATGACAATATGATCACTCATCTCTGGTACACAAAGGACCATACATTCCTTCAAACTGTACTCTTTATTTTTTTCAAACTACACTTATTACATACCATTTCTGATGGCAAAACTGAGGCACAGAGAAGTGAAGCAATTTGCCCAAGGTCACACAGCTAACCAGAAGATCCTGGAAAGGAAAGGCCAGACTACTTCTATTTCAGATTCCTTTTGGCATTCTCTATACTGCTGAGTCGGAGAAGGCAATGGCACCCCATTCCAGTACTCTTGCCTGGAAAATCCCATGGACGGAGGAGCCTGGTAGGCTGCTGTCTATGGGGTCGCACAGAGTCGGACATGACTGAAGCAACTTAGCAGCAGCAGCAGCAGCATACTGCTGAGTATGGAATCATACCATAGTTGTTGTTGTTCAGTCACTCAGTTGTGTCTGACTCTTTGTGACCATATGGACTGCAGCACACCAGGCCTCCCTGTCCTTCACCATCTCCTGGAGCTTGCTGAAACTCATGTCCATTGAGTCGGTGATGCCATCCAACCATCTCATCCTCTGTTGTCCCCTTCTCCTCCTGCCTTCGATCTTTCCCAGCATCAGGGTCTTTTCTAATGAGTCGGCGCTTCACATCAGGTGGCCAAAGTATTGGAGCTTCAGCTTCAGCGTTAGTCCTTCCAAAGAATATTCAGGGTTGATTTCCTTTAGGATTGACTGGTTTGATCTCCTTGCTGTCCCAGGGACTCTCAAGAGTCTTCTCCAACACCACAAAAGCATTGATTCTTCAGCGCTCAGCCTTCTTTATGGTCCACCTCTCACATCCATACATGACTACTGGAAAAACCATGTCTGTGACCATATGGCCCTTTGTCAGCAAAGTAATGTCTCTGCTTTTAAATACACTGTCTAGGTTTGTCATAGCTTTTCTTCCAAGGAGTAAGTGTCTTTTAATTTTATGGCTGAAGTCACCACCCACAGTGATTTTGGAGCCCAAGTAGGTACACAATATCTGTTAGAGGTAGGAAGAAAGCAGGAAAGGGGCCTCTTTAGGTACTCATCTTTGATAAGTGTGGTTTTCCTCTCTCCAGGGGGCCAGCCAAGTCTTATGATATCTGCACTCCGTGTTCTCTTAGGGAACCTGTCTGCCCTCACACCCTCCCATCTGGATCACCATATCCTTTTCCATCTAATCCATCTCATTCCATGACTGCAGCTGATTAGGCTAGAAAGGGCCCTTGATCCAGGACCAGAGGCTGTCCTGGTCTGGTGAGGAGACAACTTGGTTAGTTTAGTTCTGCCTCCTGAGAAAAATGTTTCACTTAGCTGCACAGAGAATCCAAGTCACTCAGCCATGGACAGAAGGCAAGATCAACCTGTTCAGGGCTGGTTACGTTGTGAGAAGCAGAGAATGACTGATGGAGGGAGAACAAAGAGAAGCAGAACTTTGTCACAAGCCCAGGAGACCAACAGAGAAGATGCTTAGGGCTCCCTCAGTACCCTTAGGCTGTCTAGCACCTGCCCTCATGTTGCCTCACAACCAGCCACCACCACTCCACCCCACCCCCGTTTTTTTGAAACATTTGAGTCTCACCTGATCGTGTAAACAACCCCCATTGTCTATGATGGCCTGTGCCTTATAGCTGGGCATTTCTCCTTTCCAGATGTTTTCCTCTACATATCTTCCTCTATTTCTCCCTTCTTGCCTTTTTATTGCCCTCCCGCCACCTAGTGCTCTGGCTAACCGGACATTACATTTTTACTGCACATTGTTTTTCATAAAGTCATGGACCATCAGCCCTATAAGGCACCTTCTAGAACTTTCTGCCATGATGGATATGTTCCATACCTGTGCTGTCCAGCAGACACATGTCGCTGTTAAGCACTTGAAATGTGGCTGATGTGACTGGGGAGCTAAATATTTTACCTTATTTGAATCACTTTAAATTGAAATAGCCCCACATGACTAACGGCTACCCAGTTGGGCAGCACAGTTGTTCCATCTTCTGATCCATGACCTCTTTTTACAGAGAAGCCTCTTGTTTTGAGTGTAAGAGCCGTGGAAGATCTGTTTCCTCTTCCAGTGCTTACCTCCTCAAGTCAGCGCCCAGCTGTAGGACATAGCAGCACAGGGACTGGGGTGATGGGTCCCCACTGAAAGTCAAGTGGTTGCACCCCAGGTTGACACTCAGGGGCTCTCTATGCAAGGGCCTGTGTATAGTGGGGGTTGAGGGACAAATCAGGGGATTGGGTGGAAGCAGGACAACATCGTAACCTCAAATTCAGCACCACCTCTCTGATTCAGGGGACCTCCTCAGAGATGGTCCATGTCCTAGGACAGAAATGAGCTAGCTGATCAAGGGAAGAGCACATGGGAGATTTTCATGGGCCAGATCGAAATGTGACAATTACCTTTATCACTCAGATGCCATTGGCCAGAACAAAGTCACATGGCCACATCTGGGCCATGCAATCCAGCGGAAGCACTTAGTCTTTTCACCTTCCACACTGTGATGAGTCCAGAAGAGCTACAGGGATGGAAGGAACCTGAGTTTCTGAATGACTCCTGTGGAGGAGAGCCTCCCATCCTTCAGGAACACCCATTTTAGGACTTTATTTCAGTGATAATCTTTCGTTGCAGTAAGCTATTGCACCTTGGGGGTTTATCTGTTGCAAGAGCCAGCAATTCCCTGGCTATTCCACCCCTAGGAAGCATATTTCCTCCTGAATGGGTCCTTATGTTGTGGATGGCGGGGATTGGGGTCCCTTTGGTGGTACAGTGAGAGGACGCCGTCTTGTCAGTTGCCATCTGAGATCTCAGACCACAGTGATGCTCAGCGCCTGTGCTGAGCTCAGAACTGACAGAGTGTAGGAGGGACCTTCCTGTTTCTCCCAGGCTACCCTCTGGGTGGCTATGTCTTGACAGACTCGCATTCCCCATGCTCTCCTAGGTCTCTGAATGGAGGGTCTCTAACTGATACCTACAAGGGATTGGAATTCTTCTGAGGGAGTAAAGGCCTACAGAACAACCTGTTTGAGGAGCTGATGGCCTTCACTCTACATGGGCCATGTGGGGCTTCCCTCCTTAGGCTGGACCAGTGGGCCTCAGTGCAAGGGACAGGGAGACCCTTAGCGCCCAAGAGCTCATGAGCCTCATTCTAACATGAGCAGCAAGGAGAAAGTCAGAGAGACTGGAATCACTATTTGAGTGAGGCCCATGATGGGTATTTCTTGGCAAAGGAATAAGGAGCCTGGCCAAAATTCCCTGCCAAAATTTCCCAGCTCTGAGAGTCATGTATGAAGAGGGCAGAGACTTTCTGCCTCATTAACCAGACTAGGGAATACAAGAGGAGGGTCGGGCTCAGGAGGGGAAATTTTGAGACCACTTTGGAGCCCACCAAGTTTGATGGGTCAATGGGGCGCCCACACTGATGCTTCTAGCAGCTGCATGGGCATGGGAACCTGAGAGGGCTGAATCGAGGAGCAAACCCGTGTCTGGAAACAAGGGATGATGGAAACTATGGTGAGGGGAGGGGATGGCCAAGAGAGTCAAAGGATGAGCAGGAGGAGGAGAACGGAGGGACACAGGAGAGGGGGGTGTCAGAGGAGCCACATGATGGGAGGCTGTAAAGGAGGAAGGAATGCCCAGCCAGGTGGGCCAGCGAGAGGACAGGAGGGCCAGGGACATGGAAAGGCCACTGCATCTGGTGACACAAGCTCATTGGCGGCCTGCGAGAACACAAGTTAACCCAGAATGACACTCACTGGTTGGCGGGGAAGCCAGGTGGAGATTTAAAATTTATGGCAGAGAGTCTGCAAAAAGGATAAATTGCCCCATCGGGACTGTGAGCTAATTGTATCACATGGTACGCCTGGGGCAGGGACAGTCTAGTGGCACAAAATAGAATCCACTTGTACAAGCTTAAGTAAAAGGGGAGAATTGATGGGAAGAACATGAGGCTATCTCCAAGATCCAAGGACAGAAAGTGCAGCCGGCATCTGGGGGCAGGAACCAGCAACTGGGGAGCCAGCAGGAACCTTGGCAGCTTAGTCCTCGTCTTTCTCTATCTCTCCTGCTCTGAGGTCTCTGATCTCTGCTTTCCTGCCATATGGCTTTTTTCTTCTCTCTCAGCTTTTTCTGTTGCTCTGTGCACACAGTGGAAAATGACTGCCTAAGGTGGCCCTCCTGGTCTGTTCACTTCTTTCTTCTCCAGGCTCACGCTGTGCCTGGTACAAGGCACTCAAGCAGCCAAGGAAGGCTGCCTAGAACCACCAAGGTGTCCCAAGGCCCAGTTTCTGGGAGAGCATTTGATTGGTCCTGTTGGGTCAGGTGACCTTCCCTGATCCAATCCGCTGTGGCCAAGGGGAGGGTCTTGTGCCCTTCCTCGGTGGGAGCTGGGGAGCAGCATCGTTGGGAAGGTGACACAGGCTGGTTGTTTTATTTTAAAATTATTTTATTATTTTACTTATTTATTTTTGTCTGTTTTGGGTCTTTGTTGCTGTGTGCAGGCTTTCTCTAGCTGCATCGAGCAGGGGCTACTCTCTAGTTTGCAGTGTGCAGGCTTCTCATTGTGGTGGCTTCTCTTGTTGTGGAGCCGGAGCTCTAGGGCGCATGGGCTCAGTAGTTCTGGCGCTGGGGCTTAGTTGCCCCAGGGCATGTAGGATATTCCTGGACCAGGGATAGAACCCATGTCCCCTGCATTGGCAGGCAGATTCTTATCTACTGTACTACCAGGGAAGTCCCTAGGCAGCCTCTTGAAGAGGAGAATATGGTGACCATCGTACTCTGATGCTCCAGACAAGCCACAAACCCCTGATGCATCTAGAACAGAGGTCAGGCTCCACTTCAGTGATGGTCAGTAAACACCATGGAGGCCATGAGAGATGAGGCATGTGCACCCACCGACAAACGGCAAATGTGACTTTCCTGTGCCTCCTTTTTCTCCTCCATCACCACCCCCCCTGCCTTCCCCCCACACACCCAGGCCCAGGGATACAACCCAAAGAGCTCATTGGGACCTCTCTCCCTCAAAATCTAGGACATTTCTCCAGGCTCTGCTCTCATCTTCTTGGTTGCCTTCTGCTACTGAAATGAGAAGAGCTAAATTGGGGGTTGTGGGAGAGCAGGGTGCAATGCTTGCCTTGCTTGGAATGGCCCCGCCCCCACAGTACTGGGTCATGCAGTCTCAAGAAGAAGCAGTTAGGATAGTTTGACTAGTATTTATGTACAAAGGGACCGTCCACAAAGATGGACGGTGTAGGGGAACCACAGGGATAGCACAAGAGGCAGAAGCTGTTAACAACGGAGTTTTTGTCTGTTTTGTTTTGTATTTACCACCTAGGGCCCAGGGGTGAGTAGAAAAGGCCACCTTAAAAGGAGCCGGGACCATCAGTGGGAGGGTCATTCAGCCCAAGCTGATTTCATTGGGAGGAAATTGTGGAATAAACCTTCACCTCACTCTCACCATTGGCTGGAACTGGCCAGCAGAAAGTCAGAGGGTGGGGGCCCTTTGAGATGGGTGCAGACGGGTCAGCTTCCTGGGCCATAGGGCAGGGAGGAGGGAGATACGGCATGCCCCCTGAAGGGGAAAACGGAAGATGCTGCTCGCACCTGGGTCATGCCCTACACTGTGGGCTCCTCCAGGGCAAGCCACTCGACTCCTTTGTTTCTGTCACCAGCACCCAACCTACCGCCCAGCTCATGCTCCCAACCCGAGTTCACTGATGCCCCGAATGAATTCCGTGGCGCCTCTTTGTTTCTCACATTGCCAGTGAACTGGCCATGAATGGCATTTGACTGAATGGGACCAGAAACTCTCTCCAAGGCAAAAGTTTAGAAGATGGAAGGAGGAAAACAAAAACAAATCAGAAATGCCCCCAAGATGAAGGCTGAATGATGCTGCTGGAGCTATTTTTCACTTCCTCATCAGGAAGTGCAAATCATGAGCCGTACTGTCTTCCTCCTTTTTATTATGGCCTTTATGCTTATAATGAAACCAACCATAACTGGCACATGCAGTACTTTAAGGTTTAGCAAGTGATTTATGTGCCTTATCTCATCGGATCCCCTCAACAACCCTGTAATTACACCATATTATTGTTCCAGTTTTACAGACAGAGCTCAGAGAGGTTAGATGACTTGCCCAAAGTCACCCAGTGGGTATCGTTGACATCTCAGCTAGGACTTCAAGTCCATTTCTACTGTCATTTGCACCCTGCTGCCCAAGGTTAGATGGCCTCTCAGGCTTGTTCCTGGCTGGGCACACTGTCCAGAATTGGGAAGTCTGACTTTCAAGAGGATGAACAGCTGAGCAGAAACCAGAGTGAGCGAGAGCCAGAAATGGTGCGGAGAAACTCTGTGGAGCATGGGCCCCCTTGTTTTCTGCTGCCACCTCCTGGGTTATCAATACCCTTCTCTTCTATCTGTTCTTCTCTGCTTCAAATTCGAGCAGAACTAGGGGTGGGGGTGGGGGAGTGAGAGGAACACCCTCCCTACTCATTGCAAAGCTGTGTGCTTATTTTAAAAATTTTTAAATGGAATTCACTTGAAAAGGAGGGCAATTCTGACACATGCTGAAACATGGATGAAGCTTGAAGACATGCTAAGTGAAATAAGCCAGGCATAAAAGGGCACATATTCTAGAATTCCATCATTTAAGGTATTTAAATTCATAGACAGAAATCAGAATGGTGATCACCAGGGGCTGATGGGAGGGAGGAATGGGGAGTTAGTGTTTAATGGGGGTGGAGTTTCAGTTTTGCAAGATGAAAAAGTTCTGAAGAGGAATGGTGGTGATGGTTGTACAACAAGTGGACTTAATGCCACTGCGTGCGTGCTAAGTCGCTTCTGTCATGTCTGATTCTTTGCGACCCTATGGACTGTAGCCCACCAGGCTCCTCTGTCCATGGGGATTCTCCAGGAAAGAATACTGGAGTGGGTTGCCATTTCCTTCTCCAGGGGATCTTCCCGACCCAGGGATTGAACCCATGTCTCTTACATCTCTTGCATTGGCAGGCGGGTTCTTTACCACTAGTGCCACTTGGGAAGACCTGATGCCACAAAACATTCAAAACTGGTTAAAATGGTAAATTTTTGTGATGCATATTTTGTAGAATTTTTAAAAATTGAATCTGGTAAACATCTAAAGAGCCTCTACTCTGTGCTCTGCACTAGGAATTCAGAGCCAAAAAGCATCAGCCTTACCTTCAAGGTCGACCCTGTCGGGCAAAGTGACATAAATGAACTCAGAGCTGGGTGGAAAGTGCAGTAATGCAGTGTGGGTGGGACTAGGGGAGTGGGGAGGATCTGCTCCATTGCAGGAGTCTCAGCCAGGCTTTCTTGAGACCGAGAGGGCTTCAAGCATGAGAAAGAGATTGGGCAGGAAATGAAGGAGGTAGGGACACATAGAACATTCCAAATGGAGAAATAGCATGAGGGAAAATATAGAGGTGTGAAATAGCATGTTGTTCAGTCTCCTCTCCTTTCTTTGTTGGGATGTAACTATAACTGCATCCCCCCTCCTGAGTCTGGTGAAGAACGTGTGTGTGTGTGTGTTTATTTATTTCTTTGGCTGCATCAGGTCTTAGTTTTGGCACGTGGGATCTTCAATCTTCATTGCAGCATACAGGTTCTTTAGCTGAGGCATGCAAACTCTTAGTTGCAGCATGTGGGATCTAGTTCCCTGACCAGGGGTTGAACCCGGGCCCCTGCATTGGGAGTGCGGAGTCTTAGCCACTGGACCGCCTGGAAAGTCCCGTGTGGGGGGTTTAATTTCCAGTCCCTCACAAACTGAGATGTGTGGCCCTACTGTGTATGATGATTATGGAGCTGATGCCACATGCCACTCACCGTGGAGCTTTGAACCCATCAATTTCCTGTTCAACAAGTGTCCACTGATCACCCACTTGGATGTCACAGCAAGGTCAAGCTGTCTTCAAGCTTCCAGAGTGGTTACTCTCAATTTCTGTGTTTTTTTTTTTTTTATTGTGGACTAGCAGTGATCCATGGACCACACTTCAGGTAGCGCTGGTTTAGAAGATGGTGAATCCCTTACAGGGAGGAACCATTTCTTTATATTTTATCCATCCGTTGGATTTGTAGCAGACCACCCAAAAGAAGGCTTCTCCTTTCCCCAAAAGGGATGCCTATCTGTTAATTAGCTAATGTTTTCCCTGTGTTTTGAATATGAAAAGCCCTGCCTGTATTAAATACTATTATTATTATTAGCTTCGTGTCCACTATAGTGGATGTCATTTAATTAGAACTGCATAATAGGCAAATCTGCCTTAATTGGCTGGGATGTGGCTAAGAAACCCTTTCATGTCCAAGTCTGCATTCTCTGTTCTGTGGCCATCACATCACATTCTCTGGCAATGGGTCATTTTGGAGACCTTGGGTAGGGTTCAGGGAAGGTTATCTGGCTACTGATTAACACTTAATTAACACCTTTTTCATGTAGCACAGCAGTGACTTTGTAAATTTAAAAATTTCAGGGGACCACTTAATGTGGAATTAAAGTACAAGTGCAATATTTAAGATGCATGAAATTGTTTTACGCATTACAGCATTAACTAGCTCTTAATTTATGCAGTGCATGCCAGCGAAGGGCAATTAAAGTGTAGCAGGGAAAAAAATTATAGATCTCTACGTTGTCCTGTCTTTTCCTCTAATGATGCTTTTGAAGGCTTTTGCAACGTTTGTATCTCAACTCCTATTCTAGATTTAGGAGTAAATGGTAAGTTCTGAAACTTGTTTGCCCCACAGGAATTGACATTATCTTTAAGCTGAAACTACTTCCAGCCATGACGTCCCTCTAGGGCCCAGAAATCCACCCAGGCCTCGGTGATTGGCCCAGGGATAGGCACATAAGCCCACTATAGCCATTGAGATGTCAGGAGACATTTGCTAGAATTTATGGTAAAGTGAGGCTCACAGTGTCTTCCTTCATAGCCACTGGAAGGCGTGGTTCTCCTTTCCCCTGGTCAGTGTGATGTGAGTATGTGAGGTTGGGAATGGTGGCAGCTGTTTTGGAAGCAGTCTGGAGTGGCAGGGGAGTCATTGTTTAGAATTTGGCCATGAATCCAACACCATGGGAAGCCATATGGCCAGGATGTAGAGAGACCTAATGCTGGAAGATATTATGGGAGACACTGGATTGGGACTAGTCTGAAGGCCATTGGCTTCTGTACTCTTGAATTATACTGGTACCTATAAATACACTGCACTTTCTCACCTCCTTGCCTTTATTCATGCTGTTCCCTTTGACTGGAACGCTCTTTCCATCCTTCTGCATTCAAGTCCTAATGCCACCCTTCTAAGAAGCTTTCCTCAAGCTGAACCATGCTTGGGATGCCCAGAACCATGCCCCTTCCTCTAGGATACTCATGCCTCTCACTTGAAATTCTTCTGCAAGGGGCACACACTGCCCTGAAAAGATTGATGCTACAAACGTGACTCTCCATCTCCCCCGAGAGGACTTAGCTCTTTCTTCTGTCCCCAGCATTAGCGTTGCACCTGGCACACTGAGTCCACAGACTTGTTCCTAGAAAGGAATGTTAGCGATATTAGGATGGCATAGTCGGAAGAAGAGACAGCGCGTTTGAGCATATGGTCTTAGCTAATGCCAGTAGGAGAAGGAAAAAAAACAAACCTGGGTAAATGCTGCAGCTGGGTGGATTCCTGGGCCACTGCAGCTGCTGAGAGCAGGCAAGGACTTGCGAGAAGGAGGAGGAGGAGTCAGTTAAGAGCCAGGTAGAATATTTGTCCCTCTGGTTGTAACTTACATAGATGGATACGGTCTCCAAGTACAAAGTCGAGGGCTGCTGCTGCCGCTAAGTCGCTTCAGTCATGTCCGACTCTGTGCGACCCCATAGACGGCAGCTCACCAGGCTCCGCTGTCCCTAGGATTCTCCAGGCAAGAATACTGGAGTGGGTTGCCATTTCCTTCTCCAGTGCATGAAAGGGAAAAGTGAAACTGAAGTTGCTCAGTCGTGTCCGACTCTTAGCGACCCCATGGACTGTAGCCTACCAGGCTTCTCCGTCCATGGGATTTTCCAGGCAAGAGTACTGGAGTGGGGTGCCATTGCCTTCTCCGAGTCGAGGGCTAGGAAAGTAAAAGTTTCCCAGTCACCCTCCTCCCCATACTCCACGTCATCTTGGCAGACACGAGGCTGAGCTACTCTGACCCCCCTCCAACCACTCGGAGTCTGGGCAGCTGACAGCCTCACAGTCCACACAGTGTTACTCTGGGTGCTGGCTCTAGCCAATGGCTGAGCAAGCTGGTAGTACCCAAGCCTGGCCATTCCCGCCCACATGGTACTGCTCTAATGGGCTCCCTTTGCTGGGAGCTGTTCCGATCTCCCTCTACGGCTACTCGTTTCCCTGTCCAATCCTGCTTCTGCCCTGCTCCTTTCAGGGGTATTTCCCCAATAAACCCTTGACGCTTCTGAGTCCATCTCATACCCATTTCCGAAAGAACTCTCCCAGAGGTAAAAACTGCTAAGTCTTAGCGGTGTATTCTTCCAGCCCTCTTTTCTATTCATTTATGTATATGTATGCATGCATACCAGCTAAAGGTTTGTTGTAATTCATTTTGTTTTTACATAAATGAGATTATACTGTGTATGTGAACTATTCTACAATTTTAAAAAATTTAGCACTTCTCTTGTGCACAGTAGATATCAGTACGCATAGGTATGTCTTTTCTTGTTTGCTGTATACTATTTCACAGTATGGCAAGCTCATCGTTACTTAACCATTCTTATACTGATACTGATGAATGTTTGGGTTTTCTATCTTCTAGTACTTTTTTTAAAGTTGTTTTTAAATTAATTTTTTTTTTTTTGGCTGTGCTGGGACTTCGTTGCTGAGAGCAGGCAAGGCATGAGAGCATTCTCTAGTTGTGCCAGGTGGGGTCTGCTCTAGTTGGGGTGCACAGGCTTCTCATTGCAGTGGCTTCTCTTGTGGAGCATGGGCTCTAGAGTGTGGGCTCAGTATTTGTGGCACACAGGCTTAGTTGCCCTGAGGCATGTGGAATCTTCCCTGACTAGGGATTGAACTTGTGTCCCCTGTATTGGCAGGCGGATTCTTAACCACTGGACCACCAGCGAAGTCCCTTCTATAAATTCTTAAGAATATATTTATTTATTTTGGCTGTGCCGGGTTTTAGTTTCGGCGTATGGGATCTTTAGTTGTGGCATGTGGTTCTAGTTCCCTGACCAGGAATCAAACCCAGAGCCCCCTGCATTGGGAATGCAGTCTTAGCCACTGGACAATCAGGGAAGTCCCTTTATCTTCTATTATTGATAATGGTGCTAGGAACGTGGTATGAGGGGATTTCAAATAACAATAAACTGAACATTATTCCAGACAGTTTATAAACTTGTATTAACCAAGCCTTTTTGTGTGTTTCTGATGCTTTGACATCCGGGGCTTTTGCTGACCTAGGAGGGACTGCCCTTCCTAGGATTTGGCAGTTCCAAGAGATGGTGAACAACATATTGCCTGAGTGTACCTTTCAAATGCAAATAAACCAATCCAGAGGTGTACTCCTCACCACCGCATCTGACTCAGATTCCAGGCCACCATTCCCCAGCCCTGATCAGACGGCTAGAGGCTTCCCTGGTGGCTCCGCTGGTAAAGAATCCGCCTGCAATGCAGGAGAACTGAGTTTGATCCCTGGGTTGGGAAGATCCCCTGGAGAAGGGAAAGGCTGCCCACTCCAAGAGTCAGATGCAACTGAGCGACTTTCACTTTTACTTTCAATCAAACAGCTAGGGGTAGCCCCAGTGCCCCAGAGCCTAGCCAATCCTCAACCTGCTTATCTGGCCTTGTCTGTTCCTTTTCTCAGAAACCACATTAAAGGCTCTTGCCCACCAGTTCCCCCTCTCCCTCTGCTTCCTGACCAACCCCAGTGCTTCCCTGTGTGCCCCTCCTCCCGTGGCCTAGCCTGCCCCCTCCTCTTGGGATTTGTAAGTATAACCAATTATCTTTTCTATGCCCATCGTCATCTCTTGCTCTGTTGGCATCACCAGACCTGAATCATAATAAAAAACCTATGTTCTAAACCGGAGGACCTCACACTGGCAAGGTGGAAAAATATTTTCCTTTTCTCCCAAAGGTTCCGGCAGGCTTTCATTTGTGAACTCTTTCTGGGCGCATGTGAAGTGCTAAATGTGCTGGGTTACTTAGGGCAGACACAAGAAAGAACTTCCCGCCAGTAAGCCAGTCCACCAGAATAACCTTATTCCTGGAGCATCTTTAGAACAGTGGCGTCAACAGCCTGCAACAACAACCCTGTGAGCTGAATCCCCCACAGAGCAGAGGCAGGGACCGAGGCTGGCGGCCGGCTCCTGCTGGCAGAAGGCTTCAGGAATTCACCACTCTGCGGGTCACGGCCCCACCCCTCGCTGAAGGAGGCCAAGAGGTTCCCTCCCGCCGGTCCCTGCGGACAACTGCGGTCATCTGCACCTGAGAAGGGAGGGAGGATGGGATTACCACCTTCCCCGTTGCCCTGGGGCTCTGGGCCCGGTGACGCGGGGCATCCTGGCCTGTGTTCGCAGCTGCCTGCCGGGAGCCGGAGCCTGTCAGCTCGAGCGGCAGAGAGGGAAGACGTTTCTGACACAAAACCCCAGGGGAATCCACGGAGGAGCTGGGCTGTCATTACTTATTAACAATGGGCCTGATCCCCAGCCAGGCAGGCCCAGGGAAATAGCCTGTAGGGAGGCCGGCCTCCCCACTACGAGGTGGCTTAACACTCTCAGTGCCGGAGGGAGCTGTTGGGGGAGGGGTGTCAATTGTCACATTTTTTTTTGCAGGGAAGAGGGGCCATTCTTTACATATTAGACAGAGGCGCGCCGGTCCTCGTCTTCCCCTCCTCCTCTCCGTGTCCGCATTCTTCTCTTCCGCTCCCCTGCCCCCTCTGGTTTGAAGCCGGCAAAACCACAGGATGTGGGGGACTGCGCTCCTCGGGAAAAGGAAGATTTGAGCGTGCACACAGCCTGAAACCTGGGGCTAACATCCTGGTAGCAGACCAGGAGAGGTGCGCAGACTAGCTGGTCGTTCAATCTGGTTATTGCCTCTTTTCTCCCCCTCGAGGATTCCTGGGCTCCGGCGCCAGCACTTTCTGTCCCAGCTCTGCGATCTCAGGTGGGCAGAGTCACCCACCTGCAGGTCGGGCTTCCTGGGGTAGCAGAGGCTGAGATGGAGATTGGCTTGAGGGACGTTTGTTTAGGGAGGATTTCTAGGATCAGCACCTGGAGATGGGAACGGGGTGGAGGCTGAAGCCAGCAAAGGGGGAAACTGAACTACAGGGGTAGCTCGACGGAAGCCTCCGCTGGAGCCCCACGAAGAGCTCTGGAGCTAGGCTGACCCTTCGGAGTGGTTCGCAGTTGTGCTGGAGGGGTGAGCCTCCAGACGCGGGCGTGGACCAGCCCCGGGCGTGGGCTGCTCCAGAAGCCGGCATGGCCCTGGGCAGGGCGGTTTCTTCAGCCTTGGGGAGGGACTGACAGCTGAAGGCAGACTGAAGGCCACTCTCCAGCAGCCCAAGGTGTATGGATGGGGAAACCCGGCCGCCACCACCTTGCCTGCCCCAGAGGCCAGCCTGGCCTCCTTTACTGTTTCATCTCTTCCCATTCCTCCTGCTACCCCTCCTTCCATCCCTCTTTTCTTCCCTCTTCCCTGGAGGAACTATCCCAGAGGTTTTCAAATTTTTAAAGGCCGTCCAATCCGGCGGGCCAGTGCAAGTTTACAATCAGCGAAACTGCCCTAATTGAGGCAGAAGGTCTGAGAACCACCCCCACCCCTCCCAACTCGGGCCACCGTCGTCTTTGCTATGAAACACTTCGTAATCCCTAAAAGAGCTGGCTGGCTGAACTCGGGAGCATTTTTTTCCTCTCTAATTGGGCGGTTCCAAACTTCACCACAGGGGGTGCTAAATTGTCACGGGTTCTTTTATTTGTGTCAACAGGAGCAGAAAGCGTAGAATTGTTATGTGTCTGTAACGTAAATTCCGCGGCCCGATGTATCTGTTATCTGTTTGGTTTCATGTACTTTAGGAGAAGGTACTGGACCTAACTGGGGACACGCCCTTAGGAATAGTCAGGTAGCATGTTATCACCCAGCCCACGCTCTGGAGCCCACCAAGACCTGAGCTTCTTCAATCAGCGCCAGAGGTCTTGTTTATTAGCCTAAAGGGCCTTAGAAATGAGTTCCCACTGGCGGAAGCAGTTCGAGGAGGGAGTGGATTGGTCAGGCATCAGAGCCGGACTTCAACACTGCAGGGCTCAGGCTGGGAAGATGCGGTTCGCTCTGTGGTTGGTTCTCAAAGGAATGGCACCGCGGGCTTGGTTCCTAAGTGATCCTACGTGCGTCCAGTGACTGAATTGGTGAATTTTGTGCCCCTGGAGTCGGACTAGAAGGTTAGAGAATCCCGCTGCAAGACTTTCCTTGCATTTGCCTCGGGCAAACTTTCCTGAGAGGCGCTGCTGGAGCTTTTAAAGGATGGAGGGCTGGAAGGTCAAGGAATTTACAGGACCAGTTACATGGCTGCTTTGCGTAGCTTGTTCACAAGTTGGCCTAAAGACTTCCTCTCACAGTAACCTGGTGGCACGGTATGGAGAGGGGCCCTAAGACCTCACCCTTCTCGAATTACTAAAAGGTACAGGGCTTCCCTCATAGCCCAGTTGGTAAAGAATCTACCTGCAATGCAGGAGACCCCCGTTCAATTCCTGGGCTGGGAAGATGCCCTGGAGAAGGGTAAAGGCTACCCACTCCAGTATTCTGGCCTGGGGAATTCCACGGACTATATAGTCCATGGGGTCGCAAAGAGTTGGACACAACTGAGCGGCTTACACTTTACCTCTCTCACAGATGTACCAAAAAGAACCTAGTGGGTTTTTATGTAAGACCAAACTGGCTTAGGTCAATAGCGCCAGCCTAAAACCCCACCTCATCTATAAAACTTGAATCAGCTGTGAATTCCCACCTTCCCACATCAATAACCACTGTGTACCTCCATGTTTTCTCTCGGGTATGATGGGGTGTCTGCTCCTTGCATCCTCTGTCATAAGAAACTGTAAGGACTATATGCATTGTGTTCTTAAACCCTTCCCAAACTGGTTGGATTCACAAATTGGAGACTGATGTCTTGGGGTTGTGGGGAGGTTAAAAAAAAAATCAGTGCTCAGAAGTGTCCGCAGCAGGGAGGGCCCCAGTGTTCCTTATGAGCTGAGTGTGGATTAAGGGATGGTGTGCACAGGTGCCACGAACTGCACTGCCCTGTGTCTCCACAGTGCTAGCGTAGATGAAGCTTGACTACAGTGTCTGTCCAAGCATAGATCCTGCACACAGTCAAATAATCAATGCAAAACTCTGGCAAGGAGAGGAGATTAGGTCATTAGATCTGCTGGCTTGGAATGCTGGTTGCCTACTGAGGATGGGAACCAGGGTTGTGAGTTACATTCTCAACTTGGGTTAAATCTTCTCTCCATACAGCCTGGCCTTGAAGAGTGGAGTCAGAGTCATCAGGAAACAGAGGGTTCTCAGCCAACAGTATCATGCTTACCTGTATCAGGTAAGTCCCAATGTGCAAGACCTTCGAGCACAACTTTGGTACTGAGTGTCTTTCGGCCCTTTGAGTGGACAAAGCGTTTTCTCTGTCAGTGTCTGGTTGGACTTTTATTGTTGTTGATGAGTCACTAAGTGGTGTCTGACTCTTTGTGACCGTATGGACTGTACACTGCCAGGCTCCTCTGTCCATGGGATTCTCCAGGCAAGAATACTGAATTGGGTTGCCATTTCCTCCTCTAGGGAATCTTCCTGACCCAGGGATTGGTTGGACCTTTACAGCTCCTGAAAATGTAAGGGTTGTGGGGCAGAGAGCTGCATCTCCTTGAGCTGACCAATATCTATACCTCCCTTGTTGCTTGCTGATGAAAGTCTAGATTTTTCCTGATGTTGGATAGCAATGTGTTTGTGAAAGGCGGGCTTAATTCCAGGACATGATTCATAATTGTACTAAACCATAGTACAAACAGTATTTCTTTTTTAAAAACTGTAGTTGATTTACAATGTTGTATTAGTTTCAGGTGCACAGCCAAGTGATTCAGTTATACATATATATATATCTATTCTTTTTCAGATTCTTTTCCATTATAGTTTATTACAAGCTATTGAATATAGCTCCTTGTGCTATACAATAGGTCCTTGGTGGTTATCTATTTTGTGTATAGTAGTATTTATATGTTAATCTTAAGCTCCTAATTTATCCCTCCCCTCTTCTTCTTTGGTAACCATAAGTTTGTTTTCTGTGTCTGTGGGTCTATTTCTGTTTTGTAAATGAGTTCATTTGTATCATTTTTTCATATTCCACATGTAAGCAATATCATATGATATTTGTCATTCTGTCTGGCTTGTTTCACTTTGTATGATCGCTAGGTCCATCTATGTTGCTGCAAATGGCATTATTTGGTTCTTTTTATGGCTGAGTAATATTCCATTGTATGTATGTACCACATCTTCTTTAGCCATTCCTCTGTCAATGGACATTTAGGTTGCTTCCTTGACTTGGCTATTGTAAACAGTGCTGCTGTGAACATTGGGGTGATGTATCTTTTCAAATTAGAGTTTTTGTCTTTTCTGGATATGTGCCCATGAGTGAGATAGTTGGATCATGTGGAAACTGTGGTCTGTTGTTGTTGTTGTTGTTTTTTTACAAACATTACTTCTTGATGATTTAGTTTAGGGAGTCCCTTTCCTGCCCAACAGGACTTAACAGGGATCCTGGTGGCGGGTTTTTCAGAAGTATTTTTTTCTTCAAGAAAAAAGAAATGTTTAAGGAGATTGTTGCCACCATCACCCATCCAACGTTCTTCCTGCTTTTGAATGCTGTTTGTAAGGATATGAGATCCTGGAGCAGCAGCAGTTATTTTGTGACTGTGAGGAAATGATCGAACAGAAAGGTTGTCAAGGACCCAAGATCTCTCTACCTATCTGGCCATCGAATCTAAGACCGCATACCCCTGGGCTTGTTCTATGGGAAATGCTTTTTATTGGAAACACCTGAGAGCATCCTAATGCTACAGTCCCTAGTAGAGTCCCTAATTTAATAGTTAAGAAAGCTGGGCGAGATTAGGTCATGGAGTTAACTAGTGGCAGAGAAGGGCCTAGAATCCAAGGGTTCCAGTTTCATCCAGGATACTCTCTCTCTGAACTCTTAGAGAACCCCAGGGGCCACCTCATGGCCAAGGGCACCGATGATCAGGCTGGCACCGATGATCAGGCTCTGTGCCTCCGCCCAAATCAGAGCAGTGTGGCTTTTATCTTATTGGTTTCTCACTAACATTCTGTTTGAACTATGAGGCTTAAACATATTTTAAAAACACTGTCCCACCCTTTACCCTTTACAACAGTGGCTGACTTTTTACCCCACCACAGAGGAAATTGTAAAGAAAATCTTTTCCAAGAGGAAACGCACGGGAGGGGTGGTATTTTATTTCCCAGGTTTAAGCCCAGAGATCCTAGCAAACCACTCACACTCATGCTTACACACATAAGCCTCACACACACACACACACACACACACATGTACTTCTGAAGCATATGCATGCTGTGTGTGTGTGCTCAGTATGTCTGACTCTTTGCAACCCCACGGACTGTAACCTGCCAGACTGCTCTGTACATGGGATTCTTCAGGCAAGAATACTGGAGTGAGCTGCCATTTCCTCCTCCAGGGGATCTTCCCCATCAAGGGATCAAACTTGCGTTTCCCACATCTCCTGTATTGGCAGGCAGATTCTTTACCGCTGAGCGAGTGGCTAGGCTCGAAGCATATGCACGCAGACATGCTATTCACTTGATTTTTCCGTTCTGTTAGGTGTTCTCGGGTTGCAAGGCAAAATGAGATCCAAAGAGGCTAGCACAGGTGTGAGAGTTTATGGGAGCCCCTGGAGGGCCAAGCATAAGCAAGAGCTGCTGCCTTGGTTCTGGAAATAGCCACAGCAGAGGCCACACCTGTCATCTGTCTTGTCCTTGGGTGTTCCAGATTCTGGGACCACCTCCATTCTCGAGACCCAACTTGTCTTGGCTTCCACTGCTTGCTCTCAAGGTGCCCACAACTGGATCTGGACACCTTGGTCTGATCGGGTGGGCTCCACACCACACTGCATGGACCCACCAGCCTTGCTTGAGGCAGACAGAGTTCTCAAGCCAGGATACCTCTTGTCTTTCCTGGGGTGCTGAATCCTGACCCAGTCAATGGTAACAAGATAACAGAGTTAAATGACGTGAAACATAGGTGGCAGCTTATGCAAAAGGAACCTGCCTCTCCTGAAAATGGGGCTATGAGCATGGCAAGTACCTGACATTTAATCATCCCCAGTACAGCCTCCTGAGAACTGGGAACTGCCTTCTTCTCCCTCAGTTCCTCTGGGCGCCCTCCTTCCCCACCCTTCCTTCACTCTTTCATTCAGGAAACCTTGCTTCATTGCCTACTGTTCTTGTGATCTGTCACTGGATAATAGTCCCCAAACCTAGTGGCTTCTAAAGAAAACCATTTTATTATATCTCACAACTTTGGAGGTCAGAATTCATGTAGAGCTTGGCTGGACAATTCTTTTGCTCCTTGTCACATGGCTGCGATTACTCAGTGGTATTCGCTGGCAGCCTGGTTGGTCTGGAAGGTCAAGGTTGACCAAGTCGGGTACCTGGGAAGGAAAGGCTAGAAGGCTTGGGTCACTGATCTGCACTCCCTCTTTATGTCACTCAGTCTCTCCAGTAGATGAGTGTGACTTTGCACATGGTGGCTGTAAGAGTGAGTGTTCCAAGAGACAGGAAGTGCTGCCAATTGCTTGAGGCCTGAGCACCCAAAGTGGCACATTTCCCTTCTGCCATATTCTATTCATCAAAGAAGTCACAGAGGCCACCCAGATCGAAGGGGGTGGCCCAGGAGCCTAGACTCTCTCCTGTCAGTGGGAGGAGTGTGAAAGCAGAGGTGGCCAGCTTGAATCTGCCACCTCACCTATTTTCTGGGTATCCTGAGAGATGCTGTTCAGTAAGAGAGCAAATAACACGAGTACCGCTATTTCGTTCCCTTATTCCTTCCTCTGGGTTAAGTCCAGATCTCGGAGTAGACTTTCCTATTTCCCCAAATTCCTGGAAAAACTCCGCTGGACCTTGTAATGGGGATGAGCGGAACAGGGACACAGCATCTGGGCAGTACAAGATTTGCTCTCAGGAGGTCATGTGGGCTGGGAGCGAGATCCATGAGAGAAGACCCTGAGGCTAAGATGTCTGGGGCTAGGGAGGGAGAGGGGAAGGAGGAAGGCACCGCTGGCAGTTGTCGGGAAGGGTGAGCCTTTGACGTGGTCTGAATCTGAGTTCCTTCTAAAAGCAGAGCCTAAAAATGAAGACTTGGGGACAGGGAGTTCATTTGGGAGGTGACCTCAGGAAGCACACTGAGGGGGAGGGGCAGGAAACCAGTGAAGGGTAAGCTGAGGAGCAGGTGGGCATCTGGGGGCTCAGTCATGCTGGAGCCCCTGGGAGACTCTGCAAGAGCTACTCTGGAGTTGTCAACCCAAGAGCAGCAAAATTGTGCTATTTATACACCAAATTCCTCCCGCCGTTGACCAAGAGTTGATCCTAGGATCTTAAGCTCATGGTACCTTTGCCCTACTCTGCACCAGTGAGCATCCCAGGATAGTCACTGTGTCCAGAAGCTGCCGGTTCATGGCCTCCAGGGTGGTTCTAACAGTCTGATTTATGATGAGAATTTCTAGTCCCTTTGCCATGGGACATGCTCAGCATCTCTGCCTCTCACCCCTCCACAATGAATTCCGGATGAAAGGTGCCCCCCCAAGTGCCACATAGCCCTGCTCCTCCACCTTCCCACGAATTCCTTATTATAGCCTGCATGGCCCACGAACGCTTTGGGAGCCAGTGGCTTCTCTGTGAGTTACATGAAGAATGCCAACTTCTAAGTCAAGGTCGGGTCTGGGCCAAAACAAAGGTGCTGGTGGGGGCAAGTGGTGCATGCATTTACCCCGTGCTGGACAGCACAGTACTCCGTGCAGCACAGAGTCCAGGAGGAAGGGAGAAGAGGCAACTTCAGAAACAAAAGGCCAACTTCTGGGACCCCCTTCTTGTGTTTTCCAGGGCTTAAGAGACACGTGGAGGTACTTAGTCCATTGAGGCCAGACCAAGTTAGCCGGTTGGTTGACCCTCTGTGGAGGAAGTGACTTGACCTCTTTGAGTTTCTGTATAGTCATCTCTCGGGCTGCTTAATACCCTAGCAGGCTGTGATCTGTGGTCCTATGAGGTAGGAGTGAGACAGTGCATCTTAGTGAACACTGGGGAATTCAGAATAGTATTCAGACTGAAAGCTTTCGCATAATTGTGACTGTTATGGCAATGCAGAGTGCTCTGTGGAGACAACCTCCACCTTGGTTTATGCTCCTCCCATAGGAGTCCCCACTCCATGCTCTGCTGCCCTGCCTCCCAGACTCCTAGCAAGATCTCTGGGTCCTTGGTTACTCCATGAAACCTGTTAAGAGATTCTGCGTTTCTAGTGGTCTCTTCTTGACAGGAGAAGAGAGTGCCCCAGACCTCTAGCTCATGCATATGCCCTAAGATGTCTTGGGCCATACCATGGGGGCCTCATTTACCAGTTCATGCCCATACCCCATTCTACCTAGACTCTGATGGGTGATTGTGTGTTGAGATAGGCAGGCCTTTCTATTCCAACTGCCCTCAGTTAGGGGGGCTTTTCAAAGGGCTCAAATTATGTCTAGGCTGCCATCTTAGGATGCTATTGGCTGCAAGTGACAGAAACTCCCAACACAAGAAGATCCCCAAGACGATACTTCTAGGCTCTCTCTTTTCTGATCCTCTCAGCTCTCTTTCTGGGTACACGTGTCATTGTCAACCTCCAACTGGTCTCCAAAAGGCTGCTGCAGTTCCAGGCATCACATGCAGGTACACAACCTCTAGTAGCGAGGAACTGTTCCTTCCAGTCAGAAATGATATTCAAAACATTCAGCAACCAGTACAGCAGGGTATGGACCAGTGGGAAGAAACTCTAGCTGTACTGGCACGGGCCTGCTGAAGGTCAGGACGGTTTCCAGGGTTGCATTCCTAAGAGGAAGGAAGCCCCTAACAGAATTATCTTACACAACAGTGGAACACATGACTCCACCCACAAAATCTGTTTCTAGAATGGTGAAGATTTTGCCATGAATTGTGGATGAAATCCTCCTTCTTGAAGGTGGACATGTGAGTTAGATTTGGGTTTGTTTAGCAGATTGGAGGCTAGGGAACCCATCAGATTCACCTGTTTCCTGGACTTACACCTCCCCGCCACCATCCCTCTGAAGTCACAGGCTTCTTGTGCCAACCTGGGATCCACTGTTAAATCTGACCAGAGCATCTTGTGTGTATGTTTTTCAGAACTTTAGTTTGAGAATATTTCAAATCTTGCAGGAATAGAGCCACAAACTTCCATATACACTTCACCCAGATTCACCCATTGTTGACATTCTACCGTTTTCTGTCTCTCTCTCTCTACACACACACTGATTATTTTGATGGAATAATTTCAGCCAGTTACAGACATTGGGTCCTTGACTCCTAAATCTTGAGTGTGATTCTCCAAAGAACAAAGACATTTGCTTACATCATCCCAGTACAATGATCACATTCAGGAAATTTAACATCAATGCAATACTATTGTCTAAAACAGAGCACATATTCAAATTTCACCAGTTGTCCTGAAATGTCCCTTTTAGTAATTTTTCTGCACCAGAGTTTAATCCAGGATCACATATGGTCTCTAGCCACCTGGTCACTTCATTCCGTTTCAGCCTGCACCAGCTCTCCTTAGCCTGACCTTTGTTGTTACTGATGCTGACAGTTTTGAAAAGTACAGAACCATTTTGCAAAATGTCACTCAATTTGGGTTGGCTTGATGTTTTCTTAGGGTTAGATTCAGCTGAGCATCTTGGTTTTGCCTCCTTGCTGCTTTCTGTAACTGCAGGTGCTTTAAGCTTTTATGAAAGTTATCTTTTGGAGGTCTGCAAAGTAAAAGTATTATTTGGTTCAGTTAGGCCCATTTCATGGATGGAGAGACTGAGCAGTTCTTAGTGAGTCATTTGGGAGAGCCAGGATAAGGTTAATCTGAGAGGCCTTAGACAAACCAGCAATTTTTGCTCAACTGCCTGCCTTTCTCCCTCTCTCTTGCTCACATCCTGTCTCCGGCTTCTCATAGCCTTCTCCTCAGGCTTAATTGATAGGCGAATTATTGAGTGTTTGGCCAGGCTGGGGGCCAGGAGGCTGTCTAGAGCCTGCAGAGCTTGCTTTTTAGGTTAAGGTGGGGATGAGTTTGCCAGCAGCCTTCCACTGACAAGGGCATGATGGATTTCCTCCCATTCTTTGCTATCAGTGCTTTTGTTACTTTGCATTTTATGCAGCACCTTTCCTCTCGGCAACTCAAGGCCTTTTGCAGAGTCTTATGTAATGAAAAATAATTCTGCAAGGTAGGCAGACCGGGCAAGGCCTGAAGAAGGAAACTGCATTCCTATCCACATGTACAACAGCCCTGCTGGGGCCTGTTTGTGTTGGGGCACTGACATTCAATGTCTGTGGCACTTGCAGACCATAAGGGAGCAAGGACATGGGCAGAGGGGGATGTAGTTGCCTTTGCTAAACTCCAAAAAAGCCCCTCTCCCTGTGCTTGGGCAACTGGCTCTTAAGAAAAGGAAGGACTTTAAGAGAGAGAAAGGAGGGATGGAGGAATGGGCCAATGATCGAAAGGAGGAAGTCAACACGTACAGGAAAAGGTGCTCAACAACTTTGGTCATCCAGGAAATGTAAATTCAAACCACTCTGAGATTGTAGTATACCCATCAGAATGACTAATACATCAAAATGAATCAAAACTAATACTAAGTGCCAATAAGCATGGGGAGCAACTGGAACTTCATAGGCCACTGATGGGCTAGAACTTGGCATGGCCATTATAGAAAACTAAATGGTAACCACTAAAACATGCCCACCCTGTGATCCAGCAGTTCCCCTCCTGGGGAAAAACTCACAGATGAACACTTATGTTCACTAAAAGACCTGAAAAATAATGTTCATTGCACTATTCCATCAGCCAAAAACTAGGGACTACCCAAATATTCATCAGAAGTAGAAAGGATAAATAAAGCATGTTGTATTTATGCTGTGGAATATTATGCAGCAATGAAAAAAGACAACCTGCTACTTTGTATACTATATAGACAGTTCTCACGTACAGAATGTGGAGTGAAAGAAGACAGATAATAAAGACTGAATTCTGTATAATTTCATTTACATAAAGCTTAAAAACCAGGCTAAAGTAATCTGTTGGGACAGAAATGAGAAAAGTAGTTACCTCGTGACTGGGAGGCAGGAAGGAGCAATCTGGGGTGCTGGTAATAGTCTGTATCTTCACCTCAGTACTAAAGAACATATGAGTTTACTTTGTAGAAATTTATTGAGCTGTACACTGATAACATGATACTTCAAAAAAGATTTGTAGTAAGGCAGGGAGGAGAACAAGTAAGGGAAACACAGACTATTGGTGAGGTCACTCTATTGGTGAACAGATTGGATTCCCATAACTGTCCTTGAGTCCATTTGTTCCTTAATCCGAAGGGACCACCACTCACTCCACCTGTTCATGTCAGCAGAGTCAGTATACTTTTTAATTTTCTGGTACTTAGTTTTTCTATCAAAATTTGTGGGCCAAAATTTCATAAGCAGCAAAACTTCTATTTAGAGCAAGGCTAAGGGCATTAGCGACTTTTTGCTTCATTCATTCACTCATCCATTCATTCAGCCATGAAAGGAAAAATTACTTTATGATTCTGGACTAGGACTTTGCATTTCTAGATGGCCTCTTATCAGCAACAAGACATTTTAGCCCATCTGGGGAAAGCGTCAGAGGTGAGATGGGGGTGTGTGTAAAAACTGCCTTTGGTCACTTTTCCCCTAGATTTCTGAACTGGGGGGGGGCTAATTCCTGCCAGAGTAGAAGGTGACAAGGTAGCGACAGCCTTGAAAGAGGGTGTACTAGTTTCCCAGGGTTGCCGTAACAAAGTACCATAGAGTGAGAGTGGTATAAATGACAGAAATGTATGAATATTGTCCTGTTGTTCTGGGGGCTAGAAGTCCAAGATCAAGGTGTGGGCAGGGTTGGTTCCTTCTGAGGGTGTCAGGGAGAATCTGTTTCAGGCCTCTCGCTTAGATTCTAGAGGTTTGCTGGCAGTCTTTGGCGTTCCTTGGTGTGTATCTTTCTCCTAATTTCCTCTTTTTGTAAGGACGCAAGTCATACTGGACTAGGGCCCACTCTGATGACTGCATTTTAATGTGATTACCTCTATAAAACCTTATACCCTAATAAGATCCCATTCTGAAGTACTAGGGGTTTAGGACTTCAACATACAACCATACCTCATTTTATTGTGTTTGCTTTATCGTGCCTTGTGGAAGTTGTGTTTTTTTAAAACTTGAAGGTTTGTAGCAACCCTTGGTTGAGCAGTCTGTTCGTGCAATGTTTCTAATAGCATCTGCTCACTTCGTTTCTCTGAGTCACATTTTGGTAATTCTTGCAATACTTACGACTTTTTCCTTGTTATTATATTTGTTGTGGTGATCTGTGTTTGGCGTTTGGTGTTACTATTGTCATTGTTTGGGAGTGCCAACAACCGTGACCATATAAGATCATGAACTTAACCAGTGTGTGTTCTGACTCCTCCTCCACTATCCAGCCATTCCCCCATCCCCTTTTTCCTCCTTGGGCTTCCCTATGCCCTGAGACAACAATATCAAAATTAGGCCAATTAATAACCCTACAGTGGCTTCTAAATGTTCAAGTGGAAGGAAGGGCTGCACATGTCTCACTTTAAATCAAAAGCCAGAAATGATGAAGTTAGTGTGGAAGGCACATCAAAAGCCAAGATAGGTCAGGTCGAAAGGTAAGCCTCTTGCACCAAACAGTTAACCAAGTTGTGAATGCAAAGGAAAAGTTCTTGAAGGAAATTAGAAATGCTACTCCAGGGAACACACAAATGATAAGAAAGCGAGACTTCCCTGGCAGTCCAGGGGTTAAGACTCCACACTTCCACTGCAAGGGACATGGATTCGATCCCTGGTTGGGGAACTAAGATCCCACTTGCCACATGGTGTGGCAAAACAAACTAGCAAACGGGAAAAAAAAAACACATTATAAAGCAAAGCAACCTTATTGTTGATATGGAGAAAGTTCTAGTGGTCTGGATAGAAGATCAAAGCAGCCACAACATTCCCTTAAGCCAAAGCTTAAACCAGAGTAAGGCCCTAACTCTCTTCAGTTCTGTGAAGGCTGAGAGAGGTGAGGAAGCCGCAGAAAAAAAGTGTGAAACGAGGAGAGGTTGATTCATGAGGTTTAAGGAAGGAGGCTGTCGCCAGAACAACAGAAGTACACCATGAAGCAGCAAGTGCTGATGGAGAAGCTGCAGCAAGTTATCCAGAGATCTAAGATCATTAATGAAAGTGGTTACACTAAACAACAGATATTCAGTATAGATAAAACAGCCTTCTCTTAGAAGATGATGCCTTCTAGGACTTTCATAGCTAGAGAGGAGAAGACAGTGCTTGGCTTCAAAGGACAGACTGACTTGTTAGGAGCTAATGATGCAGCTGGCACCAGTAAGTTGAAGTCATTCAGTTCAGTTCAGTTGCTCAGTCGTGTCCGACTCTTTGCGACTCCATGAATCGCAGCACGCCAGGCCTCCCTGTCCATCAACAACCCGGAGTCTACTGAAACCCATGTCCATCGAGTTGGTGATGCCATCCAGCCATCTCATCCTCTGTCGTCCCCTTCTCCTCCTGCCCTCAATCCTTCCCAGCATTAGGGTCTTTTCCAATGAGTCAACTCTTCGCATGAGGTGGCCAAAGTATTGAAGTTTCAGCTTCAACATCAGTCCTTCCAATGAACACCCAGGACTGATCTCCTTTAGGATGGACTGGTTGGATCTTCCTGCAGTCCAAGGGACTCTCAAGAGTCTTCTCCAACACCACAGTTCAAAAGCATAAATTCTTCGGCATTCAGCTTTCTTCACCATCCAACTCTCACATCCATACATGACCACTGGAAAAACCATAGCCTTGACTAGATGGACCTTTGTTGACAAAGTAATGTCTCTGCTTTTAAATATGCAATCTAGGTTGGTCATAACCTTCCTTCCAAGGAGTAAGCATCTTTTAATTTCATGGCTGCAGTCACCATCTGTAGTGATTTTGGAACCCCCCCAAAAAAGTCTGACACTGTTTCCACTGTTTCCCCATCTATTTCCCATGAAATGATGGGACCAGATGCCATGATGTTAGTTTTCTGAATGTTGAGCTTTAAGCCAAGTTTTTTACTCTCCTCTTTCACTTTCATCAAGAGGCTCTTTAGTTCTTCACTTTCTGCCGTAAGGGTGGTGTCATCTGCATATCTGAGGTTATTGATATTTCTCCCGACAATCTTGATTCCAGCTTGTGTTTCTTCCAGCCCAGCATTTCTCATGATGTACTCTGCATAGAAGTTAAATAAGCAGGGTGACAATATACAGCCTTGACGTACTCCTTTTCCTATTTGGAACCAGTCTGTTGGTCCATGTCCAGTTCTAACTGTTGCTTCCTGACCTGCATACAGGTTTCTCAAGAGACAGGTCAGATGGTCTGGTATTCCCATCTCTTTCATAATTTTCCACAGTTTATTGTGATCCACACAGTCAAAGGCTTTGGCATAGTCAATATAGCAGAAATAGATGTTTTTCTGGAACTCTCTTGCTTTTTCGATGATCCAGCGGATGTTGGCAATTTGATCTCTGATTCCTCTGCCTTTTCTAAAACCAGCTTGAACATCTGGAAGTTCACGGTTCACGTATTGCTGAAGCCTGGCTTGGAGAATTTTGAGCATTACTTTACTAGCATGTGAGATGAGTGCAATTGTGTGGTAGTTTGAGCATTCTTTAGCATTGCCTTTCTTTGGGATTGGAATGAAAACTGACCTTTTCCAGTCCTGTGGCCACTGCTGAGTTTTCCAAATTTGCTGGCATATCGAGTGCAGCACTTTCACAGCATCATGCTCATTTACAATTTTGAAAATCTTAGGAGCCTTAAGAATTATGCTAAATCTGCTCTGCCTCTGCTCTATAAATGGAGCAACAAAGCTGGATTATAGCCCGTGTGTTTACAACAGAGTTTACTGAGTATTGGGCTTCCCCTGTGGCTCAGCTGGTAAAGAATCCGCCTGCAATGCAGGAGACCTGGGTTCGATCCCTGGGTTGGGAAGATCCCCTGGAGAAGGGAAACTCTACCCACTCCAGTATTCTGGTCTAGAGAATTCCATGGACTATTCCATGCGGTCGCAAAGAGTCGGACACGACTGAGTGACTTTTTCTTCTTCTCTTTCTTTCTTACTGAATATTTGAAGGTCTCCACTGTTGAGACCTGCTGCTCAGAAGAGAAGAGTCCTTTGAAAATATTATTGCTCAGTGACAATGTACCTGGTCACCCAAGAGTTCTGATGGAGATGTGCAATGAGATTAATGTTGTTTTCATGCCTGCTGAGCACAGCATCCATTCTGTAGCCCATGGATCAAGGAATCATTTCAAGTCTTATTATTTAGGAAATACATTTTATAAGGCTATAGCTGCCATAGATAGTGATTCTTCCTCTCATAGATCTGGGCAAAGCCAATTGAAGACTTTCTGGGAAAGATTCACCATTCTAGATGCTATTAAGAATTTTCATGGTTTGTGGGAAGAGGTCAAAATATCACCTTAATGGGAATTTGGGAGAAGTTGATTCCAACCCTCATGGATGACTTTTGAGGGGTTCAAGACTTCAGGGGAGGAAGGAACTGCAGGTGTGGTGGAAATAGCAAGAGAATTAGAATTACAAGTGGAGCCTGAGGATGTGACTGAATTGCTGCAATCTCATGATAAAACTTGAACAGATGAGGAGTTGCTTTTCATGGATGAGCAAAGAAAGTGGTTTCTTGAGATGGAGTGTACTCTTGGTGGAGATGTTGTGAAGATTGTTGAGATGACGACAAAGGATTTAGAATATAACATAAACTTAGTTGATAAAGCAGTGGCAGGGTTTGAGAGAACTGACTTACATTTTGAAAGAAGTTCTACTGTGGGTAAAATGCTATCAAACAGCACTGCATGCTACAGAGAAATCGTTCGTGAAAGTAAGAGTCAATTGATGCAGAGAACTTCATTGTCGTCTTATTTTGAGAATTGCCAGAGACACTCCAACCTTTGGCAACAAACACCCTGATCGGTCAGCAGCTATCCACAATGAGGCAAGATTGTCCACCAACAAAAAGGTTACCGTAAACTGAAGACTCAGATGATGGTTCACTTTTTTTTTTTAGCAATAACATATTTTTACATTGATATATACATTTTTAAAGACATAATGCTATTGTACACTTAATAGACAATGGTATAGTGTAAACATAAGTGTCATATGCAATGGAAAACCAAAAGTGGGTGTGACTTGCTTTATTGTAATAATCGCTTTATTGCAGTGGTCTGTAACCAAACCCACAGTATCTCTGAGGTCTGCCTGTATATTTGGGGGTGGGATATACAATTTAGCCCATGCTAGAGGGGAATAACTCCACTAAAAGAACTGTTTCTCCCTGTCTCCACATTGTGTCTGGGTGATGAGGGACCAGTAGCTTCTTTTTTTCTTACTTTAACTTTTTTAATATTAGAGTATAGTTGATTTACAACAAAGTGATTCAGTTATGTATATATAATATCCATTCTTTTTCAGATTCTTTCCCATATAGGTTATTAAAGATTATTGAGTAGAGTTCCCTGTGCTATACAGTAGGTCTTTCAGTTCAGTTTAGTCGCTCAGTTATGTCTGACTCTTTACGACCCCGTGGACTGCAGCACGCCAGGCTTCCCTGTCCATCACCAACTTGCAGAGCCTACTCAAACTCATTCCATCACATCGGTGATGCCATCCAACCATCTCATCCTCTGTCTTCCCCTTCTCTCCCGCCTTCAATCTTTCCCAGCATCAGGGTCTTTTCAGATGAGTCCGTTCTTCACATCGGGTGGCCAAATATTGCAGTTTCAGCTTCAGCATCAGACCTTCCGATGAATATTCAGGACTGATTTCCTTTAGGATGGACTGATTGGATCTCCTTGCAGTCCAAGGAACTCTCTAGAGTCTTCTCCAACACCACAGTTCAAAAGCATCAATTCTTCGGCGCTCAGCTTTCTTTATAGTCCAGCTCTCACATCCATGCATGACCACTGGAAAAACCATAGCTTTGACTAGACGGACCTTTGTTGACAAAGTAATGTCTCTGCTGTCTAATATGCTGTCTAGGTTGGTCATAGCTTTTCTTCCAAGGAGCAAGTAGGTCCTTGTTGATTATTTATTTATGTAGCAGTGTTTATATGTTAATCTCAAACTCCTAAAGTCTGTTTTCTATGTCTATGAGTCTGTTTCTGTTTTGTAAATAAGTTCATTTGTATCATTTTTTTACATTTCATATATAAGTGATATCATACAATATTTGTCTTTCTGACTTCACTCAATATGATAATCTCTAGGTCAATCCATGTTGCTGCAAATGGCATTGTCTCATTTTTTTATGACTGTATATATGTATATGTGTACCATATTTTCTTTATGCATTCCTCTGTCAGTGGACATTTAGGTTGCTTCCATGTCTTAGCTATTGTAAATAGTGCTGCAATGAAGATGGAGGTGCATATATCTTTTCAAATTATGGTTTTCTCTGGATATATGCCCAGGAGTGAGATTGCTGGATCATGTGGTAGTTGTTTTTAGTTTTTTTTAAGGAACTTCCGGGAGGTAAGGTGGGAAGGAGGTTCAAGAGGAAGGAGATATATGTATTCTTATGGCTGATTTACGTTGTTGTACAGCAGAAACCAGCATGACTTTGTAAAGCAATTATCCTCCAATTAAAAATAACTTTTATAAAAGGAAATTCCATACTGTTCTCTGTACTGGTTGTACCAATTTATATTCCAACCAACAGTGTAGGAGTGTTCCCTTTTCTCCACCACCTCTCCAGCATTTATTATTTGTAGACTTTTTAATAATGGCCATTCTGACCTGTGTGAGGTGATACCTCATTGTAGTTTTTACTTGCATTTCTCTAATAATGAGCAATGTTGAGCATCTTTTCAAATGTTTATTAGCCATCTGTGATCTATTTAGATCTTCTGCCCATTTTTTGATTGGGCTGTTTGTTTTCTTCAATATTGAGCTGTATGAGCTGTGTGTATATTTTGGAGAGTTAGTATCTTGTTAATTGCTTTGTTTGCAAATATTTTCTCCCATTCCGAGGGTTGTCTTTTCATTTTGTTTATGGTTTCCTTTGCTGTGCAAAAGGTTTTAAGTTTAATTAGGTCACATTTGTTTATTTTTATTACTCAAGAGGTGGATCTAAAAAGATATTGCTGCAGAGTATCTGCCTATTATGTCAGAGTATTCTGCCTATGTTTTCCTCTAAGAATTTTATAATATCCAATTGGACATTTAGGTCTTTAATCTATTTTGAGTTTGTTTTTGTGTATGGTGTTAGAGAATGTTCTAATTTCATTCTTTTACATGTAGCTGTCCAGTTTTCCCAGCACTACTCATTGAAGAGATAGTCTTTTCTCCATTGTGTAATCTTGCCTCCTCTGTCATAGGTTAATTGACCATAGGTGCATGGATTTGGGCTTCCTTGATAGCTTAGTTGGTAAAGAATCTGCATTTCTGGGCTTTCTATCCTCTTCCATTGATCTATATTTCTGTTTTTGTGACAATACCATGCTACTTTGATTACTGTAGCTTTATATTATAGTCTGAAGAGAGGGAGCCTGATGCCTGCAGCTCTGTTTTTCTTTCTCAGGATTGCTTTGGCTATTCAGGGTCTTTTTTCAGTAGCTTCTTAAGCATGTGGGGAAGGGAAAATGGTTGGTCTGAAGAATTAAAGTGTCTCCCAGAGAGAAGAAGGAAAGCTATGGAAGCATCATCATGGCTGCCAGTGTAGGCTCAGGAGCCAGGCAGGTTTGGTTCAAATTGTGGTTCCACACCTGGACCCCTACTCCTACTGTATGACCTTGAGCAAGTTAAAGTTAGGTTCTTTAAGCCTCAATGTCCCCATTACTAAAGTTGAGTCTTGATCTCCCACCTCCCAGGGTAGTCATACAGCTTGGCTTCTATAGTGTGTGTAAGATGGGGTGAAAGTGAAAGCCGCTCAGTCGTGTCTGACTCTTAGCAACCCCATGGACTATACAGTCCATTGAATTCTCCAGGCCAGAATACTGAAGTGGGTAGCCTTTCCCTTATCCAGGGGATCTTCCCAACCCAGGGATCGAACCCAGGTCTCCCACATTGCAAGGTGGATTCTTTACCAGCTGAGCCACAAGGGAAGCCCAAGAATACGGGAGTGGGTAGCCTATCCCTTCTCCAGCCCCAGGAATCGAACCGAGGTCTCCTGTGTTGCAGGCAAAATGGGTTATGCTGTGCTTAATCCACATACGACATGCAGGGAATTATTGTTTGGTTCTGGAAAAGACTCAAGGAGGGCAGAAACATTGAGTGGGGCCTTAGTAGCTGTGGAGGGAGCAATTTTAAAATGATTAACCATTCTTTTCAATGATTTCAGAATATGTGGAATTTTTTTAATGCAAATCCTGTAGAAGGGGTCAAGGCGAAAAGGACCTCTCTGCAGCATATGCCCTAGGCCTTCAGGCCCACATCCCTAGAATTTTCCCAAATATATCTATGTTATCTATATATTTAATTTTTTTTTTCTGAAGGCTATGCTGGATCTTATTTGCTGTGTGTGGGCTTTCTGTAGTGGTGGTGAGCGGGATCTACTCTCTAGCTGTCGTGTGCAGGCTTCTCATTGCAGTGACTTCTCTTGTCATGAAGCATAGACTCTAGGATGTGTGGGCTTCAGTAGTTGCGTCACTTGGGCTCAGTAGTTGTGGCGCAGGGGCTTAGTTGCCCCGTAACATGTGGGATCTTCCCGGACAAGGGATCAAACCTGTGTCCCCTGCATTGGCAGGCAGATTCTGAACCACTGGACGAGGGAAGTCTTAAAATTTTTTTTGATACGCAAATGGGAACACAGCAGATGCTGTCTGTCATACCCACTCACCTCCCCTGGATCTCCCTCACCAACTCCCAGAGGTACCTGCAGACATTTCTGTCAAAGGCTACCTTTTCCTGTATCTCTGTGCATCAGGATGATCTCTGGCCAAGAAGATAACCCACTGACACTCAGGATTGGCTAGAAGTAAGAGTCCAGAAATAAATACCTCTCAATCAATGAGGGGTCAGAATTCATGGATAAATACCGTGGCTTCCCAGCACCTTGGTGGCATGATCCTGAGGCATGTTCCACATGGACCCTCAGCGGGTCTCCAGGGGACTGAGCCCCATTTGCCTCCAGCAGGGACCCACTCACTGACACAGCCTTTATTGGCATCCCCTTGCCCCTGTTTCACTTCCCTCTTCCCCACTGTGCTTCCTGGATCACCTCCCAAATAATGACATGCACCCAGATTCTTGTCTCAAGGTCTGCCTTGGGTGAAATCCAACTAAGGCTGAGATGATATGATCACATTGGTCTGCATGGAACTTTCTGCAGCCAGCAGTATGGCTCCCAGAACTTTTCCTACCAGCACATACTGAAGGACTGTATTATTCGACAGTCTGGGCGCATCATATTTAATTTAGCCAGTCCTGTTCCAATGGACAATTATGTTTCCAGCTTTGGGCTGGTATGAACAATGCAGCAGTGAGTAGCTTTGTGCCCATATTGTTCTGCAAATAGGAAAAATTGATTTGAAGGATTACTTTCTAGTTCAATAGCTAGGTCAAAAGCTAAGGGAACACTTTAGATCAGGACCCAAGGGTGGCTCTGGTGCTCAAGACTGGAGGTGACAGGAGTAGAGTGGCTCAAGCCTGGGGGCACTGTCTGCAGTAAGGACCTAGTGTGCCTGAAGAGGGCCAGCCCGCCTGGCGATTCTCCCTGGGGGTCTCAGTGCATTTGTGGGGGGCTCCTGTGTGCTGGGTGGTGAGGCCACTGCAGCAGAAGGGCCTGCTCCTGGAGTCAGTATCTTCAGGAAGAACCCTACCATCCTGTTTCACATGCCCACACCCTTCTGCCACGTTCGTGCCATAGATAGTTGTTTTTCGAGCCAAATTCTCCCGATTTTCAGATGAAAAACAACTTGTTTTGAGAGCACGCTCTCCTGAGATCTTCAGGCTCTTCCTTCCGGCTGATGAAATTAATTTTGAAGGTAGGAGGAATCGAGGAGGAGGCCAGGAATGGGTCCACAGCACACACAGGGAGTGTTTTCTATAATTTGGTCGCTCTGCCCACTCATGAACACTTACAGTGTTTACCTGATCATCAGCCTGTGCAGAAAACAAGTTTTAAAAGCATCAACATAGTTCTTTGTTCTCCTCTAGAGCTATTTTCTGCTTTCTGGCTGCCTACTCGATCTCACCTTAAGATGCAGAGAAAGGTGCTCCAGATGTTGCTTGGGGGCTTGAACCATCAGAGTCTTGACAACCAAGGCTGGAAGCAGCAGTGGCTGCAAGGATAGAGAGGAAGGAGAGAAGTCGTTTTCCTTCTCCCTCTTTCTCTGGTTTTTCCTGTTCATCTTCTTTGTTTTCCTTTGTCACTGGAGGTGGGGGGCAGGGACAGAGATGCCACCCCTTACACACACACTTACACACACATGCATGCATGCACAAAAGCACCAGTGTAGGATCTGAGCCCTGGTGAGAGCTTCTGACTGCCATTCCCCACATGGCTCCCACTGCAAGGCCACCATTGGGCATCAGGCAAGGAAAAGCCAGATAGTTATCAGTCAGGTCAGCAACCACACTTACGAAGGGGCGACCTAGGGAGAGGTCTGTCCTCCCTGCCCTCCAGGAGGGCCCAGGAGTCACCTGGCCTCTGGGGATGTTCTTTCTGCTGTATGGGGACCATTCTATTCCAGGAGCTGCGAGCCCTGGGGTCTGGAGAGAGGTGTGGCAAAGGGAGCCAGCCTCCCGGGCACCCCAGCAGAAGTGGAAAGTTGAATTCTGACCTCGTTGCCAAAGATGTACAGTTCACGGGAGGGAGGTGATCAGAAGAAGGTGGGAGGGCTGGTGATGCTGAGCGGTGATCTTATTTACTGAGCACAGATTGATGCCAGGCCTGCGTCATCAGACAGCCCCGAGTTCTCTTCCTTTATATCTAGGGGAGGCCCCTGTTCTTGAAGGATGTGTCTGAGGAGTCTCAGGTGTGCTGCAAATCACCTCCCTCCCCCAGCTCCTGCTGCCCATCCTTCATGCAAGCACAGCAGAGTGGCTGGGGGCAGGGACTCTGGGGCCGCACCGCCTAGGCTAGAATCCCTGCATTATCCCTGACCAGCCCTGAGACCTTGGACGAGTTACTTCTCTGCCCTGTGCCTGTTTCCTCCTCTGGTTGATGTGAGGGTCAGCATTCAGGAAGTGATTCTAACAGTGCCTGACACACAGTCAACAGTGAATATAAGCATTTGTGAAATTAAAATGGGGGCTCTTCCCCCAGCCTATGGAATGTAGAAGCCATCTACTGAAGATTCGGGGCTGCTGGTGGGCAGTCACAGGACAGTGAAGGACGAGAAGTTACCTCAGGATGGGGTCCAACATGGCGCCATAGGATGACCCTGAACATCCCTCCTCCCTTGGACACACCAAATCTACAGCTCCATATGGAACCATTTCTGCAGAAATCTAGCTGAGCAGCTCCTTTACATCAGCAAAACAGGCAAGAGCCACATCAAGGAGGGAAGGACGGGAATTCCCTGGTGGTCCAGTGGTTATGACTTGGTACTTCCACTGCCGGGACCCTGGGTTCAATCCTTCGTTGGGGAACTAAGATCCCATAAGCTGTGCAGTGAGGCAAAAGCAAAAAGGGGAAAGAAAGGCTGAGACACACTGTCACCATAAACCCCACCCTGGCATGGCAACCCACCATCAGGAGGGAACTCACAAGCCTGGAGCTTCTCCTTGAGGGATGAGTCCCCAAAATACCTGGCTTTGAACACCTATGGATTTCACATCCATGAGACCCAGAGTTCCATAGCAAACCAAGAAAGAGTTCTCTAAGGGCTCATGCTCAGAGTTCAGTTCAGTCCCTCAGTTGTGTCCAACTCTTTGCGACCCTATGGACTGCAGCACACCAGGCTTCCCTGTCCATCACCAAGATAGCTCATGGTCAGAAGCAACTTCAAATGAAACATCCCACAATTTCCTGGCTGATTGCACTTGTTAGATATTCATCTCTGGCCTCTCTCACCGAAGGCTCGGAAGTCTGCCATTTTGCAGTTTCCTTCCTCTCCCTCTTGAGATCTTTCTCCTTCCAACTCTCTTGTCTCAGCCTGGAGGAATCCCATCCTGCCTGTGGAAAACTCCAATTTCTCAATATTCTGGTTCCAGAGCAATTTATTCCCCCTGTATTCCAACTTCTCCATTCTGGATGCTGCCCTGGTCTGATTTTTCTTCATAAAAGTGTTGATGTGTTTTTCTGAACAAAAGCACCAGCCACCCTGAGTTTCCATCCTTAGTAACCTGTATGTGATCTTAATTAATCCTTATGATGCCTCATGAACCAAGTACCACTATTATGCTTTTCATAGCTGAGTAGATAATGACCTAAAGAGATTGTCAAAAAGCCAGTTGGTCGTGGAACTGAGATTCGAACCCAGCTCTGTCTGCCCTGCTCCTAACCATGACCCTGTACTGCCTTCACATACCAAAACAAAAAACCATTTTAAAGGAGACCAGAATTTCTGTGCCTTACTCTGAGTGACCGTAGGTTCAGCTAAAAACACTATAGCTCCTGAAAGTGAAGTGAAAGTGTTAGTCTCTACCACTCTAGAAAACAGTATGGCGGTTTCTCAAAAATTAAAAATAAAACCACCAGATGATCCAGCAATTCCACTTCTGGGTATTTATGCAAAAGTTTTGAAAGCGGAGAAGGGAGATTTTTCACATCCATGTTCATAGCAGCATTATTCATAGTAGCCAAGAGGTGGATGGAACCCAAGTGTCCATCAAAGGATGAATGGATAAAACAAAATGTGGCCTGTCCACACATTGGAATATCATTCAGCCTTAGAAAGGAAGGAAATTCTGACATGTGCTACCATGTGGATGAGCCCCAAGGATGTTATGCTAAGTAAAACGTCAGTCACAAAAAGGCAACTAGTTCAGGGAATCTATTTAACATTGTCCCCTTAAAAATGCTTGGTCCATTTTATATGCCATGGTTTTTTCTACAGTTGAAAACTTTGAAAAATAAAAAAATTTAAAACATGTTTGCTTCTCAGACGCTCAATGTTTAACCCACTCTCTGACCCTGCATCATTATTTTGAAATCTCCTTTGCAGAGCACAAGTTCTAGACTGGTAGATCTGACTCCACTGGGAAATTGCTAAAGCTTGCCCAGGCCATCTCTTTACACCTGCTCTGCCCAATGGTGCCAAGTTCAGAGACTCTTAACACTTCGGGGGTTCAAGACTCTCCTTAGAATCTTATAGAAGCTGCCACCCTCTCCCTACCTCCACACCCTGAATGCCCACATGCATTGACACAAATAATTTTCCTTATGATTCCGATGATCCCTAGATATTCTGGGGCCTCCCTGTAGTCTTTCAAGGGCCCCAGAATGAGATTCCCTAAGACCCTCACATCACAGAGCTGCCCCTGATGGGCTTAAAGATTTCATTGTTAGTCATCTGCCTTCCCTCTTGGTGATATCAAGGAAAGGGTGAGCTTCTTATAAAAAGGTCATATGTGGCATCTCATCTCTTTAGAATGGTGTTATATTATCTGTGTGACAAGTCACTGTAAAACATCTCTATGTGTACGGAGTGATGTGTGTATGTGTGTGTAAGTATAGCTCTTCTTTTGTTGTTTTTTGTTTAGTCACTGTCATGTCCGACTCTGCGACCCCATGGTCTGTAGCCCACCAGGCTCCTCTGTCCATGGGGTTTCTCAGGCAAGAGTACTGGAGTGGGTTGCCATTTCCTTTCCCAATACCTACCCTAGGCACAGTTAATTAGCATTTGGAACAAACTAATCAGGAACCTAGACTCCAGAAGTGGCTACCAGATCAAATCTACACCAAAAAGAAAAAAGAGAAAAAATCTACATCAGAAGCTCTTTTAATTAGCAGAGTTATCTTAGAAATATTAAGATATATGATTTAAGAACAAGGTCCTATGTAACATAGGAAACTGTATTCAATATCTTGTAATAAACTATAATGGAAAAGAATTTGAAAAAGAATGAATACATGTATATGTATAACTGAGTCTGGACATCTGAAACTAACTCAACATGGTGAATCAACTATAGTTCAATAATTAAAAAAAAAAAAGATTATGGACTCCTGGCACCCTCAGTGCAATGCTCTAATCTGGAGTTCCATTTGGACCCCTGCCATCTCCCCATCTTCAGAGGACTGTGGTGCCTGAGCCCCCCAGAAATTTGGCTGACCCCGCCAAGAGAGTATCATTGTCAGAAGGAACCCTGCATACAGAGTGCCTATCGGAGTACCTGCGGACGAGTAGGACGTTACCAAGCCTGCGGGGACAGGTTACAGTGCTGTCCTTATACCTGCTTCCTAATGATCATCCATCCACCTGGTCAAATTCCACCTGAGGTTTGCTTTTATTCTCGCATGCCACCTGGCAGTGGGTGATGAGGAAAGACAGGTAGAGCCTCAACCGATTTCCCAGGCACATTTCCAGGGTAGCAGGATCAGCCTGGGGATACCCACCAGCAGTCCAAGTCAGACAAGACTTTGCTGTATTCAGGAATTAGACAGTGTCATTGAGACTCAGCCTCTCCCTCTCTGTCGCCCTGGCTTCATTCTTAGGCTCCCTATTGATGGTTAGATGGCGGCAGTATCTCTTCACGTTTACTCTGGTTCAAGTTTGGCTTGGAAAGTAAAGAGGACATTTTCCCGAGAGCTCTAGTGAACGTCCCCGAGTGAGTCTGATTGCCATTCTGACCTGACTGGCATCAGGTGACCATTCCTGGTCCAGTCACTGTTGCTGAGGAAAAGATGTTCCAATAGCTTGGCATGAGTCAAGAGCCACTCCAGGCAGGGATGTCAGCTCCACTGGAACCCCATGGTTGGGAGTAGTTAGGGGTGAGTGGCAGATGAAAGCTGCCTACAACTTCTTTGCCACTCCTCCCACTGAGAGTCCATTTCCCTTCCCCTTGAATCTAGGCCAGCCTTAAACCTTGTTTTAACCACAAAAATATGGTAAATTTCAAGGCTGGACCTTAAGAAATCTGTGGATACTGCTTTTGCATGTATGGAACGTGCCCTCACGGAATGCTCTAAGGAAGCTCAAGCAGCCGTGTGGAGAGGCCCACATCGGGGAGAATCTTGGAGCCCTGGCTAGTATCCTCAGCTGGACTCCCTGCCAGCACCCAGCATAACCTGCCAGCTGTGTGGTTGGAGCCATCTGAGACAGTCCAGATTGTAACAGAGAAGAGTCAATTTTGACTCTTCCCTGCTAGATCTGTTTCTTTGACTTTTATAATCATACATAATGGCCTGTGTCAGGGAATCCTGCCCCCCCCCGCCTGACCCTTAAACTAAAGTGCCCACCTGTGAATGACTGTAAGAAAGATGAAGTTAACACATCCCCCTTGCCTGGTGATTGCCATTCTAGGAGATATTTGCAAGAATTAAATGGTCTTTTTTACTTTGTTTCCTCACCTCCCCCATCTCCGATCCATAAAAGAACCTGACATCCAGACCCCGACAAGATGGTTATTTTGAGCTGTTAGTATGCTATCTTCTCAGTCAGCTGGCTTTCTGAATAAAGTCATATTCCTTGCCTCAACATCCCATCTCTTGGACTCACTGGCCTCTCATGCACCGAGCAGAGCAAGCTTGGACTCGGTAACAAGACCAGCTGGGCCTGCAGACACCACAAGGATCAGATCACCCAGTTGAGCATACTCACAGAATTATGGGAAATAATGCTTATTGTTGTTTGGAGTCATGAAGTTTGGGAAGAGTTTTATACACAGCCATTGATAGCTGGTACACAGTGGCTCTGCAAGTGAAAATCAGAAGGTTTTCCTGGAAATTAAAAAGAGTAAATACTAGATGGACAACAAACAGGAGTCCACCACAACCACCTACTCTGTGTGGGTAACTGAGTCACTACTGATGGGCTCAAGAAGACACAGAATTTTCCACAGCAGCATACCAGTGCCCACTCACCAGTTTTGTCAGTGTCCTGAGACAGTTGCTGTAGCAGCAGAGACAATTTCTTGATTCCAAGCTCTGAGCTCCAGCAATGGATTTTTAAAGACAACTGTTCCACTGGGGGCTCCTGTGGCAAAGATGTTGGCCCTCCCCCACTGGCAGGTCACAATTGCAGGCTTCTGGGAGTCATTTTTGGAGTTCTGGAGACCCGGCCTAGAGTTATCACAACAGCCCTTCTGTATTGAGTTGGATGGTGGCTTCCCAAAAGCAATGCCTGGAATCTGTACGTGGGACCTGGCTAGGCAAAAGAGGCTTTATAATGGCACCCCACTCCAGTACTCTTGCCTGGAAAATCCCATGGACGGAGAAGCCTGGTAGGCTACAGTCCATGGGGTCGATAAGAGTCGGACACGACTGAGCAACTTCACTTTCACTTTTCCCTTTCATGCACTGGAGAAGGAAATGGCAACCCACTCCAGTGTTCTTGCCTGGAGAATCCCAGGGATGGCGGAGCCTGGTGGGCTGCCGTCTATGGGGTCGCACAGAGTCGGACACGACTGAAGTGACTTAGCAGCAGCAGCATAGATGTAATTAAGTTAAAGAGATGAAATTGTCCTGGATTACTGAGGTAGGCCCTAAATACAGTGATAGACGTCCTTATAACAGGCAGAGGAGGAGAAAACACAGAGGAGAGGGTCACGTGAAGAAGCAGGCAGAGATGAGAGTGATACAGCTACAAAGAATCCGGACAGCCTCCAGAAGCTGGAAGAGGCAAAGGATTCTTCCCTAGAGCATCCAGAGAAAGGGTGACTTGACCTCCAGGATTCTTGCCTGGAGGATCCCCATGGACAGAGGAGCCTGGCGGGCTATAGTTCATAGGGTCATAAAGAGTCGGACATGACTGAACACACACACACATATCCCAATGCCAGTAAGAGGGTTCATCCACAGTCACTTCCTAAAGAGCAGGTTGTATTTGTCTGCTTTACTCCTCCAAACTGGAACTCTACCTTTCAGCAAGATGTGTGTATGTGGGTGTATCTGTGCTTCTGTGTGTATGTTTGTATATGCATTTCTGTGAGTTTGTGTTTGTGCTTGATGTTTGAATGTGTGTGTGTATTTATGTGTGTATGTATATATATGTGTGTGTACTATATGTGCATATTTGTGCGTGTTTATGTATGTGTGTATATTTATGTTTGTGGAGAGGGGGCATTGGGAGAAGTGAAGTGCCTGTGGTAACTGTTAATACCATAAACTTGAGCTATTGTTTTCATATCTTACTGCTTCTTACCACTGTGCTGTTAAAATGACATTGCTCTGGAAGAATCCTTTCGTTCTGTGAGTGTAACCACGTAAACCAGGAGGAGTGAATTCCACTCCATGGGAACTCGTGGGATCTGCTTTGTTCGTGGAGCTCCTGAGCCAGAGTGCGACAGCCCCTCGTGGCCTTTGTGTTGGGGATCAAAATAAAAACCGTGGAATTCTCTGCTGGTACAGGGGACATCACCACAGTGCTTCTCCATACTTTCCCTGTGGTGCCTATATTGCTGGTTATTAAGCACGCATTTCGCACCTGAGGCTCTTCTAGCCCCTGGCTTGACTGAGAGGAGTCCCTCCCTGCCCAGGTCTTTAGGAAGCTCCTGACCTGATGCTGGTGGCTCAAGCCAGCTCTGTCCCTCCTACCTTGAGCCCAGGTCTAGGTGAGTGCTGTGATCCTGGGGCTCAGCCAGGTGATGCAGCAAAGCCAGCCTTTCCAAGTGGGTTTAGAGGTACAAGAGGCAAAGAACTGAAGCTGAGGGGTGGGGTGGGGCTGAGGAAGGTGGGAGGGGGATAGCTGGGGCACCCACAGCCCTCATTCCCCCCAGAAGTTCACTCCTGCTGGAGAGGATAGTTATTGGCGGCAGTATCAGTTTTTGAGTGCTCACCGTGTATCCTAAGTACTGGATGTGTATCTTCACACCAAGCCTCACAATAGCATAAATTATATTCCTGCCTGTTAAGGCCACCACGGCTGATGCTCCACTAAGGGTTTCTCAGACCTGATGCTTCCCCACGTCTCCTGCCTGAGTCTGCATGAGTCTGGACCTTGGGAATAGACACAGCTGATTCCAACCTCCTCCTCCCCTGGCTCTGTCTGTGCTCAGGGATGCCTGGGCTCTGGTCCCTGCTTCCCTCCCTCCTTGAGGCTCAGAGCGTGCTGGTCGCCAACAGGGCCGGGACTCCGGCAGCCTCTGTGCTGGTTCCTCTGTCGTTCATCACACAGGGCTCTCTTGGATGTCTGCGTTGAGAAACAAATGTTTTTCCCCTTTAGTAAATCAAGTGAAACATCACACACGGGGACAGCTGGTTAGAGCACAAGCTACTACTTTCCTACAAGGTGAGGACATCGAAGGCACAAAATGTATGCAGGGCCATTCATGGGCAGTGCCCAGCCTGCCAGCTCAGCACATCCTGGCTCCCCTTCCTGCTCCCCTCTGCCTTGGGCCCCAAGCCAGCTGGGCACTGCATCTCCCTCCCCAGCCCTTGAGGAAACAAGGTCGTCTTTCTGGCTGGTTACCCGGACACAAGGCAGGCTTGGCAGACACAGCCCCTCCAGGTGCCTCCCAATATCTCAGCTTGATTGGACTTTCCTCTCTGGGTCTTGAAACCAGAAATCTCCCCAACATAGCCCCTGCATTAGAGCAAGGAAATGGGGGATAAGAGTATGTAAAGCAGGTTTGGGCTGTAGACTAAGCGTGCTACTGGACTCTTATAGCCTCTGCTCTTTCAGTTGCTCTTTTTCCTCTCTGTCTTCAAGCTCTTAGACCCAGGCTCCCAACTGTCAAGACCTACTCTTAAAAATATATTTTGTGGCAGTCATTCACACTTTAGTATAAAGTTAACTGTGAAGTAATTTTCTGGAGGATTTGCACTTACATATTTCTGGATGGAACTCATTCCTTAATGGGAGATGTGTCCCTATTAAAGGGATTTTTGACTCCTAATCTCATAAGGCAGAGGAGCATGGGTGAGGGGGCAGGGTTTGATGCTCCTTCAGACTGAGACTCCTACAACTTCATCCACTTGTCCTGCTTCCAGACTGCCTAGCTTACATCAACATCTTCCCTCTCTGCTCTCTTACTCTCTCCAAGCTTAAGTTGATCCTGGCGTTTGAGAGGTTTTGGTGAGTCACCTTGGTGATTCATGTAAGAATCGTAAGATTTCAGGGCTGGTGGGAACGTGGAAGTCAAATAATGCAAGTTTCTAGATGAAGAAACAGAAACTCAGATTGAGAGAGAGGTGAGATGCCCAAGATCCCGTGGCAAGTTATAGCAAAAAGGGAACCAGACCCCAGATTTCCTGGCTTCTAGCAATGTCCTTTGCACCAAGACCCGGAAATAACTCTCAACCAAACACTGGCACCATTCGCAAGATGAAGTCCAGGCAGAAGCTGTCTGTTTTGCTGAACCACAGAGCATGTATCAGGCGTCTGGCCTTTCCAGAGTTAATGACACAGGCAGCCTCTGTGTGGCTTGGGAGGAATGTTCCTAGAAGAATTCAGTCTAGAAGAGGAGGCCCAGGGAACACGCCTTATGGCTACAGGGTCAAGCAGAGCTCGCTGTTTTCACCATCCAGACAAACACCTCTCCTCTATTTGGCAACAGGGCTCTTTGGTTTTGTTTTCCAAGCAGCCCAGAGCCCCTCATGCTTCCAAAGCAGAGTCACCCTTGGCAATACCCCCAAGGCCAGCCTTCTGAGTTACGTCCTTCTCACCTCATCACCAGGCCTCCTCATCTATTTGAAATCAGCCTTGACCTAAAGTTGCTTGGAATCATCCCAGGAGTACAGGCCAAAGGCAGAGGACCAGAATCAGTATGTGGTCTAGTGGATCAACAGACACTACCCACAGACCACCTGGGTTCAACTCTCCCCTCTGCCTCCTCCCCGCTGTGTGTCTTTGGGCTGTTTGCTTAACCTCACCAGGTCTGAGAATCCTCCTTTGTCAGGTAGGGATCATTCTGGGACCTTCCTCCCAGACTGTCGTGACAGTTCAGTGGAGTCAATACATGGGAAACATTTAGAACTTACATACTTAGAACAGTGTCCACGTGTAGTAAGTGCTCACTTAAAGTGACTCATAATATCTTTGCTGCCTCCTCTCAGAACCTCCCAGATGTCTCTCCCCCATGAAACTAAGCACTCCAAGCTTTGTTTTGAAAGGAGGGCTGGGGATGGGATATGTTAAAAGGAACCTGTGTGGAAATATGTGAGAGTTACCTGAAAAAAATTGAAATGTACCAGCCATACCCACTTTATCCTGACATCAGGCCAAACCAAGGCAAGAAAACTAATAAGATAAATAAGTCCTGATGTGATGTGGAAAGAGAGAGGGAGAGACAGAGGGAGGGGGAGGAGAGGGAGAAGCAGCAGCAGAAGCAGGAGATGGAGTGTGGGGTCCTCTCTGCTCTGCCCCCCAAAATTAGCATTATTGTGCATGTGTGTGAAGTCGCTTCAGTCATGTCCAACTCTTTGCAACCCCATGGACTATAGCCCGCCAGGCTTCTCTGTCCATGGGATTCTCCAGGCAAGAATACTGGAGTGGGTTGCCATGCCCTCCTCCAGGGGATCTTTCTGACCCAGAGATCCAACCCGAGTCTCCTATGTCTCCTGCATTGGCAGGCAGGTTCTTTACCACTAGCACCACCTGACATCAGGTCATTATTCCTTTTCTTTTTGACATGGTCTTTGTTGCTAATGTACAGGTTAGTGCTGAGAAACAAAATAATGAGGAAAATGAAGTGGGATGCTCTGAGGGAGCCAGTGGTACATAAATATTTTAACTGTCCAACAAACTTGAATTCTGTGCACACCACCCCCTTCATTCTCACTCCTTACACCATGCAGCACTGCACCTGGGTAGCTCTGAGCTGGCCACCAGCATGGTCCAGAAGCCTCAGCTCTTCCCCTTCTACAGGCTGAGTATTGATTCTCAGGCCGGGGAACTGCCATGCTAAAGCTGCTGTCCAGGCTGCTGTGAGGGACCCCCGTGGCCACAGTTTGGTGTTTATGGGCTGAGGGCAGATTGAGCGGCCAGCTGTCTGCAGCAGGAAAGTCCCTTGGCCGAAAAATATATCCCCTACTGTCCTGTGGTAAATGCCTGAAATTCCACCATTAGCAATGCATTCCTTTGGGTATGCCACACCATTCTGAGGCCACAATTTTCACGTAAAAATGCCCTTCTTGGGAGTAACTCATGAAGACCCTGACACTTAAGATGAAAGAGTGTTTCCTGAGAGAGAAGGTGAACATTGGCTATCTTGCTGGTGGGAGAGCGACTAGAGTCAGGGGAGAAGGCGTGTGGAAGAAGGGCTGTGGCTTGGAGTGCCGAGGGCAAACTTGGACAGCTGGGTTCTTATAACACTTTTAAAACATGGCCTTAAAGTCTTTGACGCTCTTTCCAATGGGAGGTGGGGTTTATGGCCTCTCCCCTTGAACCTGGGTGGGCTGTGACTGCTGAAGCACCCTTTGTAACCTCTGAGGCGTTCAGTCATACAAGGTCATGAAGCTTCCTCCTGATTCTCTGGAACATTCACTTTGGGAGTCCAGGGTCCTCACATAAGAAGCGTGACTACTCTGAGACCTCATGCTGGAAAGCTCACTCTGAGACCAACCTGCCAAGCAGCCCTGTTGAGGTTCTAGATACTTGAGGAAAGCCTCCAGAAGCAGAAGAGTTGTGCCATTGAGCCCCACCCAAATTCCTGACCAATGAAATTGTAAAACAGGAAGAATCAGTTGTTTTTAGCTGCTCAGGACTGTGATAGTTTCTTCTGCAGAAGAAGCTAATAGAACAGCCAGCTGGCCTTGCAGAAACGGGGCTGATGGGGGTGGGGCTGGATTCACCCACAGGACAGCCTGAATCCCTCAGAAACCAACTACCTCAATTCCCTGGAAATAATGCGGAGCCCACACTTGGGGCCTTCCAGCCCACGATGGGCCATTATCTCCTGGAGCAGAAAAATTTGGGGGATTCTCTACAGAGAGGGACATACAAGGCAACCTGCTGCTCCCCTGGTGTCCATGATGGGACCTGGTGTCTGGCCCTTCAGACTCCTAGAGGAGCAGTGTGAGTTTTGGTGAGGAAAAGTATAGGTATGGGCTCAGAAGCCAGAAAGGCCTGGGTTTGAGACCTGACTTAAGTCTAGAAGAGGGTGGAAGGAGCGAGGAGAGGCCTGATCTATAGATAAGGCTCCGTGTCTCCAGCCTGCTGGGTGGCCCACCCTGTGTGGTGCCCACCTTGTGTGTGGCCCAGCCCAGGGCAGTCAGCAGCGTGTGGCAACCAGAGTTACTCCGGGCTGGTCACAGCTGGACTCCTGTCACCAGGAAATCTTTTCACTCACAGATGGACAAGTTCTGTTAGCACCTTGTTGCAGTTCTGGAAAAATAGAGACTGTTCATAAGGGGGAGAAGATGGAATTAAAAAAAAAAAAAGATGGGCATGGACATAGTATCTTTTTTCTCCTAAGTGGCAACCACTTGATTTGTTAATGGCCCTGTGGTGTTTTCCAGACTCGTGCTTCCTCAAATCTCTTCTTTCCATTCTGACCTAGTTTGGGCTCCTTCAGAAGCAGACTCAGAGCGAGATTTGAGCTGAACTGGTTTTTGGAGAGGAAACTCAGTGGTGTAGGGGAGGCCAGCTGGGAAAGGGAAGGTTGCGTTATCAAGGGAATAACTGCCACAGGCCACGGCGTCCAACACGCCTGTCTCCAAGTCCCCTACCTTAGGGCCGAAAGCTGACTAATTATCTTCTGACTCCTGTGGGTGCCTGCTGAGAGCTTGGCCTGCGTGGGGCCAGGAGCAGGCCCTCCTGTCCAACGGAGGTCACCCGAGCGCACAGAGGACCCTGCTAATGCTCAGACACTGGGATTGCGGGGCCATCAGGGCCACACCTGCGCCTGCTGTAGGCTCTTTCCCTTCGGACCTGTCCCTGGCTTTCCCGGTGGGCCCTTTATTCACACACAATCAGCTGAGGATTCACTTGGCCACAATCTCGACAATCCATCTCTCACCTCAAATGAGGCGAAAGTCGCCGTAATCCCGTTTCTCCCTCTGAGTTCCTCAGAAGAAAGGGATCAGCCTTCCTGCCTTGGAGACAAGAGACAGCCTCAGAGAGCGGCAGGGCAGACAGAGCCACCCCTCCAGCGTGGGGGCAGGACTCACCTCCCCCCACCATCCCTCTTTCTCTTCTGGCCCTGAGAGGGCTCAGACCCTGGCCGCAAGCCGCCCTTGACTGTCTTTCCAGAAAGGCCTTGCCCCATCCCACGCACCCCCTCAGACCCTGTGCCCCAGAGCCCGAGGGTGGACCTGGCACGGCCTCCACCTTCCTGCTGGTGCGCCCTGGGCCTCACCTCGCTTTGCTAAGCCTCCACGCTCTGTCAAGTTGGGCCCAGCTGTCATTGCTGTGGCCAAGCCTTGACACGGAGTGCTGAGGTTTGTTTTTATTTTCCGTTTCCAAGGCGCCTTCTCTCCCAGGAGCAGGAGGTGCTGGGGAAGCTGTAATTTGCTAAACAGGCATTAATCTTCACATCAATCCCGAGAGGCAGGTAGAGCTTCTCGGTCAAAACACACAGGGTTGTGATCAGACGTGGCTGGCAGGATAACGTGCCGATATTTGCACCTCTCTAGCCCAGCCCCGGCTCCCCTCCCTGGCAGCTGCCAACCTCGCCCCTGGGCTGTGGCCCACAGAGAACGTTTTCTTGGGAGAGCCAGGCGTCAAGGCCATTCTGCTGCTCTCCCCCGGCCTCCTCAGTCTCTCTCCGGCCTTCCCCTCTCTGACAGGGTCACGGAAAAGCAGCATGGCCTTGGAGGAAGGCAGAAGACCTGGGTGTGAATCTTGCTATGTCACTTTTTTTCCATTCCACAAATATTAATGAGCCCCTGTTAGGTTCCTGGCACTTTTGGGTTCTGGGAATACAGTGATAAATGTTGGAGTTTCCAAAGGATCAATTAATAATACTCCTCTCTTCTCCTCCCGGCCAATTGAGAAATAGACATAGAAGTCCAAAAGGTGGAGTTCAAAATGTTCTTTATTACAAACAAGGCTATATTGGCAGATGGGGCTTGAGATCTATCACAATTGTCTTGCTGACACTTGCCCCAGCATTGATCTGACCTGCTCAGCCCCGGGCAGGGCTGAGGTCCACAGGGAGCAGAGATGATGTACTCTTTGGTGGGGTAGGGGGGAGAGCTGCCTTCCAAAGGGAACCCAGAAGGTGCTGAGACTACCCCCACCCCCCACCCCGGCGCCTGTATTCTTTGCTCCAACTCATTGCTTTGTTAGGGTCCCCCGAAGGTAGCCCCTGGGATGAGGATTTGAATGCACAGAGGGTATTTGGAAGGGGCCGCTAGGGAACATGGGGAGGACATGTGGCCACAGGCCAAGAGTCACAGAGCCTGGCACATGCTAAGTTGTCAGTTAATGATGGTTCTGTTCATCTCTCATTCTGCAGGCAGCAACAGGTGACCCTCAGATGTGGCAGTTTGACTGCCACATCATCTGGCTGCTTGGAGGGTGGGGTGGGGACAGGGGATATTCTTGGCAATGGAGATGCTGGCACTTGGGCTCCACCACCCCTGACCAATAGAGACAGGGCAAAGATGAGGGTGGAAAGGGCAAAGGCGGGGTCATTGTCAGAGAGCCACAACCCCTGCCTGTGATTCGAGGGGGAAATACCATTACTAAGTGACTCTCAAGGACTCCAGATTTCACCTCTAGTTCCTAGGCCTAGAGAGTTCTGTGACCCCCAATTGGGCCTTGCCTTGGTCCCAGAGATGTCACAGCCTAGATGGGGACACACATGCATTCACAAGCATACACGTGCGCACACAGACATGCATGTGCACACAACATGGACACACACAAATTACCCACATTCACAAATACTTATGTTCTCAAACATACATGCAAAGGCACACACTCACACACACACATTCATTCACCCACACATACTTTTTCTGCCACTTGCTGTGATCTCATTAGGCAGGAAAGGTGTTACAGGGCAGCCCTAGGGACATGGTCTCTTCAACAGGACTCTGTCGGTGTGAAGGTCTGTACCCTCCCTCCTACCCACAACTCCCACCCTCCCATTCCCCAAGAACTAGTCAGGAAAAAGGCCTGATGCTGGCCTCTACCATTTCTCCCACAGACTCACAGCTCCAGAGGTGTCCAAAGTGAGGGCCTCTCCCCTGGAGCATGACCAGGAGTCCCAGCTGTTGTGGCAGGCCCCCATTCGAGGGAAGGGTAAGAACAAGGCTCAGGGCCAGGCCTCTGCTGGGAGGACCCGTGCTCTGGGCTCCAGGCCGGTGCTCGCCAGTCAGCCATGCACTTCCTCAGTGTACACTCAGAGGCCAACGTGTCTGCCCACTAGACAGGCCAGGGTCACTACCCGTCCTTGGTACTGGACCCGGGATGTGGCTTCAGCACAGGCAAATGGTACCAGGAATGCCCCCCCACCTTATCTAATGGCAGGTCAGCCTGGCACAGAAAGGCCATGTGGCCTCATGACCAATTTAGCTTTGGCCAAGAAAAGGGCATTTCTGGGGACTGGCGGTTCTGTGGACACCGCAGGTCAAAGGGAGAGAGATTGTGGTCATTGAGAGGACAGGAGGGAGCAAAGAAGTTACTGCTTTTAGAACCATGGACACTGGTCTCATCTTAAGTGAGCAGGAAAGGAGGAAAGGAGCCATTTTTTCTAGGCCTGACTGTTTTTGGTTTCGTCTCCTTGAATGGCTGCTGTGGGCGCTCCCTGTATTTTTCAGTCTGGCAACAGGTGAAGTAGAGATGGAGTCTAGAACATGCCAGATTGGGCTTCCTCGGTGGGGCAGGTATGACTATCAGCCTGGCAGGAGGAGAAGCCACCCAGCCTGGGCACTGGCCCAGTAACCGGCTACCTCCAAGGGAAAGGGGTGTATTCTATTTGCATTAAACTCAACCCTCAGAGAAGCCCCCCTGCCCACCTCCCCTACCCCTGTCCCGTCCACCCATTAAAATGAGCTTACAATCTGGGGACTAACCTCTAGTTAGAAACAAGATCAAAGCTTTCTCAGTTCCGCTCATCACTCCCATTGTCAAAAAACCCCCAAAGGGAATGAAAAGAGAACTTTGATTTTCTGGAGGAGCATTAAGGTCAAGGTTGGAAATTGTTCTACGCTGGAATCAGCCTAATGATAAACCACAAGTGGCCCCACTGGAAGCTCAGATGGATACTCCTCATTTGTTGTTGTTGTTTACTTACTAGGTCGTGTCCAACTCTTTGTGGCTCCACCAACTATAGTCCACCAGGCTCCTCTGCCCATGGGATTTTTCAGGCAAGAATACTGGAGTGGGTTGCCATTTCCTTCTCCAGGGGATCTTCCCAGTCCAGGGATGGAACCCGCGTCTCCTTCATTGGCAGGCAGATTCCTTACCACTGAGCCACCAGGGAAGCCAGGTTCCTCATGGGGACCACCAAAAGCTGAGATGTGAGGTCCCCAGAGTCCCCCAGTGGTCCCTGATAGGATTACACCCAAGCTGCCTCAGTGGGGACCTGCCCAATGGTGTTTCCTTTATTGACTGTGGCCCATTCCTGGCCCACAGACTGTGGTCAGTGAGGAAGCTCTGCTTCTGGGGATCTGGCTGTCAGCTGGAGCAAAGGGCTAACTGGACCATGGCTCTGGTCCTCTGCGGGGCTGGCTTGGGCTCCATGACACTGTAGCCGAAGATTCCAAGAGCAGCAAGTGGACGAGCACGGCCATGCAAATGCTTTTTTAAACCTTGGCTTACCATACTGTTTGCGACTTGCCAAACCAAGTCAATACCCAAGTTCAAGGTTGGTGTGGGAGGGTACTACCAAAGGGTAGGGAAGAATTTGGGGCCAATTTTGCAATCTGTCCATCACAGGCAGGGGGCGCCACCTAGCCTAGTGAGGAGGGTCTACTGGCCTAGTCTTCCCTGGGCCACACTGTGCTGTGGGTTTATGCAGGATGTAACTGGGTGGGACTTATTTCCCCAGCCCCAGATTGGAACACAAGGCAGGAACGTAGAAGAGGCTTGTTGAGGACGGAGTTGAATATTGAATGCACATCACTTCTGGCGGTCCAGGGACCAGTGAGAAGCCTTGAGCCTCATCCTGACTCTCCGAAGCCCTCTATGGCCTGGGGGTCCCATCGGGTGTCCTTGTTCCAGACCAGGGACACCTAGGGCTTGTGCCGACAGATGATTATTTTCACTTCTCTCTTTTGAAAAATGGCCCATGTTTAAGGATTCGTAAAACTTAGGGAATGCATCACTGAGCCTATAACGCCGTGAGAGCTCCATGTAGGGAATGACTTAAAAAGAAGATTCATCAAACTAATTACTTCTCCCCCCACCCCCACCCCCACCCCGCCCCTCTTTCCGCTTGGCCTGCTTAGGAAGATGTACGGCCTCATCTGTCATCCGCTGGGCTGCTGCGAAGCCAAACTCCCAGGCCTGCTTGTGTGGGAGGGGCAATACCCTGAGCCTCGATCTTTCTCTGGCTTTCTGGGCAGACAAGAGTTTTTCCTGCTGATTCATCTATTCCAGAGGCCGAACAAGGCCAGGACGCCTAAGGAGTTGGGTGAGGGAGGGAGCGGGGGGAATACTGAGAGCAGTGCAGGAAGGCTGTCTGTCATCTGTCTCTCCAAGGCAGCTGCTACCCATCCCTGTAGGATGGTCCTGCCGTGTCCCCTGGGCCACCTTTGGGTGCACCTGCCACCGTGGTGGACAGTGCCTGAGCCTGCTGACCGCTTCCCACCTCAAGTACCTACCCCTCCCTCTCTGCCTCCCTGCCTCGGCCTTTCTGTGGAGTCACGGGAGCTTGCTTGGTAGAGGACAAGCCTTAGTGCCAGGGTTTCACACCACTGGAGGCAACCCCAGCCAGTGTGGAGGGAGAGTCTGTGGATAAATACTGCAGCTTTACAGCTATAGTGGGCTGTAGGGTGGCCCCCAAAAAATAGGTCCACCGGGAACCTGTGAATGTGACCTCCTTTGGGAAAAGGGTCTCGTAGACATAATCAAGTTAAGGATCCTGAGATGAGATTATCCTGGATTGTCCAAGTGGATCCTAAATCCAAAGATAAGTGCCCTTAGAGAAGTGACAGGGAGAAGACACATAGAGGGGAAGGTGACATGAAGACTGAGGCAGAGATTACAGTGATGTGTCCACAAGCCAAGGAAAACCAAGAAGTGTCAACAGTCCCCAGAAACTTGAAGGAGAGGCCTGGGATGGATTTTCCAAGGCCTCCAGAAGGAAGCGATCCCACTGACACCTTGATTTCAGACTTGTACCCTCCAGAAATGTACGTGTGCATTAAGTTACTTCAGTCGTATTCGACTGTGTGACCCCATGGACTGTAGCCCACCAGTCTCCTCTGTCCATGGGATTCTCTAGGAAAGAATACTGGAGTGGGTTGCCATTTCCTCTCCAGGGGATCTTCCTGACCCAGGGATCGAACCTGCGTCTCTTATGTCTACTGCATTGGCAGGCAGGTTCTTTACCCCTAGTACCACCTGGGAAGCCCCCAGAACTGTGAGGCCATCAATTTCTGTTGTAAACCACCCAGTTTGTGGTACTTTGCCACCCAAGCCCTAGGACACTAATATAGATGTCCTCAGTGGGATGATTCTGAGATGTGTTCAAAACAGTTCCAAAGAGGGTCCCTAACAGGATAGGGCCCCAGTTGCCCACAGGGACAACCAGCTCATCTCTAGTACCCCTGTCAGCTTTTTAATCCTGCCTCATTGCCCTGCTGGTGTTTCCTGGGAGTGCTTCCAAGTAAACCACCTGCACCCAAGTCCTTGTCTGCTTTGGGAAGCACTCAAACTTGAGGCACACAGTCTCATACCACGTGTTCCTTCATTAATTCATCCCATCATCATTTGTAAGGGAGGCAGTACAGAGAGTGGCTGTTATAAACCAAATAATGGGTCCCTAAGGTGGCACTAGTGGTAAAGAACCTGCCTGACAATGCAGGTTCAATCCCTGGGTCAGGAAGACCCCTGGAGGAGGGCATGGCAACCCACTCTAGTATTCTTGCCTGGAGAATCCAATGGACAGAGGAGCCTGGCGGGCTACAGTCCATAGAGTCGCAAAGAGTCAGACATGGCTGAAGTGACTTAGCACACACACAAATATATCCACATCTTAATACTCAGAACTTGCAAGTGCTACCTTATATGGCAAAAGGGACTTTGCAGATTGTGATGAAGTTAAGAATCTTGAGATAGGAAGATCATCCAGGCTTACCCAAATGGGCCAAATATAATCATAAGAGTCCTTCTAAGAGGGAAGCAGGAGGCCAGACTAGTAGGAGGAGAAAGTCATGTGACCATGAAAGCAGACTTTGGAGTGACTCAGCCACCGGCTAAGCAATATCAGCATCATCTAGAAGCCAGAAGGAGCAAAGACTAGATTCTTTGGAGCCATTAGAAGGGACCAGCTCTGTCACCACTTTGATTGTAGCCCCATAAAACTCATTTCTGAATGTTGGCTTTAAGCCAATTTTTCACTCTTCTCTTTCACTTTCATCAAGAGGCTCTTTAGTTCTTCTTAACTTTCTGCCATAAGGGTGGTGTCATCTGCATATCTGAGGTTATTGATATTTTCCCGACAATCTTGATTCCAGCTTGTGCTTCATCTAGCCCAGTGTTTCTCATGATGTACTCTGCATATAAGGTAAATAAGCAGAGTGACAATATACAGCCTTGACGTACTCCTTTTCCTATTTGGAACCAGTCTGTCGTTCCATGTCCAGTTCTAACTGTTGCTTCCTGACCTGCATACAGATTTCTCAAGAGGTAGGTCAGGTGGTCTGGTATTCCATCTCTTTCATAATTTTCCACAGTTTATTGTGATCCACACAGTCAAAGGCTTTGGCACAGTCAATAAAGCAGAAATAGATGTTTTTCTGGAACTCTCTTGCTTTTTCGATGATCCATCAGACGTTGGCAATTTGATCTCTGGTTCCTCTGCCTTTTCTAAAACCAGCTTGAACATCTGGAAGTTCACGGTTCACGTATTGCTGAAGCCTGGCTTGGAGAATTTTGAGCATTACTTTACTAGCATGTGAGATGAGTGCAATTGTGTGGTAGTTTGAGCATTCTTTGGCATTGCCTTTCTTTGGGACTGGAATGAAAACGGACCTTTTCCAGTCCTGTGGCCACTGCTGAGTTTTCCAAATTTGCTGGCATATTGAGTGCAGCACTTTCACAGCATCATCTTTCAGGATTTGAAATAGCTCAACTAGAATTCCATCACCTCCACTAACTTTGTTCATAGTGATGGTTCCTAAGGTCCACTTGACTTCACTTTCCAGGATGTCTGGCTCTAGGTGAGTGATCACACCATCGTGACTATCTGGGTCATGAAGATCTTTTTTGTACAGTTCTTCTGTGTATTCTTGCCACCTCTTCTTAATATCTTCTGCTTCTGTTAGGTCCATACCATTTCTGTCCTTTATTGAGCCCATCTTTGCATGAAATATTCCCTTGGTATCTCAAATTTTCTTGAAGAGATCTCTAGTCTTTGCCATTCTGTTGTTTTCCCCTATTTCTTTGCGTTGATCGCTGAGGAAGGCTTTCTTATCTCTCCTTGCTATTCTTTGGAACTCTGCATTCAAATGGGTAGATCTTTCCTTTTCTCCTTTTCTTTTCGCTTCTCTTCTCTTCACAGCTATTTGTAAGGCCTCCTCAGACAACCATTTTACCTTTTTGCATTTCTTTTTCTTGGGGATGGTCTTGATCCCTGTCTCCTGTTCAATGTCATGAACCTTTCTGTCGATAGTTCATCAGGCACTCTGTCTATCAGATCTAGTCCCTTAAATCTATTCCTCACTTCCACTGTATAATCATAAGGGATTTGATTTAGGTCATACTTGAATGGCCTAGTGGTTTTCTCCACTTTCTTCAATTTCAGTCTGAATTTGGCAATAAGGAGTTCATGATCTGAGCCACAGTCAGCTCCCAGTCTTGTTTTTGCTGACTGTATAGAGCTTCTCCATCTTTGGCTGCAAAGAATATAATCAGTATGATTTTGGTGTTGACCATCTGGTGATGTCCATGTGTAGAGTCTTCTCTCGTGTTGTTGGAAAAGGGTGTTTGCTATGACAGGTGCGTTCTCTTGGCAGAACTCTATTAGCCTTTGCCCTGCTTCATTCTGTACTCCAAGGCCAAATTTGCCTATTACTCCAGGTGTTTCTTGACTTCCTACTTTTGCATTCCAGTCCCCTATAATGAAAAGGACATCTTTTTTGGGTGTTAGTTCTAGAAGGTCTTGTAGGTCTTCATAGAACCATTCAACTTCAGCTTCTTCAGCATTACTGGTGGGGGCATTGACTTGGATTATCTTGATATTGAATGGTTTGCCTTGGAAATGAATAGAGATCATTCTGTCGTTTTTGAGATTGCATCCAAGTACTGCATTTTGGACCCTTTTGTTGAGTATCATGGCTACTCCATTTCTTCTAAGGGATTCTTGCCCATAGTAGTAGGTATAATGGTCCTCTGAGTTAAATTCACCCATTCCAGTCCATTTTAGTTCACTGATTTCTAAAATGTCAATGTTCACTCTTGCCATCTCCTGTTTGACCACTTCCAATTTGCCTTGATTCAAGGACCTAACATTCTAGGTTCCTATGCAATATTGCTCTTTACAGCATCAGACCTTGCTTCCATCACTAGTCTCATCCACCACTGGGTGGTGTTTTTGCTTTGGCTCCATCTCTTCATTCTTTCTGGAGTTATTTCTCCACTGATCTCCAGTAGCATATTGGGCACCTAGTGACCTGGGGAGAGAGAGATCATCTTTCGGTGTCCTATCTTTTTTTTATAGTTCAGCTCTCATATCCATACATGACTACTGGAAAAACCATAGCCTTGGCTAGACGGACCTTGGCAAAGTAATGTCTCTGCTTTTTAATATGCTATCTAGGTTGGTCATAACTTTCCTTCCAAGGAGTAAAGTGAAAGAGGAGAGTGGAAAAAGCTGGCTTAAAGCTCAACATTCAGAAAACTAAGATCATGGCATCCAGTCCCATCACTTCATGGCAAATAGATATGGAAACAGTGGCTAACTAAATTTTGGGGGGCTCCAAAATCACTGCAGATGGTGACTGCAGCCATGAAGTTAAAAGACGCTTACTCCTTGGAAGGAAAGTTATGACCAACCTAGACAGCTTATTAAAAAGCAGAGACATTACTTTGCCAACAGTCTGTCTAGTCAAGGCTATGGTTTTTCCAGTAGTCATGTATGGATGTGAGAGTTGGACTGTAAAGAAAGCTGAGCGCCAAAGAATTGATGCTTTTGAATTGTGGTGTTGGAGAAGACTCTTGAGAGTCCCTTTGACTGCAAGGAGATCCAACCAGTCCATCCTAAAGGAAATCTGCCCTGAATATTAGATGGACTGATGATGAAGCTGAAACTCCAATACTTTGGCCACCTGATGCAAAGAGCTGACTCATTTGAAAAGACCCTGATGCTGGGAAAGATTGAAGGTAGGAGGAGAAGGGGACAACAGAGGATGAGATGGTTGGATGGCATCACCGACTCAATGGACATGAGTTTGAGTAGGCTCCGGGAGTTGGTGATGGACAGGGAGGCCTGGTGTGCTGCAGTCCATGGGGTCGCAAAGAGTTGGACATGACTGTGCGACTGAACTGAACTGAAGACTCATTTCAGACTTCTGAGTTCCAGAGCTGTAAGATGATAACTTTGTGTTGTTTTAAGCCACTAAATTTGTGGTCATTTGTTACAGCAGCGATAGGAAATTCATACAGCGGTTGAGAATACAGGTATTGGGATTGGGTAAAACCAGGTTGAAGTCTTGCCACTCACCGCTGTGGACCTTGGGCAAGTTACTTACCCTCTCCAGCCTCAGTTTGCTCAGATGTCAAATAAGGATAGTCCTTCCTGATGCTACTGTTGTGTGGACCACAGAGGATGAGTGGTCAAGTCCCAGCAGTGCTCATAATTCACTGAGCATTTACTATTAGTCACTTACTGTGCTCCATGATCCTTGCCTTTGGTAGAGTGTTAGTTGCTCAGTCGTGTCTGATTCTTTGCGACCCCATGGACTATAGCCCACCAGGCTCCTCTGTCCATGGGATTTTTCAGGCAAGAGGACTGGAGTGGGTTGACATTTGCCTTTGGTAAACAAAATGCAGTTCTGGTCTTTAAAGGGATCAACAGCCTAGAAGCATGGATGAGACAGTGAATGTGAAAGGGGGATTCCTAAGCCATGGCCCCAAATGGGACAAAGTCATAGTTATAATAGCAGTGGTAATAGCAGTAATAATCACTATTGTTACCAGAAGGGGGACCCCTTCCAGGGCCCGAGAGTGGGCTCTTGTCTAACACTCAGGAATGAATTGTCCGAGGAGACACATGTGCTGACAAAGCAAGAGACTTTATTGGGAAGAGGGGTCCAGGCAGAGAGCAGCGGGGTAAGGGAACCCAGGAGGACTGCTCTGCCATGTGGCTCCCAGTCTCAGGTTTTATGGTGATGGGATTAGTTTCTGGGTTGTCTCTGACCAGGCATCTTGCTTGTGTCCATATCTGGTTTAAATCAGGGTCCTTCCTGGTGGCACACATCTCTCAGCCAAGATGGATTCTAGAGTGAGGATTTCTGGGAGGTTGGTGGGACACATTATGGGCTGGTGTCTCCTCCCTCCTTTCGGCCCCTCCTGTATTCTTGTGTTAGTTTTCCACAGCAGCGCCATGTTCTTTATTGGAACTTCCTGTTGTGAGACAACTCTGGCAAGCGGTTATTATCCTCCCTGGCCAAGGTGGGCAATTTTGGTCAATGGCTCCCTAACAGTATCACCACAGCTATGACAGCACCAGTGCCCCGGAGTCACTCAGAATGGTAGCTCTTTTGGGTTCCTGGACCGGATTCTAATGTGTGTGTGTTGGGTGGGGGGAGGGTTCCCCGACAACGAGCAATTCTCTGTGACCCAGCTGGGTGTCCTACGGTTCAACTCAATTCTGATACCATCTACCCAGAAATAGTATCAGATCCCACAGGGTAAGGGCTCAATCCTACAAGACTGCCCTCCACACACACACCAATTTCAGACACCGGTCAGAAGCTCAGGTTGTCACTTGTACTTCTGACCCACTGGCTACAGTATAGAGGTTCCCATGACCCCCTGGTTCCTTGGGTTGGATTAATTTGCTAGAGTGGCTCACAGAACTCAGAGAAACATTTTACTTACTAGGTTATTATAAAAGGCTATAAGTCAAGAACAGACAGATGGATGAGATACGTAGGGTAAGGTCTAGGGGAAAGAACATGGAGCTTCCATGCCCTCCCTGGGCTCACCACTGTCCCCACATCTCCATGTGTTCACCAACCTGGAAGCTCTCTGAACCCTTTCCTTTTGGGTGTTTATGGAGACTTCATTAGCTAGACATGTTTGATTAAATCATGGGCCATTGGTGATTGATTCAAAGTCCAGTCCCCTCCTTTGCCTTGGGGTTGAGGGTGATGAAATGGAAAGTTCCTACCCTCTAATCACATGGTTAGTTCCTTTGACAACCAGCCCCTATCTTTGGGTTACCTAAGGCCTTTCCATGGAGAAGGCAATGGCACCCCACTCCAGTGCTCTTGCCTGGAAAATCCCATGGACGAAGGATTTTCCGTCCACGGGGTCGCTAAGAGTCAGACACGACTGAGCGACTTCACTTTCCCTTTTCACTTTCATGCATTGGAGAAGGAAATGGCAACCCACTCCAGTGTTCTTGCCTGGAGAATCCCAGGGACGGGGGAGCCTGGTGGGCTTCCATCTATGGGGTCACACAGAGTCGGACACGACTGAAGCGACTTAGCAGCAGCAGCAGCAGCAAGGCCTTTCCATGGACTTCCCTCATAGCTCAGTCAGTAAAGAATCGGCCTGCAATGCAGGAGGCCCGGGTTCGATTCCTGGGTCTGGAATGTCCCCTGGAGAAGGGAATGGCAACCCACTCCAGTATTCTTGCCTGGAGAACCTCATGGACAAAGGAGCCTAGCAGGCTATAGTCCATGGGGTAGCAAGAGTCGGACACAACTTAAAAAACCACCAAGGCCTTTCCAGAAGTCACCTCATTAATATCACAAAAGACAGCTTTATTGCCCTAGTCACAGGAAATTCCAAGGGTTTTAGGAAGTCTGTGCTAGGAACCCTTCTAAGACCAAATATCTATTTCTTATTACAAAACATAATATCAGAGCAACCTTGCTCCTGCAAAGTCTGGGCTCCCTAGTGTCCTAGAAATTCTGCCTCAGCTGAGGCAAGCCTTGTGTGCAGTGTGGGATGAACATGGAAGGTTCCAGATGGAATTTAGAACTGCTTCATCTCTCTCTTCTTTCTCTGGTCAGACACCCACCTCTTCCCTGCCCACTGAATCTGTGATGCAGCCCCTTGGAGAGCTGGGGCCTAGAAACTACATGGTACACAGTATCACTTGCCTTTTGTAAATGAAATAATGATGTCACCTAAAGAGACAGCTCTGCCTAGAAATAGGGATAATGAAACTGAGCAGAATCCTGTGGGGCCATACTGGATACAAAAGTCCCTCCCTGTCCCATGTTTCTTGTTTGTAGGAAAAGAAAGTTTCCTCCTCTTCTAGGTCTTCCATGAGCGGACTCAAACAGTTACTATTTAGGGAAATGAGATAACTCAGAAACAAAGGAAAAGCCATTAAGGTAGAAAAGTAATGACAGTAGTTCAGTGATAAAACGGAGTCCTAGTTCCTCCTCTAGGGATATATATAACAATGTGACACGTATCTTTTAGTTGTTCTGCAGAAACCAAGACCCCACCCAGGTGGAGAATGGTGACTACATGCTGACCACAAGCACGTAGACCCCAGACTGGTTGGAACCAGAACATTGATGATTAAGATTTCTGAAACACCACCCTGTTACCTCACTACCAACCAATCAGAACACAGTCCACAAGCTGCAACCCGCACCCCAAATGTTCCCTTTAAAAACCCTTCCCTGGGGACTTCCCTGGTGGTCCAGTGGCTAAGACTCTGCAGTCCCAATGCAGGGGTTCGATTCCTGATTGGGGAACTAGATCCCACATGTGGCAACTACAGATTTCACATGCTGCAACGGAGACTCGGCGCAGCTAAATATTAAAAAAAAAAAAAAAAAAAAAACACCAAAAAAAAAAACAACCCTTCCCTGAAAGCCATCAGGGAGTTCGAGTCTTTTGAGCATGAGTTGTCCATTCTCCTTCCTTTTGTTGTTCAGTCACTCAGTCATGTCCAACTCTTTGTGACCCCATGGACTGTAGCACGCAGGCTTCCCTGTCCCACTCTCTCCCAGAGCTTGCTTAAACTCATGTCCATCGCGTCAGTGATGCCATCCAACCATTTCATCCTCCGTCGCCCCCTTCTTCTCCTGCCTTCAATCTTTCCCAGCATCAAGGTCTTTTCCAGTGAGTCGGCTCTTTGCATCAGGTGGCCAAAGTATTGGAGCTTCAGCATCAGCCCTTCCAGTTAATATCCAGGGTTGATTTCCTTTAGCATTGACTGGTTTCATCTCCTTGCTGTCCAGGGGCCTCTCAGGAGTCTTCTACAGCACCACAGTTGGAAAGCATCAATTCTTTGGTGCTCAGCCTTCTTTATGGTCCAGCTCTCACATCCATACATGACTACTGGAAAAACCATGGCTTTGACTAGACAGACCTTTCTCGGCAAAGTGATGTCTCTGCTTTTTAATATGCTGTCTAGGTTGGTCATAGCTTTTCTTCCAAGGAGCAAGCGTCTTTTAATTTCATGGCTCCAGTCACCATCTGCAGTGATTTTGGAGCTCAAGAAAATAAAGTCTGTCACTGTTTCCGTTTTTTTTCCCCATCTATTTGCCGTGAAGTGATGGGACCGGATGCCATGATCTCAGTATTTTGAAAGTTGAGTTTTAAAGCCAGCTTTTTCACTCTCCTCTTTCACTTTCATCAAGAGGCTCTTTAGTTCCTCTTCACTTTCTACCATAAGGATGGTGTCATCTGCATATCTGAGATTATTGATATTTCTCCCAGCAATCTTGATTCCAGCTTGTGCTTCATCCAGCCCAGCATTTCACATGATGTACTCTGCATGTAAGTTAAATAAGCAGGGTGACAATATACAGCCTTGACATACTCCTTTCCCAACTTTGAACCAGTTTGTTGTTCCATGTCCAATTCTAATGATTGCTTGTTGACCTGCATACAGGTTTCTCTGGAGGCAGGTAGGGTGGTCTGGTATTCCCATCTCTTTAAGAATTTCCCACAGTTTGTTGTGATCCACACAGTCAAAGGCTTTAGCATAGACAGTGAAATAGAAGTAGATGTTTTTCTGAAATTCCCTGGCTTTTTCTATGATCCAACAGATGTTGGCAGAGTTTGATCTCTGACTCCTCTGCCTTTTCTAAATCCAGCTTGTACATCTGGAAGTTCTTGGTTCACATACTGTTAAAGCCTAGCTTGAAGAATTTTGAGCATTACCTTGCTAGCATGTGAAATGAGTACAATTGTGTGGTAGTTTGAACATTCTTTGGCATTGCCTTTCTTTGAGATTGGAATGAAAACTGACCTTTTCCAGTCCTGTGGCCAATCCTGTGGCCACTGCTGAGTTTTCCAAATTAGCATCATTGTTTAGGATTTGAAATAGCTCAGTTGAAATTCCATCACCTCCACTAGCCTTGTTCACAGTGATGCTTCCTAAGGCCTGCTTGACTTCACACTCCAGGATGTCTGGCTCTAGGTGAGTGGTCACACCATCATGGTTATCCAAGTCATAAAGATCTTTTTTGTACAGTTCTTCTGTGTATTCTTGCCACCTCGTCTCAATATCTTCTGCTTCTGTTAGGTCCATACCATTTCATGTTCCCTTGGTATCTCTGATTTTCTTGAAGAGATCTCTAGTCTTTCCTATTCTATTGTTTTCCTCTATTTCTTTGCATTGTTCACTTAAGAAGCCTTTCTTATCTCTCCTTGCTATTCTTTGGAACTCTGCATTCAAATGGATATATCTTTCCTTTTCTCCTTTGCCTTTTGCTTCTCTTCTTTTCACAGCTATTTGTAAGGCCTCCTCAGACAACCATTTTGCCTTAGCTTGCTTAGTGCCCTGCAGTAAATGCTGCACTTTCGTGCACAACCCAGTGTCAATAGATTGATTTTGCTGTGAGGTAGGCAAGTGGACCTAAGTTTGGTTCAGTAACAACAAAACAATGGCACCAATATCTGTGCAAAAGGGTCCCCAAGGCATGGGGCCAGAGGGATCCTTCCTGTCTGGAATCAGGGGCAGCAATGTGGAGGAAGTGGCATTGGCACTGAGGACTCACGGGATGGGAGCAGGGGTTTCTGGGAGCTACTGGCAAGAACAGAGGCAGAAGTGGGAGGGGATTTACAGAGCCCCAGGAAGGAGCTGTCCCAGGTGACTTCTGCTGTGTCTGGTCACAGGGACCCCTAAGCCTCACATACCCAAAGCCCTTACGGTGCTGCATCATAGCAGCAGGGGCCACTCAAAGGCCAGCGGCCTAGACAGGCAAGCGGTAGGTCTTGGGGCCAGGAGGAGGCGTGGGGCTGGTCTATCTTTCTGGGGCAGGGGGATGCCATGGAGGGCTTCAGGAATGGAATACAATGACTACAGGACTGGAAATGTACTTGCCTCTTTCCCCCTCCCTTTCCCCTGGTGAGAGGGAAAATCAGCCATGGGTCAAAAGCTTTTCAGCTGACCCAGCAATTGTCGCAAGTTGTCACTGTGGAATACTGACACAGGTGAGCTTGTTACAATGTAGTTTATAATAGCAGAAAATTGCAAATGACCTAAATGAACCATAGGAGGTACATTTAATACATGATAGTGTTTCATCCAACAGAACACTAGACAACCATCTAAAAACTCAATGTTGGTCTATTTTTATTTTGGAAAATGTGATCTACTGTTAAGTGAATAAAGCAGTTTTTGAATTAATTCATACAGCACATCCTAATATTGTTTACAGAGATCTGTTTATTTGTATATATTTGCATGGTGAAATTTGATGAAATGTATACTACCCTGTGTTAACAATGGTGATCTTTGGGTGGGTAGAACTTTTTTCAGTATGTTGCTCATCTATGTTGTTGGTTTGTAGGGTTTTTTAAAAAAATATAGTTAACACACGTGACTTATGTCATTTAATTTTTTAATTTTTTATAATTTTTATTGAAATAATTGATTTACAATGTTGTGTTAGATTCAGGTGTACAGCAAAGTGATTCACTTAAATCTATAGATTGTTTTTCAGATTCTTTTCCATTATATGTTATTACAAGATACTAAACATAGTTCCCTGTGCTATACAGCAGGTCCTTGTTGGTTATCTGTTTTATGTATATATTTTATGTATACATATTTATGTGTATGTTTTAATCCCAACCTCCTAATGTATCCCTCCCCTCCTTTCCCTTTGATAACCCTAAGTTTGTGTTCTATGTCTGTGAGTCAGTTTCTGTTGTATAAATAAGTTCATTTGTATAATTTTTTTAGATTCCACATACAAGTGATACTGTATGATATTTGTCTTTCTCTGTCTGACTTCCTTAACTCAACATGATAATCTCTAGGTCCATCCATGTTGCTGCAAAGTTTTCATTATTTCATTCTTCAGTATTTCATTCTTTTTTATGGCTGAATAATATTCCATTGTGTATATATACCACAGCTTCTTCATCCATTCATTTGCCAATGGATATTTAAGTTGCTTCCATGTCTTGGATACTGTGAATAGTGCTGCTGTGAACATTGGGGTGCATGTACCTTTACAAGTTAGGTGATTTTATAAGGCAAGGGTTTCTTCAGTTATATTTCCGCACTTGTAGTGGTGTTTGGATTCTCCTATCTGGGCCTGCCTGAGCTCCCTAGGGAGAAATGCCGACAGTGGGGGACTCTGAGAATCCTCGGTTGACTGGGTGTGTGGTCAAAACGGTCCACAGTGTGGTGAGACAGAATCCCAGCTCTGGAGAAGGAGAGTCATGGCAGTTACTGTTGTCTGAGAGTCAGCACCAGGCAATAAACTCAGAGGGAGGCCTGAAAGCAGAAAGCAGAGGCTGGAAGGAAGGGCAGGCGGGAGGCCCAGGGCTGTGGCCAGTCAGGAGGGCCAGAGAGCTCCATCGTGCCCAGGTCTCATAGCAGCCATGTAGGCCCAGCACGAAGACCCACTCAGTACTCTATGAGTTTGGCACCCTTCCTCACTCCATGGTGAGAAAGAAGGAGTTAACATCTGGAATCTTCTGATAGAAACTGCGCTCAGAGCGAGCACGCAAAGCCACATTTGTGAAAAATGGGCTCAATTTGATATTTGGAGAGCAATAAAATTGAAATCATTTCAAATTTTAAATGCCCAACATATTGAGACCCACCCTCTGATAGATCTTCCAAATGAGTCTGCAAGCTCCCCCTGCCCAGTTTCAGGAGGGGATTCACTTCTTTGCCAAAAATGTTCCTCTCCTTGAGTTGGAAGACAAGAGGCTCGGGGCTGGCAGGTTTCCCGGGGCCTTCGGTGTGTTGCCGAGCAAGAGCCTTCTACACGGGGCTGGAGGAGGAGTGGTGTTCCTTCCTCTCTCGGGTAATGAATTTGATCTAATGGGACTGTCTGAATGTCCAGATAGTGTGGTGATAGGCACCCCATAAACACAGAGATAAACAGGTAGAGAGATAGATGGAGGCAAGCATAATTTGCTTCTAAGTGCCTTTTCACTGGTATAAATAAAGCAAGAAAATAAAGTTGGATGCACTTGCAATACTAATGCGAGGGGGGAATTGAGTGCTAATTACAGGCTTGAGGATAAATGAAAAGGATGTATGTGGAGAAGGCAGGAGTGCAGAGGTTGCCACTCCCCTGCCATCACCGCGAGTCCACCGCGAGGTCACCTGCAGACAGCTTTCACATCACCTCCACTTCCCATGACTCTGCCACAAGGCATTCTTAGCTCGGGGGGCATGAGAAAGTGGGGGCAGCCTGGGTAAATGGCCCAGGAGTACAAGAGTGACCCTCAGCCAGTGAAGAATGGAAATTGAAAGACAAGTAACCCAGCTTCCTGGTCTCTCTGTGGAAGGCTGATTCGAGGTGTCTTCTGTGTAATCCCGCCAATCCCTCCACTCCAGCAGCATTGCACCCCAGTTTCCCATGGGACAATCCAGCCGTTAACAGACCTTAGTTGATTTTCCCCACTTCCCTTTCTCACACTCTCACCCAGTCACTGTGCTTCCTCTGATCACCTCCCAGCTGACAACCTGCACCCATGTCCTTGTTTCAGCACCCACCTGCTTTGAGGGCATCTGAAATCAGGACAGGTGGGTGGGTACCAGCTGCCTAGTGAACAGGTCAGACGTGCAACCTGACACCTGCATAGAGCATCAGCAATGGCACGGGATCCGCTCTCAGAAGGACTTCATGCTTGATTGACACCGTCTTGAAATTCTTTTTTGTTTGTTTGTTTTTATTTTTTTATTTTTATTTTTTTTAATAAATTTATTTATTTTAGTTGGGGGCTAATTACTTTACAATATTGTAATAGTTTTTGCCATACATTGACATGAATCAGCCATGGGTTTACATGTGTTCCCCTTCCTGGACCCCCTCCCCATCCCATCCCTCTGGGTCATCCCATTGCCCCGGCCCTGAGCCCTTGTCTCATGCATCGAACATGGAATGGTGTTCTGTTTCACATATGATAATATACATGTTTCAATGCTATTCTCCCAGAACGTCCCACCCTCACCTTCTCCCTCAGAGTCCATAAAATTGTTCTATGCATCTGTGTCTCTTATTCTGTCTCGCATATAGGGTTATCGTTACCATCTTTCAAATTCCATATATATGCATTAGTATACTGTATTGTTGTTTTTCTTTCTGGCTTACTTCACTCTGTATAATGGGCTCCAGTTTCATCCATCTCAGTAGAACCGATTCAAATGTATTTTTTTTAATGGCTGAGTAATATTCCATTGTGTATATGTACCACAGCTTCCTTATCCATTCGTCTGCTGATGGACATCTAGGTTGCTTCCATGTCCTGGCTATTGTAAACAGTGCTGCGATGAACATTGGGGTACACGCATCTCTTTCAGTTCTGGTTTCTTCGGTGTGTATGCCCAGCAGTGGGATTGCTGGGTCATATGGCAGTTCTATTCCCAGTTTTTTAAGGAATCTCCACACTGTTCTCCATAGTGGCTGTACTAGTTTGCATTCCCACCAACAGTGTAAGAGGGTTCCCTTTTCTCCACACCCTCTCCAGCATTTATTGCTTGAAATTCTTAACCATTTTATCTTTGAACCTGTGTTGCATAAGTAACCTCTGATGGGATGGTGGAGCATGCACACAAGCAGCACGGGGAATGCTGGCTGGCACCTCTGACTCTGCAGGCAGTGCAGCCCAAGCAATTCCCTGGTAACCTGGGGCGCTCACGCACACCTCCAGGCAGTCTGGGTCACCGCAGAGCCCCTAGGTCCAGATTGATGGTGCTAATGGTGGCGGCTGAGCAGAAGCCACAGCTGTGGAAGAGAAGAGAGGAGGGGCTCTGTGTGGGGTTCACCCTGGGACCTGCGGTGGGAGGGCAACTTGCCCGTCAGTGCCTGGACCCCATCCTTGCAGCATCTATACAAACATGAACTCTCCAACTTGAGCCCCTGGCCAGGAGCTGCCCAAGCTCAGACAATATGCAGTTATCAATAAATTATTAAAAATAAAAGCATACACATGGATGTTGCAATAAAACACATCAGGGAGCTATTAAAAGTTTTTCAAAGTGTTTAGAATCTCGAGTTTTGAAAACCATTGCAACATTGCATGAGAAATACCCACAGGCTCAAAAATAGAAATTAAAGTTCATCGAATTCAGCAGAAAAGAACAGTTTTCACAGGAAACTTTGGATGAACCAATTATTAATCAAAAGGACAATTTTTAAATTAAGTTTTCCTTACAGTTGAAGACATGGTAATAGAATACATAAACAGGCATTTTGAATTATACATAAATCCTGAAGCCACTTTCAGTTGTTTCTGTGACTTGTACAAGTTACAGAAAATGTCAGACAAAACATTAAAGTGCCTTATATAAATTTATGTTTAAAATTAAATTCAGATTTACATGAAACTGATTTGTGTAGGAATTTTTTGGAAAAAAATGTTCTATCAGAATCATCAGGTCTAGATATGCTGAAATTTTTTAATTTCAGAATATATTTCGACATAATTGATTAGATATGTATCCCAATGTTGTCATAGCCTATAAAAGCACTCATAACAATTCTTGTAACAGTTGCATCAGCAGAAAGATCCTTTTCAAAATTAGAAGTTATCAAAGTTATCTGTAATTTTGCATTTGCCAGGAGTGACTGATGTTGCTTTCAATTTGTATAGATTGAAAATGAAGTTGCTAAAAGTATAAATTTTGATGACCTAATAAATGGAAAAGGAGAAAAGTGAGCCACAGAAATATGGTCAGTCAAGATATCACATTAATAAAATATCAGACTTCCCTGGTGGCTCAGTGGTAAAGAATCTGCCTGCCAATGCAGGAGATGTGGGTTCAATCCCTGGTCTGGGAAGATCCATAGTAAAATAAAATTAAAATTAAAAAAATAAAGTATCATTTATTGTACTACATAATATTATGACACCAAAATGTTATTGTTTGCAGTTTGTGCATTTATATTGTTATGCGTGTATCACTGTTACTGTGTTTTACGGGTCGTAAAACATTTTTTAAAGGAAAAATTCTATATTTTGGCAACTTGAACAGTACTTTTTTCCTGCTTTTGGAACAGGGGCCCTGCATTTTCTTTTCACATGAAGCCCCATGGGTTATGTAGGCAGCTCTGCCTGCTTAGCTTGTTTACCAAGTTTTCCAGGACAGATAAGCTAGGTCTGTGACCTCCAGGTCTGACACTGATTTTCTCTTTTTTTTCCTGTTCTGAAATTTTTTAAAAAAAATTTAAATTGAAATGCGGTTGATGTACAATATTATATATTACAGTTGTACAGTATAGTGATTGACAATTTTAAAGGTTCTATTCCACATATAGTTATTGTAAAATACTGGCTTTGTTCCCCATGTTGTACAGTATATCCTTGTAGCTTATTTTATACCTAATAGTTTGTACCTCTTTATCCCCACCCGCTGTGTTGCCCCTCCCTACTTCCCCCTCTCCACTGGTAACCACTAGTTTGTTCTCTATATCTGTGAGTCTGCTTCTTTTTTGTTATATTCACTAGTTTGTTGTATTTTTTAGACTCTCTATATAAGTGATATCATAATTTGTCTTTGTCTGACTTATTTCACTTAGAATAATGCCCTCCAAGTCCATCCATGTTGCTGCAAATGATAAGGTTTCATTCTTTTTTCTGGCTGAATTGTATTCCGTTGCATATATGTAACACATCTTCTTTTTCCATTCATCTGTCAGTGGACACTGAGGTTGCTTCCATGCCTTGGCCATTGTGAATAGTGTTAGTATGAACATTGGGATGCATGTATGTTTTCGAATTATGGTTTCCTCTGGGTACATGCCCAAGCCTGGGATTGCTGGATCATATGGTAACTTTGTTGTTAGTTTTTTGAGAAACCTCCATACTGTTTTCCTCAATGGCTGCACCGATGAACATTCCTACCAACAGTGTACAAGCGCTCCCTTTTCTCCACTTCCTCTCTCTCTTCTTAATCCAGCTGCGTCACATGGTTGGCAATAGTAATAACAAGAGATAAACTGTAAGGACTGCAGAGGAAGGAATTCTTGGACCTGAGACCTCACAGACTAGGTCTTTGTCTTGGACTGCAGGCTTTCCTGGGGAAGAAGCATAACCTTGGGCAACGACAGTGTTCACGGTACCCGAGGACACAGCCGCGAGCCATCAGTGGCGGGGGTGGGGAGCTGGGTAGGCTGGTTCTAAAAGAGCCCCTGGGTAGAACAGGACAGTATTTCCCACAGTCTGCCCCCTGCGCCACTTCATTCACTTACTTCTTATAATGAATTGACTCCACTTGAGAAGAGCTTGTTCAGGATTCTGGGGTCATGTTTTCTGGGAAACTTAAAGGGGGTAGGTAGGAGAACTCTAGCCCCTACTGCTGCTGAAAGTTGATTTTGGAGCCATAGTAGTTACTCCTCCTCTGCCACCAGCTTTCATAGACGCCCCTCACCTAGCACCCCTGTTGTCTAGTTGCCGTTCGTGGTGAAGTGATAAAGACCCTCATTCATGGAAGGTCTGAACCCTGGGTTGCCATGGCCACTAACGCTGTGACTGCTGTACTTGTCCATTTACCGTTACGCCTGGGTGTTAAGGGCACCAACAGATTCTTCAGTGGATGATTTGGGAGCCGGATTCCTGACTCTCTGGGTTGCATACCTGCAGCTCTATGTCCTTCTAATGATTGGGAGTTTGCTACCACTGCCAAGATGGTGGCACTTTCTTTGCCTGCTAAGTCAGTTGGCATAAGGAGCCCAGAGACTGGGAGACCACTGAATCTTAAAGTGTAATGAAAACCTTACTGTGTCCCCTGATGTAAGCATTCCTCTTCTGAGAATCAAGACCTGTAGATCCATATTGTGTGGACCAGAAGCACACATTCCCCCAGTGAATCAATGGGGTTGATATGAACTGGGCCACTCCTACTTTCATCTCTTGGTTCCTAGATGCACATAGCCTACTTATGAGGTCACAGCACCTTCTAATCATTGTTGATTTGGAGGATGGACAATGTCCTGAAAGATGGAATCCCATCCTTACAGGACATTTTCTCTAAACTGGGGCATCAGCTGCACCATTCACAGGCCTTTCCTCTGCTTTATTGTGCCAACAGCTCCTGGGTGGTGCAGTATATGATAGAACCAGAGCATCCTGTGGTTATCTGCCCACACTCATGCCTCATTTGCTGTAAAGAGGGCCCCCCTGTCTGAGTTGATGCTGTGTAAGATCCCATCTCAGTGAGTCCAGGCTCTGTAAGCCTTCTAGTACGGGTGCTTGCTGAGCCCCAGTAGTCAAGAAAGGTAAACCCACACCACACACATCTGTTGATCCCAGTCAAGTTGAATTATTGCCCCGTTCAGGGTGGAAATCAACTTGCTACCAAGTGGTCAACAGGCCCCTTTGAGGAATGGCGCCATATTGGGAGTTTAGCATTGCTCTCTGTTAATGACAGGTTGGACATTCAACTGTGCCAGTAGCTAAATCAGCCTTAGTAACAGAGGGCCCATGCGGTTGGGCCCATAAATAACCTCCATTTCTGTGCCGTAACTACTTCATTCACACACATATTATGCCATTGTGCCAGCACTGGGGTGGCCACTGACAGAGGATGGTGGATGTCAACTGGCAGAATCATTCTTTCTACCTGGTTGTTTGGTGCCTCTTCCATGGTCAGGGCTCTCTGGTGCATATTTATGTCTGACACAAATATCTTCGTATTTAGTGCATACCCCCATAGGTCCCTTCCTCCACATGCCTCTTCCTCAGATTTGCTGGTCCCTGATCTTTTTTGAAATTTTTGTTTATTTATTTTTGGCTGTGCTGGGCTTTCATTGCTGTGTGAGCGTTTCTCTAGTTGCGGTGAGCGGGGGTTATTCCCTAGCTGTGGTGAGCAGGCTTCTCATCTCTTGTTGCAGAGCATGGACTCTCAGGTGCGTGGGCATCAGTAATTGTGGTGCGTGGGCTTAGTTGCTCTGCAGCTTGTGGGATCTTCCTGGACCAGGGATCAAATCCATGTCCCCTGCTCTGGCAGGCAAATTTTTTTTTTAATTTTTATTTTGTACTGGGTTATAGCTGATAACAAACAACATTGTAGCAGTTTCAGGTGAACAGTGAAGGAACTCAGCCATACATAGACATGTATCCATTCTCCCCCCCAAACCCCACCTCCCACAACATTGAGCAGAGTTCCATGTGCTATACAGTAGGTTCTTGTTGGTTATTGGCAGGTGGATTCTTAACCACTGGACCACCGGGGAAGTCCATCCTCGATCTTCTAATCTTTTTCCTTTTTGGACCCTGACCAACCAACCTGGCCATTTGTCACTGCCTATGAGTCTATATATTTTCTTACTTCGGGCTGCTTCTCTTTCTGTACAAGGTAAATTATCAGGCGCATTGGCTAGATCTCTGCCCATTGAGAAGATTTCTCCTCACTTCTGTATTCAGGGCCACCCCTGACTGAGGCTATAGTGTGACAGTCGCTCATTTTTGGCTTGCAGCAACCTACCAAGTTGCTCCATCTGTAACTTGAGCTCAGCCCTGTCACTTATCCGTCAGCTGGCCATAAAGGACCCCCACACATGGCCCTTTGAGGTCAGCTAAAGAGAAGATGCTAGTACAACAGTGGTGGATGACATGGTATCTAGATCACCCCTTCGTGCATCTTACTTGTGCTCTCTTCTCCTCCTCGTCTCCAACCCAGGAGTATCATTCTCATCATGCACTGGCTTATGCTGGGCCTGCCCAAAGTTGTGATTTGGTAGGTCTTACAGTCTGAGCTCATCATAGGTGGTTATGGTCACTTGATATCCCATATTTACATGCTCTGACTCCACCAGGGCCAGTATCACGCAGGGAGCTGCTTCCCAAATGGCATGGCATGGCCTTGCTCCAGAAGCTAGATCTAGGCATCTCCACTGTGATCATCTGTCAGGACTGGCCATAAGCTCTATCCAGCATCTTTTCCCGCTACACTGATCTCAAGTATCAAGCTATACAGTCTAAGATGGAGGGCTGCTGGCACCTCAATCTGAAGTTGCTGCAGAGTCCCTTCCTGCTCTGGGCCCCACTCAAGGCTGGCAGTCTTCTCTATCACTCAGCTGATGGATATTCCCTGAGGAGGATTAACAAGCACGGCACTCTTTTCTTAGTGGTGGGACATGTGAAATGCAGCAAGTCGTCTTTTACTTTCTAGGGGGTGTCCCAGCATGCCCCAGGTCACTGGGTCCCTCCAACCTTCACTGGTGTATAGGGCCCTAATTTTCATAGAGTTCATCTTTCACTCTCTGGAGTTCGTGTGTTTTTTCAAGGGCTCCAACTTCTCGCCCATCTGGTTTGAGTAACGTGACGCCAGCAACATGGTATATACAATGTTTTGCAGAATGTCCAGATGGTCCAGAGCTCTTTAGGTTATCAGAGAGGTTGGGAAGTTAACATAGTCCTGAAGCAAGACATGTGTACTGTTGCCCATCCTACGCAAATGCAAGCTATTAGAGATGGAAAAGAATATATTTGCTGGATCCACATACATGTGCCAGAAGTAAAGATTGAGCAGAGCAGCTGCAGTTGGGGCTACTACTTCATTAAGTGATCTACTCTTGTTCATTATAATCCGTCCAGTTCTTTTAGGGACCAGTGAAGTGAAAGTAAAAGTGTTAGTTGCTCAGTCGTGTCTGACTCTTTGCGACCCCATGGACTGTAGCCCAACAGGCTCCTCTGTCCATGGAAGTCTCCAGGCAAGATTACTGGAGTGGGTTGTTATTCCCTTCTGCAGGGGATCTTCCCGACCCAGGGATCGAACCCACATCTCCTGCATTGCAGGCAGACTCTTTACTGTCTGAGCCACCTGGGAAGATTCTAGGGACCAGGCTGGTGGATTAAATGGGGATATTTGGGGACCATCCACCCTGCATCCTTTAAATCATCGAGGGTGGCCCTAATCTCTGCCACCCCCCCAGGATCTTGGCTTGGTGTGCAAGGGGGGCATTTCAGAGGCTTCCATCTTGTCTTACTGTGGTAGCCCTTACTCCATTGGCCAAGGAACCAATATGGATGGGGGCCCTGATAACCACTGAGTATATCCATTCCAAATAGACATTCAGTGACCAAAAAAAAAATGACCAATGGGTAAGTTCATGGACCCAATGGAATGACCATCAGGTAGACCTGGGCCAGAACTCCATTTATGACCTGGCCCCCATGTTCTTTCTATTCTAAGAGGCTGTGCCCATGGTGGTGTTTTGTGTCGCTGGTATTAATATTTGTACCCTAAATCCTTGAAAAGTCTGTGCAGTCTCATTTTTCTAAGGCTCTGTTACCCAAGTAAATGACCACAGGACTCTTCAGAAAAGGAATGAGCCTCAACCAGTGAGAGGTAGGAATTGATGGATAAGTCCTCCAACTTCTTTGCTCATCAGGGACAACAGTTCTGTTCTACCCTATCTCCCAAAGAGTCCCCGGTGCAATTGCACCCAGCTGCCCACAGAGGTCACCCACTGTTTAGCTCACCCTTAATTGGCCTTCCTTCGTGCCCTGTCTCACTTCTCCAGGTCATCACTGTGCTTCTTGAGACCTCTTCCCAAGTGAACTACTTGTACCTACATCCTCGTCTCAGGGTATGCTTATCGGGACTCATACTAAGACAACAGTACAGAAATAAAGCAACCTGAGAGGTCACCCATCTCCTCCTCACCTTTAGCTACTTCCAGTCTGTTCGCCCAGCTCTGCAGAAAAGGTTCCATCAGCCTCCACAGTAACCCAGTCTGATCTTCAGTTCCCATTGTCAGACCTTTGCTTTTACTCTCAACCCTCCATCCCTCCCACTGGAATATAAAACTACTTCATCATATGATTTTTTTTCCCTCTTTCTGAGAGATGGAGAGTAGCTGACCACCAACTTTGGTGTAAGAGCCCCTTATATACTTGAGTGTGGGTTTTTGTCTTTACTTCTCCAGGCTGAATGATTCAAGTTCTTTGAAAGAGTGCCCATCGGTCCCGTTTGCCAGGCTTTTAATCATCTTCACAGCTGTAAGCTGTCACCCCCAGCTGCTCACTGTAGACCAGCCTCCAGGCTTCTGGAGACCACCAGATGCATGTTTTAACCTGGAGAAGTTCACCGGAGGGGGAGGGGTGCCCCAGCTGCTATAAATCACCTTCTCCTGCGCCTCCTCCCCGAAGTCGGAGAACAAGCCCCAGCTTGCTGTCGAAGGCCATAAAACTTCTCTTCTTTAAAGGGCCCCTTTGTTGGGCACGTTCATTGTAGCAGGCGCACAAGTCCACCAAGGACCCATAAAACTTCCCCAGGCTTTGTGCAGGTGACCCCACGTGCCTGCGTCTGAGCTATCCCACCCTTAAGCCCACAATAAAACTGCTGCTGGGTTCACCCAGAGACACACTGGACTCAATTTGCCTTGTGATTTGTTTGTTAGCTTTACAAATGGCTTTTGAGGCCAGACAACCTCTCCTAACCCTGATGACTTGACAGGTGGAAGCTCAGGGACTTCCCAGGGAACTGGGGGACTCTCGAGTAGCCATGGAGATTTCAAAACAATTAACCTCAGGGAGAAACTGGCTGCCCTTAAAGGGTGAAGCAGCCTACGGATGCAGCTGGGCTCTCCTGTCTCCGGTGGGCAAAGGTATTTCGCCTCTTGCTATCACCAGAGTGGTCCAAGGGCCGCTTCCTGAGAAGCCCCAAGACCATCACCTGCTCCCTGACAATGAATCCACTCCAGCAATCCCACCAGCCTTCGTAAGTGAAGTCGAAGCAAAGCCAATCAGCAGGGGGATGACATTTACCTCATACATAGCTCAGCAGTTAAGAGCCCAGGGCTTCAAACAACTCAAATGTCCATGCGCAGTAGAAGGGCTATTCATACAGTGAGATGTAAAAAGAACAAAGTGTGTGAGTAGTTCTTAAAATGTTCTCATCACAAGAAAAAAAAATTTTTAACTGTGGTGACGGATGTTAACTAGATTTTACTGGAGTGGTCATTTTGCAATGTATACAATATCTCATCATTATGCTGTACCCCTGAACGTATAACATAATGTTATATGTTGATTATACCTCAATTTAAAAATTATCATTATGCTGTACCCCTGAAACTAACATAATGTTGTATGTCAGTTATGCATGCGTGCATGTTAAGTCGCTTTAGTCATGTCCGACTCTGTGTGACCCTATGGACTGTAGCCCACCAGGTTCCTCTGTCCATGGGATTCTTCAGACAAGAATACTGGAGTGGTTTGCCATGCCCTTCTCCAGGGGATCTTCCCAGCCCAGGGATCGAACTCACATCTCTTATGTCCCCTGCATTGGCAGGCGGGTTCTTTACCTCTAGTGCCACCTGGGAAGCCCATGTCAATTATACCTCAATTTAAAAAATCAAAATACATTTTTTTAAAAGAACAAAGCGCAGATATACACAACTGCATGGATGAATCACAAACATTCTGCAGGGTGAAAAAAGCCAGACATATGAGTAAATAGTACACGCTTCTGTTAATATTTACATGAAGCTTAAAAAGAGGCAAAATTTAATTTATGGTAGTAAAAGTCACAATAGCAGTTACCTCTGGGAGGCAAAGGGGGTAAAATTAAGTGGAAAGGGACACAGGAGAACTCTTTGGGGGATGATAAAAGTGGGCCAGATCTTGATCCGAATGCTGGTCACATAGGCATATACACATGTAAAAGGTTTTCAAGCACTTAAGATCTGTGCTTTCCTGCATGTAAATATACATTAGGATACTATTGAGTGTGAAAGCCCGAATTTCTAACCTACATAACTATGAGCTAATAAATGACTGTTGTTTTAAGGTGCTAAATTTGTGGTGATCTGTTACAGAGTCATGGAAAACTAACACGTCTTGGTTCTATTATTGGTCCTGCCTCCAATTTTCTGTGTGATCAAGGGTATGTCACTTACCGTCTCTGAGCTTCAGCGTCCACAATTAATGACAACGGTGAATCATCTCCTGCCTACAGGACTCATGTGAAAATCACATGACTTAATGTATATGAAAGCACTTGCAAAAGAAGAAAGCAGCTTATAAATGGAAAGTTTATTATTGTCATGTTCAAAATAAACCCCCAACTTTGACCACAGGAAATGCTTCAGAATCAAGCAACCCAGGGCTGATAAACCCCTATTTTATTACAGGCCCTCAGCCATATAGTCAGCAGGATATGGGCCTGTTGATCTGGTGAGCTTGGGAAATAAATGTCAAATTCACTCCTGAACACTGCCACCTGTATGCCATTTGTTTCTGCTTGAATTTGATATAGGCAAATGCCTTCACATGTATTAATATTTGCTATTTTACCTTCCCAAAGTAAAATACATGGGAATTTTATTTTTCACTTGCTAGAAACTTCTGTGCCTTCTGGAACCCTGTAACTCTCCCTCTGACAGGAAAATAATGCCCTGTCAGATGACTCTGAAAGCGTGAAACTGTTAGTCGCTGTTGTGTTTGACTCTTTGCGACCCCATGGACTATAGCCCACCTGGCTCCTCTGTCCATGGGATTTTCCAGATAAGAATACTGGAGTGGGTTTCCATTCTTTTCTCCAGAGGATCTTCCCAACCCAGGGATCGAACCCATGTCTCTTACGTCTCCTTCATTGGCAGGTGGGTTCTTTATTGTCTGAGCCACAGTGAGCTAGCCCCCAAATCCTGTGGTTGTGGCCCTCTTAAAATATTATTATCACTACATCTTTTGTTTTACAAGTTAAAATCTTTAATGGACTAAAATCTCTTTTACTCACAATGATCAAATTAGAGCATAATACTTAATCCATGAATCTATTCTTTTTTCTTTAAATTTTTTTCATTTCTCCTCCTGCCCTTTCCACATGTGTGCCCTCCCCCCCGCCCCCCACACGCTTCCAGTAGTGTACATTCTCCCCCTCCCCCCAGTGTACTTTTGATTGAATCACTATTCAGTGTTTATCTTATTGCATGTTCCAGTGTTTTGTAAATATTTTATACAGCTGATCCACATAGTGAATTATGGTTATTACTTTTTTTTTCTCTTGCACAATCCTTCCCCTGGAGTTAATAGTCATCTGGCTTTTGGGTTTGTTAATTTTCTGCATATTTATCAGTAAGGCAGCTGTAAACTTTGCCAGATGTCTGAATCGCCTCTGAAGACATTCAGACACATCAAATATTTGATCGATTTCATTGGAAAATCTCTCTCCCAGAGCCATCTAATCTGCCCAAACCTGAACAGGCTACCCTCCAGGCCTGATACATGCATGATTTTAGTATTATGTATTGAGCACTTATTCTGTGCCAGGCACTATGATATTTGAAGTGCACAACAATTTTATGAGGCTCATATTTGTATACCCCGGACAGTAAGTCTTAATGAGGTTAAATAAGCCTATCAAAAGATGGGCTAGTAAGAGGAAGAACCAGGATTTTAGCCCATGATTGTTTAACACCAAAGCCCTGATTGGTTGATTCTGAATCATTTCTGGTGGCCAGAATTGGAGGTTTATTTTGAACATGACAATAATAAATTTTCCACTTATAAGCTCCTTTATACCTTTGCAAGTGCTTTCATGTACATTCATTTGATTTTCACATGAATCCTGCAGATGGGAGATGAGTTATTGTCCTTAACTGTGGAAGATGAACCTCAGAGAGGGTAAGTGAGATACCCTTGGTCACACAGTAAACTAGAGGCAGGACCAATGTTAGAACTGAGCTGAATTAGTTTTCTATGGCTCTATAACAGATCACCACAAATTTAATAGCTTAAAACACAAGCTATTTATTAGTTCATAGCTCTATAGGTTAGAAGCCGGGGCCCAGCGTGGCTGGATTCTGAGCTTAGATTCTCACAAGGCTAAAATCAAAGTGTTGGCTAGACCTGTAATCTTGCCTGAAGCTTAGGGCTGCCGTTTAGGCTCATTCAGGTTGCTAGCAGGGCTCAATTCCTTACAGTTGTAGGACTGAGGTGCCTATTTTCTTGCTGAATATTGGCCAGCGGTCACTCTCAGCTCCTAGAGACTTTTTTCAGGTCCTTGCCATGGAATGGAAAATTCTCCCTGATATCAAATATCTTTCAGGTGTTGGATCCTTCTCAGTACCAGAGCCCAGTTCCTTTATAAGGACTCATCTGTTTAGGTCAGGCCCACCCAAGATAATCCCCCCCTTTTTTTTCAGATTTAAGTATAATTTACTTATAATGTGCTAATTTTGGGGATACAGAATAGTGATTCAGGGTTTTTTTTTCAGATTATATTTCATTTTAGGTTATTACAAGAAATTGGGTATAGTTCTCTATGCTATACCATAAATCCTTGTTGCCTTATTTATTTTATGTATAGCAATTTACATCTGTTAATCCCATACTCCTAATTTGTCCCTCCCTCCCTCCCTCTTCCCTATGGTAACCATAAATTTGTTTTCAATGTCTGTGAGTCTATTTCGTATATAGTTTTCATTTGTATTATATTTTAAATTCTACATATAAGTGATACCATATAATATTCATCTTTCTCTGACTTATTTCAATATGCATAATATTCTTAGGGCCATCCATATTGCTGCAAATGGCAATATTTCATTTGTTTTTATGGCTGAGTAATATTCCATTTTGGGCTTCCCTGGTGGCTCAGTGGTAAATAATCCACTTGCTAAATGTAGGAAGCATGGGTTCGATTGCTGGGCCAGGAAGATCCACTGGAGAAGGAAACGGCAACCCACTCTAGTATTCTTGCCTGGGAAATCCCAAGGACAGAGGAGCCTGGTGGGCTACAGTCCCTGGGGTCACAATAGAGTTGGACACAACTTATCAATTAAACAATAATAGTAATATTCCACTGTATATTTATACCACATCTTCTTAAACCAATCATTTGTTGGTGGGCACTTGGGTTGTTTACACATCTTGGCTGTTGTAAATACTGTTGCTATGAACACTGGATTGCATGTATCTTTTTGGATTCGAGTTTTTTTGTCTTTTCTGGATATATACCCCAAAATGGGATTGCTGGATCACATGGTAGCTCTCTTTTTAGTTTTTTTTGGCTGCACTGGGTGTTGTGGCACTTGGGCTCTTCATTGTGGCACATGGGCTTTCTCTAGTTGAGGCCCACAGGGGCTTCTTATTGCAGTTCACAGGCTTCTTATGTTGTGGAGTATGGGCTCTAGAGCATGCGGGCTTCAGTAGTTGTGGTACATGGGCTTAGTTACCCCACAGCATATTGTATCTTAGTTTCCTGACCAGGGATGGAACCCACATCCCTGGCTTTGAAAGGTGAATTCTTAACCTCTGGACCACCAGGGAAGTTTCCTGTTTTTAGTTTTCCAAGGAACCTCCATACTGTTTTGCATAGTGGCTGTACCAATTTACATTCCTTCACAGTGCAGGAGGGTTCCCTTTTCTTCACACCTCTCCAGCATTTATTGTTTGTAGAGTTTTTGTTGATGGCCATCCTGACAGGTTATACCTCATTGTATTGTTTTTTTTTTTTTCTGGGAATTTTATTTTTATTTTTATTTTTTTTAATAAATTTATTTATTTTAGTTGGGGGCTAATTACTTTACAATATTGTAGTGGTTTTTGCCATACATTGACATGAATCAGCCGTGGGTTTACATGTGTTCCCCATCCTGAACCCCCCTCCCACCTCCCTCCCTATCCCATCCCTCTGGGTCATCCCATTGCCCCAGCCCTGAGCATTTGTCTCATGCCTCGAACATGGAATGGTGTTCTGTTTCACATAAGATAATATACATGTTTCAATGCTATTGTCCCAGAACATCCCACCCTCACCTTCTCCCTCAGAGTCCATAAGACTGTTCTATGCATCTGTGTCTCTTATTCTGTCTCGCATATAGGGTTATCGTTACCGTCTTTCAAATTCCATATATATGCGTTAGTATACTGTATTGGTGTTTTTCTTTCTGGCTTACTTCACTCTGTATAATGGGCTCCAGTTTCATCCATCTCAATAGAACTGATTCAAATGTATTTTTTAATGGCTGAGTAATATTCCATTGTATGTATGTACCACAGCTTCCTTATCCATTCATCTGCTGATGGACATCTAGGTTGCTTCCATGTCCTGGCTATTGTAAACAGTGCTGCGATGAACATTGGGGTACACGCGTCTCTTTCAATTCTGGTTTCCTCGGTGTGTATGCCCAGCAGTGGGATTGCTGTCATATGGCAGTTCTATTCCCAGTTTTTTAAGCAATCTCCACACTGTTCTCCATAGTGGCTGTACTAGTTTGCATGAAACTAGTACTAGTGCTAGTGCTGAAACTAGTTTGTACTAGTTTCAGTACTAGTGCTGAAACTAGTTTGTACTAGTTTCTCCACACCCACTCCAGCATTTATTGCTTGTAGACTTTTGGATAGCAGCCATTCTGACTGGTGTGAAATGGTACCTCATTGTGGTTTTGATTTGCATTTCTCTAATAATGAGTGATGTTGCGCATCTTTCCATGTGCCTGTTGCCATCTGTATGTCATCTTTGCAGAAATGTGTATTTAGATTTTGTTCCCATTTATTGATTGGATTGTTTTTTTTTTAATATTGAGTTGTATGAGCTGTTTGTATATTTTGGATATTAACTCCTTGTTGGTTAAATCATTTGCAAATATTTTCTCCCATTCCATAAGTTGTCTTTTCATTTTGTTGATAGTTTCCTTTGCTGTGCAAACACTTTTAAATTTGATTAAGTTCCATTTGTTTGTTTTTGCTTTTATTTCTTTTGCCATGGGAGACTGATCTAAGAAAATATTGCTATGATTTATGTCAAAGAATGTTTTGCCTATGTTCTAGGCTAGGAGTTTTTAATGGAATCATGTCGTATCTAGGCCTTTAAACCATTTTGAGTTTATTTTTGTACATACTGTGAGAAAGTATTCTCATTTCATTGATTTATATGTAGGGGTCTAGCTTTCCGAAGACCACTTGCTGAAGATACTATCTTTTCTCTATTGTATATTCTTGCTTCCTTTGTCATAGATCAATTGACTGTAAGTGTGTGGGTTTATTTCTGGGCTCTCTATTCTGTTCCATTGGTCTATATGTCTATTTTTGTGTCAACACCATACTGTTTTGATTACTGTAGCTTTGTAGTATTGTATGAAGTCTGGAAGGGTAAGGCATGCAGCTTTGTTCTTTTTCGTAGGATTGTTTCAGCAGTTCTGGGTCTTTTGTAGTTCCATGTAAATTTTAGGATTGTTTGTTTTAGTTCTGTGAAAAATGTCCTGGGCATTTTGATAGGGATTGCATTAAATCTGTAGATTTCTTTGGGTAGTATGGCTATTGTGACTATATTAATTCTTCCAATCCAAGAGCACAGGTTCTCATTCTGTTTCTTTGAATCATCTTCGATTTCCTTTATCAATGTTTTATAGTTTTTAGCATATTGGTCTTTTCACCTCCTTGGTTAAGTTTATTCCTACATATTTTTTAATGTGATTTTAAACAAGATTTCTTTTACCTGCCTCTTTCTGGTATTTCATTATTAGTGTAAAGAATTATAATAGATTTGTATACATTGACTTTGTATCCTGCTACCTTGCTGAATTCATGTATTAGTTCTAATAGTTTTGGTGTGGAGACTTTAGGGTTCTCTATATAGAGTATTGTGCCATCTGTGCAAATACTGATGGTTTTATCTCTTCCTTTCTAATTTGAATAACTTTTATTTCTTTTTGTTGTCTGACTGCCGTGGCTAAGGCTTCCAATACTATGTGAATAGGAGCCATGAGAGTAGGCATCATTGACTTGTTCCAGAATTTAGTGGGAAGGCTTTCAGGTTTTCATTGTTAAGTATTATGTTGGCTGTGTGTTTGTCATAAATGGCCTTTAATATGTTCCCTCTTTACCCACTTTGGTGAGAGTTTTTATCATGAATGGATGTTTAATTTTGTCAAAGGCTTTTTCTTCTCTATTGGGATGATTGGGCTTACCTGATAGCTCAGTTGGTAAAGAATCTGCCTGCAGTGCAGGAGACCCCGGTTTGATTCCTGGGTCGGGAAGATCTGCTGGAGAAGGGATAGGCTACCCACTCCAGTATTCTTGAGCTTCCCTGATAGCTCAGTTGGTAAAGAATCCGCCCGCAATGCGGGAGACCTGGGTTCGATCCCTGGGTTGGGAAGATCCCCTGGAGAAGGGAAAGGCTACCCACTCCAGTATTCTGGCCTGGAGAATTCCATGGACTATATAGTCCATGGAGTCAAAAGAGTCGGACGTGACTGAGCAACTTTCACTTTCATTGAGATGATCATATGGTTTTTGTCTTTCCTTTTGTTAGTGTGGTATAGTGCATCAATTGATTCGCATGTGTTGAACCATTCTTATGACTATGGAATGAATCTAACTTAATCACAGTGTACGTTTTTTTATATGTGTATTGTTGGGTTCAATTTGCTAATATTATGTTGAGGATTTTTGCATCTATATTCATCAGGGATATTGGCCTATAAATTTCTTTTTCTTTTTTTTTGTAGTGTCTGTGTCTGGTTTTGGTATCAGGGTGACTGTGGCCTCATAGAGTGAATTTGGGAGTATTCCTTCCTCTTCAATTTTTGGAATAGTTTGAGAAGGATAGGTGTAAGTTCTGAGTTTCTTAGAAGAATCATTCACCAGAAATAAACTAGTCACAAAATGACAAATACTATATAATTCTACTTTTTCTTTGGAGGTATCTACAGTAGTCAAATTCATAGAAGCAGAAAGTACAATAATGGTTGCTGGGGGCTGGAGGGAGGGGGAATGGGGAGTTGTTAATGAGTTTCAGTTTTACAAGATGAAAATGTTCTAGAGATCTGTTACATAACAGTGTGAATATACTTGACACTACTCAACTGAACACTTAAAAATGGTTAAGATAGTAAACTTTATGTTATGTGGAGGTCTGTTTTTTTTTTTTTTTTTACCATAGTTGCAAATAAAAATAAATTTAAAAAAGAGAGAATCATTCACCAAAGATTTTTGTGATCTGAAGTATGAAAGAGCTCTTCAAAGCAGTCTCAGGATCAGGAAAAGTGATGAGAATGTCATAGTGGATATGGAGGATTTGTGCTCTCGATGTACATCCCACACTCCTTCTCTGTGCCTTTCTATACTGCAGGGCATGGAAAGCTAGTATTCTGAGTGTAAATTGGATTCTACCAGTTTGATGCCATTGTGGATAATTTGGAGGCTGGGAGTGTTCTATTGACAAGCATGGTCATAGGGTCAGTAAGTTCCTGCAGTTGTTTTCCAGTGCCCACACTAACTCCATGAATGTCAGCTGGAAGTTGTGGCAACAGCGTACAAGACTTCCTGACCCAGGATCACAGCTAAAGCATCACATTCTTGAAACCACCTGTCCCTGTAAAGCCTTCTAATTCCCCACCTTCCTGGCTGAAGTCAAGGTAGAGTAGCTCCCCTGGAGGCCAGTAGTTCTGTGGTGTCATTCTCAGTTAGTCCCAAAGGGCCAGCCCAAAGCCTGATCCTCCCATTCTTACAACAATTTTGCAAATACCCAGTACCCTGAATTAAATCCCTTTCTGCTTACAATAGCTGGGGTGATTTCTTTTCCTGCAACTGAACCCTAAGTGTTGGTGATACGTGATGATCAGGCCAGTGGAGGTTTTAGAATTGAATCATGGCATCATGTAAGGTTTTGGTGGCACTGATGGAGGCCTTCTGTGTAAATGGACTTTGGCAGTAATTCCCATCTGCCCCATTTTCACCCTGCTCCCTTATGCTTGGCCTCAAACCCAGCTGGATCTCTACTGCTGCTGGGCAATGCTTTATTTCTCTCCTTTCCCTTTTACAGCTTCTGGAAAACTTTTTCCCTCTTCTCCAGCCCCCTTACCAGATGGTAGCAGACTCTAAGGCTGTCCACCCAAGGCGTTCCCCCCACCTCTTCCCTGCTAAAAGAATCATATTTTGTTTGGATGTTAGGCAAAGACCTCTTAATTTTAGGTGATACGTTTTATGCTGGATTTGTGACCCAGTCTTGGTTAATAAGGGGAAGTCTCCTGGGAAACTTCTAAAGAGAATGTTTCTTCCTGGAAAGAGGCAGTAGTGGGGAGTTTTCTCATTGCCAGATTATCTAAGACTTCCTCTCCTAAAACAGACACTTGATGCCTGGAGCTACAGCAGCCATCTTGAGACTACAAGATAGCGATCATGGGGGGAAACCATCAATAACTAAGGATGGCAGGGCAGAGTGGCTGACAGAACTGGTTCCTCCACACAATCAATGAACCATGGGCAAACCTTGAAACTGCCTTCCTCCAGATTTCTTGCTAGCTAAGCAGTAAAGGCCTTTGGGATTTAAGCCAATATTAGTTGGATTTTGGGGTGCATGTGTGCATGCTAAGTCTCTTTAGTCGTGTCTGACTTTTTGTGACCTTACGGACTATAGCCCACCAGGCTCCTCTGTTAGTGGAATTCTCTAGGCAAGAATAGTGGAGTGGGTTGCCGTGCCCTCCTCTAGGGGATCTTCCCTACCCAGGGATTGAATGTACATCTCTTATGTCTCCTGCATTGGCAGGTGGGTTCTTTACCACTAGTACCACCTGGGAAGCCACATTTTGGGATACTCAAAGCCAAAAGCCTTCCTAACTGATACTTGTAGCCCATTCCTGATAACTCTCAACAGATGCCCTTGCCTTCAACTTTGTAGAGAAAATGAAGTCCATTCCTGCCCACCACCCCGAAGCACAAGATTTCTTCCTCTGCTCTTGTCTCATAGCCAAGGGCTTCTTATCTGATCTGAGGCTAATCTCCCTTGTGTTCTGAACACCAGCTCCTCTGCAGAGACCTGGGCAGTCATCTTTTTCTCCTGCATCATCCATCTCTAGCTTTCCATGGCCCTTTTCAAACTGTGGTCTTGAGTAAGCACCCAAGGCCATGTGTACTCAACTGAGTGGACATGTCTCTTCCTAATCACCAGGTAACTGCTTCTCAGGGGCCCAGTATCCTAGGTGAGGCCCTGGAGGTGAAAGAAGCAGAAGTTAAGGGCTTAGAACTGTTTTCTGACCTCACAGTGAGCAGCTGCCCCAGTTTGGGGATGGACCGTGGGTACTCATGCCAATGCCTGCTTTCCACTGTAAGGCTTTTTTTTTCCCCTCTGCCTTTTCTCTTTATTTTTATTGAGGGCATATTTTCTTTATCTTTAAGGCTTTTATAGCTTTGTATCTCTGCCTCGTTTTAGTATATTCTGTTGTTATGATTTATGCTGCTTTTACTGGCTCTTTACCCTCAGCACATAAACATGTTTAAGTTTTCCATAGCTTAAATAAACTAAAATAAAATGAAAAACCCTTCCTTGACCCTGCATTCTCATTGAGTTTCAGCATGCTTTCTTTCTCTCTCTCCCCACGCCCCCTTCTGTTTGTCGTGTTCTGTTCGTCGTGAGCTTTCTGGGAGTCATCTGCGTTCACGGTGTGTCTTCACATCCCACTCAATCCTTAACTTTCATCTCCAAGACCGGAAACTCAGCCCAGCCTTGCTTAACACAATGGGGGTTTTATTGGCAGGATATGAAGAATCTTGCACGACTGTGGGAAGAAAAGAAGGAAAGGGATGCAGCTGGGCCACTAGATCCCCTGGGACTTTTTTCTTGTGGCCCCCACACTCTCTCTACTCCCAGCTTCTTCTGGAATGATATCATTCTTTCCTCCACATTATGCCCAACTTGCTCCAGACCCTTCTACCCCACGACTTTCTTTAACTCCAGTTTGAAAATCCCAGGGGAAGATTCTGATTGGTCCAGCCTGAGTCAGGTATCTTCCCGTGGATCAATCAGCCATGCCCCCGGGAAGCAAAGTCCCATAGCTGAGACAAAACCCCAGGGAGGGAGATTGTGAGCCAGCTTCTCAGCTGGCTTTTCCCTTGCTGCTCCTGTTTAGTCGCTCAGTCCTGTCTGACTCTTTTGTAGCCCCATGGACCATAGCCTACTGAGCTCTTCTGTCCATGGGATTCTCCAGGCAAGAACACTGGAGTGGGTTGCCATTTCCTTCTCCAGGGGAACTTCCCGACACAGGGATCAAACCCTTGTCTCCTCTCCTGCATTAGCAGGTGGATTCTTTACCACTGAGCCACCAAGGAAGCCTGCCTTCTCCCTTACCAGCAGTATTTGCTTGAAACTTCTCTCACACAACTGTTGGTGCCCCACACATGTGGCACAGGTCTTACCTCTCTTCCCACTGCTGACACCTGCCTAAAGCCGTGAGCTGTGCTCTGCCCGTATATGCAACAGGTCAGCCATGCTGAGTGACCACAACCCTTCCAGCTGATTCAACCATGACCCTCAGTGTAGAACCAGCCTGGCTTCCTCGAGAGGACAAATGTGGGGGCCACAGAGATGAAGCCCCAGGTCCCTTCAGGGAAGGACTTGTGACCCCCTTTTCAGCAGAAAATCACTTCACTCCAAGGCAGTTCTTTCCTGGGGTAGCCAGCATCCAATGACTGGTCATTTCCTCCACTGTGGGACACCTCTAACAGGTTCTGCACATTTCAGCATCTCCTAGAAGGTCTGTGCAGGTTTGCCAGGCCAACTTTGCAGTTTAAGCCTTCCTTTGGCCTAATTCCACTTTTTCCCTCTCCTTCCACTGATGGCATCCCTAATAACTATCTCACATGCCAAACTCCATTTTGGTTTCTGCCTCTGGAGAACCTAACCGGTGATAAATACCCCTGTGCTGTGTCTCATGCCAGCTCCCAGTGGTCCCTGTGGGACTGAGTACTACTTGCCCACAATGGGAACCAACTTGGTAATGCTGCATTTCTTTATTGGCTTCCTTCCTTCCCTCATCCTGCTTCCCCACTGCCCATAGTTTCTGAATCTCCTAAAATCTGCTGCTGCTGCTAAGTCACTTCAGTCGTGTCCGACTCTGTGCGACCCCATAGACAGCAGCCCACCAGGCTCCTCCGTCCCTGGGATTCTCCAGGCAAGAACACTGGAGTGGGTTGCCATTTCCTTCTCCAATGCATGAAAAGGAAAAGTGAAAGTGAAGTCGCTCAGTCGTGTCTGATTCTTAGCGACCCCACGGACTGCAGCCTACCAGGCTCCTCCATCCATGGGATTTTCCAGACAAGAGTACTGGAATGGGGTGCCATTGCCTTCTCCACTCCTAAAATCTGCTTGCTCTCAAGTCCTTGTCTCAGGGACAACCTGCACTCAGATACCAGGATTATTACGATTTTTTTGTTGTTGTTAAATAATGGATTGGCTGCAAAGTTCATGTGGGTTTTTAACCCGAACGAACTCTTGGGCCAACCCAGTACAAGAGTTCCAGCCTTTATCTGCAGTGTGTATCACTGTGACCATGAGCTCTTCTTGAAATTCTTTCCTCCCTCAACTTGTTTGGTTTCCTGCCCTCTTGCTGCCCACTACTTTGTCCACCTTTCTTCCTCTACCCACCCTGGGATTATAGCTGGGCTTCCTCCTACACCCAACACATCCCAAGAGAATTAAGACAATCCTATGAAAGTCAACCATCATTATACCCTGTCTGTCTCCTGCCCAGATCTCTCTCTTGAGCTCTAGACTCAGATGTCCAGCTGTCTTCCAGCCATCTCTATGTGGATGTCCCACAAATGTTTCAAATCCATATGGCAAAACTAAATCCATCACCTTTTTTTTAAAGTCATCTTCCCCTCCTTACAGTCACCTTTTCAGCAAATAATATCACTGTTTGTTCTTCCCAAAACCAGGAGTCACCCAACCTCCTGGGAGTCACCCAGCCTCCCACCCATCTTCCCACTCCCACATGAGCACTTGTCTTAGTGCAAACCCACCACCTATCTTCCACCAGTCTCTCCATTCCTAGGCTTTGCCCTCTATTACCATGTGACCTTGAATCTCTCTTAGCCTCAGTTTCTATATCTGTAAAATGGGCTGTTCATCCTAGTACCTATTCTTTTAGAGTTGCTGCAAGGTTTAAAAGATATTGCACATATAAAATGCTTATAAAAGTATATATATAGCACATACTAAGTACTCAATGATTGTTGTTGTTCAGTCACTCAGTCATGTCTAACTGTTTGCAACCCCATGGAATGCAGCACACCAGGCTTCCCTGTCCTTCACCATCTCCCAGAGTTTGCTCAAGCTCATGTCCATTGAGTTGGTGATGCCATCCAACCATCTCATCCTCTGTTGTTCCCTTCTCTTGCTTTCAGTCTTTCCCAGCTTCACAGTATTTTCCGATGAGTCCGTTCTTCGCATCAGGTGGCCAAAGTATTGGAGCTTCAGCTTCAGCATCAGTCCTTCCAATGAATATTCAGGGTTGATTTCCTTTAGGATTGACTGCTTTGATCTCCTTGCTGTCCAAGGGACTCTCAAGAGCCTTCTCCAACACCACAGTTCAAAAGCACCAATTCTTTGGTACTCACTCTTCTTTATGGTCCAACTCTCACATCTATACATGAATACTGGAAAAACCATAGCTTTGACAATATAGACCTTTGTTGGTGAAGTAATGTCTCTGATTTTTAATACACTGTCTAGGTTTGTCATAGCTTTCCTTCCAAGGAGCAAGTGTCTTTTAATTTCATGACATGCATCAAATGTTCCCTTGATATCCTCATATATCCAACAGGAATAAAGAAAATAATATCCCCCCAAGGCCTATTAGATGCTTTTGAACCATGGTGTTGGAGAAGACTCTTGAGAGTCCCTTGGACTGCAAGGAGATCAAACCAGTCAATCCTAAAGAACCTTAACCCTGAATATTCATTGGAAGGACTGATGCTGAAGCTGAAGCTCCAATACTTTGGCCACCTGATGCAAAGAACTGACTCATTGGAAAAGACCCTGATGCTGGGCAAGATTGAAGACAGGAGGAGAAGGGGACAACAGAAGATGAGATGGTTGGATGGCATCACCAACTCAATGGACATGAGTTTGATCAAGCTCTGGGAGTTTGTGATGGACAGGGAAGCCTGGCATGCTGCAGCCCATGGGGTTGCAGAGAGTCAGACACAACTGAGCCACTGAACTGAACTGAGTGGCCTAGTCGTTTTCTCTACTTTCTTCAATTTAAGCCTGAATCTTGCAATTAGGAACTGATGATTTGAGCCACAGTCAGCTCCAGGTCTTGCTTTTGCTTACTGTATAGAGCTTCTCCATCTTTGGCTGCAAAGAATATAATCAATCTGATTTCAGTATTGATCATCTGGTGAAGTCATCTCTTGTGTTGTTGGAAAAGGGTGTTTGCTACGACCAGTGCATTCTCTTGAGAAAATTCTGTTGGCCTTTGCCCTGCTTCATTTTGTACTCCAAGGCTAAAATTGCCTGTTACTCCAGGTATCTCTTGACTTCCTACTTTCGCATTCCAATTCCCTATGATGAAAAGGATATTTTTTGTTGGTGTTAGTTCTAGAAGGTCTTGCAGGTCTTCAGGGTGGAGGGGCTTCCCTGTTGGCTCAGTGGTAAAGAATCCGCCCACCAATGCAAGAGACTCAAGTTTGATCTTCCAACTTCAGCTTCTTCAGCATTACTGGTTGGGGCATAGACTTGGATTACTGTGATATTGAATGGTTTGCCTTGGAAACGAACCAAGATCATTCCATCATTTTTGAGGTTGCACCCAAGTACTCCATTCTGGACTCTTGTTGACTATGAGGGCTGCTCCATTTCTTCTAAGGCATTCTTGCCCACAGTAGTAGATATAATGGTCATCTGAATTAAATTCTCCCATTCCTGTCCATTTTAGTTCACTGATTCCTAAAGTGTTGATGTTCACTCTTGCCATCTCCTGCTTGACAACTTCCAATTTACCTTGATTCATGAACCTAACATTCCAGATTCCTGTGCAATATTATTCCTTACAGCATCGGACTTTACTTTCACCACCAGACACATCCACCACGGAGCGTCATTTCCACTTTGGCCCAACTGCTTTATTCTTTCTGGAGTAATTGCCCTCTGCTCTTCCCCAGTAGCATTATTGGACACCTTCTGACCTGGGGGGCTCATCTTTTGGTATCTTATCTTTTTGCCTTTTTATACTGTTCATGGGGTTCTTATGGCAAGAATACTAGAGTGGTTTGCCATTCCCTCCTCTAGTGGACCACGTTTTGTCAGAACGTTTCACTATGACTCATCCATCTTGGGTGGCCCTGCGCGACATGGCTCATAGCTTCATTGAGTTACACAAGCCCCTTCGTCATGACAAGGCTGTGATCCATGAAGGGGCATTCATCCCAACATAAAGGAAATTCTGTCCTGTTGGGAGTATATTCACCAAGGCAATGGATACAATTATGAATGTACCATATATTCCTTTTTCCTTCCTCATCTAATGTATGTGCAATAGAATTTATCAGAATTCTTGCAGGGCACAAACCTATAGCAATATAACAGGCAGTGTTGTCTATATGTGAAGTCGCATGTTTTATCTACCTTAGTGATTTGAACCACATCTTAGAGTATCTAATGCCTCTTGTTCTGATGAAGCGTGGCAATTCCAGATGAAACATCAGGCAAAATTGCCACTGACACAGGAAAATACCCTAAAGAAACATATTTATCAATGAGTCAATTTTTATCCCATAAGAGTAATTCGATTACATAATTATATAGCCCAATAAAATGTAGTGGCAATTTAAGAAGGCGTGAGTTGTTCTTGTGTGCCCTAAATTTCAGATAAATTTTATGTATTTTTTCAGAATTATTGATCAAACCCCAAATCGATCAACAAGTATGTAACCCAAAATTGTCAGATAAAAAGTGTGTTAGGCAGTTAATAAAAAGATTATGTTACATTTCTGGAATTTGTGAGGTATAGCTATTAGTCTGCTCTTAAAAGGGCTTCACAGGTGTCTCAGTGGTAAAGAATCCGCCTGCTGATGCAGGAGACCTGGGTTCAATTCCTGGCTCGGGAAGATCCTCTGGAGGAGGAAATGGCAACCCACTCCAATATTCTTGCTTGGAGAATCCCATGGACAGAGGAGCCTGGCAGGCTCATGGAGTCTCAGCAAGTCAGACACAGCTGAGCACACACATACATGCATGGTACTCTTTAAAATCCAGAATTTCTTATAATTTCTTGTCTTACCTAATTTTGTCCCTGTAATCTTATATTCTTTTACTTAAAGAGGGATCCTAAGATGTATGAATTTCAGGCCCCACAAAGCCTGGGTCTTCTTCTGGTGTCACCCCATGACCTCACACACATGTGTACCATCACCCCTGTTCTGGTATCCATGCACCCCACAGACATTTCCACAGCCAGGCGTTCTGTGAGGTATCTTTAGACAGAGGGAAGAAAGAGCCAAGTAAAAAGTGCTTTGGTTCTATCATGTAATAGAGCTGGGACTTGAAAACCACAGAGGTGAAACGGTGGGGCGAATTCAATCAGCCGACTCCCACTTTGGGGATTGAAGCACAGGAATGTTTGGCAAATGGAAAAAGAGGAAGGGGAGGGAGTGACGGGGGAAAAGACCCAGAGGAGGCTACAGTTCCGAGCTTGACCACAAGATGGAGATAAAAGAGTGGTCCCTCCATTCTGTCAAAAACTCATTAAGAGCTAATCAAAGTAAAGCAGGTTTTTCATGTTCCCTACCTGTGCCTTCTCCCCCTTGCCAAGCCTCACTGCACTTACTATTGTTCCATTCTTTTTGGTTAAAGTCGTCACAAATCTGCGTTTTTGTTTGTTAACTCGGCTGTAGCCCGTACTTCGTCTTCTAGACATCTTCCCTTGCTCCTTATGGATAAGGATTATGTTCTTATTAACTATTATTAGAAGAATTTTCTAACTCAGAAGTTTCAGGACTTCAAGCTATAGCCTTAGTTCAATAATTGCCTGATTATTTGCTGTTATGCTTGGAACTTTCATTACCTGGCTTCTCTTTTGCATGCATGTCTCCACGCCCCCGAGTTGAAGCTCTGAACAGAGCACTATCTGCAACACCACCCCTCATTCCCGTCTGTCTGAGAGAGATACGGTTCCATCTAGTTTTACTGGGGTCCTGTGAAGGCTGAATGACTCCTATGTTAACCATAAAAAAGCCGAGCAACTTGCCTAAGAAAGACAATGATAGAAATAGACAATCAGGCTTCCTGCAGCCAATTCTGCATTTTCTAAGCTGGTAATGGCCACTGTCACCTCCCTACCCTGCGAGATTTTGGCGGTCCTCTAGCCCTTTAGGCCAAAACCATTAGTTCAAAACATCACACAGAAAGCATGGGGCAGTGACCAGAACTCACCACCTCCTTGATCTCTTTTGAGAGCTTTGCTGTTGCAGAGGGCCCTGGACCAGGATGTGTACTTGGCATATTGGTGGGGGCTTTTGCTGGAAAACCATGCTAACAATGAGATGGTGAAGGGTACCCAGATGTGTGAGCTTCTCCAGTAGTCGAGCGACAATGTCTTTGATGAGTTGTAAGCTTTTATTGTAGCGATGCTGCTGCTGGCTGAGGTTGGAGAGCCCACCTGTGTGAGAGGACACAGCAGCTGGCCCAGAGTCACAGCAACTCTTCGCTGCATCCTTAGTAAATTCCCTCATTCCTTGACTGCCCAAGGATTGACAAATCCCCTGAGACAACAGGTGCTTTTTCAAAACAAATGGAGGGAGCAGATCCAGAAACATCTTGGCCTATTTGCCTTGCAGAGTGCCTTTCTGGATCCAGATCTTAGTTGCTCTGTTTTACTTCATAGATGCGTCCTGCTGTGGACAGCAGCTTGGGTTCTCTGATTGGGCAGAATTGGTGACCCAGCTCTGGACAAGGAATTAGGAGACCTAGATTCAGAGGCCAGCTATGTGATGGTGGCATCCCCTTTCAGGAATGAAGGACTTCTTCCTCCCAGCTTAGAGAGCCCCTCCAGCCAAGGCCACATTTTTCCCAGGTAGCCCACCTCCAATGACTGATCACCAAGGAGGTCTGAAAGCTCAGCCCTCTCTCCCCACCTTCAGAAGGCTCCAAGTCTCATTCTAGCTTTGCAACTCCCTATAGAGTCGGTTAAGGCTTCCTGGAGGATTACACTGCAGCTCAGTTTCTCTGTCCGGCCACTCTTGCCTTCTCCCCTCCCTTCCTCAGGGCTGGATCCCAAGGGCTCTCCCTAGTCAACCTCCGGTGCATTAAACTCCGTTTCTGACTCCTCCTCATGGGGAACCGAGCATGAAGCAGTGACCTTAAGGAAGGCAAACATCTTTTCTGTACCATGTTAGGAGGGTGTCGGAAAGCTCCAGAGCTGTCTTCATTGTCACTCCTGGGGCTCCCTGGGTGGTCTTTTTCACATACAGCTCCCACCAGGCCCTGTCAACTAGACCTAGCAAAGAACCTGAAGTTTTGGAAGCCTGAGAACCCAATTGCATACAGAAGTGGCTACTCACTGAGGCAGGCTAGAGGGCGGCACTGGGATCCTGTAGCTCTCAGTCCAATTCAAAAAGTGCTCCTATATGGTTTTCAAGCTCACCTGCTGAAATTCAAAGGGATGATTTCCCCACTCCGTCTCTCCAGCCAGGAGACAGGCCTGGGAGGTTGTCCACGCTGGCCTTTGCTCTCTCTTTTCCTCCAGGGCACCCTGCCCAACAGAAATCAAATTCAAGCCACCTAGGGAATCTTCCATTTTCTAGGAGCCACACATGCAAGAGGTAAAAAGTAACAGATGAAACTGATTGCAATAATATATTTTACTTAAGCCATATATCCCAGGGATCATTTCAACATCTAATCAGTACCAAAATAATTAAAGAGGTATTTTCTTTTTTTTTTTTAAAGCAAAATCTTTAGCTTCAAGAACAAAGTGCATTCTTCTCATTTTCTATTCTTGGCACAAGTTTTCATTCCGGTGGAACCAAAACCTCCTGAATCCCTTTCAGTGTTATCTAAAACTTGAACATCCTCTATTTCAGGATAAAATATCTGTTCACAAATGAGCTGTGCAGTTTGATCACCCTTTTTGACTTCAAAGCTTTCTTTGTCAAAATTACATAGTACAACACCAATGCTTCCTCTATAATCTTCATCTATGACACCAGCTCCCACAACCCTGAAGTGTTTTGCAACCAAACCAGAATGCAGAACTACTGCCCCATAGCACCCAGAAGGAAGAGCTATCTGAATGTTGGTTTTCACAAGGGCTTTGTCCATCGGTGGTACTGCGTCATCATAGCCCACGGTGTGTGTGGACCCCTTGCATGTCACCCTCATCCACAGGCCAGGCCCACTTGCTAGGGGAGGGGACTTATGCCTCTTGAGCAGGGCATGGCAGAGTGAGCACATGAGGGAGCAGGGAGAACAAGCAATGAGGTCTTTGCAGTTCTTCTTGTTCATTCTAAAGTCTTTGAACTTTGGCACATATGTGACAATACCTGTCAATTTGGACTGGTCACGTTGTAAGCATCTGGTTGGTAGCCACGGTGGTGACCATACTGGTCACAGATTATAAATGATGAGAGTGGCAGAAGAAGGCAGATGAAAATCTGGGATTTGGAAACTGAGCACTTCTGCTTCTAGGGTTGGTGAGTTTTAAGCCTGAGCGTGAAGGTTCTTGCTGGTCCTCACTTCTCATTTCTCCATAAATTAGGAGCCAGGGTGAGACTTTATTTAACAAGCTAACATCCCGTGAGCACCTGGCATGCCAGTTCTTTATCCAAAAATAATGACTTTCTTACGGCCCCCTCAACCCTCACCTGGAATTAGCAACACCAGCCAGGGTGGACGCTGGAGTTTGAAAGCGATATTACCTAAGACATCTTTATTTCGAGTTGCATTTGTGCACCTCATACAAAATCTTGACCAGTTTTCTAATCCCAATCAGGAAAGGAAGCATTTGGAGAGAGGTATACTGCTACGTGTTCCTTTAGAATATAAAACGTTTAATTAGATGCCAAGGATTGAAAATCTTGATTCAGAGCCCGAAATGGCTAATAAGGTTTTATTGTTGCTATTACTTAGAGGTTTTATAGAACTTTAGGCTTGCAGAGAGCTTTTCAATCACTTGAGAGAATCTGAGTTTGTTAACAGCGAGATGAAAAAAGGTTCTATTCATCAGGAGAGACAACATACATAATATTTTAAGTATTTAAGAATTACGACCCTGCTGTGAGAACTCCTAAAATTATTTCTACGTGGCTGCAAGAGATTCTCGTTAGAGGCACAGGACATTAATGCAGATACCAATGTTATTACCCTGCTGAGTCTGCAAGGGTGAACTTCTTCAAGTCAGGAAATAGAGAAGTTTCTAAAGCAAACATTACCGACTCTAGTTACACACACAGAGATTTTTGCCCACACGTGATTTTTGAACCTTTTCTAAAGGAGCTCTTAAGGTTTTATGAGTGATCATATTATAAAATCATATGTAGTTCCAATATGGTATAATTTATGATTGCTCTGGGTCACCAAAATCTCCCAGGATTCCATTGTTGGGACTGCTGCAACTGGAGACAAATTTGCACCAACTCCTCTATAAATGCTATCAATGGGGCAGCCTTGACTTTAAAGTATGTGAAAAATGGGTTTCCCCTTCCCATGTATGCGTGCGTGTGTGCTAAGTCACTTCGGTTGTGTCCGACTCCTTTTGCAGCAGTACAGGCTATAGTCCACCAGACTCCTTTGTCCATGGAATTCTCTAGGCACGAATACTGGGGTGGGTGGCCACACCCTTCTCCAGAGGCTCTTCCCAACCCAGGGATCGAACTCATGTTTCCTGCGGCTCCTGCATTACAGGCAGATTCTTTGCTGATGAGCCACTGTGGAAGCCCCTTCCCATATGTCCCAAAGGCAAATTCAGGCCCTCTAGACTTTTGAATATATCAGCTTCTGCTGCAGCAGCACCACCTAACAACTCAAAGCTCAGTACTCATGCAACCAGATGGCTGGCTAGGTAGCTCTACTGATCTCAGCCAGACTCGCTCACAGCTGGCTGGTGGCTGATTGAGGCTGGCCTCAGCTCCTCTCCACTCCACATGTTTCTCGTGGTCCAGTAGGCTAGCTTGAGCATACAGTCATGGAGATGGCACATACCCAAGAGAGAGCAAGCTCCAGTGCGTGGGCCATTTTGAGCCTCTGTGATATGCCCGCTAACAGCCCATGGGCCTAAGCCTGTCACATGGCTGAGCCCAGCGCCCAGAGCTGGGGTCCAAGGACACAGATGAAAGGAGGGGTGAGGATTGTGGCCGTGTGAGCTACCACAGGTGAGAATTGATTCAGATCGTTTTCTTGGAAAGGGAAGGCCAAAATAGTAAATGTCATCAGTGTATGCATCCATTTTGAGAGAGAAGATTTTCAACTGGCAACACTAAGTTACTGCCAATTCACTCCCCATCGCCACCTCTTAGAACAGTCCTAGGCCAAAGGTCATGGAAAATTTTTGACTAAGTTCTTTTCATTGTGCATTTCTGGCCAGGGTTATATATTTTTTTCATTTTCATTTTATTTTTTGATTGGCCTCTCCGCACAGCATATGGGATCTTAGTTCCCCAACCAGGGATCAAACCCACACCCTTTGCTTTGGAAGCACAGAGTTTTAACCACTGAACCACTGGGGAAGCCCATTGACCAAGTTCTAATGAGCCACTTTGACAGAGTGTGAGGCAAGAACGTTTTTCAAGTGCACTCCTTCCTATGTGACACATGGGTGAGTAGCCCTCAGAATCTCCCTGCTTCTCTCCTTATGGTCACCTCCACTTCCGGCCCCAGACACTGCAGAAATCCACGCCAGAACGCAGGGGAACAGGAGTTACAGGCTCTGTGGCCCCACCTGGACCAGGTTTGGGTGGTCGCCACACATGCTGAGGAGAGACCCTGCTCTCTGCCATTAGGCCGGGCGTCAGCTGGCCCCACGCCAGGCTAGCGTTTGTGCCCATCTGTCAGGGTGGCACCTGGTCCTCTTCTAGAAACAGATGGTTTCAATTGATCTTTCCTTGCCAGTCTTTCCTGCATGAACACTCCAAACCTGCCCTGCTTCATCCTGGAACTTAATGGAATCCTCACATGCTCTAGTTTCCTGTATCATTTCCCTGGCAGCCAAACTGCTTTTCTTATTTTTTCATTCTTTTTTTTTTCCTTTAGTTTTTACTTTTCTGCAATAGTAGGATTATAAATGGATTTGTATATACAGAGGGGAAAATCAATAACCTGTATTTTCTAGGACAAAATGTAACCTCGCAGCGAAGCACCGACAATTATAAAAAAAAATCATTTGTTTTTCCATTTCACTGATCTTGACATACAGCTCACCTCATATTCCTAGACCAAACTGACTTTGGCCACCCTGGATATAGGAGGCTTGGCCTGACAAACCCTTTCAATATGAGACAGAAAATATGAAGGTGCCTACCCGCCACACCCTCAGCCTCAAGATAACAATTTAGTGGCCCAGAGGACAGTAGGGATTTAAAGTTTATCTTGTTTTTAGAGGAAAGATGTGAGTTAGGGCAGCTGAATGTTACAGATACTCCAAAGGCAAGACTGAACCATGGTCCCGAGGCTCTAGCCTGGGAGGAGAGTTGCCCCTGGTGACCTGGCCTAAGGACAGCAGAGAATGTCCCCAGTACTTGGACCTACTGATCTCACCTACAACCCAGCCCACGAATGTTTAGCTTGGGCCAGTGCTGCCGAGTTGTACCCAGCAATGTACAAACCATAGCCGTGATTGGATATTTCTCCTGCCATAAACCTGAGATGCCACCGTTTGAGTTAAAGAAAAGGGGAAGGAAGGCCTTATGAGCAAACACTTCAATATGCATGGAACAGCTGCAGTCAATAGAATTAGAGTGAAAGCCACAGAGGAACTCAAAATTCTCTAGTAGCCACATTGAAAAAAAAAAAAAGAAAGAAAGAACTGACATGAATTTTAATGATATTTACTTAGCTCAATATAGCAAAATATCACTTCAACATCTAATCCATTCGAACAGTAATTCATGAGACATTTTACATTCTATCTTGTGTTTTAAGTCTTCAAAATCCAGGGTGTATGTTACATTAATAGTACATTTCAATTTGGAATAGCTATAGTTCATGCACTCAGTAGCCATATATGATTGCTGGCCACTATATGGGCCAGTGCAGGCCTAGGGTGTTTCCAGAAGGTGACTCAAGAAATAGTTAACAGTTTCTTCTCAGGAAGAGAATTAAGGGAATGGGGGATAGATAGTTATCTTTTAATTGTAAACCTTTTTTGTACCGCTTGAATGATGTACAAAGTATGTGGACCACATTTTTTTTTAATATTTATCTTTTATTAATTTGGCTGCACCAGGTCTTAGTTGTGGCACACAGGATCTTCGATCTTCATTGCGTCAAGCAGGATTTTTAGTTACGGCATGCAAACTCTTACTTGTGGGATCTAATTACCTGACCAGGGATCGAACCTGAGCCCCCTGCACTGGGAGCATGAAGTCTTAGCAACTGGACCACAGGGAAGTTCCCAGTCTACATATTTTTTTTAAAAAAGACTTCCTACACTGATATTCCTTTGAGTGATAACTCAGTGATGGCAAGCAAGAGAAAAAAGACACATTCCTACACAGATGGTGGGACTGTAAGCCCATAGCACTGTTTTTAGAGGAGTTGTTAGGGTTAGTGTTAGGGTTTCCAAAGAAACAGAACCAATGCGAGGAGAATATACGTGCCTACATATATATATTCATTTGATAGTCATTGAAATTACATTGAACTGTGTTTTTACTGGTGGCTCAGGTGGTAAAGAATCCGTCTGCAGTGAAGGAGACCTGGGTTTGATTCTTGGGTTGGGAAGAACCCCTGGAGGAGGGCATGGCAACCCACTCCAGTATTCTTGCCTGGAGAATCCCCATGGACAGAGGAGCCTGGCGGGCTACAGTCCATGGGGTCTCAAAGAGTCAGACACAACCGAGCGACTAAGCACACACACATATTACTATATGAGCACTGAACTAATTGCTTTTAATCTTCACAAAAACCTCACTGTAGAAAGTGTCAGGGACGCTTTTACAATGTGGAAACTAAGTAAGGCTGTGAGAGTTCAGAAACTGGTTGGCAAGTAAAAGGTGGGACTGGAGTTGGAGCTGATTCTCTCTGACTTAAAAGGTAGTGGATAAAGATAGGGAGAATGAACACACAGGGGCCAATGAACAAAATTTATTATAAGGAACTGGCTCACATGATTCTGGAGGCCAAGAAGTCCCACGGTGTAAGCTCCGATCCAAGGGCAGAAAACCAGTTTCAGCTCACATCTGGCAGAGAGCAGTTTCTCCCTTTCTCTGTTTTTTGTTGTTGTTGTTGTTGTTCTACCCAGGCCCTCCGTGGATTAGATGAGGCCCACCCACATTGTGGGGAGAAGGGGATCCTGCTTTACTCAGTCTGCCAATTCATATACCAACCTTATTTGAAAATACCCTCACAAAAATGGGCTTCTCTGATAGCTCAGCTGGTAAAGAATCCACCTGCAATGCAGGAGACCCTGGTTCGATTCCTGGGTCAGGAAGATCCACTGGTGAAGGGATAGGCTACCCACTCCAGTATTCTTGGGCTTCCCTGGTGGCTCAGCTGGTAAATAATCCACCTGCAATGAAGGAGACCTGGGTTTGATCCCTGGGTTGGGAAGATCCCCTGGAGAAGGGAAAGGCTACCACTCCAGTATTCTTGCCTGGAGAATTCCATGGACTGTATAGTCCATGGGTCAAAAAGAGTCAGACATGACTGAGCATCTTTCACTTCACAGAAACACCCAGAAATATTGTTTAACCAGATACCCAGGCCCTACAAGGGCCCCGTCATATTGACACATGAAATAAGCCATCCTATCTACTTCTAGAAATTTATTCTAAAGAAATGACTGGCCGAGAGGGCCCATGTATTATGGACCAGGATGTACTTCTCAGCATCTGAGTTCTTACTGGAACATTGGAAACATCCTGAATGTTGTAAACAGATGTACAGTGAAATTGCACCCTCTGGAGGGGGTGACTTCTAAAGACAGGCAATGAGAGGAAAATCACCAAATAGTCATAATCGCCCTTGAAAATAACTTGGTTGGCAAAGTATTGGAAGCTCAGCACTAAATCCTCCACAGCAAGGTCCCTGTTTCTTGGGGTGAGTTCCTCCTGCAGTAGTTTGCTAGCATATCAGGACCACACCGCGTGAAAAATAGGTACCCTACACACTGGTATTGCTTGACAAGATTGGAGAGACACATTGAAATTGAAAGCAACTGAGGAAATAGATTTGTGGCTTCCATCTGAAGTTCATTCTTTGAGTGAACTGGTGAACTGTATCACCTCTGTTCTTTTTTTTTTTTTTAATACTATATGATTCTATTTATATGAACTTTAAAAATAGGTAACATTACTTCAGTGGCATTAGAAAATTAAGAAATTAGTTACTCCTGGGAGCATTAGCAGAAGAGAGTTCTGGGGGTGCTGGTGGTTTTCTGTCCATCTTCATCTCTATTATGGAAACTGTTTTCCTTGCTCTGGAAAGGTATAGGGTTCAGCCGACATACTTTTTTTTTTTTTTTCAGCCGACATACTTTAAAGGGGTGTAGGTGTAAGAAAGTAAGTGTTGGTCAGTCAGTCGTGTCTGACTCTTTGCGATCCCATGGACTGTAGCCCACCAGGCTCCTCTGTCCATGGGATTCTCCAGGCAAGAATACTGAGTCGGTTGCCACGCCCTTCTTCAGGGGGTCTTCCTGACCCAGGGATTGAACCCAGGTCTCCTGCATTGTAGGCAGATTCTCGACCGTCTGAGTCACCAGGGTATAGGTGACTCTGTAGCATATTAATGTGAAAATATAAAGAATGAAGTATGTAAGGGAATGCCCCCAAATGTCATGTTTTTTATCTCTAGGTGTCAGAATAGCCAATTACGTTTTTTTCCTTTTGTCCTTTTCTTTTTATGTGTGTACGCGTGTGTGTGCATACTTAGTGTGTTTTTACCTTTTTCTCCAATGGCTAGTCTGAAGGTGAATTTTGTACAAGTTCCGTAAGAGAAAAATAAGAATTTTGGAAGCCAGTGCTAGGCCATCACGAAGCGATCCCTCAGGCCAGAAGAATCGCAGGTCCCTCTGGAGTCCCCCGCCCACCAGGGCCTCCTAAGAGGAGGACGTGATGTCCTCTGCTGGAAATGCAAGATGACATTCTCACCGCTGCCACTTTCAGAGGGATTGGGGAGGTGTTGGAGACAGTACTGGTGCTTACACATACCCTTCATCATGCTGGGCCCCCTGAGGAGCAGAGATCTCCTGCCCTAACTCCAAGCTACTACCCGCCGCGGCTCAAAAGAAATTAGAAATGTCTCTTGCAGATATGGCTCCCCACCCTGGAGACCCTGCTGCCCTGCCCCCTCCCTTCAGCAGCCACCCTGTAGCTGGTCATGCCACCGTGGATTGTCACGCCACCGTGGATTGTCACGCCACCACAGCAGGAGGGACTCAGGCAAACACAGGACATGTTTCCAGAGGCACAAGCATAGCCTGGCAGCCCTCACTTAGGTGCCGATTTAAAGCCCGAAACAATCCCTTGCAGAGCCTGGCTGTCATTTCCAGTCAGCGGGCTCCAGCCTCTAAACATTCTAATGAGAGTCACTCCCAAGTCCCCGCAGCTTCCCCACTCCTCCCTACAAACAGGACCAGGATGGGGGGGGTGGTGGGGACAGTCTCTAATCTAATCTGTGTAACCAACCACCAAGAAGGCAGTGGCACAACTACTTTGAAGATAAAGGAAGCCAGGTGGCAGGGGTGGGTGGGGATGGGGGGGTAAATTAACTCACCTGTTAGGTATTGGGTTCCCAGGAAGGTGCCTCTGAGACAGAGGTGAGCAGGTGGGGTGTTGAGTAAATCTCCCTGAAAAGAATTCTCTGGTGGCTCAGATGGTAAAGCGTCTGCCTCCAATGCGGGAAACCTGCGTTCGATCCCTAGGTCGGGAAGATGCCCTGGAAAAGGAAATGGCAATCCACTCCAGTATTCCTGCCTGGAAAATCCCATGGACGGAGGAGCCTGGCAGGCTACAGTCCATGGGGTTGCAAAGAGTTGGACACGACTGAGCGACTTCAATTTCTTTCTTTCTTTCTTCTGAAAAGGAGGACAAGGAAGCAGGAGAGGTAGGCCAGAGGCCAAAGTCAGCTGTGATGCAGGCCTAGTGACAGCCTTGGCCACCCCCATAGGAGGCTCCAGAGTGAGACTGGCCCTTCGGAGTTGTCCCAAGATGGTGGACTTTTCTACTCCAGCAGCCATCAGTCAGTGGATGGCTGTGACCTTGGTGAGGTCTCTGGAGCCAAGGAAGCCTCGAAGGGCTAAGGGTTGTCTGCCAATAGTCCTGCAAATAGAGCAAAGAAAGGGTGACACCTCCTTCTGTGAAGGGGTACTTGGACCCCTTCACATCACTGTGCCCACCACTCCAAGGTCACCCAGCTAATGGGTGACAGAGCTGCCACTGAAAGCAAGCGATTCAATGTCTGCAGTTTCTGCCCGGTTACTGAGTTAAACAGCCTCCTCTGCCTGAACTGGGTCCTCTCTTAGACCTTCTAGGAAAGAGTGAGCCCCTTCCAGAATTTAGATAACAAGTCTGTTTCCAGCAGCTCCCTGACTGGTTGGCTGTTACCATTACTAAGGCCACGTGATATTTCAATATTTTTTTTTGCCCATCTAAGCCAGACAGCGCAAGGTCCTCTCCAGCCCACGTGGGTCATTCTGCCCTTGCTGTCCATATCAACCACTTTCAGCCCCATTACATTCTTTAGCACTCTGTCCAGCATGGTGTTTTCACTCGCTAGGGCTGCCATAACAAAGGACCACACGCTGAGTGGCTTGAATGACAGAAATGTATTGTCTCACCATTCTGGAGGCCAGAGGTCCAAGATCAAGGTGTGGGCAGCGCTGGTTCCAAGGGTGAGATGGAGAATCTGTTCTAGGTCTCTCCCTTAGCTTCTGGTGCTTTGCTGGCAGTCTTTGGCATCCCTTGGCATGTAAAAGCAACACCTCCATCTCTGCCTTCATCTTCAGTTGCTGTTCTCCCTCTGTACATGTTTCTGTGTCCAAATTTCCCCTTTCTTTAAGGGTAACAATCATATTTGATCAAGGCCCATCTTAGCCACCTCATTTTAACTTGATTACTTCTGTAAAGATTCCGTCTCCAAATAAGGCCACATTCTCAGGTTCTAGAAATTAGGATACCAACATATCTTTTGGGGTGAGGGGAACACAGTTCAACCCATGTGAGTGCTAAGTCACTTCAGTCATGTCTGACTCTTTGCGACCCCGTGGGCTGTAGCCCACCAGGTCCTCTGTCCATGGGATTCTCCAGGCAAGAATACTGGAGTGGGTTGCCGTTTCCTTCTCCAGGGGATCTTCCCGACCCAGGGATCAAACCTGCCTCTCTTGTGTATCCTGCATCGCAGGTGGATTCTTTACCACTGAACCACGGGAGAAGCCCAGATTCAACCCATGGTGGTTTAGTCGCCAAGTCGTGTCCGACTCTTGCGACCCCATGGACTGTAGCCCACCAGGCTCCGCTGTCTATGGGATTCTCCAGGCAAGAATACTGCAGTGGATTGCCATTTCCTTCTCCAGGAGATCTTCCTGACCCAGGAATCAAACCCAGGTCTCCTGCATTGCAGGCAGATGATTTACTGACTGAGCTATGAGGGAAGCCCTAACACTTACTAATTCCAGACTTAGAGTGTACATCTTTGGGTTTTGTCTGCAAAGCATGCCTGGCCTTCTTCTTCTGGTAATAGCATTCCTCTTTCTTAGGAGTGATTCCTTCCTATCCATGAAGCTACCAATGACGTGACCCTGTCTTCCCATTACAGGGATGGACATGTGACCCAAGTTGGCCAGCAGATTTCTCTTTCTGTCTCTGTCTTTGTATATTTTGAAATTATTTAAGTGAATTAGGATAGAGAGAGGGAAAGATATTCAAGTTGGGCTTCCATGGTGGCTGAGATGCTAAAGAATCTGCCTGTAATGTAGGAGACCTGAGTTCAATCCCTAGGTCAGGAAGATTCCCTGGAGAAGAGAATGGCAGCCCTCTCCAGTGTGCTTGCCTGGAGAATCCCATGGACAGAAGAACCTGGTGGGCTACAGTCCATGGGGTTGTAAAGAGTTGGAAACGACTGAGTGGCTAACACTTTCACTTTCCTAAAAATTAACCCAGGCCCAGTCTGTTCCCTATATTTGGCTCTTTCAGGGAAGTCCTTCTGATGACATGCCTGGACTGTGACAAACCCAAGGCTGCTGTGGCTGACGAAACAGCCTGGCTTTGAAGCTTGAACCCCAACTTCCTCCTTAACTAGCTGGGAGATTGATGAGTTTTCTCATCTATGAAATATGATGACAACAGCGCTATCTAAGAGCAGTCTGGCAGGGATCATGTATGTGGGAATATTTTGCATGAAGCATAATTCTATACAAATGCCTGTCATTATTAGAAAGGTAGACATCTAGGACTCAGAGAGCCAAAGAATAAGAATTAATCGGTGTTCGATCAGTCCTGACTTAGCGCGCTGGCATCACACTTGCCTGCCACCGCTCTTGCCTCTGTTTTCCAGCTGAGCAGGGCCATGTGACCGCTTCTGTCCACTGAGTTGTGAGCTGAAATTGACAGGTGTCACTTCCCAGCCCAGAGTCAGTGTGAGAGGGACTACACAAGGGCATGAATAGAGTTCATCAGGCCTCACCAAATGGCAATCTTCCACAGTGGTCACAGTCACTCATTTATTCATGTATTCATTCATTCATCAAATCTTTTTTGAGCACCTTGCATAAGCCCAGCAGTGTGCTAGTTTCTGGGGATGCAGAGACAGATAAGCAGGGTCAGTTTCCCAAGGTGCTTGCTCTAGATGTCAAAGGGGATGTAGGTGCAAACAAATAAAATACAGTGTGTTCATTCCTTTAACAGAGGGGTGCACTATCTGGAGCACGCCAGAGAGGCTTCCTGGAGGAAATGATGTATGCACTAGCTCTTAAAAGGCAAGTAAGTGATCACCAAGTAGACCAGGGGAAGAATCTTTCAGGCAGAGGAAGCCACGCCTCCAAGGACATCAGATGTTGTAGAGGTTATGGGGAGAGGTTCCCAGAGTCTGCAGCCTAGGGTGCATGCAGTGTGAGTGCCAGGCTGAGGCGTTTTGATCTGATGCCAAAGCCCAGAAGCCAGAGGAAGTTTTCTAGCAGTGGAGCACCGTGGGAAAAGGGGGAATGATTGGAGGCAGGCCAGGGAGAAGGCCACTGCATGAGTCCTGGAAAGAGATGATGAGGCTCAAACCAAGGCATGGGTTTGGGGTTTGAGGCAAGAGACCAGATTCAGGCAGAATTCTGGGATATAAGAGAGTAGATGTTGAGATGGGGGTGGGGGTGGGGCTGAGGATGACTAATTTGAATGAATGGCCCGAGTTCTTTAGACAGAGGCCTGGCATGAAGAATACCAGTCTATCAGACCTCCGAGGCTTGTGTGAGAAGCTTGTGCAGAGATGAGCGGTGTGTGGCAAGCATACCCTGTGAGCCCTGTAAATTGTAAGAAGATGGCTTCTCTCCCTTCTCCAAGCTGCCCTGGGACACTTAGAATCAAGCCCTGGTTCTACTTCTAGTGAAACCCAATCAGGCACAAAGCCTGTGTCTGTCACTCTCTCTCTCCCCATCCCTTCCACCCTCCCTTCCTGTTTTCTTCCTCATTTGTAATACAACACTAGATCTACTCTGATCACAAACTTATTCAGTCACCTTTCTAAAGTATTTTCTCTACAATCCAATGGTATTTAATACCAGTAGAGCGGACCTTATGTGCTGTGATCACAAATCAGACAAACCATGTGAGATTTCCAGCATTCAGTTGAGTATCTTTTTGGAAGTGTCGAGTGGTCCTGAGACCATGAAAGAATGCAGAATTCCTGTAAAGTTCAAAGGTCTTTATACATAGGCAGGAAGATATATGTTGTTATTCAGTCGTGTCCAAGTCTTTGTGACCCCATGGACTGCAGCACTCCAGGCTTCCCTGTCCTCTTCTATCTCCCAGAATTTGCTTAAGTTCATGTCCATTGAGTTGGTGATGCTATCTAACCATCTCATCCTCTGTCACTCCCTTCTCCTCCTGCCCTCCATCTTTCCCAGCATTAGGGTCTTTTCCAATGAGTCAGCTCTTTGCATCAGGTGGCCAAAGTGTTGGAGCTTCAGCTTCAGCATCAGTCCTTCCAGTGAATATTCAGGGTAGATTTCCTTTAGAATTGACTGGTTTGATCTTGCAGTCCAGGAGACTTTCAAGAGTCTTCTCCAGGAAAATATATACATACCTTTTAAGAATTCAAGAAACAAAGACTCTAGTGGGATATTCAACCTGGGGGGCCTTGTTGATTTAAGTGAGAAGGTTGAAGAATTAGGTAGTGTCAGGGACCCAAGACGACCCCTTGGAGTTATATAATCATTGACATAGCAACTCTAAATGTTGACACAGATTCCTTTTGCAGCCTCAAGCATGCTGAGAAGATGATATAATGGTTTCCTTAGTGGGTGTGAGAGGAATTGCCCCACTTTCTGCCTTTCCTGAGCTCATGTGTGGCCAAAATTTCAGGTCAAAAATAATTTAATTTCACTGGGATGATAACCATGTTCCTTACTGGGTAACATCTTTTGACCCAGGGAAGATTTCTAATTAAATTTAGAAATATTTAAGAGTAGCCCATATTTTCTTGTAAAGAATCTGGGCAAACTGGGCACTTTATGTACGTGTAATGTTTAAGCAGATATAGTCAATTCAAGTAACAGCCATGTGACTCTGCTTAAAATGTGTTACTAGTGTAGACGTAGAATTTTAAGTTAGAATTGTACCAGAATGTATGGTACCAGAATGTCCAGGAAATTTTTAAGTTCACTGTCTTTGAAACTGTAATTTGTTTGATATGTTATTTAATAGATCTATTAATATTTGAGAAAGTTTTGTTCATACAGACAGGTGAAGTACTTTAAAAGGAAAAAGAATATATTATGTTTTGATGCAAGTGGCAGCCTCAGGGGGCAGGTTATGACTATCATTATCTGTCTCTTACCCCACAGCCATTCTCTTACAAAACCTAGATTGTGTTCATTTATGGAAGGCTTTGTGACTCAGGAAAAGCTGGGCCCCTCCCCAACCCAGGAGTGGAGCTGGCAGTGAATCCTGACAATCAAAACTAATCGCAGTAATTCCATTCCACTTACCAGTGATTGGTTCAGGAAAAGAAGTATGATGCAATTTTGACTAAAGATTAAGATGGAGAAGTCTGCTGGGAGGCTTCAAGAAAGGTTTTCCTTTCAAAGAGGAGCACAAGGAAAGAGATAAGACTCCTCCCTTCTGGCCTTGGAATGTTGTGTGAGGATGTGATACCTGGAGCTGATGCAGCCATTTTGTGAGCATGAGGAGAGGCACTGACAACTGAGGATGGCAGAGTAGAAATGTGGAAAGAACCTGGGTCAGTAAGCCTCCAAATTAAGCAATCATCATAGATTCTCCTTACTGTTTTTTTTTTTTAAGTTTTCATTTGATCTGTGTTTTAGTAACTCATCTTCCTATTTTAAGGATTCCCCTTTGGTTATCATTAAATTAATCTTGCAACTTCCCCTTCCTAGATAAAACATTTGCTTATTCTTGTTGATTTATGTGAGGGAAGGGATATTTTTAGATCTCCAAAAGATAGAGTTATTTGGGGTATTTGTTCTTTTTTTTTCTAATTGAAGTATAGTTGATTTACAATGTTGAGTTAGGGGCTATTTGTTCTTGTTACTTTCTAATTTTATCATATTATGGTCAGATAATATGGCTTATATGATTCCTTTTGGGAAATATATTTAAGTTTTCTTTGAACACTAAGTCTTGGTAAATTTTTTTATAAATTTTCCACAGTTGCTTCAATAGAACGTATCTTCTATTGGGCACAATGCTTTATATGTGTCTATTAAATGTTGAGGCTGTGCAGGGAAGGAATGGAGATACAGATGTAGATAACAGACTTGTGGACACAGAGCGGGAAGGAGAAGAGTGGAATGAACTGAGAAAGTAGCATTGACATACATACACTATCATGTGTAAAACAGATAGCTGGTGGGGAGTTGCTGTATAGCACAGGGAGTCCAGCCTGGTACTCTGTGATGACCTGGAGGGGTGGGATGGGAGGAGGAGAGGGAGGCTCAATAGGGAGAAGAGATACATAATTGTGACTGATCTGCATTGTTGTACAGCAGAAACCAACATAGTGTTGTAAAGCAATATCCTCCCATTAAAAAATAGAACAAATGTTGAGGCTGGGGACATCTTAAAGGCTTCTTCGCTTGTATGTTCGATACCTGAGCTGGGAAGACTTAGCACACATGGCAGCTGGTATAACTGGGCTTCTTGGGCATCCCTCTGTCCCTATATGGTCTCTTTGCATGGTGGCTTCAGGGTAACCAACTTCTATTTTTTTAAGAGAATCAATTTATTTTATCTTACTTATTTTGGGCTGTGCTGGGTTTTCATTGCTACTCGGGCTTTTCTCTAGTTTCTGTACACAGGCTTCTCATTGCGGTGGCTTCTCTTATTGCGGAGTACAGGCTCCAGGGCACATGGGCTCAGTAGTTGTGGCTCCAGGCTCTAGGACACAAGCTCAATAGTTGTGGCACACGGGCTTAGGTGCTCCACGGCATGTAGTATCTTCCTGGATCAGGGATCAAACCCATGTCTCCTGCATTGGCAGGTGGATTCTTTACCAGTGAGCCACCAGGGAAGCCTGTAACTGACTTCTTATATGGGAACTCAGGGCTCTAAAGATACGTATTCCCAAAGGCATAGAATTAGGCAGAGGTCATATAGGCTTTCGTGATCTAGCCTCAAAAGTCATGCAATATCGCTTCTGCCAAATTCTATTCATTAGAATGGAATCTCTAAGGCCAACCCTCGTTGAGAGAGGGGAATTAGATTCCATCTCTTGATGTGTCAAAGGATTTGCAAACGTGTTTTAAAACCACACCACACCAGCCTAACGTGTCTGTGGAGCATAAAAGACATGGGCGTGTGTTTCTGGCCCCATCTCCAGCCCCTTGGCTTTTCTCTACAATCTCTACTCGCCAGCATCTCCCAGGCTTCCATGTCACTTCTGTTGAGGCAGTGCGAGCACAGGATGGAAAAGAATTTCCAGACACGGAGTACTGCAGAGAGGAGTGAGTTTATTAAGAACAAAGAGCAGAGATAAACTGGGCACTGTGAGTGCAGTGGGCTGACAACTCCTGTGACAGACCAGGGAAAGTCAACAGATTTCGTGGTTAATAGCCAACTTTAATGGCACCCCACTCCAGTACTCTTGCCTGGAAAATCCCATGGACGGAGGAGCCTCATAGGCTATAGTCCATGGGGTCGCTAAGAGTCGGACATGACTGAGCGACTTCACTTTCACTTTTCCCTTTCATGCACTGGAGAAGGAAATGGCAACCCACTCCAGTATTCTTGCCTGGAGAATCCCAGGGACGGCAGAGCCTGGTGGGCTGCCGTCTATGGGGTTGCACAGAGTTGGACACAACTGAAGCGACTTAGCAGCAGCAGCATAGCCTCAAGACAAAATTTCTGCTGGAAGGCTGGCATTGGGTGGTTGCTTGGGGCACTATAGGGTGTTTACTGGAGTGGGCATCTTCACCTAATTGGGAGTCAGGAAGCTTGTTAGTGATGATCAATGGGCTTTTGGCAATGGTTACAAAGGGGCTCAGTCAGCTTTGGAGGTGACCTTGCTTCTGGGCTCTGCTTTTGTGGCCTTGGTGCAAATCCTAGCACCTGTGGCCTTGGGAGCAAGACTCAACAACTTCTGTAGCCAACTCTGCTCTCATTCAAAAATGTTGCCCCTCTTTTGTCATGCTTGTACTGTCTAACTTCCCTACTCACCCCCTTTTTGCTGGGCCCTGTTAACCCCCAGAACCATCAGGAATAGTATTAAAATGATTGTTGTTATTTTAAGTCCCTAAGTTTTGAGATGATCTGATAAGCAGCAGAAGGTACTTTCTTGAGCTCAACATCTTTTTGATGTTTACTGCTTCCTGAAAAACTTAAGAATGAACAGACTTCTGCTCAGAAGCTTTAAAGTTGAATCTCTCTTTTTCTTTATAATTGTGGTAGGAACACTTAACGTGAGATATACCCTCTTAAACTGTCTTTTAAATAATTGTTTTATTTATTTATTTATGGCTGTGCTGGGTCTTTGTTGCTGCGGGCGGGCTTCTCTATAGTTGCAATGCGCTGGTTTCTCATTGCGGAGTCTTCTCTTGTTTTGGAGCACAGGCTCTAGGACACGCAGGCTTCAGGAGTTGCGTTGCACAAGCTCAGTAGTTGTGGTGCATGGGCTCTGTTGCCCTGTGGCATGTGGGATCTTGCCGGACCAGGGATTGAACCTGTGTCCCCTCCATTGGCAGGTGGGCTCTTAACCACTGGACCACTAGGGAAGTCCCTCTTGAATTTTTAAGTGCACACTATTATATATATATATATTTTGACTGCACCACATGGCATATGGGATCTTAATTCCCTGACCAGGGATGGAACTCATGCCCCCTGCAGTGGAAGTGCGGTGTCTTAACCACTGGACTGCCAGGGAAGTCCCCTGTAGCTATAGCTACAGGGCTATACCGCAGAGTTCTAAAACTTCATCTCTTTTTTTTTTTTTCCCCCACCACGCCATGCACAGCTTATAGGATCTTAGTTCTCCAACCAGAGATTGAACCCTGGCCCTTGGCAGTGAAAGTGCAGAGGCCTAACCACTGGACCACCAGGGAATTCTGTAGAACTTCATCTTGCATGACTGAAACTTTACACCCATTGATGGACACCCTGCGATCTCCCCCTGCCCCCAGAATTGAGTCTTAATCGAATTAATTTTTTTTAATTAACAAAGCATAGGAAAAATATATCCCCATTTTATGTTTAATAAGTATCTAACCTTCTCAACAATCAATTAGCCAGAGGTATAAACCTCACATCTCTCATTAAGAAATCCCTGAGGTTTGAAACTACAGAATACCAAAAAGTGTATACTAAATAATAATACATTTTTCACCATGAATTCTTCTGGCTGTGCACTATTATTGCCAATAAGACCCCAAATTAATAAGTTAAACCACAAAAAAATAACTGTATGGCAAATTTGAACTAATTTCAAAGCTTTCTTTGAAAATCAAGGATATTGGAAGATATCAAATGTTTTTAAAAACTTTGTAAGTGAAGTAGAGTTGATTTACAATGTTGTTTTGGTTTCAGGTGTATAACATAGTGATTCAGTTATATATATACACATATTCTTTTTCAGATTCTTATCTCTTATAGGCTATTACAAGATATTGAATATAGTTCCCTGTGCTATTTAAATATGTTTTCAAAATAAGGCAGATTACAAAATGATAGATTGTGTAATGATCCTGTCTCTCACACACCGTTATTCATCCAAGCATTCATATTCAAGAAGCACTCTTTGAGTGCCTAATATTAATAATAATCAACAATTTTGAGCCTTTTTGTATATCAGGCATTATACTAAAATTCTGTATAGCATCTTGTCTAATCCTTCTAACAGACCTTCAGTTCAGTCTCTTAGCCGTGTCTGACTCTTTGCAACCCCATGGACTGCAGCACACCAGGCTTCCCCGTCCATCACCAATTCCCAGAGCTTGCTCAAACTTATGTCCATCGAGTCGGTGATGCCATCCAACCATCTCATCCTCTGTCGTCCCCTTCTCCTCCTGCCTTCAGTCTTTCCCAGCCTCAGGGTCTTTTCCAATGAGTCAGTTCTTCACATCTGGTGGCCAAAGTATTGGAGCTTCAGTTTCAGCATCAGTCCTTCCAATGAATATTCAGGACTGATTTCCTTTAGAATTGACTGGTTTGATCTCCTTGCAGTCCAAGGGACTCTCAAGAGTCTTCTCCAACACCACAGTTCAAAAGCATCTAACAGGCCTTGGGGGAATATTATTTTCTTTATTCCTGTTGCACGTATGAGGAAACTAAGGCAGAGCGAAGCTGAGTAACTTGCCCACTTCTAAGCGGCTGTGCCCAGATGGGGGCCTCGGGCTTGTGCCCAGGTTCTGTTCAGTCACTTAGTCATGTCTGACTCTTTGCAAGCCCATGGACTGCAGCATGCCAGGCCTTCCTGTCCATCACCAACTCCCAGAGGTTATTCAAACTCATGTCCCTTGAGTCAGTGATGCCATCCAACCATCTCATCCTCTGTCATCCCCTTCTCCTCCCACCTTCAATCTTTCCCAGCATCAGGGTCTCTTCAAATGAGTCAGCTCTTCTCATCAGGTGGCCAAAGTATTGGAGTTTCAGCTTCAGCATCAGTCCTTCCAATGAATATTCAGGACTGGTTGGATCTCCTTGCAGTCCAAGGGACTCTCAAGAGTCTTCTTCAACACCACAGTTCAAAAGCATCAATTCTTCAGTGCTTAGCTTTCTTTATAGTCCAACTCTCACATCCATACATGACTACTGGAAAAACCATAGCCTTGACTAGACGGACCTTTGTCGGTAAAGTAATGTCTCTGCTTTTTAATATACTGTCTAAGTTGGTCATAACGTTTTTTCCAAGGAGTAAATGTCTTTTAATGTCATGACTGCAGTCACCATCTGCAGTGATTTTGGAGCCCAGAAAAATAAAGTCTGCCACTGTTTGCACTGTTTCCCCATCTATTGCCATGAAGTGATGGGACCAGATGCCATGATCTTAGTTTTCTGAATGTTGAGCTTTAAGCCAACTTTTTCACTCTCCTCTTTCACTTTCATCAAGAGGCTCTTTAGTTCTTCTTCACTTTCTGCCATAAGGGTGGTGTCATCTGCATATCTGAGGTTATTGATATTTCTCCCGGCAATCTTGATTCCATCTTGTGTTTCTTCCAGCCCAGCATTTCTCATGATGTACTCTGCATAGAAGTTAAATAAGCAGGGTGACAATATACAGCCTTGACGTACTCCTTTTCCTATTTGGAACCAGTCTGTTGGTCCATGTCCAGTTCTAACTGTTGCTTCCTGACCTGCATACAGATTTCTCAAGAGGCAGGTCAAGTGGTCTGCTATTTCCATCTCTTTAAGAATTTTCCACAGTTTGTGGTGATCCACACAGTCAAAGGCTTTGGCATAGTCAATATAGCAGAAATAGATGTTTTTCTGGAACTCTCTTGGTTTTTCGATGATCCAGCGGATGTTGGCAATTTGATCTCTGGTTCCTCTGCCTTTTCTAAAACCAGCTTGAACATCTGGAAGTTCACAGTTCACGTATTGCTGAAGCCTGGCTTGGAGAATTTTGAGCATTACTTTACTAGCGTGTGAGATGAGTGCAATTGTGCGGTAGTTCAAGCATTCCTTGGCATTCCCTTTCTTTGGGGTTGGAATGAAAACTGACCTTTTCCAGTCCTGTGGCCACTGCTGCGTTTTCCAAATTTGCTGGCATATTGAGTACAGCACTTTCACAGCATCACCTTTGAGGATTTGAAATAGCTCAATTGGAATTCCGTCAGTTTGCCATTTCCTCCTCCAGGGGATCTTCCTGACCCCAGGATAGATCCCGCATTGGCAGGTGGATTCTTTACCACTAGCACCCCCCTGGGTACATAAAATATGAATGTGCTCAGGACTCTCACTTGAAAACCTCTATCTTCTGCTGCCTCCATGTGCCCAGCAAGAAACTCAGGCACTGACCTGAAGTGTCATTTTAAACAAGATCTTCACTTCAGGGAGATGAAGAGATCAAAAAGATCAACCTAGTGCAGGAACAAATAGTATAGACACAAACTTGGTAGGACGGGTTTTACACTTAGTTTGGGGTTAAATAAGTTCACGTGGCCTTTGTGGGCTGTTTTTTTGTTGTTGTTGTTTTGTTTTTTTGCATTTTTTTTAACATGTAACATTTTCAAACTTACACAAAAAAAGAGAAAATAACACAGTGAACCCCCAGGTACCCATCAGTCAGCATAATTAGTATCCATTTATGTCCGATCTCACTTCTACACCCCACTCACTTTTTCCTTCCCCCACGTCCTCCCTACTGGATATTTCTTTGGCTTTATATATAACCAATTTTAATTTGCTCTTTATTTTTTTGGCTGTACCAGGTGACTTGTGGCATCTTAGTTCCCCGACCAGGGATTAAACGTGGGGTCTCAGCAGTGAAAGTGTGGAGTCCTAACCACTGGACCACCAGGGAATTCCCTAATTGGTTTTATTTTTTGAAAATTGAAGTATAGTTGATTTATAATGTTTCAGGTGTGCAGTCAAGTGATTCAGTTATATATATATATATATTCTTTTTCAAATTCTTTTCCCATATATGATCCTACTGAATTTTGTAAAGCAAATCCCAGCCATCATATTCTTTTATCCACAAATACTTCAAATCCACAAATACCTATCTGTTAAAGAGAAAGAATCCTTGTAAGCATAACTGCAATACAAATATCGCTCCCAAAGTAACTAACAGGATACCTTCATATCATTCAGTCTGTAGGGGAGTGAAAATCATTTTCCCTCTATCCTCTGGGCTCTTGGCTGAGCTGTTGTTGACAAGTGCTCAGTTGTGTCCAACTCTCTGTGACCCCATGGACTCTAGCCCAGCAGGCTCCTCTGTCCATGGGATTTCCCAAACAAGAATACTGGGGTGGGTTGCCGTTTCCTTCTCTAGGGGTCTTGGCTGAGAACCTGCTGTAATAAAAGGCAGATGAACAGGAGAAAAACAAATAGAAGTTTAGTAACATGAATATCTCCTGTATTCATAAAAGAGCCCCAGGAATACTGAGTAACTCCCTGAAATGGCCCAGGATACCACCTTGTTTACTGTGCTCTTCCTGATAATCTCCCATAACTGACTGTCTCCCCCCTCAACATCTTCCTTTGTCTTTAGCTGGAGATGGGATTTAAGCCACATCCAGCCACAAAAGAAGGTCTTGTTATACCCCTCCGCTGGGCTATCTGTCATAGCCGGGAGAGGTGGTTCAGGGACCCCTGTGAACCAAAGTCAATACTTCTATTGTTTTGCCTTCCTTTTTGTTTGTTTTTAAATTTTCATCCTCATTTCTTTTTTGGAACAACTCATACATTTACATGCTTCAAAATTCAAAAGATATCAAAGGGTATATAAGAGAAAGTCTGCCTTCCACTCTTGTTTTCAGCCACCCAGATCCCCTCCCCTAGAGCAACCAATTTTATCAGTTTCTTGTATTTCTTTGAGAAATAATCTGTATTTCCATACAAGTCAATTTGTTGTTATTTAGTCCCTAAGTCCTGTGCAACTCTTTTGTGGCCCCATGGACTGTAGCCCACCAGGCTCCTCTGTCATAGAATTCTCCAGACAAGAATACTACTATTCTAGTGGGGTGCCATTTCCTTCTCCAGGGGATCTTCCCGACTCAGAGATTAAACCCAGGTCTCCTGCATTTCAAGCAGATTCTTTACTGCTGAGCCACCAATATCTCTCTATATAGGTATAGATATGTGTATGCTGCTGCTAAGTCGCTTCAGTCGTGTCCGACTCTGTGCGACCCCATAGACGGCAGCCCACCAGGCTCCCCCATCCCAGGGATTCAACAGGCAAGAACACTGGAGTGGGTTGCCATTTCCTTCTCCAAGATATGTGTATAGATATGCATATTTCCTTCCTTTCTACATAAATGGTACCATACAATACACAGTGTTTTGCTCTTTGATTTTTTTTTTTCACTTAACAGGAAATCTTTTTTTCCCCCACCTAACAGGATATCTTTACAATCAATTCATAGGGCTTTCTGTTCTGATTACAGCTGCTGCTGCTGCTGCTAAGTCGCATCAGTCGTGTCCGACTCTGTGTGACCCCATAGATGGCAGCCCACCAGGCTCCTCCATCCCTGGGATTCTCCAGGCAAGAACACTGGAGTGGGTTGCCATTTCCTTCTCCAATGCATGAAAGGGAAAAGGGAAAGTGAAGTCGCTCAGTTGTGTCTATTACAGCTGCAGAGTACTTCAAAGAATGAAGTTACCGTCAGTTAACTGCAAGTCTTCTAATTGGTAGACTTCCAGGCTATTTGCAATTTTTTTCAAACAAATAAAGCTGTACTGCATAAACTTAAAAACAAGACCCAAACAGCTTTTAACAAGCAACTTTGCTTACCTAGAAACAAAATTCCAATTAAGGAAGCACCTTGTTATATAAGATAAAGAATGATAAACTACTCTGGTTGGTTGTTTATTGTTCAGTCGCCCAGTCATATCTGACTCTTTGTGACTCCATGGACTGCAGCACGCCAGTCTTCCCTGTCCTTCACTATCTCCTGGAGTTTGCTCAAACTCATGTCTGTTGAGTCAGTGATGCCATCCAATCATCTCATCCTCTGTCACCCCCTTCTCCTCCTGCCTTCCGTCTTTCCCAGCATCAGGGTCTTTTCCAATGAGTCAGTTCTTCGCATCAGGTGGCCAAACACTGGAGCTTCAGCTTCAGCATCAGTCCTTCCAAAGAACATTCAGGGTTGATTTCCTTTAGGATGGACTGCTTTGCTCTCCTTGCTGTCCAAGACTCTCAAGAGTCTTCTCCAACAATTGATGAAAACATCAATTCTTCAGTGCTCAGCCTTCTTTATGGTCCATTTCTCACATCCATACATGACTGCTGGAAAAACCATAGCTTTGACTAGAGGGACCTTTGTCTCCCAAGTGATGTCTCTGCTTTTTAACATGCTGTGTAGGTTTGTCATAGCTTTTCTTCCAAGGAGCAAGTGTCTTTAAATTTCACGGCTGCAGTCACCGTCTGCAGTGATTTTGGAGCGCAAGAAAATAAAGTCTCTCACTGTTGCCATTTTTTTCCTCATCTATTTGCCATGAAGTGATGGGACCGGGTGCCATGATCTCAGTATTTTGAATGTTGAGTTTTAAGCCAGCTTTTTGACTCTCCTCTTTCAGTTTCATCAAGAGGCTCTTTAGTTCTTCTTTGCTTTCTGCCATTAGGGTGGTGTCTTCTGCATATCTGAGGTTGTTGATATTTCTCCTGGCAATCTTGATTCCAGATTGAGCTTCATCCAGCCATGCATTTTGCATGATGTACTCTGCATAGAAGTTAAATAAACAGGGTGACAATATACAGCCTTGACATACTCCTTTCCCAATTTTGAACCAGTCTATGTTCCATGTCTGGTTCTAATTATTGCTTCTTGACCTGCATACTGGTTTCTCGGGAGACAGGTAAGATGGTCTGGTATTCCCATCTCTCTAAGAATTTCCCATAGTTTGCTGTGATCTACACAGTCAAAGGCTTTAGCATAGTCAGTGAAGCAGAAGTAGATGTTTTTCTGGAATTCCCTTGCTTTTTCTATGATCCATTGAATGTTGGCAACTTGGTCTCTGGTTCCTCTGCCTTTTCTAAATCCAGCTTGTACATCTGGAAATTCAACTCTGGAGAATCAGAAAATATAGAATGCATCTTTTGCTGCCTTGGGCCAGGTTAAAAGTTGTGTGTGAAGTGGGAGGATGAAACTGCAGCAGGGGAAATTACAGATGAATTTATTTTGAAAAAAAAAATAAGTCGCATTGAAGTGTGTATAGAATGTATGGTATGGGGGGGGAGAGTTGTTATTATTTCAGTTTAAAAAAAAGCCTCCTCTAACTTAAAAACTCCAGTATTAACGTGGCATTATAGGAATGTAAATATTGGACATTCCAAGATAAATCACAGACATAATGCAAAATCTGACCCAGTTCTTAGGAACACAGACTATAAAACACTATAATGAAGGCAAAAATCCACATCAAATCTGCATTGTCTCAGAAAATACAATTTAAAGAAGGCCTTCCCTATTCTGTAGCGTTACCACCAGTAAATGAGAATAATTTTCTTCCTGCCCTTTTTCATTAACATATGCTTGCCACTTTTGGGCAAACGTTTCTGGCTTGCTTTTTTGGTGGGTGGTGAAAGGTGAGAGGAACGCAGTTAGGTAGCAGATTTTCCCACAAACAGGCAGCACAGACATAATGTGTTTCCACGCTGCACTTGATGCTCTAAATTATTAATTAGGATGTTAAATGTATTGCTCAGTGCATGAGATTATATTTAACTCCATATACTGACAATCTGAGCTTTGCACCTTCCTGGATTTGAAAATTAGATTCTGTAACACCAGGATTTCTTGTTTGTTCAGAGACTCATATGTGTAACCAGGGTGGGGAATCACTTTAAGCAGACCCAAGGAGGTGAAAAGTCAACTAAGGTCTAGGGTGGAATCCCCAAATAGGAACTGGGAAGAGAGCAACATCCACTATTAGCTCCTTGGCACTTTACTCCCAGGTTCCATCTTCCAGACAATTCTGTCTAGAAGCATTAGAAAAGACTTGGGCTTGCATCAACCAGACCTGGGTTCAGATATAGATTCCACCAAAACCTAAGATACAAAAACAGGGAATGAGATTAATAAATTCAGGTGCATCGCTTCAATGAAATAGCATGTAATTATTAAGCTAAAAATTTTATGCAAGAAAAATTTTATACAAACATTTTGTGAAATGGATGGTACCACAGCGTTTAATGTAAAGGCAAAACATTGGAAGCATTCTAAATGCCTGTTAAAATGGGTTTGGAAAAATAAATTATGACCCATCCATAATGTTGTGAGCTGACCAAGGCCAATTTGGTCAGGCAGTCTTCAAGGCTCTCTTGTAGCTTCCCCATCTAGCCACCAGGTTGTAACAAGAGTGAGTCTCAGGCTCAAATCAGCCAGGTTGAAATTAACAAGCAGGCCTAAGCAACAGTGGTACAATCTCTTCTGTGTATCTAAAGGGGCCCCAGCTTGGTCCTAACAAGCAAAAAGCATTTAAGGTGGAGGCTACAGTACTCTAGAAGCAAGATTCCGTTAGCCTTGAAGGCAGCATCAGGCAATCAGAATATCCAAATTCATGGCAGAACAAAGGGCCCTTAGAGATCCACCAAGAGGTGCCCCTGAGCACAGGCTACACACCTGCCTAGATCCAGCTGCCCTGTCTGTGCAAGTATGGAGAGCATCTCTAAAATAATTCAGCCAATCTATGTACCTTGAATACATCTCAATGCAACAGTAAGAGCCCATTGGGAATATCCGTTGTGCAGATTCACTTGCTATGTCATTCTGCTAATTAGCAAAATCTAGTGTTGATGGGAGATAAAAATAGAGGAAGCACTTGGAGGGTGACTTTTCTGATTAAAAGTTGGTTGGCTGCTCCTGGAGTGGGTGTTCCTGTGAAAATCAACTCACTAGCCCTAAAAGCCTAGCTTAAACTAAATAACAGATACTTTATAACACGCTGACCGTCTTTAAAGCAAATTAGAGACATCCTAACACAGACAACGTAACAGTAACAGTAACGCCAGTAACGCCGAAGAAGCTGAAGTTGAACGATTCTATGAAGACCTACAAGACCTTCTAGAACTAACACCCAAAAAAGATGTCCTTTTCATTATAGGGGACTGGAATGCAAAAGTAGGAAGTCAAGAAACACCTGGCGTAACAGACAAGTTTGGCCTTGGAGTACAGAATGAAGCAGGGCAAAGGCTAATAGAGTTTTGCTACGAGAACGCACTGGTCATAGCAAACACCCTATTCCAACAACACAAGAGAAGACTCTACACGTGGACATCACCAGATGGTCAACACCAAAATCAGATTGATTATATTCTTTGCAGCCAAAGATGGAGAAGCTCTATACAGTCAGCAAAAACAAGACCGGGAGCAGACTGTGGCTCAGATCATGAACTGCTTATTGCCAAATTCAGACTTAAATTGAAGAAAGTAGGGAAGACCACTAGACCATTCAGGTATGACCTAGATCAAATCCCTTATGATTATACAGTGGAAGTGACAAATAGATTTAAGGGACTAGACCTGATAGACAGAGTGCCTGATGAACTATGGACAGAGGTTTGTGACATTGTACAGGAGACAGGGATCAAGAAAATCCCCATGGAAAAGAAATGCAAAAAAGCAAAATGGCTGTCTGAGGAGGCCTTACAGATAGCTGGGAAGAGAAGAGAAGCGAAAAGCGAAGGAGAAAAGGAAAGATATTCCCATCTGAATGCAGAGTTCCAAAGAATAGCAAAGAGAGATAAGAAAGCCTTCCTCAGCGATCAGTGCAAAGAAATAGAGGAAAACAACAGATTGGGAAAGACTAGAGATCTCTTCAAGAAAATTAGAGATACCAAAGGAACATTTCATGCAAAGATAGGCTCGATAAAGGACAGAAATGGTATGGACCTAACAGAAGCAGAAGATATTAAGAAGAGGTGGCAAGAATACACAGAAGAAGTGTACAGAAAAGATCTTCACGACCCAGATAATCACGATGGTGTGATCACTCACCTAGAGCCAGACATCCTGGAATGTGAAGTCAAGTGGGCCTTAGAAAGCATCACTACGAACAAAGCTAGTGGAGGTGATGGAATTCCAGTTGAGCTATTTCAGATCCTCAAAGGTGATGCTGTGAAAGTGTTGCACTCGATATGCCAGCAAATTTGGAAAACTCAGCAGTGGCCACAGGACTGGAAGAGGTCAGTTTTCATTCCAATCCCAAAGAAAGGCAATGCCAAAGAATGCTCAAACTACCGCACAATTGCACTCATCTTACACGCTAGTAAACTAATGCTCAAAATTCTCCAAGCCAGGCTTCAGCAATATGTGAACCGTGAACTTCCAGATGTTCAAGCTGGTTTCAGAAAAGGAAGAGGAACCAGAGATCAAATTGCCAATATCCACTGGATCATTGAAAAAGCAAGAGAGTTCCAGAAAAACATCTATTTCTGCTTTATTGACTATGCCAAAGCCTTTGACTGTGTGGATCACAATAAACTGTGGAAAATTATGAAAGAGATGGGAATACCAGACCATCTGACCTGTCTCTTGAGAAACCTGTATGCAGGTCAGGAAGCAACAGTTAGAACTGGACATAGACCAACAGACTGGTTCCAAATAGGAAAAGGAGTACATCAAGGCTGTATATTGTCACCCTGCTTATTTAACTTCTATGCAGAGTACATCATGAGAAATGCTGGGCTGGAAGAAACACAAGATGGAATCAAGATTGCTGGGAGAAATATCAATAACCTTAGATATGCGGATGACACCACCCTTATGGCAGAAAGTGAAGAAAAACTAAAGAGCCTCTTGATGAAGGTGAAAGAGGAGAGTGAAAAAGTTGGCTTAAGGCTCAACGTTCAGAAAACTAAGATCATGGCATCTGGTCCCATCACTTCATGGGAAATAGATGGGGAAACAGTGCAAACAGTGGCAGAATTTATTTTGGGGGGCTCCAAAATCACTGCTGATGGTGATTGCAGCCATGAAATTAAAAGACGCTTACTCCTTGGAAGGAAAGTTATGGCCAACCTAGATAGCGTATTTAAAAGCAGAGACATAGCATTGAAACATGTATATTATCATATGTGAAACAGAACACCATTCCTTGTTCGATGCATGAGACAAGGGCTCAGGGCCGGGGCAATGGGATGACCCAGAGGGATGGGATGGGGAGGGAGGTGGGTGGGGGGTCCAGGAAGGGGAACACATGTAAACCCATGGCTGATTCATGTCAATGTATGGCAAAAACTATTACAATATTGTAAAGTAATTAGCCTCCAACTAAAATAAATAAATTTATAAAAAAAAAAAATAAAAGCAGAGACATTACTTTGCCAACAAAAGTCCATCTAGTCAAGGCTATGGTTTTTCCAGTGGTCATGTATGGATGTGAGAGTTGGACGATGAAGAAAGCTGAGTGCCGAAGAATTGATGCTTTTGAACTGTGGTGTTGGAGAAGACTCTTGAGAGTCCCTTGGACTGCAAGGAGATCCAATCAATCCGTCCTGAAAGAGATCAATCCTGGGTGTTCATTGGAAGGTCTGATGTTGAAGCTGAAACTCCAATACTTTGGCCACCTCATGTGAAGGGTTGACTCATTGGAAAAGACCCTAATGCTGGGTAGGATTGGGGGCGGGAGGGGAAGGGGACGACAGAGGATGAGATGGTTGGATGGCATAACTGACTCGATGGACATGGGTTTGGGTAGACTCCGGGAGTTGGTGATGGACAGATAGGCCTGGCGTGCTGCAATTCATGGGGTCGCAAAGAGTCGGACACGACTGAGCGACTGAACTGAACTGAACACAGGCAACAGAATACTATACACCAGTTAAGAAGAGTAGGACACATCACTTCCTGCCACAGCATTTTAAAATGAAATAAGCCAGAATATATAACATGATTTTTATTTTTATAAAAAAATAAAATCTTGTATATGACTAAATAGGTGTAAAGGAAAATCTAGACAGGTATGTAGAACTCATTGTTACCCTTAGAGAATAATTAGCAGGGAGAGAAGGAAGAAACCTTCCATTGTTTCTTTATGCATTTCTGTACTTTGAATTTTTTATGAGTATGTATTACTTTGATAACATGAATTTTTAAAATTAATGCTTTTTATAAAAGGATGTTGTGGAAGAATAATTATGTGAAGAAATGTTTATCATATATCCTTGGGTAAAATCTAGTAGATAGTATACATTAGATATGACAACTATTGTCTCCTCATTTGTGTGCAACCCCCCCATTGGAGATTGTATCAATATTTTGCAAAGATGGTCATGCCAATAAATGTCCCAGTGTGCAAGCTCTTCTGATGTGACTTTGACAGGCCTCCATTGACAGGTGGCGGTGGGGATGGGGGTCTGTGTTCCCTCCCCTTTAATCTGTGCAGACCTTCCTTTTTAATTTAATTTTTATTTTATATTAGAGTATAGCTGATTTACAGGGTTATATTAGTTTCAAATGCACAGCAAAGTGATTCAGTTACACATATACATATATCCATTCTTTTCTAGATTCTATTCCCATATAGGTTATTACAGAATATTGAACAGAGTTCCCTTTTTTGCACAGTAGGTTCCTGTTGATTATCTATTTTATATATACTCATAATACTCTTTCTCTCACTCAGTTGTGTCTGACTCTTTGCAGTCTCGTGGACTGTAGCCTGCCAGGTTCCTCTGTCCACAGAATTCTCCAGGCAAGAATACTGGACTGGGTAGCCATTCCCCTCTCCAGGGGATCTTCCCAACCTAGGGATTGAACCTGGGTCTTCCCACATTTCAGGCATATTCTGTACTGTTTGAGCCACCAAGGAGGCCCCATTTTATATTTTATGTATAGAAGTGTGTATATGTTAATTCCAAATTCCTAATTTATTGTTCCCCCACCTTTTGCCTTTGGTAACCATAAATTTATTTTCAGAGTCTAAATCTGCTACTGTTTTGTAAATAAGTTCTTTTGTATCATTTTTTAGATGTCACATAAAAGGGATATCATATGATATTTGTCTTTTTCTGACTTCGCTTAGTATGATAAGCTCTAGGTCCATCCAAGTTGCTGCAAATGGCATTAGTTCATTCTTTTTTATGGCTGAGTAATATTCCACTGTGGGCTTCCCAAGTGGCTCAGTGTTAAAGAATCCACCTGTCAGTGAAGTAGACACAGGAGATGCAGTTTTGATCCCAGGGTTTGGAAGATCCCCTGGAGGTGGAAATGGCAACACCCTCCAGCATTCTTGCCTGAAAAATCCCATGGATGATGAAGCAGGTGGGCTACAGTCCACAGGGTCGCAAAGAGTCAGACACGACTGAGCACAATATTCCATTGTATATATGTGCCACATCTTCTTTATCCATTTATCTGTCCATAGACATTGAGTTGCTTCTGTGTCTTAGCTATTGTGAATAGTGCTGGTATGAACATTGGGGTACATGTATCTTTTCGAATTATGGTTATCTCTGGATATATGTCCAGGAGTGGGATTGCAGGATCATATGGTAGTTCTATTTTTAGTTTTTAAAGGAACCCCCATACTGTTCTCCATAGTAGCTACACCAATTTACATTCCCACCAACAGCGTAGGAGGGTTCCCTTTTCTTCGAAGATGGCCATTCTGACCCGTGTGAAGTAATACCTCCTTGTGGTTTTGATTTGCACTTCTCTAATCGTTAACAACGTTGAGCATCTTGTCATGTGCTTTTTGGCCATCTGGGCAGAACTTTCTGTGTTGACCAGACAAGTGATGTGATGAGCAAGTGAGCAAGGAAGTGATTGATGCTCAAAACCACAATGAGGTATCACTTCAAGATGGCTGCCACCTGGCTTTCTCTCCCTCTTGGGACACACACTTGAGCCTTTGGGGTCCTGAGCCATCATGTAAGACATTTGGTTACCCTGAAGCCACCATGCTGGAATGATCATGTAGACATCTTTCCATGTGGAAAGAGCATACAGAAATAAAGAGCAAGGAAGATACCCAGTATGCCCAGCTGTGCCGACTCCCAGCTGTTTAAGTCTTCCTAGTCCAAGTGTCAGAAGCCTTCAAGATGACACCACCTCTAGCTACCATCTGACAGCAATGGTGTGAGAGATTCCCCAAGTCAGGACACTACCCAGCCAAGCTGCTTCCAAATTTCTGATGCAAGGAAAGCCTAAGAGATAATCAAAGCTAATGATTTGAAACCACTAAGTTTGATGGCAATTGTAGTGTAGCAATCAATAACAGCGACAGCCCTTTTGAGAGAGCCTACCACTTCCTCAGTCTGGGAGGGGAAGCCCTAGGAATCCATTGGTTCCATATGCACCCACACATACCATCAGTGACAGGACCCCTGGAGGCTTTCTGACCCTGGCGAGGCTTCTGTTTCTCTCTTCTGGAAATTTATAACACGAATACTCCCATTGAGCCTCCTAGCTTGAGAACACTAGGAACTTGGGCTTCAGTCTGTACTTTGTGTCCCAACCTGTGAAAGACAGAAAAAGGAATCAAACACTCAGGGAAAAGCAGGAAAGAGAGAGACCCCATAGCCTCAAATGAGGACCCTCCTTTCCTATTTTTCTGTCTTGTTCCTGATGCTCTTCCTTCGTTCTTCCTTGAGACATGCTTATAACCATCATTACCATCACCTTTATCATTATGACTAAGAGTGACTGACCACTCACATGCCAAGCAGTGTTCTAGGTGCTCTATACGTGGTAACTTTATTTTTTATTTATTTTTAAAGAGCTCAGCTTTTTATTGTAAACCTGTTACTAAAGCAGTTTGGTCAAAAAGACCAAAGCCCATGTCATCATCAGACTCTTCAGATTCTTCTTTCTTTGCTTCTACTTTCTTCTCCTTAGCTGGGACAGCAGTGGTGGAGGGTACAGGACCTCCTGTGGGTTCAGCACCAGCTGTTGGGACAAGTCCGCCAGCCCCCATGTTGCAGACAAGGCTCCCGATGTTGACATTGGCCAAAACCTCTGCAAACAAGCCTGGTCAGAAAGCTTCAACATTTACACCAGCTGCTTTAATGAGGGCATTGATCTTATACTCTGTGACTGTCACCTCATCGTCGTGCAGGATGAGGGCCGAGTAGATGCAAGCAAGCTCTGAGAAGGAGGCCATGGTGTGGGGCGAGTGCTAGGTGGAGGCTGTTGGGCACGGTGCTAGTTGCCCAGATGAAGTGAAGGTCTCACCCCAACTGGGCCTTAGCTTTCTCAGAAGGACTGCCTACTTTAGCATCCACTGAGGAAAGGGCTATGCGTATTAACTTTAATCCTCGCATGATCTATGAGGTGAACATCACAATTATCTATATTTACAGATGGGGAAACTGGGCCCTAAACAGAAAAGTCACTCATCTAACGTCACACAGGCAGTCGGATAACAGGAGCTCTCTATCCAACACTGTTGTTATAGACCCTATTTTTGGGGTTTGTTTAGTCACTCACTCATGTCCAACTCTTTTGCAACCCAATGGACTGCAGCCTGCCAGGCTCCTCTGTAAATGGGGATTCTCCAGGCAAAAATTGGAGTGGGTTGCCCTGCCCACCTCCCAACCAAGGGATTAAACCCGCATCTCCTGTATTGACAGATGGATTCTTTACCACTAAGCCACCAGTGAAAGTGAAAGTCGCTTAGTCTTGTCCAACACTTTGCGACCCCACAGACTTTATAGTCCATGGAATTCTCTAGGCCAGGATACTGGAGTGGGTAGCCTTTCCCTTCTCCAGGAGATCTTCCCAACCCAGGAATCGAACTGGGGTTTCCTGCATTGCAGGCAAATTCTTTACCAACTGAGCCACAAGGGAAGCCCAATAATACTGGAGTGGGTGGCCTATCCTTCTCCAGGGAATCTTCCCACCCAGGAATCAAACTGGGGTCTCCTGTATTGCAGGCGGATTCTTTATCAACTGAGCTATCAGGGAAGCCACCAGGGATTACATATTAAACTCAGTCGCTCACCCTTAGATCCTGCCAATAGAGACCCTCTGTTTTTGTTACCATCACTTGCAACTAAATTGCTTCTGATCAAGCCTGATATGTATGGAAGCATTCCAGTTTGATAAAACTCGGTATGAATAAATTTAACATGAGTCCAGAGGGAAGGATGCAATTGTTGCAGGAGAGACACTGATAGCTCCAGGTACAAGTGCAGGTCAGAACTACAGATCACCGGGGCTTCTGGTTCCAGGCTCAGTGGATGGTTGAGGGAGAGAGCACTGCGGCTGTGCAGGAGTGGTGTGGGGGCAGGTCCTCAGGTAAATTCAGGAGGAGAGGTTGGAAGGAAATGATTCAAAACTCCAGTTGGATTAGGTCCAAAGTGAGGGAATCTTAATAAAGTATGGACTTTGGTTCATCATAATGTGTTAATATTGGTTCATTAGTTGTGACAAATATACACCAAAGTAACATAAGAGGTTAACAGTAGGGGAAACTGGGTATGGGGTATGTGGGATATCTCTGTATATACTGTCTTTGCTACTTTTCAGGACACCTCAAACTATTGTCAGATTTTTTTAATTATCTTTGGCTGTGCTGGGTCTTTGTGGCTGCACTCAGGCTCTCTCTAGTTGCAGCGAGTGGGGGCTACTTCTATAGTGGCGATGCACAGGCGTCTCATTTCGGTGGCTTCTCTTGTTGCGAAGCATGGTCTTTACAGAGCACAGGCTTTAGTAGTTGTAGCTCACAGGCTTAGTTGCCCCGCAGCATGTGGAATCTTGCTGGACCAGGGATTGAACTCATGTCCCCTACATTGGCAGGTGAATTCTTAACCACTGGACCACCAGGAAAGTCCTGTTCACAAATTTAAAATGTCCTCAAACAAGCAAACAAACCTGTAACTGGAAGGCGGAATGGGGCCCCAAGAGACAGTCCAACAGTGAACAAAAGAGGGAGCAAAGGCCAGACCACGAGTCTGAACACCAGGTGAGTTAGAAAGATGAGGGTGAGTCCGACCTGCCCTCCTCTCCTCAGCCCTGGGAACCCCACCCAGCACGCACTGGAACTCAGGACACTCAAGATGTGGGTGGGAGTGGGGTGGTGCATGCCTGAGGGCAATGACGGAGAAAAGCCAGGCTCCCATGTTCCCCTCTGGGCTCTCACTAATGACCCAGAGCAGGTCAGTGCAAGGCACCCCCGCGGGCTGCTGTGTGCAGGGTTCCTGGTGTCACCCTCTGAGGTCGAGGGAGGGTATCTGGAGACTGGAGATTTTTCATTCGTAACTCACCACATTCATAAGGAAGGGGATGTAGCTGCCAGAGGTGATAGAAGAAGAGGGAGCACAGTTGCTTTTCCTGATGCTGGTAATTGATCAGTAATGACCAATACACACTCCTGAGTCTAGACTCTTCCCCCTTATGGGCAGCAGGATGGATGCCCAACAGCAGCCAGGAGCTAGGTAGGAGTGAAAGTGTTAGTTGCCCAGTCGCGTCCAACACTTTGTGACTCCATGGACTGTAGTCCATCAGTCTTCTCTATCCATGGAATTCTCCAGGCAAGAATACTGGAATGGGTTGCCATTCCCTCCTCCAGAGGATCTTCCCCACCGAGGGGATCTTCCCTACTCAGGGATCAAACCCAGGTCTTCCCGCATGGCAGGCAGATTCTTCACCATCTGAGCCACCAGGGAAGCCCTAGAGCTAGGAGTGTGTCTCCCAAAGGGCGGGGGCTTGAAGACTTTTGCTGGAAGCTTTCAATAGTTGTGGGGGCCAGGAAGGGAGAGAGAAGGCAGTGACTAGGTCTGGAGAAAGGATGATCAGGCAGGTTTGCGGGCCCAGCTGAGTGCCAGTCCCCAGGGTAGGGAAATTTCCACATCTGCAATCAGCAACCCATTATAGGAAGAGAAGGCAGGCAGTCGCATGATTCTGGGATCTGGGTTTTGTCCAGTAGTTCCAAGAGAAGGCCTGAGAGGCAAGGGAACCAGGGTATGGTGAAGAGAAAGAGTGAGGAGTAATCCATGGGTCCAAAGCGGAATGAGAATGGCAGAAAAGATAGAAGGGGAATCAGTGGGGGATATAGAGGACCAGGGGCCTGATCAGGTGACCCAGCATTCCAGCCAGCTCCTGTCAGCTTCAGAAACTGTCTTGAAAACAGTTGTGGGCAAAGTATGGCCTTGCCTATGTGATTATCTGGAAATTGAACTTGCTGTGATCACTTCACTAGCAGAAGATTCTCTCCAACACTTAGTGTGTGAATAGAAGGCATCATTTGTTAAGTTGTTCACCCATTCATTCATTCATTCATATATCCAATTTTTAACAAATTATTTATGTATTGGTGGTACTGGGTCTTCATTGCTACATGAGGGCCTTCTCTAGTTGAGGTGAGTGAGGGCTGCTCTTCCTTGCTGTGCGTGGGCTTCTCATTGCAGTGGCTTCTCTTGTTGCAGGGCACAGGCTCTAGGCACCCAGGCTTCAGTAGTTGCAGCACACAGACTCCGTAGTTGTGGCACTCCGGAGCTTAGTTGGGCTTAGTTGCTCTGTAGCATGTGGAATCTTCCCGAACCAGGGATCGAACCCATCTCCCCTGTGTTGAATTCCTAGCCACTGTACCACCAGGAAGTTCTCATATATCCAATGTTGAGTGTTTCCAAAGTGCTCTGTCAACTAGATCCTGCTAACTTGGAGCTGAACCATATGAAAAGAAGCTTTTTCCCCTTTCCCCCTTCAAATGGGATGTGAAGTCTCAGGTTATTTACACAGGGTTCAGCTCCAAGTTCATGGAGCACACTGCAAACATCCAACGCTGGATATATGAATGAATGAGTGAATGAACAAATTAAGCGACTTCTATTTATTTTAGCTTAAATATGCTCATCCACTAGGTGAAATCTGAGAATACTCGTAAAATATTGTAGATGTAATTTACGTACCATAAAATGCATGAGTCTGAAGTGAACAGCTTGTTGTATTCTCATCTATGCATATCTCCCATGTAACCACTGTCCAGATCAATATACAGAACATTTCCATCACCCTAGAAAGTTCCCTTGTGCCCCTTCTCAGTCTACCTCCCTCATCCTCAGATAAGGAACACTATGGCTTCTGTCATCATAGATTCAGAGGACATGGTGCTTTTTTTGGCTCCACTGGGTCTTTGTTGCTTTGCGCAGACTTTCTCTAGCTATGGACAGCGGGGGCTACTCTTTCGTGCGGTGCACAGTCTCTGTGGGGGCACGGTCTCAGTAGTTGCAGCTCCCGGGCTCTAGAGCATGGGCTCAGTAGTTGTGGCACACAGGCTTGGTTTCTCCGTGGCATGTGAAATCTTCCCAGAGCAAGGATTGAACCCGTGTCCCCTGCATTGGCAGGCAGATTCTTATCCACTGCGCTACCAGGAAAGTCCCAACATGGTGCTTTTGATTAGGTTTTTCATGGGGGGGGTGGGGGTGGAGAGAACTAACACAAAGCCACAGAAGTCAGTAACCAGTGGCTCAATGAGATGAAACTTGGAAATAAGATTGCACTCTGTCTCAGAGTTTAATCAGGAAAACAAATACGGTGGAAACCATGGAAGGGGGTGGGAAGTTCTCACGAATGGAGAGGTATGGTCTGTACAGTCATCCCCCAAAGGGGGCTTATTATAGTACCCTGTCAATCTGAGTACAAACATCCAGTCTTCCTAGCAGGTGTGTTCCGTCTGTGGAGATGGGTACAGCAGAATTCCTGTAGTATTCCTTCATTTACCCTCATGCGTTAAATATTTGCTGTGGTTGCATACTCACCAAGTTGATTTTGGGTAACTAGGATTCCTATGTCACTTGCATTTTTGGAGAGAATATGCTGACCAGGTTGTCATGAATATGCAGACTACCACGTACTTATATATGTCAAAATGGTATTTGCACCATTAAGAACCTACAACTTTATTGTTTGGGGTCAATGTTGTGGAGTCAGATTCCATCTGGGACACTGACAAAACTGGGGTTCTCAGACTGGAAGGCTGAAGCCTGGATTTTGCCCTGTAGTGAATTCCCATAGTAGATACCATCTCTAAGATCTCTTGTTAAGACAGCCATAAACATGCCAACCATAACTCTGGCCTTTCTTTGGAAGCTTCCACCCTCACTGAAGATGTGTTTTGTAAACACAAGAATCTCCAAACATAAGCTGAAATCGAATACAAATAATTCCTACCAAGTCAAAGGGAGATACAGCTCCTCAAGATTCCAAGAAGCAAGCTAGATTTTTAAAACCTTTCTTATTGTCAAATATAACACAAATAAACATACAACATCAGTGTTCAAAATATCGATAATAATGACACGAACACTAGTGTAACAATATCCACCTAGGTCATTATGAAATGACCAACCTCCCCAAATCCTTCTGCATGTCCCTTTAAAAATATTTTTTTTTAATTTCTTGGCCACACTGCATAGCATATGGGACCTTAACTTCCCAATGAGGGATCAAACCCACACCCTTGCACGGGAAGCGCAGAGTCTTAACCACTGGATCACCAGGAAAGTCCTGCATGTCCCTTCTAGACATATCCCCCTCTCTACCACCCCATAGGTAACTTGTATGGCATTTTTATGACAATCATTTCCTTGCTTTTCTTTATACTTTGACCATCTATGCTGCATCCATAAACAGTATACTTTGTTTTTGCCTGGCTTTGAACTTTATATAAATGGAGTCAAACTGTTCATTTCTTATTTTTATATAGTATAAATGTGATATATAATACATAATCTGTTATTTATATTTATTCGGTTTCATTATGATATAGTATCCCATTGTATGAAATATATACCACAATTTATTTAATCAATATATCATAATTTATTATTAATATGTAAGTGCATATTCCTATAGTATTTCTTCTAAGGAATGGAGCTGCTGGGTCATAAGTTTGGTATTTCTTCAGGTTTAATAGACAAGGCAATGTTTTCAAAAACTGTTATTCCAGTTTATACTTCCACCCCCATGTTATGAGAGTTTCAGTTGATTCACATCCTTGCCTACACTTGGCATGGTCAGACTTCTAAACTTTTGCCAGTCAAGTGGTGTGTTGGTATCTCGTGGTTTCAAATTTGCATTTCCCTAACTATTAATGCAGTTGAGCATGTTTTTATATAGTGGCTGGTCTTTTGTATTTATTCTTCTGTAAAGTATCTATTCAAGTCAGTTGCCCATTTTTCTATCAGGTTGTCTCTGTCTTACTGATTTGTAGGAGCAGTTTCCACTTTCTGGATATAATTGATCTTTTCCCATTTGGGGACTTGTATTTTCACTTTATGGGTTTTTTTTAATTTGCTTTATTTTTCAGAACATTTTAGATTGAGAAGAATTGAGAAGATATTACATATACCTTACACTCAGTTTTCCTTATTATCAACAGCTTACATTAGTAGGGCACATTTGTCACTATTAATGAACCAATAGTGATATTAATACATTATTATTGACTAGAATCCATACTTTATTCAGATTTCCTTTTCCAAGGTGCTCTGTCAACTGTGTCCTGCTAGCCTGGAGCTGAACTGTATGAAAAGAAGCTTTTTCCCCTTTCCCCCTTCAAATGGGATGTAAAATCTCAGGTTATTTACACAGAGTTCAGCTCACACTCACTTTTCCATTCTGCATATCGTGTCTTTTGAAAAAAAAATCCTTAACTTTCATTGAGCAGGGCTCCACAGGGCTCCCTGATGGCTGATTTACAGGCACCAGACCATCTCACCATGGTCTCTCTGGGATCACTCAGAACTCACTGCTGGAATTAATGGGGGTGGGTTGGGGGTGGGATGCAGAGTTAGAGAAGCAAACTATATTGTGTGTTTCTTCAAGTCTTCTATCTGGCCCTCTCCTTTTGGAACTCAAGAAGCAGGAATTTGACATTTTTGTTTTTCTGGTTCTTCTCCAAGAGTCCTCCCCTCAGGGTAGTAAATGGCTGGAGTCTTGGCTATTTGACCTGGGAGGAGAGGTGTGCCGAGAATGGGGGAGGAGGTTTCTTTTAGGCTAACACATGGGTCATTACTTCAAATATTATCCTGGGCACACATATCCATCTCAAAATGCTTCAGTGGAAAAAGTTATCTGCACATCACCGGTTGTTTACTGAGCGCTAAAGATTGAATCAGAAGGGCTGTGTTCACAAAGCAGAACTGCTGAGGACTCAGAATGTGACCTTGAGTACATATGCCCTCCCCCAGGTTTCAATCTCTCAATCTATGATACAAGGAGAAGCCTTCCTACAGCATTTATCCTGCTGAATTTCCAGGCTATAAGCAGCAGCAATGCCCCTTTGAGACCTCAGATGAAAAGGGGTCTTAGATTTAAAGGATAAGCTATTCACCCTTGGCTCAAAAAAAGGACGTTATTTCTCAAGACAGAGTATGAAAGATTGTGCGATTTTGAGGTTTCCTGGGTGGGGAGGAATAGGCAGGATTTATATTATGTTCCAGTCTATTTATAATATTTTTGGTCTACTTCAAATTAAAAGAAATAAGAATGTTCTGGAACTCTTTCAAGAACAGAAAAATTCACTCCTCTCCCCGTTTTTCAGGCTGGATGAAATTGCAAGAGTTGTGCTCTACTTTTAGCTGATTATGCCCCTAAATAAAGTTTAGACAAATTTTTTTAGGACTTTTGTCTAGTAAGATGCACAAAGAATGAAATTTTAGTTGATATGAAATGATTCCATCATGCTTAAAAATGAATTTTTAAAAAATGATTAAGTTCTTATTTATTTTTTTCAAGTCAGTGACTTTAGAGTTGATGTTTTGAACTTAAACTAAACAGTTAATGCTTAACCTGATGGGCTTTCTTCCTGTCATAGTTTAGTTTTTGCTACCTGAAATAACTCCTATCGATGCATATTGAAATGACATCTGTCTTTCAAGGCCATCAGCTGTTTTCTGAACACAGTTGACACACTGTCACTTCTTGCTTCTTATCGAGGTTAAAAAAAAACAACCCATGAGATGTGAGAAGGGAGGATACTGGCCAAATTAGTTATGTCTAGCCTTCACATACTAAAGGATGGATGAAGGAAGGAATTAACTAATGTAATTAACTCTTGGGTAGATCAATAAGTCTTAGGGTTGCCAGATTTAGCAAATCAGAATGTAGGATGCCCAGTTATATTTAAATTTCAGATAAACAACAAATAACTTTAAAAAAAACTAAAAAAGTTTAAGTATGTCCCATGAAATATTCACGACGTTTATCCTAAAAATTATTCGTTGTTTATCTGAAATTCAAACGTAACTGGGCGTCCTGTAGTTTATCTGGCACCCCTACTTGGAGTGCTGGGATTTCCCGAGGCGCCTGGCTTCCTCCAAGCAGGTGCTCAGCATCTGTGTAATTGTTAGAGCGAAACCCAAACCAGCCTTGCAGCTTTCACAGCTGCACCCCTAGCGGGGCGGGACCACGCGATCGCGACAGACAGACGCCCTGGTAGGAGACCATCACTCGAGACTGGCGAAAGGGTCCGCACCCGGGAGGCAGCCCTACCATGTGGTCTCTCTGGGGCTCTCTGCACCCCTTGACAGGTTCCGTCCTTCCCGCTCAGGCCCCGATCCCCAGCCCTACCCTCCATCTCATGACCCTTCGTCACGGGCCGGGGGAGGGACTGCCCGACTCGGCGATCGTTGCCTGACATTGGCAGGACCTTCCATCCATCATGTTAGGCTCCGCCCATCACGCTGACGATTCCCAAGCTACGTCTCTCCCGCAAACCGCGGCGTAGCTAGGGATTGGTGGAGAAGGCGGCGACCGTCCCAGCGGAGGCGACGACAGGGCGGGCTCTGGGAGTCGGGGCGAGCCCGAGCTCGTCACCCCCTCGTGCTGCGGTGGTCGCTAGCGTCCTGCTTGCCAGTTCCGCGTCGCCCTGCGCTGCTATAGCCGCCGCAGAACCATGGCTGTGCTCGTCGTGCTCCTGTCCTTCTTGGTGGCGGGTGAGGACCCGGGGGCGGGCGGGGCGCGCTCCGCGAGGGAGCTCCGAGGGCCACTGGGCTCGGGGGTCGCGGGCAGCCATGGGTGGGCGGCAGTGGGGCGGGTGCCGCAGTGCGGGCAGCCGGCGGTGGCCTCGCCCCAGCCGCCTCTTTCTCGGTCTTCTCTCTGGGCCAGCCTTTGGCGGCGCGGCCTGGCGGACTTGCAGGGACCGGGCCGGGCGGGGCGGGGCGGGGCGGGGCGGGGTTGTGTGGGGGCACCTGAACCGGCCTCCACCTCTGAGAGAAAGGCGCGTCCAGCTGTCTCAATCCGGCCTCTTCCGCCTCGGGAGGCACTTCCGAGGACCGGGATGCATTTCTCAATCAGCTGAGGAACCGCAGCCCTTTGTGAAGAGGCCGACGTCCCAGCTGCCTTCAGCTGCTGCTTTTCTTGGCATTTTTTTTTTTTGGTGTCTTCATTTCTGGCAGTTGTCATCAGTAACTGGTGAAATCCCCCCTCCCTCTCCCCACGGTTTCAGGATACGAAAGTTGGAAGTGGAGTATTAATAATTGTTTTTGTGTGATTATTTCTCAAGGAGAATTCCAAGTACCTCTCCATAAAGTTTGCAGTAGTTCCCAATTTTAAGGATTTGGAAACTAAGACATGAGTCACGTTCTTGGGGTCACATGTCAAATGGTAGCTTTCTCCATGAATCTAGGTTCCCCAGTATTCAGCAAGGGGAATGCTAGTCAGCTCCTATTTGGCCTCTTACCGTGTATCATGTAATTAATTTAATTTTGCATCAGTCCTTGGGAGAGTGGTCAAGCCTAGATAAATTACCCCACAGCACACAAGTGGTAAGCAGCAAACCTGGACTGAACCCAGATCAGTGGGCTCCAAAGCATGGGCCTTTCCTAATTGAACCTGTTGTGGCACAGGTGTGAGAATGTGGGAGTGATGGGTGCTGGAACTAGGGACATGGAGAGTGGTGAATATGAGACCACATCGAGAACAGTTTGGAGGAATGGGTCCCGGTTCCCCAGCATGCCAATTTAAAACCTAGAGGTTAAAAATCTGTAGACGGCCTGTGCTGCTGCTCTGTGAAGTGCTGAGACACTTTGCTTTGGGAATGGTGGTTTAATTTTACATGGAGATATAGAACTTGGATGTTTTTGAAGTCTACAGGTCTTCTCCGTCCCTGGAGGTGCCCAGTGTTGTGTTGATGATAGTTGGCTTGTTTTCATGACTGTAGAATTTTAGAGTTGTATTGTTCCTTTCATCTCTGGCTCTGGCAAGGTTGTTCTGATCTGTCTAGTTGGGTACTTTAGGAGAATTTAATTTTTTAAACTGGGTTTTGCAAATGTAAAGATCTTCCCTTTGATACTGTGATTTAACTGAACATCTTGCTGAAATTCATGTTTTAATGTTATAATTGATCTTCCTGTGATTCAGTGAGGTTTGGGGGGTTTTGTTAAGTTTTGGTCTGAGGCAAGTAATTGCTTCTGTACATGGTTTGAACCTGCTTTCCTAACTAGAAAAGTCTAGTTCATACAGACCAAGAATCTGATCCTGTCAGCTTCTTCACTACTGTGGTCTTGTCAGATGAGGTTAAATTACTGTTTTCCACAGTGACTAAATGTGACTTAATGGAAAACATCTCTTAAGAGATCTGACTTCTCTATTTGAGGAAAAAATATGTCATTTAAAATGGCGACACCAAACTGGGGGGAGGGTAGAAGTGAACTAGAAGTGAATACAAGGTCATGAGGAGTATTTGGGAAAAAAAATTCAGATGGTTAGTTTGGAGGGGAAAGGCCAAGGGTGAACACATGGAATGTGAAGGAGTGTCATGTTGAAGAAGGATTCGATTTGGTCAGTGATACCTCAGAGGTCAAAAGTAGGACCTGTTTAGTTTTTTACATGATGATTTCATCTTCATTCAGAGATGACAACACAGTATGGTGAGCGTTCCCAAAGGGAAGGATTCTTAACCTCTAGCCCAGATTAGGGAGGCTAGGGGAAATTTCCCTAGGCCAGGTGCCTCACATGTAAATGTGTAAACGGTTGGGGTGGGAAGAAAAGGCTTTTTGGACAGAACAGTATGTGTAAAAGCACAGAGATCTGAGAGCAAAAGAGCAAAGAGTTTTGGTGGAGCTGAAACGTGTAGGAGTTAAAGTTGCAGAATTCCATAGGAAGGGTGGTGAAGTGCCTTGGGTGTTGTGTTTTGGATTTTGTCTCAGAGGCTCTGGGCATTGAGTGAAGGTGGTTGAGCTGAAGGGTGAACGTTCAGATCTGTATTTTGAAAAGGTGCTGGGAAGACTGGATCGGAGAGTGGCATGACGGGTCACAAGGAGGCCTGTTCTGTCTAGCCTCAGGAGGGCCTGAGGAGCGCCCTGGACATGGAGTTGGGAAAGGGCTCGGGAGATAAGAAGAAAAGATGGCCAGAACTCAGAGGTTGATGAGCTGTGGTGGTGAGGAAGGGTTTAAAGATGATTAATTCAAGCAGCTGGGTGGAAGGTGGCGTCATTCTTTGATACAGAGAATACAGGAGGCGTGTGTGGGAAAATGGCAAGTTCAGTTCTGAACCTGTTGCGTTTGAAGCACCCATGGAACTTGGAAGGAAATGCTCAACAGAATGCTGGATATCTAGGCAGAGGCTTAAGGGGAATCTAGGCTGAAAATAAAATCTGGGAACCATGAGTGTGTTTTTGGTGTTTGGAGCCTTAGGGAGTAGATGGGCTCAAGCAGGGGGGAAGCCAACATAGAACAGGAAGCCGTGGGGGTCCAGAAGGGAGCTGCAGATCTCCAAAGTGGAGTGTGCTTGATTTTGTGTGCTTTGTAATATATTATGAATCCATTATTACATTATAATTTGCGAGTGTATACTTTTTAAGTAGACATATGTATATTGGGAATACTTTCAAGCTTCGTACTGGAAGGGTTGAAATCTACAACGTTTGCTTGTTGCTGCTTTAAAGGAGGGGACAGGGAAGAAACTGAGGAGAAAGGCAGCCAGAGGGACTGGGAGGAAAGCCAGGGGCCCAGGCTTAGGGAGACCAGGGCAGGAGTTTCAAGGACAGAGTTGCCAGGATCAGCCGCTTTGGGAAGTTACATAAATTGAGGGGTGCAAACTGTCTCTGGGATTTGGTGAGTCATTTCAGTGGTGTGGTGGGGTCAGAAGCTGTGGGTTAGGTAGCATATAGGAGATAAAGAAGCAGAGGAGCCAGGTGGTGGCTGACTACTCTTCCAAGGTGGTTCTTCATCTGAAGGGAAGCAGAGGCAGGAGGGAGCTGGTAGGACCAAAGGAGAGTTTCTGTGGTTCGGATTTTAGAATGGGAGCACCCTACAAGTATTTTTGTGTGCTCAAATAAAAGAGCCAGTTGAGAGGGAAAAGGGCTAGTGCAAGATGTAGCTTCACTCATTCACTCTCTCAACAAGTATTTATGGAGCTTCAGTGTGCCAGGCACTGTTCGCAACCCTGGGGATATTGTGTGAACAAGACAAACCAAAACCCCTGCCCTCATGGGACTCGTATTGTACAGAGCCAGCGTTTTATGCCCCCAGCCATACAGCCACCTAACTTCTGGTACAGGGCCTGTTCCAAGTTGGGAAGCCAACTTCTTACACTTTGTAAAGGATTAGAATGTTGGGACTATGGAGATGATTACTGGCAAACGTAGGGCTTGTAAGTTGAGGTGGCGTCTCCGTTCACTAGTCATGTTCAGATAGAGGATGGGTGACCTTTCGGGTATCGTGGCGATGCCTGCATGAAGCAGCAGTTTCTTGATATAGGAGTCTACATTTTCTCAGCCTCTTGATATGTCCATTGGAAATACTATGTCCTGGACTTTGTTTCTAAAGTATTATACCTTCTAACTGGTAATGTGTACCCTCCCTCCCCCCCATTTGACAGTTCTCATTTCACTAGCTTTGCCTGTGGGACATAAGGAAAGCTAGGATCTATCCTAAGATAGACTAACCAGCTGAAATTTCAGAGTGATATACTAGAAATTTTTTGAATTTGCATTTTGAAGAGAGAATTGGTGGTAGAAATAACTTGGAGATTTCAAGTTTATTTTCTTTCTAGTCTGGGTCAGGGTTTTGGTTTTTGTTCTTGAAAATCTGGAGAAATGCTACTGATTTCTAATTGTTGCCAAATTGTCACATGCCCGTTTAGGGGCCATCTGCAGGAAGGCATCTACATCATTATGAGAATCCTGTTTCGTTGCTGTAACTTTGTTATAGCAGAAGGTATGGACTTAAATTCTTGCAGTGATACTTGCTAAAAGAATTTGTTGATGTTTAGGATTCAGCATTTTGTCCAGTCAACATTTAGTATGCTAAGTCAATGGAGAATAGGAAAGTATGTATTTAAAATTTTTCAGTGTGGTTGCAGAAATTTTGTGATGCTGATTATTCATGTTTTCTTTTCAGGTGTCTTAGGTAATGAATTCAGTATATTAAGATCACCAGGATCTGTTGTTTTCCGGAATGGAAATTGGCCTATTCCAGGAGAGCGAATCCCAGATGTGGCTGCATTGTCCATGGGCTTCTCTGTTAAAGAGGTAATGTGTATTTAAAAAAAAATACCTGGAGCTGCTTCTGAAAGCATTTTTGTTGATTTCTGTTAATAGCCAAAGAAAGCAACAGGCAAACATAGGTACAGATTACAAAAGTAAAAAATTTATTTGTCATCAGGGAGATTTTAGGTAAGTGTTCCAAGCTTGGTTATGAAAGTAAAACATTAACCATGTAATCACTTATTTACAGTAGTGACGTCCTTTGTTATTATTAGAGAATGCATCTGTCCTGTTAATAGGATGTATAAATTTATTGGGTTTTTCCAGTACACATGATAGATTTGTCCATTACAAAGTGCCACAGACTGGGTGTTTCATAAACAACAACACTTATTTCTTACAGTTCTGGGGCTAGAAGTCCAAGGTCAGGGTGCCAGCATGGTGAGGGTCCTCTCCAGGTTGCAGAGTGCCAACTTCTTATTGTATGTGGTAGAGAGAGCCCTCTGGAGTCCCCTTTATAAGGGGTCTAATCCCATTTATAAGGATTCCATCCTCATGACCTAGCTCCCTCCCTCAGGCCCCTTCTCCTAATACCATCACATTGGGGGGTTAGGATTTCAACATGAGTTTTGAGGGGACACAAGCATTCAGCCCATTGCAATTTATTATGAATGATGCAATGTATATACATCTTACCTGAGTTTAGGAAAATGATGTGGTCAGTAGTCATAACCTGTTGTAGTAACCGGCTACTTACGTGTGATTGTTGCGGAGAGGGCCTAGATCCAGTCAGCATGAGAGAGCTTAAAGCTCAGGGTTGGAAGAAAGGAGATGGAGTTTGTTCTATCTCCCTATCTCCTCCCACTTTAAGGTTTGATGCTTTTAAGGTGGTCTCTAGACATCATCAGTCACTCAGAGGAATGTTCTTCCTAGGTCCTGAGTGCCCTTGAAACCAGAAGCTGTGCACAGGAACTGCCTCTAGGTTGGGCCTCTGGGTGGAGCTCTGACTGGTTGTTTACATTTAAGTGTGAAATTTGTACCTTGTTCTTTACGAACTTAATTTTGACTACAAATGGCTGTCAAAATAACCTTTAGAAGTAATTATTAATAAACTACAAGTCACTTTCAGCAGGAATTGTATTTATAAGGTGCTTAGTTCTAAAGAGAATGTTGTAATGGTAGTCTTGCTGTGTCACTGTGAAAGAGAAACACGATATTGTCGTAGATAAGGGCAAAGGATGATGTGAGGGAAGAAAATGTCCAGTGTTACATGGAGGAGAAAGTATTTCATAATCTAGAATTTGCAAAGTACCTACCTTTTGTTCACTTGCCTGCTTTTTTCCACAGAAGGTTTGAGATGACTTATTATTAGACTTTACTGTAGCAGTTAAAATGAAGAAGGTAGAACTCGGCATCCTCAATTAGGAGATTGCAGCTACTACCTTAAATAAGACGTTTGCTGTCCCTATGAGTTTTCATTGCTGGTATCATCCCAGAACCCCTTAATTCTGCTTGTCAGATGTTACTGGGGAAATGGTTTCCTGAATTGATCATTAAGCACAGTTTCATGCTTTTCAATGTGCAGGACCTTTCTTGGCCGGGCCTTGCAGTAGGTAACCTATTCCACCGTCCTCGGGCTACTGTTATGGTGATGGTGAAAGGAGTGGACAAGCTTGCTCTACCCCCAGGCAGTGTCATTTCGTACCCTTTGGAGAATGTGAGTATTTACTATAAAGAATTAAAGGGATGCATTTAAAATTTAGTCTTGGCAGCTGTCATTATGGATTGCGTTCTATGCACTTTTAATGCCCTGGTAAGTAAAATGCAGTTTTTTTTTTTTAATGATGGTTGCAAATTGATTGAAACTTGGCTGCTTGCTATGCATGAGAGTACTTTCTAAGGTAAGAGGTCAAGAAATTGCCCCGCTCTGAGAATAGTCAGAGGATTGACAAAGAGAAACCAATTGAGGGTGTAACCTGTTGACATGTTCTTGGGCATTATTTCATCACCTTCCCTTCAGAATGTTATCATTTCCTTTGGTAAGGAAAAGACTGGGGACAGTTTTGCTGGCTCACTTACACCTTTACTGGCTTTTCAGGCAATATGGCTGCCTGAACTGTTGTGAAAGGCCCTCCTTCTACTGTAAGCATATGGAAGTCAGCAAACATCTTTACATGTATAACTAAAATTGAAAGCAAGAAAGGGATACACACAGGTGCCAGATATGAATAGAAAATATAGAAGCCACAGTGATGAGCAGGAGCTGAAGGTGAAATTGTGTTCCTTACAGAAAGCCAGGGGCAATAAAAATGCTGTCTTGTTCTTGAAAGGAACCCCCAGCTGCCCCAGGGCTACCACAGAGGAGCTGGCTTGCCACCCTTAGCTATGGAACCCAAAGAGCCCCCTATGAGAAATCTGAACTAGGGGATTATACTGTGCAGTTATCTGCTTCAAATTCACACAATCCACCCCACACAGATAGGTCCACAATCCAGGGCTGCTTTGGTAAAAAAAGAATTGAAGAGTTGAATTTACCAAATACTTGAAGGGGAAAAAAATGCCATGAGAAAGTCAGCAGGTCCAACAATCAGAATTCATCCCCCTAGAACTACAGATAATAAACCAGTCTCAAAAAGAGACTTGAAAATACATACATATATTAAAATTGTGAGAAAGTTGAAGGACTAGAAACTAGAGGCAGTTAAAAGTTTTGAGATGTGGTACTTTCATTTCCACTTAAAAATATTTTGTAATTTATGTTGATTTCTTTAACCCATGAGTTATTTAGAAGTGTTGTAACATATGGGTTCTTTCAGGATAATTTTTAATTATTCAGTTTCTAATTTCATTGCATTATAACACTGGTGTATACGATGCTGATTTGGGAGGGGGGATTTTTTTCAGACTTTTCGTGTGGTCTAGTATACATTATCTCCAAGCACATGACATGTTTACCAAGAAAATGACCATGTACTAGGCCACAAGGCAAAGCTCAACAGATAGTATCCTATAAACCACCTTCTCTGACCACAATGCAGTTAAATCTGAAAAAAAAAATGATACCTTTAAAAAATGACTGCAAATGATAGAAACAAACACAAGATGAGTCTTCGGGTTTATAGCACACTGAGGAAGGCTCAAGTCAAATCAACACCTAAATATGAGTGAAATTGAAGACCCATCAAGGACACAGACAGTCTTACCAAGGACGCTGACAGTCTTACCAGAGAGAAAAGATACTGCCGTGACAAAGGAATGAAAGTAAAATGGTAGCAGATTCCTCATCACTGCCATTGGAGATTAGAAGTGCAAGAAGGGAAAAGCAGTAATTGCACGGTATGAAGCTAGGCTGAGAATCTGTTTAAGTAGACATAATAAAATGATTTATGATATAACTATTGGGAAGGTGCAGAGAGAGAAACTGCGTGTAAGGAGATAGGGCTCTGGTTGGTGATGTGGGAGAGCTAAATCCTCATCTTCTCTAATGGGCAGTAAATAGGTAATGCCTAGAATTGAAAAATCAAGATGTAGCAATATAAACACATTATTTAGAGATGGTGGTAAAAAGAAAAGGAAACAAAGGATTTGAAAGTGAACGCTGCAAGTAGGTACAAAAGATGTAATGTTGTCCGCATGATGAGTGTAGTTAACACTGCTGTGTGATACATATGAAAGTTGTCAGAAGAGTAAATTCTAAGTTCTCATCACAAGGAAAAAAATTTCTTTTTTGCTTTCTCTGTTTTTGGTATCTGTATGATGATGGTAATTATTACTGTGGTAATAATTTCACAATGATTATGTCATCCACCTTAAACTTATACAGTGATGTATGTCAATTATCTCAATAAACCTGAAAAAAATTAACAAAGTGAGGAAGAAAAAAGATGGAGGAAAGAAAGTGAGTACCTCAGAGGAATAGGAAACGGGCAAACTTATTTTCATAAATCTTACAGAACTACTGGTCTCTTAAGTGGCATGTGTATAAAATTTTTTAAAAGTCAATAAGAAAAGATACTGGAACAGACACAGTCCTGAATAATTCATGGGTTGAGAAAACTACAGAGATTTTGAAATTATTTGGAACTGAAAAATGTACCATATATTTTTAAAGTTGTGGGGTGCAGCTAAAGTGGTAAGAAGGAAATTTATAACCTTAAATGCACATGTTAGATAATTTCAAAGATTGGAAATTAGTGAGCTAACAAAACCAGAAGAATTTCAGAATAAATGGAAGGGAACAATAAAAATGAAAGGTGTATTAAAACATTTTTATTAGTCTTCACAAAGATTATTAAGTAGCTTGCTGTGTGTGTGTGTGATTTTCTGTGAAAATCACTGTAGAAGATCTCTCTTAAAAATATATTAAAAATCCAAAATGCCCTTCAGATTTTCATTAGCCTACAATCCGAAATTAAACATTTTAAAAAGAGTAGCCTCATTTTACATGAGTAGAAACTGTGAAAAGAGCTCATGTTATTGCTTGACCCTGACTGCCTCTAAGGGAAAAATCCACCCCAAAACAAAGAAAGAAAAGCTTTAGAATTCCACTTAAGCTTCATTTGATTAGCTAGCTGTTATCATTAGTTTCAAGTCCTATAGATAACTTTTATTTTCTCTAGGACAAACATGTGCATATCCTTATAATATAGTTTTAAGTATGAGCTTTTTTTCCTTTTCCAGTTTAGTGGGTCGGTATCCTTTTTTCCTTCCCAGTTTGGCATTCACCTGACCTAGTAGCTTCTCCAGTTTGATTGCTAGGGACATGTCACCTTTAATCTTCAACTTTCCTGCCATGAATGCCACTGAAGTGAAATGAGGCTGGAGAGTTTGTGTTATGTGTTCTCATATTCCTTCCAAAGCCCAAAGAAGTTGACTGTGGGATTGCAAAAGGAGCACGTTTGTGGCTGACTTGGGATGCTTATAAAAAGGATGCTTTTGCAAGCTGGAACTCTCTTCCCCTTCTTCAGTTACTCATTAACTTATTTTAAGAGAATCTGGGGAAGAGTTGATATGCATTGAGTAAGAGAAAAAATTAATTTCACTTCACAGTTACGAAACACATTTATTTCTGCCTGGCCCACATTAACGTGCTACTTATAAACATGAACCTTTTACTAGTAAGAGAAACTACTGAAAAAAATCACTCTGAGAAATCTCCATTAAAACAAAAATATTGCTACTATATTGCTTGTTTTAATAATGATGAGACTAAAATACTTTTTGAGGGAAAAAATTACCATTATTTCTTTTAAAAAATAATGTGGGGGCAGAAACAGGTCTATGGGAATAGAAGTCAGAATTTTGATTACCCTTGGGGGTGGAGGGGAGTGGGTAGAGAGGCTTGTAGGGTGCTGATGTTTTATTTTGATCTGGTGGGGCTATATGAATATCCATTTATAAATATTACCTGAACTGTTAAGCCAAGATTTATGCACCATATTATATGTATGTTGTGTGCGTGCATGATCAGTCGTGTCCAACTCTTTGTGACCCCGTGGGACTGTAGCCCACAAGTCTCCTCTGTCCGTGGGAATTTTCTAGGCAAGAATACTGGAGTGGGCTACCATTTTTTTCTCCAGAGGAATCTTCCCAACCCAGGGATCAAACCCTGTGTCTCCTATATTGGTAGGCAGATTCCTTAGCACTGAGCCACCTGGGAAGCCCCATATGTATGTTACACTTTAACAAGAAATTCAGGGGGAAAAGTACATTTTATCACAGTTGGCAATTTCAGTTTATTAATACCATGTGGTCCCAAGATAAATTTCGCATTCAAATTTCTTGTGACATACTTTGTCCCTTGCCTAAGAATCTTCAGTCTATCTGAAGACTAAACCCTACACCTTATTAAAGATTTTTTCTTTTAAAATTTTTATTTATTTTTAATTGGAGAATAATTGCTTTACAATGTTGTGTTGGTTTCTATATCAACATGAATCAACCATAGATAGATGTATGTCCCCTCCCTCCCATCCCTTAAACATTTTTAAAGTTTTGAAATGAAAAATGAGGTCTGTTTCTTTCAATCAAATTCAAGTCTTCAAATTCCCTTCACCTCTTAAAATTGCCTTCACCTCTTAAATGCAAGTTAATAAATTATTGTAGAACATACATTCATTGTGGCACATTTTATCAATATTGAAACCAAATATGTTCCTGCTAAAAAATACCTGAATGACCAACTGAACCTGCCTGCCAGTGCAGGAGATGCCAGAGACATGGGTTTGATCACTGGGTCAGGAGGATCCCCTGGAGGAGGAAATGGCAACCCACTCCAGTATTCTTGCCTGGAGAATTCCATGGACAGAGGAGCCTGGTGGGCTACAGTCCATGGGATCGCAAAGAGTTGGACTCGACTGAGGGGCTGAGCACATGCATGACCACCTGAAAGTGATGCTTTGCACAAGATAGTGTTTTGTCCTTAATTTACAAGTTTTTTCATATTTAGGCACATTTGGAGACACAAACTCATTGGCCCACTAGGGGGCTGTTTAATTTTCAGTATCTTCAAACAGGTTCTTTTGATTTGGATTTGGATATGATTTGGGTCTTTTAAATTTCCATAGAAAATGCTGGTACTTTTTTAAGGCTCCCTTTTTAATACTAAATGATTTTTCTTCCTACTTGGGTTCAGATAATAATTAAGGTCTCACTCTTAAATTTCAGGCAGTTCCTTTTAGTCTTGACAGCGTGGCAAATTCCATTCACTCCTTATTTTCTGAAGAAACTCCTGTGGTTTTGCAGTTGGCTCCCAGTGAGGAAGTAAGTTGTGATAGTTTTTATTTTAAATGCTTGAAAAATAAGCTCTCGTTATTTAATGAAAATTTAAAACAAATTTTATGAAAACTGCTGATAGACCTTGGTATGTTGGAATTAATCTGCAGAATGTAATACAATTTTGGATTCTTCTTCCAGAGAGTGTACATGGTGGGGAAGGCAAACTCAGTTTTTGAAGATCTCTCAGTAACACTCAGACAGCTCCGCAATCGACTGTTTCAAGAAAACTCTGTTCTCACTTCACTTCCCCTCAATTCTCTGAGTAGGAACAATGAAGTAAGTAGTGTAGTCATTTGAATGAATAAATGAATATTACTAATTTCTCATGCTTCTGACTTTACAGCAAACTTGAAATTTTAGAAAATGAAAAGTTTTACAAGTTTCCTGCTGGGGTAGGTTCTTTTCTTCCTTTAGTGTAATTTTTAAAAAATGATTCTCATGAGCTGAGCTATAGTAAATAGTATGACATACTAGTGCAAGAGTTGCCACTGATTAATCCTGACAGGCCAGAAATCACAGTAACTACTTTGGTAGTGGGTGGAACTGGGTAGATCTGGTAATGTCGGAGCTGTTACTCACTGCCTCTTCTGGTGTGTTGCCTCATTTTTCTATTCATTCTCAACTGTCCAGTGTAGGGTGCTACCCTTCCTTTGACTCCTGTATGTCAGCTTTACCACCTATTCACCTGTTCATGCACCCTCTTAACCACATGGCATGCCACCTTTGTGGTAGCCTCCTTTCACCTACTCTGGATGACCAGGACTACAACCTTTTATTCAAGGGATGTGAGCAAATGAGGCTATTGGCAAGACCTCATTGCAGTGCACCAGAATATTCTGATGCCCTGAGGGAAAACCACTTTAGAGTTTGGATGCTTTATCATGGCTTTATCAAAAATAAAGTTATTGAGAGATAGTCACTGTGCTGGAGAAAAACTTATCACCATTTTGTTAGGAAGTACTATTCTATAAGCATTTTCAATTGAAATGAACCTAGCAAATGGAGGACAGTTGCATAAATTCACTCATGTGTTTAATGTCTGTAACATCCTGTGCCTTACTTGATAGATGGCAAATACAGATCCTGGATGCATATTTAAGATAATGCTCATTCCTTTCTGCTCTCTGCAGGTTGATCTCCTTTTTCTTTCTGAACTGCAAGTGCTACATGATATTTCAAGTTTGGTAAGTAGGCTACTCTCATTTGTCAGTTCCATTTATTCTGGCTTATTCTGGCTTCAGAAGACATTTCTAGAGATTCCTTGATGGTAATGAAACCAATCAAAAAGTTTACATATGCCTTAGATTTATGATTCCATGGAAGTTGAAATTAGTGGTGGTATTGGGGATTTTGAACTTATGTTAACACATTACTCTGCATTTTTACTTTTAGGAGAGATATTCCAAGTACACAGGCCTAGAAGTAAGGCCACCCTGGCTATAGTCCTGACCTGTTGATTTCTTCTCAGATATTAAGACTTAATTACTGTATCTTTATCTTTGGGTCTAAAATAGACCTCAATAGAAAATACAGTTTTGACTAACAGTGCTGTCAACCAAGTCAGGAAGGGAATAAATATGCCTGTAGTATGTTCTTTTTTTTGGGGGGGGGGATGATTTTTTTTTTAATCACATGATGAAATAGAAAAACTTAACCTGTGTGCTATCTTCTACAGTTGTTGCCCAAACTTTCAGTAGGGTTGGTTTGGGGAGTGTGGAAGTGTAGTGCTAGTGGTGTAGGAGGTGAGCACTGATGGCTCGTCTCTCTAGGATCAGACTGGTCCAACTACCTGTTCTCTCATACCCTGGCCCATATCTGAGGTTTTTAAGAAATTTTAAAACAAGTTGTTATTATAATTGCTTCTAAAAACTAAGATCTATGTTGGATTTCAGAAATTCCCATTTTAACCAGTTGCATTTGCCACCCTCCCAGACTTTGTATATTGTGGTACGTGCACGCATGCTCAGTCATGTCTGACTCTTTGTGACCCTATGGACTGTAGCCCACCAAGCTCCTCTGTCCATGGGATTCTCCAGGCAAGAATACTGGAGTGGGTTGCCATTTCCTCCTCCGGGGGATCTCCCCCACCCCAGGGGTCGAACCCACATCTCTTGCATTGGCAGGTGGATCTTCACTGAGCAACCTGGGAAGCCCATACTGTGGTACACTGGGGTGCCCCTGTTATACCTTTTAGGTATAAAACTCCAACTGCCTGTGTTTGACATTACTTTATCCACTTCTTTTTGTTTGTTCTCCTAAGTTGTCTCGACATAAGCATCTAGCCAAGGATCATTCTCCTGATTTATACTCACTGGAGCTAGCAGGCCTGGATGAAATTGGGAAACATTATGGGGAAGACTCTGAACAATTTAGAGATGCCTCTAAGATCCTTGTTGATGCTCTGCAAAAGGTAAACCATCAATGGGGTGTGAGCAGTTAAGAGTATGACCATTTGACTTTTCACTTCCTAATGGGAAAATCTGCTTAGTGATTGAAGTCTTTTACTCACCTTCTTTGAGGGCTGAGGATGGAGTAGGTAGGTCACAGGTATATAGTGGGATGTCAGTGTGTCTTTCCTTCATTGAGCTGTGCAGTACAGCTTGCAGGATCTTAGTTCCCCCACCAGAGATTGAACCTGGGCCCTGACAGTGAGCTGAATCTTAACCACTGGACCACTACAGAATTACCAGAGATCTCTCTCTCTTTCTAACGCTGGCAGAGGCAGCATAGGAAATGATTGATAACTCTAGCACAGTACTTTTTTCTTTTCATCATGGTAAAATATAGCTAACGTAAAATTTACCATTTAAGTGTACAGTTCTGTGGCACTAAAAACATTCACATTGTTGTGCAACTGTACCACCATCCATTGCTAGGACTTTCATCTTCCCTGAAACGCTGTCCCCATTAAACCCTATGAAATAATCAAAGAACAACACTTGGCACAGCACCACACATGTAGTAGATACTAGTAAATGCTACTTTTCCTCTGCCCTTCAAAGTTATTCACCTGGAGCTCTTCAGTGAGGCTTCAGTTAAAACCTTTGTAGCTGTGATTAACCAGAGACCACTTAGAAAGATTTCCTTTTCCACTTCCCTGCTCCCAATTTATACGCCAACAAATTCAGTGACTACTTCTTTCTTATTCTGAGTATTTGAGCTGAATCTTAACACTTTTCTGAATGTTTTAACATAATCAAAACCTTTAAGACTTGTCTATTTTAAGACTTCATTTCATGAGCCAATAGGTAATTGTTTGTTCTTGTAGGTGCACTGAAGCTTTACAAACATTTTAATAAGTATGTGTTTTGAGATTCTTAATAATGCCAATAACGCTTCAGTTTGCAGATGACATGTACAATCTCTATGGTGGGAATGCAGTGGTCGAGTTAGTGACTGTCAGATCATTCGACACATCCCTTGTGAGGAAGACGAGGAGTATCCTTGAGACAAAACAAGTGGTGAGTACATTTTTGGATCATGCTTTAAAATTGTAAAATGAACTCTTAAAAAACGCACCAAATATTGTATCACCTGTGGGCAGTATGCATGAGCAATCAGTAAATCTGAAAAATGATTAAAACATAGGTTTCTTATTCATGGAGATACTGTGTTTTGTAAATGATGCTCAGTTCTTTGGGGTTGTAATCAGATAATGTACTTTGTTAGGGATAAAAGCAAATCTGTCAGAACTGGTGAGATAATTCAAATACAGGTATTACAAGGAGATGTCAGACATTAACGTGCAGGAGGACTGTGGTGCTCTCAACTTGTGGACTCTGCTTTTCTCAGAGGTACATTGTCTTTGTGGTACAGTCTCTCATTTTCCTGCTACATACACTCTATAATTCTACAAATTTTTGGCCTGGATCTTACTTTGATTTTTAAGCATTTAGAGGATCATAGGCAAGGGTGCCAGCCCTAGTAAAACAAGTGTATATGCACACAGCCGAAGCATCGTGTGGCCAAGAACATTATTTACAGCTGGCTTTATCTCAGAGCAGTCAGATCCCCAGTCTTTTATGGACACTCTCCTTTGGGCCCCATGGGACTGAAGAGTGAGATGCTCAAAGGTAATGTGTGTTCAAGACAATCTGGACATGGCTGGTTTGAGATTGTTTCATCCTAAATAGGAGTGGGAGAACCTCTGTTTAAAACAGCACACCAGGCTAGACAAACTGAAAAATTTTCACACTACAGAGCATCTAGATAATGGCCAATTAAAAAAAATTACCCTTTTGAGTGCATAGTTTACTCTCAAGAAAGTAAGGGAACTGGAGAACTGTGTAGTAACCAGGCTATCCTGAGGACATTGCCAGTTGGGTTACCAAGGGACTGGCTCTCTTAACTGTCGGGAGTTGGAACTGAGACTTCCTTGTGTAGCTGGGATGCCAAAAGGGCCATGCCCACAGTGAGAGGGTAGATTAGAAAATAGCCTACCTACCAGCAAAGGGGGACTTCCAGGTTAGTGGTAAAGAACCTGCCTGCCATTGCAGGAGACGTAAAAGACACTGGTTTCAAACCATGGGTCAGGAAGATCCCCTGGAGGAGGGCATGGCAACCCACTCCAGTATTCTTGCCTGGAGAATCCTATGGACAGAGGAGCCTGGCAGGCTACAGTCCATAGGGTCACAAAGAGTCGGACATGACTGGAGTGACATTAGCATGCACACACCAGCAAAGAGAAACAGAAAGGCCACTTGGGTGTGTGCAGGCAGGGTATGTGTTGGGGGTGGTGGAATGTCTCCTAGGGAAGCCTCAGACCAAGAAATTAACACAAACCCTGGTCCTAAGCTGGTAAGAGGGGTGGCTCCCACCCAGGAGAAATGAATGTAAAACCTCCCTGGCAGGATACACCCTCCACACACAGAATACAAAAGTATGTAACACGTAATACTAAAGAATTTTGAACATGTAACACTCTAAAGCTGAAGGTAATACCTGTTCCTTTGAAGCTCCCTCTTGTCTTATTCCTCTACCTTCCCCACCTAGAGGAAACTGCTCGCTCAAATATTTATGTTAACCATTCCTTGGCTTTTCTTTACAGTTTTAATACAGATGTATTTATCCTTAAGGGCTTCCCTGGTAGCTCAGATGGTAAAGAATCTGCCTGCAATGCAGGAGACCTGGGTTAGGAAGATCCCCTGGAGAAGGAAATGGCAACCCACTCCAGTATTCTTGCCTGGGAAATCTCGTGAACAGAGGAGCCTGGTTGGCTACAGTCCAGGGGGTCGCAGAGTCGAATAAGACTGAGTGACTAACACTTTCACTTCATTTAGGCTTAAACAATGTTGTTTGAAATCATACTATGTTTTTTCTCAGAGCAAAGGCTCGATATTTAAGAGTCATGCATGCTGATAGAGTAGTTGAGGTCATTTTACTGCTATATGTTCCATTGCATGGATGTGCCAGTTATCCATTCTGTTGATAGAAATCCTTGTACATGTCTCACTACACATACCGTATATGCACACTGTCAACTTTATTGGTATTGCCAAATTTTCTCAAGCAGTTGAGCCACTTTCTGCTTCCACCAACAGGGTGTTTATCTTCTCCATGAAGGCTTCTCCTTAGTTCCTAGCTCTTATGCCACTTAGTATGTTTGTTAGATAAATGAATCACAGCTATCAAATTGTGATAATTTCCTAACTTAATATTCTTCTGTCTTGATTTTCTTGTATTGTAGAAGGACCCCTCAACTCCCTATAACCTTGCATATAAATATAATTTTGAATATCCAGTGGTTTTCAACCTGGTACTTTGGATAATGATTGGCTTGGCCTTGACTCTGATTGTCACCTGTTACAATATTTGGAACATGGATCCTGGATATGATAGCATCATTTATAGGATGACAAACCAGAAGATTCGAATGGATTGAACTTTTCTTATGCCAAACTTGGAAAGAAAGAGGGTTTGAACATTGGCTGTTTCATTAAAATAAATCTTTTAGTGTAGTTTAAACTAGATTGTACACTTTAAATTTATAAAAAAACAAATTTTGTTCTCTTGTGTGTGTGCCTGTGATGTTCTTTTAGAGTGAATTATATAGTATTGATATGAGTTGACTTGTGTGATACAGATTCCATAATATGCTTAAATATGATATAACCATTTATTTCATTCCATTTACTATTTGGAAATATGCACTGTAATAAATGTAAAACATTTAGAATAGTTTGTGTTATTTATGTTGGGAAAATGCACTGAATTTGAAATGTTTAATTTCCTTACACAGGACAGGTTAGAAGTGACATTTGGGCTGTTATATACTATGAACCATTTGTAAATGTCTTAATGTAAATATCTCTGAAACAAGAAAAGGTTTTTAACTTCAAGAAGCTATTAACTATGAATGTGCTTACACAGTCACTCACATTTTCAATTGCATTTGATTGACAGATGATAGCTGTTTTTTTAATCTCTTCTGAAAGTCTGGTGATCTGAATGGTCAAGTGTGGATATTAAACATACTACATTAATCTAAGAAGGAACTAGCTTTGTGGAGTTAAGACACTTATAATCATATACACAAAAATATTTGGGGGACATCTTGGGGCATGATTTCAGTCATTTTTCCCCTTGTGTAAGTTACTCTGGTTTACAGTACAAAATCGTTCTATGTAGAATGTTAAGTGGAAGTGGACCAATGTCTATAAAGAGTGACAAATAAAGTTAATAATGATTCAAAATTTGTGTCATTTCAATACTACATCTATTTTATACTGTAAAAACCTAAACAGGGTTTTGATCATAATTGGCTGTTTTGTTATACAAACTTTTTACATTTGTTTATTCACACTGCACCTCCTGAGATTGCTTCATTACCAATATGAGGAAGACACTTTACTTTCTATGCTTATTATTGAATTTATACAGAATATGACAAATTCACACTAGACTTCAGGTGGGGAAGGCTTAAATTTCCCTATAGTGTTTAAAAAAGTGACTGCAATTATTAAATACTGATTAGAATATGAAGGACCATCTAATAAGGTAAAAGGCTTAAGGGTTAGTTTTAAAGTCATAGCTTATGACTTACCCAATTAAAATTTAAAGCTTCATGCTTATGTAGCTAAGTTATTTTAGAGTTATGCTGCCTTGCCCCTGGGAACCCTACTTGGGTTTAGAATTAGCTGTGTCTCTCTTCTTCGCAAAGATCATCATATCATTTCTAATTAACATGTTTGAGAAGATGGAGTCTGTTTAGCTGTGTTTTCTACCACCACTGCAAGGTACCTTTGACAGTTCCAGTGGTAAACTTCCATAGTGTTCCTTTTCTTTTCACCTCTCATTGAACTATAAATAGTGATGCTGATAACTGCACAGGAAAGAAAAACTAGTTGTCCTAAAATCACTCAAGTATTCACCACCACAACCCCTTGCCAAGCTCATAAGGGTGAGGGTGTTAACAGCCATCTAACCTGGAACACTCTGACCCCTATGGAACCCAACAGGGCCTATGTCTAGGGGACAGGGATCTATAATGCTGTTCAGTTCAGTTCAGTCGCTCAGTCGTGTCCGACTCTCTGCGGTGGTATATATCAATAGATAGATACAATCTGTTGATTATCTATAATGCTGTAGAGTGGTTAAAATCCACTTTTCTTCCACAAGTTTCTTATATAAATATTGCCATAGAAGTTAGATTGTTATGATTAAATATGAAGTAAACCAATGCCTTTGTAATTTAAAACTGATGAGACTAAGTTCTAGAAGAAGAAAAAAAATTACCTACATGACAGCACTAATCCGTACAGGGTAAATGGCACCAGCACTCGTCTATGTTAGGCACAAAGCAGAAAGCAATTAATTAAAATAAATGTTCTGCCAAGATTATTATACCTGTTGCTGATGATTTGCTCTTAAGTCTAATTTGTTCAGGAACATAAATCATGATGTGGAGATTTGTGTGAGAGGGAGGAGAGTCAGGCTTGTGGCAGACTATTCCACTGACAGTGAAAGAGAAAACCCAATCACTTCATATCTAATTGGTGGAATATTTCCAGTGTATAAAACATCTGAGATTCTACATGTGGCAGATACTGCTTATGGCCCAATTCTATCAGGAATAAGAGAGAATTGATTTTCTTTGGCTATGTCTCTTTTGAAGGAATTACATACTGAATATCCATTTTCACTGGTACCAAATAATATGGAACATCATAAACTTACTTTTCAATGGATGATCAAACCAACAATTTCCAAAACATGCAGTGGCATCAGGCTTCAGGTAGGTTTCTTTCTGGCCTTTTCATGACAGAGTGACTATGCAGTGGTTTCCTGCAAAAAATAAAGAGTTGTCAGAAAAAGGCATTAGTTAAGAAGCACTGTGGCTGAAATACAGATGAATTCAGTTAACTGATTCACCACTTACTAGCTGAACAAGCTTGGGCAAATCCCTTAATCCTCTGTGAATCAGAGTTTTTAATCTATATAATGGGCATGGTAATACTTCAGGTCTGTGAAAATCAACATTTACTGGGATAACATGCTCTAATGTTTGTGCATGTTTAATATAAACTATAATAATAGTACTAAATTCAAGGAACTCTGCTTGGACCCATCATTGTACCACTGATAGGTATTGGCTAGTTTCTTGGTTGTAAATAATAGGAACAAACTTTGGTTGCTAAGTTATGTCACTTGTCCTACTAGTGACCTTTTACTGGACACAGATCCAGTTCAGGAGCACAGTTCCTATTTGGTCATCCTTGCTCCTTCGATCTGGGATGGTTCATTGCCATGCCTCACGGCTTATAGGCTCTTAGTTCCCTGACCAGGGATTGAACCTGGGGCCCTGCAGCTAAAGCACTGAGTCCTAACCACTGGACCACTAGTTCACTTTTGAAAGAGTAATAGTGATTTTATAGAATGTCCCTCAATTGGGGTTGGTCTGATATTTGCTCATGATGTCAGGAGGCACATGATCTCAATATGTCTAATCTTTGATGACATTAACTCCTTTAAAATAACCCAAGAAAATTTTCCATGAATAAGAGAAAACTCTACATATTGAAATGGTCTCTACCACTGAAATGGTACCTCAGAAAACTGACATTAATCTACCAATTCTGAGACATATCTTTGTAACATTTTAGACTTTTAAGACAAAAGATCTTTAGGGCTTCCAGGCAAAAGGTCAAATTACTTATATGAATAAGAAAATCTGCCTGGTATCAGACCTCTCGTGTAATATACAAAGTATTGCAAGTATGGAATAGCATTTTCAAGAAACCCAAGGAAAGACCATGCAAGCCCAGAATGTTATATCTAGAATCATGCATGTAGAGAACAAGTTTCAATTTTGAACTACTCTTAAAAGACAAAAATAGATTTGACAAATGAAGACATCTTCTTGAATAGAAAAACAACATGTATATCAGTCAGTGTGCTCCTGAGAATATATGGGAAAAAATACACACACATATATATACACAGATTTATTTGAAGGAATTGGTTCATGTGACGGTATGGACCTAACAGAAGCAGAAGATACTAAGAAAAGGTGGCAAGAACACAAAGAAGAACTGTACGAAAAAGGTCTTAATGACCCAGATAACCACGAAGGTGTAATCACTCACCTAGAGCCAGACATCTTGGAATGTGAAGTCAAGTGGGCCTTACAAAGCATTACTATGAACAAAGTTAGTGGAGGTGATCAAATTCCAGCTGAGCTATTTCAATCCTAAAAGATGATGCTGTTAAAGTGCTGCACTTAATATGCCAGCAAATTTGGAAAACTCAGCAGTGGGCACAGGACTGGAAAAGGTCAGTTTTCATTCCAATCCCCAAGAAAGGCAATGCCAAAGAATGTTGAAACTACCGCACGGTTGCATTCATTTCACATGCTAGCAGGTAATGCTCAAAATCCTCCAGGCTAGGCTTCAATAGTACGTGAACCGAGAACATCCAGATGTACAAGCGGGATTCAGAAAAGGCAGAGGAACCAGAGATCAAATTGCCAGCATCCATTGGATCATAGAAAAAAGCAAGGGAATTTCAGAAAAACATCTATTTCTGCTTCACTGACTATGCTAAAGCCTTTGACTAGATCACAACAAACAGAGGAAAATCCTTAAGAGAGATGGGAATACCAGACCACCTTACCTGCCTCCTAAGAAACCTGTATGCAGGACAAGAAGCAACAGTTGAACTGGACACGGAACAACTGACTGGTTCAAAATTGGACTACGACAAGGCTGTATATTGTCACCCTGATTATTAAACTTATATGCGGAGCACATCATGCAAAATGCTGGGCTGGATGAAGCACAAACTGGAATCAAGATTGGTGGGAGAAGTATCAATAACCTCAGATATGCAGATGACACCACCCTTATGGCAGAAAGTGAAGAAAAACTAAAGAGCCTCTTTAAGAAGGTGAAAGAGGAGAGTGAAAAAGCTGGCTTAAAACTCAACATTCAAAAAACTAAGATCATGGCATCTGGTGGCATCACTTCATGGCAAATAGATGGAGAAACAATGTGGCAGACTTCATATTTTTGGGCTCCAAAATCATGCGGACAGTGAGTGCAGCCATGAAACTAAAAGACGCTTGCTCCTTGGAAGAAAAACTATGATAAACCTAGACAGCATATTAAAAAGCAGAGACACCACTTTGCCAACAAAGGTCAGTATACTCAAAGCTATGGTTTTTCCAGTAGTCATGTATGGATGTGAGAGTTGGACCATAAAAAAGGCTGAGTGAAAAAGAATTTATGTTTTTGTACTGTGGTGATGGAGAAGACTCTTGAGAGTCCCTTGGACAGCAAGGAGATCAAACCGGTCAATCCTAAAGGAAATCAACCCTGAATGTTCACTGGAAGGACTGCTGTGAAGCTCCAATACTTTGATCACCTGATGCGAAGAGTCGATTCACTAGAAAATCGGCTGATGTTGGGAAAGATTGAGGGCAGGTGAAGGGGGCGACAGAGGATGAGATGGTTGGATGGCATCATCAACTCAATGGACATGAGTTTGAGCAAACTCCAGGAGGTGGTGAAGGACAGGGAGGCCTGGCGTGCTGCAGTCCATGGGGTCACAAAGAGTTGAACATGACTGAGCTACTGAACAACAACAAATAATCATGTGACTGGGCACAGGCCAGCAGGCTGGAATCTCAAGCCTGTACTGTGAAAACCTGAGGCAGAATTCCTTCTTACAGGAACATTCTTACTGGACTAAGGGCCCACCCTACTCCAGTAATGACCTAACTATAACCTAACATCTGCAATGACCCAATTTCCAAACAAGGTCACACTGCATGGTACCAGGGGTTAGAACTTCAACATATCTTTTTGGTGGACCAATATCAACCCACAGCATCATAGAAATGTCAGTTCTTCCTAAATTAACAAATTTCAAGAGGCAGTCCTAAGATGGCAGAGGAATAGGATGGGGAGACCACTTTCTCCCCCACAAATTCATCAAAAGAACATTTAGACGCCGAGCAAATTCCATAAAACAACTTCTGAATGCTGGCAGAGCACATCAGGCACCCAGAAAGGCATTGTCTTCAAAAGGAGGTAGGACAAAATATAAAAGATAAAAAGAGAGACAAAAGAGGTAGGGATGGAGATTCGTCCCAGGAAGGGAGTCTTAAAAAAGAAGTTTCTAAACAACCAGGAAACACCCTCCCCAACGGGTCTGTGGCGAGCCTTGGAATCTCAGAGGGCAAAATAATCGGGAGGAAAAATAAATAAATAATTAAAACCCACAGATTATGTACCTAACAGCAACTCCCAGGGGAGTAGCAGCCCAGATGTGTGCATCCCCCACTAGCAAGGGGGGGCTGGACAGGGAGGGGCTGGCTGCATTGCTTTGGGTAAGGACTGGGCCTGAATGCCCCGAGGGCAATCTAAGGGAACTAGCTTGAGACAGCAACCCAGACTGTGGGATAGCCATCCCGTGAAAAGCCTTAACCTAAGACACCACCAGGCCTGCTCACAGAACAAAGGACTGAGCAGAGCTAGCCTGCTGCAGACCAGCCCATCCCCCACCAGAGATGGGCAGGCGAGGGCAGCCAGAGCCAGAAGGGGCAATCACGGCCCCAGAGAGGCATCCTATACCAAACTGCAAGCAGACTTCATTGCTAACCAGGACTTCTTGGGATTCTGGAAGGTCAACACCCACCAGGAGGGTTGCAGCCAGAGATCAGCTCCCCAGAAGAGACACACGGCACACCTGAGAAGGCGCGCCCATTGTACACCCAGAAAACTGAGTGGCTGGGAAGGGGGAGGCAATAAGATGCAGCCTCCAACTGGAGGCGACAGTGCTCGACAAGCACCTGGTCACCTGAGCTGCTCAGACCTGGGAAGGGCACAAAACGCAGGCCCAACCAAGTCTGTGCCTTTGTGGAGTACCCGAGAACCTGAACCTGAGCGGCTTAGACCTGGGAAGTACAGGCAACCCCAGGGGCCCGCCTCAGACAGTTCCCGGCAGAGCAACCTAGAGCCTGAGCACTGCAGACTGGGAAAGCACACACGCCATGAGCGGGGGCAAACCCAGTGTGGCTGAATCACTGTGAGCACACGCCAGTGATATTTGTTTGCAGTGTTCCTCATTTGTGCTGTGGGGAGGGAACAAGTGAGACTAAAAAAAGTGACCACCAATGCCCCCCTTGTGTCAGGGCGGAAATTAGACACTGAAGAGACCAGAAAACAGAAGAAGCTAAAATAAACAGAGGGAACCGCTTTGGAAGTGACAGGTGCAATAGATTAAAACCTGTAGTTAGCACTGACTACATAGGAAGGGGCCTAGAGACCTTGAGAAATACAAGCTGGACCAAGGAACTATCTGAAAATGAACTGACCCCACACTGTCCGCAACAGCTCCAGAGAAAGTCCTAAATATATTTTTACTATTATCATTTTTTAAATTTTTAAAATTATTATTTTTTAATTTTTATTTTTAAGTCCCCTATTACTCCTTTAATTTTCATTTTTATAACCTACTATTACCTTGCAAAAAAAAGACCCTATTTTTAAAGCAAACTTCATATATATATATATTTTATAATTTTTGTGACTTTTTTTTTAATATTATATTTTTGAGAATCTAACCTCTACTCTAGATTTTTAATCTTTGCTTTTTGGTATTTGTTATCAACTTTGTATCTTTAAGAACCCAATCTTCAGTACCCATTTTTACTTGGGAGCGAGATCACTGGCTTGATTGCTCTCTCCCCCTTTTGACTCTCCTTTTTCTCTACCAGGTCAACTCTATCTCCCCCCTCCCCCTTTTCTTCTTGACCCAACTCTGTGAATGTCTTTGTGTGTTCTGGCCTGTGGAGAACACTTAGGGAACTGATTACTGGCTGGATCTGCCTCCCTCCTTTCGATTCCCCCTTTTCTCCTCCTGGCCACCTCTGTCTCCTTCCTCCCTCTTCTCCTCTCTGTGTAACTCCGTGAACATCTCTGAGGGATTCAGACTGTGGAGAGCACATAGGGAAGTGATTACTGGCTAGCTTGCTCTCTCCCCTTTTGATTCCCCTCTTTTCCTCCTGGTCACCTCTATCACCCTCCTCCCTCTTCTCTTCTCCATGTAACTCTGTGTACTTCTCCTGGTGTCCCTCACTGTGGAGAAACTTTTCATCACTAACCTAGATGTTTTATCATCGGTGCTGTACAGATGGAGAAGTCCTGAGGCTACTGTAAGAATAAGACTGAAAACCAGAGGCAGGAGGCTTAAGTCAAAATCCTGAGAACACCAGAGAACTCTTGAATCCAGGAAGCATTAATCGATAGGAGCTCATCAAGTGCCTCCATACCTACACTGAAACCAAGCACCACCCAAGGGCCAACAAGTGCCAGAGTAAGATATACCATGCAAATTCTCCAGCAACAGAGGAACATAGCCCTGAGCTTCAATATACAGGCTGCCCAAAGTCACATCAAACCCATAGACATCTCAAAACTCATTACTGGACACTTCATTGCAATCCAGAGAGAAGAAATCCAGCTCAACCCACCAGAACACTGACACAAGCTTCCCCAACCAGGAAACCTTGACAAGCCACCCGTCCTACTCCACCAACAGCGAGGAACCTCCACAATAAAGAGGAACCACAAACTGCCAGAAAACAGAAAGGCCACCCCAAACACAGCAATATAAACAAGATGAAAAGGCAAAGAAATACCCAGCAGGTAAAGGAACAGGATAAATGCCCTCCAAACAAAACAAAAGAGGAAGAGATAGGGAATCTACCTGATAAAGAATTCCAAATAACGATAGTGAAAATGATCCAAAATCTTGAAAACAAATTGGAGCTACAGATAAATAACCTGGAGACAAGGATCAAGAAGATGCAAGAAAGGTTTAACAAGGACTTAGAAGAAATAAAAAAGAGTCAATATATAATGAATAATGCAATAAATGAGATCAAAAACACTCTGGAGGGAAGCAACAGCAGAATAATGGAGGCAGAAGATAGGATAAAGTGAGGTAGAAGATAGAATGATAGAAATAAATGAAACAGAGAAGAAAAAAGAATTAAAAGAAATGAGGACAACCTCAGAGACCTCTGGGACAATGTTAAACACACCAACGTTTGAATCATAGGAGTCCCAGAAGAAGACAAAAAGACCATGAGAAAATACTCGAGGAGATAATAGTTGAAAACTTCCCTAAAATGGGGAAGGAAATAATCACCCAAGTCCAAGAAACCCAGAGAGTCCCAAACAGGATAAACCCAAGGAGAAAACCCCAAGACACATATTAATCAAATTAACAAAAATCAAACACAAAGAACAAATATTAAAAGCAGCAAGGGCAAAACAACAAATAACACACAAGGGGATTCCCATAAGGATAACAGCTGATCTTTCAATAGAAACTCTTCAAGCCAGAAGGGAATGGCAGGACATACTTAAAGTGAAGAAAGAAAATAATCTACAACCCAGATTACTGTACCCATCAAGGATCTCATTCAAATATGAAGGAGAAATTAAAAGCTTTACAGACAAGCAAAAGCTCAGAGAATTCAGCACCACCAAACCAGCTCTCCAACAAATGCTAAAGGATTTCTCTAGACAGGAAACACAGAAAGGGTGTATAATCTCGAACCCAAAACAATAAAGTAAATGGCAACGGGATCATACTTATCAATAATTACCTTAAATGTAAATGGGCTGAATGCCCCAACCAAAAGACAAAGACTGGCTGAATGGATACAAAAACAAGACCCCTATATATGCTGTCTACAAGAGACCCACCTCGAAACAAGGGACACATACAGACTGAAAGTGAAGGGCTGGAAAAAGATATTTCATGCAAATAGAGACCAAAAGAAAGCAGGAGTAGCAATATTCATATCAGATAAAATAGACTTTAAAACAAAGGCTGTGAAAAGAGACAAAGATGGACACTACATAATGAAAAAGGATCAATCTACGAAGAAGATATAACAATTATAAATATATATGCACCCAACATAGGAGCACCGCAATATGTAAGGCAAATGCTAACTAACATGAAAGGGTAAATTAACAATAACACAATAAGAGTGGGAGACTTTAATACCCCACTCACACCTATGGATAGATCAACTAAACAGAAAATTAACGAGGAAACACAAACTTTAAATGATACAATAGACCAGTTAGACCTAATTGATATCTATAGGACATTTCACCACAAAACAATGAATTTCACCTTTTTCTCAAGTGCACACAGAACCTTCTCCAGAATAGATCACATCCTGGGCCATAAACCTAGCCTTGGTAAATTCAAAACAATTGAAATCATCCCAAGCATCTTTTCTGACCCCAATGCAGTAAGATTAGATGTCAATTACAGGAGAAAAACTATTAAAAATTCCAACATATGGAGGCTGAACAACACGCTGCTGAACAATCAACAAATCTCAGAAGAAATCAAAATATGCATAGAAACGAACAAAAATGGAACCACAACAAACCGAAACCTATCAGTTCAGTTCAGTTCAGTTGCTCAGTCATGTCCGACTCTTTGCGACCCCATGAATTGCAGCACACCAGGCCTCTCTGTCCATCACCAACTCCCGGAGTCTACCCAAACCCATGTCCATCAAGTTGGTGATGCCATCCAACCATCTCCTCCTCTGTCGTCCCCTTCTCCTCCCGCCCCCAATCCTACCCAGCATTAGGGTCTTTTCCAATGAGTCAACTCTTCGCATGAGGTGGCCAAAGTATTGGAGTTTCAGCTTCAACATCAGTCCTTCCAATGAACACCCAGGACTGATCTCCTATAGGATGGACTGGTTGGATCTCCTTGCAGTCCAAGGGACTCTCAAGAGTCTTCTCCAACACCACAGTTCAAAAGCATCAATTCTTCAGCGCTCAGCTTTCTTCACCGTCCAACTCTCACATCCATACACGACCACTGGAAAAACCACAGCCTTGACTAGACGGACTTTTGTTGGCAAAGTAATGTCTCTGCTTTTAAATATGTTATCTAGGTTGGCCATAACCTTCCTTCCAAGGAGTAAGCGTCTTTTAATTTCATGGCTGCAGTCACCATCAGCAGTGATTCTGGAGGCCAAAAAAATAAAGTCTGACACTGTTTCCACTGTTTCCCCATCTATCTGCCATGAAGTGAAGGGACCAGATGCCATGATCTTAGTTTTCTGAACGTTGAGCTTTAAGCCAACTTTTCCACTCTCCTCTTTCACTTTCATCAAGAGGCTCTTTAGTTCTTCTTCACTTTCTCCCATAAGGGTGGTGTCATCCGCATATCTGAGGTTATTGATTCCAGCTTGTGTTTCTTCCAGCCCAGCGTTTCTCATGATGTACTCTGCATAGAAGTTAAATAAGCAGGGTGACAATATACAGCCTTGACGTACTCCTTTTCCTATTTGGAACCAGTCTGTTGGTCCATGTCCAGTTCTAACTGTTGCTTCCTGACCTGCATACAGGCTTCTCACGAGACAGGTCAGATGGTCTGGTATTCCCATCTCTTTCAGAATTTTCCACAGTTGATTGTGATCCACACAGTCAAAGGCTTTGGCATAGTCAATAAAGCAGAAATAGATGTTTTTCTGGAACTCTCTTGCTTTTTCGATGATCCAGCAGATATTGGCAATTTGATCTCTGGTTCCTCTGCCTTTCCTAAAACCAGCTTGAACATCTGGAAGTTCACGGTTCACGTATTGCTGAAGCCTGGCTTGGAGAATTTTGAGCATTACTTTACTAGCATGTGAGATGAGTGCAATTGTGTGGTAGTTTGAGCATTCTTTGGCATTGCCTTTCTTTGGGATTGGAATGAAAACTGACCTTTTCAAGTCCTGTGGCCACTGCTGAGTTTTCCAGATTTGCTGGCATATCAAGTGCAGCACTTTCACAGCATCACCTTTGAGGATCTGAAATAGCTCAACTGGAATTCCATCACCTCCACTAGCTTTGTTCGTAGTGATGCTTACTAAGGCCCACTTGACTTCACATTCCAGGATGTCTGGCTCTAGGTGAGTGATCACATCATCATAATTATCTGGGTCGTGAAGATCTTTTTTGTACAGTTCTTCTGTTTATGGGACACTGTAAAAGCAGTGCTAAGGGGAAGGGTCATAGCAATACAGGCTTGCCACTAGAAACAAGAAAAAAGTCAAATAAATAACCTTACTCTACACCTAAAGCAACTAGAAAAGGAAGAAATGAAGAACCCCAGGGTTAGTAGAAGGAAAGAAATCTTAAAAATTAGGGCAGATATAAATGCAAAAGAAAAAAAAGAGACCATAGCAAAAATCAACAAAGCCAAAAGCTGGTTCTTTGAGAAGATAAATAAAATTGACAAGCCACTAACCAGAGTCATCAAGAAACAAAGGGAGAAGAATCAAATCAACAAAATTAGAAATGAAAATGGAGAGATCACAGCAGACTCCACAGAAATACAAAGGATCATAAGAGACTATTATCAGCAACTATATGCAAATAAAATGGACAACTTGGAAGAAATGGATAAATTCTTAGAAAAGTACAACTTTCCAAAACTGAACCAGGAAGAAATAGAAAATCTTAACAGACCCATCACAAGCATGGAAATCGAAACTGTAATCAGAAATCTTCCAACAAACAAAAGCCCAGGACCAGATGGCTTCACAGCTGAATTCTACCAAAAATTGAGAGAAGGGCTAACACCTATCCTACTCAAACTCTTCCAGAAAATTGCAGAGGAAGGTAAACTTCCAAACTCATTCTATTAGGCCACCATCACCCTAATACCAAAACCTGACAAAGATGCCACAAAATAAGAAAACTACGGGCCAATATCACTGATGAACATAGATGCAAAAATCCTTAACAAAATCCTAGCAAACAGGATCCAACAACATATTAAAAAATCATACATCATGACCAAGTGGGCTTTATCCCAGGGATGCAAGGATTCTTCAATATCCACAAATCAATGTAATACACCACATTAACAAACTGAAAAATAACAACCATATGGTTATTTCAATAGATGCAGAGAAAGCCTTTGACAAAATTCAACATCCATTTATGATAAAAAAAAAAAAACCCTCCAAAAAGCAGGAACAGAAGGAACATACCTCAACATAATAAAAGCTATATATGACAAACCCACAGCAAACATTATCCTAAATGGTGAAAAACTGAAAGCATTTCCCCTAAAGTCAGGAACAAGACAAGGGTGCCCACTCTCACCACTAATATTCAACATAGTTTTTGAAGTTTTGGCCACAGCAATCAGAGCAGAAAAAGAAATAAAAGGAATACAGATTGGAAAAGAAGTAAAACTCTGTTTGCAGATGACATGATCCTCTACATAGAAAACCCTAAAGACTCCACCAGAAAATTACTAGAGCTAATCAATGAATATAGTAAAGTTGCAGGATATAAAATCAACACACAGAAATCCCTTGCATTCCTATACACTAACAATGAGAAAACAGGAAGAGAAATTAAGGAAACAATTCCACTTACCATCGCAATGAAAAGAATAAAATACTTAGGAATATATCTACCTAAAGAAACAAAAGACCTATATATATATAACTATAAAACACTGGTGAAAGAAATCGAAGAGGACACAAATAGATGGAGAAATATACCATGTTCATGGATCAGAAGAATCAATATAGTGAAAACGAGTATACTACCCAAAGCGACCTATAGATTCAATGCAATCCCTATCAAGCTTCCAACGGTATTCTTCAGAGAACTAGAACAAATAATTTCACAATTTGTATGGAAATACAAAAAACCTCGAATAGCCAAAGCAATCTTGAGAAAGAAGAATGGAACTGGAGGAATCAATCTGCCTGACCTCAGGCTCTACTACAAAGCCACAGCCATCAAGACAGTATGGTACTGGCACAAGGACAGAAATATAGATCAATGGAACAAAATAGAAGCCCAGAGAAATATCCACACACCTATGGACACCTTATCTTTGACAAAGGAGGCAAGAATATACACTGGAGAAAAGACAATCTCTTCAACAAGTGGTGCTGGGAAAACTGGTCAACCACTTGTAAAAGAATGAAACTAGAACACTTTCTAACACCATACACAAAAATAAACTCAAAATGGATTAACGATCTAAAAGTAAGACCAGAAACTATAAAACTCCTAGAGGAAGACATAGGCAAAACACTCTCCAACATAAACCACAGCAGGATCCTCTATGGCCCACCTCCCAGAATATTGGCAATAAAAGCAAAACTAAACAAATGGGACCTAATTAAAGTTAAAAGCTTCTGCACAACAAAGGAAACTATAAGCAAGGTGAAAAGACAGCCTTCAGAATGGGAGAAAATAATAGCAAATGAAGCAATGGACAAACAATTAATCTCAAAAATATACAAGCAACACCTGCAGCTGAATTCCAGAAAAATAAACGACCCAATCAAAAAGTGGGCCAAAGAACTAAACAGACATTTCTCCAAAGAAGACATACAGATGGCTAACAAACACATGAAAAGATGCTCAACATCACTCATTATTAGAGAAATGCAAATCAAAACCACAATGAGGTACCATTTCACACCAGTCAGAATGGCTGCTATCCAAAAGTCTACAAGCAATAAATTCTGGAGAGGGTGTGGGGAAAAGGGAACCCTCTTAACACTGTTGGTGGGAATGCAAACTAGTACAGCCACTATGGAGAACAGTGTGGAGATTCCTTAAAAAACTGGGAATAGAACTGCCATACGACCTAGCAATCCCACTGCTGGGCATACACACTGAGGAAACCAGAATTGAAAGAGACACGGGTACCCCAATGTTCATCGCAGCACTGTTTACAATAGCCAGGACATGGAAGCAACCTAGATGTCCATCAGCAGACGAATGGATAAGGAAGCTGTGGTACATATACACAATGGAATATTACTCAGCCATTAAAAAGAATACATTTGAATCAGTTCTATTGAGATGGATGAAACTGGAGTCCATTATACAGAGTGAAGTAAGCCAGAAAGAAAAACACCAATACAGTATACTAATGCATATATATGGAATTTGAAAGATGGTAACGATAACCCTATATGTGAGACAGAATAAGAGACACAGATGCATAGAACAGTCTTATGGACTCTGAGGGAGAAGGTGAGGGTGAGACGTTCTGAGAGAATAGCATTGAAACATGTATATTATCATATGTGAAACAGAACACCATTACAGTTTCGATACATGAGACAAATGCTCAGGGCTGGGGCAATGGGATGACCCAGAGGGATGGGATGGGGAGGGAGGTGGGAGGGGGGTTCAGGATGGGGAACACATGTAAACCCATGGCTGATTCATGTTAGTGTATGGCAAAAACCACCACAATATTGTAAAGTAATTAGTCCCCAACTAAAATAAATAAATTTATTTTTAAAAAAATAAAAATAAAATTAAAATTTTAAAAAAAACAACCTGGAAATAGAACTGCCATATAACCCAGCAATCCCATTGCTGGGCATACACACCGAGGAAACCAGAAGTGAAAGAGACACATGTACCCCAATGTTCATCGTAGCACTGTTTATAATAGGCAGGACATGGAAGCAACCTAGATGTCCATCAGCAGATGAATGGATAAGGAAGCTGTGGTACATATACATGATGGAATATTACTCAGCCATTAAAAAGAATGCATTTGAATCACTTCTAATGAGGTGGATGAAACTGGAGCCTCTTATACAGAGTTAAGTAAGCCAGAAAGAAAAACACCAATACAGGATACTAACACATATAAATGGAATTTAGTAAATCAGTAAAGATAACCCTGTATGTGAGACAAAAGACACAGATGTATAGAACAGTCTTTTGGACTCTATGGGAGAGGGTGAGGGTGGGATGATATGGGAGAATGGCATTGAAGCATGTAAATTATCATATGTGAAACAAATCGCCAGTCCAGGTTTGATGCATGATACAGGGTGCTCGGGGATGGTGCACCAGGACGACCCAGAGGGATGGGATGGTGAGAGAGGTGGGAGCGGGGTTCTGGAAGGGGAAAACATGTACACCCATGGCAGATTCATGTCAATGTATGGCAAAACCAATGCAATATTGTAAAGTAAAAAAATAAATTAATTAATTAAAAAAAATAATTAACAAATTTCATCAATCCTATTGAAAATAAAAATGTTTTAATGGAGCTAGACAGGTTGATCTTGAAGTTTACATGAAAAACAAAGAACAGTGAAAAGGAAAAGTTACAAGGGTGTATTAGCTCTATCAGATATTAAAACATGAAGCCTTCATGATTAAAACAGTATAGTACTGATGCATTAGACAAACCAATGGAATAGAATAGAAAGTCTACAAACAGATGAAGTACATAAAGAAATTTAGTATATGGTAGAAATGGCATCTCAAATCACTGGGCAAAGGTGAACTTCTGAATAAATTATATTGAGGCAACAGGATATCCATTTGGTAGATCCCTAATCACCTAGCATGTGCAAGAACAAACGCCAAATGGATGTGAGATCTGGATTTTAAAAAGAAATAAACCATACAATTACTGGAAGAAAACAGGGTGAGTTATTTCACAGTCCGAGTGTAGGGAACAGCTTTCCCAACTTGACTCAAAATGTAGATGTAATAAAAAGTTTATAAATCTAAAAATATAATCTTTTCCTAATTTTATGAGGTGTATTTTACATATAATATACCTAGTTCAAGTGTACAATTCAGTGATGTTTTAGCAAATTTACCAAGCTGTGTGACATGGCCATAAATCAGTTTAGAACTTTGTTATCACCCCACTAAGATCCCTCATGCACATTTACTGTTGATCGCATTTCATACTCTAACCCCGACCCAGGCAAGCACTAACCTACTTTCTGTCTCTATATATCTGCCTTTTCTAGATGTTTTATATAAATGACATCATATAGTATGCAGTCTCCTGTGTCTGGTTTCTTTCACTGGGCATCAGGTTTTTGAAGTTCATTTATGTTACAGCATGTATACACAGTTCTTTTCTGTTGTTGAGCAGTATCTCTATATGGATAGATCACATTTTATTTGTCCACTCACAGTGTGGGGCTATTATGAGTAATACTGCTAAAAATACCACAAACGAAGAAAATATTTGCAACATACCTCACAGATGAAAGTACTAATATTTCTAATATATAAACTTGAAATGTGGGGCAGGGGGGAGTCCAAAATTCCCATTTATAAATAAGGCAAAGACATGAATTGACAATACACCAGAAAAGATCTTAAAATTGCCTTACATGAAAAGACACTCAAATTTACTTGTAATAAGAGTACAAATTAAAACTACACTGAGAGCCAAATCAATCTTAAGAAAAATCAGGCTCCCTGACTCCAGATTATACTACAGACCTATAGTCATCAAAACAGTATGATGGTACTGGCATAGAAATATAGATCAATGCAACATGATACAAAGTCCAGAAATAAACCCATGCACTTATGGTCAATTAATCTATGACAAAGGAAGCAAGACCACAGAGTGGTGGAAAGACAGTCTCTTCAACAAACGGCACTGGGAAAATTTAACAGCTACATGTTAAAAAATGAAATCAGACCATTCTTTAACACCATACACAAAAATAAGCTCAAGATGGATTCAAGACCTAAATCTGAGACTAGAGACTATAGAACTCCTAGAGGATATACACAGTCAGAACACTCTGACATAAAGTGCCTCAGTATCCTCTTTGTTTCCCAGGATAATGGAAACAAAACCAAAAGTAAACAAAAAGGGACCTAATTAAACTGAAAAGCTTTTGCACAACAAAGGAAACCATAAATAAAAACCAAAAACCAACCCACAGATTGGGAGAAAATATTTGGAAATGATATGACCAACAAGGGGTTATTAGTCTTCAAAATTTATAAACAACTCATGAGACTTAATATAATCAAAACAACCTAATCAAAAAATGGGCAGAAGATCTAAATAGACATTTCTCCAAACAAGACATACACATGGTCAAGAGGCACATGAAAAGATGCTCAATATTGCTAATTATTAGAGAAATGCAAGTCAAAATGAGGTATCACCCCACAGCATTCAAAGTGGCTATTATCAAAAACCACAGGTAATAAATGCTGAAAGAGGATGTGGAGAGAAGGGAACCTTCCTACACTGTTGGTGGGACTGTAAACTGGTACAGCCACTATGGAGAATAGTATGGGGGTTCCTATAAAAACTAAAAACAGAGCTACCAATGACTTTGCAATCCCTCTCCTGGGTATACATCTGGAGAAAAACAAGTCCAAAAGGATACAATGCACCTCAGTGTTCACTGAAGAACCGTTTACGATAGCCAAGACATAAAAGCAACCTAAATGTCAATCCACAAAGGAATGGATAAAGCAGACGTGGTATACATATACAATGGAATACTACTCAACTATTAAAAAGAATGAAATAATGCCATTTGCAGCAACATGGATGAACCTAGAGATTGTCATACTGAGTGAAGTAAGTCAGAGAAAGAGAAATATCATATGACATCTCTAGAATCTAAAAAGAAATGATACAAATGAACTTATTTAAAAAACAGAAAAACTCAAGACTTATAAAACGAAATTATAGTTACCAGGGAAGGGCTGGGGGAAAGAGACAGTTATGGAGTTTGGGATCCACACATACACACACTGCTATATTTAAAACGGATAACCAATAAGGACCTACTATATATAACCCAAGAGACTCTGCTCAATGGCATTTGGCAGCCTGGATAGGATGAGAGTTTGGGACAGAATGGATACATGTATATCTATGGGTGGGTAAATCTGCTGTGCACCTGATAACTTAGGTGACATTCAGTTCAGTCGCTCAGTTGTGTTCAACTCTTTGCGACCCCAGGAACCACAGCATGCCAGGCCTTCCTGTCAATCACCAACTCCTGGAGTTCACCCAAACCCATGTCCATTGAGTCGGTGATGCCATCCAGCCATCTCATCCTCTGTCGTCCCCTTCTCCTCCTGCCCTCAATCTTTCCCAGCATCAGGGTCCTTTCCAATGAGTCAGGTCTTCGCATGAGGTGGCCAAAGTATTGGAGTTTCAGCTTCAACATCAGTCCTTCCAATGAACACCCAGGACTGATCTCTTTAGCATGGGCTGGTTGGATCTCCTTGCAGTCCAAGGGATTCTCGAGAGTCTTCTCTAACACCGCAGTTCAAAAGCATCAATTCTTTGGCGCTCAGCTTTCTTCACAGTCCAACTCTCACATCCATACATGACTACTGGAAAAACCACAGCCTTGACTAGATGGACCTTTGTTGGCAAAGTAATGTCTCTGCTTTTTAATATGCTATCTAGGTTGGTCATAACTTTCCTTCCCAGGAGTAAGCGTCTTTTAATTTCATGGCTGCAATCACCACCTGCAGTGATTTTGGAGCCCAGAAAAATAAAGTCAGCCACTGTTTCCACTGTTTGCCCATCTATCTGCCATGAAGTGATGGGACTGGATGCCATGAGCTTAGTTTTCTGAATGTTGAGCTTTAAGCCAACTTTTTCACTCTCCTCTTTCACTTTCATCAAGAGGCTCTTTAGTTCTTCACTTTCTGCCATAAGGGTGGTGTCATCTGCATATCTGAGGTTACTGGTATTTCTCCCGGCAATCTTTATTCCAGCTTGTGCTTCTGCCCGCCCAGCGCTTCTCATGATGTACTCTGCATATAAGTTAAATAAGCAGGGTGACAATAAACAGCCTTGACAGACTCCTTTTCCTATTTGGAACCAGTCTGTTGTTCCATGTCCAGTTCTAACTGTTGCTTCCTGACCTGCATACAGGTTTCTCAACAGGCAGGTCAGGTGGTCTGGTATTCCCATCTCCTTCAAAATGTTCCACAGTTTATTGTGATCGACACAAAGGCTTTGGCATAGTCAATAAAGCAGAAATACATGTTTTTCTGGAACTCTCTTGATTTTTTGATGATCCAGCAGATGTTGGCAATTTGATCTCTGGTTCCTCTGCCTTTCCTAAAACCAGCTTGAACATCTGCGAGTTCACGGTTCACATACTGCTGAAGCCTGGCTTGGAGAATTGTAAGCATTACTTTACTAGCGTGTGAGATGAGTGCAATTGTGCGGTAGTTTGAGCATTCTTTGGCATTGCCTTTCGTTGGGATTGGAATGAAAACTGACCTTTTCCAGTCCTGTGGCCACTGCTGAGTTTTCCATATTTCCTGGCATATTGAGTGCAGCACTTTCACAGCGTCATCTTTCAGGATTTGAAATAGCTCAACTGGAATTCCATCACCTCCACTAGCTTTGTTCATAGTGATGCTTCCTAAGGCCCACTTGACTTCACATTCCAGGATGTCTGGCTCTAGGTGAGTGATCATACCATCATGATTATCTGGGTTGTGAAGATCTTTTTTGTACAGTTCTTCTGTGTATTCTTGCCACCTCTTCTTAATATCTTCTGCTTCTGTTAGGTCCCTACCATTTCTGTCCTTTATTGAGCCCATCTTTGCATGAAATGTTCCCTTGGTATCTCTAACTTTCTTGAAGAGATCTCTAGTCTTTCCCATTCTATTGTTTTCCTCTATTTCTTTGCACTGATCGCTGAGGAAGGCTTTCTTCTCTCTCCTTGCTATTCTTTGGAACTCTTCATTCAAATGGGTATATCTTTCCTTTTCTCCTTTGCTTTTCACTTCCCATCTTTTCACAGCTATTTGTAAGGCCTCCTCAGACAGCCATTTTGCCTTTTTGCATTTCTTTTTCTTGGAGATGGCCTTGATTCCTGTCTTCTGTACAATGTCACGAACCCCATCCATAGTTCATCAGGCACTCTGTCTATCAGATCTAGTCCCTTAAATCTATTCCTCACTTCCACTGTATAATCATAAGGGATTTGATTTAGGTCATACTTGAATGGCCTAGTGGTTTTCTCCACTTTCTTCAATTTCAGTCTGAATTTGGCAATAAGGAGTTCATGATCTGAGCCACAGTCAGCTCCCAGTCTTGTTTTTGCTGACTGTATAGAGCTTCTCCATCTTTGGCTGCAAAGAATATAATCAGTATAATTTTGGTGTTGACCATCTGGTGATGTCCACATGTAGAGTCTTCTCTTGTGTTGTTGGAAGAGGGTGTTTGCTATGACCAGTGCATTCTCTTGGAAGAACTCTATTAGCCTTTGCCCTGCTTCATTCTGTATTCCAAGGCCAAATTTGCCTGTTACTCCAGGTGTTTCTTGACTTCCTACTTTTGCATTCCAGTCCCCTATAATGAAAAGGACATCTGTTTTGGGTGTTTGTTCTAGAAGGTCTTGTAGGTCTTCATAGAACTGTTCAACTTCAGCTTCTTCGGTGTTACCTGGTCGACGCATAGACTTGAATTACTGTGATACTGAATGGTTTGCCTTGGAAACAAACAGAGATCATTCTGTTGTTTTTGAGATTGCATCCAAGTACTGCAGTTTGGACTCTCTTGTTGAGTATCATGGCTACTCCATTTCTTCTAAGGGATTCCTGCCCACAGTAGTAGATATAATGGTCATCTGAGTTAAATTTACCCATTCCAGTCCATCTTAGTTCACTGATTCCTAGAATGTCGATGTTCACTCTTGTCATCTCCTGTTTGACCACTTCCAATTTGCCCTGATTCATGGACCTAACATTCCAGATTCCTATGCAATATTGCTCTTTACAGCATCGAATCTTGCTTCTATCACCAGTCCCATTCACAACTGGGCATTGTTGTTGCTTTGGCTCCATCCCTTCATTCTTTCTGGAGTTATTTCTCCACTGATCTCCAGTAGCATATTGGGTACCTACAACCTGGGCAGTTCATCTTTCAGTGTCCTATCTTTTTGCCTTTTCATACTGTTCATGGGGTTCTCAAGGCAAGAATACTGAAGTGGTTTGCCATGCCCTTCTCCAGTGGATTACTCCCCCATAAAAAGGAACAAAATTATGCCATTCGTAGAGACTGTGGAAGGACCTAGAGTCTGTCATACAGAGTGAAGTAAGGCAAAAAGAGAAAAACAATTATTGTGTATTAATGCATATATGTGGAATCTGTGAACATGGTACAAATGAACCTATTTGCAAAGCAAAAATAGAGTCACAGGCAAAGAGAACAAATGTATGGACACTAAGGGGGAAAGGATAAATTGGGAGACTGGGATTCACATGTATATGCTATTATGTATAAAATAAGTAACTAATGAGAAGTACTGTACAGCACAGTGGGGAAAGGTAGGTACAATCTATTTGTAGGACATACATTGTTGTTTAGTCGCTAAGTCACAGCCAACTCTTTTGCCATCCCATGGACTGCAGCCCACCAGGATCCTCTGTTCATGGGATTTCCCACGCAAGAATACTGGAGTGGGTTTGCATTTCCTTCTCCAGGGGATCTTCCTGATCCAGGGATCAAACCCACATCTCCTGCATTGACAGTCAAGTTCTTTAATACTGAGCCACCTGGGAAGCCCAAGACATAATTAGGTTTAAAAATGTAGCATTTATAAGGTGCAAACAAATACTGTATGATTCCACTTAAAAGACGTACCTAGAATAGTCAAATTGGTAAGAGTCAGAAAGTACATTGGTAGTTATCAGGGGCCTGGGGGTGGGGAGTTAGTTTAATGGGGAGAGACTTTCAGCCTAGTAAGGTGAAAAATTTTGGAGATGGGTGATGCTGAGAGTTGCACAATGTGAATGCATTTATTTCCACTGAACTGTACAGTTAAATGTGGTTAAAATAGTATGTTTTATATTATGTGATGACTTTTACCACAACAAAAAAAAACATTAAAAAAGATACATGGACCTCTATGTTCATAGAAGCACTAAGTGTGGAAACAACCTGAATGTCCATTGACAGATGAATGGATAAAGAAGATGTGGTACATCTATACAATGGAATATTACTCAGCCATAAAAAAGAATGAAATAATGCCATTTGCAGCAACATGAATTGATGTAGAGATTATCATACTGAGTGAAGTGAGAAAAAAATACCGTATTATATCACTTATATGTGGACTCTAAAATATGGCACAAATAAACTTATCTACAAATGGAAACAGATTCACAGACATAGACTTGTGGTTGCCACAGGGCAGGGGAGTGACACAGAGAAAGACTGGAAGTTTGGGACTACAGATGCAAACTATTACATATAGGATGAATAAGGAACAAGGTCCTTTGTATAGCACAAGCAACTGATTCAATATTCTGCGATAAACCATAATGGAAAAGAGTTTTTAAAAAGAATGTCTATATGTGTATAACTGAGTCACTCTGATATATAGTGGAGATTGGCACAATATTGCAAATGAAGTATACATACTGAGGTTTAAAATTTTTCAAAAATAAAAAAATGAAAAAATTTAAAAACCTTGTACACAAATGTTCACAGCAGCACTATTCACGATAACCAAAAACTGGAAGCAACCCAAATGTCCATCAACTGATGAACAGAGGAACAGATTGTGGTCTACCCCCATAGTATATGAGTGTTCCACCATATAAAGGAATGACATACTGACACACATCACATGGACAAACCTTGAAAACATAATGCTAAGTCAAAGAAGCCAGACCAAAATGTCACATATATTAGATGTCCAGAATAGGCAACTCCTTAGAGTCAGGAAGGCATTGAGAGGCTGCCAGGGGCTCTGGGGAGGGGACACAGGAGGAACTATTAATGGGTATGGAGTTTCTTTTTGGTGTAATGAAAATGTTCTAGGATTGATTACCGTGATGCTGGCACAATCTGTGCATATACTAAAAACCACTGTACATTTTAAATGGGTGCACTGTATTATATGTGAATTATACCTCAATATAGCTGTTTATACTCTGTTGACAAGGCTGTGGGGTAACATACACTTTTGAACATTGTGAGAATACACAATGGAAGGTGAATTGTCAGTATCTAACAAAACTAGATTTGTATTAATATTTAGCCTTTGACCCAGAAATACCATTTCTAGTGCCTTCCTCTTAAAACACACCAGTAACAACAAGAAAATACACAGACATAAGGATACTCAGCATTACTCGTACTTACAAAACAGTAGAAACTACTCAAGTGTGCAAATCAAGGCTACTGGCTAAATAAATGATGATACACCCACAAAATGGAGTACTATGTAGCTGTAGGAAAAGAATGTGGATGATCTCTATGAGGTGGTGTGGGGTAGATTCCAGGATATACTTAATTTATATACACACAAAATACATAAATCATCCATTCCTATTTGTTTAACAAAGGGGAAAGAAGTAAATATGCATATATCTCCATACTTTTGCAAAAGGAAACAGGAAGGATGAACCAGAACACAATGAAGTTATTCACCTATAAGTTTAGGGGTGGATGTGAACAATATGGAATAAATCAAAAGGAAGATGGCCCTTGCAGGGTATATCTTTGTGTATAGTTTAATGGTGAAAGGTCAGAAGAGAGAGCTTCTACGGGTTCTGGGTGTCCATACATGGGCCAACTGGGGCATCAAATAAAGGTGACAGTAAAGGATTATTTCAAGGGATTAGATCTGGTAGACAGAGTGCCTGAAGCACTATGGACAGAAGCTTGTAACACGTACAGGAGGTGGTGACCAAAATCATTCCCAAGAAAAAAGAAGTGTAAGAAAGCAAAGTGGTTGTCTGAGGAGGCCTTACAAGTAGCTGGGAAAAGAAGAGAAGTGAAAAGCAAAGAAGAAAGGAAAGGTAGAATACCAAGGAGAAGAAAACACTCCTGAGTGAACAGTGCAAAGAAATAGAGGAAAACTATAGAATGGCAAAGACTAGAGATCCCTTCAAAAAAAAACTTGAGATACAAAGCAAACATTTCATGCAAAAATGGGCACAAAAAAGGACAGAAACCACAAGGACCTAACAGAAGCAAAAGAAATTAAGAAGCGGGGGTAAGAATACACATAAGAACTATACAAGAAAGGTCTTCATGACCTGGATAACCACAATTGTGTGGTCACTCACCTAGAGCCAGATATCCTGGAGTGTGAAGTCAAATGGGCGTTAGGAAGCATTACTATGAAAAGGCTAGTGGAGGCAATGGAATTCAAGCGGAGCCATTTTAAATCCTAAAAGATGATGCTGTTAAAGTGCTGCATTTAATATGTCAGCAAATTTGGAAAACTCAGCAGTGGCTACAGGACCGGAAAAGGTTAATTTTCATTCTAATCCCAAAGAAAGGTAATGCCAAAGAATGTGCAAACTACTGTACAATTGCAACCATTTAACATGCTAGCAAGGTAATGTTCAAAATTCTTCAAGCTAGGCTTCAACAGTACATGAACCGAGAACTTCCAGATGTACAAGCTGGATTTTAAAATGGCAGAGGAATCAGAGATCATCAAATTGCCAACATCTGTTGGATCACAGAAAAAGTAACAGAATTCCAAAAACAACTACTTCTGCTTCACTGACTACACTAAAGCCTTTATGTGGATCACAACAAACAGTGGAAAATTCTTGGAGATGGGAATACGGACCACCTTACCTGTCTCCTGAGAAACTTATATGCAGGACAAGAAGTAACAGTTATAATTGGACATGGAACAACAGACTGGTTCAAAATTCAGAAAGGAGTAGGTCAAGGCTGAATATTGTCACCCTGCTTATTTAACATCTATGCAGAATACATTATGTGAAATATCAGGCTGGATGACTCACCAGATGGAATCAAGATTGCTGGGAGAAATATCAACAACCTCAGATATACAGATGATACCACTCTAATGGCAGACAGTGAAGAGGAACTAAAAAGCCTCTTGATGAGGGTGAAAGCAGAGTAAAAAAGCTGGCTTAAAATTCAACATTCAAAAAACAAAGATCATGGCATCCAGTCCCGTCACTTCATGGCCTCCGGTCCCATCACTTCATGGCAAGTAGATAGGGAAAATGTGGAAACAGTGACACATTTTCTTTTCTTGGGCTCCAAAATCACTACTGATGGTGACTGCAGCCATGAAATTAAAAGACTCTTGCTCCTTGGAAGAAAAGGTATTGGAAACCTAGACAGCGTATCAAAAAAAGGAGACATCACTTTGTCGACAAAAGTCTGTATAGTCAAAGCTATGGTTTTTCCAGTAGTCACGTACGGATGTGAGAGTTGGACCATAAAGAAGGCTGAGTGCTGAAGAATTGATGCTTTCAAACTGTGGTGCTGGAGAAGACTCTTGAGAGTCCCTTGGATAGAAAGGAGATCAAACCAGCCTATCCAAAAAGAAATCAACCCTGAATACTCATTGGAAGGACTGATGCTGAAGCTCCAATACTTTGGCCAGCTGATGTGAATAGTCAACTCACTGGAAAAGACCCTGATGCTGGGAAAGATTGAGGGCAGGAGGAGAAGGGGGCAACAGAGGATGAGATGGTTGGATAGCATCACTGATTCAGTGTACATGAGTACATCTCAAGAACCTCCCTGAGATTCACCTCTAGGCTGTATTCTCAGGCCCTGGAAAAAATTTGACCCTGAAAATCTTAGAAAGAAAAGGCTCACATTCTTTTTGCAACAAAACTTGGAGCCAGTACAAATTGAGGAAATATGAAAAATGGCCTCTGAATGGCACACTAAATTATAACACAATCCTCCAACTTGATCTCTTTTGCTGTTCCTCACTCTCAAACCTTTATGGCACTTAGTCTGACTCCAGATCTAAGGGACTCATGCCGCATATATCTTTCTGTTGCCACCTTATCCCCTCAGCTCCCTCTGGCTCTCCGTCTCCATCAGATTCCCGAGCCCAGGACTTTCTCCTATAATCAAAAGCCTGGGAAAACTCTCCTAACATTCTAAAGAATCCCCTTCTCACTCCTCCTACCTCTTGGGGGCAGGGTTGGGGGGAGGGAGAAGAAAATGGGAAAGAAACCAAGCTTCCCCTCTTTCTGCAAGTTCCCTTACCTTTTTTTAAATTAGTTTATTTATCTATTTTTTAACTTTACAATATTGTATTTGTTTTGCCATACATTCTTCTGATCAAACTAAGATCCCACCTCCCCAGAGGAACAATCGCGGCTGGGACAACATCAGTCAGTCTGCCCCTGTCATCAGAGCCAATTTGAGCACTCTCTAATTTAAATGTTATCTCTGAAACTATGACTACAAAAAAGAGAGATGACATTGTTGACATCGGATGGCCATGATATTCTTTAGACCCTGAAAAAAAAAAAAAACTGGTTAAAAGGAAATCTTTTTGAAATTGCAAAACTGGTTCTTTTTGCTATTGCAATTAGGAAAAAGCTGGTTTGTTAAAATCTCTCTTTTTCTTTTTTTAGTTCTGACCCAGCCTGAGAAAACAGAAACATGCCTAGGAAAAAGCCTGAAGTTAACTCGTACCATGTCCCTGAAATACACACTCCACTCTGCCTGAGACTCCAGCCGTGAGCGAGTTAGCAAAACTTCAAGCCAAGGGAAAAAAGGGGCAAAGAGACATTTTAAATCTCAAGTGGAAAACTGTGAGATCCCTGTCCAGATTTATGTATGTCTCAGTGTCTGTCTTTGTCTTTGGATAATATTGCTGAGGTTATTCTGTCAATGGGCTCTATTTAATCTGCCTAAAGAAAAGTAAAGCAGTTACAAATCATACAATTCTTAAGTCAAGAAAAAATCAAACTGAATGAATTTCAGGTTCATGTGAACTGGAAAATATTCACTATTAAATTAATACCTGGTATTAACGTTTATTTGTTAATCTAATGAACATAGACATTGTGAAGGTACTTTTAAGAAAATGCAAATGACCTAAGAGTTTTGGGTGATTTATGTTTACCAATCTAACGGAATGCTTATACAAAGGACAGTCCATGGTTGCTGAAGGAAAGTAGGATATATGTTTTCGGTAAAAAGGTATAAGAAATGAAATTACATTCTATTAAGGGAAAAGGAAGTTAAGTCTAAACTTACAAGTGGCTGTTCTCTGACTGAGCAACTGATGTATTTACAGAAAGTGTAAAAATGTTTGTGGGACATGGACCCTGAGAAGAGAGTTTTATGCATGGTACAAGTTTCTTAAGATGTTAAACTGCATTTGAAGTTTTAGTTACTTTGGCTAAGTGAATAACTATTGTTTCACAATGAATATGAGCTGGTACCAAACTGGAATTTGGTTTTCTCTCCCTATTAAAAGAATAAACTTTTCTTGGAATATGGCTTTTAATAACAGATTATGTACATTTCTTCATCTTTAAGTGATTTATATTTGTTTTCAAAACTTATCGTTACTTTGGCAAAATGAGTATTATTTCACTATGATCTATGAACATTGTGACACACATAGACAAAGCTCATTCTGCTTCTACAAAAATTAACCCCTCATCTATTTCTAAATCAGGGAATTTAAAATGGATAAAGAATGGCTGTAAATCAAACAGTCGGGGCTATGGGAAATTCAAGACGGCCGTTTGGCTTTTCCTGGCTCCCTGACAAACCTCACTTTCATTTGATGGGATAAAGCCTTTCCTGGCTACCGAGTTGATGCTCTTACAATGAAAAAAAAAAAGTTTAAAATGTGTCTTCCACTTGGATATAGGTTCTACAATCTCGAGTGATCAAGGCACCCACTTCACTGGACAAATCATACAAGCATTAACAAAAACTTCACAAACCTCTTAAAAACTGTCACTGTAATCCCCAATCATCAGGCAAGGACAATAGAACAAAGATTAATTACATGGGATTAAATAAACTGCTAAATATGATTACAATTTTCATGACTTTTTGTCTGACCTACCACTGGCTTCTAATCTTTGTTTTCAGATATAAAGAAGCTCTTCTCCTCAAACTACTTGTGGCCTAAAACAATTTAGCAATTTACACCTGTGGGTAAAATTAAAACTTTTTTCTCTCTACCTTGTCCCTCCAGAAATTTGAGACACTTGAGCTCTGAATAACCTTATCAGGTAAATGAAAAGACTGTCTCCTGACATATACAGAGATTTCAAAGTGTAGTAGGGACCTCTAGAAGAAAATATCCACCTTACAAAAACTCATGACAGGTGTAATGTGTCTATAGTCAATGGAAGAAACTTATTTTAAAAAGAAATTAGTCTTGACTGTGTTTAACAAAAATGGGGGCAGAAAAATTTATGTTTCACTGAATATTAAATTCTAGTTTTGTTAATTAAGGTCTGTGTTTACCAAGATTCACTTCCCAGTTACTCCCTTGCTGTTATGTTTTGCTATTATAAGATCTAATTGATTTAATCAAATGACACTCTAAGTTTGTTTCTGAAGCCTAACTTCACAATCAATCTTTGGATAAAGATCAGGTGCCCCATGACCTACAATCAGGAGATGAACACCAGCCTACAGTCATTCAACAAAGTCAGACAACATGGTATATACTGGGCTGCATCTAATAAAAGTTCTTAAATTCTTCCTTGTGAACTTATTTTTACTACTAGCATATTGCTTTCTTTTTTTTAATTAATTGGAGGATAATTTCTCTACAATATTGTGGTGGGTTTTGCCATACATCGACATGAATCACCCACAGGTGTATATGTGTCCCCCACATCCTGAATCCCACCACCACCTCCCACCCCACCCCATCCCTCTGGGTTGTCCCAGTGCACCAGCTTTGAGTGCCTTGCTTCATGCATCGAACTTGCACTGGTCATCTGTTTTACATATGGTAATATACATGTCTCAATGCTGTTCTCTCAAATCATCCTACCCTCCCCTTCTCCCACATAGTCCAAAAGTCTGTTCTTTACATCTGTGTCTCTTTTGCTGCCTTGCATATAGGGTCATCGTTACCATATAGGGTCATCGTTTCTAAATTCCATATATATGCGTTAATATATTGTATTGGTGTTTCTCTTTCTGACTTACTGCACTCTGTATAATAACCTCCAGTTTCATCCACCTCATTAGAACTGACTCAAATGCGTTCTTTTTTTATAGCTAATATTCCACTGTGTATATGTACCACAACTTCCTTATCCATTCGTCTGCCAATGCACATCTAGGTTGCTTCCATGTCCTAGCTATTGTAAACAGTGCTAGCATGTTGTCTTCTATATTGTGTGGTTTACAAAACTGTTGTCTCTTACATTACCAAATGTGTGACCGAGCCTCTAATAAACTGATGATAAACAGTTCCATATGAGATCAATGATTGTAATAATGTTAACTCTAGATATGGGAAGAAGCAACACGAGGGAATATTTTCCTGGACTATAAGAGACTAGTGAGGCAGATATGGTCCAGGACTTTTGTTACTTTCATGGCCTAGTCCAGTCATGGCATATTGAGTGACCTATCAAAAATAAATCTTCACCAGACCTGAGCACTGCTACCACCATGGGACAAAATGGACTATGAGTTGCCCCCAAAACCAAGGTCAAATCTAGAGCCATGAAGGAGCCCTGCTGACTGGAAACTGGCACTTTGTTTGCCTCTACAGAGATTAAATCAGGAGCTACTGCAGCTACTGACCTTCAACACCCCCTGAAAGGAGTTCAGGGTAGCAATCACAAATGAGGCACTTTGTGCTCTGGGAAAAATTGGCAGAACAGGCCTTCAGATAATTAGATATTTTCATGAGTCCCAATTCTTGCATCTTCGCATACCTAGAGAAACACCAACATCATGGGCCAATGTCTGATCCTAGTTCTCCTGACTAGCCCCTCTTCTAGGCCCCTTGGCAGCTTCTCTACTTCTATTAATCTTTGGGCCACATATCCTGTTAAGTTTGTTTTTTCTAGAATACAACAAGTAAAATCTCCAGATGCTGTTATAACAAGGATACCAGCTCGTTAACACATTGGAACAAGTGGTTTTGTCATTCTGTGGACTCTCAACTCCCTGAGCAGATGCACCCTGAGAGCGAGCGGGCACTGGGACCCAGGACCCCACAATGCCCCTGTCCAGCAGGAAGAAGCCAGAGTGGTCTGTGCTCCTTGCCCCAATGACCTGGGTCCCCACGTCCCAAGACTGGGATAGGCAGGTAGTTAGACATGAGCAGGGTGTTAATGGGCCAAAGATTTGGCTCATTAATAAGAGGAGGTAGGAATGTTGAGTTCCTGCCCCCAAGGCCACAGGAGCGGAGCCCAGAACCAAGGACACCTCTGAAGCTGACTGAACTCCTTTGAAATCACTGCCAAAAGCCCCCTGATCATCACTAACAAGTTTCCTGACTCCCAATTAGGTGAAGACGCCTACTCCAGTAAACACCCTAAGGCACCCCAACCAATCACCTAATGTCAACCATAAAGCAGGAATTTTGTCTTGAGGCTATAAAAATTGGCTATTAACTCACAAAAACTATCGACTCTCCCTGGCCTGTCAGGAGGGTGGCCCGCTGCACTCGCAGTGCCCACATTATTGCTGCTCTTTGTTCTTAATAAACTAACTCCCCTCTCAAATGCTCTGTGTCTGGGAATTCTTTTCCAACCCTGACTCCAAATACTATCTACAATGATGATAAGACTTTAGCTGGTTAGACTCATCTGTTAAAATACAGGGAAATATACAGCAGGCCTAATTTTCCTGTGGAGAAAGGTAATCCCAGAACAGCATTTCTGATGTTCTCTACTCCTAAAACTGTTTGGTAACTATCTCTGCCAGGCAGGATTCTATACATGTTTGTTCATTTTTCACCCGGTATCCTTCTCAAGTCTCACCAAGTTGCATTAAAATGTCTTATTCTCCATTTGGGCCAGTGATTCCAATAGTAAGAACCAACGAATACCTCCTGGGCACAAACCTTATACAAAAACTGTATTTAGCTAGGCATCTGCCAGCTGGGATTCTACTAGGAAAGTCACTTAAAACTTTGTACCTCCATTTCTCTGCTTTAAAATAGCCCCCGTGAACAGGAAGATCTTGTCTTCAATTTGGGCCATGTCCAGACAACACATTAGAAATGCTTGTGGGGAGAAGGAATATTTCATTTGGTGATACTTCCCTAGCCTAAGGGAACTTACAACACTGCTGGAAAGACAGAAACACATCAAAGTGATTTGTGCAGAAGATTGATGTGAGAAAAGGAAATCTTAATCCTGGTCTACCATGAATTCCCTGTGTCACCATGGCACATGATACAATCTCTTCAACCTTCCTGTCTCATTTGTAAACTGAGAAGGCTGGAGTGGGTGATGATAATGGTAACAGCAAAAATTCACTGAGCATTTCTTATATACTAGGCCCTATATTAAGTACTGACCATGGATTAACACATGGAAACCTCACAATACTGCTGAGGTAGGTACCATTATCATCCCTATTCTGCAGATAATCCATGAGATCCAATGTTCTATAATTATGTGGTTTCAACTTAAAGATTATGGTAGACAGTATTTTCCAAAAGCGGCCAAAACAATAGTTCCCATCCCACGTGCTTTTCTTAGAAAGCATGACTTTGACATTCCTGCCTTAGAGAGGTGGGTCTATGTCCCCTCTCATTAAATCTGGGTGGGCTTTTGTCTGGAGACAGTTATGTTATGGGACTTCTGAGAAGAGATCATAAAAGCCAATTAATACAGCTTATATTAGTTTTCTACTGCTGCACAACAGATTATCACAAATAGTGGCTTAAAATAAGACATTTGATCATCAAAAAAATCTACAAACAAATGTTGGAGAGGGTGTGAAGAGAAGGAAACTCTTCTACATTAGTGGTGGGAATGTAACTTGGTACAGTCACTATGGAGAACAGTATAGAGTTCCTTTAAAAACTAAAAAATAGAGCTACCATATGACCCTGCAATTCAACTCCTAGCCATATAGTTGGAGAAAAATACGATCCAAAAGGATACATCCACCTCAGTGTTCACTGCAGCACTGTTTACCACAGCCAAGACACAGAAGCAACCAAGACCCAGAGGAATAGATACAGAAAATGTACATGTATACAACAGAATATTACTCATCTAATAAAAGAATGAAATAATACTATTTGCAACAACATGGAGGGACCTAGACACTGTCATACTGAATGAAATCAGTCAGAAAAAGAGAAATACATGCAGAATCTAAAGACAAATGATAAAAATGAACTTATTACAAAATAGAAGCTGTAATACTGAGTGAAGTTAGTCAGACAAAGAGAACTATATGTGGAATCTAAAGACAAGTGATAGAAATGAACTTATTTACAAACTAGAAACAAACTCATAGAATGAATTTATGGTTACTAGGGAAGGGGTGGGGGAAAGATACAGTTATGGAGTTTGGGACTGACATGTACACACTCCTATATTAAAAATGGATAACCAACAAGGACCTACTGTATAGCACAGGAAACCCTATTCAATGTCATGTGCCAGACTGGATGGGAGGGAAGTTTGGGGGAGAATGGGTTCATGTATATACATGGGTGGGTAACTTTGCAGTCCACCTGAAACTTAGGTTGTGTAGTAGTAAAGAATCCAGCTACCAAGGCAGGAGACGCAAGAGACGTGGGTCCAATCTGTGGGTCGGTAAGATCCCCTGGAGTAGGAAATGGTAACTCCCTTTAGTAATCTTGCCTGGGAAAATCCATGGACAGAGGAGCCTGGCAGGCTACAGTCCATGGGGTCTCAAAGAATCAGACACGACTGAGCATGCACACACGCACTTGCCTGGAATATTCTTCCCCACCCCCAGTGAAACTATCACATTGTTAACTGGCTAAGCTCCAATATAAAATTAAAAGTTTAAATTAATAAAAAAAAAACTACACAGAAAACATCAATTAGGAGGTCTGCAACAAAAGTGACAGAGAATAACAAGTGTCAGCGAGCTTGTGGAGATACTGGAAGCCAAATACATCATTGGTGGCAATGTAAGAAAGACACTGAAGCCCAATTGGAAAAACAGCCTTCAAAAGACTAAACATAGAGTTACTTATGACCCAGTCATTTCACTCCCAGGGATCTACCCATGAGATGTGAAAACATACAACCACATAAAACAACCCAATCAAAAAGTGGGCAGAAAGCCTTAACAGACATTTCTTCAAAGAAGATATACAGATGTCAGCAGGCACATGAAAAAGTGCTCAACATCACTAATTATTAGAGAAATGTAAATCAAAAGTACAATGAGGTACCACCTCACACCTGTCAGAATGGCCATCACTAAAAAGCCTACAAATAACAAATGTTGGAGAGGGTGTGGAGAAAAGGGAACCCTCTTACACTGCTGATGGGAATGTAAACTGGTACAACCATTATGGAAAACTGTGTGGCATTTCCTCAGAAAACTAAAAATAGAATTACCATATGATCCAGCAATCTCATTCTTGGGCATATACCCAGACACAACTATAATTCAAAAAAGATACCTGCAAGAAAACACTTGAAAACATTATAGTCAAAAACCTCCAAACATGAGAAAGGAAATAGCCAGCCAAGTCCAGGAAGCACAGAGTCCCATAAAGGATAAACCCAAGGAGAAACACGTGGACACACATATTAAACTAACAAATATAAATTCAAGGAAAAAGCATTAAAAGCAGCAAGGGAAAAGTAACAAATAATATACAAGGGAAACCTCATTAGTTTATCAGCTGATGTTTCAGCAGAAACTCTGCAGTCCAGAAAAGAGTAGCAGCATACATTTAAAGTGATGAAAGGGAAAAAACTACAACCAGGATTACTCTACCCAGCAAAGTTATCATCCGATTCAACAGAGAAATCAAAAGTTTTACAGACAAGCCAAAACTAAGAGAATTCAGTACCACAAAATCAGCTTTACAACAAATGCTAAAGGAACTTCTCTAGGCTGGAAACATGAAAGAAAAACACTTACAAAAACAAACCCAAAAGAATTAAGAAAATGGTAACAGGAACATACATACTGATAATTATCTTAAATATAAATGAATTAAATGCTCCAACCAAATGGCACAGGCTGGCTGAATGGATACAAAAACAAGACCACTATATATGCTGTCTACAAGAGACCCACTTCAGACCTAGGAACACATACAGACTGAAAGTGAGGGCATGGAAAAAGATATTCCATGCAAATGGAAATCAAAAGAAAACTGGAGTAGCAATACTTATATCAGACATAACAGACCTTAAATTAAAGACTTGCGAGAGACAAGGAAGTACACTACATGATGATCAAGGGATCGATCCAAGAAGAAGATACAACAATTGTAAATACTTAATGCACTGAATATCAGAGAGCCTCAATGCATAAGGCAAATTCTAACGGCCATAAAAGGGGAAATTGACAGTAACACAATAATAGTGGGGGACTTTAGCACTCCACTTACACCAATGGATAGATCATCAAGGAAAAAAGTTAATAAGGAAACACAAGTCTTAAATGACACACTAGACCAGACAGACTTAATTGATACATATAAGACATTCCATCTGAAAGCAAAATACACTTGCTTCTTAAGTGCATATGGAACATTCAACAGCATAGATCACATCTTGGGTGAAAAATCAAGACATGGTAAATTTAAGAAAACTGAAAGCATATCAAGCATCTTTTCAAACCATAATGCCATGAGATTAGAAATCTATTACAGGGAAAAAAACTGTAAAAAAAAAAACACAAAAACATGAAGGCTACATGATATGCTGCTAAATAACCAAGAGATCACTGAAGAAATCAAAGAGGAAATAAAAAATACATAGAAATGAATGGCAATGAAAACACACACAAAACATATGGGATGCAGTATGAGCAATTCTAAGAGGGAAATTTATAGCAATATAATCCTACCTCAAGACACATGAAAAATCTCAAATAAATGACCTAACCCTACACCTAAAGCAACTAGAGAAAGAAGTACAAACAAAACCCAAAGTTAGTAGAAGGGAAGAAATCATAAAAATCAGAACAAAAATAAATGAAATAGAAACAAATAAAATATGGGAAAAGATGAATGAAACTAAAAGCTGATTCTTTGAGAAGATAAACAAAAATGATAAACCTTTAGCCAGATTCATCAAGAAAAAAATGGAAGAGGATACAATATATAAAACTATAAATGGAAAAGAAGAAATTACAACTGACATTGCAGAAAGAGCATCATAAGAGACTACTTACAAGCAACTATGAGGCTTCCCAGGTGGCTCAGTGTAAAGAATCTGCCTGCCAATGCAGGAGATGCAGGTTCAATCCCTGGGTTGGGAATATCCCCTGGAGAAGGGAATGGCAACTCACTCCAGTATTCTTGTCTGGAAACTCCCATGGAGAGAAGAGTCCAACAGGCTACTGAATGACTGAGCATGCATGGACAAGTAAGTATATGTCAATAAAATGGATAACCTGAAGGAAATGAACAAACTCTTAGAAACATACAACCTTACAACTGAACCAGTAAGAAATAGAAAATATGAACTGGCCAATCACAAGTATGAAATTGAAACTATGTTTAAAAATCTTCCAACAAACAAGAGTCCAGGACCAGATGGCATCACAGATGAATTCTAGCAAACATTTAGAGTAGAGCTAACATCCATCCTTCTGAAACTCTTCCAAAAAAATTGCAGAGGAAGGAACACTCCCAATCTCATTCTACAAGGCCACCACCACATTGATACCAAAACCAGATTAACATATCACAAAAAAAGAAAATGACAGACCAACATCACTGATGAACATGGATGCAAAAATCCTCAACAAAATACTAGCAAAAAGAATCCAACAACACATTAAAAGGAGCATAGAACCATGATCAAGTGGGATTTATCCCAGGGATGCAATGATTCCTCAATAAACACAAATCAGTGTGATACACTGTATTAATAAATTGAAGAATAAAAACCATATGATCATGTCAACAGATGTAGAAAAAACTTTTGAAAAAATTCAACATCTATTTAGGCACTGAGGGAAACTACCTCAACATAATAAAGGCCATATACAACAAAAACAAAGGAAACATCATTCTGAATGGTGAAAAACTGAAAGCATATTCTTCAAGATCAGGAACAAGAGAAGGATGTCCACTCTCATAACTATTATTCAAAAATAGTTTTGGAAGCACTAGCCAGGTCAGCAGATAAGAAAACTAATAAAAGAAATCCAAATTGGAAAAGAAGTCGTAAAACTGTCACTGTTTGCAGATGGCATACTATACATAGAAAATCCTGAAGATACCACCAGAACACTACTGGTGCTAATCAACGAATTTAGTAAAGTTGTAGGATACAAAATTAATCCACAAAAATCTGTTGCATTCCTATACATTAGCAATGAATGATCGGAAAGAGAAATTAAGGAAACAATCTGATTTATCACTGCAACAAAAAGAATAAAATACCAAGGAATAAACTTACATAAGGAGACAAAAGACCTGTACTGAGAAGACAATAAGATACTGATGAAAGAAATCAAAGATGACACAAACAGATGGAGAGAAACACCATGTTCTTGCAATGGAAAAATCAATATTGTCATGAAAATGATGATAATTACCCAAAGCAATAAACAGATCCAATGTAATCCCAATCAAATTATGAATGGCATTCTGCACAAAATCAAAAAAAAAAAAAAAAACCTCACAATTCATATGGATACACAAAAGACACCAAATAGCCAAAGCAATATTGAGAAAGGAAAATGCAACTGGAGGAATCAGGCTTCCTGACTTCAGATTATACTACAAACCTACAGTCATCAAGACAGTAGAGTACTGGCACGAAAACAGAAATACATATCAATGGAACAGAATGGAAAGCCCAGTGATAAACCCATGCACCTAAGGTCACCTCATCTTTGACAAAGGACACAAAAATAAACTATGGAGAAAAGACAGCCTCTTCAACTAGAGGTGCATGGAAAACTGGACAGCTACATGTAAAACAACGAAATTAGAACTCTTCCTAAAACCATACACAAAAAATAAACTCAAAATGGATTAAAGACCTAAGTATAAGGCCCGACAGATAAGACTTCTATAGGAACACAAAGACAGAACACTCTTTAGTATAAATTCCAGCAAGATCTTTTTTGACCCACCCTACAGAATAATGAAAATAAAAACAATATAAACAAATGGGACCTAGTTAAACCTTAAAGTTTTTGCACAGCAGAGGAAACCACCAACAAGACAAAATGATGACCCTCAGAAAGGTTCAAAGTACTTGCAAAGTAAGCAAATGAGAAGAGAGTAATCTTCAAAATATACAAACAGCTCATGTAGCTAAATATAAAAAAAAAGCCAATCAAAAAAATGAGTGGTAGCCGTAAACATGCACTTCTCCAAAGAAGACATACGATGGCCAACACACACATGAAAATATGCTTAACATCACTATTTATTAGAGAAATGCAAATCAGAACTATCGTGAGGTACCACCTCACACTGGTCTGAATGGCCATCATCAAAAAATCTACAAGAAAGGAATGCTGCTGAGGGTGTGGAAAAAAGAGAACCTTCCTGCACTGTTGGTGGGAATATTTATTTGTACAACCACTAACGAGAACAGCATGGAGGTTCCTTAAAAAAAAAAACTAAACTAAAAGTAGAACTACCACATGACCCAGCCATCCCATTCTTGGGCACATGCCTGGGGAAAACCACAATTCCAAAAGATGCATGGACCCCAATGTTCACGGCAGCACTATTTACAAGAGCTAGGATATGGCAGAAAGTAGAGAAGAACTAAAGAGCCTCCTAATGAAAGCGAAAGACGAGAGTAAAAAAGTTGGCTTAAAATTCAACATTCAGAAAACTAAGATCATGGAATCCGGTCCCATCACTTCATGGCAGATAGATGGGCAAACAGTGGAAACAGTGAGAGACTTTATTTTGGGGGGTTCCAAAATCACTGCAGATGGTGATTGCAGCCATGAAATTAAAAGACGCTTACTTCTTGGAAGAAAAGCTATGACCAATCTAGACAGCATATTAAAAAGCAGAGACATTACTTTGCCAACAAAGGTCCGTCTAGTCAAGGCTATGGTTTTTCCAGTAGTCATGTATGGATGTGAGAGTTGGACTATAAAGAAAGCTGAGGGCCAAAGAATTAATGCTTTAGAACTGTGGTGTTGGGGAAGACTCTTGAGAGTCCCTTGGACTGCAAGGAGATCCAACCAGTCTATCCTAAAGGAAATCGGTCCTGAATATTCACTGGAAGGACTGATGTTGAAGCTCAAACTCCAATACTCTGGCCACCTGATACAAAGAACTGACTCATCTGAAAAGACCCTGATGCTGGGAAAGATTGAAGGTGGGAGGAGAAGGGGATAACAGAGGATGAGACGCTTGGATGGCATCACCAACTCGATGGATATGTGTTTGAATAAGCTCTGGGAGTTGGTGATGGACAGGGAAGCCTGGTGTGCTGCAGTCCATGGGGCCACAAAGAGTCGGACACGACTAAGCGACTGAACTGAACTGAGGATATGGAACCAACTAGAATGTCAATGAAGAGATGAATGGATAAAGATGTGGTACATAGATACAGTGGAATATTACTCAGCCATAAAAAGGAACAAAATTGTGCCATCTGTAGAGACATGGATGGACCAAGAGCCTGTCATACAGAGTGAAGTAAGTCAGAGAAAACAACTATCTATCATATATTAATGCATATATGTGAAGTCTAGAAAAATGGTACAAATGAACCTAACTGCAAAGCCAAAATAGAGACACAGATGTGGAAAACAAACATATGGACAACAAGAGGGGAAAATGAGGGCTGGGATAAATTGGGAGACTGGGATTGATATATATATGCTGCTGCTGCTGCTGCTGCTAAGTCGCTTCAGTCGTGTCCGACTCTGTGCGACCCCATAGACGGCAGCCCACCAGGCTCCGCCGTCCCTGGGATTCTCCAGGCAAGAATACTGGAGTGGGTTGCCATTTCCTTCTCCAGTGCATGAAAGGGAAAAGTGAAAGTGAAGTCGCTCAGTCATGTCCAACTGTTAGCGACCCCATGGACTGTAGCCTACCAGGCTCCTCCATCCATGGGATTCTCCAGGCAAGAGTACTGGAGTGGGGTGCCATTGCCTTCTCCGATATACATGCTACTATGTATAAAATAACTAACTAATGAGAACCTACTACACAATACAGAGGGGAAAAAAAGGTACAATCTGTTTCAACACACAGGTTATTGTTGTTCTTTAGTGGCTAAGTCATGTCCCCAGGGAATGTAGCCTGCCAGGCTTCTCTGTCCATGGGATTTCCCAGGCAAAAAGAATAGAGTAGATTTCCATTTCCTTCTCCAAGGGATCTTCCCAACCAAGGGATCAAACCCACATCTTCTGCTTTGGCAAGCGGGTTCTTTACCACTGAGCCACCTGGGAAGCCCAAGACACATATTAACTTTAAAAATGCAGTTTATTAGGTGCAGATAAATACAGTTTGATTCCACTTATATGAGGTACTTAGAATAGTCAAATTCATAGAGTCAGAAAGTACACTTGTAGATGTCAAGGGCCCTGGGGTGGGAAGTGAGAGTGGGGAGTGTTTAATGGGGACAGACTTTCAGTTTAGTAAGGTGAAAAATTTGGGAGATGGGTGATGGTGAGAGTTGCACAACAACATGAATATATTTATTGCCACTGAACTGTACAGTTAAATATGGTCAAAGTACTATGATTTATATTATGTGATTGTTTTTACTACAATACAAAACATTCAAAAAGATACACACACCCCTATGTTCATAGGAATACTAAACATGGAAACAACCTAGATGCCCACTGATGGATGAATGGATAAAGAAGATGCGGTGCATATATACAATGGAATATTATTCAGCCATTAAAAAGAATGAAATAATGCCATTTGAAGCAACATGCATGGACATAGAGATTGTCATACTGAGTGAAGTAAGTCAAAAAGAGAAAAATATCCTATGATGTCACTTAAATGTGGAATCTAAAATATGGTACAAATGAACTTGTCTACAAAACAGAAACAGACTCACAGACATAGAGAACAGACTTGTGGTTGCCAAAGGGGAGGGAAATAAGAGAGGGAAGGATTGGGAGTTTGGGACTACAGATGTAAACAATTACATATAGAATGAATAAACAACAAGGTCCTAGTGTACAGCAAAAGGAAATGTATTCAACATTCAGTGATGAACTGTAACAGAAAAGAATTTGAAAAAGAATGCCTATATGTGTATAAATGAGTCACTTTGCTGTACAGTGGAGACTGGCACAACACTGAAAATCAAGTATACTCCAATTTAAAATTTTTCAAAAATAAACATTTTTAAAAGCCTTGTACACAAATGTTCACAGCAGCACTATTCACAATAACTGAAAAGTAGAAACAACCCACATGTCCATCGACTGATGAACAGATGAACACAATGTGGTCTATCCCCATACCAGAAGAGTGTTCCACCATAAAAAGGAATGAAGTGCTGACACACACTACCACATGGACGAACCTTGAAAACATAACGCTAAGTGAAAGAAGCCAGACCAAAATGAGATGTCCAGAATAGGCAACTCTTCAGGGTCAGGAAGGTGTTGGAAGGTTGCCAGAGGTGCTGGGGAGAGTACAGAGAGGAGAAGTACTAATGGGCATCGAGTTTCCTTTTGAGTGGCGAAAATGTTCTAGGATTGATTACCATGACGATGGCACAGCTCTGAGCATATACTAAAAAGCAGTGTACATTTTAAATGAGTGAATTGTATTATATGTGAATTATACCTCAATACAGCTGTTCATACACTGCTGACAAGGCTGTGGGGTAACATACACTCTTCAACATTGTGAGAAGACACAATGGAAGGTGAACTGTCAGTATCTAACAAAATCAGATTTGTATTAACATTTAGCCTTTGACCCAGAAATATTTCTAGTGCCTTCCTCTTAAAATACACCAGTAACAACAAGAAAATACAGACACAAGGATATTCAGAATTACTCATACAATATAGCAGAAACTACTCAAGTATGCAAATCAAAGCTATTGGCTAAATAAATGATGATATACCCACAATACGGAGTACTATGTAGCTGTAGGAAAAGTATGTGGAAGATCTCTATGAGGTGGTGTGGGGTGGTTTCCAGGATATACTATAACACAAAAAGTATATAAATCATCTGTTCCCATTTGTTTAACAGAGGGGAAATAAGTAAATATGCATGTATCTCCTTATGTAGCAAAAGGAAACACAGGAGGGATGAACCAGAAAACGATGAAGTTTTCTACCTATAAGTTTGGGGGTGGGGTGGACATCATGAACTAAATCAGAAGGAAGATGGCCCCTGTAGGGTATATCTTTGTGTGTAGTTTAATGCTGAAAGGTCAGAGGAGACAGCTTCAAGGGGCGCTCACTGCCCAAATGTGGGCCAACTAGGGCATCAAATTAAGGGCACAGTAAAAAATTATTTCAAGGGATTAGATCTGGCAGACAGAGTGCCAGAAGAACTATGGACAGAGGTTGCTAACATTGCATAGGAAGCAGTGACCAAAACCATTTCCAAGAAAAATAAATGCAGGAAGGCAAAGTGGTTGTCTGAGAAGGCCTTACAAATACCTGAGAAGAGAAGCAAAAGGCAAAGGAGAAAGGGAAAAATATAACCAACTAAATGTGGAGTTCCAGAAAATACCAAGGAGAGGTAAGAAAGCCTTCCTAAGTAAACAGTGCACAGAAATAGAGGAAAATAATAGAATGAGAAAGATTAGAGATCTCTTCAAGAAAATCAGAGATACCAAGGGAACATTTCATGCAAAGATGCCCACAATAAAGGACAGAAATGGCATGGGCCTAACAGAAGAAGAAATTAAGAAGAGGTGGCGAGAACACAAAGAACTGTACAAAAAAGGTCTTAATGACCCAGATAACCACCATGGCGTGATCATTCACCTAGAGCCAGATATCCTGGAGTGTGGAGTAGAGTGGGCTTTAGGAAGCATTACTATGAACAAAACTAGTGGAGGTGATGGAATTCTACGGGACTCTTTCAGATCCTAAAAGATGATGCTGTGAAAGTGATGTACTCAATATGCCAGCAAATTTGGAAAACTCAGCAGTGGCCACAGGACTGGAAAAGGTCAGTTTTCATTCCAATCCCAAAGAAGGGCAATGCCAAAGAATGTTCAAACTACCACACAACTGCACTCATTTCATATGCTAACAAGGTAATGCTCAAAATTCTTCAAGCTAGGCTTCAATAGTACACGAACCGACAACTTCCAGATGTACAAGCTGGATCTAGAAAAGGCAGAGGAACCAGAGATCAAATTGCCAACCTCTGTTGGATCACAGAAAAAGCCAGGGAATTCCAGAAAAATATCTACTTTTGCTTCATTGACTATGCTAAAGCCTTTGACTGTGTGAATCACAACAAACTGTGGAGAATTCTTAAAGACATGGGAATACCAGACCACCATACCTGCCTCCTGAGAAACCTGTATACAAGACAAGAAGCAACAGTTAGAACCTTACATGAAACAGACTGGTTCAAAGTTGGGAAAGGAGTACGTCAAGGATATATATCGTCACTCTGCTTTAAATAAGCAGAGTACATCATGCAAAATGCTGGGCTGGATGAAGCACAAGCTGGAATCAAGATTGCTGGGAGAAATATCAACAACCTCAGATATGCAGATGACACCACCCTTATGGCAGAAAGTAAAGAGCCTCTTGATGAAAGGTGAAAGAGGAGAGTGAAAAAGCCGGCTTAAAACGCAACATTCAAAAAACTAAGATCATGGCATTGGGTCTGGTTACTTCATGGCAAATAGATGGGGAAACAATGGAAACAGTGACAGACTTTATTTTCTTGGGCTCCAAAACCACTGTTGACAGTGACTGCAGCCATTAAACTAAAAGACGCTTGCTCCTTGGAAGGAAAGCTATGACAAACCTAGACAGCATATTAAAAAGCAGAGACATAACTTTCCTGACAAAGGCCTGTATAGTCAAAGCTATGGTTTTTCCAGTAGTCTTGTATGGATGTGAGCGTTGGACAATAAAGAAGGCTGAGTGCTAAAGAACTGATGCTTTCGAACTGTGGTGTTAGAGAAGACTCTTGCGAGTCCCTTGGACAGCAAAGAGATCAAACCAATTAATCGCAAAGGAAATCAATCCTGAATATTCACTGGAAGGACTGATGCTGAAGCTGAAATTCTGATACTTTGGCTACCTGATGTGAATAGTCAACTCACTGGAAAAGATCCTGATCCTGCAAAAGAATGAGGGCAGGAGGAGGGAGCGACAGAGGATGAGATGGTTCGACAGCATCACTGACTCAATGGACATGAGTTTGAGCAAACTCCGGGAGATAGTGAAAGACAGGGAAGCCTGGCATGCTGCAGTTAATGGGGTCACCAAGAGTTGGACATGACTTAGTGACTGAACAACAAAGGATTATAACCCAGTAAATAAAATATGAATCCACGAGATCACTTTAATAATAAATAGGTAAGTATATAAATGGGCTTCCCATGTGGCATAAAAAACCCTCCTGCCAACGTAGGAGACATCAAGAGACCTGGGTTCCCTCCCTGGGTCAAGAAGATTCACTAGAGGAGAGCATAGTAACCCAGTCCAGTATTCTCGCCTAGAGAATCCCATGGACAGGGGAGCCTGGTGGGCTATATAGTCCATGGGGCTGCAGAGTTGAACACGACTGAAGGGACTTAGCACACAGGCAAGTATATACCCCCCTGCACCCCTCCCCAGGCTCACACTAGACTCCTGGCCAGTCTCTCTTCAGGGCCCAGGGCCCGCTTTGGCTCCTCACACTGACTGGCTGGCAACTTCTCTTCACTCCAGGTCCCCCATCACATTATCCCCCCAGCTTCGCCTGCTGCAACAAACCCCCTCTTAAGCTCAGTGGCCCTGCTTCCCAGATAGAACCCTAAGGCTGGTTGATCTCAGGAAAGGGTATGTGAGAATTTTCTGCATTCTTGCAACGTTTTTTGTTAAGTGAAATATTTTCAAAATAATGTCTTAAAAAACTGAATTTTTCTAAGATTTGCTTGAGGATTCTTTCAGTAAAAGGTTAATAACACAAGGTTTTCATTTCTGGTGCCAAGACTAAGTATGAGTAACGGGCACTGCATATTTCCTATGACAGGACCCTGGGAATGAGGCCCTGGCAGGAGAGGGATGGGGCAGTCCTGCAGCTTTCTGCTTGCTTCACCACTGACCTTATCTGAGGACACAGGAATCAGGCAGAAATGAAACAGAAGATGACAAGGAAGCCATGGTCCACTGGGGGCTGGAACCAACGACCCTCTCCTGCCACTCGACCGCAACGAGGGGACCAGACCAGGACACGGGGTGTTTTATAGCTAGAGAAGCTGAGCTATAACACACTTGATTGATATTTCTGAGTTACAGGAATACACTGGATAACCACCCAGCCTTCAGCCATTGTATTTACACGTGGGGGAAAAGAAAAATAGTGTAAGAAGGCAAAAGATTAGAATCAGGGCCACAGATGGCTCTAATATTAATTTTTGCAGTGACTAAAAATAGCACAACCAATATATCCACCTATTGTCTTATTTATCCAGCTTTTCTGGAGGCACTATCCTATTTATTCCCTTTGGTAAATGGTGAGAGCAAATATTCCAAGGAAATCAGCATCAAATGTGGCCCCCAAATTTTATAAAATACCTAAATCATAAATGTTTAGTTTTCACAGCCATAATCCAGGCATATTCTCATGTTTTATAAATGGTGGCCAGCATGCCAGGGCAACTCTAAAGAGATACAATTTCTGATTTTTGTTTTAAACCATAAGACAGAAAATCATTTAAAAAAATAAATAAAATGTTGCCATCATGACTGTAATTCTTTTTTTTTGCCTGCACTGTGCGGCTTGCAGGATCTTAGTTCCCCAAGCAGGGATTGAACCCGGGCCCCTGCAGTGAAAGCACTGAGTCCTAACCACTGGATCACCAAGGAATTTCCACCCATGATAGTAATTCTTGATTCAGGCAGAATCATCAATGGATGCTAAAACTAGTAGTTAAATATTTGATGAGGAAATGGATATTTACATAGGCTCAAAGTATCTCCCTACAAATTATGAATCACAAAGGGGAAAATACTGTGTTATTGAGAAATCTAGGGAACATCACTTCAGTCTCCTGCGTCACTAGAACACCACCTGTCTCACTAAAAACAGTCACGTGCCTCCTAAGGTGCCTCACTGGGCATAGGACGTCATTTCTGCAGGGCTCCCACTAAACATGAACTTCCTGCAGGCAGTCATGAGGAAACATGCAGTGAACCCAACCTGAGGGACATTCTATAAAACAGCTGGCCTGTACTCTTCTCAAATGTCAAGATCATGAATGCTGGGGAAAGGTTGAAGAACTGTTGTAGATTACAAGAGATTACATAGACAGTTATCTTATTAACAGAGACAATTAAAAACAATGTGTGACCTCACTCTGGATCCTGGACTAGAAACAGAAAATTGTTATACAGGACATTACTGGAACAATCGGCAAAATGAGAATAAGGATTGTAGATTACAGTACTGTATCAATGGTAAACACCTTGCTTTTGATGGGTGCATTGTGGTAATGTAAGAGAAACTCCACGAGCATCCAGATGCTTAGGAAATAGACACTGAAGTTCTTCTGAAGTTCTTAGGGGCAAAGAAAACCATAAAGCAAACGTGTCAAAATTAACAGCTGGTAAATCTTGGTAAAGGATATAGATGAGTTCTTTTCACACTTCCTGCTTTGTTAGTCTTGTTTTAAACTATTTTCACTTTTCTGTGAATTTCAGATTATTTTAGAATAAAAAATTGAAAAGAAAATAAAATCAAGAGGTGTGTTCTCCATGGTCCACCTCACTGGAACTCCCTGAGGAGTCACATGGGTCCAGGTCCTTAATGTCAAGGAAGACGGCAAGAGACCTATGACCTAGAATCTTTGTTAGAAGAAAGTATGCAATGGCACATTTTCAATAGACTGGGCAAAGGTAGAAAATCTTAGTATTTGCCAGTCTTCTCCAATTGTTTTCCTTTCTTTTTTAAAATTATTAATTAATTTGTCTGTATTGGGTGGTGGTGGTGTGCAGGCTCCACAGTTGTGGCGCAGCCTTAGTGGCCGTGCAGCATGTGGGATCTTAGTTTGCTGACCAGGGATTGAACCAGTGTCCCCTGAAATGCAAGGTGGATTCTTAACCACTGGACCACCAGGGAAGTCCCCAGTGTTTTCCTTTGAAAGGTGACAGTGAACTTGCCCTCCATGTTCATGTGTCTCGAGGTGGAACCACACAGGAGACCCTGAATGCTTTATGTTGGTGAGGCGGCACGGACAGTAGAAAAGCCACTTTCAATGATATTAATGGTAAAGAAATACTATCTACAATAATCATAAATCTTTAGCAGCTTTTTCTCATCTATTAAAATACAGTGAAATGTACAGCAAGTCCAACTTCTCTGTGGGGAAAGGTAATCCCAGGACAGCATTACTGATGTTCTCTCATTCTAAAACTGTTTGGTCACTATCTTTGCCAGGTAGGACTCTCTACAGCCTTGTTCATTCCTCGCCCTGTATCTTTCTCAAGTCCACCCAAGTTGCATTACAATGTCTTACCCTCCATTCGGGCCATTCATTTCAACTGCAAAAACCAACAAATATCTTCCAGGCACAAACCTTATACAAAGACTATATTTAGCTAGCCATCTACCAACTGGGATTCTACTAGGGATGTCACTTAAACTTTGTCTCTACCTCCATTTCTCTGCATTTAAAATGCCCCCATGAACGGGCTTCCCTGATAGCTCAGTTGGTAAAGAATCCACATGCAATGCAGAAGATTCTGGTTCGATTCCTGGGTCGGAAAGATCCTCTGGAGAAGTGATAGGTTACCCACTTCCAGTATTCTTGGGCTTCCCTTGTGGTTCAGCTGGTAAAGAATCCACCCACAATGTGGAAGACCTGGCTTCGATCCCTGGGTTGGGAAGATTCCCTGAAGAAGGGAAAGGCTACCCACTCCAGTATTCTGGCCTGAAGAATTCCATGGACTGTATAGTCCATGGGGTCACAAAGAGTCAGACACCACTGAGTGACTTTCACAATACAACGACAACATGAACAGGCAGATCTTATCTTCTTCAATTTGGGCCACATCCAGGTAATACATTAGAAAGGTTTGTAGGGAGAAGGAGTATTTCATTTGGTGATACTTCCCTGGTGGCCTAAGGGAACTTACAACACAGTTGGAAAGACAGAAACACACCAGACGTTAAAGTGATTTCTGCAGAGCATTGATGTGAGAAAAGGAAATTTCAATCCAGGTCTACCATGAATTCCCTGTGTCACCATGGCACATAACACCTCTTAAAGCTTCCTGCCTTATTTGCAAAATGAGACGGCTGGACTGGATGATGATACTAATAACAGCTAAAATTCACTGAGCATTTCTTATATACTAGGTCCTATATCAAGTACTGACCATGGATTAACACACTGAAACCTCACAATACTGCTGAGGTAGGTACCATTATCGCCCCTATTTTACATATAATCCATGAGATCCAATGTTCTATAATTATGTCATTTCAGGTTAAAAAATATGGTAGACTGTATTTTCCAAAGGTGGCCACAACAATAGTTCCCATCCCACGTGCTCTTCTTAGAAAGTATGACTTTGACACTCCAGCCTTAGAGAGGTGGGTCTATGTCCCCTCTCATTGAATCTGGGTGGGCTTTTGTCTGGAGCAAGTTATGTTATGGGACCTCTGAGAAGAGATCATAAAAGCCAATTAATACAGCTTATATTAGTTTTCTACTGCTGTACAAAAGATTATCACATATTTAGTGGCTTAAAATAACAGCCATTTAATCATCAAAAAATTTACAAACAACAAATGCTGGAGAGGGTGTGGAGAGAAGGAAACTCTCCTACATTGTTGGTGGGAATGTAAATTGGTATAGCCACTATGGAGAACAGTATGGAGGCTCCTGAAGAACTAAAAACAGAGGTATCATATGACCCTGCAATCCCACTCCTGGGCATATATCTGGAACAAAACATGATCTGAAACGGTACATGCACCCCAATGTTCAGTGCAGCCCTGTTTACAAGAGCCAAGACATGGAAGCAACCTAAATGTCCATCAACAGAGGAATGGATACAGAAGATGTGGTACATATATAAATGGAATATTACTCAGCCATTATAAAGAATGAAATAATGTCATTTGCAGCAGCACAGAAGGACCTAGAGTGTCATACTGAGTGAAGTCAGACAGAGAAAGAGAAATATCATATGACATCCCTGATATGTGGAATCTAAAAAGAAATGATATAAATGAACTTACTAACAAAATAGAAAGAGACTCACAGACTTAGAAAAAGAACTTATAGTTGCCCATCTGGGGAAGGGATAATTAGGGAGTTTGGTAAGGTTATGTATACACTGCTATACTCAAAATGGATAACCAACAAGAACCAGTTGCATAGCACATGGAACTTTACTCAATGTCATGTGCCAGCCTGGATGGGAGGGGGGTTTGGGAGAGAATGTGTGTGTGCTTAGTCGCTCAGTCGTGTCCAACTCTGCGACTCCATGTACTATAGCCCACCAGGCTCCTCTGTCCAGGGGGATAATCCAGGCAAGAATACTGGAGTGGGGGAGTGGGTTGCCATTTCCTTCACCAGAATATCTTCCTGATCCAGGGATGGAACCCGCATCTCTTATGTCTCCTGCACTGGCAGGCGGGTTCTTTACCACTACCGCCACCTGCGTGGATATATGTATATGTATGACTGAGTCCCTTTGCTGTTCACCAGAAACTACTACAACATTGGTAATTGGCTACCCTCCAATAGAAAAAAAAAAATCTAAAGTATGAAAAGAAAAACCCAGCCATTTATCAGCTCATAGTCTGTAGGCTGGGATTCTCGGCACAGCATGGCTAGGTTCTCTGCTCAGGGTCTCACAAGGTGTGCGTGCTGTTGGAGGAATCCAGTTCTTTGTGGCTACAGGGCTCTGGTCTGCCTCTCCTCACTGGCAGTTAGCTGGGGATGCGCTCAGCTCCTAGAGGCTGCCTACACTCCCTGCCAGGTGGCCATTCCACGCTCCATGTCAGCCAGAGAGAATCCCCCTCACGTCAAATCCCACTCACACTTTCGATCTCTGACTTTCTCCGTCTCTGACTAACAGACCCAGATTCAAATGGCTCGTATGAGAGAGAAGACACTCAGAAGAGGAGGAGGCAGTGTTATCCCAGAGGCAGAGTCTGGAGTAATATGGCCACAAGCCTAGGTATAGAAGATGAAAGAGGCTGAATTTTGGACTGTTAGCCTCCAGAACTGTGAGAAAATAAATTTCTGTTGTCTTAAGCCAAAAACAAAACACCTCATGTGATCAGGTCAGGCCCACTTAGAGAATCTCCCCATGTTAAGGTCAACTGATTTGGGACCTTAATCTTATCTTCAAATTCCCTTTCGTCATATAATCATGGGAGTGATATTTAATCATATTCATGCGTTCTGCCCACACTTGGAGGAGATTATGCAAGATTATGCCTACAACACATCTTCTTAGGCACCGTGCTGTGAGGAAGCACAAGTGGCTTTAATAGTCTCAGCTGAGCTCCCAGTAACAACCAGTATCAACTTGCCTACCTTGTTAGGGAACCATTTTGAAAGTGGATCTTCCAGCTCCAAGCTGAGCTGCCTCAGGTGGATCAGATAAGCTGGCTCTATTTAGTCTCACCCAAACTGAAAATATCTGAGTACAATAAAAGATTGTTGTTCTAAGCCACTATATTTTGGGGTGATGTTACACAGCAATAGGTAATCAAAACCAAGTAGCAACCTATGGGAGATGATCTCCAAGTACTGATAGCTTCTAATGGACAAGGTGTGGCAACTTACATTTATTTTAGGACACTGGAGCATCTGGCAGTGTAGACCTAAAATGTCATTCCATTCATGGTTTGCTGATTTACTAATTCCAATTTATAATGAATTGACTCATACCAGTATATCAGTCATCTGTATTTGGAAGCCCAGGGCTTTAAAAGGGTTGTATAAAAATAATGCTGCTTTCCTTTTGAACGATGGCTATACTGTGTATTTTAAAACTATATTTGTAAAACATCTGGGATGTAAATGAACACAGATAATGAATGTATTAATTTTTAAAAGTATAACGGGCTCGTTATAAATCACTGCGTGTATGCTCACCTGCTAAATCATGTTCGACTCTATGACTTCATGGACTGTAGCCCGCCAGGCTCCTCTGTCCAGGGGATTCTCCAGGTAAGAATACTGGAGTGGGTTGCCACTACCTCCTCCAAGGTATCTTTCTGACCCAGGGATCAAACCAGTGTCTCCTGCATTGCAGGCAGATTCTTTACCACTGAGCCACCTGGGATGCCCTATAAATCACTACATAAGTACAGACTATACAGTCCATGGAATTCTCCAGGCCAGAATACTGGAGTGGGTAGCCTTTCCCTTCTCCAGGAGATCATCTCAAACCAGGGATTGAACCTAGGTCTCCCTCATTGCAGGCGGATTCTTTACCAACTGAGCTATCAGGGAAGCCCATAAAATGAAAGTCACTCAGTCGTGTCTGACTTTTTCCGACTGTATAGTCCATGGAATTCTTCAGGCCAGAATACTGGAATGGGTTTCTGTTCCCTTCTCCAGGGGATCTTCCCAACCCAGGGATTGAACCCAGGTCTCCCGCATTGCAGGAGGATTCTTAACCAGTTGAGCCACCAGGAAAGCCCATTAATATTTCAATGTATACTTAATTACTTTTCAACTCATCATTTTTACTGGAAAAAGCAGAAAACACTGGGAAGACCACCATCAGTTCTGTCGTTAAGAATTTTCATCAATGGATTTTAACTATTAGGTGAAATACTTGGGAGAACATAATATTCATCCACTCTCAAAGAGGCTCCAGAGAGGAAAAGGTACCTTTATAATGGAGAAACCTGACAGACAATTCCTTAACCACATGATCAAACTCACTGTCACCAATGATGGAAACAAATGATATCAGGTGCCTCCCACTGTAATGCATTCAAGACAACCACACCTGTGTAGTATCCTTACCAAAAAATATTCAATTTAAATTTAATTAAGATAAAACAGACTAATCCAAATTAAGAACATTCTGAAAAACCACTGACTTGTACTTTTCAAAAATATCATATCACAAAAGAAAAAAAAGCTGGGGAACTCTTCTAGATTAAAGGAGGTTAACCTAAAAAATACAACTACATGTGAATCTTGAGTGGATCCTGAATTTTCCCCCTCCAACAAGAAAGAAAAAAATAGCCATAAAACTATTTAAATATGCACTGCTTATTAGATGATACTGCTGTACTAAATGTTAAGCATCTGAGCGGATTATTGTGGTTTGGAGAATGTCCTTGTGAAGAGCCAGACACTGAAATATATAGAGGTGAAATATCCACAGGTAACTCAGGCAAATTGTGCAGAGAAAATTCTGTACTTGAAGAATTTTGTATCAACATCTAGTCAATGCAGTCCACAGACTAGAGAGAGCAAGCCGAGTTTCCCCCGTACCTGAGAAGTGGTAAGCTAGACCACCGTCTCCCTCGGCGGCACCTGGAGCACTGAAAGGTTTCAACAGGCGGCAGCACACCACGGAGGGAAAAACAAGGTTGTACGCCCATCTTTGCTTAAATGCACTAGCGAGCACGCAAACATGCAAGCACGCTCTACACACTTTACGGCAGTCATGCAAAGGCACGAAGGCGAGGCCACGCCTCCCGCTCCCAAAGACCGGCATGAGAGTGGCACGTGCCCTCTGGTGCACTTTACGGCAGAAACGTGAAGTCACGAGGGCAGGCCACGCCTCTGCCCGCAAACAAATGCAGGAGAGTGGCACGTGCTGTCTGGCACGCTTTACGGCTGTCGCGTGGAGGTGCGAGACTTGGGGCTAACGCAGCTTCAGGGTAGGCTGAGGTTCCAGGTTCTATGCCGCACGTCATTGTTGGTTAGCTGTTCGTTTGTTGGTGCTCCGAAGTCTTGGTGATCATGGCAGCGGTGGTGGCTCTGTGGCGGAAGGCGATGGAGACCGTGAAGACTAAGGAGTTCCGAGATTACCTGACCAGCACGCACTTCTGGGGTCCAGTGGCCAACTGGGGCCTCCCGCTGGCCGCCTTCGGGGACATGAGGGCATCACCGGACAACATCAGTGGCCGCATGACTACTGCGCTCATCTTCTACTCGATGGTCTTCATGCGCTTCGCCTACCGTGTGCGTCCTCGCAACTTGCTGCTGATGGCGTGTCACGGCACCAACGTGGTGGCGCAGAGTGTGCAGGCGGGCCGCTACCTCAACTACCACTATGGCGGTGGCACCACGGCAGCCACCACGGCTGCTGTCTCTGCTGCCTCTGCTGCCTCTGCCACCTCTACCGGCTCTGTGGATTCTACTGCAGCTACCACCCCTGCAGCTGAAGACCCTTTGGCTGACAGCGACTGCCAGGAGATCGCCTGCTATTATCTAGTGACCTGGAGCTGTGATTGAGTGGCCTGATCGAATCTCTGCAGTTTCTACGCACTGAACTAATCTTCCTAAAGAAAAATTTAAAAGTTTGGTTTTGACTCTGAAACAGTGCAGATTTGATTGAAACCTGCAGTTCAGTTAATAAAAAAATGGCAAATAGCACAGAACTGTCGCTGTTGGGTATAATTTATTTCGTCGAGAAATAAAATGGTTTTTAGAAGGTGAGGGTAGATTGGCTAGTCTTCCTCCCCGCGGGGCCTGCAACTCGAGGGTTAATTTATGTAGGGGAGGAAGAGTGAATGAAAAACACTTCAAAGTACTGATTTTTTTTTAAAAAAGCTCTCTTGGGAACATGTTTTTGGTACTTCTTTTGGGTGTTCAGGTCAAATAAGGGTGCTTAGTAGAATATGACTTTAAAAACTTGATACAGCCACAATCTGTTTACACCAATAAATTCAAGGGCTATTTCTACTGAGGTAAATATTTCCAAGTGGGTTTAAATGAATTCAGTGATATCCAGCTTAGACTTTAAGATGTACTTAGCAAGAGAACGTAGAATCTCTTGATGACCGAAAACAATGATAGAACCTTCCATGGAAACAAGATAAACAAGTGGCTGTCAACCCGGAATTCTTGGTAAATAGAAAATAAAAACAAGATCATAATCCTTTCCTCTTTTCCTCATGCCTAAAAATGGGGGAAATGGCAGTTCGTAAAACTGGTGAACTTACCACCAGTGTTGCATGCTAGCTAGGGTTGGAGGTGAGGATCAGTGGTCAACAGTATTAGCCCAGGGTATCCCCCTCTAGGAGGACTTCCTAGGTGGCTTGGTGGTAAGGAATCCACCTGCCAATGCAGGAGATGCAGAAGACATGGGTTTGATCCCTGGGTCAGGAAGATCCCCTGGAGGAGGAGGAAATGGCAACTGACTCCAGTATTCTTGCCTGGGAAATCCCATGGACAGAGGAACCTGGCGGGCTACAGTAGTCCATGGGGTTGCAAAGAATCAGACATGACTAAGCACACACACACACATTCATGCTAGTCCATGGGGTAGCAAAGAATTGGATATGACTAAGTGCATGCACATGCGTGCACACACACACACACCCATGCTAGGAATCCTATGAGTGCTCAAGGATTTGCTTAAACCTGGGAGCATGAGGAGGGAAAAAGATAAGGGTGGGGTTGTGGGTGTGAGGTGATTACCTCTACAGCAGAGGCTGCCCTCTAGGATTTGATCCCAAATCCCCCAAATCCCTTGGGAGAATGCAGGACGTTCCAAAGTGATCTACTGGGGAACCTCAATCAATGCAAGCGTTCAAATGTGCTTACACCCTGCTTTTGTTAAAGATTTCAAATGCAAAGACACTGAAAACAACTCTGAAACCTTCTGAAGACATCAGGTTTTGGGCAAGACAGGCACAGGTTTACTTTCTGTGGCATCTAAGCAACAGTCCTCTTTGGAGGCAGTCTTGCATTTCACATTCTGCATACAGGGGGAAAAACAAACTCAGGAAAATGACAGCGTGTGAGTTATCTATTGCTGTGTAACAGATCACCCCCACACTTAGCTAAAAACAACAAATATCTCACACAGAGTTTTGGAGGGTCAGCAATCTAGGAAGGGCTTAAGTGCTTCTGGCTTGGTCTTTCAGCTGTCTGCTGGGGCTGCAGTCTCTGAAAACTTGCCTGGGGCTGGAGGATCCACTTCCAAGCTTATTCACACAGTTGCTTGCAGGAGGCTTCACTTCCTTGTCATGTGGGCCATAGGGCTGCTCATAACATGTCTTCCCCCAGAGAAGGTGTTCCAAGAGACAGAAAGTCCAAGATGGAAGTTGCAGTCTTTTATAGCTTAACCTGGGAGGTGACATACTATCATTTCAGCTGTGTTTGCTTGGTCACATGGACCAACCTTGGTGCACTATGGGAAGACAACAGAAGGGTAGGGGTAGCAGGAGGCAGGGATCATTGGGGGCCATCTTGGAGGCTGGCTACCATACACGGTTCTGAAGCAAAAATTTTCCATACCTTTCTGAAACTCAGTAGAAATAAATCATGCAAGATCATTGCCCACCTTCCCCAAGAGATGTCACAAAATGCTCAGTTTACAGTTTTGCAATCATTTCAAACAAGCATATATCATAGAGGATGGTTTTTGAGAAGCAGGAAAGAAGTCTCTGGAAGACATGGTAGCTTCTAATATTTCAGATAGTTCAGACATACAATAATAAAAAGCAGCTCTAAAAGTTCTGAAATGAATCATAACCTTGGTATCAAGATTTTTATTGAAACTTTAAAGGATTTTCCCCCTTCACTCTTACTTGAGTAGAAATTAATATATTTCTAGATTTGTTTTACAAAATAGATTTTGTAATTTGAGTATTGCATTTCAGTCAAGGGCCACTGTCTGTTGAAGACATATGAGAGCAGGTAACTAATTAACCTGGTAAGGGGAAAGGGGGTAATCCCTGCTGATAATTTCCTGTCACTCTACATTTATAATTTAGAAGCCAAAATGGTTAGAGAAAAAAAATCCCAAGGATTGCAACGCCTCCATTCTAATGCAAGGTTTCACTTACAGGATCTAATTTGTAGTAGGCCCTCCCAGCTCAGAGCTCCAACCCTTTGTTGTCTAGGATAGTAGTGTTTACAGCCATGCAAGTGATTAATACTTTAATAAAAATGCACCCTTCAAATCATTAGGGTAATAATCATTTCATAATCCCCCCAAACTCTCAAACATAATCCTTTCTGGCCTTGACAATTTAAACTGTCTATAGGTCTCTACCACTGCTTTATGAAGCAATAACATTTTCCAAATTGGCAGAGCTCTTTTTCCAGAAGTTTTTGTTACTGACACACTTCGGTTATTTCCCAGAATTGTGGTTTTGTACTGAGTTTAATATATAATGTCTTTCTCTTGAGGTCCTCTGACTTTACTGGCAAAGCCCAAGATAAAATCCAAAGAACTGCCTTATCCTTGCAACTTGAATGCTACAACCATTTTGCTCCTTTAATTCTTTCAAAACTACGAACCTTATACCATGTACCAGGGAGAGGCCAGGTGCACATCGCATTGCCGGACCAAAACAAGGCATCTGGAGATGAAACAGCGCTGTGTGGGAAGAAAACCACTTCCAGGGCTTCTCCTGACCCTGACAACTCACAAATGCTCCTGGATGGGGAGCTGACACCCACAATAATGTAGACCACAATGTATTCCAGCAAATGTGACGCACAGGTCTTGCAGCTTGAGTTTATGTCTATTATTTTGAAATACAAAATTTTAATGAAAAAATTTCAAAATACAGGAGTGCACGTTGTTGTTCAAATTTCATGTGGGAGTGTGCCAAGGACAGAAAAGCCAAATTCGACCCCAATTCTTTTCGCAGAGGCGACCTGGGAAAAAAGCTTGGGAAAAGCACACAACTTTCCTGATCTCTGTTATCTGAAAGTGCCATAGTTTTATAGCATGCTATGCATTGTTATACAATCTGCTTTTCTATCTGTATGTCTTAGACATCACTTCCTATCACAGCATGGTAGCCTTACCTCCTTTTTTAACAGTCGTATAATTCTCAGCAACATGGATGTGCTGTGATTATTTAACCAGTCCTTTTTCCATGGCCACCTGCCAAGGCTGCTGTGAACACCCTTCTGTGTATGCTCTGTGCCCTCGTACAGAGATCCAGGAGGTTGATGTCCCTGCACATACACTGTTTGCTTTAAAGCCCCCTCTGGGCATGTCTTCTTAAATTAAATGCTGGCCACACCTCGTGGGTCACGGAATCTTAGTCCCCCACACCACAGATTGAACCTGGGGCTCATGCAGTGAAAGTACTGAGTCCTAACCACTGGACCACCAGGAAATTCCCTGAATTCATTTAATTTATCAGACAATAAATCCAGTAAGATGAGAGCTCACGTACCATTGTCCATACTGTACAAATCTTCACTTTTGCATCTACTTCAGTGTCTGGCATGTGGCTGACACTTGATAAATGTTTGTTTGGTAGATAAGGAAAAACTAAATAGATACATGAGGAATGAAATGAAAGTATTCATAACCCAAAGTTCCTAAGGTGAGCAATCAGATCTTAAATTGGTTAGTGAATGAAGATTTGATCTGATCCCAAGTTTTGTTACTTTATATCTAGAAACTAGGAAACATTTCATGAAGTTTCTTAGTTTGGTTGGGGGGGGAGTGTTGCAAGATGAAAGAAAATTACAACTGTACTACTGAAGTCTTCTAAAGGTATTCCATGAAATGAAGGGAGAAAGAAAAAGCAAGATTAAAGACCAAATAGTAGCATGAAAGATGAAAGCAGGAAGTTACAGGCATATGTGCATTCATCCAGGTTTTACACAATTACATTCGATGCATTTTAATGTAAAAATACACCAAATATATCCCCCACCCCCATTCCCTAAAAATCACAGCCTTGATGGGCAGCTGAGTAAGCCAAGGAGCAGGGCTTCACTTGGACTCGGACTGGAAGCACTTTATCCAGGCAGTGGGGAATGGGGCAAGTCTGTCCCTGAAGATCCAGGGGCAACACTGCCTAGCTCAGTACCGCTGTGCTTTTGTGCTTAGTCACTCAGTCATGTCCAACTCTTTGCGACCCCATAGACTGTAGCCCACCAGGCTCCTCTTTCCATGGGGATTCTCCAGGCAAGAATACTGGAGTGGGTTGCCATTTCCTCCTCCAGGGGATCTTCCCAACCCAGGGATCAAACCCAGGTCTCCTGCATTGCAGGCAGATTCTTTACTATCTGAGCTACTAGGGAAGCCCAAGAATACTCGAGTGGGTAGCCTATCCCTTCTCCAGGGGATCTTCCCAACTCAGGAATCAAACTGGGGTCTCCTGCATTGCAGGCAGATTCTTTACCAGCTGAGCTACAAGGGAAGCCCACTGGCTTTGGAGATGAGCAGACGTGGGGGAAGGTAAAGCTGATCCCACAGACCACTGCACACAACAGGACAGGGGTTTGCAGTTCAAGAAACAAATAGGACAAAGCTGAAAGTGGATGACTTTTGAGGTAAGAGGAACAGAGTGAATTTGTGAAGTTGCTGAAAGAAAATGATGTCTTTGAACTTCCATAAGAATGTTCAAATTTCCTTCTTAAATCTCATAACAAAGGACCAGGCTTGGTTAACAATGTAACGAATATTGACATCTACGAATACCTCTACACTATCAGCTGACCCTTCAGTTAAGGAATATTCATCAAGCATGCACAGACCATACACTGTGCTCATCACTTGAAATAACTGAACAGAAAGAGCTGTGATACCAGCCTGGGCCCTGCCCCTATGCTGTCAGTCAAGTTACTGTGTTCTCAGCCCAGCTCTCTGTCTTACCATCTCAGGCTACCAGAAACGGGTACTCACAGTTCTGTACTAACTGGAAACGCTGGCAAGAAGGAAGGATTTATATCTCAACATCAATACATCACAGCCCACCCATGGGCATCCTCATGATTGAGACTTTGAGGCAAGGGTGTGTGTGCCAGTGGGCAGAGAACTCGGTGTGGCCCTTCACAACAGGCCTGGCCGAACACAAGCCTAGTTACTGTTGAAGCAGTTAGAGTTTTAGGACCAGAAAAGAATGTCACCTTTTAAACAGCAACACAAAATGAAAAACAAAAGCTGAAAAACAAACCACAACAAAAAAAACCCTGGATGATAGCAAGTTTGGTACAAGAGTACCTAATATTTTTTGGTTGGTACAGATAACAACACCAAGCTTGGGAATGTTAAAAAAAAAAAAAAAAAAAAAAGATACTCCCGAAGAGTCAAAGGGAAGTCCAGGAAAAGACAACACAAATCCCTTTTTGTTTGAGTGCTCTGGAGAGTTTTTCCTTTTGTCCAGAAAAGGATGCCTGAGATGGAAGCCCGGGTGACTTTCACAGAACACGCCTGATCTTTGTGGAAGGTCAACCTAAAATAGAAGAGAACATTTAATTTTCTTCATGAGGGAAAAAAGTAAAACACTGAATACCATTACTTTAATGAGTTTTTCTTATGAAAAGTAACAAGTTGCCATTATTAATGTCACAGTTAAGAGCAAGGCATCACTGCATCACTGCTATCATTTTAGGACTGAAGCGCTTCTTGACTGTCATAAAGTTGATTCATGTCAGATTAGCCGAATGACTTCAGGTATACTTGACTAAACAAAGCTGGCAGGGAGTTTATTTTGAATTAGTTCACAGATGTGAGATCCATCAATTAGAAAGAGCACAAAGCTCTGTGTTCTTTCTTTCAAATAATAAGGACACAGTGAAACTTCAGATGAGACTGTGTGTGCTATGGCCTTACCTAAGAGAACAGACATCAAAGAGATGAGGCCATTCAGTCCTTATTTAAACATCATATGCTTAAACTCACCTCAGGCCTTCCCTTCAGGTGTCTGTACCCCAGGTTCCTTTGAATCTGGTTTTAGATGCTGTTGACGGAGGCTGTCTAGCTTCTGCATATCTTCTACCAGACCATTTCTAAGATCCTCATTGTTTCTTAGAAATTCTTTCACCACTTCCAGTTGGTTTAAGATCTGTAAGAAGAAACCATACAATGCATAGCTTAGCTAATTTTATAGCAGACTTGAAATTCAGATGAAAAACTTACTAGCTCCAAGACTGAGTCCTGCTCCTGTGTCTACCAATAGCTGGTTTGGGGACCACACAAGGGAGTGTTTGCTTGTATCCTTAAAAATTTCTGCTTTTAGGGGTTAATATCCAAAATATATAAAGAACTCATATGATTCAATAGCACAAAAACTACCCAAGTTAAAAATGGACAAAGGACCAGAACAGGCATTTTCCCAAAGAAAACATACAAATGGCCAACAGGTACATGAAAAGGTGCTTAACAGCATTAATCATCAGTGAAATGCAAGTTAAAACCACAATGAAGTATCACCTCACATCTGTTAGAATGGTCATCCTCAAAAAGAGATAACAGATGCTGGTAAAGGTGTGGACAAAAGGGATGCATGAGCACTGTTGGCAGAAATGTAAACTGGCACAGCCACCTTGGAAAACAGTATGGAGGATCTTCAAAAAATTTAAAAAGGAACTACTATACGATTCAGAAATTTGACCTCTGGGAATGTATCTGAAGAAAATGAAAACATCATGCTGAAGAGATATCTACATCTACATGTTAATAGCAGCATAATTCACAATAGCTAAGACAAGGAAGCAACGTGAGTGTCCATAAACTTACGAATGGATAAAGAAGATGTGGTACATATACACAATGGAATATTACTTGGCCATAAAAAGATGGAAATCCTATCATTTGAGACAACACGGATGGACCTGGAGGGCATTATGATAAGTTAAATAAGTCTATCAGAGAGAGACAAATACTCCATGATCTCACTTATATGTGGAATCTAAAACAAAAACAAAAAAATAAATTCTTATGAAAAGAGATCAGATTTGCAGTTACCAGAGGTGGGAATGGGTAAGGGAGTAAATCTTAAGTGTTCTTACCACAAGGTAAAAAACATCTTTTTTCCTTTTTTGGGCATCTATATGAGATGATGTCATATAAATATAGGAAGTCCCCTAGAAAAAACTTTTTAAAGATTTTTTTTTTGCTGTAAAACTTCCTGAATAGGTATATACCTATATGTGTGTGTGTTTATATACATATATACATATACATGTGTACATATGTACACATATACATATATACATAAATATATATATGTACATAAAAAAATAAAATGAAGCCCTTTCATTTTGAATTTTGTATCCATTTATTATAATTAAATATATATACACACATACATACAAGGGCTTCCCTGGTGCCTCAGTGGTAAAGAATCCACCTGTCAATGCAAGAGATGCACATACATACACATATATGTATGTACACACATACACAAATGTATACACAAACACATTTAAGTGTATACACTCACACATATAGAGCTCTTTCATTTTGAATTTTGTACACATGTATGACTATTAAAAATGTCTACATATGTACATTTATTACTATTCAGTATAAAATATACATACTTATTCACTAGTAGTAAATACACTGGTACAAAATTCAAAATGAACACAGGGTACATGGTAAAAAGTTGGTTCTCTTTCATATCCTTTCCCCAGTCACTCAGCTCCTTTTAGAGGTGACCACAGTGAAGTTTCTTGTTATCTCTTCCAGAGATACTCCATGCATTTACATGTAAACACATGTATATATATGTGCACACATTTTTAAAATTCCAGTTTTATTGAGATATAATGGGCACATACACATTTTACAAAAACACAAATGGCAGCATATTAGACATTATTCAACTAATTTTTTTTTCTGTATCAGAATATAAAGAGTGGCCTCATTTTTTTTTAATGGCTGAATAGTTTTTTAGTTATAGATGTTTCATATTTGAACATATTATTTCAAGCCTTCTGCTAAGAGAAATGCTGCTGTAGTAACTAACCTGGGACATGTGTCATTTTGCATAAAGTGACAGGTTATTTGTAGGATCTGCTTTTAGAAGCAGAATGGAGTTTTAATTAATAGAGTTTTCTGTTTTAATGTTAATAGATTTTGCCAAAACTGTCATCTCTAGAGGTTACAGCAATTTAAACTCCCATCAGTAACATACTTCCTGACATTTAAACTTAATAAAAGTATGTACTCTCAGAATAGTACCACAGACATGTTTTCACTCAGCTTATCCCAGGATACCCTCAACTGGTCACTGTGCTTATTGCAAAGAGGAAAGTTATTAACCTTTTGGGGTGTGGTGAATTTTTTTTTTAAATAAGGGACCTCCAATTCCAAACTAGGTCAAGATGATCAAAAAGTGATGGAGTACCCTACTCCTAGCAGAGTGGTGGTTCTTAAATTTTAGAGATGTACACAATTGATTCTGGTGCCGGACATCTAGAGGAGAACCCAAGCAGGCACCAGGTTATTGTGAAGTGAGAGAATGAGACAGTCAGATGCAAAACAATGGCTCCCAGAGATGGGAGGGAGGGGAAGACTGGCAGGGACTTGTGGCCAGGATGAACAGGGAGCAAAGCTGAGGTCTTCAGGTAGGTTACTAAGTAGATGGGGATGTTCCCTTCAGCTGGAGCTGGGTTGGTTTTTTTTTTTTTCCCCAATTTATTTTTATTTTTTGGCCATGCATATGTGATCTCAGTTCCCTGACTAGGGAACGAACTCGAGCCCCTGCGGTGGAAATGCAGAGTCTTAACCACTGAACCACCAGGAAGTCCCAGCTGGAACTGTTTATTACATGGCTAGAAACAAGCCTACAGCCCCTGAAAGACTGTTGTTGTTGTTTAGTCGCTAAGTTGTGTCCAACTCTTCGTGACCCTATGCACTGTAGCCCACCAGGCTCCTCCGTCCATGGGATTTCCCAGGCAAGAATACTGGAGTGGGTTGCCATTTCCTCCTCCAGCAGATCTTTCTGACCCAGGGATCAAACTCGCCTCTCCTGCTTGGCAGGTGGATTCTTGACCACTGAGCCGCCTGGGAAGCCCCACCTGAAAGATGTGTGCTGTGCTTAGTCGCTCAGTCATGTCTGACTCTTTGCGACCCCATGGACTGCATCTGGCCAGGTTCCTCTGTCCTTGGGAATTCTCCACGGAAGAATACTGGAATGGGTTGACATGCCCTCCTCCAGGGCATCTTCCTGACTCAGGAATTGAATCGGGGTCTCCCACATTGCAGGCACATCTCCCACACTGAGGATTCTTTACCAAGTGAGCCACCAGGGAAGCCCCTTAAATAATAAATTTGGAAACCATAAAGATGTGCAATGAAGCTTTTATCAATGATATTATTCACAGTGGACATTAGTCACTGTGGGTACTGCACTGTTAGCGCTTATTGCCTGTGCCAGGCATTCTAGGTGCAGCCCAGGATCCTTCCAATTACTGCATTCCCATCAGATGCCTGAGACCATGCTGGCCTGGTCTTTGCACTAAGATGGACTGGGGTCCTCCCTCCCTAGAGACCTTCTCGTTTGATGTCTTGAGAGCTATGATCCTTTGTGCTGTCACCTCCTGACCCTCTCTGCTCTTGAAATGTGCTTAACAGAGATGACTATTTTAGCTTGGGGGGAGGATAAAGAGTCAAAAGGAGTTTTTTTTAATTATTAAGAATGGAGAAGTCTTGTGCACCTTTATATGTTAAGTGGGAAGAGGAAGTAAAGATGGAAAAACTAAGTACTAGAAAAGTTATGGAATGCAGTTGGACAGACTTGGGTATTGAAGCCCAGATCTGTCACTTAACTAGCTGTGTGACTTTGGGCAAGACTTGACCTCTCTGAGCTTATTTCCATATATGCAAATATAGGATGACCATACATATGCCAACCAGGATTCTTGCAAGGGTTAGATATAATCTACTAAAAGCACATAGCACTACATCTGGTACATTCCTTCCTTCTGACATTTAACAATAGGATCCTGAGAGTTAATTGGATGACTCAGAAGCTGGAATGAAGACTGCCAAGAAGAATTATCAACAACCTCAGATATGTAGATGATGCCACTGTAATGGCAGAAAGCGAAGAGGAACTAAAGAGACTCTTGATGAGTGTGAAAGAAGAGAGTGAAAAAGCTGGCTTAAAACTCAACATTGAAAAAACTAAGATCATGGATCCAGTCCCATCACTTCATGGCAAATAGAAGGGGAAAAAGTGGAAGCAGTGACAGATCGTATTTTCTTGGACTCCAAAATTACTGCGGACAGTGACTGTAGTCATGAAATTAAAAGATGCTTGCTCCTTGGAAGAAAAGCTATGACAAACCTAGACAGTGTTATTAAAAAGTGGAGATACCACTTTGCCAACGAAGATCCATATAGTCAAAGTTATGGTTTTTCCAGCAGTCATGTACGAAAGTGAGAGATGGACCATAAAGAAGGCTCAATGCCGAAGAATTGATGCTTGTGAATTGTCCTGGAGAACACTCTTGAAAGTCCCTTGAACTGCAAGGAGATCAAACCAGTCAATCCTAAAGGAAATCAATTCTGAATATTCATTAGAAGGACTGATGTGGAAGCTGAAAGTCCAATACTTTGGCCACCTGATGTGAAGAGCTGACTCATCGGAGAGGACCCTGATGCTAGGAAAGAATGAGGGCAGAAGGAGAAGGTGGCGACAGAGGATGAGATGGTTGGATGGCATCACCGACTTAATGGACATGAATCTGAGCAAACTCCAGGAGATAGTGAAAGACAGGGAAGCCTGGCATGCTGCAGTTCATGGGGTCACAAAGAGTCAGACATGACTGTGTGACTGAACAACAATTCTGAGTCTACTATATGCCTGGTAGGTACTATTCTAGGCAAAAGATGGTTAGTAAGTACATCTATACTCTCAGCACTTAAGCCAAAACCCTTGCACTTGTCTTTGACGCCTTTCCTTCTCTCACAAGCCATGTGTGCCCCCCTCTTCTCATCACCTCTACTCTGCACCCTTCCACCCTGGCCCAAACTACCACCTCTCTGACCAGGTAACTGTGGCAGCCTCCTAACATCTCCCTAGTTCCATCTTTGGTCCCCGGCCCCGCATCCTCTACATGGTGGCCAGTGTGCTCCTTTTATTGTTCTGCAGCATTGCTGCCATCTCAGGAGGAAGAGCCTGGGTCCACCCAATGGCTCACAAGGCTTCCCTTCTATCCGCTCCTACCACACTCCGCCTACGCTGCTCATATCGCCCTGCCCTCGGCCTGAATGCTCCTCCTCCAGATGTGCCACCTGTCACAGCCACCTGTCCCCATTCGGCCACTCCTGATCCCCACACTCTGCTCCACACAGTACTTCTCTTTCTAAATGCCTCATCGTTACTTATTACAGATGGACCGTTTACCATCTGTCTCCCCCAAGGGGACCTTTGTTTTGTTCACTGATGCACGCCAAGCTTCTAGAACTGTGCCTTGCACACAGTCAGCACTCACTCATTAACTAAATCTGGACTTTAACGAATGGAGTGTCAATTACATCCTTTCCCCGCCTGCCTCGACTGCGTTCTGTCGCTGTCCTTTCTCCCCAGGCTTCCCTATGAAAGTGGCTCCCCCACCAGGGTATTAAAAAATCAGTAATGATTTTAAAGAACAGACATGTGGACACAGAGGGGTAAGGGGAGGGTGTGATGAATTAGGAGAGTAGGACTGACATATATACACTACCGTGTGTAAAACAGATGGCTAGTGGGAAGCTGCTATATAGCACAGGGAGCTCAGCTTGGTGCTCTGTGATAACCCAGAGGGGTGGGAAGGAGAGTTGGGGTGGGAGGGAGGCTCAAGAGGGACAGCATATATATATACACATAGAGCTGATTCACTTCACTGCACAGCAGGAACTAACACAACACTGCAAAGCAATTATCCTCCAATTTAAAAAAAAAAGGATGTGCAAGTTCTTTACATGTTGGTTAGCCACTTATGGTGCTCGACATTCTTTCGTTGAACTTTGAACCCCCGAGATCCTAACAAAGCAAGTGTGTGTGAAGGGCTCTTGGGTGGCACCTGCTGCTCCCATTTGGCTCTGAGGCAAACCACCCTAGCCCTGCAGCTTTAATGAACACCAGAAACATTCACCAAAAAAGTCCCATGCTCATGATACAACCACTGTATTTCTTGATTCCTTACTGCACGTTTTCTCATATTTTAACATCTCAAATGAGATTGTACTTTACCATTCATAGCACGTGCTTGCGTGCTAAGTTGCTTCAGTCGTGTCCAACTCTTCGCAATCCTGTGGACTATAGCCCTCTGGGCTCCTCTGTCCATGGGGTTCTCTAGGCAAGAATACTGGAGTGGGTTGCCATGTCCTCCTCCAGGGGTCTTCCTGACCCAGGGATCAAATCCATGCCTCTTAGTCTCCTGCATTGGCAGGTGGGTTCTTTACCACTAGCGCCACCTGGGAAGCCCACCATGTATCTTACAGTAAATGAGCAGCATTTTTTTTCTTTGAAAGTAACTGATTTAGTGATGTGTCGTGCAATTCATAGTGTTTTACAGTCACTGAAATTTGGTTTATCAAATCCTGACTTTGGAGACTAACCCGAAAGAACGTGAATAATCATACATGGTGCTAAAATTTCAAAAGAGGTCTGTTTCACGCATCGTGGATAGACAACCTGCAGCTTCTGAGACAACGTGCCAATCAAGCCAAACGTACATTCTGATCAATTGAAATATCAAAAGAAATGCCACGCTCTACTGAACAGAAAGCATGAAAAATGAGAATTTATCACCCCTATCTAGAGACTTTGGGACCCAGAGGACAAGTCAATTAACCCCAATTTCCTCTCTGTGAAATGGAGATAATGAGGGGTCAAAATTTCCAATTGCTAGCTCCTTGATGACACGACAGGAGACAGGATAACCACTGCATGACACGTGGGAAGGCAGGCTCAGGGTCAGAGTGGGGAGACCCCTGGGCCAGCCCTCATGCCTCAGCCCTGAGGCCTCTCACCCAGCAGTGCTTGCTCCTCAGGGTTGCTGTAAAGCAGCGAATTGCCAGGGTCCCTTTCCACTCTCAACTGGCAGACTCCTGGTTTCAGTGTGTTGCTACTGACGCATTTTGCTCTTTGTTACACAAACAGGAAAAGAACTGCAGCTCCCTCAAGGAAGAAGACAGAATTTCTGGTGACTTGGGGTCCATGAGCCTGAGCCCCTGGTTTTCTTCTGTTGGCCGACTTTGGGGGTTTGTTCTAATGGCATTTTCAAATAAAGCCAGATGAAACAGACGGATTTAGAAAATAGATTTAACAGTCTTATTCATCATCTTAAATACCTATTGTGTGCCACGGTTTGAGTGTGCCCCCAAACCAGTGGTATCCAGTCCCTGTGCCAAAGGAGCCTATCAAGCTGAGTGAAACACCTGGGTCAAGGTCAGACGACTTAACAAAGGCACATGGACCAGTACGGAGCATGGCCTCAAAAAGGAAGTACACACTTTGTATTAAAACATGCTGTGTTTTATACGACAGCCTGGATGGGAGGGAAGTTTGGGGGACAATGCGTGGGTGCTGTCACTTTAGTCACATCCGATTCTTTGTGACCCCACTGAATGTAGCCTGCCAGGCTCCTCTGTCCATGAGATTTTCCAGGCAAGAATACTGGAGTGAGTTGCCATGCACTTCTCTAGGGGATCTTCCTGACCCAGGGATTGAACCTGCGTCTCTGTCTCCCGCATTGGCAGGCGGGTTCTTTACCACTAGAGCCACCTGGAAAGCACGTGGGGGAAAACAGATACATGTGTATGTATGGCTGAGTCCCTTTGCTGTTCACCTGAAACTATCGTAACATTGTTAGTTGGCTATATTCCAACACAAAATAAACAAGTCTAAAAAAAGGAAAGTTCAAAATCAGCCTATTAAAAAAATACATAAAACACGCTGTGTTTAATGAGGTAATCAGCAAAACTACTTTCCTTGGACAAGGTGGAATGGACAGATGAGATGACCTGTCCAAGATCTCCTGGGAATCTGGAATTCTAATCCAGCAGGATATTTCTAAACATTACAACAATATAATTCTATTATTGTTAATTTTTTTTAATACCTTGCCTGTAACAAAGGAGATTCCTAGCTCCTGTACTTGAGACCGTCATTAGCCTGCAGTGTCCAGAGCTAGAAGCCTTGTTGATCCTTTAACCTTTGCCACCTCCTGCTGGGTCCAAGAAATCTCACCGGCAACTACAAGCTACCAGCTTTGCCCGGCAGTGCCTCCAGAACTTGGCTCACTGCCTCCTGCACACCTCTAGCTTATGTCCTTTTTCTCTCATCCTCACACAACTGCAAGAGCCTCCTGGCTTGTCTTCAACCTCTGATTGCCCTAAGACTTCACTTTGCAAAAGCCATTATCTAATCTATTTTATTTACTCTCTCTTGCTTTAAAACCTCTGTTGGCTGCCAACTGCTTTGGGGGAATAAGGTCCAAACCTCTTACTGCAACACAGAAAACCTTTCAAAATGTGGCTTTGACTTGCCAGACCACCCTCACACTTGACCACACCTCTTTTCTACACTCGCCTCATCACTGTCTGGCCCAGGCTAGTCTTTCATGCCTTGGCAAGTGCTGTTTCTTCTTCCAAGAACGCCCTTCTGCTCTTGCCAATTTTCCAAACTCTGATTTGATTCTTAGTCCCAGTGATGGACAGGGAGGCCTGGGTGCAGTCCATGGGGTGCTGCAGTCCATGGGGCCGCAGTCGGACACGACTGAGCGACTGAACCACCACCACCACCACAACCCGGTGAAACAGCATCTCTCAGCAAAGCTGGTTCTGCAACCCCTTCTCTCCATCTTGACCTGCAGAGACTCCCCAGAGCCTGAGGCTCAGGATTCCGTGGTCACTCTTCCTGTGGTTTTCCACTCAGTGGCACATACTAGGCACCCAAATGTTTGCTGATCAAGTGAAAATATTTAAGGGTAGCAGTATTTTATGCCAAAAGAATATTCACGTCTGGAAATTACTTGACTTTTCAATCAGAAACATAACCCAGTGACAAGTTAAAATGAGCTACTCTCCCTCCCTGGGGCCTTTCTTTGCTTTGTTTACTCACACAGAGTGGTTTGTTGTTGGTTTTTTTTTTACCTCTTCAGGCAACACCTCTTGTTCTTTTACTTGAAGATAGAGCTCTTGAAGTTTTTCCTTTAGTAATTCCATTTCTATCTCGTTTACTTGGCTCTCACTCAGGTAAACTCCTTTGTCACACCCATCTGGCTGATCTTCCTCAGGGATGTAAACAGCCCAGTCAGATGTCAACAGCTGTTGGGTTACCAAATAAATAGGTGAACTGAATGGAAAATATATTCCAAAAAAAAAGATATTCCACTGGGTTACATAAAAGTAAAAGTGAAAGTCGCTCAGTCATGTCGAACTCTTTGCGACCCCATGGACTATACAGTCTATGGAATTCTCCAGGCAAGAACACTGGCATGGGTAGCCATTCTCTTCTCCAGGGGATCTTCCCAACCCAGGAATCGAACCCAGGTCTCCTGCATTGCAGGATTCTTTACCGTCTGAGCCACCAGGGAAGCCCAAGAATACTGGAGTGGGTAGCCTATCCCTTCTCCAGGGGATTTTCCTGACCTAGGAATCGAATCAGGGTCTCCTGCATTGCAGGCGGATGCTTTACCAGCTGACCTACCAGGGAAGAATTTATAATTAAACATTGTTGACTGGATCCATTCTAATACCATCCCGGGACCACAGAAAAGCTGCTCAGATGAATCACAATTCTGACTTCATGTCAACATGGTGCTCCCTAAACAGGGAGAATGTAAACCATTCTAAAATTTTGTTTAAATCTAATAAGCTTTAAGTTCTAAATAAGTGACTGTGAACTGTACTATATGATGATCTTTTATCTAGCTTGTTTCACTTTTTCTATTTCATATTAAGTACTCCAATTTCATTTAGTTTATATTTTCCAATTTCTCCATGTCTTTTTTTTTGATGTTCTTTCTCAAGCTTTGGTATACATACATATAAATAATATATATAATATATATATTTTAAGAAAACTTATGAATTTTTGCCTAACTAAAAAATTTATGACATTTTGATTCCACTTGTTTGACTTAGTATGAATAGAATGCTAGATTTCTAATTTAAAAAATAGATATGCAACAAGTAACAAAGGTTTACTGTATAGTACAGGGAACCATAGTCAATATCTTGTAATAACCTAAAAGGGAAAATAATTTCAAAAATAATATACGTGTATATGTATAACTGAATCACCTTGTTGTGCACCTGAAACATTGTATGTCAACTATACTTCAATAAAATATATATATATTAAGAAAAATAAATAAATAAGTGACTGTGGCTTCTTTTACCTCCCCTTAGTTCTTTATGCCAGAACTGCTAAATGTAATTTTTACCTGTTCTATTTGGGAATATACCGCCACAATCTCTGGGATATTCTTGAATTCATTTAGAAAATTTTGGATCTTCATCTGAAAATCTTGTAGCCATACAGAAGATACTTTCATCTCTGAAGAATGCATGATCTCGTTACGACACTTAATCACCTACAGAAAGACAAAAAAAAAAGAGAGAGAGAAAAATCTTCAAAATCCAACAGTGGGGTACATTGAGATTTTGGAGCTCCAGAGAAAAATCACAGAAAGGCCTTGTTCATTCTAAAATCCACAAGTGTGTGGCCTGCAGGTGTTGCCACGGCTTACTCAACCCCCTGCCATTTGAAGACTAAATTAATCAAGGTAAGAAACATAAACAAGCGTACAACTGTCTTGAGTCCTTGAACTCTTGGGTGAATCTCTCTTACACAATCCTCCAAATGCCCGAACTTAAAAACACCTGCCAGGGTTTCCGTAGTGGTTCTGTGGTTAAGAATCAGCCTTGCAATGCAGGGGACACTGGTTCCATCCCTGGTCTGGGAAGATCCCACATGCCTCCATGGGGATGGGCATGGGCTCAGTTGCCCATGCCCTACAACTACTGACCCTGCATTCTGGATCCCACGAGCTGCAACAACTGAGCCCATGCACCATAGCTACTGAAGCCCTAGAGCCCACGCTCCACAACGAGAGGCCACCACAATGAAAAGCCCGCACACTGTAACTAGAGAGGAGCCCCTGCTTGCTGCAACTAGAGAAAAGTCCACACAGCAACGAAAACCCAGCAGAGCCAAAAATAAATACATATTTTTTTTAAAAACCTGCCAAAGAGCAAGAGTATTGGCTACTGGCTCTGAGAATACCCAAAGGCTGAAGCAGACAATGCAAAAATCTTTTAATATTAATATATAATTCCTGCCCAGTCTTCCACATTCTTGATCAAAAGCTATCAAAGGGGTCAGTTTTGTATTGTGATAGTTTTTGTCTTTGCTGATGGTAAAGGACTCTCAGTCTCTTTGGCTGCTGGCATGCTAGCAAAATATACATGCATTTCTGCACTTATTATAAATAATCTGCGTGTGCCATATACACTTTTTAATGATCCTCAGAGTAACAAATGCACCAGAGCTGTCCTCTGGTGAAACAGAGACAGCTGAAATCTCCCAGAGGATGTCTGACAAGCACAGTGATCTGTTCTGACAGTTTATCCACTAACGTTTATGTTTTCTTTAGGTCAAGGTAACTTGGTCTTGCAACTGTTTATGCTTCCCTGGTAGCTCAGGTGGTAAAGAACCTGCCTGCAATTTGGGAGACCCAGGTTCAATCCCTGGGTCGGGAAGATCCCCTGGAGAAGGTAATGGCTACCCATTTCAGTATTGCCTGGGAAATTCCATGAACAGAGGAGCCTGGAGGGCTACAGTCCATAGGGTCGCAAAGAGTCAGACACAACTGAATGACTAACACTTTGACTTTCAACTTGGTGTTGCAACTGTTAGCCAATGAGATTGAGAAGGGCAGGACTCAAATGCTGGCATCCAATGGAGAGAATGATGCGTTGCTCTGTATTTGTTTTTTTAATATGGAAAATTACTTTGCCTCAGTTTATGACAGAACAGGGGGGAGAAATTTGAGGTTTGCCGGTTTAGCGACACACAGTACAACAGCAAGTTGTTGTTTAACAACTTGGGAAAGTTCAATCAGGGAGAGCTGGAGGGTCAGTCCCCTGCCTGCTTTCACACGGGGGTTCCGGACATCACAGCAGGTACATGTGACGTGAGCGCTGCTCACCTGCTCAGCGATGCCAACGGTGGACCTAAGTCTAACTCCTCTGTGCACCACTGTCTGGGGAAAAGACTGTGAGCTCCACCCACGTGGCTGCTTTAGCAACACAGGGTGTGGTTCCTGCTTGGCAACATCTGCTTGGCAATCTGAGGGCTCTTACCTCTGTGACTTTTCTTCGATCAACCACGAAGTGATCGCAGGAGTTGATGAGATTCAGAAGAGCAACTGCATCACATTCCTCGGGTCCTGTTTTGTCTGCCAGTCCTCGGGGCATGAAGGCCTGCAGCAGGGGAGGCCCAAGAGGCTCATGAGTCTCCTCCAAGCCAAAGAGACATCTATCTACACGGGGCTAGTGGGACAAAAAAATGTTATCTGCCTGTTCCCCCAAGGACAACTGAAACTCTCTTGCTGAAGTTAAATTAGAGTCTCGTGAGTCCAAAATGCAAGTCGGGAAACAGTGTGGCAGCCAAGCCTCAGCCTAGGGCAGTAACTGAAGAGCTGCTTTATCTGTCCACCTGCTAGTAGAGACACTTCTACACCTGATCTACCTGTCCTTTCTTAATGGCATATAAGCAGGAGGCAGGGGTAGGAAGCAGGCTTCCACGGTAGCTCAGTGGTAAAAGAATCTGCCTGCAAGGCAGGAGACTGGGGGTCGATCCCTGGGTTGGGAAGATTCCCCTGGAGGAGGAAATGGCAATCCACTCCAGTATTCTTGCCTGGAGAATCCCATGGACAGAGGAGCCTGGAGGGCTACAGTCCACAGGGGGGTGCAAAGAGTCAGACAGGGCTGAGCACGCAAAGAAAGAAAGGGGTAGAAAGCACCCTTTTTCCCCCTTAAGTTTCAGTGGCTGAGTTGTTAAGATGATTTAAAACTAATAGTTGCTCCAAAGTGAAAGTTCAGTATGGTGGTAGAATGTGAAAGAGTTTGGGCTTTGGAATGCGACAGAGCTGGGCTGCAAAACCCTCTTCTGCCACCTGTCAACTGCGTGACCTTGGGCTAGTTATATCCTCAGATCCCTCATCAGTAAATGGGGGATAACTGTCCTCATCTACCTTGAAGGATGTTTCGAGAATTTAATGAGTCAATGCGGGTAAGGCACTTGCATGGTGCCTGGCACATGAGAATACACAGGCCACAAATGTTGGCAATTATGATGCTGATGGTGCAAGGTGAGCAGAACCTACACAGGCATTACAGATGGAGTCCCAGGGTGTGAGATACTAGATACAACAGAACAGCCTCATCCTAGCATGATCTTGCCTTTGGTAGGATTTTATGATGTGGACTCCCAAAATGGTGTTTTAACAAGGCTTGGGTATATTTCTTTCCTGAAATATTTCCAAATTTATGTCTGAATGCACCAACTTTACCAAGCCACGAAGCTCAAGAGTACATTCCTGCTAAGGGACTAAAAGAGATGACATATGAAAAATGACTCGCAAAAAGAACTCTAAATAAAGAGACCTGCTCCCTTGACTACAAACACGTTTCTGTAGGCAGGCAACCAGCCACTTCCTACGGTGCTGCTTGTAGTGCTGTTTTGAAAAAGGCACGTGGCAGGGGCCAACGCCCCGCAAGGAGAGTCAGGGCCCTGTTCCTGATAGTGGTTGAATGACACACCCTGGCCTCACACGACTGAGAATTTGTATACTATACACTACATGAAAGTGAAAGTGTTAGTTGCTCAGTTGTGTCCGACTCTGGGACCCCCTGGACTGTAACGGACTATAGCCCTCTAGGCTCCTCTGTCCATGGAATTCTCCAGGGTATCTTTCCAACCCAGGGATCGAACCCGCGTCTCCCACATCTCCTGCACTGCAGGCGGATTCTTGACTGTCTTAGCCACCAGGGAAGCCTCCGTCACTGTCTCTATCTTAACAGACACTGCTATGTCCCAACCCACTGAAAGAAGTTGATTATGGATGCTGCAAATGTTAACCAAAAACTTAACTAATGTATCACAGGCCAATTAATTTGAAGAAATGATGAAATGGAGAAGAAATAAAGGAAGAAAAGAAACGTGGCTGAGAGGGCCATCCAAAGTGAGAGGGGCCTTAGTTGACTCAAAACCAGGCAGTTTCTCTTGCCCCTTACAAGGTATGTCCAGGCTGGCATTTTCTCACCAAAATAAACCTGTCTGTCCACACGAAGGTTTTATTCTAGTACTTCTTCCGTTCTTCGGAACCAGAAGCCAATGAGGAGGCTCCACTGCCTCCTTGCTGCTGACATCTGTTTCTTAAAATGGCATCGACCACTGCTGCCTTCCAAATGTGACAGGCACAGGGCGAGAAACACACCTGACTGCCTCTCACTACCCACTCCTGAAGGGCATCCCAGGTGGCACACTGCTAAAGAACCTGCTTGCCAATGCAGGAGACATAAGAGATCCGGGTTCGATCCCTGGGTTGGGAAGATCCCCCGGAGGAGAGCATGGCAACCCACTCCAATATTCTTGCCTGGAGAATCCCATGGACAGAGGAGCCTGGTGGGCTACAGTCCACGGGGTCGCAAAGAGTCAGACATGATTTAGCATGCATGCACGGACCCCCTTCTGTCTCTAGTAGGTGAAGAGGTTGGAGAAATAAACAGGGGCCAGAACATGCTGGGCCTTACTGGCCTTGACATGGAGTCTGGAGTTTATTCTAAGGACATCAGGAAGCCATCCAAGGATTTTGGGCAAGGGAAGAAAGTGATCTAATTCCCACATGAAGACTGTACATCCTCCATCAAGGGTGAGCAGAGCAGCAGAGGCAGCCAGGTGGGAGGCTGGCAGGAGAAGGGGTTGAGAGCTGTGACCTAGAGAGGGTGAGGAGGATTCCAAAAATAATCTGCAAGTACAAATAAGAGGGGGAGAGGGGGGAAGAGATGAAGCAAGAATGATTGTAGGTGGTTGGTGGTGGGGCCTGGGGACAGGCTGGGAGGGGGAGATGAAGAGTCCAGCCTGAGAAGACAAAGTGCCCAGGAAGTGAGGAAGTGAAAGTGTCACGTAGCAGAGACAGGCCTCTGGAGCACAGAAGAGAGCTCAGAGCTGTTCTGTCGGCAGAAATGTAGTATTTAATATCTCACTCCATGGGCCTGAGCAATATCCACCACGGGAGGAGAAGCGGGGGGCAGAAGAGGCCCAAGGAAGGCCAACCGACATTCAGAAGGAGCCTGAGGAGGAGTTGGGGGGACAGGAGGCTATCCGGAGAGGAAGATGTCTCAAGGCCGTGACTGTTTCAAGAAGAGGAGTGGCTGGCAGTGTGGCAGTGCTGAATGTCTGAGAGGTAGGAAGGATGAGGCTGGAGAACTGAAGGTCACGTGTGCCCCTGACAAGACAGGTGCAGTGGAGGGGCAGGGGTGGCGGAAACCAGGGGGTAGTGGGTTGAAGAGTCAATGGGACTGGAGGAAAAGAGAATTAGGCATAACACACTTTTTGAGAAGTTCTACTGGGAATACATATGGGAGGCAGTTAGAGAAGTGGGGAGACAGCAGGAGGGAATGGATAAGGGGAGCTTTCATTTCTTTCTACAGTTTATTTTCCAAGTGTTTATTCAATTTTTTTTTCAAAAAACCAGCTTTACTAAGAGGTAATTCATATACTATATAATTCACCCATTTAAAAGTATACAGCTCTTTGCAATGACATGGATGGACTGTGAGGGCATTATGCTAAGTGAAATGTCACAGAAAGACAAATACCATACGATCTCACTTATATGTGGAACCTAAAATAAACCCCCAAACCCGAGCTCATAGATGCAGAGAAGAGACTGGTGGTTGCCAGAGGTGGGGGAGGATGGAGGAGGCGGCAAAATGGGTGAAGCAAAAGTTACCAACTTCCAGTCTAAAAATAAGTAAGTCCTGGGGATGTACTATTTGAAAGTTGCTAAGAGAGTAGGTCTTAAAAGTTTGCATCAGAAGGAAAAAAAGATTGGTAATGGATGTTAACTAGACTTATCATGACAACCATTTCACAAAGCATATATCAAATCATTATGTTGTATGCTTGAAACTAACTACACCTCATTAAAAAAAAAATTAAGCATTTACAGTTCACTGGTTTTTAGTATATTCAAAGTTGTGCAACCGTTGCCACAGTCAATTTTAGGACATTTTCATCATCCCCCCAAAAGAAACCCTCTACCCATTAACTATTGCCCCCTCTTCTCCTCCAGGCCCTGGCAACACTAATCTACTGTCTGCCTCTATAGATTTGCCTATTCTGGACATTGCCTATAAATGGAATCATACACTATATGACTGGCTGCTTCCATTTAGCATAATGTTTTCAAGGTTCAAGAAATGATATAGCATGTATCGGTACTTCATTCCCCCCATTAGTATCTTTATGTTACAAATACTTAATTTCTTTTTATGGCTAAATAATATTCCACTATCTGGACAGACCACATTTCACTTACCCATTCATTAGTTGATGGACATTTGTGTTGTTTCAACCTCTTGGCTAGTGTGTATAGTACTACTTCTGTGAATATCTGTGCACAGGTTTTTGGGCAGCTGTATGTTTCAATTTCATTGGGTATGTACCTAGGAATGGCACTGCTAAGGCATATATTTAATCTCTTTTCTTTTAAAAAACTGAATAAACCAAGGCAATACTAAGACTATTTGTACAGTGATGGCAGTAAGCTGGCAGGTCAGAAGAATAGATAACTGGAGACTCAAAGTCCTTAGGTAGGTGGGAGGGGATAAGGTCCAACACTCAAGTGGAGGGACAAGGCGGTAAGAGGAGAGAGGCCCTTCCTCCTTTGTAGCAGAAGGAAGAAGATGGTGCACATGGAGGTAGGTTGGTAAGTCTGGTAAAAAGACGAGGAAGCACATATGTGGGGCTATCCTTGAACTCCAGAAAGCAAGAGCAAGATTAGCAGCTGGGATTGAGGGTGGGGGAACAGGCACTCGTGGAGGGAGAGGCTGGGATTGAGGGTGGGGGAACAGGCACTCGTGGAGGGAGAGGCAGTAACGGTCATCTCCAGAAACAGAAGCCTATGGAGAGACAGAGCCAGAGGGTAGGGGGTTGTGGTGGGGGGGCGACTGGTGATTAAGAACTGAAAGTGAAACTGATCAGCTTCCTCGGAGCTGAAGTAGATGATGCTGTCAGGAAGGCTGGAGTTGGGGCCTGGCCAGTGTAGAGAAAGGCGAATAAAGGCGGAAAAAACTGCAAAGGACTAAACAGAATGATGGACCATGGAATCTGAGCTAGCCAAGGAGACAAAGGACGTGGGGAGGGCCAAGGCTGCTGGGGACTGGGAAAGAGGGGAAACCTCAGAGCTGTGAACATTGTATAGGGACAAGGGGCTAAGCTTGGGGCAGGAGATGTTAACAAGTGTGCCAAGAGTAAGGAGGCTGCTGGACACCACAGCTCCCTGTGCTGACACGGCCCCAGATGTGAGCCTGCAAGTGGGAGGCTGAGGTGGATGAAATCAGAGGATGCTCAAGTGGGGAGTCCAGAAATTGAGAAGATGGGGTTGGAAAGGGAACTGAGAATATGCGGTTGGACTAGATCTGCAGGTGACAGCATTGATGAGGGGAAAGAGTGGCAGAAACAAGTGGCATGGGCTTCAAGTGGATTCTGAGGGCATGAAAGCAGCAGCTGAGGGACCATCCCTCTACACCAGTAAAGGGTAGAGCTTTAAGTCTTCTTCTCTAGGTAAAAGTAGAAGCTGGCAATTCTATAGCAGTAACAAAAAAAAAAAAGAGAGAGAGAGAGAGGAAGAGGGTGTAGTGACAGCTCCGTGATAGCCAAAAGTCTGGGGGTCACCAATATAATCCAATTTCCTCATTTTTGAGGTTAGGGAACAGAGGCTGGCACAGGGCTGCACCGCAGCAGCTGAGCGGGGCTTCCGACTCATGCTTCCCAGGCATCTCCAAAGGTGAATGCAGGTTCGGAGGTGACTTCAACAGGCCCCTCCCACCCCCTACTGGGCTTCTGGCAAACAGCAAAAAGTCAAAAAAATTCCTCCATCTGCCCAGCTAGTGAGTCACAGCGCCAAGACCTGAAAACAGGCCTAATAACCACCCCCCCTTTCTATCTGGCTGCCTACCCCACCCTGCCTCCCCAGTTTTATGCCTTAGCTGAGCACTTACGGTCCTTTCTATCTTTGCCCTAACTTTCTTTGCCTTATTCCGCCATTGTCATGGCACCCTACAGACAAAACGAGCAATTCAGGAAGCCTACTCTCATAAACGCCTCGCCTGCTCTTCTCTCTGTGCCGGTGCCCAGGGTGCTCGCTCCACACCTTGCCCCAGCCACACCTGTTGAAATCTACTTCACCAAGCTGCGCTGGGTCCGATATAACAGCCCTGAACCACCTAGACACTAGATCAAAAGCCCAATCTCTCTCTGCATTCGCTTGTGAGGCTTCAGCTTCCACAGACACCAGACAGAAGCCCCGGGCTCCAGGTAACGCCTACCTGGTAGGCCAACTCCTCCTACCCTCCCGACCGCAGGTGCTTACCTTGGCCACCTCCCAGGCGTCGACCGGCCAGAGGGCCGGCCGGCAGTTTCCCCAGTGGACGTCTCCATTTCTGTTGGTGTGATGTTTCAAAATCTCCCGTTTCCACTCTGCGCACACCTGACACTGAGGCTGAAACTACAGGGGGCGGCGGTGAGGAGGGGCCCGGGAGGGAGGGGCGGCACCTGGGCTTCAGAGCCTCGGGTAACGCGGTCGGTTCGGCTCCGGGGAGGGCACGAGATACTGGGCCCGGGGAAGGGGACGGGGTGAGGGGCGACGGTCAAGACCAGGGGCCAGGTGCTCACCTGGCGGGCGCGAGGGCTGCACCGCGAGCCGCTGCTGCAGGCGGCGCGGGGACCCAGGCCGGGGGCGGCGGCGAGCAGGCTGCTGTGGAAGGCGAGCACCTCGCGGCCGACGAAGCCCTGCAAACAGCCCCGCAGCAGCAACAGACAGTGGCCCGCCTTCACCCAGTTCTTGTACTCGGCGCAGTTGAGGCGCACGGCCAGCTCAGAGAGCACCATGTCCAGACCGGGCCGGCGCGGCCACTGGGTGAGGGGCGGGGCGGAGTGCCCCGCGCAGGCGCAGAAGCCTGGGAGCGCCGGAGGCAACAGAGGAGCCTTCGGCGTGGCCCCGTCCCCTTCCCGTGGCTGGGTGTTCTAGTTTCCGGGGCAAGTCGGCCCCACCCAGGTCTTATAAGACAGCAGACACGTTAAGTTCTTTGCAGCTTGCCCAGAAAGCCTCTACTTTAAACTGTCTCCCTTTTTTCTGTTCCCCCAAACTGAAACCTCACCAGGCCCGATTTAGCTCCCTCTCCTTGAGTGGTCCAGTTCTCGTACTGTAAAGGTGTAGACGGTGCTCGGGCTTCCCTGGTGGCTCAGACGGTAAAGTGTCTGCCTGCAATGTGGGAGACCTGGTTCGATCCCTGGGTTGGGAAGATCCCCTGGAGAAGGAAATGGCAACCCACTCCAGTACTCTTGCCTGAAAAATCCCATGGACGGAGGAGTCTGGTGGGCTACAGTCCATGGGGTTGCAAAGAGTCGGGCTCGACTGAGACTTCACTTTCACTTTCTAGACGGTGCTCAAGGGGCAGTTCTTCAGTTCAGTCCCTCAGTCGTGTCCGACTCTTTGCGACCACATGAACCGCAGCACGCCAGGCTTCCCTGTCCATCACCAACTCCCGGAGTCCACCCAAACCCATGTCCATCGAGTCGATGATGGCATCCAACCATCTCATCCTCTGTCGTCCCCTTCTCCTCCTGCCCTCAATCTTTCCCAGCATCAGGGTCTTGGACTACATATATTCCTTGCATTATACAGTTCTAGAAAGTTTACTTAACTGGATCCTAAACCCGCAGATTTACTGTAGCATATCTGGACATTAGTTAAACTTGACTGCTGGCTGTCTGGACCGCGCACTTGATATGTGCCTGTGTGCCAAGGTGACACAAAGCTCAAAAACTTCCGCCATCGGGCCACCTAGCAGAGGCAAACAGGACACCACATCACCTGGATTCTGGAGGGCTGCATCCTCCTGAGTGGGATGAGGACTTCTTCCACTATGGTTCTGAAGCATTGTTCTTAGATGATGATGATTTTGGTTATATGATAGCTGGAGCTCCTTGCATAGGGTAAGCTAAGTTCCAAATCAATGCTGTAAAGGTCAGAAGGCAATGGCTTGTCAACTCTAAATGACAAGAAGTCATCTCAATTTTAGTTGCTTTTAGTGAGCTTCTTGAGCTTGGAAAACATGTTAAAATTGCACGTAGTCAAAAGGCTCTGAGGGAAGAGTATAAACGTTTGAAGTCTTCCCCTGACTTTGTTTCACAGCAAAGTGGCAGTGTTTAGGAGTGCTAGCTTTGACTCAAAATGCTGTTTCTTACTTAGCCGTTTGATCTTAAGCAATGTTGATTTGATCTCAGCAAATTACTTCATTTCTCTGGGCCTCAGTTTACTCATCAGAAAAAGGAGGCCTACCCTATTGGGTGTTTGTGACAAATAAGACACTGAAATAGTTAGAATAGTGCCTGGAAATAGTAAGCTCTCAGTAAATATTATCTATTATTTTATATTGACCTAAATGTGCCCTTTCAGTCAGTCATTCCTGGGCAAGATATTTTAACAAATCACTGGCTACCTGGAAATGGGGGCAATTTACAGAAAACTGCGAGCAGATCAGTCTCCTGGAATTGTGCAGCACACAATGCAGGCTAGCCTCTAATTTTTCCTTAAAAACCTCAATATTAAATCCATCCCAAGTAAATTTCAAATTATTTCCTTAGACAAAGTGTCCATTCCCATTAAACCAAAGGAAGAAGGAAATTCCACAGGGTACAATGAAATATACATTAACGTTTCTCCTTTCTGTTCCTTGAATTACCTGAATATAAGTTCTCTTGTAGTTTCTTGTGTATGATTTTATATCAGGAACACTTTGATGATAGTAAATGATTAAAGTAAAATGTTATAGGTATTTCTTATGGGGAAGAAACCATGAAAGGAATTTCTTTTTTATGTTGAAACTGGATACAAATTTATAGTGGCAAAATTTTATTTCTTGAAGTTATCAAATCAACCATGATCCAAAAAATGACTAACAAACCATTTAGTATCCTTGCTTTACAGGTTACTGTGTTAACTGCAACATAGTAAAGTTATTAGTGGAATTTAAATTCAAAATCATGTATATTTTAGTTTATGCCTGCACTTAGCTCACTCAGTGTTAATTTTCAAACAAAAGGTTCAGCTCTTGCTATTAATAACTTGGTAAGTTCTGGTAAATTTTTTGTTTTCTTTCTAATTCTGAAAATACTTATACATTCTGAAATGGCATTTCAGCAGATGGAAAAAAGATGCGGCAAATAAGGACCAATTTCTTCAAGGTTAAACCAGACTATTAGCCGAAACATCTTCATGAAAATTAACTAGAGAGTTGTTAGTTCTCTGAAACTTGTATAAATTTCATTTATTACTGAAATTACTATAATCACATTGAAACACACTAAACATCCAAACCATCTATTAGGAAAAACTCCTATGGGTATCCAGTCCCTTTGATTGAACTTGGTTAACAAAAGAGGTAAAAGACATAGTTTGTGATGAAACTTAAGATCCAAATGCTAAGCATTTCCAAGCTGTAATAAAGTATGTACCAATTTCAAGTATCAAGTATGATAGCAAAATTCTATTTCATGGATTTACTCTTAATAAGCATCAAAACCAAATTCTGTTCACTGAATCCTATCTTACTTTTGATTCGTACAATGCATTCAGAGATGAGTTATTAATAAGGAAAAAAGTATTCACTGAATGCATCATGTAAAAAAGCAATTAATATTTCAAAACCACCCTTAAAAGGGAAACTCTATTAATAAAATTATTTGAGACAATACTATCCTGCAGATAAAAATACATTTCTTGTATACACATGTATATTTCTACGTGAAAGAAAGGATTCAACTCCAAATAGAAAAGGGCTGACCCTGGATAAAATCTCAGACTGCCAAACTGACGTGATTACCATTGTAAGTTGAACCAAATACAGAAGGATAAAAGCTAAGTTATGGGAAGGATACAAGTTTAGTCACCTGCTTCCACATAGTGGCAAAGTTGGGAGTGAGAAGCAGGAAATGAAGGCAGAAATAAGATATAGAAGAAAAGGCAAAGAAGGCCTCAACTCTGACCAGAAATGAATAGAGTCAAGCAAAGCTGAGGACAGATATAACTGCAATGAGATGCCTGAAATCAGAATTTGATAATTGACGGTCACAGAAGCTCAATTAAATCATGTTAAAGTGATTTAAAATTAGACAAAGCATCTAAAATTTCATGGAGAACCAGTAGTACAGTGACAACTGAGCATGGTATTACCATTTTAAAAACTTTCCCAAATAACAGCAAGTCTTCAGAAGACCTTTGCTTTGGATCATGCTCTTTGAAGCTTAAAAAAGTTCCCTACTGACTGGGAGAGGCAGCATATTGCTCCAAAAAGAAACTGCTGAGATGGGTCAGTAATAGAACCTCCATTGGACCCTGGACAGGCCCTGGGTCTTGGATTCTTCAAACTGAGTGGACTGTACCAGGTTTCTTCCAAGTAAAACATTTTATCATTTTGTTGACAATAAATTAAATTGGGATTGTTTAGAACCACCCCAGTTTTGGTGAGGAAGGCAAGGGGAAGAAGTTACTCAAGATAAAGAAATGTCACAGAAATTTCATGCAAGGGTCCAGCATTCAAGTTCTTGGTTTCCTAATGAATGCTGTGTGCAGAAGTATCCTGTAAACTACATTTGCCTAACAGAAAAGTTCCCACATCCTCAGCAGAGAATGACTGCATTATTTGGAATCTTTGATCAATATGAACTACTCACTGTCTCTTCTCAAAGACTGAGTTCTTTTTTTTTTTTAACCCAAATCCTACACTGAAAGACAACCAAGGTGCTAAATGTTAACCACCAGTCAAGTTAGGAATGTTTGAAGAAAATATATTAATCTTGAAACAAAGAAGCAGATGTTTTGGTCAAATTTCAGACATATATTATTAGAAATTAATTACTGGCCCCACCATGTTAAAGATAAAGGGAGGCCAAGAAGTCTACAGAGCTGATATACACACAAGTGAGTGTCATTGTTCTTTTTGTTTTTTTTTTTTTAAACCTAGTTTTATTAAATATTGCTTCTTTGGAGTGTGTTTATAACAACTCCCAGAACATTTTCATGTAAGGATTCAAAGCGGTCATATTAAAATACAGCTTCAATATAAAGTTTATCACAGTTTTACAGTATTCAAAAATGACAGACCTGCCTTAAAAAACAAAACAAAAACCAAAAAATGACTATTACACCCAAAACATAAGAAGACAATTAAATAAACAAGTTTGGCATTTCCGTAACTTTATAGTATAAAACAGAATATTAAACCTATTACTGGCAAACGGACACTGATGTATTACCTAGTTTGAAATGTGTCCCATTTAAACACACTATACAAGTTAGCTATACAAAAGATTGATGGTCTTTTTGATGAAAGAAGTGCACCCTGAAAATTTTTGCCAGTTTAGAATATTTAGCTCTTAAAGTCAAAAAAGTCCTTTTTTCTTTTTTAAACTGAAGGCTGAATTCAGATTTTTTTTTTGTTGTTTTGTTTCTTTTGTCAGCCTTCCTGGTTTAAAAACAATAGTGTCTATGGACGCCCACCAGGGGGCAGTGTAAGATTAGCCATTAAATCACGAACAGCTGCAAATATTGTGCATTCACCTGCAACAGAGAAAAATGGTCATTAGCTATTCGCATTACAGGAAAGATGATAACACACTGGTGAGGTAGGGGTAGTTAAATCTAAAATTAGTAAGAACTTTAAAGATCAAAACGAAAGACTAAATTTTAACTGTACAGATTATAGGAGATTAAGCTTTGGTGTTAAGTATTTATTAGATGATACTTGGTTTGGGTTTTTTCATCATGAAGACATTTTGGGCAACTCCCAGTTAGATGTGAATTTAAGCTAATATGCCTAGAGTTTCTCTACAGAAACACTGGAGCATTGGATAAGCCTCAGAAGCTGGACTTCAAGGCTACTGATGACCTGTTCTTGAAACTAATGAAAGATCTAGTTTTATATTTATGCATGAGTTACAACATGAATGACATCCTTCTGCTGTTACATTAAAGGCCAGGTAACTCCTGTGATAGCACTGTCTTAACAAATCTTCTGCGATGACAGAAATATTCTATATGTGTGCTATGGCTACTGAGTACTTGTAATATAGCCAATGTGACTGAGGAGCTGAATTTTATACTTTTCATCTGATTTTAATTAAGTTAAATTTAAATAGCCAAATCTGGAGAGTGGCAGTTATACTGGACAGTGTAGGTCTGTGACATCTATTGGAGTTTTCCCCCAAATTTCAAGGAATTGATCAACTTCTGGAGTTCAATGTTAAAATCCATTAATAAAAATAAAGTGATTCCTCCTTCACCAGGGGAGGAAGTCTGGGAGGAGGGAAGGGAGGCTAAAATATGGCACACCAACAATCCAAAAACAAGATTTGTGTGTGTGTGTGTGGGGGGATTGTAGGAGGTTAATGATTCATCCTCTCAATTTCCCCTTTGCTCCAAGAACCAAAGAGCCTGCGCCTCTTACTTCTTGTATATGTAAATTACAAATAGTTCAATACAGTTAACCAAAACCAGTTGTAAATACGATAAATCCCAAACCAGATCCTTTCCCTAGAGCATGGTCTAATGCTGAGAGGCTGCGAGTGAGGGAAGTGAAGACCTCAACTGAATAATGGCCTTCTGGCAAACAGCAGGATGTGCAGTGACCCTATGCAAGTCACTGCAACCTTCTCTCCAACCACTGGCAAATTAAGGTACAGAAAAAAAAACCCAAAGGTTTAACCAGGCTAAGGTCAAATAAAAGAAAACTACTTCCAAAATATCTCAACAATTTCTTAAATAAAGGAAGTTACATCTTTTTCTTTTTTTTAAAACATATTTTCATTATTGATAGGGAGAAAAACTTGCTTGATCCCAAACAGGATCAAAACATCTGTTCCTTTAAATTTTAAATTCCATGAGACATAATAATGATAGTCATCTGCTTGTGAAGGAATGGTGTTTGTGATCAAGGTTATACTGAAAATGTAATACATGCTTTGAAAATGCTGATAGCTTTAAACTTTGATACTGAAGGACCTATTTTGAGCTGAAAGAAGAGATAAGTCAAAGGATGAAAGCAGAAAATTATAAGAAGTGGAAGAAGCATTACAACAAAAGCAGCACACCCTTCTCTACTGCCCAGTGCATTCCTTATAAACTAAACTTAGGTGAGAACTTGTCTTTGTACACAATATGGGGTAACAAAGCAGTAAAATATAACTTCTCCCATGATCCTGTGTCTAGTAAAATTTTGACACTGTGGTAACTAAAAAATGTTTCAGAGAACAACTTCCCCTCATTTAAAAAAAATGAATTCTGTTATCATACTATTCTAAACAGAAAGATATAGAGGACTTCCTTAATATTAGATATAAGCAAAATGTACTTTAATTTCCGTAGTGTTAGAAACAAGCAGAATGGAAGCTAAGTTCTCTTTGCTGAGCATTATGTTTTATAACCAAAAATTTAGCACTGCCAGGAGTTCCAGGTTAAGCATAGGCTACTCCAGTATTGAAGGGACCATGTTTATCTGCCAGAATCATTCTGGTCTCCTCGAAAATGTTCCGTTTGAGAGCTTCACTGTGCACTTGGTGAAAAGGTTCACTTGCACCCACCTAACACTTATATAAGAAGCCCAAAAAGCAGGATGCCATTTGTATCAGCTTTTATTCTTCACAAAACATTTAGGAGATACAGAAATTTGGATGATATTATTCTATTCATGACTGAACCATGAAATATGAGAAACCAACATGCATTTCAACTTGGTGACATACAGAGTGGCAGGTATCAATGGTGGGGAAGGAATTCACAGCCATGGAAAATTCTATCATCCTAACCTAGGGCTTAGTAGCAATGTGTGCTATAAATACAAGCTTCTGGCATTAGCAACTGGGTCAGTCCTAATAGTAAATCACGAACAAAAATAAAGTCCAGGCAGCAGAGACGTGGACAAAACTGAAGAGCCAGTGAGAAAAGAAGAAAGCGACAGGCAGACATTAAGAGGGCCACGGCAACCAGAACTCTACTACTAGGATTGGAGGGGTGAGGTGGGTAAGAAGAAGCAGAGGGGAGCAGGGGGGGGTCTCTCAGAAGAACGTTTATAACATATATGCAATAAAATATCATCTACTGGTCATGTACCTTGTCGTGGTGGGTTCATCTCTGCAAACCTCTTCAGAATGTTGCTGACCATCATGGGAGCAGCAACAGAAGAGTTCTGCTGCCTGGGAATGTCTGCCTGCTGGGTGGTACCTGAAGCCATGTCATAAATGATTGGAACTATAATACTAACAGGTTCTTGGGGAGGGACTGATGTCTTCTGAGTCAGCTGAAGCTGTTGACATACAACACATACAAAAGAAAATAAAAACACAGTAAGAAAACAAAATACTTACTGAAATGATTCAAAGGTATAATCATTTACTCTGTCAGATTAAAGATACAAGTAAAAGAAAATTAAATATAACAAAAGAAATGACCAACAACTAAATCCTATGATTAAGATGCAACTGTGTCACACAATTACCAGGTTCAATATATTTCTTACTACAAAAACCAAGATTACATGAAGTCTAAACTCACACACACACACACACACACACACACACACACACCAGGTATTACTTACAAAAAATAGCATTTTGGATTTCAGCACCACAGCAGGTGTCCCAGGAGGTGCAATTGGTGGTGCACTGGGAGGGATTGTCAGGCAAAACTGAACATTCCATTTTAGCTGTGTTGCCTGGTCAGGAAACTGTTTTGGAAAAAAAAATCATGATAAAATCATATCAGTGTTTAAAATTATACTGCAGTGTAGGAGCCTGAAACTGGAATTTTATACTCACTTATCAACAGATCGTGCAGTTGATAACCTGCATTTTTTCAAAGGAAATACATATGTGAAGTTGCTAACTGAAGAGTCAAGCTCTGGATTCACGAGATATGTTCCCTTTCCTTTCCTCCCACTTCATTAATCCCCAAGGCCCGTGGGTTCTGCTTCCTCGATGTCTCTGACATCCGTTCCCGCTTCTCTATTTTCACTGATGCCAAGGAGCTGAGGGATCCATAACTTCTCCCATGGCCCCTGTAACGGTCCCTTCCGGTGGCTGCCTCTCCCAGTCTACCCTTACACCACTGCCAGACAAATATCCTAGAGCATAGTTCTAATTTAGCTTACAAATTCCCAGTGACACGCAAGGGTCCATGCTGCCCCAAGCACCCCCTCACCCTGCCACCTAGGGACCAACACTGGCATTCAAGGCACTTCTTAACTGGGGCCAATCTAGATTTCCCAGTCTCATTTCCAATTCCTTCCCTAAAAGCAACTAGTCAAACTGTATTAATCATTTAAAATTATATCTACTGGAGCTTTTTTAGTGACAATATTTACTCCTTTAAAAAAAACTCAAATGGATTTTTTAAAACATAAATAATGTTTCCTACAGCCTATCAGAGCAGAAGCCAAATGCTGAGACTATTAGCAAAGGGACAGTGCCATCCCAATATTAACAGTGAAACATCAACTGAAAAAAGGAGTGAGGTATTTACAGTTAACCTGAAGCAATGCTAGAAACATTAAAATGAAGGACTAGTGTAAAACTGGAAAAATAAAATTAGCTTCCACCTGGATTCCAGCTATATAATTGTATACTTTCATAGGAAAAAAGAGGCATTAAAAATTTCCCCAGAGAAGACAGCTTTTTCAATAAATGGCATTAGGCATGGGAGGATTATTTCATGATCTAAGAATAGGAAGAAGATATTACATGTATTTGTTTTTGTAAGAGGGAAGTCGCTGGTAACTTAGGTTACCTATGGGGAGGAGGACTAGACAGCTGGACAAGGATGGATGTGAAATTTCCCACTGTCTCATTCTAAACTCAAAAGATACAAGAGGATTGTGTTACCTACCCAAAGACAAATAAAATTTAAGTTAAAAATTAAGAAGAATGCCAAGAGGAAAATGCAGGTACATAATGGTGAAAACCAACATATGCTCTCCCACCAACTCCAACCTCCTCTGATTGACCTGGCTAGAAAAGTTTGTTTGTCTCTGTAACTTACCAGCTCTAGCTTCATAATATGCACACAGTCCCTGAGGATGTGTGTAGGAGCTCCTAACAGCTTGGTGAAAGCTATTAATGTATTGGCTTTAAATGGCGGTCCTGCAACCTACAAGGATAAATAAAGCAAGTTAAGTTACTCTTCATTCTACCTTGATTCTATTTCACTGAGTGTATTAAAATTATGCATTAAGAAACACATACTCTTGTTTCAAAGAATTTCTCCAAAACTTGAAGTTCGTCAGGTTTCCACTGTCCTGCATTTTCCGGTGTCACTTTTAGCTGAAGTGTTTGGTTAGTTTTAGGACTAAGGGCGACTCTGCATTTCAGTGCATCAGTCTTAAACATGATCACCCCAGGCTCATTGGAATTTATCAGCTGTAGCTGCAAAAGAAGAAGCATGCATCAAATTAACATATGAGGCAATATGTAAGTCAAAGAGAAAATTTAACTATAAGTAGATAATTGTTTCAAAAGGAAAACAACTAAGTTGAGACCTGTTCCAAAACAAAGGTATCTAGGCCTTGAGCACCAGCAACTGCTAACTACGTGGCAGAGAGAGAGGTGATCAAACATTATGTGTCTCTTGATGGAAGAATATAACACCACCTATCAAATACTCTTGCAAAAAAACCACCTTGAGCCTGAATTCAGTAGTCAGATCCATAGGACTGATCGACATTGCAAAAATACAGGGGTCAAAAGAGCATGTCAGGTGATTCCAAAGGGATGCGATCACCAAGGTCCAGACTGTGAGAAATTCTAGAGGACAAATGATATGGCTTCTTCAACAAATACATTATTTAATGAGAAATAGAGAGGGAACCTATAATTTAAAAAGGACTTAAAAATGTGTATGGATTCTGATTCAGATGGTTAAAAACTGTGACAACTTGGGAAATATGGACACCAACTAGACAGTTGATTATAAAGAAACCACATTTATGATGAAATGTCAGGAATTTGCTGTCAATCTGAGAGCAGGAATTATAGATGAAATAATATTAGCATCAGTTCACTGTTGAAGGTGGGTATGAGAACAGACAGGTTCACTGTGTAAGAGAATTATATATTCTACTTCTGTATATGCTTGAAATTGTCTACAATAAGTTAAAAAAAATGGTCCATCAGAAAAAAAAAGAATAAAAAGTTCAATTACAGAATGTTAGATCTGGGTTGGGACCTTATGCTAGCCCAGGATTGGTAAATATAAGTTCTATGGTTTCTGCTACAACTCCCCAATGATGCCATCATAGATGAAAGCAGCCACAGGTAATAGGCAACTGAATGCATGTGGCTGTGTTCCAAAACTTTACAAAGACAGATGGAGGGCAGGACTTGGCCCCTAAGGCACACAGTTTACTGACCTCTGCACATGTATTGATAATGCATTGATAATGCATATGATAATTGCATAATGTATTGATTATGCACATGAGCAAAATGAGGTTCAAAGGCTTCCTGGCAGAGGTGAGGCTAGATCAGGGGTCTGATGATTACCATTTTAAATGCTAATTTATTCAACTTATGTTAAAACTTATTTCTTTCAAATTCAAATGTAAAGGTTGCAAAATAGCTTGGTGCCACCTGTGGAGAGGCTATTTTAAGCATTCACCATTCTGACTACCTCACTAACATAAGTATCAATAACAATAATTATTATAAATAATATATAACTGAATACCAAGACATTATGTAAAGGTTTTATATAAAGTTATCTCAAATTCCCATAACTGCTGGGAATTAGGTAGATACCACTATCTATTATTATCAAAAAGGTGAAGAAATTTGCCCAAGCTTATACCAGACAGGGGCATGTCCTGGCTACAAACTGGGGTAGCCTGATTCTAGAACTGGTATTCTCAACTCTGAACTATTTCCCAATGGTTATCACCACAGGATGAACTCCATTCAATTGCTCATGTATTTATGAAGCAGCTTTCGGGGCTTTTTCCCAGTAGCTCAATGGTAAAGAATCAGCCTGTCAATACAGGAGACACAGGTTCAATCCCTGATCCAGGAAGATCCCACATGTCGCACAGCAACTAAGCTCATGTGCCACAACTATTGAGCCTGTGCTCTAGAGTCTGGGAACCACAACTACTGAAACCCACATGTGCTAGACCCCATGCTCCACACACAAAAAAGCAGCTTTCATCCTTTTGTGATCATAAATAACTTCAGGATCACAGATTCAGAGTCAGCCTGCCTGCAGAAGCATTCCAGAAGGCAAGTAATTACTCATGTGCTATTCTCTGCCAAATCAGATCCTGGGTACACTTGTCTCATGGTATAGTGGAGATCTATCTCCAGGTTCATGTTAGCCACAGTACAGCTAATTATAAAAGAAGCAACTTGTTAATGTAAGAAAGTAAAGAAAACAGTGGATCCACTTTCAATGCTAGGGTGGGGAGAAAGCGTAATTCTAACCAGCTGGTTAAAGGAGGTGAGGGAACAGTTCAGATCCTATTCTGGGAGGCATCTGAGCACTTGACTTGACAATCACCACTCGGGAATTCACCAGGTACCCACATACCGTTTCCTGCTGAATAATTCTTTGAAGGTGGCGTCTCATGATGACTGATCCAAGGAATCTTTCAAGCGGAGAACAAAGGTAACTACCTGCCAGGCCAGGCACGAGGCCTGGCGTTGGAGAGGGCAGCAGCAAAATGTTCAAGGCACTGTGAGTGAGGATGGTAGGGATGGAGGCTGCCCAGGAGCGCTGAGGTAGTTTACGAGGGGGAGGCATGTTTGTTGGCATCGTTTGGGAACCTTTTGGGAAGGAAAACATTATTTTTTTTTAACCAAATGCATACTATCTCACTGTTCCCTGTTTTGCTTTGCTTTTATATAGCAGTCTGTACTGTTTCTGTTATTCTTTGTGGTGTAACAATTACATATAAGCTTCCTTACAGTTACTTTCCTCCCTGCAGCCAGGTCCCTTGCAGTGTGACTTTATGGCAACCCTTCAAGGGGTGATGTCTACTTCTTTACTGGTATTCTGGGCTCACCGTCACTTGCTGTGGCCTACAGAAGGCACTGGAAGTGACACGGTGCCACCTGTAGGCCTAAGCTTTTACTCACTCTCTTGGAACCCTCTCCAGCCCAGGTGAGCAAGCCCATATTAAGTATGAGACCACACGAAGCAGAGAGAAGCCAGGCCCCCGCCAACCCAGAAGCTGACCACAGATGCACAAGTGAGCCCAGCAGAGCCTGGAAGATCATCCAGCTGGGCTCAGCCCAAACTGCCAACCTGCAGAATGGCAAGCTAACATATAATTGTTGCTTTAAGCCACGAAAAGTCATGCGGCTCTGTACAATTCTTCTGTATTAATCTGCATAACTATGCCAGTTCTCTTGAGGTTATCTCTCAATGTCCAGTACTGCAGCTAAGTTAGTAGTCACGACAGAGGTACAAGACTCTCCTCCAATTCTGGAGAAGACATTCCCCTTATTCTGCCCAACTTTGCAAATTAACTATTGTTACAACCAACTTACTAAATGGATAAAAGTTTAAGTTGTTAAGTATCCTTATTACATCATGACTTTCAAATGTGAGGATGGGATAGGATGATTAAAATAGGTCATTTGTTGGTTATCCTAAAAGCTCACATAAAAATGTTGATAACACTCACTTGTTCCAGCTCGAGGGGAATGAGAAGCATCTGGAACTGGAGAATGTAGTGATGGGTTGGCTGGTGACATCCCAGGCATGCGTGTTGCTGGTGAGGGGCCAGACACTTGAGGAGACCCTGGCCAGTTCCCTGCTCGACCACTTGGTGACACCATAGTGTATGGAGAACTAGGGTCCAGGGTTCCTGCAAACAAGTAAACAAATGGTTTTCAAAACCTGTATTTTAATACCTGAAAAGTATTCGACAACATTCACATGCTTATACCTTATGTAGTGATAATTTTATTTTTTCTTTCAGAAAGATATTTCACTAAAGCCTGATGCACATAACACATCTGATTTCTACTTGGTATAGTTTTTGTACTTTTTAACATGATACAAAAATTAGGAACATAAGAAAAATATTGAGAAAGGATAAAATTTACCTTTACATAAGGTTCAAGATGTACAATACATAACAGTCTCCTTTAGACTATATAGAAAATACTATAGTTGAAAAGATAAAGACAAAAACAACCCTCAAAGCTCCATTAAGGGCAGAAATCTTTTATTTTTAAACTAACCCTGACAAATTATGTTTTCAGTCTATTCAGAGAAGGCTGAAGAGAGGGAATTTTCCATTTTCTTTATTTAGTAAAAGACACAGTAACTCAGAAATGAACCAAGAATCAAGTTTTGAAAGCAGTGACTTCCTGAACAATCTCAAATTAAAATTTCATCCTGCAGATACTTTTAACATATTTACACCGCTTTGTAACCAAATGACAAAATGAGAAAATACTACCATATATCAGAGAGTAAATGTTCCTTACTTAATCTTACAAACTGGTAAGAAAAAAACACAAGAATATAGGCAAAAGATATAAACTAGCAGGCATAAAATAAGAGACATGAAAAGACTAATGAACATAAGCACTTCACTAATAATCAAAAAACCACACAATGAACAGTAAGATGCCATTTTTTACTTATCAAAGTGACTGAGACTTCTTTAAAAATCACAATACCCTGTGCTGCCAATGATGCAGGAAAACAGACATTCTTGTACGATATTAGAGGAAATTGGCACAGCCTTTCAGGTGAGCAATCTGCAATGTTTCAAAAGCTTTAGAATTTCTCAAACCCTGTGAGACAGTAATTCCACTTCTAGGAACTTACCTAAGAAAATAATCCTGTGAGCAGAGAAGACACCACTTTCAGTTGTGAAAAAATAGAAACATTCTAAACGTATCATATTAGGACAGCAGTTAAATCATGGTATGCCCAGACAAGGGGATACTATGAAGCCATTTAGTATGATGATATAGAGTTTTTACTAACAGAAATAAATGTTCCTGCAAATATTCATAGTAAAGAGTAGAATCACAGGTGCTACTCAGCTGTACAACCTGAGGAAGCTCTTTATGTTCAGAACTGGCATGGGATTCATGATATAGTTAAGTGATGAAAGTAAGGCACTGAACACGGTGTACAGTATGCTGCCATGTACATAAAAGAGAGGGAAAGACCACTCCGCATAAAACATCTTTCCAAGAATTCATGAGAAGTTAATAGCACTAAATGCCTTTGGGAGGAGGAACTAGGTGGTTTTGGTGGACTTGAAGGGGAACACCTCACTGGCTACCTCTTCTTTATCAATTTGAACAAATTCAAAATAGAAATTTTGAGTTAAAAAATTCAAGTCTCAAAGCAATACATATGACAGGGTCCCGATTTTTTTTGAGGGGGTGGTGTTTGAGGAGAGAGACAAGAAGATGGGCAGAGAGCAAGCTACAGCAACAGAGATGCAGGCAAGCAGGCAAGCAGCAGGTGCGTGACAGGTCACGTGAGGGGGAACGAGTTCAAAGCGGACAAACTGGTAGATCTCTTGGTGGTGTTATTAGCAAAAACCTAGTTTTTTCATTCTTTTTGGGGCTGAGCCACACAGCATGTGGGATCTTAGTTTTGAACCCATGCCCCCTGCAGTGGAAGTGCAGAGTCCTAACCACTGGACTGCAGGGGAATTCCCAGGAAAAACATAGTTTCTTTTGCTATTTCCCCAATATATAAGTGCTAATTTTGCAAAAAGAAAAGTTTTATTTCACAAAAACTACTTTCACATCAAACTCTTATGTTCTAACGATTTCTATGTATGGACTCACCATGTGGACTAGCAAAACTGGCCCCTGGTCCTATTGAGATTCCATGCGAGGATGGGGGAGGAGTTGGAACAAATGATGCTGGTGATGGGGCTCTCAAAGCCCCACTCGGGGAGTTGGCAGCATGCAGATTTCCTAATAAAGGAAAATAATTATAGATGATCTTGCAGGACACATATTATGTCCTGTCCAAGGACCCCAAGTTAAGACTCTATCTACAGACTAAAGAAACAAGTAGTAAAGCTCCCAGAAGTAGCACAAAGAAAAACTGGAACAATTTCACCACTAAAAGAGAGATCAATTCCATGGGGCCCCAATTCTAGCTCTTACATTGACTAATGTTTTTTTAAAAAAATATATGCAGTGTACTTTTTTATTCACTCATTCACTCATTCAACAAGAAGGCATGAACATCAATGTCATGCCAAGCATTGTTGTAGGTACTGGGGATGCAGCAGTTAACAAGAGACAAAAATTCTTGCCCTCATGGGAGTTTATATTCCAGTATAATGAGAAAGACAAATATATGTCAGGTTATGCTAAGTGCTATGGAGAAAAACAGGGCAAGGTAAGGGGGATATATCGTGTGGTGGTGGAGGTAGGTGCTGCTCTTTATATGGAAAAACTTCTCCAAGAAGGGGCTCTGCGGGCTGCAACATGAAGTGAAGGATGAGGCATGAGGATATCCAGGGAACAACACACTGAAGGCAAACAGAGGAGCTAGTGCAAAGGCACCAACAGTAGCAGCAGTTAAAAATAACAGGGGGAGGCCAGTGTGGCTGGAACAGCGTGAGCAAGGTGGGGAAGGGGAAATGGAAGACAATTAGGTCAGAGAGGTGGGAGGAGGGTCCCAGATTTCACAGGGACTTGTAGGCTGCTTTAGGGACTTAGGGTTTACCCTGAAAGAGATGGGAAGCCACTGCCGAGTTTGAGCAGAGGAGTCATGACCTAACTTCTGTTCCCCAAGGTTCATTCTAGCTGCTGTTGAAAAACAAGACTACAGGGCAGGGGGCGGGGAAACCAGTCAGAGGTAACTGCAATTACCTAGGCGAAGATGGTTAGTGACTGGGGAAAGGGTGAAGGCCGAGACATTGAAAAGTGGTTAGGTTCTAGATAAAGTCTGAAGATAGAGCTGACAATATTTGGTAACTGACTGACTGACTATGGGCGTGAGAGAAAGGAGTCCAATACGACTCCTACAGCTTTGGCCCAAGTAACAGGAAGGAAGAAGCTGCCACTTGCTGAAATGGCGTGTCTATGGGAGCAGCAGTATAGGGAACAGCTGGAGGGTGTTAGGAATTTAGTTTCAGCTGTGCTGAGTTTCAGATGTTGGTTAAACATCTACCGATACATAGAAATGCTGAACAGATAGCTGGAAAATAACAGGACTTGAGTTTAGGGGAGAGGCCTAGATGGAGATATAAAAAACTGGGAGACATGAGCTTAAGGATGGTGTTTCGCCACAGGACTAACCTTAATTTATAATTATGAAGGGCAGGGACTATGACTACCAAAACTATGAATGCAACATTAAAATACTTGCTACATTATCTTAATTATCCTCAATACCAGCAGTTTTCAAATTCTCCACTATTATGTAAGAGAATTTCATATTTTTAATGTTATATAATACCTAATGCAGTATTAGTTCAATACAGTATGAATTCAATATTAACATATTTACATTCAAGAAATACGTTAATCGACTTGGTTAATCTTTAAGTATTATATTTACATATATAGCTGTGTGACCTGGACAAGTGACTTAACTTCTCCATGCCTCATTTTTCCTCTGTTAAATGGGAATAATAGGATCTATGCCACAGGTATGCTGTGGAGATTAAATGGATAAAGTACTTAGAACAGGGCCTGGTGCACAGGAAGCACTACAGAACTGTCTGCTACTCTTAATTATTTCAAAATAATCATCTCTCCTTCTATGTGAAACCAGTCTCAACTCACATTCTAGAAACCTCCTCCCCTCGGGTGTTGGGTCCCTGCTTCCCATTCTCTCCCTTGCTCCCCAGCTGCTCCTCCCTAGGCTCCCACACTGTCTACTGTTGGAACTTCGCAGGGGCTGAGTCCCCCGCCAGCTCAGCCTTAGGGAATCTTCAATGACACAATGATCTAAGTCTTCACTGGGGGTACCACCAACTTCGATGAGCAGGGAAGGGCTCATCTACCCCCAAATCTCATACCAGTCCTCCTTGCTAGCTTGAGCTAGCAGGGCTTGAGTAAGCAGGGTAAGCTTGAGGAGTAGGGCTGTTACTGGGCTCACTGCTGAATCCCCAGCACCCAGCAGCATTAGACACACAGCAAGTGCTTAAAACATACTGTTTTAACATACTGAATTAACAGTTCAGTTAAAATTCTAAAGCTGGCATTCTCCAGCAATTTTTACAGCGCACTTCATGAGGCTGCCCACAGAGCCATTTTGTTTGTACAAACAGGTTGTGCCCTGCTTGACTCTGAGGGCGGAGCTCTGTCAGCTCCTTCTGTAAGGGAGCTTTTCTGTAAGGAGTCATCGCAGCAGGAAAGCAGTCACACACACACTACATACATGGGTGTGGTTGTGTTCCAATAAAACTATTTACAAAAGCAGGTGGTGGGTAGGACATGGCCCACAGGCCTGAGTGTGTCAACCTCTGACATAGATCACGCTGTGACACCGACTATGCTGTGATTCCTGGGGTTGCAGCATGAGTCTGGTTCTGGGTGACAACCCTGCCACTTAATTCAAACCTTTTAAAGTGCTCCTGAATCACAAACACCGATTTCACAACCCTTCAATACGGAATGAATAGCAAATATCTGGCCACAGACTAGCAAAGCAGTTCTCTCTGAAGTCTCAGGCTACATGTGTAGGATTTGTCACTGTATGTGTGTCTATTTGGGATCTGAAAGTTGAACATGACAAAGAGAAGAGTTAGTATCTTACCTGGAGACTGTGTGTGCATCATAGAGGGAGACTGGTTGACTGTGCTATGATAAGATGTAGGGGGTGAAGTAAGAGGATAAGCACCTGATGATCCTGGCTGCTTTGGAAATGGCTGTAAAGAAGAAAATTCCTTGTTGGTAAAATGGCCAACCATGTAGCATGTGTGGGCGTGGCTTTCCCCAATCAAGAGCTACGGTGTTAATTAACATTTACATGTCACTGGTTATCAAATAGGAAAGGTGAGGTGTGAAAATGCCCCAAATTCACACCAGTATTGCAAATTTTAAAAAGCTCCTTTTCAAAGTGTTTTAACAATAGCAACATCCTCATTCCTGACCTTGCAGTACCACTACTTTATCCCTCAAGATGTTTTTTTGCTCATTTTATCTACCAAATCACTGATTTATCAGTATCATTTATCTATCATTTCACTGATTCTACGATCAATTCCCCCCACATTTTAACATCTCTGAAATTATGGTGTGTCTTCCAATTCATGGCATGTTGCAGTCTAACTGGCAGCACTGTTTCAGGCAGTACATAAAAACAGTGTACCTTATATTGGTGGCATTTTAGAGTCAGTGAAATATGATAGTTCAACCTGATCCCTACTCACCTTCATTTCATCTCCAGTAACAAAAAACCTAGGACAACGCAATTTTTCCTAGTCTATTTTTCTAACGAATGTATGAGTCAAATACAACAAAGCACACAAATACATCGTCTGATGAGGGTTTATAAATGTAACTGCCACATAAGTCAAGATACTGAAAGACATTACCAGAACCCCAGAGGCCTCCCTCCTTCCAAATCTCTTATCGCCTCCCAAAAGGTAAGCAGTACTCTGACTTCCATCACTCAAGCTTGGTTTTGCATCTCATATAAATACTGAATATACTCATTAGTGTCTGGCTTCTTTTGTTCAACACTGTCAGTGAAAACCATTGTTTTGTTGCATGGAGCAACAGCATTTTTCTTTTCTGTGAAGTATTTCAGTGTATTCCAGTTTACTCACTCATTCTTCTGTTGTCGGTTATTTGGGTTGTTTACAATTTTTTGCATAAATAATGTTGCTATGAACATTCTTGTGTTCTCCGGCTGCATTTCTTTTTTTTTTTTTTAATAAATTTATTTATTTTAGTTGGGGGCTAATTACTTTACAATATTGTAATAGTTTTTGCCATACATTGACATGAATCAGCCATGGGTTTACATGTGTTCCCCTTCCTGGACCCCCCACCCACTTCCCTCCCCATCCCATCCCTCTGGGTCATCCCATTGCCCCGGTCCTGAGCATTTGTCTCATGCATCGAACATGGAATGGTGTTCTGTTTCACATAGGCTGCATTTCTGTTGCGCATATACCTAAAGTAAAACTGTTAAATCACAGGCGTGCATAATGTTCAGCTTTAGCACTCTGAATACTGCTAAACACCACTGCAAGGTAGCTGTACCATTTTACACACCTTCCAGTAGTAAGTGAGAGTTTCAGGGGTCCTGATACCAAATGTTGGCAAGGATTACTAATTTTTTTCCTTAAAGCCATTTTTGTGGGTATGAGGTATTAACTCACCATGGTTTTAATGTATAATTCTGTAATGTCAGATGACAATGTTCACCTTTTCTATGCTTACTGGCCATTTGGACATCATCTTTTATGACCACATGGGTGATCACCCGACATTATTTTAAGTGCTTGAGTCTAAGGTTAATGCTGTCTCTGGTACTATTTACTTCCTTTAACTTAGACGCCTCCCCCTGTCTCCCTTTGTCATTATTTTTCATATGGCTATCTTGGGTCCACCAAGGACCTCCTCGCCTTTTAACAAAGAAGTGCAGACACCTGTAGAACCTGTTAAGTAACACAAATGTGATGCCATGTGCAGTATCAGTTAGACATCACCTGCTGCTGCGGTGGTGGTTGGAGTTGTGAGATTAAAGAATCCATCATATCTCCTCCAATGGGAGAAGGGGGATTATCGTCCTCATTTACAGACCTTCTTCGAGCATCCTGATTGCTGTCAACAAACATATTCAGGAATGTCTATGGATACAAACAGGTAAAATTTAGATTATTTTACCCAACTTTAGTAAGATATTCTTAATCATTTAGAATGTGTTAACAGAAACAAACATATCATGTCCATCTCTGAAATACAACTTTGACACATGGCCACCATTGTTAGGCCAACCTAGAAGAGACAGTCATCGTTTTGAAGGAAAGAGGGAAAATTGAGGAAAATGGTTAAACATAACAATAAAAAAATCTAAGTTAAATGCTGTTATGTGAACAAAAGTTAAAGAAAGAAGTACACCCTGGTCAAAATATTTTATTAATTTCTGAATCAGAAATGTGAAAAAGAATAAAAAGATGCATGGTAGGCATGTAAACAAATTCAATGACTTGGAAAGTTTCCTATTTAGTGAGAGTTCTCACTTTTTAAGCCAGCAAATATGAAAGAGGAAAACTGAATAAAGAAACTAGGCCATCTTTTTCCTTTTTATTTTATGTAACAATCTTGAACTATCAAGAATGGGATAAGGGTATGTTTTATAGAGTATGTCATCAAAAATTAGGCGAGGCTACCAGAATTTGTGTGTCAATCACATATTCTTTTTAATACCCTCTACCTTCCCAATCTTCAAAAATATAGATTATAGGCTTATCAGAATTACTGAAAAGCTTTTAAAGGTACATAGTCTGACTTCTAATTAAAAGTAACAGATTATTCACAATACTTCTCTCAACACCCCCTGAAACTCCTAAAACATTTTTTTTAAGCAAAAGTCACAAAGACAAAAAGAGTGGGATAAGAGAGAAACAGCAATAAATTCTAGGAGGCTGCAGAGCAGATGGCTGAGTGGTAACTGAACTATCCAATGTGAAGAAGTTGTTTCCTAAGCAAGCAGGGGGAAAGCCAAGAAGCAAAGCTACTTCCACCCAGATCTCCAAGATACACAGGAACTGACAGCATCAGACACCTCTGGAAATGAGAATGAAAGGGACTCAAAGCAGAAGGACTGGGTGATCGTCTCTTTATGAGACAGTGAAACCCTCCAGAGCCTCTGTCCTCCCACTGAATGAAGCTGACCTCTACTACTTGGCAGAAGGTCTCTGATTTGGGGGACTCTAGGATCAATTGAGAGCTGTGGTACCATATTAAAAACGAAGATTAAAGTTTCCATAATGAATGCTGAGAATACCAGTTTCCTTCTCTTACTTCATTTGCCAAAAATTGGGAGCCAGTGCACAACAGCTATGCAGAGTTTTGATATTCTTCTCTTGGTCCTCACACTGGCCCAACAAAGAGATCTAAAGCTACTGACACTGGGAGTTACCCAATGAAATGGCCCAAGCAGATCATCCCACAGTGAAGATCACAGTCAACAAGTCTCACCTTCAAGAGAGGACAATGTAGCCATATAGAACAGATGTCATAAAATGAACTTTGAGAAACAAAAAGAGCTCTCGAATTTTGTGTAAAAAAGATGGCAAAAAAGGTTCTTGATGGAAATGAAAAATAGAAAGATAGGGGGAAAAATGAGGAAATCTCCTAGGAACAAAGAGATAAAAAAACAGAAAAGATAAGAAAATCAGAGGATATGTCCAAGATGCCCAATATCAGAATAGCAGGGGTACCAAAAAGAGCTCACAGAGAACACAAAGAAAAAGACTTGAGGAATAGCATAAGGAAGTTCCCCAGAACAAAAGGATGTAAGTTTCCAGACTGAAGGAGTCCACTTGTTCATGTAAGGTTGAAGAAGTGGAATGGATTAAACGTCTCAATGGTCACAATAGAAGCTAGGGGACAATGGAGCAATGCTTTCAAAATTCTTACAGAAAATGACTGCAACCTAGAATTCTATATCAAGCCCCTCCCTCAACTAGATGAGGTTAACTAAAGACACCTGCCAACACACAAGGTCTCAAATTAACCTTCTGTGTATCTTCTCCCAGGGAGCAATGTAGACTATTCCACCAAAACAATGAAGTAAACCAAGAAAAAGAAGTGAGGTCCAAGTCACAGGGCAAGCAACACAAGAGAAATGAAGGACTCTCCCACCTCACCGCTGTTCTGCAGATCCCTAAATCAAAATTAGGCAAAAGGTCTGGAGCGTTTAGAGGTCAGAGACCGTGGAAGAGATGGTTTCAAGATGAAATTGATAAGGTATCTGATTTGTGAACATACTGATGGGAGAATTACATACATGGGAGAGGCTCTCAGGCTGTTAGTTGTAGGTACAGAGAGAGCTAATAATTTTAATTATGAATTTTAAAAAATCAGTAATTCTTAGGAAAATAAAATGTTGAGCAAGAAAGGAAAAGTAATCATAGTAAACTTGGTAGAATAGTGTTATAATATTCATAATAATGTGAACACTGAAAAATTATCTAATTGAAACTGCTACCCTAACCATATCACAAGGCTGGAGGAAAAGAAGGCAAATGTGTACTGAGAGTAGCCTGGAAAGGGGAAGGGGCATACAAGAAAGAACTAAAAAAGAATTAAATCCTCATCTTCCATTAGAGTCAGATAATGCCCTTAACCAAGAAGTCAACAAAGAGCAATGAAAGAATGCTATTTAGAGGTAAAGGTGTGAATACCATGAGAATGAGCTGTACAGAGTAGGAAAATGGCAAGAGTGGGACTAATTTTCAATACAAGCCATTTGGAACTATTAAGACTCTAAACTATAAGTACAATTGAGCTATCATACCAATATCTCCAGAGGTTGTGGCCTAGGACCCTACATTTAAAAAAAATATATCACAGTTGAACTGATGCTCAAAGTTTCTCAATATTCACTGATAAGGGCTACTTTTAAAGTTCCTTGAAACTCCAAATAGCAAACAGGACTCTCTTGAGTACCTTCCACCTTACTCATTACATTGTAAGGAAATAAAAGGACATTTAGTCATTTCATATACATAGGCAGAGAACTTCTAGCTCCTTCAGAATAAAGCTACAGAGATGATGAATTACTACTAGATGTAGTTACTACTACAGGGAGTAGTAACATGGCTACTCATTAAATTTAAACAGGAAATTGTTGCTTTCCCTCATTATTTCCCTCTCAAAGGAATTGTTTTAGGGATCCCATTTATATTTAGTAATTCTGCAACACTAAAGTCCATTACCTTGAGTCCTGGTGCAGGATAAAAACCTTCAACTAACTTGCTATTATCAAAAAGACTATAGGCCCCATCCCGTATTGCCACAACACCTCGACTTCGGCAGTATATATCAATGCAATACATGTTCCTGAAGGCCAGTCGGATGTGGGTGGACGACTGTGGCAGGATGGAGAAGCACTGGTAGGCAGTGTTGGTTCTCTGGGTCAAGCCCAACATCGGCACAGTAGGCAGTTTGTTGATGGCATTCAACGGTGCCTGAGTATCAAACAGTACCTACAAGGAACAAACACAGTGAGAGCAGCCAGTTTCTGCACAGATGCTAAAACCTCAGAATCTTCAAGGTAAAAATCATCACAAATGAGATAATCTCCTTCTGGCACATTCTGTAAAAACTTTCATCATTAAAGATGAGTTAAGTCCACATGATTTTTTGAGGAGTTTTATATGACACACTGAGTCTTATTTTTAAACAGAAAATAAAGTTAATTACCTGTAATAACTGAACCACATTTGGTGTTTTGTTGAACATTTCTTGAAGCTGATGGAGAATGGTATTGTGACAGTTACTGCATCCTGAGTTTGGACCCACAGTTCCCAAAGAAATGTGAAATTTCTGATGTATGGAATTCCACTGGATACTAATCTAAATCAAAAAGATTATGTTTCAGAAACCAAGAAAGGAAACGATACAAGGAGAAGAAAAAATACTCTTTAAACACTAAGGCAAAATGCCAAAGATCTAAATGAGGTCTTTTTGGGAAGCAACTTGTTAAGACTAGACTCTGTAAATTCCAGATGTGCTGTCACTATGGATCAGTACATTCACCGAGTGTGTGTGTTAGCCCACTTCTACTAAATTTCTGATATTACTTTACGTGGAAGAGTTCAGAAAGAAACTAGCTAACTGAAATTTGTATACTAAATTTCTAGGACTTTACATACGTGGTGGGGAAAAAATAAGAACTACAGATTATGGGGAATACCTTCAAGATTAATATAGGATCAAATAATGTTAACAATCATGTGACTAAAAGCGTAGACATACCGTATTGTTCAAGACCATTTGTACATAATCATTATAGTAATCATGCTGCTAAGTAGATTTGAAATCAGTGAAGAAAGAAACACAAATACCAAAAGTACATTACATTGCCAAAACTCTTTATGAATACACACTCCGAAGAGGGTATAATTTTTGTTTTCAATTTTTAAGAGTTAACCATTACAGAATACTATAACAAAATATTTAAAAATATCATTTTATCCCTAATTTTTACTTGTACCCTCAATTATTTCAAGAAAGTTTTCATAATTGTTGAATTCTTGATTTTTTAAAAAGACTTATGAGAGGAACTTTAGTTTTAAGTAATTCATAAACTTACTGAACTTCCCTTGGTGGTTCCATAACACAAGATAAGTTTTCGGTAATTATAAACACGAACTTCTGAGAAAATGTTTAGATGAGTGGGTATGTCTAAACAGAAAGAAAACAAAAAGGAATTTAAGATTATACATGCAAAATTTTTAAATATATATGTGAAAAAGAAGAGATGTTGGTAATATATGCCTAGACAGAAAGGTCTCTCTCGCACAGTGGTTCAGGGGTTCCAATTCCAGCCCTGTCTTTTACTAGCTATGTCAACTTCAGCAAGTTTCTTAAGTCTCTGACTTGTTTTCTTCATTGTGAAATGACGAATGGTAAATTACCTCCCTCATAGGGTTACTGTGAGGAATGAATGAGTTAATACAAGCAAAGTGGTTATTACATTTATGGCACCTAGTAAATTCTCAATAAGCACTACTAGAATCTTGTATACCTATGTGTAAGCATTTCTGAATATATACAAATCGTAACAGCAGCTGTCTCCTGGGAAGGAAACTAAGTCTGAGGTAAAACAGGAAACTTTTCATTAGATCTACTCAGGATTTTTTTTTTAAACGATGTACATGTTTTACTTCCTCCAAAGGCAATGGCAAAGGGAGGGATACTTGCCCTCCCCCACAAGAAGATGATCACTTGTACCTGGTAGAGAACGTGCAAATTCCAACACACACTCATATAATCGTGCAATGCTATTCCAGTCATTAAGGAACATTTCAACCACTTTTCTACCACCAACGGGTTCAGACAACAGGTTTTCATATGTCAGATAAACATGCCGGGATGGTCCTACAGGATTAAGAGAGAAGATTAATAGGAATCAACACTAAAAAAAAAAACCCAAAAAAACAAATAGAAATATGCAAAGACAAAAGTGTGTGAAGCATCTCACCTTGTTCCCTGGTAGAAGTGCCATTAAGTGGACAATTTGCAAACACTAGCTCTGCCACCCACGTGCGGTTATTTCTACCTTGTAATCTGAAAGTGCAGTCAAGGAGAGAGCGGTCCAGAGCCTTTTGGGTTTCCTCATTTACACCCTTACAGGGAGGAATTCTGGTGATGAAAGATAGCATATGAAGTGTACTTCACATCACAGAAAGACAAAAGCACAATTTACACAATGACAGGCAGCGTATCACAGTAGAGCTTCGGTTCAAACTCTACTACCAGGTACCTTCTGCAAGAGGAGGAAGCAATTCATAGCAACTGACAACAATTAATAGCATTTAACCCACTTTCATTCCTATCAACATGGATAAGGACTCTCATTTTAATGGTGATGTCTGCCTTCGTCCTTAATCTTGTTATTAGAAAAGACCACAATTTCTCAGAAAATCAAATATACTGGCTTTCTATGAAATCTACCTAGAATATCCTCAAGGAAAAGTTAAGGAGAACAAAATATTTGTAAGACCAGACTTTGAAGGCAGGATGATCTAGTGAAAAGGACAAGGCTTTGGAATCAGGGACCTGCATCCTAATTCTGGCTCAGCCACATTCACCCTCTCTGAATTTGTTTCGCAAGTATAAAATGAAGATACATAATTACCTTCTGGGTCACTGATTTTAAAACATGATGAAACATATATATAAAGTGCTTACAGTGGTTGGTTCAGCAGGTATTCAGATATGTTAGTTTCTCCTTGCAGTAAAACCAAGTCATTTTAATCACCAACCGCCATGACAAAATTTCAGGTTCATTATCTCCCCCCACCTCATTATTTCATTATTTCCCCTCCTCCTCTGTAGAGGTAACTCATTGTGATGGAGCTATTCATGTATCAACTCATTTACCATACATATTGTCTCTTACATATACCACATATACAAGATGAATGTATTAGCTTTGGTGTCTTAAAATACCAATCTATCTCTTCTCCTCTTGCAGCTTTATGAACTATCTTATTTGTCATAAAACATTATGAGGTAATATATTTTGGCAGTTTTTTCAGTACTGGATGAAATAATGAGATAATACTTAATTACACACTATCCTTTAACTCATAGGAAAGAAAAAGGAGTTAACTGTCAGACTTGATATAATGATTATCAAAATCTAAGGCAAAAAACAACAAATATAACTAGAAATATGGGATTTTGGTTCAGGCCTCTTAGATATAACACCTAAAACAGGGCTCCTCAATGTCAGCAATACTGACATTGTGGGCGGGAGAATTCTTTGTTGTTGGGGGGCAGCTATCCTGTGCAGCCTTGGCCTCTATCTCCCAGGTGCCAGTAGCATCTCCCACCACTTCTTCTCAGTCAATGATAACCAAGAATATCTCCAAACATTGCTAAATGCTCCCTGGCAGGGAAAACTGTTCTGAGGTTGAGAACCACTGACCTAGAAGAAACAATTTAAGAGAGCAAAAAGGGTGGAAAGTTTGCTCAAGAGCTCAAAACCAGGCACTGCAAGCATGCTGCTCTTGAGACTTGTGTCATCTGTGTGGTGTGATCAAGGCTCTTTTGAATCTGCACAAGGCAGCAGGTCCATGAACCAGAGCAGCCTAAGATGTTTACCATGATATTTTCAGAGATACAGCAAGGAGACCTGCTCAACAGATTTTCATGGAGATAAGTTGAACAAGAACAGACTATATCTTTAGCAAAGAGGAGAAAAATGTGCTCAGTTTTAAAGCTTTGAAGTATCTACTCATATTCCCACTTAATATGAAAATACCTAGGACTAAAAGCTTAAAAGTTTCTGAAGATTAAATGTATTAAAGCAATTACTTAATAATTAGATCTAGGCCAGATTTTAATTTAATAAAATCACATTTAGACATTATTTTTTTCCTTCTTCAGTTCTATGAAGAAAATACCCCCAATAATGGACATCATGTACCAAACAGATCTCTTTATCTGTTTCTATATATTTTCCTAAGTTTTAAATAAAGAAAACAATAGCCAGGATATAGTAAAGACTTTCTTAAAAATTACTGTAAAATGAACATTAAAAAATATGAAGTGCTTTCTTTCTAGGTAAGGACTATCATGAATTCTCTTGAGTGCAAGAAGAAAGGGGACTGAAATTTCTTTCATAAAAATGCTGAGAGCAAGACATTTTAAGATTGCTGCAAAACATGAAAAAATAAAGAGAACACAAACGTTATCATCTATTAATCTTCAATTGTCAAGAAGAGTAAAAAGAAACACCCCATATTTTAGGCAGAAGTAATATAAAACCAAAGGCAAATAAACTAAAAGTATTACATTTCCTTTTGATGTCTATTATAAAACCAGCTCACTCTCTAGAAACCATTTCGTGGACATGGCATGACGGGAGCCAGGCAGGGCAGCTTTTCTAGTTCTTCAACTCTTTATCTAAAGTGAGCACCACTATACGTGGGTGGAGCGCATGCTATCTGCTAGACCTTCCCATTTTCCACAGGACAAACTGATTTGCAAGCAACAAATTGGTTACAAATTGATTCCTGCTGGCTCAAACTGCAGTCACCATGTCTTGGTAGACAGAGGAATTCAATAAACAAAAATTGCTTCTATGGTTTATATTATTAAGCAACATCTAAGAAACAATACAAATGCAAAAAAAGAAAACTGCTTTCTGCACAACCTTCCATCATCTGCCCAAGATAAAACTAAGAGTCATCTCTGCCACCTTCTACTCTCTCTCTCACTTTCAGTATCACTTATAAAGACTTCATCCCCTAAGTCTTTATGGAACTTGCCCTGGTCCAAGATACCAACAACTCTGGTGTGAACCATTTTAGCAACTGGTTTTGTTACTTCAGTCTTGTTCCCCTCTCATTTATTCTCCATGTTGCTATCAGGGCGAGCTTTCAAAAAAAAAAAAACCCTATCCAATGATGTCAGTTTCTGCTTAAAATCATCTGATGGCTCTTTACTGCCATTCGGATAAAGTCTAAATTCCTTAAGGACATTTACACCAAGGCCCTATAGGATCTGACCCTTCCTGTGTACATCTGTAGGCTCATCTCCCCTAACTCCTGCCATGCCCTACTTCTTTCAGTTCCAGGATGCCGAGCTTTCTCTCCCCTCTAAGCCTTCATTTTAGCAGTTACTCCTTCTAGTTGGGGCACCCACTCCCACCCTAGCTCCCTTTCCTCTGGCTAATTCTCACCTCTCCTTCAGTCTAGGTACAACTGGTACTTCCGTGGGGATACCCTTCCTGATTTCCAAACTAGCCCAGATCCCCCTGGTATGTGAACCCACAGCATCCTGAAGGGCTCTATCAGAATTCAAGCCTGACACATACACTCAGTAAACATGTGCTGAATGAATGAAAGAAAGCCAGAGGAAGGACATCCTAAAATACCAAGAGGTGCTGGATCTCCACTTGGCAGGTAAAAGAGAATCCTTTCCTAGACTGTGTAATTCCATACAGAAACCTGTGACATCCGCAGATTCTGAACTCTGCTTTATGCTGACTAGCAGGAGTAGCATTGGCAGTATGGCTGCAGTGTGTGGCACCACATCAGACGCATGACAGGGCCTTACTTCAGTAAGCGAATTGCGTGGCTGAAGCCATCACCTTCCATTTGCACTCCTTGATGTGGAATCTCCAGATTGGACAACTGGAAAGAGAAAGGTACAGTTATATGAGACCACCAATTTTACAAAGCAACTACCTTTTCTAAGCACTACTGTCTCTCTTCTCATGGCATCTGTTCTAGAGTCATGAGCATTGTCCCCCCTCATCTGATTTCCTGGGGAACTAAGTAAGACTGGTTTCCTTGTGTGATGCAATTAATGCCTATTTGAAAACAAAGTTTGAGTCATAGCCACATCTCATTTTTAATCACAAACAGTATTTTTCAGTTTACAGCTTTTCTGGAATACATTTTTTTTTAACAACTACTTCCTCTGTGAAACTCAAGAAGAAAAGATTTCCAGTTGATGCATTTACCCAGAGACCCTGTCAGTGGAACTACAGGTTATCTGGATATGCCGGGAAGTCATTCTAGTCACCTAGCAGAGGAACACACTTGCCTTCAAGCAGATATTCCCAGGTCTTCTCTGACAGACTATTTATTTATATCCACCTTATTCCAGAAAGGATTTAAGGCAGCCTTAAGCATGTCACTGAGCCCTGCTCTTTGGGCCTGGGAAGAGCAGAGGTGCAGAAAAACAGCTTCTGACCATGAAGTAGGGCTCCAGATTCAAAAGACAGCAAAGTGTGGGAGAGCTCAAAAACACTGCCTCTGTTCTATGGATCACAAATATCAACATTCCTGCTAAGATCATATTTAGTTATTCACATCTCAGTGTAAATTACCTTAAGCAGAAAATGTGCTTGCTTTTGCCTTTAACATCTTTTTCAATGAGAGAAGAGAAAGTTTTTAAGAGCTTGATTGAGTTCAATAGAGTACTACAGAATGTTGAATGACCTACATGTGCGACAGGTATAGGAACACAGAGGAGGAGAAAAGAAGCCATTACGCTTACAGGTATCTATGTGGGCACTACAAAGACACAAGCTTTTGCAACTTCTGACCTGTGGGTAATGAGGAAGAGAGCAGACAATGACTGAAGCATTCCCCCTGGGTATCATGTAGCCTCCCATTCCGCTGCAAGGGAGTAACTGAATGACATTCACGTAATCCATCCACGTGTTGTGCTTAGTCACTCAGTCACGTCCAACTCTTTGCGACCCCATGGACTGTAGCCCGCCAGACTCCTCTGTCCATGGATTCTCCAGGCAAGAATACTAGAGTGGGTTGCCATGCCCTCCTCTAGGGGATCTTCCCAACCCACGGATTGAACCCAGGTCTCCTTCATTGCAGGCAGATTCTTTATTGTCTGAGCCACCAGGGAAGCCCAATCAATCCATGTAGCATGATGAAAAAGCCCAACAACAGAGTCAAATAGTTAGAAGCACAGACACTATAAGAGCTCTGGACAATTCCCAGACAAGAGGACACTCATCAAGCTCACAGTTGTAGGAGCTGGGACATCGAGGACATGCGTATCTACTTTAGTCGCCTATTTCTGGGCTTGGATTTTCTGAGCTACTGCTGCTCCTCACAATTTCACACTATTTTCCGCTTTTAGATCCTGAAGCCCTATAAAGCAGCAATTGGCATACCATAGCTTATGGGCCAAATCTAGCCACTGCCTGTTTTGGTAAATAAAGTTTTATTGGAACACAGCCACACCCATTTGTTTAAATATCAACTATGGCTGGTTCACACTACAACAGCAGACCTGAAGAGCTAAAAAAGAGATGGACTGATGCTGAAGCTCCAATACTTTGGCCACCTGATGCTAAGAGCTGACTCAGCATCAGCTGGGAAAGATTGAAGGCAAAAGGAGAAGGGGACGACAGAGGATGAGATGGTTGGATGGCATCACCGTCTCAATGGACATGAGTTTGAGCAAACTCTAGGAGATGGCAAAGGACAGGGAAGCCTGGCGTGTTGCAGTCCATGGGGTTGCAAAGAGTCGGACACAACTTAGTGACTCAACAACAACAATAAATGACCCACAAGGCCTAAAATATTTACCATCTGCTGCCGGGAGCCACGGAGAAGGCAATGGCACCCCACTCCAGTACTCTTGCCTGGAAATCCCATAGACGGAGAAGCCTGGTAGGCTACAGTCCATGGGGTCGCGAAGAGTCGGACACGACTGAGCGACTTCACTTTCACTTTTCCCTTTCATGCACTGGAGAAGGAAATGGCAACCCACTCCAGTATTCTTGCCTGGAGAATCCCAGGGACGACGGAGCCTGGTGGGCTGCCGTCTATGGGGTCGCACAGAGTCGGACACTACTGAAGCGACTTAGCAGCAGCAGCCGGGAGCCAGCTCACGAGATCCCCACTCATGACAGAGTCATGAGGAGAAGGACTGACGAGCAGAGCAACTCAGGCCTCAGGGATTCTCGAGAGGCTGCCTCAGCGCTCACCTTAAAAATGAGATCTCTCTTTCTGACGCTTGCTATAATAAACCTCTTCTTATTTTCTATGACTTAGGCAAAAGGCCGTTCCTGATTCCCTACTAAAAAAGATCATTCTGAAACCTCAAATCAACAAGGCCCCTGAACGGTAGCACCCTAAATAAAATTATCTGGGATATAGAGTATGCTGATCTAAATTCTTTTTGCTAACATATTGGTTTGTTTAATAAATGTACCTGTGCCTTTGGAGCTAATGTGCATAACTGCTCTTAGTAATAAAACAGCATTGAGAGCCTCCGCACAGAAAGCCCCTATGGGCACGAAACCCTTCGCAGGAAAAAAGGCTTGTTAGGAAATACAAAAAATATTGCTTTGTGAAACTGTTACTTAATCTATATTTACTATGTTTTTACTCTTAACATATTTAGCCTATATAATGAAAGCATAATAGTTAGAGATTTATATAAATAGAGTTTAGCTTTAATACAAATAATAAGAAAATTGTTGATTTAACTGATGATTCTTACTTAGAGCTGAACTTCAGCTTGCTGTTCTATGACTTTATGGAACCACATTCTTTTCTGTTAAGCTCAAGGCATGGAGTAAATTCCCAAAAACAGGTTTTACCTTAAAACTTCCTGTTGATAAATTCTTTCCTGATGTGCTCGATACAAAAGTGTTCTGACTGATCAACCCTTATCAATGGAGAGTCACAAGGTGTTAGCAGGCCACCAGGCCAGAAGATGATGTAAACAAAATGAGGCTTTTTGTAACTAAAGACATGCAAACGGCTTCGATGAGGGTCGAAACTGGTGGCCCATTGAGCTAACTTGATAGGCCCATTAAGATATACCCCTTAAGCTAAGTTGGTATGTTCCTTGAGCTAAGTTGGTATGTCCCTTAAGCTGAATTGGTATGTCCCTTAAGCTGAATTGGTATGACTCTATACTTTACATTTGTTTCTATATACCACTAAAAATATAAAAGCTGTCTTAAAAAACAATAAAGTAGAAGACACTTGGAAACGCTGAGACTCGCTGTGTGTTCTCGGACACCGTCCATCCTGAGGGAACCCCTGGACCTGCTGGAGCTGGACTCCGGCAATCTGCCCCTTGATAGAAAAAGTCTGCTGATTCCTGCTCTAAAGCATCAAAGTGTTTTCAACAAGTCTTCCCAAGACTATTATCATCAGCCTAACAAATAATCCACTTCCACATTTCTAGGTCTTTCCTTCATCACCAATAATTTACAGAAGGGAGGAGTCTTACAAAAAGTAAAACTTTAAACTAGAGGGAAATAATTAAGATTTTCATGTATTACTTTTTAATTGTTGCCAATCCTTGGCCAAAGCCCTTTTTGGAAATACAAAAATGCAGGTTCTGTTACCTCCCTTTCCTTTCATGCTTGGAGATCATGCTGAATATCACAATTGTGTATTCTTGAAAGACACTAACTCGGGCTAAGTCTATTGCTTCTTTCATGGGAAAAAAGTAAAAATTTCGTTTAATACTCTTTCTGACCTGCTTCTCACAAAGGAACCCAATTTTATTAGTAAGCAATATGTACAGCTTCACCCACTGAAAAATAAGCAACCCTTTTAATTATTAACCATCCCTAAAAAAGGTAAATAATACTCCTTCGAGGTATACAAATAAGGTTCTCAAAAGTTGTCTTTATTTTTTTTTTTAACTGGGAAGAATTTACTTCCCATTTCCACAAAGAACAGAAGGCCTACAATTTGGAATCAGAGATAAATAGTTTAATAATCTCATGGTATACATGTATACCATGAGATGTTGTGATTGCAACCCCACCCCTCCCCAAATAAACAAGATCACAACCATCTGGTTCTCCTAATGGAATTCATGTAGCTTTAGCAAGGCATTTAAAACATTACTCTTTGGGTACCCAAAATTGTTCCAAAAAATTACCTCCAACCGAAGTCCTACAAATGGCATGTTTGTATCACACATAGCGACGAAGTGAGCTAGAACTTTATTGAAGGCACGCATTTCTCCTGATCGTTTGGTTTTCTTGGGTTCGACTGGACATACATCATCAGACAACTAGAATTTAAGTAAAGAACACAAGTGGGTTAAAAAAAGAAAAAGTATGTGATGCAATTAGTTAAGCACTTGGACTACTATAACAAAAGTCAAAGTTAACCAAAACAAATCTTAATTCATTCAACAAATGTTTACTGAGCAAATATTGACCTAAACACCAGAAATTTAGTAGTAAATATTATGTACTTAACAAGTTGCCTTGTGGGAAAGAATGTACAATTATTAATTAAAGGAGAAGCATTTTCAAGAATGTGTAGACATTTGTTACCTAAACCTTATTGTTGGCCAGCCTCTTAAAAATCATACCTAATTCTTTCCCATTTAAAAATAGTTAAAAGAGTACGGCAAAGTTAATAGACACAAATGCTGGGCTCATTTCTGTTTGTGAACATACCTTGCGCTTGGTACTGGTTCTAGGCTGTTTCCCATTTTTTGTACGATAAACTGATTCCTGGAGGTTTTCCTTAAACTGCTGCAGCAAGAGGGCCATGAGAGGGCTGTCTTCACGATCCACTGCATTCACAGACAAGAAGTAGTACTTGTATGACAGTTGTGTGGGTTTATTGGGAACTTCCAACATCTCTACAACCTAAAAAGGTCCAAATCAGAAATGAGACTCAGAGACATAACTAACTGGTAAGTGTTGAATATTTCTCTCCTTGTATCAAGTAGGGCTCAGAATTATACATCTAATGCAGATGACTTTTTAAACAAGGACAAATCAGTCATGATCTCAAAAAAAGCACTGCAATTAAATATGTAATTTGTTTTCTAAAAAACAGATCAGACTAAAGAACAATGATGAAAGAAAAATAACAACTTTGTCTCATACTTGGAAGGATATAAAAAAATAAACCCTGATTTTTCAACTGAAATATATAGTCACTATGAGGATGAGGGTAACAAGAACGTCAACAATAGTTAATACCAATAAAGAGTTTATCATGTGCCACGTACTCTCCTAGTGAGTGAAGTGAAAAGTTGCTCAGTTGTGTCTGACTCTTTGTGACCCCATGGACTATTCAGTTCATGGAATTCTCCAGACCAGAATACTGGGGTGGGTAGCCGTTTCTTTCTCCAGGGTATCTTCCCAATCCAGGAATCAAACCCAGGTCTCCCGCATTGCAGGTAGATTCTTTACCAGCTGAGCCACCAGGGAAGCCCTATACTCTCCTAAGTACTTGACAGATATTAACACATTTAATCCCAGTAATTCAATGAAGTAGGGATTCTTATCTTCACTTTTCTGATAAACTTAGGCACAAAAAGCTTAGATTAATTGCCAAAGGTCTCAGAGCTGAGAACTGACAGACTCACGCTCTGATCCTAGAAGTCTGGATCCAGAGACCTTGCTCTCACTACAGAGATTTACTATTTTCAAGGTCTACCTAAAATTTAAGAGTCCCCTAAATACTTGAGTGAGAGAAATAAATGCCACCGGACAGGGCTCTTTACCAGCACACACTTTTCTGTCTCTGTTCCTGCCTCTCTCCTCTCTCTACCCCACCTCCCCACATAGTCTCTTCAGGAAATTGTTTGGCTGACACTTAAGAATCAACACTGAGGAAATGGAAGAATTAAAAGTAAAATGGAACTTCACCAAAGATATATGGATGGCAAATCAGCAGATGAAAAGATATTCAACATCATCAGTCATCAAGGCAGCATAAATTAAGACTACATAAGATACCACTACACATCTATCAGAATGGCTAACATTTTTTTTTAAATCGCAATAACAAGTGCTGGCAAGAATACAGAGCAACTAGAACTCTCACGTATTGCTGGCAGGAATGCAAAATGGTCTGGCCACTTTGGAAAACAGTTCAGCAGTTTCTTATAAAGCCAAACATACACTTAGTGTGTGACCCAACACTCCCACTTTTAGTTACTTATCCAAAAGAAATCAACAAAAAAATAGATATGCAAATACTTATAGTAGCTTTATTCACAACTGCCCCAAACTGGAAACAACGCAGATGGCCTTCGACGAGAGGCTAAACAAACTGTGATACATTCACACCAAGGAACACTACTCAGCAATAAAAAGAATGAACTATTATAACAATACGGATGAAAATCAAAGGCATTATGCCAAGTGAAAGAAACAACTGAAAGGCTAAACTGTAGAGACAAAAAACAGGTCAGTGGTCACTAGAGAGAGCAGGGGGAAAGTCTGATTACAGAGAGGAAGCATGAAGGAATTCTAGGGGGTGACGGATAGCTTCTGTGTCTTACTGAGATGGCAGTTACAAAACTGTATGCATTTATTAAACTCCAGACACTTAAAAGTCTGAATTTTTACTGTGTGTAAATTATATCTTAATAAAGCCAGCAAAAGTAAAATAGCAAAGACATTTAAGGGCAGTTAAGACTTTCCTCTATTCTTCTTAAAGGCTATGGTAGTTTTCGCCACTATTATGAATGTATCATCCTAAGTGAGAAGGATGAAGAGTGATATACATTCAGTTTGGTATAAACCATGTGAAACAAATTATTGCTTTATAATAAACCACTAGTTATTGAAACTGAAAGCCTGGCATTTTTTTGATACTAAATAAAGTCAGAAAATACATGTAGATCAGGCAGCACATGGAGAACTGAAACAACAATCCTGTCACAGGCCAAATCCAGTTCCACAGCTGGTGTTTTAAAATTCAGAAAACAGTGAATTCATATCAATGACAGACTTATTCATCACATAATTAACCCTAACTTAAGCTATATCAGGCTACACAGGGTACCTTTTGATGATAGTATCTTTTTAAAAGTACAGCTTAAAGCTTCAAAAAAATTCACTCCCATTGAATTAAGTTTTTCAAACACCTTAGAATCTTAGCCAGAAGTATCTACTTGGTGTACACAAAAACTTCTATATGCAGGAAATACATTTATGAAATCTAAGAGTCTATATTTCAAGTTCTTGCAAATTTTAACTAGTTCAATAATCTGAAAGAAACTACTAGAAAAATCTAGAAAGGGTGAAAAAGGAATGAGGATTTTACTGTGTACTGAAAAGTATATGCAATCAACAAAATCAATTAAGGATGAGAAAATAAAGCTAATTTAGTCCATCATATTTAAAAAGCAGCATTATGCAAGCTAACATTTGATTAAAACCAAACAAGTTTATCTGACACCAAAACATCTCCAAATGTTCACAACAGTTGCTTTCAAATTTTTTCTTACATAGAGGAGATGCCTAATTCCAAGCAGAAACTAGGCCTCACTATAGGACAGATCCTGGGGTGAGGGACGGGGCATACCTTATACTCCCCAAACCTGCCTAATCATTGTATTATTTCCTACAGATAAGATTTTCCTCTCTGCCCCATCCCTACCAACTCGCCCCTCTCTTGGCTTGAGAATCATTATACAAAATTCAAATATCCAATAAAAAATACATTTGCAAATTAAACTAAACAATAAATGATTCAAGATACGAATAAAATTATTGAACTCAATCACCGAAATCACCCCTTTGCATACTTACAATGTAGTATTGTGGAAGACGGGTAAGTCTGACAAACAGCTTATTCTTAGAAAGGTTTCCTATGGGATGAGTTGAATAATTGGACAGCTGCAATGTTTCACTGGTTATTGTAGGCAGGTGTTTTATAGACTGTTTGCAACGCTGTTGTCCAAGCCAAAACCTTAGTTTAAAAGAGATCATTCACATCACAAAATAACAGACTTCTGATTAACTGTGTGCTACTGTTTTACAAATAGATTATTAAAACTCACTAAGAAACCAATTAATATATGAAACTTAACTGAACTACTAAAAGGACATATGACCATAATGATGAATCATTTCTCTAGTTTTGTACTGGACCATTAATTTTAAAGAGTTTAAACTGCAGTGTGAATGACCTTAATTAGTTATAAGGTAGAATCAACTAGTATTAAGGCTGAGAAAGTATCAGTTTATTATAGGAGATGAAAGCTTTGTAAACAGCACAAACTAATCTCAACATCTTTTATAAAATGCCTGAAGTGTTTATAAACCAAAATAGAACAATAAATAAATACAAAAGTATCTCATTTTCCTGGTTATCACTGGAAATCTCCAGTTCGAGTTTTTATCCTGCTCATATAAAAGTGATGGGTATGTCTAGCAGGTGCCAGTAAGTGTTCATTACCTTCCTCTCTCAGTTAAGCCACCAGATTTCACTTTGTTGCTTTTACTGTAGCACCCCTCTCATTCCTTTTATCTGGTTATCTATCCTAGAGACCAATATCATATTAACATGTGAAAAAGGTAAAATGATAGGTACACAAACTCATTGATCCACCATGAGACAACTAAAAAAGTAAAAATACACCTTTAGAAGCTTTTCATAGCAATATAACAATGCCACAACATCCAAGCTCATGATCAGTCGGCTTGTCTCACACAACAGGGTACAAGACCAGTTTGGGTGCTGTTGCATTTGTGTGATGAGCTGCATGTGATACAAAATGTGTGCTAGCTATGTGCAGTAAAACCATAGTTAATGTATAACATTTTAAAAGCAGTTTGAGGACTATTACCCCAAAAATGTATAAAATCTGGAAACTGCTTTTTTATACTAAAAAACAAATTTAACTATAGCTTCACAGGATCAATTGCTAGAACTGGCTATTAATAAAGGAATGACGATCAATTTTTAAAATATACCAAAACTTACTTCATTTTGGAAGACAGTTAAAAACAAATACCCTGAACTTGTCAAAATTGCTTTCAAATCTCTACTTCCAGTCTTATCAACATACTTTGTGAGACTGGTATCTCTACTATGTATATTATTTTTAAAAAAGCACAGAAACACTTAAGATAAACGTTATCTCCTATAATTATCATCACCAATCCAACTTAGATTAGTTACAACAAACCAGAAACAAGCTCTTTGCACGTTAAAAATTCTAAATATATTACAAATATAATATATATATAAATTATAAACATATGAATAATAAATACAAGATATTCTTTCAGAGCACATATGGAATTGCTATTTCACTCAACTTTTTTGTTATGACTTTGTGGAACAAGTTTAAGTGATGAGTAACTTGTCTACACATGTATACTTTCAATGAAAAATGTACAGATTTTGAATTTTTTTATTATTTTTTGTTCTGATCTTATTTATTGAAATGCAATTTTATGACGACTCTAATAAAAAATTGGGGCTTATATTTTGAACATGTTTTTTCATTTCTTTTTTCCTAGAATTTGTTTTCAGTGAATATTATTAAAAAAAATAATCACATGAACAGATGCCCAATACTAACAGTCCCTAGACAATGTAAATTAAAACCACAGTCAGATAACTCGTCACACTTACTAGGGTGGCTATGGTCAAAGACAGTAACAAAGGCTGACAAGGATGTAGAGAAATGGAAACCCTCATACACTGTTTGATGTGGCTGTAAAATGGTACAGTTACTTTGGAAACTAGTATGGTAGCTTCTTTAATTCCACTCCTAGTGGAATGCAAAGTGCACACATATATTTGCACATGAATACTCACAGCTGCATTATTCATAAGAATCAAAAAGTGGAAACATTTCAAATGTCCATCAAATGATGAATGGATAAATAAAAGGTGGCCTAGCCATACCATGGAATGTTAGTTAACCATAAAAAGGAATGAAGAATTGGTACATGCTTCAACATGGTTGAATCTGGAAACATTATGCTAAATGAAAGAAGCCAGTCACAGAAGACCACATACTTTATGATTCCATTTTTGTGAAATGTTTAGAAAGGGAAAATCTACAAAAACAGAAAGCAGATTCATAGTTGCCTGGGGTGAGGCTGGGAATGGGGATTAACTATAAATGAGCATCTTTTTGAGGCAATAGAAATGTTTTAAGTGTTCTAAAACTGGATTGTGGTTATGGTTGTCACAAAACTCAGTAAATTTATGACAAGACATTGAATGGTACACTTAAAACAATTGAAGTTAATGCTATGCAAATTATATTTCAATAAAGTTATTTCAAAAAATTAATGTCCCATGATAGATTAGTGATAAACTGATCAAAGATCATCTGAGAAGCATTGTAAGTGACAACCAGGGGACCTTTCCTATAAATAATGTGAGTTTAAGTACAGATACATATTTGATAAGTTTAAAGCTTTTGGGACTTGACTTCTTGATTTTAGGCTATATTTCTACCAGCTGGAACTGCCCAACAACCTCAAATTATGCAAGATGTGAATTATTAAGATTTAAGTATTAAAATCCCACTGAACAGTCTGCCCCACCCCCACCACACCATTTGTCAGTTTGGTTTTAATCTCTGATATTTATTTTTATTCCTTGGAATTCTGTTTTATTGATTTAAAGAGTCTGTTAAGAGTTGCCATAATGATACCTTTGTGTACCAGGGTGGTAATGAAACCTCAAACATCTCTAGCTTCATTTTCAATTTTATTTAGTTTAACAGTCTGAAGCATTCAAAGGATTCTGAGACAAACTGAATGAAGCAGACGACTACTCTGAAAGTATCAGCTGGTTGATTCATACCATGAAGATTATCCTAGGAAGAATCTACTGCACAGAACACTAGATATAATAAAACTCATCGTGTAAGTGATTTGTAGAGTGCTTATACAGGAGATAACATGACAAGGAATCAAAGTTGAGTGTCATGCCCTTCATACCTGTATTTGCTTTCGAGAGGAATTTGAAATGAAGCAATGCCATCTCAGACCTAATTCAAGAAAATTTAGATTCTAAGTACCAAAAGGGGCTCAAGTTTCACGTCATAAATATTAAGGATAGTGGCTGATCAAGAGTAACGATGGGGAAGAAAATGTATCTTGTCAAAATAAGTTTCCATTTTTAGTTTTGATCTAAATAAATAGCCTTACTTAAGTTGTTGAATCCAAGGAATGATCCGTTTCATATCATCATTCACAGACTTCTCCATGTCATCCAGTGTGGCTTGGTCTATAGCATAAAGCACTTCATTAATTAATGGCTTACACGAGACACAAGATATCCAGGTACCCCAAAATTTAAATGAAAGTTACTGTTTCAGGCAGAAAGTAGTGTTATTTTGAGTTAGAGAAAAGCTAAACGATAATGCATCATGAGGCATAAATTAATCTAATTTGTTTTCCTTCTTTAATATTTAGGGAGAGTTATAGTTAAGATAATTAATAGCAAGTGTACATTAGCAGGAAGAATGAGTAACAAACACATTCAATTCTTTGCCCATATTTTAATTACCCAAACTCTCAGTCTAGTTAGTTAATATTATAAATGTGTATGTATTTAAAACTCATAGTATTACTAGACTTAGAACCTTAAAAATAACAAAAACTATAAAACTTCATTAAAATGTTTATTAAACACAAATGATCTCTGGCATAAGCAAGAGCTGTTGGTTGAAGATTAGCTTACTAAATAAGCAAGAGCTGTTGGCTGAAGATTAGCTTGCTAAATGTCACTTAGAATTTTTAATGACATGAGAAAATGCTAGTAATAGAATGTTGAATAGAATGCTAGATTTTTAATTTAAAAAAAATAGATATGCAACAAGCAACAAAAGTTTACTGTATAGCACAGGGAGCTACAGTCAATATCTCATAATAACCTATAATGGAAAATAATTTCAAAAATAATACATGTGTAAATGTATAACTAAATCACCTTGCTGTGCACCTGAAACACTAAGTCAACTATACTTCAATAAAATACACATATTAAGAAAAAGAATGTTGAACAAAAAGCAAAATATAAAATGATTTCAACTAAAAAAAAAGCATAGAAAAAATTAGAAGAGCACTGCTATGGGCTGAATTGTGTGTGTGCTCAGTCAATTGTGTCTGACTCTGTGACCCCATGGACTGTAGCCTGCCAGGCTCTTCTGTCCATGGGATTTCCCAGGCAAGAATACTGGAGTTGGTTGCCATTTTCTTCTCCAGGGGATCTTCCCAACTCAGGGATCAAATCTGCATCTCCTACATTGGGAGGTGGATTCTTTACCACTGAGCCACCTGGGAAGCCCATGGACTGAATTGCATCCTCCCAAATTCATATGTTGAAGCCCTAGCTCCTAATGTGATAAGTGTTTAGAGATGGAGCCTTTGGGAGATAATTAGGTTTGGATAAGGTCATGAGGGTGGGGCCCTCATATAAAATTAGTGCCCTTATAAAGAGACACCAGAGAGCTTGCTCTCTCTCTCTCTTCCTGCCATGTGAGGACACAGCAAGAAGGCTGACAACTATAAGCCAGGAAGAGAGCTCTTACCATAACTTGACCATGCTGGCAACCTTATCTCACACTTCCAATCTCCAAAACTGTGAGAAAATAAATTTCTGTTGTTTAAGTCACCCATTCTGTGGTTCTCTGTTATAGCAGCCTGAGCTAAGACAAGCATACATCCCTTAAAAACAATGATTACCAACAGGCAACTTGTTTACTGCTTCTCTCACTTTTACACATTTAGTTTTTCTACTTATATGAGTATGTACTATTTTAATTATCAAGAAAACCATTAAAGTTTTGAAGAACAATTTCCTAACGTGTCACTTATCATATAGCCATCATAAATGTGATGAATTCAAAGTAGTGAGGCCAGTTTTTTCCATGAGCAGTTCATAGAAAAATCTATCTTTATAGCAATGTAATATAACCAGAAAGGATTTTTATTTTCATAAATCTGGCTTAAAATTAATTTCAAATGGGAAATGTGCTAACATATTCAAGAATACTATATCATTAGCAACACAAAAACACTAAGTTTCCAGTATTTCATTATTTCAGAACACCAACTTGGTAACAGAACATGCTAGAAATCAAACTTCAATTTCTACTGTGTTTAAACCAGAAAAAAAAAAAAATCCTTTCCTCCAGGATTCTGTATTCAAGTCATCTTGAGATGTTTATACTGTCATAAATTTGTTCTTTAGTCACGAATGACATTAGATTGTAGTCTTCTCCATGACACCCAACTATTAGTGGTAAAACAGTTAATCTAAGAAAAGATCAGCCATCAACATTATTACTTTTACATAAGAGAAACAACATGAATGGACTTCATATTGGGAAGTTTAACTTCTGGTACAAGAGAGTTAAAATGGGCCCCAAGGAACAGACATCAGCCAGTTATTCCTTCCATATCTACTTTCTATATACTGTTTATACCACCCTTCCCAATATCTAATGGCAAAAATTTTTATTCTGCTTTTGTTAAAAATATTTTTCTTTGAGTGAGTCTATCATTTAGTAACTTACCAAGTCCATAAAGCATCAACTGGAACATTCCAGAATGCAAGTCGACAAAAATGTGTAGACACTCTGAATTACCACAGGGCTCCAAGATAGGAACAACAAGAGCTGGAAGTGCAATCTCTATGGAAGCTGAACAGTTAAAAGTTAATTATATTTCTATCTGAACATTACCCCCCCCCCAAAATATATATGTATTTCTCAGCAAGTAGAAATGAACCAACTACTGAATGATCTGAATGTTAGAGGAAAGACATAACTTGGCTAAACTAGATTAGTACTATTATGTCAATTAATAACTCAAAGGAAGAATGTAATCTACAAGGTGACCTGAAATAAACATACCATCCCAAATACTACAGCCAAAAAAAAAAAAAGCCTCCAAGATTCCTTAAAAAAGGTTAAAATAGCTAATAAAAATTTAACCTTATCAATGAGGTGTGTTCTAGCTTTGCTTTCTTTCAGTTGGTAATTACTAATAAGCTAATTTTAAGGATTTTCTTTTTGATATGTGTGCTTGATTGCTCAGTCGTGTCTTTGCAACCCCATGGACTGTAACCAACCAGGCTCCTCTGTCCGTTCTCCAGGGGATTCTCCAGGCAAGAATACTGAAGAGTAGGATGTCATGCCCTTCTCCAGGGAATCTTCCCAACCCAGGGATTGAACCCAGGTCTCCTGCATTGCAGGTGGATTCTTTACCATCTGAACCACCAGGGAAGTCCCTTTTTGATATAGTGGGGGGAAAAAGTTGTTTGGTAAATAAAGTAAATTTCATTCACAACCTAAATATTTTTAATGCCATTTTTCATAAAGAGAGATTTTTCTGGCAATTAGGGCCCATATATTTAAAAAACATTTGAAGCTTTTAAGCATTTTTTATTATATAGGGCAAAGTTTTTTCAAGTTATTTATGTTCCTCGTTTTTAAGTCACAGATAAAATAAGAACAGAGGCAAACTACTACACAAATTCCCAATACTCATTCTAGAGTTTCGAAGTATTTCCACCAGGCCCAATTAACTTGCTCCTTAATCTCACAAGTTAGCATAACAAAATCCAGTAGGGAAGCAAAGTACTGAAAGCACACCCACCGTGTGCTAATCAGACTGATGACGTGCAAAAGGAATATGCTCTCCTGGTTACCACATTCCTCTAAAACTACAGTGCAGAAGGCAGGCAGGCAGTGAGGAGAGTGGTAATGTAGGCTCAGCCTTTCACCAGGGGTGACTTCTCCATGCTACTTCATTAAAGAAGAGCAAAGACATCTTTCTGTCCACACCATGGGTTCTCAGGAAGAAGCAATGACAAGCTTGTAAGGGTGCTTTGAAAAGCAAAGTGCTCAATAATGTACATTATCTCTATTCCTTTCTGAACCAAAGGAAGAAACCAAAACCTCCCGCTATATAATCTGCAACAAGTAAAATGGGAGGTGTTGCCATTGGTACTGTCTATACAAATTACTAAAGCAAAAAAGATTACAGGAAACATATTTAATCAGATGAAAACTAACTGCTTTCAAGTATATCTAATGCATTTGCATACAAATCTTTAACATGCAGGTCCAGCTTAACTCTCACCTAAAACAAACAAACAAAAAAACAGGACAAAAAGGCACAAACAAGAATTTCTTTTACAATATTCTGTATTCAAACTAGCATGAAAAATTTTTAAAGTGCTTACAGACTTGAAGCAGACTTGTTGATTTTTAAAACACATCTGTACCTCTTAAATCCTAATAGGATAGGAAGGCATTCTTTACAGCAAAACTATTTTTTTTTAATTTATTTATTTTTTAATAAATTTGTTTATTTTAGTTGGGGGCTAATTACTTTACAATATTGTAATAGTTTTTGCCATACATTGACATGAATCAGCCATGGGTTTACATGTGTTCCCCTTCCTGGACCCCCCACCCACCTCCCTCCCCATCCCATCCCTCTGGGTCATCCCATTGCCCCGGCCCTGAGCCCTTGTCTCAGCAAAACTATTTTTAAAGTGTAGTAATGGAGTAAAATTAACTGACAATTGGGATAACAACTATAATTTCAATCTAATTAACAAAATTAAATATTTTTGAAACAACAGGGAATCAGAGAAGAATACAGAGAACACAGTCCAAAAGATATTAACAGAAAATATATTCATATATATCTCTGAACATATTTTATGGTTGCCAGTGTCTGTATTTTTCTTTACAGAAAATACTGATAAAATATGTAAGGCCCTGAGCATTTAAAGGCAACAGGTTTTAACGGAGAAACTTATAAAGAGACAATTAAAGGCTGTGCAGATGACCAGGCTGCACACTACTTTTTCCCGCAGCAGGAATATACACACATCTCCTCTTTCATTTCTCCCTGTTTACTGAGGACAAGAGGAATGGACCAACAGACAGTAATATAAAGTGGGAAGACTAAGAGAAGCAATTAAGCCCCATTAGGAACTGCTGTGCGTGGTTCACAGCTTCTGAAACTGATCTCAAGACCCTGAATCTGGCGCTGACAGGACAACTCAAGGGAGAGCACCCTGGCTTCCTCGAGTCAGGTGATGCTAAGAAGGGGCCACAGGACAAGTTACCTTCAGTGCCTTACATTGCCTTTTAAAAATTTCTCTCCAAGTCTTGCCTACTCCCCCCTAAGATTATCTCACCCCTATCTCCCACCCTCAAGAAACCACACACTACCCCTTGGGCTGTCCAAAATCTTCAGTCTGTGCTCTCCCTTAGCCCTTTCTTGAAATGCTCCATTCTCCAAGCGACTGATTTCCTCGGCTTATCCTAGTAAGGAGTTGGAAGAAAAGACAGCTAATGAAGGGTAACTGCACTAAGGGATTCCCAGAACAGACTATGGCCCCCCGTCCCAGCAAAGGATCTGACTAAAGCATGCTTTCCCATCACAAAAGTGATCAAATGAGGCTACGCTGTGTATGAACGCATGAACATGAATTAAAAAAAGAAACTTAAACCATATGTCCTAAAATGGTGGGTCAGCAAACCTTTTCCTCATTTCCAGAACTGCTCTGATTCAAGTAGGGCTCAGGGGCCAAACCCCACATGCAAGATCCTTTCCTCTCCTTCAAAACTTAGTCTCCAAAGCACCCTTCTCTAACACTGAGGACTCAACAGACTCACAGGGATTGAAAACCACTGCTATAGTATACTCCTACTATAATTAGAGATCCAGGAAGAGCCTGGAGTAACATCCTCAAATACAGATGAGGAGAATGAGGCCCAAAGAATTTAAGTGACTTGTTCAAGAGCACATGAGCAGCTATACCAACATCTTCTGACTACTCAAGCAGTGGTATCGCTACAAAGTGCTACTAAAGAAAAATCTTCACAACTTCCTCGAAAAACACACAAACTGATTCCCAAGTAAACACATTTTCAGAGTCCAGTTTTCAAAGTAATTTAAATATCCCCCAGGTAATCATACTGAGTTTTTTTTTAACTTACTAAGCCTTGTTTACAGATGATACTAAAGTAAATCAGAGCCTATCAAAAGATCACAAACTCCAATTTTTTACAATCCCAATGATACTATTTTGAAAAATTTGAAATTAAAATTAGAAAAATTAAGATTGTGAAAATACTGTGGGCACAAGGTAATACCAGTCAAAAATAATTGGGGCTGGGATAGTAAATGTTCTCATCATGATACTGGAAACTGTATTCCTAGAATGAAAGCACTTACTTTCTAAATGACTGACCATTCGTCTCCTAATGCTCCGAATATACTAGGTAATTAGAAGATTTTTCACTGTGTGCACACCTGTATTTCTTATTTTGAACCCTGTTGATATATTAACAATTCAAAAAAAGTTTTTTAAAGACATGGGATAAATTAGCTTCATTTCAAAGAGGCATATTTTATAAACACATTATAAATATTTGCAAAGCTGCCTTATTAACCTTTTAGAAGAAAAATTAGAAGAATGAGATTCATATTAAAATGTTATGTTAGCTTCTGTTTCAATAGGGAAGTTTTAAGGAGAGTCAATATGCATACATTTCAAAAATAAGGTCAAACTAAATGAGAAAGAAGAAAGTAAGGGGAAAATTAGGACAATCTTGATAGATCATAAATTAAAAGGCAGAAATGCCCAGCTTTTACAACAAAATCAGTACATCGGGAAAAAAAGTCATTTTATTTATTTATTTATTTTTTTAAAAAGTCATTTTAAAAAAGACTCTTCATAAAATAAAAGCAGATGCTAATTTAAACAAAAGAAAGACATGCATGCTAAGTTGCTTCCATCAAGCTCCTCTGTCCATGGGATTCTCCAGGTAAGAATACTGGAGTGGGTTGCCATGCCCTCCCTCCAGGTGATCTTTCCTACCCAGGGATTGAACCCACATCTCTTTATGCCTCTTGCATTGGCAGCCGAGTTCTTTACCACTAGCACCACCTGGAAAGCCCCAGAAATGTCAATTTAAAAGAACCTACAGTTTTCATTAGCATTGATGCCTCTAAGAATGGCCTTCAGTTCCTGAAGCTTCTGATGAGCTCGTGCATGGACACTGTCAATCAGGAGTTTTTCTATTGATAAATGATCAATCTGCATAAACAAGAACAGAATCGTATGTACAATTCAAACATTTTTACTTTAAAAGTCTGAGAGTAGATTACTATGCTTCAAGATACTTCCTTTTAGAATCACACTGATGAAGTGTTAACCAATAAAAGAAAGCAAACGTAAACAACGGTATTGATAGCTTAAAGGCTACAGTTAACATCTGGCAAGTACAGATCAAGACACTGTTAATTATAGTTATCACAGTGATTAAATGGCAGATCCTAACAAAAATTAAAATGGTGATCTATCTAAATTACAAAATTTGAAAGAATATCTTAAAAATTATACCTTACCATATTAGATGTTAAAACAACCACAACAAACCTACCAGCATAACATTCATTTAAAATAAGTTTCATAAAGGGTTTTAGGAACCATTAGGTATTTTAAAGAATTTGTGCTAAAAGCTTAAGTAGAAATGATAAGTTACGTTATATTCATTTAATCAAGCCAATATTAAAATATATTGAGTTCTTTTACCTTCATGGCTCTTTCTACTAATTTGGAATCAGAAGCTGGCAAAGGGGGATCATGAAAAATCTGTAAAGGCTTGGAGGCATCATTCTCATCAATTTTAATTGTAACTTTGTGAACAGATGCTGTCCCTGTTTTTCTCCCAAGAACCTGTTGACTAAAGAGAAAAAAGAATATTAAGAATTAATATTAAGAATTTTTTCCAACAATCTGTTAACTTCTGGAATAAAAGAGTCTACTGCGCACCTTATCCAAAGCCTAGAACATGGCAGGCCCTCACTCTTTGTTGAGGGAATATTAATATTAGGAAGACAGCTATTCTGTAATCCAACACAATATGATCTACTACATTAAAAAAAATACACATAGAATTAAAAACACATACACACACAAAAAAATCCCCAAACAAAACAAACTGTCTCTAAGTGGTGCCTATTCACCTCTGATTCCTTTACAGAAAATGAAAATCAAGCAAAGTTCAAATGGAGAAGAGAGGATTATAAGCCTGATAACTGACTTTCCCCAAAAATTTGTAAAAAGTACAATTCAAAATATAACACTGTGACTGGCAAGGATTTTTAAAAAAATGATACCCAGTAATTTAACCTACTGGTCTTTTAGCAATCTGGTTTGAAGCTACAGTAATCTAATCTTTTAAGAATAGTAAGTTTTAGTACAAACAGACAAATATCTACATATTTAAAACATGCCATGTTCTAAGAAAGGTGCTCATTATGGATGTCCTATGTGGTTTATGATACCATGGGACCTTACCATACAAATTCAGGTCGCTAGATATATAGATACATACAGTAAATCAGATGCATGAGAGAAAAGGAGAAACACAGAGTATTTACAGTCATGGCATGACCCCAGCAGAATCAACTTTACTTACTTCCAAACTGAGAGGGAGAGGCACTTTCCTGCATGATACCTTTCCACCTGTACAAGGTCTCCCCACCGCTCTCGGATTAACATTAGAGTTTGAGAATGTAGCACTTCTAACTGAAGTGATAAGCAGAAAGAATCTGATGGATCTCGTTAAGTAAATCTAATATATTACTACAAGAGCCAAAGAAGTATAAGAAAACTTCATATAACAAATGCTCTGTTCCCCAAAAGTTGACCATTATATTTCTCCAGTGATGTATATAAAAGGAGGTGCAATTTGTGACATAATTTTAGAAAAAGGTTTTACATTTAATTTTGAACCAATATAAACAAAACATAAGGTCCAGGTTACCCCTTAATTCATCATAGTTTAGGGAATACAGGTAGACCAAATAGTACTATTTCTTCTCTCCAAAGAGTACTATTTGTACCTCATTATTTAAAATTTTTACCTGCAAAGTCAACAGTAAAGTGAAAAGCTTGATTTAAAAAAAAAAAAAATAGATCTACCATTATTCTTTATACTGGCCAGTTCCCAAGCCCCTTTCCACCCTGAAAGGGTAAGGGAGAGAGTTTAAGCTGCTCCAGTTCAGGACTAGAGGCAAATGGAAACATGTGTGTGCTGGGGGATGTTGTTGTTTAGTCACTTAGTCATGTCCGACTCTTTTGCAACCCCATGGACTGCAGCACGCCAGTCTCCTCTGTCCATTGGATTTCCCAGGCAAGAATACTGGAGTGGGTTGCCATTTCCTCCTCCAGGGGATCTTCCTGACCCAGGGATTGAACCTACATCTCCCACATTGGCAAGTGAGTTCTTTACCACTGAGCCACCAGGGAAGTGTGTTGGGGGTGGAGGTATACAAATTCTTCACAAATACAGGGCTCAAATTTCAGAAGGATACGCAGGCAGTTGTACATGTCCTGAAGAGGTTTCTCATCAGCAAAGAGCCTAGATTGTACCAGTTGATGGATAAAGTTGATCTGCATACTATGAACCAAGGCTCGCCCATCTTCCATTGGCAGGAAAAAAGAAGGTGGTTACTTAGATAAGTGTCCAGACTGTGTCATAGACCAACTAAGGAAGAGTATACTCACTAATGATAAGTTAAAAAAAAAAAAAACAACTGAACTTATCTATGAAAACTACTGATTATACTATAGAAACACTGAAACCTTTGTGGTTAGTAGTGAGTTATGATTATCATAAAATCTGTTTCAAATTACAGGATAAATTGCTAAACACATGTATTATTCTGTAAGAATGTATCAATAACATAAAAACATCCAACATTTAAATCAATACTTATGATTTAAATCAGTATTTATGATTTACCTCCTGTTTCCTTATCCTCAACTAGAATTTCTAGCTTGAGAAGACGCCACGGAACATCAGGGTCATCTCCCATCACAGTCAAGGTGGCTTCAAATTCTCCTTCAACTCGAAACTTCACTCGGCCATTTGCTTTTAGAAGAAGAAAAAGAAGTCTACTTTGCTAGAAAATAAGCAGCCTCCTCCTGCTAACCTAGAACTTTTCCGTCTTGCTCACAAGAAATTTTAAATAGATTGAAGATTCTTTCATAAGTGTTCAAACAATTCAGTTTTTCCTGCATTAACAGTAGCCAGCTTCCAGGTCATCAAGAAATCAAAGGCAACTCTTCTAAACATCAAGGAACAACACTGAGGCTCAACTCTAGGACCCAGGCTCTCCTCCAGCCCCAGGTGATCTTGCCCTCTCCTCAGCTTCAAGTACCACCACTGTATTTCCAGATACAGTGAAATGATATGGCACAAATTACGGTTTCAAACACCACCAAAATTGTAGGTAAAGACTTCATAATGATATTTTAAAAGATAAAACTCCCCAAAGCTGATTTTAAAAATATTCTAACAAGTCAATTCTTTAAAAATATATTCCAAGCACATACCAACTGTAAGATTTGCTAACTGAGGAGGAAGATCCGTGGTTACAAGCCGATGTCTAAGAATCTGATTCAGCTGGTGAAGTGTAGCTTGTTTCTCAATTTTGGTAATTGGGTCTGGAGGAATAATTTTATCCTACAAAAATGTTCAAGTGATTTAGAAATAATGTACAAAGAGACATAATTTTTACCTGCACTTGCCCTAACACAGTATTTTCTTACTTTACCCGAGAGAATCTCAACACTCATTTCTGCAGTCTATATCCAATAATAGTGACCATTACTATCACGTATTAGAGTATCAATGATTTCACCAGTCGACCGGCTAAGATAATAATGCAACACAATCTTCTTCATGCTCTATTTATGAAACCAACTTAATGTCACTAGATGATTTCTACCACTTCTTAGAAGTATAAAATACGATAGCACCAAGTGAATAGCACCAAGTGAATAAACAACTACAACAAATTTTATAAAAAACACTTCCGAAAAGCAACTAGTGTGCCATATTTTCACATCTGAAATAGATGTTACCTTTGCAATTCTGTTCACTCTCACCTAAATGAATATATAACTCATTTTGATAGCTACTCATGTTCTGGCTCCAATTTATTTCAACACCTCCCTTCCCCCAAATTTTAATTAGAAAAAACAAACTACATGAAATAGTTATTTTAAAACACAGAACAGTTGGTGTTTTTTTTTTTTTTTGGACTGGGCTACTTATTAATATTCTAGAATCTAATGCCAAAGTCTTCAATTTTGGGGGGGTGGGGGTGGGAACACACTTACCCTAATGCAGGTTGGCAGCCGTGGATAAGACCCAGTAGTCAGTACATCAATAGCATATGGGATGGCAAAACTAGGCAGGCGTGCATGGACCAGAGCATCTCTAGCTAACGAGGCCAGGCGATCTGCAGTGTCCACAAACAGGATGGCTTGCTGATCTAAGAAGCTTGAGATCATCTTTAAAGCAAAAGGTAAACGCATTAAGCTTCTTTGGAAACTAGCCACCTTTCACTTCATGTATCATTTATTGATTCCAAAGTAAACCTTAAGAAATAATATAGCTTTTCCATACGTCAAAATATTTCATCAAAAAATTTTCCAGTAATTTGAGGAAAGAAGAAATAGTTTTAAAAACCACTAATTTTCTATCAATTTAAATAAAAGGTTTCCCAATTCATTTCTCCATCCTTAACATTAGACATACATATGACAAGTTAGGAAAAATAAATAGAATAAAATGCTTTTTCTCTTACAGACTTCTAGAGTTGACTGGTAATAAGGTAGATATAAATGCATGAACTCCTGAACCCAGACTGCCTTGGTCTCAATTTTAATTCTGCAACTTATTAGCCCTGTAACCTTGGGCAAGTTACTTCCTCTCTGTGCCTCCGTTTTTTCAATATAAAATGGAGATGGTTTCCTCCCTCTCATAAGTTTGTTCCAAGGATTAAGAGTTTATGCATATGAAACCTTTAGAACAGTGCCTAGAACATATAAAATGCTCAGTAAACATTGCCCATTATGAGATCTAGGCCAACTTCATGCCCGATACAGAAAACCTTTCCATCAGTTCTCTACTCAATGCATTTCACAGGTGTGCCTAAACCAACAGAGTTCATCCAGAAGCTGAAAACTAATTCCTTTCTGGAACAATACTTAAAAGTCTCTCGTGTCCTTCAAACAGGGGAAGCCGCACTCTATCTTCAAGCTGAACATTCCAAACCATATCAATGAGTCTTCACATCTCCAAATTCCTGACTTACCATCCCTAGTCCACTGCTTGGAAATGGTCCAGTTTATCAGTGATCAACTTAAAATATAGTATCCAGAATTAATAACACATCAGGCTCACACAATGCCCTACATTTTCTCAGCATTCCCACACTTATTATCTGATTTTTACAACTCTAAGAAATAGACAAAAAACAGTTAATTACCATCACCTTAAGAGATGAAAAACTTGAGGCTGAGGTTTATACACTTGCTCAAAGATAGTCAATAATCAGAGAAGCTGGAACAAAAAACTTTTTTTCTAACTCTTCAATTAAGACCAGCATAGCCCTGTAGCAATGCTACCTTCCATGACTAGTAAAATGGGAGTCCTACAAATACCACCAACACTCACTTCTAACATCAGGAGCCACGACACTGTAACCACATAGCAACCTTGAAGTTAACTAAAAGGACTTGATCTTCTGTGCATCAATCTCCTTCAAGTAAGGTCCCCTTTCTCATCCTGAACCTGAAGCATGCCTCTACTCTGCTTTGACTGTGTGGATCACAATAAACTGTGGAAAATTCTGAAAGAGATGGGAATACCAGACCATCTGACCTGTCTCTTGAGAAACCTGTATGCAGGTCAGGAAGCAACAGTTAGAACTGGACATGGAACAACAGACTGGTTCCAAATAGGAAAAGGAGTACGTCAAGGCTGTATATTGTCACCCTGCTTATTTAACTTCTATGCAGAGTACATCATGAGAAATGCTGGGCTGGAAGAAACACAAGCTGGAATCAAGATTGCCGGGAGAAATATCAATAACCTCAGATATGCAGATGACACCACCCTTATGGCAGAAAGTGAAGAAGAACTAAAGAACCTCTTGATGAAAGTCAAAGAGGAGAGTGAAAAAGTTGGCTTAAAACTCAACGTTCAGAAAACTAAGATCATGGCCTCTGGTCCCATCACTTCATGGGAAATAGATGGGGAAACAGTGGAAACAGTGTCAGACTTTATTTGGGGGGGCTCCAAAATCACTGCAGATGGTGATTGCAGCCATGAAATTAAAAGACGCTTACTCCTTGGAAGGAAAGTTATGACCAACCTAGATAGCATATTTAAAAGCAGAGACATTACTTTGCCAACAAAGGTCCGTCTAGTCAAGGCTATGGTTTTTCCAGTGGTCATGTATGGATGTGAGAGTTGGACGGTGAAGAAAGCTGAGAGCCGCAGAATTGATGCTTTGAACTGTGGTGTTGGAGAAGACTCTTGAGAGTCCCTTGGACTGCAAGGAGATCCAATCAATCCATCCTACAGGAGATCAATCCTGGGTGTTCATTGGAAGGACTGATGTTTAAGCTGAAGCTCCAATACTTTGGCTACCTCATGCGAAGAGTTGACTCATTGGAAAAGACTCTGATGCTGGGTAGGATTGGGGGCAGGAGGAGAAGGGGACGACAGAGGATGAGATGGTTGGATGGCATCACTGACTCGATGGACATGGGTTTGGGTAGACACCGGGAGTTGGTGATGGATAGGGAGGCCTGGCGTGCTGCAGTTCATGAGGTCGCAAAGAGTCGGACACGACTGAGCGACTGAACTGAATTGAAAATCATTTTGAATCCTGCTTCTTTCAACTTCTGTTACTGGTTTTTACTCAGATTTAGGTCATCCCAATTCTCCACTCACTCAGGACACTGTAAAAATGCTTAAGCCAAAGAATCCTAATGATTTCCCTCCAGGAAGATGTGCATCAATCCTCGTGGGGTGTCACAGTTTATCCGGCCTACACTGCTCCACCTTAAATGTGCGTAATTAACGAAACTCTCTCAATGGCCGTGCTCAACTCAAAATAAACTAGGCCAGCTGTATTTCTTTGACTTAGAAATCAAATTAATAAAAATAAAAGTTAAGTTTTGAGTTACTTATTAGTGAATCCATATAGGTCCCTAATGATCACCATGTTCTTTTTTTAGGTACTCACATACCAGCTTTTGAAATGATTAATAATAAACTCCTTTAAAATTTTTAACTGAGCACCAAATAGACACTTCTCTGAGGAAAATATACAAATGGCCAAAAGCACATGAAAAGATGTTCAATATCACTAGTCATCAGAGAAATGCAAACAAAAAACACAGTGAGGTGCCACTTCACACCTACTAGGATGGCTAGAACCAAAATGTCAGACAATAACAGGTGTTGGCATGGAGAAACTGGAACCCTCTTACATTGCTGATGACTATTTTCGAAAATAGTCTGACAGTTTCTCAAATGATTACTAAATATACAGTTACCATATGATCCAACCATTCCACTCCTAGGTTATCTACCCAAGAGAAATGAAAACACATGCCCACACAGGAACTTGTATATGAATGTTTATACCAACACTATTCATAATAGCCCCAAACTGGAAACAACCAAAAAGTCCATTAATGGATGAAAAACAAAATGCAGTAGATCCATACAATTCAGCTATAAAAATGAAGTATTGATACATGGTACAACATGGAAGACCCTTGAAAACATTATGCTAAATGAAAGAAGACAATCACAAAATACCATATATTATGATTCCATTTATATGTAAATATTCAGAAGAGGCATATCTATAGAGACAGCAGAGACTGCTTAGGGCTGGGGGGTACTTGGGGTGACAATTAAAGGGTAACAATTTGAAAATTTTCTAAAACTGACTGTGGTGATGGTTGCACGTATTTGTGAATATACTAAAAACCACTGAATTGCACACTTTTTTATTATTGTTTTTTGGCCACACCACATAGTCTGTGGGATTTCAGTTCCCTGACCAGGGATCGAATCTGTGCCGCCTGCAGTGGAAGTGCAGAGTCCTAACAACTGGACCACCAGGTATTCTCAGAATTGTACGTTTTAAATGGGGAGCCTGTATGGTATGTGAATTGTACCTTAATGTTGCTTTTAAAAAAGCTCAAAGAGAGAAACTTTTCTTTTTCTTAGCTAGAACATTATCCAGATTGTTTTACCATTAGTCAGAGTTCTATAAACCATGTATTTATACACTCAGCCAAACACTTAATATGTCTGGCATGGCTAAAGATCATTATCTATTAAGAACCTCTAATGAGTCTAGTTAAATAATCATTAAGTTGAGAACACCAAGTGTCAATATGTGAATAATCCTCTAATTCTCCAGTTAATGGACTTTATTCTTGACAAAAGCACAATGGTATCTACATTCACAAAACAAAAATACTGAAACGTTATGTATAAAGTTCAATATGAGACTTTATTCAGAATATGACTTACTGTGACAGTCAGTTCAAAAAACTAATAGGAAAATACTATGAATTAATGAAAGATGAATACAATATGGCTCAATATCAAAACCAAGAGTTTTAGATTTTGCTTGATATTATTTTATCAACATATAGCTCAGTAGTATCAAACAGGTAATTTAAAGACCCATGGTATAATTAGGGATTTAACACTGGATTTGAAAAATTGAACACTTGGATTTTATATACTTCAGTAATACCTAATTCTTCACTGAAAGTTTGAATATCTTTAGGAAAAGATTACCCCAAATTAACTATTGAAAAGAAACGTTGGGACTTTTCAGAAATACTATACCATGCTTCTTCATTTTGGCTAAAATAGATTCATTAGGCTTGGTGCCCAAATTTCCAAAAACAATGAAACAAATTGTAAACTTTCTGATGAATAAGCTTGAAATAAGCCAGTTTATTCATCTTTATTAAAAAAAAGTATTCTTTGAATGACGCTTTACAGTGTACAAAGACTTTCTGTCTACAAACTAATTTACCAAGCAAACCAACAGACAGATGAATAAAAGGACTTTTCCCCCATTAAAAAAACTCAATATATGGTACAAGATATCCTCCCTCTTTGACCAATGTTATATAGAAGGATGATATCAGCTTACTCCTAGAGACAAAAAAATCTGTGGCTAGAAATAAGTCTTCTTTTAACTTCAAAAAATATATTATTCTAGAATTTTAAGTTCTCAACTTCTTCATAACCTCTTTTCCTTTCACTTTAGCAATTTTCACATAAGCTTTCTGTCTAATGATAGGGGAACTTAGTGAAACTGAAGATATCAAATTCACTGGGCTAAAATTGAGGAGATATTTCAGAAAGTCATGGGCAGAAATACAATTGTGTTATAGATTTCTTTATGAAGTGAAACTTTATGGAATATGCAAACCCTAATAAATCTGAAAATACAGTTACTATAAAAATATTTCAACTTAGCTTGTCAGGTTTAAAAAATAAATTACCTCTACACTGAGTAGCTGATTTTAATTTATCTAGGAAACCTGGTAAATTCAGAATTTGAAAATGATCTGAATATAATTTATCCAGTATAAGCTTTTTTTGAACTTGCACCTATAAAAACTGATAAAACTTTTAAATGTCATTACATAACTGAAAGAGAAAAAAGAAGCTGAGCATCAATGTCAAGTTCACTTAGAGAATCTATCCACTTTTCCTACGGTGGCTAGAAGGCTACTTGGCCTTGCAGAGCTGGATCTGGAGAATTGACTTCAATTAATGTGGATTAATACATGCTCTCATCATTTTAGGATTTTATTCACTTTATTATAATTACTCTACCCTTTCCAATAGGAACTCCTTAACCCTTCTTGAACATAGCTTAAAACTTTTGAGGACGGGTGTGTGGTGGGCATATTTTAGCATCTTTGGTAAACTTCACTACAGGTCACCCTTTTGAATTCAAAAAAGTGACCCAACAGTCAAAAGACCACGAGTTTCTTGACGGCAGGGACTATGTCTTATTCAACTCTCAATCCACCATGTCTTTATGCCTTGTGTGCAATAAAGAATAAAGGTCTAGAGAATGAACAGATGAATAAACAAGTATGTTAGTCGCTCAGTCATGTCCGACTCTTTGCGACCCCACAGACTGTAGTCCACCAGGCTCCCCTGTCCATGGAATTCTCCAGGCAAGAATACAAGAGTAGGTAGCCATGCCCTTCTCCAAGGGATCTTCCCAACCCAGGGATCGAACTTGGGTCTCCTGCTTTGCAGGTGGATTCTTTACTGTCTGAGCCACCAAGGAAGCCCCAGTGAATAAATAAAGGGACAGATAAATGCTATTGTCAGTTCTGTGGCCCTGAAAAAGCCATTTAACTTCTAGGAACCTTATTTCCTTATCTGTAAAATAAAAAGAGAATACAGACTCTGCCACTCTCAAAGGGTTGTCAAGAAATCAAGAGGCAAAATTTAGGGAATATTTTGTAAACTCTAAAAAATCATACAAATGTAAACTAACCATTTTCCTCCTTTATATCCAGTCTCATATTTAATGTCTCCAGATATGGTCTACTTTTTTTCTCTGATTAGGTCCATAAACAAAAAATAAGTTTTTACAGATATATACATTATCATACAGAAATGATTACTCATATAAGTAATGTCTCTGAAAACATATCAGCAGATAGAGTTAAAATTAGAAACTATGCCTATTACAAGTTAACATTCCAAAAAGTTATTTTATATAAAATAAAGTCGAAAGTTTAACTCACCGCACATTTTTCCACTTTGCCAGCATTATTAGCCCATTTTACTAAAGCTAATAATCGAACAAAGAGTTGGCGTGTCCGGCTAGCAAACTGCACTATTTCTATTTTCCTTTAAAACAAAACAAAACAACTCTTAATGAATCAGCATATTTCAAGGAGTATTTCACAATTAATTTCATCTGAGCTAAAATATGAATCAATCTGTTTACAACCATTACAATGAAAGAACCCACCTAAAATATTTATCTAAATATGAATTATTGTCACATTTTGTATACCACCTGCATATGCTTCATTTTCTACCTCAGAATAATAAATGCAATAGAATGCTTAGGCAATGAATCACATTTTACAATTAATTTTATACTACAATAAAAGTTGTTTACTAAAATATACTATATTCACAAATATAAAATATTATATAGAAGTTAACTGGGTCACAAAGGGAACAAAATTATGCTTTGAAATTGAAACCATGAGTTATGAACCAGTAACCTTTTTGGTAAGAGAAAGAAGTGAAAAGCTCCTTACCAAAGCTTGAAACTGTATTATTTCTACAAAAGCAAGGGTCCATTTCCCATCTGGCAGGAGCATGATTTATAAAACTGAATAAAGAGCTTAACTACGCAACTCTTTACCAAACTAATTTCAGTGAAAAGCCTGGATATTAAGTTATCCAAGCAAAGTTAAAGAAAGCACTAAAAATAAAAGCTAGGTCTGTCCATATCTATTTTTATGCTATATCCACTACAATGCCTTTTCTCCCAATATCAGTATTTTTATCCTTTCCTCATAAAGCCTTAAAAGCTTTACACCAAAAGCTTTATGTTGTCAATCAGCATGTTAGCTAGACCTCTCAACTTCATGTCAGCTACAAAACCTACCTTTCATGGTTTACCTTAAGACACACAAAAAAATATTCAACAGGTCAGGACTGATGACAGGCCCCAGAAAGACACCAACCTCCCTCCAAGTGGACTCTGACATATTAATCTTAGTACAGCTATTCAGCAGACCTACAGATCCAACCCATACCTCTGCATCTCCACAACAGTAACCCTACAATGCAATGCACCAAAATGAAACCTGCTGCTGCAACATAATTCTGACTGAAGACCATAGAGTCTAGCTCCTATTAAGAGCATACATAGCCCACAAACAACCTGAAAAGCTTCCTGACGATTCAGCCTGCAATATGATTATTGGTAGTAGAAAGAGAAGAATCCAGGACACTGATACAATTATGACTCTTTGCCAGTGTCTGTGAAGGATCCTTAGAGATAAAACAAGCAGAGTGCATCACAGGCAAGACACAGCAGAAATGTTAAAGGTACACTCACATCTGGCAGTCACCTCAGTGCTGGGAGCCTCAGTGCTCTCACTCTAACTCAGCAACAGCTTACAGAGGAACTGAGGTCACCTCTCCTCTCCCAAAGCAAACATACGTGTATACTATGAACTCCATTTGCCAGATGAGCTCCTCTACTGGAAAGGAGACATACCCCTTTGTAAACTACTTTTACATGTTTTTTTTCTTGACACCATGCTGTCTCAGGTGACAGGCAGCAAGAGTTGGTTTTCCAAGGCCCAGTTTACCTTTCTACCCTAGAGTGGACAGAACACATCCTGATTTTCATTTCCTTCCTTTAAAATGGACCAGCCAAACTATAACACAGGTATGCTTCAAGGTAGAGGTCTCTTTTACCTCTATCTTTTCGATCTCTGTTGAATTCTATCAAAAAGGTCATTTGGAGTGGGGGGTGGAGCATAGTCACTAACAATGCTAAGATTCACCCAAGTGATTTGGTATTTAAAAAAAGATCACCCAAGGAGCGTAAGTAGTGCCAAAGACAGAGTCAAGTAGACTATACTGTAGCCACAATTTAAATCTCCATCACCTGATATCTTTCAAACCTTAATTTATCTTGTTCCCTTGGACTGTGGAAACGAACTAGCATTTAGTTATGTCTTAAGCCCCAAACTCCAACTGAATCAAAATTCTCTTAACTATAAATCAGTAATAGCTGTAGGCAAATGTCCATTCTCCAAAGATATCTAATAGCATCATTGCAGAAAATGAGAAATGAGCAACCAGCTTTCTCCATTTAGTTCTCTATCTTCTGCATCTTTCTACCCCCTGAGGCACTTGACCTGGTCAGTTTCTTGGAAGACAAGGTCCAGAGCTGGCCACATACCAAGAATTGTCAAGGATGCGGAAATTACACTTCCCAGGGCGTCTTAAACAAATGGTGTGAGAAGTCACCCTAGGCTCTCTGGGCCTAGGTTCCCGGTCCACAATCCTACTACCCATACCTCCACATATCTCCCCCAACACTCTCTCTCACACTCACACAAACTCACTCACTCATAGATGTATCAACACAGATTTAAGGTTTTTTCATACTCACCTTTCCACATCAGATTTCCTTGGCAGCCTAAGAAGAAAAAAAAGAAGTTGACTAAATATATGCACATCTTCATCAAAGTATGATAATGGCCTTTACTTTCGCTCTATTAAAATACCTTAGCATTTTGGAAAAACTGGACAGATAGCCACTACAGGCTTGTGTGGCTCCCACTCATAATTTTTATGAGTTTTCAGCGATATAGCTACAAAGGAAAACCTAACAAAGGAACATTTCTCTCCATTCAAAGTTCTTCAAAAGATACTGCACAAACCTCAAACATTAAAAAAAGCCCAAGTCTTATTAGCACACTACATCACAGAGAAGTCATAGAAAATCTTCTTTTAAGACTAAATGGTCATGAATACAAGGTACTACTTAGTTGCCAGCCTCTCCATATTCAACAGAACCTTGCTTCCAAGCACCAATCCCTTCATGCTTTGTTATGGTAGGTTAAGCTAGGCATGGGAAAGGGCCAGTGTCAGCCAAGGGTTATATAGCAATTATGATGTCGCTTGGTGAGATGCAAATGATTTTTAAACAGCTCCAGGAAAATTTTGATCTCTTTTTTGCTAGTTCTGCAGTGCTGACAGCCAGCAACCAATGTCACCATTTTCCCTGATAAACTATACCATTTAACACTCTCATATCCACTGATGCTTAGAAAGGTCCTGATCTGCTTCCTGAATCACCACATTCTCCACGGTTCAAGATTCAACGAGCTGAAGTCTAAAGCCTCCCCTCCATGGAATCCATTTCTTGAAGGACACACACTGAGCCACTTAAGACGCTGTTTTCCCACTGACGTGCCACAGGTGCAGAAAAACTAAAACCATCTCCAGAGATTCATGGTATAAGGAACGGGAACTATTAAAATGAGCTCTGGTTTATAGTTACCTCCAGTTCTTAGCGTAGACAGTGCGATGGAAGCTCAAGTTATGATCCAAGTGACAAAAGAAACTGGGTAGGAGTTGGAAGGGCCAGCAGATCAGAGGATGAAGCAAAAATTAAGGCCTTATTATGATAAGACTGCAAGTAAAAGCAGTTGCTGGCAAGTTCCTATGCCTGTGAAAGACTCAGAAGACACTCCTTGAGAACTCTCCCTTGTCCTTAAGAGAGGAGAGAATGAGAACCACGGATGCTTGTGTGCATGTGTGAGAGAGAGAGAAAAAGAGCAGAGCAGAGTCTTCGGGGACAGAAAGAACAGGAATCATTGTTTCAGCTCTTGCCCCTTGTCCCAGAGACCCTAAAAGGATCTTCTCTTGCCAGAGGTGGTATCATTTTAGGGACAAAGGATAGGCCTGCATCCCCTTCTCCCCAATTTCTCCTCATCTATTTAAAATTCCTTTATGGATGACAAGTCCACCACTTGGGGCAAGAGCCCGAAAGTGCAGTAAATCACAAAAACCTTATTTACACCAAAGTGTGTAAGATTCTAGCATTTTCTGATTTCAATTAAAAAAAGGGGAGGGGTTTAAAAAGTAGAACCTAAATCTCTAAAAAAAAAAAAAAATTACAGCAGAATGTAAACTCTAAGATAAGAGCATGTACATGGGTGAGGGAAGGGTAGGAGGAAATGAACAAGCAAAAGAAAAAAATTTAGAAATCTGGGGCCAAAAACAAACGACCTTTTTTACTTTCAATATTCCACAAACATCAAATGTGGCAGAAATAAGACTCATAAAGTATACCTTGAACACTGGTTTTATATTAATACATTAATCCTGACAGTTTCTACCTGGAACAAGGAAAAATACATGGTTTAGGAGCTCATTCCTAAACCAATTTTGGTGACCACAAATCAAATGAGCAAAAAGTTATTTTATATGCCTATGTATCAAGGACAACAATGAGTTTCCCCCTTAAATTCTCCATGGTCTACAACGGAGGAAAAGGAAACAGCAACCCATCCCAGTATCTTGCCTGGGAAATCCCACGGACAGAGGAGCCTGGCGGGCTACAGTCCATGGGGTTGCAAAGAGCTGGACATGAGTTAGCGACTAAACAAAGGCGGTAAGGGAGAGAAGACACATCATGTAGGACCTTAAAGGTAGACCACGGTCTTGGTTAGCTCAAGATAGTCCGAGTTTATGCCTGTTGCTCTGACATAGTTATTAATAGCACCACCTTTCATGTTCAAAAGCATCCTCATCTGGACCATAAACTTTATGGTCACTCTATTGGTGACTATAAAAAGTTTTTTACTCTGAGATGGGGAACCATGGGAAAGTGTGAGTAAGAATAAGTTTTAAAAGGATCATCCTGGCTATTTCATGAAGGAAAAACCACAGAGGGGCAAGGGTAGCAGCAGAGGTACCAGTTAGTCGACTACTGCAGCAACAGGAGCAAAGGATTAACACTTGATGGAATGGTGGAAAAGTGGTGGGATTCTGAAGCCAGAGATGACAGAATTTACTGATGTGGGATTGGAAGACAGAGGAGCCAAGAATTAACTCCAAAATTCCTGGCCTAAGCATCCAGAGGAAGAATAGAGAGAGTACTTAGTGAGAAAGGAAATTTTTTTTTGGGGGGGAGGGGATTGAACGGAATCAGGAGTTTGGTTCTGGACTTGGTCGGTTGAAATGTCCACTAGGTACTTAAATGAAAGCATGTGGATAGAGTCTGCAGCTCAGTGGAGAGGTCTGTGCTGGAGAGATAAGCGTAGGACTCCTCCTCATATAAAGGGTGCAAGACTAAACCTATATACTTATCCTACAGCCATAAATACTTCTCTTTTCAAAACTAAGTGCTAAAACAGAACAACACAAGAATTTCTATAAATCCCCTATGAAAAGACAAATTATACAAATTACACACCACGGATAGCGGCAGTTTTCAACATTTTCCCATAGCTATACATAGGATGGGTACATGAGATTTTTCTCATGGCTACTCAAATTCTTATATGAGAGCCAACAATAAACGGTGCAGAGAAGTATACTACCACCAAAATCTAATCATGACAGCTATTCAAGTTCCTCATTAGACAGGGGTAGGCTTCTTTCCATCCCCCTCAATAAAGTGTATCAAAATTCTCAGAATGATGTTTTACAGGAATAAGTGGAAACTCTTTTTTTAGTCATCTGCAAAAGAATATTTTAACAGTCTCTAGCAACAAATTACTGTAACACTTCACAGCCTCATACCTATATACGAATGTACTTCAACTGAATACACTGGAGTCTACTAAAAGATAAAAATGCATCTAGCTGAAAACTAGTAAGTCTTACTTTCTCTGAACCTAAATTTTAAAAATGTGAAAGAGTAATTCAACTATATATATCCCGAAATTTCAGTTTCTTTTCTTCACACACCTGAAAATCATTACAGTCTATTCTGATCCTATTCTGAAGGGATTAACACTCTAATCATATCCCAAGGCATTTTACTGGTAACTTGGTGATTTATAAACTCCCCTCATACCCCATAAGACAATAACAGCAGGCTAGTTACCAAAAAAATCTTTCCTTACACTACATGTGTTAAGACTTCAAACAGTCTCAAACATTCCAGGAAAACAACCTGGAATCCAACATTTTGCATTATTTTACATACATCTCCTGAGTTCAAACTCTGTCAGAAGCAATTACAACCTACGTTTAAAATGTACCGTAAGAGGCTGTAACACAATTTGTCTTTGGCAATTTTTTTAAACACCCGAATAATACATATTCCTAAACCCTAAACTCGGAGCCTGGGCTAAAAAGCTTCCAACCAACAAATCAATAAGGTTCAGCTGGCAAATCGAGCAAAAATTCCAAAGATGGGCTTTTCAGGGAAAGTCAAACAACGTGCATAATTCACAAGTCTCGGTTGCTTCATCTCCAGGACCCCAAATGGAAAGCTCCTCCTCCACCTCCTCTGGGCCCCACGAGTTCAGAAATCCTAGACTTAAGCAGCCCAGCGAAGAGGAGAAAGCAGGAGCCTCTTGGGGAGAAGGAGGTGCGAACCTCTCAGCCGGTTGGGCGGGAAGCGGGGGCTGGGGAGCAGGCGTGGATTTCGCGGCACTTACAGGTCCGTCAGCACCATGAGCTCCGAGTAGGCCCGGTGCAGCAGAAATTCGATGAGGGTGCTCAGCCGGTAGCCAGGGCTAGCCGCGGCGGCAGCGGCCGCTGCCACAGCGGCTCCGGGAGGAGGAGGCGCCGGGGCTGACGCGGGGCCGCCGCTGCCGCTGCCTCCGGGCGGGACCAGCTGGTGGTTCTCCAACTGCACTGGGGCCATGGCGGCACAGGGCCGGGCTTGGCGCAGCGGTACGAGATGCGGCCCTCGAACCTCCCTCCCGGGCGCTCAGTCACCGCGCCTAACTGGGCGCGGGCGGAGTCGCCGCCGCCGCCGCCGCCGCCGCCGCCTACTACTGCCGAGCCGCCTCCGAACAGGAAGCCTTACGCCGACCGCAGAGGCCCGCCCCCATGTAGCGACGAGCCCGCCGGCTCCAGGGACTGGAGCGAGGGGCGGGGGGGGGGGCGGGGAAGCGGGGCGGCAGCCGCAGAGAAGCAGCGCCCCAGCAACCGTTCAGAGGCAGCTCGGCCAGGCAGCCGCAGCGTCCATATTGACGGCCCAAAGCGGAAGTCGTTAGGAAGAACGGAAGGGGAACCAAAGGGGGACTTCCGACAACAACCTGTGCCTTTTCTCCCGGCGGTCGGGCGCAGGGACGTTGGGGGGCGCGTGGGAGTGGGGCGGGTCGGCGCGCGGGCGGGAAAAGCGGAAACGGGGGCTGCGCGCCGCCGGAAGTGAGTGTAAGGGCGGAGCCAGTGTTGTCATCGACAACGTCAGCAGTTGCCCGGCCCTTGCCCTCGCCGCCCTCTGGAGTTTAAAAACAGCCGATTTGTGCTGAGGTGTCCATCAGCGTTCCCCTGGTGGGTGCAACCCGGCCGGGGAGGACACCCTATCCCAGATGTTTGTGACCTGTGTTTCTGGACTCGAAAAGAAATTGTCACGGCTGAGCGCTTGTGACATCTCAGATCTTTGCACCTCCCACAGTCTGCCCATGCGCCTTTCGTGGGATAGGAGACGTTTCCGTCATTTTTTTTAACTGTGGGAAAAGATGCGAGAAAATATTGAGGGTAGAAGAAGGGCCACTGGCAGAATAACTTCACTTGAATGGAGTTGGATATATGCTGAGCTCATTACCGACCCCCAAAACCTGGCAGTTCTACCGCAGAAACAGTCTTTAAATCCTCTACCACTGATTCTCCCACTTGGTTCTTGTCCCTGTTCTTGAAGTAGCCACCTTGCCTTCCAAGGACTTTTCAGTTCGTTTTCTATGCCCTACTGCCACATTTTCCCGCTCAAAATGCACGCTTAATATTTTGCTTTCTGATTTAAAGCCATGATTCTCAACCTCGCCTGCACGTTGGAATCTGGGGGGAGATGGAGGAGTGGGTGGCTTTAAAAAATACTTATGCTCCTCTCCCCATAGATTCGGCTTTAATTGGTAAAGATAACCCTGTATGTGAGACAGTAAGAGACACAGATGTATAGAACAGTATTATGGACTCTATGGGAGAGGGTGAGGGCGGAATGATATGGGAGAATGGCATTGAAGCATGTAAATTTTCATATGTGAAACGAATCTTCAGTCCAGTTTCGATGCATGATACTGGGTGCTGGGGCTGGTGCACCGGGATGACCCGGAGGGATGGGATGGGGAGAGAGGTGGGAGGGGGGTTCTGGAAGGGGAAATCATGTACACCCATGGTGGATTCATGTCAATGTATGGCAAAACCAATACAATATTGTGAAGTTAAAAAATAGATAAATAAACTAATTTAAAAAAAAAATATGGAGGCCAAACTAAAACCTCTTTAGATTTCCAGATGGAAATTGTTTTTTAATATCTGTTGATATTAAAATATGATAGAATCATCAAAATAAATGAAACCAAATACATAAATTTTGAAACAAGTTACTGCTCTCTGATAGTATAAACTAGAAAAATTTATATAAATAAAATCAAAACAGATGAACAAACCCTTCAAACACCTAGTTAAAATTCAAGTGAAGATCCATTGAACTTATTGGATTGGTGTTTTGTGAAATCTGCCCACCTAATGTCAGTGAATATATAGCAAGGTTATTTTGTTTTCCTTACTTTGTGTAACTTTTAGGCCATGGCAATTAAAGTTTCTTTGTAAAAAAAAATTAAAAAAAATACTTATGCTCCTCTCCCCATAGATTCGGCTTTAATTGGTCGGGGCTTTAGGATTTTTAAAAGCTTCCTAGGTGGTTTCAATGTGCACTGTTTAAAAGAGTCAATTGCCACCACCCTTTTCAAATATCTTTTTGCAGTCTTATCTATGACTCTTAGGAGTAAGAGATGTACCTGCCATTCCCTAAGGTTAAAATACTCTCATTCTTGTCCACTTGTGTAATTCTTAGTCATTCTTGAACACAATTCACCTGTCTTCTGAGGGTGTAGTCTTAATCACTTGCTCCCTCTTTTGTGATCCTAAAGCACATTTACACAAACAATACCATCCTAGTACTCACTAAAAGGCAGTAGGATTACTTACAGCCCCCACAGGTACAGTTGCTGGAGGGTAGATACTCTCCCTAAGGTCCATCCCTATGCTGCTACCTTAGGAAAGAAATTTTTTCTAAGTTAGCTAGAATGGTATCATTTCTTTGGCAGTTGTTTTGTTTTATTGAAGGTTCTTTTTCCTCTTTTGAAAACTGTTGACTTCAGTTAAAAATCCCTGGTAGTCACATACACACAAGATGTACAAGATGGTCCTTAGTTCTCCAAAAAGTGAAAGTGTTAGTTGCTCAGTCCTGTCCGACTCTTTGCGACTCCATGGACTGTAGCCTGCCAGGCTCCTCTGTCCATGGGATTCTCCAGGCCAGAATACTGCAGTGGGTAGCCGGCTGTTCCCTTCTCCAGGGGATCTTCCCAACCCAGAGATGATACCCAGGTCTCCTGCATTGCAGGCAGATTCTTTACCATCTGAGCCATCAGGGAAGCCCTTAGTTCTCCAGCCAAGTGTCAAACCCAAGCTCCCTGCACTGGCAGCACAGAGTCTTAACCATTGGACCACCAGGGAAGTCCCCAAGATGGTCCTTAAGGTCTTTTCTAACACATTCTGATTGTGTGATGTTAATAGGATTTTAACTCAGTCTTATTGTCTATATTAAACACAATTATACACCATGCCTCTTGGTATTCATCCTATTTGGCAGTAAGATTCTACCTAGAGAAATTACAACCAGTTTGCAAATAAAAAAATTGATGGATGGATGGGGGTTGTTTTAAAAAAGAGAAATTTTCACCCACATCCATCAGGTTAGATTTTAATGAAATTTCTATAGGTATCTTTAAAAATTGAAAAGTTCTAACAGAAAATAGGGTGAAAATACAGGAAAATAACTGTATTTTGCTTAAATTGTTGGCGATCTGGGAAGTAATTTAAATGAAAACTCCTGAAAGTGATAGCCCACCTCCCAACCTGATTAGTATAGCCACAGGCAAATATAGAAGAAATGAGTAAGGAAGGAGAGACAATGTTAGCATGTTTGGCTGAGATACTAAATGAATGGTTCATATCCAAATCACTTTTGGAAATAGTGTAATTTATCATTTTAAAGCCCACAATACAATGTTTGGCATTGTATTAATAGCATGAGTGCCTAATTCTTTCATTCCCAATTTTCAATTGTTTCTGTATTTGGTCATCACCAGATTCTATTACACCTCAGATAAAACTATCTGAGAATTAGCAGATAAAACTCAGAACTAGCAGTATGATATTTCCTCAGCTCTTAAATCAACCTAAACGCTAGATCTTTCATGAAGTCAATCTGATTTTAATAAAAAGAACAAATTGATTGCTAAATATGGAGAAAAAAGAGAACATTTCCCTTTAAGCCCTTTTGATGGAAAATTGACAAATTGGTACATATACAGTTGACCCTTGAACAATGCAGTGGTTAGGGGCACAGACCCTCCTCGCAGTCAAAAATCCATAATTTATATATAGTTTATAGTATAATTTATAGTCAGCCTTCTTTAACCAGAATTCCTCCTTATCTGTGGTACCTTGATGTTCAACCTACCTCAGATCATGTAGTAACATTTACTGGAAACAAATCTGCATATAATGCAGTTTAAACCTGTGTTATTCAAAGGTCAACTGTAGTTTCACTCTGAAACATACAGCTGCTCCTCAGACACAAAAGATTGGGAAAGGAATTGAAAAGTATTTTTTTTCTATGATATTATCATCAGTTCCTCCAAAACAGAGAGCAAAAGCAATAACTGAATTCATTTAAAAGCTGCTCCATTCTCTGGTGGCTCAAATGGTCAAGTATCTGCAATGCAGGAGACCCGGGTTCGATCCCTCAGTTGGGAAGATCCCCTGGAGAAGGGAATAGCAACCCACTGCAGTATTCTTGCCTGGAGAATTCCACGGCCAGAGGAGCCTGGGGTCGCAAAGAGCCAGACACAACTGAGCGACTAACACTTTCACTTTCCATTCGTAGTGAAGTTGAGGAAAGGAACTCACAATACTGTGAGTATGGTCTGATCAATCCAGAAAAAATGAGAACACTTTGATGGCTTTCCATATACGTAGAAGAAAACCCAAACTTCTTAGTATGGCCTTTAAAGCTATTAACACAGTAGTCTTTGCCTGCATCTCAACCTCTGCCTCCTGCCTCTCTTTCCTTCACTCACTTCACTGTAACTGCCCTGGGTGGGTCTAGTACATGCCATTCCCTAAGGTGTTAGGGCTTATCCACTACTCCAGACACCCGAAACACTTGTTTCCTAGCTCTTCACGTGGCTGCCTTCTCCTCCTTCCAATATCAGCTTAAATGAGAAATCCTCAGAGAGGTCTCCCCTGACTGTATGATTTTAGGCTGATGATACAAGGAAGTTCATTGCAGCATTGTTTGTAGAAGCAAAAGAATATGAATAATCTTAACTGTCTCTCATTAGGAGAATGGATAAGTAAATTACTATGTTTCTACATAACTCTTCAATTGAATAAATTAGACCCATAGGTACCAACATGGAGACACCTCAAAAACAATATGGAACGAAAAAAGCTATCTTTTTTATACTATTCCTATTTTTCTAAGCACACAAAATACTCCATAATGTAATATATTGTAGACAAAGTAAAAAATGTAAATGAGGATAATAGACACCACCTTCAGGATAGTAACGTCTAGGGAGGGGTAGGGATGCGGTGATGCTTTATTGGTTATTAGCTATTAGTTATATCTAATGGGTTTCTTGAGCTTCCCAGGTGGCTCAGTGGTAAAGAATCCACCTGCCACGCAGGAGACCCAGGTTCGATCCCTGGATCAGGAAGATTGTCTGGAGAAGGGAATGGCAACCAATTCCAGTATTCTTGCCTGGAGAATTCCATGGACAGAGGAGCCTCGCGGGCTACAGTGCATGGAGTTGTGAAGAGCCAGACATGACTGAGCAACTAACACACCCATACCCAATGGGTTTCTTGAAGATTGACCAGAAGGAAATGTGACAATATCTGTTAAATCTAGGGGTAGAGATATGATTGTTAATATATTCTGTACTTTTCATTAGTTTTGAACTATTTCATAATTTTTAAAAGTTTAAAATGTTTTTATTAGTATTATTTACACAATCTGCCATAACAAACACCCCCCCACCCCAAATCTCAGTGATTTAGCACAGTAAGAGCTTATTTCTTGTGCTCACAAAGTTCAGTAAAAATGTACCTGATGGAGAGGCTCTCCTCTAAGCAATTAACCCAGTGATACAGGCTCTTTTCATCTTCATGAGACAGGCTGGGATCTGGGACCTTTTGCTGCAATGCTTGCACCTGGACACCTCTCCTCAAGCAACAAAATACAAAGAAACTACATGGGACTAAAAACAACTGTGTGCATGCACAGTTGGGACAAATTCTGGACCCCAAAGATACAAAGAGACCAAAAAAAGAAAACCAGTGACCACTTTTGAGGAGCAAAAACTAGGTGTCAGGAGCAAAAGCACAGGACCCTTGCATACAACACCACGGAAGAGGTGGGCAAATCACCTAAGCCACCCCTCTGGCCAGCCCCTGAACACACCCCTACCCTCACCCCATATAAGGAACAAGCTTGCCTCCACCACAGGTAGTGAGCAAGGAAAACTGTAGTTTGTTCTCACTCCCCTCTGATACAGCAGGAGCTCCAATAAAGCCTTGCCTGAATTTCTTGTCTAGCCTCTGATCAATTTCTGTTGATTGGGAAAGGCCAAGAACCCTGGTCTGTAACATTGGGAAACAATCGCTCTAACCCAGAGATTTTTTTTTTTAATATTCACCCACATTCCTTTAGCCAGAATTAGTCACATGGCTTGTTTAAAGCCCAAGGAGCTGGGAAATACAAGTCTACCTGTGTGCCTAGAAGAAAATGAAATGGTTTAGTGGATAAATAGCATTGATTTTACCACAATATTAAGGTAGTCTTTTTTCTTAGAGCACAGCCTACTGTGGGCAAGAGTCCCATAGCAGAAATGAATCGCTCTTATAATCAACAAAAGAGTCCAAAATGCAGTGCTTGGGTGCAACCTCAAAAAAGACAGAATGATCTCAATTCATTTTCAAGGCAAGCCATTCAACATCACAGTAATCCAAGTCTATGCCCCTACAACCAGTGCCAAAGAAGCTGAAGTTGATCAGTGCTATGAAGACCTAGAAGACCTCCTAGAACTGACACCAAAAAGAGATATTCTATTCATCATTGGGGATTGGAATGCAAAAGTAGGAAGTCATGAGATACCAGGAGTAACAGGCAAGTTTGGCCTTGGAGAACAAAATGAAACAGGACAAAGGCTAACTGAATTCTGCCAAGAGAATGCATTGATCATAGAAAATACCCTTTTTCAACAGCACAAGAGATGACTTTACACATGGACATCACCAAATGGCCAATACCAAAATTAAATTCATTATAGTCTTTGTAGCTGAAGATGGAGAAGCTGTATACAGTCAGCAAAAACAAGACCTGGAGCTGACTGTGGCTCAGATCATCAGCTTCTCATAGCAAAATTCAGGCTTAAACTAAAGAAAGTGTGGAAAACCACTAGGCCAGCCAGGTACAACTTCAATCAGATCCCCTATGAATATGCAGTGGAGGTAATGAATAGATTTAAGGGATTAGATCTGGTAGACAAACTGCCTGAAGAACCATGGACAGAGGTCTGTAATATTGTACAGGAGGCAGTGAACAAAACCATCCCAAAGAAAAAGAAAAGCAAGAAGGCGAAGTGGTTATCCAAGGAGGCTTTACAAATAGCTAAAGAAAGAAGAGAAGCAAAAAGCAAGGGAGAAAGGGAAAGGTATATCAAACTAAATGAAGATTTCCAAAGAACAGCATGGAGAGACAAGAATGCCTTCTTCAATAAACAGTGTGTAAAACTAAAAGAAAACAATAGAAGGGGAAAGACTAGAGATCTCTTCAGGAAAATTGGAGATATCAAGGGAACATTTTGCCCAAAGATGGGCACAATAAAGGACATAAATGGTAGAGACCTAGTAGATACTGAAGAGATCAAAAAGAGATGGAAAGAATACACAGAAGAACTGTATAAAAAAGATCCAAATGAACTGGACTACTATGATGGTGTGGTCAGCCACCCAGAGCCAAACATTCTGGAAAGCAAAGACAGGTGGGCCTTAGGAAGCACTGATGTTAATAAAGCTAGTGGATGTGACAGAATTTCAGTAGAACTGTTCAAAATCCTAAAGGATGATGCCATCAAAGTGTTGCATTCATTATGTCAGCAAATCTGGAAAACCCAGCAGTGACCACAGGACTGGAAAAGGTCAATCCTCATCCCAATTCCCAGGAAGGATAGTACCAAAGAATGTGCTAACCATCTGACAATTGCACTCATCTCCCATGCTAGTAGTGTTAATTGCTCAGTCATGTCCAACTCTCTGCAACCACACGGACTGTAGCCCACCAGAATCCTCTGTCCATGGAGTTCTCCAGGCAAGAATACTAGAGTGGGTTGCCATTTCCTTCTCCAGGGGCCCATGCTAGTAAGATCATGCTTAAAATCTTGCATGCTAGGCTTCAGCATTATGCAAACAAAGAACTTCCAGATGTCCACTCTGGGTTTTGAAAAGGAAGAGGAACCAGAGAGCAAATTGTCAACATTCGCTGGATCACAGAGAAAGCTAGGGAATTCCAGAGAGACATCTATTTCTGTTTCATTGACTACACCAAAGCCTTTAATTGTGTGGATCATAATAAACTATGGAAAGCTCTTAAAGAGATGGGAATACCAGACCATCTTACCTGTCTCCTGAGAAACCTGTATGCAGGTCAAGAAGCAACAGTCAGAACCCTGTATGGAACAACTGATTAGTTCAAGATTCAAAAAGGAGTACAACAGGGCTGACTGCTGTCACCCTGTTTGTTTAATCTATACGCTGAGCACATCATGAGAAATGTGGGGCTAGATGAGTTACAAGCTGGAATCAAGATAGGCAGGAGAAACATCAACAACCTCAGATATGCGTATGATACCACTCTAATGGCAGAAAGTGAGGAGGCAATAAAGAGCCTTTTGATGAGGGCGAAGAAGGAGAGTGAAAGAGCCGGCTTAAGACTAAATATTAAGAAAACTAAGATCAAGGCATCTAGCCCCATTACTTCATGGCAAATAGAAGGGGAAAGGGTGGAAGTAATGTCACATTTCCTCTTCTTGGGCTCTGAAATCACTGCGGACGGTGACCGCAGTCATGAAATCAGAAGATGTTTGTTTCTTGACAGGAAAGCTATGACAGACTTAGACAGTGTGTTGAAAAGCAGAGACATAACTCTGCTGACAAAGGTCCATATAGTCAAGGCAATGGTTTTCCCAGTGGTCACATATGGTTGTGAAAGCTGGACCACAAAGAAGGAGGAGCCATGAAGAACTGATGCCTTTGAACTGTCGTGCTGGAAAAGACTCCCGAGAGTCTCTTGGACAGCAAGGAGATCAAACCAGTCCATCTTAAGGGAAATCAACTGAATATTTGTTGGAAGGACTGATGCCGATGCTGAAACTCCAGTATTTTGGTCATCTGATGCGAGCAGCTGACTCATTGCAAAAGTCCCTGATGCTGGGAAAGATTGAGGGCAGAAGGAGAAGAGGGTGTCAGAGGATGAGATGACTGGATGGCTTCACCGTAGCAATGGACATGAATTTGGACAAACTTTGGGAGATGGTGAGGGACAGAGAGGCCTGGTATGCTGTGGTCCATGGGGTCGCAAAGAGTCGGACATGACTGGGTGACTAAACAACAACATAGCCTCTGAAATCAGACCACTTAGATTAAAATTCTAGCTTAACCTCTTATGATCTGAATGCTCTCCAGGAAGTTACTTCATTTCTCTGGGTTTCTCACTTTCCTCACCCTCAGAGGATGATTATGAAGAATAAATGATGTTTATTCTTCTTAAAAAAATAAGTATTGAAGTATAGTTGATTCACAATGTTGTGTTTAATTTCTGGTGTACAGCAAAGTGACTCATTCATACATATATATCTTGTTTCTCATATTCTTTTCCATTATGGCTTATCACAAGATATTGAATATAGTTCCCTGTGCTATACAGTAGGACTTTGTTGTTTATCCATCCTATATGTACTAGTTTGCATCTGCTAATCCCAAACTCCCAATCCATCCCTCCCACCACTGTCTTGGCAGCCATGAGTCTGTTTCCATTTCATAGAAGCCATTTGTGGTTTTTAAAAATTTTATTGAAAAATGACATTTATTCTTAATAAAATTTGCAAAGGGCTTAAAATAGTCATTTATCTATAAATATTAGCTATTACCATTATCATCACCTAGGAGCAATAATGCTTGTATTTGATTTTTCACCTAAATAACCCATGAGCTTTCCATCTTCTGCCCTCAACTGACTCTCTCTCTAATATTCCCAGCATCTAGCATGTCTGGTTTTCATGAGTGAATAGAACAGGCATATTCCTTCATCTATACATTGTAATTTTACTTATATTGCATTAACCTTTTGGGATTAAGATTGACTTACATATTAATATATTTACATGTGAAATGAAGTGTCTAGGAGTTCTTTTAAAATAGTTCAGAAAAATAGTTGCAGGAGGTAGATGAAATAAGTTTGGCAGATTGTTGATAGTTATTAAAGCTGATGATGGATACATGGGAGTTCATTTTACTCTTTCTCTTGTTTTTGGTATGTGTGATAATATACACAATAAATTTGTTTAAAAAACATTGAGAATGGGTAGTCAACTAAAGGCCTGGATCTTTTTTCTTCCCTAACGAACAACCTTAATATATCTATTCAATTTTTTCAGATTTTAAGAACATTTTCTGTAATGTATAGAGTGTTTAACTTTAAAAAAGAAAGCTACAATAAACTTCAATAATAACTGCTTACAAAAGAGATGAAAATGTCCAATATTTTAACAATTTTGGTTTCAGGCCTTGAAATAAGAATGTTTCCAAGGAGCTCTCAACACACACACACACACACACACACACACACACACACACACACACACATTTATAACCTGAAATTTTTCTAGCTAGGTTAAAATTCAATATTTTTATTTTTCACCTCACATAGTTACCTTTTTAAAATGTTTGTGGTGAGAACATTTAAGATACCCTTCTTAGCAACTTTCAAGTATAGAATACGTGTTAACTATAGTTCCCATGCTGCATATTAGAGCTCCAGAACTTGGGACTTCCCTGGTGGTCCACTGGTTAAGACTTCCTGCTTCCACTGCAGGGAGTTCGAGTTCTATCCCTGGTCAGAGAGTTGAGATTCCACATGCCACAAGATGTGGCCAAAAAAGCAAAGAAAAGACACCTAGATTCCCCAGAACTTACTCCATCTTAAAACTGGAAGTTTGTACCATTTGAGCAACATCTCTCCATTTCCCCAATTCCCAGCCCCTGGCAACCACCAAGCTACTCTTTGTTTCTATGAATCTGGCTTTTTTAGATTCTACATCTGAGATCATACAGTACAGTTTTAAAAAGATGAGGGTGAAGGCAATGACCTGCACAGTTAAAAAATCCATGTCTAACTTCACAATCAACCCTCTGTATATGCCGTTCGGCATCTGAGTATTCAACCAACTGTGGATTGTGTAATACATATTTGTGTGTGTGTTAGTCACTCAGTCGTGTCTGACTCTTTGCGACCCCATGGACTGTAGCTTTACAGGCTCCTCTGTCCGTGGACTTCTCCAGGCAAGAATACTGGAGTGGGTTGCCATTCCCTTCTCCAGGGGATCTTCAGAACCAAGGGATCAAATCCAGGTCTCCTGCACTGCAGGCAGATTCTTTACCATCTGAGCCACCAGGGAAGCGGGGAAAAAAATTCATGTATAAGTGGGCCTGGGCAGTTCAAACCCATGTTGTTCAAGGATTCCCTGTATTTGCCTTTGTCTGACTTATTTAACTTAGCATCTGCCTTCAAAGTTTTGTCTGTGTTGTCACAAATGACAGGGTTTTCTTTTTTATAGCTAAATAATATGCATGTGTGCATGCATTTGTGTATGTGTGCGTGTGTATTCCACATTTTATTTGTCTGTTGATGGACACTTCAGAGGAGGAAACGGCAACCCACTCCAGTATTCTTCCCTGGAGAATTCCATGAACAGAAGAGGCTGGTGGGCTACAGTCCATGGCGTCACAGGGTCAGACACAACTGAGCAACTGAGCATAGGTTGCTTCCAGGTCTTGGCTCTTGAGAATAATACTGCAGTGAACACGGAGGGTGCAGATACCTCTTTGTAAAATTCGATATCTTTTAAATAAATGATTTCCAGTGGGTGAACAAAGGAAACAGAAAAAGAGGGGTGTTATTAGAAATAGAAGCGGAAAGGAACCCGTTTAGAATACAATTATTATATTCTTCATGAAGAGATGAAAATCTCCCCTTGCCTTGTTCTTCCTTTGTAATTAATAGGAAGAACCCCCAACCTGTGGATTGCAAGGAGTAAACCTGGCACCCATAGGTACCGGAAGTAGATTACGCGATCAGAATAAGCCTCAGCACGGCAATAGTAGAGGCATCAGCATGGGAGCTCTGGTTCTCATGCCCCCAAGTCCCAGGGAGTGATTCAGTGGGCTCGGATGGACATTCTGTGAGCAGTGAGTTGCATCACAGCTGAGGAACCCAAGGCCAGGGGCTAAATGCCTTAATTCCTATCAGCCAGACTGGAACAAGGTTACACTGGTGCCCATATGAGGGGGGAGCTGAGGTGTCCGACACACCCCAGGGGTCCAGCTTTCCCGAGGGTGTCTGAACTGAATAGTCCTGCTATTGTGCAAGTGTCCTGCCCAGCAGAATAGTTTTGATCCCAAATTAGTTTTTTTTTTTTCTTTTCCTAGGACTCAGGTGGGATGACAAACCCAGAAGCAGGGTTATTGCCAATTGCAGCTGTTGTTTAACTCAAGAGGACCATGTCATTCTTTTGTGATGCTGCAGCACTGGGTCTAGAGAATGGAGGAAGCGTTAAATATTTCCACCCACCCCCACAACTTCCTAGCGAACGGAGATATTCTTTCTTCAGGTACCAGGGTTATCGTCCTCTTTCCATGGGCACATTGTTCGTTTGTTCTAGGCCAGTAGCCACTATTTCTCCCTGGGGGCCAAAGGCTGCTCTCTGAGTCATCTAGGAGAGGGAACTACAATGGCCCCTAGAGGGAGCTGCTGCTGCTGCTAAGTCGCTTCAGTCGTGTCCAACTCTGTGCGACCCCATAGACGGCAGCCCACCAGGCTCCGCAGTCCCTGGGATTCTCCAGGCAAGAACACTGGAGTGGGCTGCCATTTCCTTCTCCAGTGCATGAAAGGGAAAAGTGAAAGTGAAGTCGCTCAGTCGTGTCTGACTCTTAGCGACCCCATGGACCTTAGCCTACCAGGCTCCTCCGTCCATGGGATTTTCCAGGCAAGAGTACTGGAGTGGGGCTAGAGGGAGCTACAATAGCTCAATCTCTTCACCAGTGGAACTAAGCTGGCTTCTCCCTTGATTCTATCATTTTTCATTAAATCAGACAAGACTGTTGTGCCTTTCCCTTCCATAGTTTTGTCTTAGATAGCAGTTTGGGCCTGGTTTGGGGTGCCCATCTTTATCCGGGGCATTTTGGATCTCAGCGTCATCACAGTCTATCACAGAGGGCCCCCAAGTAGTAAAACAAAGATGGTGGAGTCTTTCTTCCACTTGAGGCAGGAGGCAGATCGAAGTATCTTCTCAGCCATTCTCTGCAGTGGGAGGCTCATTGTGGGAGCTGTCATTCTGTCCATTGTCCATTGTCAGTCTGGAGCACCTATAGCACTCAGGCTTTGAATAGTTCTTCCATGGTATTCTGTGGGATTTTTTTTTTTTTTTTAAATCAGCCTCAGAGAAGTCTTTCCAGGTTGGCCATACTGTAGTCATTGGAACAGAAATCCAAAGTAGCAAGCCTTGTTGAGGGAACGATTCTGTCCCAACTGAATGGTCTGCATGGCAGCCTGAAGCACGGGAGACAGCCTGGCTACTGCCATTCATTCTCACTCTCTTGTCACACAGACACACCAGCCACGTCTTTAACAGCTCCCCAGGCCATCGGCCAAAGCCATCTCAGGTCCCTCAGCATGATGGGTCAATGAAAACTGAATTTGTCAGGCTATGGGTTTGTCCCTGGTGGTCTTAAGCGGATTTGGCTAGGACAATTTGGAGTTTCTATCAAGGTACGGCTGAGATCCTTATTTATTTATTTGGCTGCGTCTAGTCTTAATTGCGGCACATGGCATCTTCATTGTGACATGCGGGATCTTTTCATTTTCATTGGGGCTCTCAGGCTTCCCTAGTTGTGGCGTGCAGGATCAGTTGTCCTGCAGCAGATGGGATCTTAGTTCTGCAACCAGGGATCGAATCCTCTTCCCCTGCACTGGAAGGAGGATTCTCAACCACTGGACCACCAGGGAAGTCCTGAACCAGGATCTTTGACTCAGTAATCACGTGCACATCTGCAGCCTCTTGCCTCTCATCTACTTGAGGCATCTCTGTCCCTGACTACATGGATTTTGCACTGAATATGGACTCTGATGATTTCTTTGTCCCTGTGGTATCAGAAGTGTTATTCACCTCCTGAAATTTTAGAGGTCTGATTAGACTTTGGTGTCCTCTGGTGGAATCTGGCTTTTAACACCACCTTCTATTGTCTGCGTATCCACTATCTTGTCTGTTGTTTGTCTGAGAACTTATGAGAAATTGACTTTGGAAGAGATCTTTGTAAATATTCTGCCTTCCAAGGAGACTGCTGATTCTTCCCGTCAGCAGTCGAGATGGCTTAACATTAGAGTTAAGGGCCCAAGTCTTTCGTCAGTGATATTTTTATGTTTGACCAAGTGTCAGCCAAATTCTCGTGGGTTTGTTGGCTAATAAACTTATACTAACTTCTGGCTACTTCACTAAGAACAATTTGGAATTGTCATGTCTACTTTGGGCAACTTTGACATAGATAAGATTATTCATTTGAGAGGAGCTTTAGAATAAAGAGAGATCAAAAAAAAAAAAGAAAAAGCTCATGAGGAGACTGACTTGTCTAAAAGACAGAGACCATGTTATTTTTTTCCATACAAGTTAATAAGTACTAGCTTTTTAATAGTATGATGATAAAATTATCAAGGCCCCAATAACATGCTAGAAGGGGTGTGGAGAAAAGGGAACTCTCCTACATTCTTGGGACTGTAAATTGGTGCAGCCACTATGAAGAACAGTATGGATGTTCCTTAAAAAACTGAAAATAGAGTTGACATATGATCCAGCAATCTCACTCTTGGGCATATATCCAGACAAAACTATGATTTGAAATGATATATGCATCCCAATGTTCATAGAAGCACTATTTACAATAGCCAAGATATGGAAACAACCTAAATGCCCAAAGACAGATGAGTGGATAAAGAAGATGTGGTACACACACACATACAGACACACACAGACACATACACTGGAATATTACTCAGCCATAAAAAAGAATGAAACAATGCCATTTGTAGCAACATGGATGGACCTAGAGATTATCAAACTAAGTGAAGTCAGAAAGAGAAAGCAAATACCATATGATGTCATTGTATGTGGAATCTAAAATATGACACAAATGAACATATCTGTGAAAATAGAAACAGGCTCAGATATAAGAACAGACTTGTGGGTCCTGAGGGGTAGGGAGGTTGGGGGAGGGAAGGATTATGAATTTGGGGTTAGTTATTATATATAGAATGGATAAACAACACTCTCCTACTATATAGTAAAGGGAACTATATTCAATATCCTGTAATAAACCATAATGGAAAAAGACTATATATGTATAACTGAATCCCTTTGCTGTACAGTAGAAATGAATACATTATAAATCAACTATACTTCAAAAAAATTAAAGAAAACTATTAAGACCCCAAGTTATAGCTTAAAGCACCTCTAATACACATGCATGGTTGTGTGTATATGTGTGCATGTGTGCGTGCTAAGTTGCTTCAGTCGTGTCTGACTCTGTGCAACCCCATGGACTACAGTCCACCAGGCTCCTCTGTCAGTGGGGTTCTCCAGGCCAGAATACTGGAGTGGGTTGCCATGCCCTCCTCCAGGGGATCTTCCCAACCCAGGGATCGAACCCACGTCTCTTATGTCTACTTGCATTGGCAGGTGGGTTCTTTATCACTAGCACCACCTGGGAAGCCTGTGTGTGTATTAAATGTGTTAAAATGTGTGTTTAGCTTTTACAATGATAATTTTATTCTAAAACTGGTTCCTTCTCTTCTTTTACTTTTTTTCTCTTTACACTTTACATTTTTCTCTTCTCTCTTTCAATTTACCCTTATCCTTTTATATTATAAAACTGTTGTAAGTTAACAGAAGGTTCCAGTCCTGTGGCTGATATATAAGCTTATTTTGCCACCTTAAAATTTATAAATATAATGTAAAAAGTATATTCAGGGAAAACTAGGTGGTTCTTGGCTTCAAAAGTTGGCTATGTAAAGTAGATAATAAAAAAAATGATTAAGGCTATACACGGTATAGGGGATTCCCTGGTAGTCCAGTGGTTAGGACTCTGCACTTTCACTGCTGAGGGCACAGATTCAATCCCTGGTCAGGGAACTAAGATCTGCAAGCCATGCAGTGTGGCAAAAAAAAAAAAAAAGCTATACAGAGTATAATAATTACCTAAAATACAAATATGTGTACAAGAAAATGTTTTTTCTGATGATGGATTTGTCCGTTACTTAAGGAAATTACTAGTTTGTTAAAATAGTAATTTCAATGTCATATGTATTTTATTTAATATAGTAATACTAATTATATCTTAAAATTGAAGTCATTAATTTTATTGTCTATTTACATCGCTAGATATTTACATCTAAACACATTCATATAAAAGTACATTATGGAATGATGTCACTGAAAATTAGGGAGTAGGGAACTCCATGACTGTGTCCCTCCACAGAAGCAACTAATGAGCTGGCAAGAACAATCATTATCAACTTTTGCACAACTCTAGAATTCGGTCATGGAGAAGGCAATGGCACTCCACTCCAGTACTCTTGCCTGGAAAATCCCATGGATGGAGGAGCCTGGTAGGCTGCAGTCCATGGGGTCACTAAGAGACTGACCGACTTTACTTTCACTTTTCACTTCATGCATTGGAGAAGGAAATGGCAACCCACTCCAGTGTTCTTGCCTGGAGAATCCCAGGGACGGCGGAGCCTGGTGGGCTGCCTTCTATGGGGTCGCACAGAGTCGGGCACGACTGAGGTGACTTAGCAGTAGCAGTAGCAGAATTTGGTCAAACACAACAACCAAAGGAAAACCTGGTGAAGACAAAAGCTGCTGTATTGAGGAAAGAGAGCACAGTGGCATTTTAAACTGCCCACTTACAATCCCCCCTATCCCAGATTGGCAGCAGCCACAAGGACAGCAGTCCACACCCCTGGCGTAGGTTGCCAGTGCCTCAGGGAGCAATATGGAGTTTATTTTCAAATACTTGTGGTTGTGGGTTTAGACTTGCCTGGCAGCTCCCTAAAGGATCTGCACAAGACTTACCTTTGTTTTGCTCAACTGGGAGCATTCCCAGGCCTGGAGCAGCTTCCCAAACAGCTTTTACTAAAAGCATTTCAGGGCCCAAGTATTGGCAGTAGCAGCCCGGAACAAGAAATAGAGAGACCATAAAGCCCGGGAAAGAAGAGATTGGGAAAGGAGGTACACGAGAAAATAAGGACTTTTAAAAGTTCCCACATATACTTGGGAATCAAGAAGGCCACATGCACGCCCAGGGCTAGATGCATGCTCAAAAAAAAAACAGCCCCCAAACCCTGAAAAGATCCTTAACTCTCACCTCCGGCTTGCCTTCAGGCTCTGTGCAAGCAGGATGTGAAGGCTAAACCGAGTTGCAAAGGGCTTGGCTAAGCATTGAAGGAGTACCCTGACACAGAGCCAATTTGCAAAGACTAGGAGAAAGGGGATTTTTTTTTCCTTCTCTCTTCCTCCTCCTTCTTCTCCTCTTTTTCTCCTCTCCAGGTCCTTAAGGAAACTGTCAAAACATTATCTGACCACAAAGCTAACAGAGCAGATGTAGGTGGCCACATATGACAAACAACACAGAATTTACAAAAATAGTTTAGAAAAGTCACTAAGCAAGCAAACAACTAAATAGATCAATGGAATAGAGTTGAGAGTTCAGAAATGAATTTGTATATCTATGGCCAATTGATTTTTTATGAGTGCTGAGACCATTCAATGGGGGAAAGAATTGTGTCTCCAGTAAATGGAGCTGGAACAGCTAGATATCCACACGCAAAAGATTGAAATTGTTAAGAGGTACAAACTACTATGTATAAAATAAATAAGCTACAAAGATACACAGTACAACACAGGGAATATCACCAATATTTTATAATAACTCTAAATGGAATATAACCTTTAAAAGCTGTGAATCACTATGTTGTATTTGTTGTTGTTCAGTCACTAAGTCATGTCCAACTCTTTTGCCTGAAACTTATATAGTATGGTACATCAAATATTCCTCAATTAAAATAAAGATGAAATTGGACCCTTTCCTTATACCACGTACCAAAATTAACTCAAAAATGGATCGAAGACATAAACTATAAAACTCTTAGAACAAAACATAATAATAAAACTTCATGATCTTAGATTTGGCAATGGATCCTTAGACTTGACACGAAAAGCATAAGCAATAAAAAAAAGTAGATAAATTGAACTTCATAAAAATAAGAAACTTCTGTGCATCAAAGGAAGCTATCAAGAAGTTGAAAATATATACAATTAACAGATGGGAGAAAATATTTGTGAATCATAAATCTTACAGGTATCTGGTATTCAGAATATATATACAACTCAACAAAAAACAAACAACACAATTTTTAATATGTGCAAAGAATTTGAATAGACATTTCTCTAAAGAAGATATACAGGTGGCCAATAAGCACAAGACAAGACACTCAATATCATTAATCATTAGGGAAATTTAAGTCAAACTATTTTAAAGTGTACAATTCACAATGAGATGCCATTGACTCCTAGCAAGATGGCTGTTATTAAAACAGGATATAACAAGTGTTGGTGAGGACATGGATGGTGGGAATGTAAAATAGTGCACTATTGTGGAAAACAGTTCAGTTGGTCTCGCAAAGTTAAATGTATAGTTAGTATATTAGCATATTGTTAGCATATTAATAATTCCACTCCTATGTATATACTCCAAAACATTGAAAATGGGTATACAAAGAAATATTTGTATACAAATGTTCATAGCAGCACTGTTCCCAGTAGCTGAAAGACAGGAACAACCCAAATATCTATCAACGAACTTCTCTGGCCATCCAGTGGTTAGGATTCGGTGCTTCCACTGCAAGGGGCACTGGTTTGATCCCTGGTTAGGGAACTAAGATCCCAGTGAGCTGTGCCGTGGCAAACACAACACAACAAAAAAAATGTCTATCGATTGATGACTAGATAAACAAAATGTGGTAAATCTATACAATAGAGTGTCATTCAGTCATAAAAAGGAATAAAATACTGATATGTGTTACAGCATGGATGAACCTCAAAAATATGCTAAGTAAAAGAAGCTAGACACAAAAGGTCATATATGGTTCCATTTATATTAAACACCCAGAACAGGTAAATCCATAGAGACAGAAAGTAGGTTAGTATTTGCCAGGGCCTGGGAGGGGAGAATGGAGAGTAACTGCTTAATAGGAACAGGTTTCCTTTTGGGATGTGAAAATGTTTTGGAAATAGAGGGGAGGGTTGCACAATATTGTGAATGTACTAAATGCCACTGAATTGTACACTTTAAAATAGTTAATTTTATATGAATTTTAATTTACCCTGATATGAAAGTACCTTAAGAGTAATTTTTTTTTTAAGAGTAATTTTTAAAAGGTCTATAAATGGTAACAAATAATTAAGGGTATCTAAAGAGTCTGCCTGCAATGTGGAAAACCTGGGTTTGATCCCTGGGATGGGAAGATCCCCTGGAGAAGGGAATGGCTACCCACTCCAGCATTCTTGTCTGGAGAATTCCATGGACAGAGGAGCCTAGTGGGCTGTAGTCTATGGGGTCGCAAAGAGTTGGACATGACTGAGCAGCTAACACTTTCACTTTCACTCGTACTGATAGATTTATTTACTTAAAAAGGCATTTAAGTACTCTGCTGCCAATTGTTACATGGATGATATACATAAAGAGTAAAAATTAGATTTGGGCTTTCTTTCTGTAGAACATCCAACTAATGCTTTGGCTAGTAAACAGAAGTTTCTGTTATGACCTATTTGAAATTTACAGGACATATTTTGTTAAGGCTGAAAATATTCTTTCTGCTGTTTGTACTTCTTGCAAACTCTTGAATAATTTCAACAAAAGTTTCTTATTTTTTCAGTTAAGCTGTAAAGATCAGTGTTAATTATTACTGTGGTTTTAAAATGTATAACTGTATCTTGGTTTTTAAAATTATGACTTACATTAATGTCTTCTGTTTCCTGACAGTTCTTGATTTTGTCTTTCCCTTATCAGACCCTAAATATGAAATAATAAAGCTGTTAAGATGTCTTTTGTGCCTGAACTATCTTTGGATTTCCTGGAATGGCCTCATAAAGATTTGCTTCTTCACCTCATAAAAAAGAAAGATAATAGACATAGGTTTGTTTCAGCATTCTCCACATTTTGAGTAACTCAAAATTACTGTGAAAACTCTTTTGGTTCCCAAAGTTAAGATTGTCAGGGAGAAAGAGGTGGAGGAAGCTAACACATGAAAAAAGTTCAGTCTTCTTAGATCACTTATGTACAAGTTAAATAGAGTAGATACATTTCCGTGTGTACCTTTCAGGTTAAAGCAAATATCCTCATGTTCTAATGCACAGACTTACACAGTAGTTGTCTACGAAGTTGAGTTTCTTTCTAGATTTCAATACATTTGTTGATCAGGGACCATCCTGGTCAACTCTCAGATATAAATTAAAAACTACCGGAAGTTTGTCATTGTCCCCACTGTCCATAAAGTGTTCTTACTCCCAGGGTAGTTTTGACTATATCCTTATAAATTAATTATGTTAAATCCCAGAAGAGGATGGGGCTTCCTAGGTGGCGCTAGTGGTAAAGACCCTACCTGCCAATGCAGGAGACTTAAAGAGACGTGGGTTCGATCCCTGGGTCGGGAAGATCTCCTAGAGGAGGGCATGGCAACCCACTCTAGTATTCTTGCCTGGAGAATCCCCTGGACAGAGGAGCCTGGCGGGCTACAGTCCATAGGGTCGTGAAGAGTGGGACACGACTAAAGCAACTTACCATGCAAGGGCAGGAAGCAAAGAGGAACTAAACAGCTATTCTCTTCCAGTCTGCTGATGCTAGTGCTGATTAATATATAACACATTAGCCAGAAGTGTTCAGTCATATTACCAAGGCGGAGATAATCTGACTAATTTTTAAACCTGTATTTGTTTAAAAGATATCACCAAGGATTTTTTTAAGTCTCTCTTTTTAAAATTTATTTTTAGTTGCACTGGGTCTTCGTCGCTGTGTGCCGTCTTTCTCTAGCAGCGGCAAGCGAGGCTACTCTCTGTTTCGGTCCGTGGGGTTCTCATTGCCTTGGCTTCTCCTATTGTGGAGAGCAGGCTCTACGGCAAAGGGGCTTCAGTAGTTGAGGTGCATGGGCTTAGTTGCCCCATGGGATGTGGCATCTTTCTGGACCAGGGATCAAACCCATGTTCCCTGCGTGGGCAGACAGTCTCCTATCCACCAGGGAAGTCCACCAAGGATGTTTTTTGAGCATGTCCTACCTGCCTGTGCCATAATCCTGTGGAAACAGTTAAGATGGGATAGATCCTATAGCCAAAGCCTCAAGCCTCTTTTAAAAATTTCCAAATAGATTTACATGGGATGTAAATATGTTTGGCCATTATGTATCTATTTTTGAGACTCATCAGAGGTTATCAAAAAGCCACAACTTGAACAACAACAAAAAGGTTACTTGATTTAGCTGTTTTCTACTTGGAAAAATCTTGATGTTCTCTCTAGCGATGGTGACATTCACTTCTCTAGAACTGTTACCAAGCATCTTTGGGAGATATTACATCTTACTCAAAATCTGCATCGACCATATCGCCTTCAGTCTTATATTCAATGGATGTGAGAAGAGTTTTTCCTATCTCCTCCAAAACAGTGGTTCTCAACCAGGGGCTAGCCCCACCCCCAGGGACAGTTGGCAATGTCTGCAGACGTTGGTGTTTGTCACAGCTGGGGGTGGGGTGCTACTGGTATTGAGTGGGTAGAAGTCAGGGATGCTGCTCAACATCCTACAGTGCACAGAACAGCACCCCCACCACCACCATCATGCCAACAGCAAAGGGTTATGAGCCCAAAATGTCAACAGTGCTAAGGTTGAGGAACCTTGCTCTAAAACAGTCTTGAAGTCCATATGTATACGGAAGGCTGATTCATTTTGCTGTACAGTAGAAACTAACACAACATTGTAAAGCAACTCTACTCCAATAAAAATTAATCAAAAAAAATAAAACAAAGTCTTTACAATTTAAAACCCAGAGACTTTGACTTCTGAAAAAAGACATCCCTCCAACTTTGATGAGGACATTACCAGGTACTCTTAACTAACACAGCAGGGCTTCCCAGGTGGCACTAATGGTAAAGAGCCTGCTTGCCAATGCAGAAGAAACTAGAGACGCAGGTTCGACCCTTGGAATCCCTGGAGAAGGGAATGTCAACCCACTCCAGTATTCTTGCCTGGAGAATCCCATGGACAGAGGAGCCTGGTGGGCTACAGTCCATGGGGTCGCAAAGAGTCAAACATGACTGAAGCACCTTAGCATGCAACTAACACAACAGTAATACTCCAGGACAGTGATCCTTGGACTCGTGTCTCTCAAAGAGATATAAGCCACTCTTAAATCACTGGAAGACTGTATCGGCAGGAGACTTCAAACTAAACATTCTTCTAAATCCTTCAGAAGCAGATGCCAGCATGAAGTAGACAGCTTTCACCCAACATCCATAGCACAAGATAGGCTTTTTTCCCCTTCTTTGCCAGATTGAGATTGTTGACTTCTTTAACTGTAATATCCATAGAGCCTATTCTTTTTTTTTTTTTGGCCATGCCACATGGTATGCAGGATCTTAGTTACCCAACCAGGGATTGAACCTGTATGCCCTGTGATGAGTTTTAACCACTGGACTGTCAGGGAAGTCCCCATAGGGCCAATTCTTAATATTGCTCTTTGAAGCCTTACTCACTCCTTGGTAGAGCTCCTACACCTGGCTATAGTTTGCTCATGATTTGGCTAAAAACATACAATTAAGCCAGCTGTTGAGTATGTACTCTCTATCCAACTTCCCTTGGTACAGACTTCTTGTGATAAATCAATTGGTTTTCTAGGTAATAGAACTCAATACTAAGTGACTATAGGTGGCAAAGACGTTTCCTTTAAAAATGAGATAACTTAGCTAATACTCCCATCCCTAACTCTGTCGACTCCAGATTGGGATAAGATCTGTTGTCTTAATTTAATTTGGATACCTTCTAACTTACAGGTCTTCTTCAAACTCTGATGATAAAACCTTCTCTTAGTATCTACCTGTGTTACAGCATTCAAATGTGTCATCTTCAGAGTCTTAAAGGCTACCATTCAGATACTGTCACAGAAATTGACTCACCAGTTCATCTTACAATGAAAGAAATGAAAAGGACTGACTAATGCAACTGCCCAAAGAGCCTTCCAATCAATGGAACTCAGACAGTGGTGCCGACCTGGCTTTCACAACATAATGTCCTATGGATTGAATGTCATAGGCCTTGAACAAAAGAAGGAACAGTGAAATCAAATTTAGTTCAGAAAGAGAGAGTAGGAATCTGCCCAGTCACTCAATAGGCTTGAGTAATACACAAAGTCAATTGCACAGTTCACCGGAAATAATATTTCTCTCAAGAACATGCTGCAGGTAGAAAATGTCACAGTAACCATGCTGTTTGGGTGACTACTGCTGCCATACTCACTGAGGAATTTTGTTCTCTAAAATCATGGACTGTCAGAAACTTTGCCGTTTGAAATTGTATCTTCAGGAATAAAACATCGCACTCTTGCCTGGAGGATCTAAGTCATTTTGATCTAGACAAGCAGCTACAATTTCCATCCTAGGTGAACAGCTTCAGATAGGGGTCCTGGTTTCAATATTCTACATACACGTTAATCCAAGGGTTCACTTTGCAGCGTAGAGCTAATATTCAGCCTTTTACACACAGTCTTATTTGGAACCTCCAAAACACTGCTTCATTTAAATGTCACCTATACATCACCCTGGGCTTCCCAGGTGGCTCATTGGTTAAAGAATCCACCTGCAATGCAGGAAAAAGATGCAGGTGACTCGAGTTCATTCCCTGGGTTGGGAAGAACCCCTGGAGGAGGGCATAGGAACCCACTCCAGTATTCTTGCCTGGAGAATCCCATGGACAGAGGAGTCCATGGGGTCACAAAGAGTCAGACACGACTGAAGCTACTGAGCATGTATGGATGCAAATGCCACCCTTCCCTCAAATTCCATAATGACTGTCACTTTTCCTTCATTTGATGAGATGCCCCATGGTTCCTCTTGTGTGATCTCCCTCATTGCAGTGGTTCAATGAACCTGATTTGTTACACTACAAACATGTCTTTGGTAGTCTGATTGGCCTAACACAGGGTAAACCTCCTACTTCCACAGATGCCAAAATGGTAGACAACGAGAAGTGATAAATCAAAATAAAGCATTTTATTACCACCTAGAAAACAAGAGGAGCATCAGCATAGCGGTACCAGTTCCTATGCCTCCACGTCTCATGAGGCAATGAGCTAGGCTACTCATATAGTGGATTGCGCTGCAAACCAGGGCCAAGGGCTCAGTACATTCTGTGGCAAGCATCAGACAAGCCAGTTGCCCTTTCCACAGAGTAGTCATGTTTTGGTCTCCTTGACCAACTTAATACATGACTCTCTCTGGAAACCATTCAGTATCCAGGGATGGTCAGGCCTTAGTGTGGCACACTTAGCGAGGCCATTCTTGAGACCCATGCTAAACTATGTCTTCTTAAACCAGTGGAAAGATTTGTACAGAATTCATTTTTTGCTTCGAAACAATTTAGCCCATTATTTCTAGACATTTCTGAACAAGATAGAATGAGCCAAAAGGGAAGGAAACTCCCACTCCTAAGCTAAAAGCAAAGTTTAGAGAGAAAACAATGCTCCTGAATAACATCTGAATATAACTTTGGTTTTTCTTTGATATTTATGAAAATTACTGCCAAATTACTGCCAAAATTACTTCTTCCAAATGTTACCAAAAGATTGCTCAATTAGGTACTACAAAGAGATAGGTAGCAGTAGAACAACATATTCACTAAACCAAGGGTTCAAAATAAGATTGCCAAGTATCACGAGGTAGTCCATTCTTCAGTAATCTCATTTATATATGTTTTCTTAATTTTTCAGAGGTTTTTTTTTTTTCTGCCAGCCCAAACACCCAGAAATGTATTTGTTATATTGAAACTTAGACTATGATGAATCCAAATTATTTGACTTTGAGGACCACCAAGACACAAACATACCACGTGGATGAATCTATACCTTGAAAGCTTATATCTGGGTAAGCATTTATCATCCCCTGGAATCACTGTATAACAATTTTTCAGTGCAGGAAAAAGTTACATTATGTTGCCTTATATTTGGAAGCAAAATAACATTTCTGTCATGCTGAATTTCCTATCAGTCAGTTATTTCCTCTTTATGGATGTTGCACTCAATTATTCTAATGTTATAGGTCATTATTTAATGTCAAAGCATTTCTCTTTGACAACAGAACACTTTTCCAGATAGAACAAAAAACAGATTTAAGAGACCATGCAAAAACTTGTATTCATGAACACTAAACCCATCTGTTTCCGCTATGTAATTTTCACAGCCCATTTGCAGACTTTCCCAGTTCTAGAGTGACCTTAGCCAAACACTAGATTAGCTTTCAAAATCACTAGGACTGTGGGCACTGATTTGAGAAAAATAGAATAAGTGAAACTCTGCCTGAGTAAAAACTAGTTATACTTAATTTTTTTAAAATTCTCAAAGCCCCCAAATCTCCTGTTGTATCAGCTAGAAATGATTTTGGTTACAAGAACAGACAATGTGGCTAGCAGTGGACAGGAGTTCATTTTTCTTGTATAACAAGGTGACTGGAGATCTGTGGTTGCTGAGGAATTAGTTCAACGTATCAACTGTACCAGGATCCTTTGCTCCTTAACTTCATGGTCCCAACATGGTTGCTGCAACTCCAGACATGGCATGAAGCAGAGAAAAAAATGGTTCTGGGATAGTTGTCCTTTTCATTATATAAAGCAAAGTTCTCCCTGAAGTCCTCTGACAGATTACTGTTTCTAATTCAATAGTCAGAAACTGTAAAGCATGGCCACTACTGGCCACGAGGGAGACTGGGAAACCAAGGCTTTTTGTAGCCTCTAGAATTGAGATCAGGAGAGAGCAAACTCAGGTAGGAACAGACATTGGGTTAGCCTGTCAACACATATGAAACACATTGTAACTTCTGTGCTGTTCCGTTCTACTCATTGGGACACAGGGTAGTGAAATGAAAGAAAAATCAAAGTAGTTCTGTCTGTCCAGAGTTCTTAATCTCATTTCATTTATTTTGCTAGAGCACAGACCAAAGTCACTGTTCAAGCTTTACTTACTAATATTTCCTTTAAGGTACTGTCTAACCTGACCCAGTTTAGCTTCCTGCCTGCATGCATTTGCTCATGCTGTTAGTTCAGCCTGAATGGATCTCTTCCCCTGTCTACATATTAAACATTTCATTTCTTCTTCACCACCTGGCTCAAATATTCTCTCTCCCATGAAGTGTTCCCCAATCTCCCCAACTGGGAATTCCCAAGATACATTAGTATTAATTTATCTGTGAGTTCCCAAGATACGTTAGTATTGTCTAAGCAAGAGCTTGAGTGTTTTACATCAGTTCAGTTCAGTTCAGTTCAGTCGCTCAGTCGTGTCCGACTCTTTGCGACCCCATGAACTGCAGCACGCCAGGCCTCCCTGTCCATCACCAACTCCCGGAGTTTACCCAAACCCATGTCCATCGAGTTGGTGATGCCATCCAACCATCTCATCCTCTGTCATCGCCTTCTCCTCCTGCCCTCGATCTTTCCCAGCATCAGGGTCTTTTCCAATGAGTCAGCTCTTCACATCAGGTGGCCAAAGTATTGGAGTTTCAGCTTCAACATCAGTCCTTCCAATGGACACCCAGGACTGATCTCCTTTAGGATGGACTGGTTGGATCTCCTTGCAGTCCAAGGGACTCTCAAGAGTCTTCTCTAACACCATAGTTCAAAAGCATCAATTCTTCGGTGCTCAGCTTTCTTCACCGTCCAACTCTCACATCCATACATGACCACTGGAAAAACCATAGCCTTGACTAGATGGTCCTTTGTTGGCAAAGTAATGTCTCTGCTTTTTAATATGCTATCTAGGTTGGTCATAACTTTCCTTCCAAGGAGTAAGCGTCTTTTAATTTCATGGCTGCAATCACCATCTGCAGTGATTTTGGAGCCCCCCAAAATAAAGTCTGACACTGTTTCCACTGTTTCCCCATCTATTTCCCATGAAGTGATGGGACCAGATGCCATGATCTTAGTTTTCTGAACTTTGAGCTTTAAGCCAACATTTTCACTCTCCTCAAGAGGTTCTTTAGTTCTTCTTCACTTTCTGCCATAAGGGTGGTGTCATCCGCATATCTGAGGTTATTGATATTTCTCCCAGCAATCTTGATTCCAGCTTGTGTTTCTTCCAGCCCAGCGTTTCTCATGATGTACTCTGCATATAAATTAAATAAGCAGGGTGACAATATATAGCCTTGATGTACTCCTTTTCCTATTTGGAACCAGTCTGTTGTTCCATAGGGTATCTCAATCTTCATACGTTTACATAGGCTATCTCAACCCAATGAAATAGGTACTATTGTTATTTCCATCCTATGGTTGTGAAACCAAAGTTCAGATTAAGTAATTGGGTTAAGAGCACAAAGCGTGTAAGAGCGACTAGAGTGATGATTTAACCCCAGTTTTATCTCATGTTCAAATCCATTCTCTTCACAGTATGCCATACCATTTTCTCTCTATAGCCACCAGCTGCAAGAGGATAAACTAAGATAGGGACAGCATCTTATTCACCTTTAATTAGCCTCCTCTCCTATACTCACCCACTGCCCTGGAATTCAGAGGTGTTCACAAAGTTATTGAATAAGTAAAGCTGAAGCCGCTGTCAAATTGGTGGCAAAACAATACATCAGAAGATTAGAAATCAGTCTGGGTTCACATCCCGACTTACTTGAGTAAGTTATCTACCCTATACCACAATTTCCTCACCAGTAAAATAAGAATAATGACCCCCTTCTCTGTCTCCATTAGGTTTAAATGAAGCACTTTTATGGAAAAAAACAAAACATGTGCACTTGATGGGATCTAGCATTCTCAAGACTAGTATCTTTCTTGAGCTCTTACATATTTCATTTATTATTTCTTCACTCCTTCCCTTCTTCTATCTCTGTTTTATCCATGTAGAATCACTATCATGTGCACCTTTAAACTTGTGGATCTATCATCCATGTCTCTTGGACTGTCTCTTATACTTTTCATTTCATTGCCTCTGTGCACTGTAGTCTGGGAAAATCTCTTGGCTCAATTTCATCTGCGTTTAAGCCTGAAATTAAGCCAGTACACACCATTAGGGGATTTTGTTCTGAGTCTTACTGGTTGGGTGAATATTCTGATTGTTTAATACCTATTCCACACTAGTGAATAAATAGTTTTATTATCATTCTTAGGTATGTTGGTTATTCTTTTTAGCCTAGCTCTTGAGCTTTTATTTCAGTGATCATAAATTTCATTTCTAAAAGCTTTCGTTATCTTTTCGTGCACATTTCTCTAGATATCTCTGGGGATATTATACTTAATTTTAAAGTCTTCTTTGATTTGCCATGTTAACTGCTTCTTCCATTTGAGGAGTTCACTTTCTTTTGTGTCTGTTCTTGGTTTTGTGCCTGTATTTCTTTGAAGTATTTTGTCATTCCGCCTATGGATTTTTGTTCCATGTAATGAATTTGACATTGCTAGTAATGAGGGGTTCTAAATAGGTTTCAGCTATCTGAATTAATCTGTAACGTCATTCTTTCAGTACTAAGACATAGAAGTATTTTTGCATGGGCCTTGTTCTGGCTATATAATTACCAGCCACATGAGAGTGGGGCCTCCTTTATGAACAGGTGATGCTACATGGGAAGCTTTGAGGGGAGGGAGTCTCTTAAAAATCAGAATCCCAGGGATATGCCTCTTCTGGGTTTGAAGTCCAAATTTATACTACCTACATGGTTTGGTGGGCTTCCCAGGTGGCGTTAGTGGTAAAGAACCCACCTGCCAATGCAGGAGACGTAGAGATGCAGATTCGATCCCTGGGTCGGGAAGATTCCTTGGAGCAGGAAATGGCAACCCACTCCAGTATTCTTGCCTGGAGAATCCCAGGAGGAGGAATCCCAGGAGGAGAATCCCAGAGGAGCCTGGTGGGCTACAGTCCATGGGGTCACAAAGAGTCACAACGACTGAAGTGACTAAGCATGTGTGCACATGGTTTGGATCCCAAACTATAAAACAAATGTGAAGAATTGATCCTGGTCTGGGGATACCTCCTCAAGAACTTGATGTGCCACTTATTAGTTTGCTGCCTCAAGGCTCGAAATCTGCCTTTGTGATACTGGACCTTGTAAACATTTCTCCTTTGCCAGAGAGTGTAATGTCAGGCTCTGTCAAGTGAGGGTGCTGGAGGAACAGCGTAAAACACAGCAGAGGCCAGCACTCCTCTTTCTGGTCTGGTGTGTTTTTCTTTCCTGAATCTATGGTGCAACTGTCAGTGGTGTGCAGGAGATGGGGAGTGGTGCTCACCATTCAGCAATTTTCACCAGAATCCCAGCAAGCAGCATCCTTGTCAACAAGGTACAGGAGACCCAATGGCACGCACCCCCAGTGAGCTTCCCTGGAACCCAAAAAGACAGCTCCCTGCTCTCCAGCCCCAGCTCACTAGCAACCTGGCCTACCAGGTGTGGACCAGCTCCGATCTGTTGCAACTCAGAGGATTTTCCCACCATCCAATGGGCTACAACTCACCCTCTCTGATGAGGTCTGAGTCTCAGCCTAGGGGTGGGGAAAGGGCAGCGCTCTTTTAATTTTTTTCCATCCTTGCATCCTTTCCCTCAACCTTCTTCAGAGTTCTCTTTTACCTGTTTAGTAATCACCTTTAACTTGTTAGTGATTCTTTGTATTAATTATCTTCAAATTACTGGTGTGGTTTATGTCTCCTCACTGGATGCTAATTGATACGCCTGGCAAAAGTAAATGCAAAGAACCTCAGTTGCATTGGATACACACAGAAAGAAAAAAAAAACAAAAACACCTCACCACTGTTGCGCTTATAATAAAAAAATTATAAAGCTTCATAAGGAAACAATCCATCATAAGTAGAAACCAGCAAACATAGTAAGCAGAAGGACTAGAGGCCCCAAACCAGAGATAATGGAATAAAATTTGAAGAAAACATAAGATCAGTATATTTTAGATAACTAGAAACCTAAAAGAAGGATCAAAACACTAAGAACAAGACTCTATGAAAAAAGAACAGATAGATTAGGAAAAATAACCATAGACATATAAAGATAAAAAAAATACAGGCACTGAAAACAATTTCATGGATGAATTAAAAAGCAAATTAAACACAGATAAAAAGAGAATAAATGAACTATGTAACCAATTTAAGAAAACGTTTCACAATTTTGTGACACAGTAACCCAAAGATGGAAGATATTTTCAAAAGTCGAAGAAACCTGGAAGATAAAATGTGTAAGAACTAGAATGGTGTTTATAGTATACTACCTTTTGAGTAAGAAAGAGGAAAACAAGACTATGCATTCATATTTTATTATGTTTTAATAAAAAACTCAAAGGGTGGGCTTTCCTGGTGGCTCAGTGGTAAAGAATCCACCTGCCAAAGCAGGAGACACAGGTTCAATCCCTGTTCCGGGAAGATCCCACATTCTGTGGGGCAACTAAGCTGGTGCGCCACAACTATTGAGCCTGTGCTGTAGAGCCCAGGAGCCTCAATTACTGAGCCCTTGCACTGCAACTACTGAAGCCTGCTTGCCCTAGAGCCCATGTTCTGCAACGAGAAGCCACCACAATGAGAAGCCCGTGCAACACAGTAGAGAGAAGCAGGTGCAGCAATGAAGACCCAGTACAGCCAAAAATAAAGAAATAAATAAAATTATTTTTTAAAAAAACTCAAACGGTGCACCAAAAATGATAAAAAGGAGTACATCTGTGTGAATGTGGTTGTGATGGGGGAAACAATAGATGTGGGCGAGGGTGGGAGTGAGGCTTTTATTATTGCATACATTTTATTTTTTACCCTCAAGCTAACATCTCACTTTATTCTTTTCCAGTTTCATTGAGACATAACTGACATACAGCACTCTATAAGCTTACACTGAACAGCATAATGGTTTGACATTGTGAAATGATGGCCACCAAAACTTTAGTGAATATTCACCATCTCATATAAATACAAAAAAAAGAAAAAGATGTTTTTTTCCCCTTGTGATGAGAACTCTTAGGACCTACTCTCTTAACTTTCAAATATACCAGAGAGCAGTGTTAAATATAGTTATTATGCTGTATATTACACCCCTAGTACTCATGTATACATTTTATATTGGCGTAATTTACAAACCGTGTGTGTTACTCCGGATCCTCTGAGAAGGAAAAGCCAAGATGGAATAGGATTTGCAAGAGATTGATTGGAGGAAAAGGAGAGGGAGCCCAGAAGGTAGGAAAAAATTTTCAGACCACATCGACAAAAAGGGAGGCTAGTGCAGGCAGATTTTAAGACTGCAGTACAATTCTAAGAAAGGTTCAGCCAGGCTGATGAGGAGTCCTCAAGCCAAAACAGCCCATCAGAGGAGTCACATGTCTTGCCGGAATTCTTAGTATCCTTGCTGTGCTTAGTCACTGACTGGGAGCAGCCTGTGTGAAATGCGCCCTCAGTGGCCTCCAGGCTAATGTGGTGGTGGATTCAGAGTGCAGCAGCTGAGGCCATCTGTCAATTACACTCCCATAGCAAGAGATCTGAGTGGCATATTTTCAAAGCCGCCACCCCATCTGATTAAATTTTGTACTCAAAGAAGGGCAAAATAAAGACATTTTCAGATAAAGATGGAAGGAGCTTATCACTCACGGACTGTCACCCTAAAAATCTCTGCAGGATTCACTCTGGGAAGAAATATGTTGAATCCTGAAGTTGAGTGTAGGATGCAGGCAGTGATGGTGAGCAAATTAATATGTGGGAAAGAAACTGGTAAATATGCAGATAAATCTAAACAGGTATTGACTATTAAAAAACAAAGATGACAATAATGATTAATTTGGGTGTATTAAAAAACAAGGTGGGGACTTCTCTGGTGGTCCCACGGTTAAGACTTCAATGCAAGGGACATGGGTTCGATCCCTGGTTGGTGAACTAAGATTCCACATGCCTCAGGGCCAAAAAAACAGACATAAACAACAGAAGTAATATTGTAACAAATTCAATAAAGACTTAAAAAATGGTCCACATCAAAAAAAAATTTTTTTAAAAGCAAGGTAGAATGAAAACACTGGCAATGACACATAAAAATGGAAGGGAACAATGGAGGTAGAGTATTTTAAGGTCTACTCATCAGTCAGGTGGAGAAGGCAATGGCACCCCACTCCAGCACTCTTGCCTGGAAAATCCCATGGACGGAGGAGCCTGGTAGGCTACAGTCCATGGGGTCGCGAAGAGTCGGACACGACTGAGCGACTTCACTTTCACTTTTCCCTTTCATGCACTGAAGAAGGAAATGGCAACCCACTCCGGTATTCTTGCCTGGAGAATCCCAGGGACGGCGGAGCTGGGTGGGCTGCCGTCCATGGGGGTCGCACAGAGTCGGACACGACTGAAGCGACTTAGCAGCAGCAGCATCAGTCAGGATGCAATCAAGTCAAGAAGAAGAAGTCATACTAGATTAGAGTGGGCCCTAAATTCAATGATTAGATTTGATGAAAAAGAGAAAGGAAGGGGAGATTTAGATAGAGAGATGCATAGAGGGAAGAAGGCCACATGATGATGGTGATGGACATCGGAGTGATGCAGCTATAAGCCAAGGATCAAGAATTACCAGGAGCTGCCATAAACTAGGGAAAACTAGGAAGAGGAAGTATTCTTCACTACAGTCTTCAGAGAGAGCATGGCCCTGCCAACACCTTGATTTTGGAGTTCTAGCCTTTAAAACTGCAGGAGAATAAATTTCTGTTGTTTAAGCTAAGAAATGTGGGGTAATTTGTTATGGCAGCATTAGGAAACTAATACAGTGCCAAACTCTTTTCCAGAGTGGCTGCACCAGTTCACATTCTCACTGCCAGTGTATGTCAGATCCAGTTTTTCTGCATCCTCACCAGCATGTGGTATTATTGTTATACTTTATTTTAGCTCTTCTAATAATTTTGTAGTGATATCTCATTGTGGTTTAAATTTGTATTTCCCTAATGACTAATGAGGGCTTCCCTGGTGGCTCAGATGGTAAAGAATCTGCCTGCAATGTAGGAGACCTGGGTTCGATCCCTGGGTCGGGAAGATTCCCCTGGAGAAGGGAATGGCTACCCACTCCAGTATTCCTGCCTGGAGAATCCCATGGACGGAGAAGCCTGTGGGCTACAGTCCATGGAGTTGCAAAGAGTCAGACACAACTGAACGACTGACATACACACACACACACACACACACACACACACAATGACTAATGATCTTAAACATTTTTCCATGTACTTGTTTGCCATCCATATGTCTTCTTTGGTGAAATATCTGTTCAAGTCTTTTGCCCATTTTATAATTGGATTTTTTTCCCCTACATTTTTTTTTTAAATGTATTCTACAAAGAAAGCTTTTACCAGATATATGGTTTGCAAGTATTTTCAACCACACTGTAGCTTGTGTTTTCATCCTCTAGATAGAGTATTTCACAGTACAAGTTTTTAATTCTGATGATGTCCATTTTTTTTTCTTTTATGAATTGTGATTTTAATGTGTTTTCTAAAACTCTTCGCCTAGTCTTGGGTCCTAAAGACGTTCTCCTATGTTTTCTTCTATTTCCAAGCACTTTTTGTTTCATTTATTTATTTATTTGCCATGCCACGTAGCATGTTGGATCTTATTTCCCTGACCAGGGACTGAACCCACATCCCCTGCAGTGGAAGTGCAGTCTGAACCACCAGGGAAGTCCTCTCTTATGTTTTCTTCTAAAAGTCTCATAGTTTTACATTTTACGTTTAAACCCATGATCCATTTTGAAATAATTTTATTATGTGGTGTGATGTTTAGGTCAAGGCTCATTTCTTTCTTTTTTCTACAAATGTCCAGTTGTTCCAGCACAATTTGTTAAAAAAAAGACTGTCTTTCCTTCATTAAATTGCTTTTGCACATTTGTCAAAAATCAATTGGCCATTTCAACAAATAATGTTGTGGAACCTGGATATTCAAACACAAAAGAAGGAATTTGGACTGATACCTCACACCATATACAAAAAATTAACTCAAATTTATCAAGGACATAAATGTAAGAGCTCTCTGTTGTTCAGATTGTATAATTTATATAGATTTATCTTTGAGTTCACTGATTCTTTCCTCCATCCTCGCCAATCTACTATTGAACCCTTCTAGCAAGTCATTTCATTAATTGTACTTTCCAGTGATTTCTTTGTTTCTTTTAAAATATCTTCTATTTGTTTGCTGAAAATTTTTTCATCAGTTTCAAGAGTGTTTGCAATGGCTCACTGAAGCATTTTTACAATTAAAACTTTAAAATCGTTATCAGGTAATTCCAACACCTGAGTAATCTCAGTGTTTGTGTCTGTTGTGATTGTCCTGGTTTTTGGTATGAAAAGTCATCTTTGATTGTACCCTGGGTATTTTGGGTATTATGTTGTGAGATTCTGGATCCTCCTTAATCACTCTTAGCAGGCAGTCCTGTTTAGGTGTAGGGAATAAGTCGACCTTTTTTCCACTTATAAAATTGGTTTGTTTGTTTTCTTATTAATAAGCTGTAAGAGGACTTCATATATTCTGGATATACAAATCCTTTATCTGGATATGTGATCTGCCAATATTTTTTCCCAGTCTATGGCTTTTCTTTTCATCTTCTTAGTGGTGCTTAGTGGTGTTTCTTAGAAGTTCAAAAATTTTGAATTTTGATGGTGTTGGGTTTAGTAATTCATTCTTTTATGAATCGTACTTTTGGGGTCATATCTAGGAAATCTTTTCCTAGCCAAGGTCCTTAAGATTTTCTCCTGTTTTCTATTACAGATTTTATAATGTTACAGTATAGTACAGTAAGTTGCTCAGTCATGTCTGACTCTTTGCGACCCCATGGACTGTAGCCCACCAGGCTCATCCATTCATGGGATTTTCCAGGCAAGAGTACTGGAGTGGGTTGCCATTTCCTTCTCCAGAGAATCTTCCCGACCCAGGGATTGAACCCGGGTCTCCCACATTGTAGGCAGCCGCTTTACTGTCTGAGCTGCCAAGGAAGTCCCATGTTTATAACGTTAGTCTTATGTTAAGGTCTATGATCTAGTTTGAGTTACATTTTTAGTATGGTGTGCATGTGGGTATTCAAGTTCCCCTGTACCATTTGTTGAAAAGATTACCCTTCTCCTCATTGAAATGCCTAGCATCTTAGTCAAAAATCAACTGACCATATATAGATGATCTTATTTTCAAAGCAGAAATAGAGACACAGATGTAGAGATCAAACATATGGATACCAAGGGGGGAAAGAGAGGGGGTGGGGGGATGAACTGGGTGATTGAGATGGACATATATACACTATTAATACTATGTATAAAATAGATAACTAATGATAACCTACTGTATAGCACAGGGAACTCTGCTCAGTGCTCTGTGGTGATCTAAATGGAAACAAAATCCAAAAAAAGGGGGATATATGGATACGTGTAGCTGATACATTTTGCTGTACAGCAGAAACTAACAACATTTTAAAGCAACTATACTCCAATAAAAATTGATAAAAAAAATAAAAGTTGCATAGACACATCTTTTAAAAAAATCAACAGACCATAAATATAAAAGTTTATTTCTAGATTCCCAATTCTTTTCCAGTGATCTATATGTCTATCTCTATGCCAACACCTGAAATGCCAACACCATACTATATTAATAACTGCAGCTTATAAGTTTTGAAATCGGGAAGTGAAAGTCTTGTACTCTGTTTTTCCTTTTCAAAAATTGTTTTGGGTATTCTAGGTCTATTCCATTTAATTTTAGGATCAGTATTAAGTCAGAAACTGTGACACAGATGGTTTCTCACTCACAGTAAAAGTAGAATCCAGTGTAGTTCTTGCACTGGCTCCCCATGTGGCTGTTCTCTATAGGGCAACACAAATGAGGATCAGATGTTTACCTGCCCATGCAGTGGGCTTCAGCACAGGAAAAGAACCCCTAAATTATGAGACTCTAAGCTTATATAAGATTTGTTGGCCCATCTGCCCATCTTCCTCTTTAGAGAGGGAGTGGGAGACAGATGGACAGACAGAAAGAATGATTTCATCTTTATTCAGAATTGTAAACAAATCTTGGGGGAGGAGAGGGAAAGACCTCTAGATATATCACCTTGGAATATAAGCAAATCTGTCTCTTAAAGAGACATGTCTCTGGGCTCCCTTTGTGGCTCAGTGGTAAAGACTCAGCCTGCCAATGCTGGAGACATGGGTTCGATCCCTGATCTGGGAAGATCCCATATGCCAGGGAGCAACTAAGCCCACACCCCACAACTATTGAGCCTATGTTCTAGAGCCTGGGAGCCGAAACTACTGAAGCCCATGCTCTCTAGAGCCTGTGCTCTGCAACAAGGGAAGCCACCATAATGAGAAGCCTGTGCACTGCAACTAGAAAGTATCCCCTGCTTGCCACAACTAGAGAAAAGCCCACACAGCAATGAAGACCCAGCACAGCCAAAAATAATTAACTAAAAAATTTATAATAGAAAAAGAAATATGTCTCTAAATCTCTAGCTTCTAAGGCATTTGCTGTTCAAACATGTTCTTTATTCAGAAGACCTAACTGCAGAACTGTGAAATATCCCATGGAGAATTGTCTCCCAATGATCAGTTTGCTGATTTATGAAAAAAAAAATCTGCTGGACTTTTGATAGAGATTATGTTAATCTACAGATCAGTTTAGGAAGAATTTCCATATTAATAATACCGAGTCTAAAAAATAATAATACTGAGTCTTCCAATCCATGAACATATTTCTTCGTTTATTTCAATCTTTCATTTCCCTCACTAGTGTCTTAAAATCTTCAGTGTACTTGTACTTATTTTGTTAAACTTATCCCTATATTAAACTTGTCCCTAAGTACTTTTATTATTTTTAATGGTATTGTGAATGAAATTGTTTTCTTTTTCCTTTTGGGGGAAATATAGTTGACACACAACATTATGTCAGTTTTAGGTGAGGTGGAATTGTATCAGGATACATTTAACAGGAGGCTTCCTGTGTGCTGTTTTCAGTCTTGCATGAATTCTACGTTCCTTAACAGCACCTGAATACAGGTGCCAGAGAGCTGGCAAGCCGGCTTTCTGGGATAATAGAAATTCAGGTATCTCATTCGTATGGAAATTCCATACGGTGAACAGCAGCCATTTACAAGTCTCCTCCTTTTTGATATGTAAAGTTACTTTTACAACCTCTCTAGAGAATAATTCTAGCCTCTGGCTTTCTAGATGACTTGTTAGATTTTTGATCCCTATCTCTGCTAAAAAGGGCTATCTTGTAAGAGAGTATATATATGCCCATAATATGTTGAATAAACGCTTTTGTTCCATTAGAGCACTGGTCGCCGCTCAGCCTCTTTTTTTCTTTCTTTCACTTTTTTATTGGTCAACTCTGTACCCCCAAGTTCCGGTCCATTAAAGGACCACAACAGAATTGGTTTCTTCATTTTACTTTGGTTTGTTTATTGCTTGTAAACAGTAACACAATTGATTTTTATATACTGATTTTGTATCCTATGATTTTGTTCAACTTATTTATTAGTTCTAATAGTTTTTTGTATGTAAATTCCTTAGGACTTCCTACACACAAGTTCATGTCATCTACATAGAAGCAACCTAAATGTCCATTGACAGAGAAATGGATAAAGAAGATGTAGTACATATATACAATAGAATACTACTCAGCCATTAAAAAGAATGAAATAATGCCATTTGCAGCAACATGGATGGACCTAAAGAGTGTCATACTGAGTTAAGTAACTCAGGAAGAAAAGGAGAAATGTCACATGACATCCCTTACTTGTGGAATCTAAAAAAAAAAAACAATGATACAAATGAACTTACTTACAAAACAGAAAGATACTCACAGACTTAGAAAATGAGCTTATGGTTCCCCAGGCAGAGTAGGGGGAAGGGATAGTTAGGGAGTTTGGGAAGGTCATTTACACACTGCTATACTCAAAATGGATAACCAACAAGGACCTATTGTACAGCACATTGAATTCTACTCAATGTTATGTGCCAACCTGGATAGGACTGGGGTTTGGGGGAGAATGGATACATGTATATGGATGGCTGAGTCCCTTTGCTGTTCACCTGAAACTACCACAACATTGTTGATCAGCTATACCCCAAAACAAAATTTAGAAGTTTAAATTTTGAAAAAAGAAAAGATCATGTCATCTGAGAATAAAGACAGTTTTATTTATTCCTTTACAATCTGGATGCCTTTTGTTTTTCTTGCCTGATTTCACTGGCCAGAACTCATGTACAATGCTGAAGTGGTAACAGTCAAGTGGCAAGAGTAGGCAGTCTTGCTTTATTGAGATCTTAACAGGAAACATCCACTCTTTTATCATTAAGTATGATGTTAACTGCAGGGTTTTTGTATGTGTCTTTATCAGGTTGAGGAACTTCCCTTCTATTCTAGGTTTGTGGAGAATTTGTATTATGAAGGTCAAATGCCTTTTTTTTTTTTTAATGTATCAGTTGAGATGATCACATGGCTTCTGTCTCATTTCATGTTCATTTTCAAGTGAATTTGATTTTTTCTGAACTTTGAGAAGGGAGATATGGATTTATAACTTTATGGCTAGAGCTCTCTCCTGCTCTTTTTGAAAAGTGTCCAAAACTATGGTGGCTTAATTTCTGAGATCTCCAGCCTCCATTCCCTCCTCTACTTTTTCTGAACCTTGCTGTAGATCCAAGTTACTCACTAGCCATTGGAATGTTACATCCTTTACAGCTTTAGCTCCTGTCCTTGTGTTGGCTCTAAAAGCTTTCAGTGAGTACCTGCAAGTTATATTGTTGTTCTCAGGTCAGTGGGAGGCTCTATTGCTTCCCTATGTTTCCCTCTGTACATAAGCTGATACTGTAAGTATTGTAGCTGTCTCTAGTTTGTCTCTACTTGCTCATAGTTTATGGGTTTTTGGGAGAGGAGAGGGGAATTTATCATCCAGTTCTGTTGTATAAATAGCTCCTATTTAAAAAAGAAAGCTAGCAGCTAAATATACATAAAAATGGGAAACCAAAGAACAAAAGTGAAGTATGTCAACTCCTGGGACCAGTACTGTGACAGATGTGTGTGTGTGTGTGTGTGTTATAATCCCTTTTGTTGGACCACATCTTCTGTGCACCAGGTGGCAGAAATAATTGGGAATGGACAGAGAATAAACAACAAAAAAGGTGACACTCTTCACCTCTACTATCTCAAATTGCTAATTTCTTTTTTAACAATTTAATGAAAATCAGGTTACATTAGGGAGTGTGGAATTATATCTTACAAAGGTAGTTCTGAGTGGAGAAAAAAGGCAATTAATGAGCTGGTGCTTTGGTGTTGCAACAGATGTAACTTGAATCCTTCAAATAAAGATATTTGAGGTTTTCATCATGGTGGGATAATGAGACCTGCTATTATACTATATTCTCTGTTCAAGGTGGGAAACCTTCAGACTGAATTTTACTCCCAACTGTCACCAAGAGACAAATAAGATAAGCAAATATTCATGACCTAAGGACAAGTGATCACTCAATCAAGTTAAAGTCCAACAAATTTGAAACCAGTGAAAGTAATCCAGAAGCTCTGGGTAGATACTTTTAAACCAAATAACTGTGCCTTTGATTATACCATAAGATGATTTATATATAGAGATATATAAATATCTAGATTCAAATTTAAAAATAAATATTTTAAAATCTGGCAAGCTATGTGATTAGAATTCTCAGTGACTAAAACAGGGAATTTCCATTTTTAAAAAGGAAAATGTTTCAATGGGATATTTCAAACCCACCTCCACACACACTATTCTTATCCCAAGAATTTTATTTCTGTCGTTGTGCAACATTTTGAATTTCTCCACAAATAACTTTATACTTTTGCTTTAAAGTCTATAAGTGCTTAAAATCATGCATTTTAAACCTTAAAAGAACTCCTAGTTAACTTAATAACTTATGATACCCAAGTTTGGAATTGTAACTCCAATTCCTTAGCTGAGAATAAATTTTTTCTAATTATTTTTAAAAATTACCAAAATAAAAGACTAAAGAGTAACAAGAAGCATTTATCTTGAATATTGAGACTTTGTAATAAAAAGTAGGGGATATTCTCTTCTAGTCATTATAGTTTGTTGAGGAACCATAGACAGAAACTCACATATTTGCAAAATGTTTTTAACGTACACTCATTTGAAAGCAAATCTTAATTTGAAAATCAATTGAGTTTCAAATATTTTTCCAACTACCCGGTATACTCCAATTGGATGCCATAATAACTGGTTATGCTTTAAAATTACAGGAAGAATGATTAAAGGTTTTACTCAGGAAAATTAAAAATACATTGCAAAGTTATGATGCCAAAATAATTTGAAAATTCAGCTTTTTACAGTTATAGTGCCCATTAAACACCATCAAGCAATTCTTATGTTTGAAGAACACAGATGCTAGTTCCAGAAGGCTCCTCTGCTTCCTCCTTCATCTTACCAGCACAATTTATACGTGTTGTCAATGGAGAAAGAATAAAACTGTATATCTAATATTATCTGTATCTAAGAAATAATTTATTTTATTTAAACCTGTTCAAAATTGAGCTAACCTTGAAAAAGAGATTAAGGTAAAAGATTCCTGGATATCAACCAGTGTCCCCAGTTTTTTAGGGCAGGGAGTGGGGGAAGAAGATGAATGATACAAGAAAGGAAAGAGATCACAAAGAAAATGCAGAGAGAAGAAAAAAGAACATGCACCTAAGAACAAAAACAAACAAAATCCTGGCTTCTCTAAGATCTACAGTCTGGAGAAGACGGATGAGTCCACATTCACAACTCTTATAAATACATTGTATGGGGATCTGGGGCTTCCCTGGTAGCTCAGCTGGTAAAGAATCTGCCTGCAATGTGGAGACCTGGGTTTGATCCCTGGGTTGGGAAGATCCCCTGGAGGAGGAAATGGCAACCTACTCCAGTATTCTTGCCTGGAGAGTCCCCACGGACAGAGAAACCTGGTGGGCTACAGTCCACAGGGTTGCAAAGAATCGGACACGACTGAGCAACTAAGCACAGCACAGCATGTGGGGACCTGACAGACAATATTATCTTTCATTTTGTTGTTGTTGTTGTTCAGTTGTTAAACTGTGTCTGACACTTTCCGGCCCCAGGGACTGCAGCACGCCTGGACTCCCTGTCCCTCACTATATCCCAGAGTTTGCCCAAGTTCATGTACATTGAGTTGGTGATGCTATCCAACCAATACAATCTTTCATTATTTAGAGTTATAACTATTGATAGAGTCAAAATGTTGTGATTGAAGGATTTGGAAGGAATAGCTTGTAGAAAATATTTGCCCAGTGACCAGCATTATAGTTCTTAATGCATAAATCATCAGCCAATAGTTCCCTGTTGAAACACATTTAATTACAGTAGGCAACATGATTCACTGAAAATGTTTATTGAGCCCCTACAATGTGCCAGGGATGGTTCTAAACACTGAGACTAAAGAGAAAACAAAACAGATAAAAATTCATACCTTCATAACATTATATTCTGGTGGGGAAAAACAAATAAAAACAAGACAAATAAGCAAAGTTAGAGATATAAAGATATACACATAGGTACAAAAGGCCTTCTCTGGTGGCTCAGACAGTAAAGAACCTGCCTGCAATGCGGAAGACCCAGGTTTGATCCTTGGGTAGGGAAGATCCCCTGGAGGAGGAAATGGCTACCCACTCCAGGGTTCTTGCCTGGAGAATCCCATGGACAGAGGAGTGTGGTGAGGTACAGTCCATGGGGTCGCAAAGAGTCAGACAATGACTGAGCGACTAATACTTTCACACTTGCTTTAACACTTAACCTAGGACATGACTGAGCAACTAATACACACATACACACATGGATACAAAAAGAGCTTATATCAGTGCTAAAGGGAAAATAAAAATGAAGCTGGGAAGGGGAATAAAATGTCTTGGGCAGGGATAAAGATATGGAGATGAATAAGAAGGTGACAATTTTTCTGTGTGTTTGGTTTCTTAGATCCCATCTATAACTGAGATCGTCTAGTACATGGTATATAATATACATAGAACTGACTTATGTGGTCTGGCCAAACGAATAAATGATGGATATTAGCTAAACATATCATGGTGATCATTTTGTGATATACACCTTAAATGTATACAATGTTATAGGTTGATTGAAGGCAGAAGGAAAAGAGGGTGACAGGATGAGATGGTTAGATGGCATCACCAATTCAATGGACGTGAACTTAGAGATAGTGAAGGACAGAGAGGCCTGGTGTGCTGCAGTCCATGGGGTTGCAAAGAGTCAGACACAGCTTGGCAACTGAACAACAACCACCACAACAATAGGTTAATTATATCTCAATAAACATGGAAAAAAATAATGGCAGCACCAAGTGTGGGTGAGGATATGGAGAAACTGAATCTCTCATACATTGCTGGTGGAATGTAAAATAGTACAGCTACTCTGGAAAATAGTCTTGCAGTTTCTTTAAAGACATACACTTCTAATATGCCCCAGCGATCACACTTTCAGGTATTTATTCCAGAGAAACAAAAACTTAGGTCCACACCAAAGCCTGTATATGACTGTTCACAGCAGTTTTATTTGTAACAGGCTAAAATTGGAAACAGCCCAGATGTCTTTCACACATGATGTGAAGCAACTTTGGTACATCTGTGCCCTGGAGTGAAAGTGAAAGTGTTAGTTGCTCAGTTGTGTCTGATTCTTTGCGACCCCATGGACTATAGCCAGCCAGGCTCCTGTGTTCATGGAATTCTCCAGGCAAGATACTGGAATGGATGCCCATTGGCATTCCAGTTGCCAATGCCCTTCTCCAGGGGATCTTCCCAACCCAGAAATCAAACCCACATCTCCTGCAGCTGCAGGCAGATTCTTTACCATCTGAGCCACCAGGGAAGCTGCCATGGAGTACTACTCAGCAATAAAAAGAAGTGACTACTTACTATATATAAAATAGATAACTAATAAGAACCTACTGTATAACACAGGGAACTCTACTCAATACTCTGTAACAATCTATATGGGAAAAGAATCTAAAAAAGAGTGGACATATGTATATGTATAACTGAGTCACTTTGCTGTACAGCAGAAACTAACACAACATTGCAAATCAACTATACTCCAATAAAAATTTTTTTCAAAAAATAGGAAATGTGATGAAAAAAAAAGTGAGTACTGATACATGCAACAGCTTGGGTGAATCCTAAGGGCATTATACTGAGTGAACATAAGCCAATTTCAAAAGCTCACATACTTTGTGATTTTATTCATATGAAGTTCTCTAGTGATGAAATTATAAAGATGGAGGACAAATTAGTGGTTTCAGGCATTCGAGTTGGTGGGGTGACTATAAAGGGTTAGCAAACGGGTGTTCTTTCCAGTGACAGAAAGTTTCTGTATCTTGACTGCTGTGGTGGTTACACAAATCTACGCATGTGAAAAAGTGACACAGAACTACACACACATTGTACCAACGTCAGTTTACTGGTTTTGATATGGTTCTGCAGTTCGGGAAGATGTAACTATTGCGAGAACATGAGTGAAGGGTACCTGGGACCTCTCTGTACTATCACTGCAATTTCCTGTGAATCTATAATTACTTCAAAGGAAAAAGTTGGAAAATGTAATTTAAAAAATCAACAAAAATAAAACTTTATTGAAAGACTTTGAAGACTTAGAGAGAGAGAGAGGTCAGAGAGGTAACTGAGGGCAGCTCATGCCCCACCCATCGTGAGGTCTTAGAACTTGACTCTGAGTGAGTTGAAGAGGTACTGGAAGTTTCAGAGGTGTTATATCATCAGACTTATGCTTTACCAGGACCCCTCTGACTACTGTGATGAGAACAGAATGAATCAAGAGAGGGTTTCCTTTTAAGATTAGAGAAATAACAGCTTCTTTGCAAGGGACACTGACAGGACAGACAGTCCAGTAGAGAGGTGGGGAAATTGATGATGCAAAACAGAGAGGAATTATAACTTATCAGCAACTCAGCAAAAATAGCTAACTAGTCACCTTAAGCAATCAAAATATATCTAACATACAATGTAATTTACTGGTTTATTATCCTTATTGTCTGTGGTCTAACCTCCACCCACTATAATGTAAGCTGTACAGGGACTTTTGTTTGTTTGCTTGCATATGTCAAGCATGTAATAGGTGCTCCATACAGTTTTTGCAGCGTGAACATACTCTTACAGGCATAAAGAGTAAAAAGTTCTGTTGCATAAACACAAGAACTTGCTTTGGAGTGTAGGGCAGTGCTAAGGATGATGGGAAGAAATGGTGCCTAAAGAAACACAGAATTGCCAAGCCAGCCATTAGTATGACGCCATCCTGTAGGGACACAGAAAGACATTGTCCTTTTATGCTTCATGTTTAGTTTTGAAATCCTTTTGTATCCAGAGTGACATGTAGGGAAAGATTTTCATTCTCTATCACATGACTACCCGAAGTACACACTTGATAAATACAGTTTGAAGTACTATGCTCCTTTTCAAAGGGCTCACTAGGCCAGTGATTCTGGTATTAGGCCCTATAATTTCCTGAAACAACCCCAATCCTGAGGTACACACACTGACCACTGTGAGAATCACTCTGAAAGATTAAATATTTTTATTTTCTTAAAGACTATTTTTAGGGAAGCATTAAAAATGGATTCATTTGGCCAGACCACAGAAGTCAGTTCTCCCAATTTTCTTTATACAATATGCTGAGTATTCTCTCTGACAGTAACCAAGGCCAGTGGAAAAAGGGCTTCTACTGTGGCACACTGACCCTCTTGTCCAGAGCATTCAAGTAAATGTCAGATTGCCTTCTCTAGTTTGGAAAAGTTAAGAAAGGGCATATTCTCTAGAATACAAGTTAAGATTTCTGACACTTACAAGGGTACCTTATTCGAAAACAATTCAGCTTGAATTGCTGTTTAAGGGCTGAAGCTCACATACTGCTTTGAGCTGAAGTGCTTATTGCTCAGCTAAGAAACTGGACATTATTGTAAGTGGTAAATCCATTTCTCTCTCTGTAACAGAGAATAATCAACACGTGCCTTTCTTGTCCTCAAAGAAGCAGTTGTCATCCTCATAACCTAGTAAGTTATAACTGAACTCATTATCTCATTCACACAAGGCTGCCATTTTAATTTGTGGGAATTACTACAGTAAACACTTCTCTAAGTAGAATAGATGGAAGTTATATCTTTTTAAAGATTTTTTGATCTCCATATTTTAGGGGAAAGTCAGTCTTGGATCTCTTGTGACATAGAAGAACTGAAGTGATAGGTTACTGAGTTTTTTCAAATCAACATACAATATTGCTGACATTTTTGTGTGCATACACTTCTATGAATTCTAACACATCTATAGATCTGTGTAACTACCACCACAGTTAGGATACAGAACAACTACATCGCACACCCCACCTGACTCCCTCTTGCTATCTTGTTGTAGCAGTTGTCAAACCACATCCAAGTCAAATCTGGCCTGTGGCCTATTTATTAGGGCCAGAACTTAAGAATGCTTTTTACATTTTTAAAGCATGGCAAAAAGAACAAAAGTAACAAACAAAAATAAAGAACATGCAACAGAGACCATATGTGATCTGCAAAGACTAAAATTTACTATCTGTCCCTCTGCAGAAAACATTTTGTAGGCACGCTCTTGCCCTGCCCCCGCCCCTTAGAAACCACTAATCTGCTCTTTGTCATTACAGTATTGTCTTTGAAAGATGTCATACAAATGGAATCACACAGTATGTAGCCTTTGGAGACTTTGGAGCACTATGCCTTTGAGATTCATCCGTGTTGTTTCATTTGTTAATAGTTCTTTCCTTAATATTGCTGTGTGCGTGCGTGCTAAGTCGCTTCAGTTGTATCTGACTCTTTGCGGCCGTGTGGACTGGAGCTCACCAGGCTCCTCTGCCCATGGGATTCTCCAGGCAAGAATACTGGAGTGGGTTTCCATGCCCTCTTTCAGGGGATATTCCCAACCAGGGATCGAATTCACATCTCTTACATCTCCTGCATTGGCAGGAGAGTTCTTTATCACTAGTGCCACCTGGGAGGCTCTGAGTAGAATTCTATTGTATGGATATAACACCAGCTATTTATTCATTCACTCATTGAAGGACATTTGGGTTGTTTCCAGTTTGGGGCATTGATGAATAGAGCTGTTATGAACATTCATGTATATATTTTTCAGTGAAAATAAGTTTTCATTTCTCTAGGGAAATACCTAGGAGTGGGATTGTTGGGTCATATGGTAAGCATATGTTTAACTTTATTAAAAAAAAAACAAAACTGCCAAACGTTTCCAGAGGGGCTGTACCATTTTGCATTCCAATGAGTAAAGTATGAGACCTCCAGTTGCTCTGCATCTTTTTTAGCACTTGGCATTGTCAGTATTTTTTATTGTAGCCATTCTAATAGGTATATAGTGGCATTTCCTTGTGGTTTTAATTTGCATTTCACCGATGGTTAATGATGTTGAATATCTTTATGTGCGTACTTGCCATCCATATATCCTCTTTGGTGTAGTGTTTGTTCAAGCCTTTTGCCATTAAAAAAACTTTTTTATTATGAAATAGCTAAATTCATAGGATATTGCAGGTAGTATGGAGAGGTCCCAAGTAACCTTCACCCAGTTTTCCCAAATGGTTACATCTTACATAACTATAGCACAATATCAAAACGAGGAATTGACATTGGTACACTGCTGCTGCTGCTAAGTCGCTTCAGTCGTGTCCGACTCTGTGCGACCCCATAGACAGCAGCCCAACAGGCTCCTCTGTTCCTGGGAGTCTCCAGGCAAGAACATTGGAGTGGGTTGCCATTTCCTTCTCCAATGCATGAAAGTGAAAAGTGAAAGTGAAGTCGCTCAGTTGTGTCCAACTCTTCGCAACTCCATGGACTGTAGCTTACCAGGCTCCTCTGTCCATGTGATTGTCCAGGCAAGAGTACTGGAGTGGGTTGCCATTGCCTTCTCCGGACATTGGTATTATGTGTGTATATAGTTTGATGCCATCTTGTCATTTGTGTAGATTTGTACAGCCACCACTGCAAGGAAGGTGCAGAGCTGCTCCATCACCGCAAATATCTCCCTTGAGCTACCCCTTTACAGTCAGCCACCCACCTTCCCTCAAACATCCATAAGCCCTGGCAACCGGTTGTTTGTTTTCTATCTCTATACTTTTGTCACATTGCAAATGCCATATAAATGGAATCATATAGTATGTAACAATTTGAAATTGCCTTTTTTAAAAAGTGATACTCTCAAGATCTATCCAAATTATTGCATGTATCAAGAGTTCATTGCTTTTCATTGCAGGGTGATTATTTCATGGCTTCCCAGGAGGCTCAGTGGTAAAGAATCTGCCTGCCAAGCAGGAGATGTGGGTTCAATCCCTGGATTGGGAAGATTGCCTGGAGAAGGAAATGGCAACCCACTCCAGTATTCTTGCCTGGGAAATCACATAGACAGAGGAGTCTGACGGGCTACAGCCCACAGGGTCGCAAAGAATCAGACACGACTTGGCAACTAACTAACCAACAACCAAACAATTATTCCATGGTGTAGATGTACCGTGGTATGTTTAGTCATTTGATTATTGAGGAACATTTTGGTTATTTTGAGCTTCTGACTACTGCGGATAATGCTGCTCCAATCATTTGTGTACAAGTTTGTGTGGACATAAATTCCCACATCTCTGGGATAAATACTCAGGAGTGTGATTGCTGGGCTGTATTTCAAGTTTTGCCCATTAAAAAAATTGGGCTGTTTGTTTTCTTATTGTGTAGTTTTCAGCATTCTTTATTCATAATGGATACAAGTCCTTTTCTTTTTAATGGATCATATTTTCGGTGTCATGCCTAAGGAATTTTTGCCTAACCACTGACAATAACGATTTTCTCCTACTTTTCATTCTAAAAGGTTTATCGTTTTAGGTTAGGTTTTACTTTTAGATATGGGATCCATTTTGAATTAATTTGGGGATAAGGTGTAAGACTTCGATCCAGGTTCACTTTCTTTGCATGTGGATGTTCAATTGTTTTAATACCATTTGTTGAATAATCTGTTCTTTCTCCATCGAATTGCCCAATGTGGTATATTATACAATGCAATGTTGGTGGTGGTTTAGTCGCTAAGTCATGTCCGACTCTTGCAATCCCATGGACTGTAGCCTGCCAGGCGAGAATACTGGAGTGGGTTGCCATTTCCTTTTCCAGAGCATCTTCCCGACCCAGGAATTGAACCCAGGTCTCCTGCATTGCAGGCAGATTCTTTACTGACTGAGCTAAGAGGGAACCCCTCAATGCAATGTTATTTGGCAATTAAAAAAGAAAAGTACTGATACAAGTTGCAATAGGAATGAACCTTGAAAACATTAAACTAAGTGAGAGAAGTCAGTCACAGAAGACAACATATTGTATTCATTCCATTTATATGAAATGTTTAGAATAGGCAAATCCATAGATGGAAAGTAGTAGATTGGTGGTCACCAAGGGCTGGTGGGTTTGGGAGGAAATGAGGAGTGACTGATAACAGATACAGGGCTTCTTTTTGAGGGGATCAAGTTTTACAAGTGATTGTGGCAATAGTTGCAGAACTTTGTTAAATATTGTACACTTTAAATGAGCTGTATGGTATGTGAATAACATTTCAACAAAGCTGTTATAAAAACTTTTTTTGAAGAAATAAGAATGTTTGTGAAATCACTTAATGACAGAGCATAGCAACAAGCAAAATTGAGGATAATTGTGCAAAAAGTAAGTCGTTCCAGTCAATTTTAGAGCAGGGCAATAGTAAGGGTTGCTCAGAAAGCTATAAGGTGTTCAGTAAGTTCTGAACATAAATTTCTTTAAAGGGACTCAAGTCTGTCATTGAATGCTGGTAGGAGTGTAAATTGACATAACCTGTATGGAAAGCAACGTGTTGATGTATGTCAAGAGTTTTCTTTTAAACCTGAAGAATCTTTTGCCCAGCAATTCCACTTTGAGAAAATCTAAAAAAATAAAATACATTAAAAGATTTATGTGGGGGTGGGGGGTAGGAAAGGGATGGATTGGGAGATTGGGATTAGCAGATGCAAACTATTATACATAGAATGGATAAAAAACAAGGTCCTACTGTATAGCATAGGGAACTATAGTCAATATCCTGTGATAAACCATAATAGAAAAGAATATGAAAAAGAATATATATATAAATATACATGCACAATAACTGAGTCACTTTGCTTTACAGCCATAATTAACACAACACTGTAATTCAACTATACTTTAGTTAAAAACAAAACAAAAACTCTGAATGGTAGAAGAAAAATGTGTTGGAAGAAGGTACAGATGGAATGATGTGGATGTTTAGAGAACCATTTCAATGAAATATATACACTAAATCTGAAAAAAGATTTATTAACACAGATAATACTAAAAGTTTAGAGATAATCAAACAGAATGTGGGGAAGTATTGTATACAACCATGCAATGAATATGGAGCACTCATTGAAAAATCCTTTTTCTAACACTTTTATGGAGATGTAATTGATAGATGAGAAACTGCATATATTTAAAGTATACAACTTGATAACTTCTGAGGTATAGGCATCTATTAAAACATCACCTTAATAGGATAATGAACACGTTCATCACCCCAAAAAGTTTCCTCATCCCCCTCTTGCTCCTCACCAACCACCACCACCCACCAGGCAACCACTGATCTGTTTTCTGACCCTATAGATTAGCTTGCATTTTATAGAATTATATACAAGTGAAATTATACTACTGTGTACTTTTTTTTGGCTTGGACCATTTCATTTAGAATAATTATTTTCATGATTCATCCGTGTCGTTCTGTGTTGCTGCGCTTAGTTGCTCAGTCGTGTCTGATTCTTTGCAACCCCATGCACCGTAGCCCACCAGGTTCCTCTGTCCATGGAATTTTCCAGGCAAGCACGCTGGAGTGGGTTGCCATTTCCTACTCCAGGGGATCTTTCCAACCCAGTTCTCCCTCGTTGCAGGCGGATTCTTTACCCTCTGAGCCACTGTACCAATAGTTTATTCCTTTTGAATGGTGAGTAGTGATCCACTGTATGGATATACTATTTATTCATTCACCTATTGATGGCTAATTAGGTGGTTGTTTCAGTTCTTGGCTATTAAATAAAGCTTCTATGAAAATTCACATACAAGTCTTTGTGTTGACATATGCTTTCATTTCTCCTGGATAAATACCTAGAAGTGAAATATAAATATTAATATATACAGTAGGTATATATGCAACCTATTGAGCAACTTCAAAATTGTTTTCCAAAGTGGTTATACATTTTATATTTCCAACAGCAGTGTATACAAATTACAGTTCTTTCACATCCATATCAACTCTTGGCACAGTCAATTTTAGCCGTTTTAAAAGGTGTGAGATAGTATTTCCTTGTGGTTTTAAATTCTAATTCCCAAATAACTAGTGATTTTGAATATTTTTATGTGCTTATTTGCTATTCATATATCTTCTTTGGTGAAGTATCTGTATAGTTTGCTGACTTTTATTTACTGGGTTGTTTGTTTTCTTATTATTGAGCTTTGAGTGTTCTTTATATAATCTCAACACAAGCCCTTTATCACATGCATGACTTACAAATATTTTCTCCTAATACGTTGCTCATCTCTTCATTCTCTTAACAGTATCTTTTGAAAATGAAAAGTTGTATATTGTAATGAAATTCAATTTATCATTTTTTTTCATGGATTGAGCTTTTGGTGCTGTGTCAAGGAAATTTTTGTGTAAATCAAGACCATAGTTTTCTATTTTCTTCTAGACGTTATATAATTTTTACATTGAAGTCATTGATTTCTTTTGAATCCCTTTTTGTTGTCAGGCATGGATTCATATACATTTTTATTTTGCATATGGATAGCCAGTTGTTCCAGCACAATTTTTTTTTAAACTGTCTTTTCTTCACTGAATTGTTTTTGTACCTTTGCCATATGTGTCCATATGTGTGCAGGTTTATCTACTCCATTCCACAGATCTAATTGCCTAGCTTGATGTCAATCCCATGGCATCTGGGTTACTGTAGCTTTACAATAAGATTCTGAAATCAATTAATTTTAGTCTAATTTTGTTATTCTTTGTTGAAGTTATTTTGGCTATTCTAGGTCCTTTGTATTTCTATGTGAAATGTAGGACCATCTTGTCAGTTTTGACCAAATAGCCTGCTGAAATTTTGACTGGGATTGCATTTAGCCTATAGATCAATTTGGGGAGAATTGATATAATAGTATTACTCCTTATGACACATGAATACAGTATATCTCTTCATTTATTTAGGTCTTGTTTAATTTCAGCAATGCTTTGTAGTTTTTAGTATACTGATTTCCCACAACTTTTGTTAGATGTACTGCTAAGTTTTTTACTATTTTTTGATGCTAAGTAGTATTTAAAATTTTAATTTCTAATTGTTAGTGGTACATAAAATACAATTGATTTTTGTATGTTGATCCAAACTTCCATTCCTGGGATAAACCCCACTTGGTCATGGATATTGTTGGATTCAATTTGCTAAAATTTTGTTTAGAATTTTTGTATCTCTGCTCATGAGGGATATTGATCTTTAATTTTTCCTTTTTGTAAATGCTTTTATTAGGTTTTGCTATCAAGATAATGCCAGACTTATAGAATGAGCTGGGAAGTATTTCTTCAGTTTTTTTTGTAAGAGTTGCAAAGAATTGGTATTATTTCTTCCTTAAATGTTTCATAGACTTCACCAGTGACAACATCTAGGCCTGGTATTTTCTTTGTAGAAACGTTTTTAACTGAAAATTCCATTTATTTAATATAGTACTTTTAACGTTTTTTGTCTTTTCCTGCGTGAACTCAAGAAAATCAATTTTGTTGCTCTCAAAGTAGCAGCTGAGGGTTTCATTTATTTTCTCTATCATTTTTCTGTTGTCTATTTCATTGATTTCTTCTTTAAGATTTATTATTTCCCTTTTTCTGGTTAGTTTGGGATTAATTCACTCTTCTTTTTCTAGTTTCTTAAGGTAGAAGTTAATGAATTGATTTGAGACCTTTCTTATTTTCCAATATAAGTATTTAATGCTATAAAATTTCCCCTAGGTACTGCTTTAGCAGCATCCTGCAATTTTGATACACTGTGTTTCATTTTCATTTAATTAAAAACACTTTCTAATTTTCCTCTTGATTTCTTCTTTTACCCATGGGCTATTTAGATATGTGTTGTTTAGCTTTCAAACGCTTATAGATTTTTCAGATATTTTTGTTGTTGATTTTAATTTAAATTTCACTGTGCTTAGAAAACATATTCTATATGATTAGATCCTTTTAAATTCACTGAGACTGATTTTATAGCACCTAATGTGTTCTATCCTGGTAAATGCTCCATATGCAATTGAGAAAAATATATATTCTGCTGTTGTTAGATGGGATGTTCTATAAACGTCACTTAGGTCAAATTATTTGATTGTGTTGTTCAAGTCTTCTATAGCTTTACAGCTCTTCTTTCTGCTTGCTCTATCAATTATTTAGAGGGGGTATTGAAATAAACTATAACTGTGAAATTTACCTACTTCTCTACTCAGTTCTCTCAGACTTTGCCTCATATATTCTGAAAGTCTGTCATAAGGTATATGAATGTTTTAGATATGTCTTCCTGATGAATTGACCCCTTTATCAGTATGAAACGATCTTCTTTATCTGTGGTAGTATTCTCTGCTCTGAAATCTATTTTGTCTGACATTAATCTAGCTGCTCAAGCTTTCTTTTGATTCGTGTTAGCATCCATTTTTCCATCATTTTACTTTTAATTCACTTGTGTTTTTATATTCAAAGTGCATTTCTTAACTTGTACTCTTATGAGAAAATAATTTACAGACTAGAATACGAGTATTACAATTCCTTTTGCCTATATTACATTTCCTTTTGCCTATAGCCTTACAGGTTCCAAAGTATCATTTTCCAAAAGTACATAAATCAGTTTCTTTTTTAAATTTGCACACATTAGAGCTCATCTTAGAAATATACAGTTCTATGGATTCCATATAGGTCAAATGCAGAGTCATGTATCTATCATCCCAGTACCATACAGAACAATCCATTCACCCTAAAAGTTCCTCAGTGCATCCTCAACAACTCAAGTCTTCCCAGCCCTCAGTTCAGTTCAGTCGCTCAGTCGTGTCCAACTCTTTGCGACCCCATGGACTGCAGCACTAGGTTCCCAGCCCTAGGCAACCACTAATTTGTCTTTTGTTCCTATAGTTTTGCCTTCCTTACAGTGTAATATGAATGGAATTATAGAGTATCTATAATATGAAGCCTTTTTGTCTGTCTTCTTTCACTTAGTAAAATGCACTTAAAATTCATCCATATTGATGAATGAATCAATAGCTCATTCCTTTTCATTGCTGAATAATATTCCATTGCATGGATGGACTGTAGTTTGTTTATCCATTCCCCTGATGAAAGACATCTTCATTGATTTCAACTATTAGCGATTATGAATAAAGTTACTATAAACCTTTGCGTATAGTATCTTGTGTGGATACAATTTTTCAAATCACTTTACATGTTCAGGTTAGTTCAGTCACTCAGTCGTGTCCGGCTCTTTGCAACCCCATGAACCGCAGCACAACAGGCCTCCCTGTCCACCACCAACTCCCGGAGTTCACCCAAACCCATGTCCACTGAGTTGGTGATGCCATCCAACCATCTCATCCTCTGTCGTCCCCTTCTCCTCCTGCCCTCAATCTTTCCCAGCATCAGGGTCTTTTCAAATGAGTCAGCTCTTCGCATCAGGTGGCCAAAGTATTGGAGTATGTATATGGGGCTAAAAAAATAAGCAAATCAGTATGTCCAGATTTCTCACCGTCAGAGAGGAAAGTTACAGACAAACCAGAAAGGAAAGCAAGAATGAGTTATGTGATACTGGATTAGAGTCATAGACATAAGTATGAACTGATATATATATGTGCATGCTCAGTCGCTCAGTTGTGTCCAATACTTCGTGACCCTTTGGACTGTAGCCTGCCAGGCTCCTCTGTCCATGGGGTTTTTCAGGCAAGAATACTGGAGTGGGTTGTCATTTCCTCCTCCAGGGGATCATCCCGACTCAGGGCTCGAACCGTCATCTCCTGAATTGCAGGTAGATTCCTTACCTACTTCCCCATCATATATTTTTATATATATATATATATATATATATAGAGAGAGAGAGAGAGAGAAGTACACACATATATATACAGAGAGAGAGAAATAATTATAGATATATGTGTATATGTGGGTTAGTATACATACATATATTACTTAGCTCTGTTCACTGAGCAGGCCTAGAAGCAATGTTACCCAATAGCAACAAGCACATCCAGATCTTGGTTTCTTTTTTTTATAGTCCAGTTGTCTTTTTTTTTTTTTAATTTTTTTTTTTATTGAAGGACAATTGCTTTACAGAATTTTGTTGTTTTCTTTCAAACCTCAACATGAATCAACCATAGGTATACATATATCCCCTCTCTTTTGAACCTCCCTCCCATCTCCCTCCCCATCCCACCCCTCTAGGTTGATACAGAGCCCCTGTTTGAGTTTCCTGAGCCATACAGCAAACAGACATAGAGAATAGAGAGAATAGACTTATGGACATGGGGAGTCGGGAGGAGAGGATGAGATGCATGGAAAGAGTAACATGAAAACTTACATTACCATATGTAAAATAGATTGCCAACAGGAATTTGCTGTATGGCTCAGATCTTGGTTTCTAAATACTATCTGCTATTAAAAGAACCAGGGATCCTTATAGAAATAGCTGATTTTAGGATCAGGGCAGAGAGCATCTTGTAGTATTAGAAAATAAGGCAGTATTCAGAAAAAAGATAAAGATGAGCACTACATTGCTTACCTCTGCCTGCAAAAGAGAAAAGTAAACTGCCAATTTATTTTAGCCATTTTTGATTGAGTGTCTATCACTAGTAGATGTACACAATTCCTAAATGATGCAGTCATATCCACATGGTGAGCACCATCTTCTTCCCCACACTCTTCTTCGGATGAGGCCAGTGTGAATGTGATGTGGAATACTGTGCACCACTAAATTAGGGGTGCGTCTCATTCAGTCTTTCCGCCCACTTCCAAACATTCTGCCTGACAAATAGGAAGTGCTCAGTAAAAATTTATTGACCTATTAGAGGCCTGGCTTAGTCTGGATTCATAACTCTTAGACTCCAGTCTCCAATTTGGTAAGGTTTGCCATGTTCTATAGACATTGTGGTTCCTGCTTGAAAATGGCAAACAAACCTTGTTTCACTTTCAAGGTAGTAGAATCAAGAGGATATTTAAAATAGGAAAGGGCCACTGAAAACAGGAGATCAGGACAATTCCTAAAATGATAAAAGGCAGATGATGATAGAGGTAGAAGAAGAGATTCTGGGTCTATGTTTGTTTCCTAATTCAGCTCTCTGTGGTACATACATTTTATGTCTCTTACTCATCTTTCCTGCCCTTTGGAGTACAGATGCTCTGCCGCTTAAACATTTGTAAAATTATCATTTAAAATAAAGTGACCTACATAAATAAGTAATTATCATGGATTAATAAATAATAAGCAAAGAAAGGAAGAAGGAAAACACACACCTGCTCATGGGTGACACACACAGTGAATCAATGGTGGTGTTCTGCCAGATCACCAGAACAGGGGAAAACCATGAGGGAAGAGAGAGGAGTGAGATTCAGAATATGCCCAGAAAAGGTTTGCATAAATATTAGAGGAAGGAAGTCTTGCAAATCAGATACATTTTCTCTGACTTTCAAAAACTCATTTTAAAATGCCTGAAATTGCTGGTATCTAGCATCTAGACCCTGATGCTGGGAATGATTGAAGGCAAAAGGAGAAGGGGGCAGCAGAGGATGAGATGGTTAGATAGTATCACTGACTCAATGGACATGAGTCTGAGCAAGCTTCGGAAGATAGTGGGGGACAGAGGAGCCTGGCGCGCTACAGTCCATGCGGTCACAAAGAGTCAGACACAACTTAACGGCTGAACACCACCACCACCACCAAGCTCTCCTTCCAGACCGTGGGAGCTGTGTTAACCCCATAACAAATCTACAACCAAGGAAAAGAAAATTCTGTCGGACCTGGAGACCATGTCTCTAGGAAAGAGGACAGAAAGTAGTTCAGGCTATAGAATGAACTTCTCAGACATCTTTTTCTTGGAACACAAGGTCAAGAATTCATAATCCTAACATTATGGGAGTATGTTTGGTTCCTAATTTGAAGACTATGTGGCATATGATAGAATATTCAGAGGCAGCCCGGTGGTCTGTAGGAACAGAGCCAGGAGAAATCACAGATTTTGACTTTCTGTCCTTGCTCTGCTTCTAACTTTGCTCATCACAACTTTGTCTCTTGCATTTTATCCTTGGGTCAGCATATTTTTTAATTTTATTTTTATATGATATTTTTTCCAGCTCTTTTTATTTTGAAAAATTTTAATCCTACAGAAAATTTGTAAAAATAGTACAGTGAATACACATATATCCTCTACTTATATTCACCAGTTGTCAATCTTTCGTTAAATTTGTTTTCTCTCTAAGTATGTTTTTGTGTAAATGCTCATACACACCCAGACACACACTTTTTTTATGAATGATGCAAGAGATTTAAGTATAAGTTTCTGATATCTTGACATTTCACACATATATATTAATACTTCAAGCATACTTTTCTTAAGACATATGAGACATATGACATTCTTCTATATAACTATAATATGTATATCACATTCAGGAAAAGTATCACACTTAGGAAATTTAACATTGATATACTTTTATTTAATATGTATTCACCACAGCACTGTTTACAATAGCCAAGACATGGATGCAACCTAAATGTACATCGACAGAGGAATGGATGAAGAAGATGTGGTACATACATACAATGGAATATTACCCACCCATAAAAAAGAATGAAATCATGTTATTTGCAGCAACACCGAGGGACGTAGAGATTATCGTACTAACTGAAGTAAAGCAGAGAAAGACAAATATCATATGATATCAGTCATATGTGGAATCTTTAAAAATGATACACGTGAACTTATTTACAAAATAGAAACAGACTCACAGACTTAGAGAATGAACTCATGGTTGCCAGGGTAAATAATGGGGATAAGGGGTAGTTAGGGAGTTTGGGATGGACATGTACACACTGGTATATTTAAAATGGATAACCAACAAGATCTTACGGTATAGCACAGGGAACTCTGCTCAATGTTATGTGACAGTCTGGATGGGATGGGAGTTTGGGGAAGAATGGATACATGTATGTGTATGGCTGAGTCCCTTTGCTGTCCACCTGAAACTATTACAACATTGTTAATTGGCTATACTCCAATATAAAATAAAAAGTTTAAAAAATGAACTCATTCACACACAGAAATAGATTCACAGACATAGAAAACAAACTTATGGTTGCCAAAGAGGATAGCAGGGGGCAGGGGGCTTGTGAAGAAATAAATTAGGAGTTTGGGATTAACATATACACACTACTATATATGGGGCTTCCCAGGTGGTACTAGTGGTAAAGAATCTGCTTGCCAATGCAAGAGATGCAAGAGACACCGGTTTGATCCCTGGGTTTGGAAGATCCTCTGGAGTAGGAAATGGCAACCCAATCCAGTATTCTTGCATGGAAAATTCCATGGACAGAGGAGCCTGGTGGGCTACAGTCCACAGGGTCTCAAAGAGTCAGACATGACTGAGCACTATTATATATAAAATAGATAAAACAATAAGAACCTACCTCATAGCACAGAGAACTCTAGTCACTATCTTACAATAACCTATAATGGAAATAATCTGAAAAAGAATATATATATATGACTGAATCATTTTGCTGTATACCTGAAACTAGCACAACACTGTGAATTAACTATACTTCAATTTTAAAAAAAATGGTTGTAAAAAAAGAAAAAAGAGATATCATTGAAAACAGTAATTTCAGATGGACTGTGTAAGGGTGAATGAGACAAGAATGCAAAAAAAAAGTAAGATTATTTTAAAAGGTAGGTAATAGGTGGGAGAGAAAAAGAAAATAATAAATAAAAATAAAAGGTAGGTAATAATTCCAATAATGATTTTTATTTGTGTAAGATAATCTAAGTGCATGACACCTAAGAATGTAAAAATTGACACTCAGAGAAATACCAAAAAGCTGTACTGAACATGTCCTCATCAGCACAGTAATATATATTTTCCACATATAATCTAGAAAGTGATTTGTATCATTTAACATAGATTTTAAGCCCCAAATTTATATTTATAGTAAAATTTTCTGCCTAAGTTTTTAATCTCATTTGTATTTACAACTATTTTCAGATTTTATTTGAGAAGAGGAGAAAAGATGAATGAAGAAAGAAAAAGGAAACACAAGGTGTTTTAATTAGAGAAAATCACGGGATTTCTGGTAGTTGAATTTATCATCTGAATGAGTCATGGCATAAAGCATAGGCTTATAGGGGGATTTCTTTAATTCTCAGGGTTTCTGTGTGACACAAGCTATTAACAAGTATGCAATACTTCCACTCCCGCTGAAAGTGAAAGTCGCTCATTTGTGTCCAACTCTTTGTGACCCTATGGACTATACAGCCCATGGAATTCTCCAGGCAAGAATACTGGAGTGGGTAGCCTTTCCCTTCTCAAGGGGATCTTTCCACGCCAGGGATCGAACCCAGGTCTCCCACATTGCGGATGGATTCTTTACCAGCTGAGCCACAAGGGAAGCCCAAGAATACTCGGGAGTGGGTAGCCTATACCTTCCCCAGCAGATCTTCCCGACCCAGGAATTGAACCAGGATCTCCTGCATTGCAGGTGGATTCTTTACCAACTGAGCCATCAGGGAAGCCCTAGAACTGAGCAGAATAGGAGCTTTCATAAATTATTTTTAAATTAAATAATGGTTGTATATATAACCCACATAAAGCTGAACTATATTATGCTCCAGTCCTAACATAGTGCTCTTTTCAAAGAAATATCAGTTCAAAATTCAAGAAACAATCTCAAAAGAAATTTCATTTTTTTTTCTGATACAAATGAACTTATTTACAAAACAAAAACAGACAAGACTTAGAGAAGAAACTTATGGTTACCGGCGGAAGGGTGGGAGAAGTGATTGACATATATACAGTGCTACATTTAAAATGAATAACCAACAAGGACCTACTCTACAGCACAGAGAACTCTGCTCAATATTCTATAATAACCTAAATGGGAAAAGAATTTGAAAAACAATAGATACTTGTATACGTGTAACTGAATCACTTTGCAGTACACCTGAAACTAACACAACATTGTTTATCAAAGATACACCAATATAAAATTTTAAAAAATTTAAGTAACTTAATTTCTAAAATTTTTTTAGCAATTTAAAATGCTCTTATTGTGAAGCTCTAAAAAAATAAAACAAAAATATCATACAATACACGCAAACTCAAAAACAAAGCAAAACAAAAAAACCCCAAAATCTTAAGGGACAAAAAAAGAATCAACAATCTATTTTTCAAAGAGAAAACAGGAGAAGCAAGAACTTTGGTCTCAGACAGACCTGGGCTTGAATTCTGGCTCCAGTACTCACTAATTATATGACTCAGGAAAATGACTTAACATTCCTGAGACCATTTTCTAATCTAATATCTCAGACAACACCTACCCTCTAGGGTCACTGTATGAAAGGAGAACAGTATAAGTAAAAGAGATAGTACACAATAGAAGCTCAATAAATGATGGCTGATATTCTCTTCCAGCACTGGCATATGTAATTTTCACATTGTTATAATCACCATCTAGCTACATTCTGTTTTCTTTTTCTTATAAAAATAAAACAGATTTGTCACATTAATAAATATCCTGAAAAAGCAATTTAATTTTTTAATAAAATAATTTTCAAAATTCCAAAGAGGGATTCTACTCCTATTACACAGGAATAGGAGATATTCCCCCATTTTTTCTGACATAGAGTTGACAAAAATCTTATGTATTTAGGTGTGTGATTTGATGTTTTGATATACATGTTGTTGTTGTTCAGTCAACAAGTCGTGTCTGACTCTTCACAACCCCATGGACTGTAGCACACCAGGCTTCCCTGTATATGTTGATATACATATACTTCGTAAAATAATAACCATAATCAAATTAACTAATATATCACCCCCCTTAGTAACCTTTTTTTTCCTGTGTGTGTGGTAAGAAAACTTAAGATCTACTCTTTTAGCAAATTTCAAGTATACAATTCAGTATTGTTGACTATAATTCACATTGCTATACATTAGATTATCAGAACTTATTCATCCTGAAACTTTGTACCACGTGACCAGCATCTCCCCATCACCCCCTCCACAGAGCCTCTGGCAATCACCATTCTAGCCTCTGCTTCTACAAATTCAATTATTTTAGATACCACATTTAAGTGAGATCATACAGTATTTGTCTTTCTGTGTCTGGCATATTTCACTCAGCATGTCTTCCAGGTTCATCCATGTTGATGCAAATGGCAGGATTTTCTTCTTTTTTTAAAGCTGGATAATATTCGATCCTCTATGCACACATATCTTCTTTATCCATTCATCTGTTGATGGACATAGGTTGTTTTCATGCCTTGGCTATTGTAGAATAATGCTGCAATGAACATAGGGGTGCAGATACCTCTTCAAGATAGTTGATTTCATTTCCTTTTGGTTTCCATCCAGAAATGGGATTGCTGAACCATCAAGTAGTCCTAGATTTCATTTTTTGAGATACCCCCATGCTGTTTTCCATAATGCCGATACCAATTTGCATTCCCACCGACAGTGCACAAGAGTCCTCTCTTCACATTATTGTCAACCCTTGATATCTTTTGTTTTTTTGATAACTGCCATTGATGCTTTTGAACTGTGGTGCTGGAGAAGACTCTTGAGAGTCCCTTGGACTGCAAGGAGATCAAACCAGTCCATCCTAAAGGAAATCAGTCCTGAATACTCATTGGAAGGACTGATGCTGAAGCTGAAGCTCCAATACTTTGGCCACCAGATGTGAAGAACTGACTCATTGGAAAAGACCCTGAGGCTGGGAAAGACTGAAGGCAGGAGGAGAAGGGGACGACAGAGGATGAGATGGTTGGATGGCATCACCAACTCGATGGACATGAGTTTGAGTAAACTCTGGGAGTTGGTGATGGACAGGGAGGCCCGGCATGCTGAAGTCCATGGGGTGGCAAAGACTCGGACATGACTGAGTGACTGAACTGAACTAATGCTAACAAGTGTGAGGTGATATCTTACTATGGTTCTGATTTGCATTTCCCTGATGATTAGTGATGTTGAGAGCCTTTTATTGCACTGTTGGCCATTTGCCTGTCTTCTTTTGAGAAATGTCTGTTTATGTCCTTTGCCCATTAAACTGGGGTGTTGTTTTGTCTTGCTATTGAGTTGTAGGATTTCCTTATATATTTTGAATATTAACTTCTTATCAAAGATGTGATTTGTAAATACTTTCTCTTTCACTCTGTTGTTTCCTTTGCTGTGAAGAAGGTTTTAGTCTGATATAATCCCACTTATTTATTTTTTTGCTTTTGTTGCCTATGTTTCCAGCATCATAATAAAAAAGTCATAGTCCAGATTAGTATCGAGAAGCTTTTTCACTATGCTTTCTGATAGTAGTTTCATGGTTTCAGGTCTTACATTTAAGCCTAACTGTTTTGAGTTGATTTTTGTATATGGTGTGAAATAAGGGTCTAATTTCTTTCTTCTGCATGTGGACATCCAGGTTTCACAGAACCATTCATAAAGAGACTATCCTTTCTCCATTGGGTGTTCTTGGCACCCTTGTTGAAGATAACGGACTGCAGATGCATGGATTTATTGGGGGGCTCTCTCTTCTACACAGGAAAACTTAAATATATTTTCCTCCTTTCGCCTTCTCTTTCCATCCCCCAACCTCAGTATCTCACATGCATGACAGAGACCCCAAAGGGTCTCCCTCCAGGACCCTCCATCTTTTCTCAAACTCATTTAGAGATAGCTTTTGTCTCTTTCTGCCTCCTTGATCACCTTCCAGCTCTCTTCATTTCTCTTCTGCTAATACCTACTGCCCTTTTTGGTATAAATAAATTAAGCTCATTCAAGTACCTATTACTTGTCCCCTTCACCCATTACTCAGACCTGGAGCCTAAAGTGGGTTAAGTTATGGATAATTTCCCCACTCATATATATCTGTTACGTATTAGTTATAGTTTGGTGCAGCTGCCAACATGTGCCTTATTTAACGCAGAACAAAAGTGAAAGTCTTATACTATATTTTACATCCAAAATACTTTTCCATATACAAAAGTAAGTATTCAAAGGAGGGGGATGTTTTGAAAATCCCCATGGAAACTTGACTTTCTGGTACCTTCCAAGGAATTGCTTTTCCTTCTCATGAAAAAGAGATTTTATTATATATTTTTTAAATAATAAAAATAAAATGTATGTATCTATACTAAATCAATCCCAAACTGGTCATCCTTTCCACTGAGAGATTTTACCATATTTGTGATCACTGTTTTAAAGCAACAACTGACAAATATTGGGGCTTCCCTGGTGGCTAAGTGGTAAAGAATCCTTCTGCTAATGCAGGAGATGAAGGAGACACAGGTTCAATCCCTGGGTTGGGAAGATCCCCTGGAGTAGGAAATAGCAACCCACTCCAGGATTCTTGCCTGGAGAATTCCATAGACAGAGGAGCCTGGCAGGCTACACCCCACTGGGTCGCCAAGAGTCGTACATGACTGAGCACTCGTGTGCACACACGTCAAATACTGCTGTATCTTTCTATGGAGGTACCTACATGTTTGTACCCAGAAAGAACAAATAGCAACTGCAAATCCCATCCTTATATTTCAGGATCCTAAGGGCAACCGCACTTTATCCTAATCTATGTAGAAAGTTTATCTGGTTGTTTAAGGTTTAATTTTGGATTTTGCTTTCTTGCTTTTGTCCTGGGGAAAGTGACAAAAAGTCAGATTCTGTCCCACAGGATCCTAGAAAAGATGGCCCAGAAATTCCCTGAAAAAAGACAATTACAGACCACACACACTCTCAACTAATCTTCTCTCCCACGTATGTCCACTTCTTTGTGTAAGTAAGTAACACTAGCTGGGGGCCAAGAACTATTTAAATGTTTAAATTTTCTTGGTCCACAGAGTTCACAGAGTGCTCTCACAGTAATTTTTTTCATGTTGCCACTAGGCTAAAATAAATACCTAAAATTTCCATCTATTAAGTAGTTGAATTCAAACAACTTAATAGGTATTTTTATGTCCTAATGGCTTACTGGACATTTGAAAAAATTAATTGAAAGAAAAAAGCATTTTTATTTCATTCTTACAAAACTGAAACTGTGCATCTCCGATTGGGCCTTGAACCCACAGTCTTTTAACTGAGATCACAAGACTTAATGAAGTTCAGTTTCTTGCTGTCTCATCGCAAAAAGAATTCAGTGAGAGACAAAGTGATAGGTAAGAAGTGGATTTACTCAGAGAGAAACACACTCCACAGATGGAGTGTGGGCCATCTCAGAAGGTTCTGCTGCTGCTGCTGCTAAGTCATTTCAGTCGTGTCCGACTCTGTGCAACCCCACAGACGGCAGCCTACCAGGCTCCTCCGTCCATGGGATTTTCCAGGCAAGAGTACTGGAGTGGGTTGCCATTGCCTTCTCCTCTCAGAAGGTGAGAGGCCGTGAAATATGGGAAATATGGGGGGGGGACGGTTAGTTTTTATGGGCTGGGTAATTCGTAGTCTAATAAGAGGGAGGATTATTCTAACTATTTCAGGGAAAGGGCAGAGATTTCCAGGAATTGGGCCACTTTCCACTTTTGGGCCTTTCATGGTTAGCCTTAGAACTGTCGTGACACTGGTGGGCATGTTATTTAATACTAATGCATTATAATGAGCATATAATGAAGTCCATCGTTCACTGGAAGTCGAATCTTCTGCCATCTTGGACCCAGTTGATTCTAATCAATTTTTGTCATGTCCTTTGGCTATGTCAGGGCTTCCCAGGTGGCACTAGTGGTAAAGAACCCACCTGCTAATGCAGGAGATGTAAGAGACATGGGTTCGATCTCTGGGTTGGGAAGATTCCCTGGAGGAGGGCATGGCAACCCACTCCAGTATTCTTGTCTGGAGAATGCCATGGACAGAAGAGCCTGATGGGTTACAGTCCATAGGGTCGCACAGAACACAAGCTGGAATCAAGATTGCTGGGAGAAATATCAATAACCTCAGATATGCAGATGACACCACCCTTATGGCAGAAAGTGAAGAAGAACTAAAGAGCCTCTTGATGAAAGTGAAAGAGGAGAGTGAAAAAGTTGGCTTAAAGCTCAACGTTCAGAAAACTAACATCATGGCATCTGGTCCCATCACTTCATGGAAAATAGATGGAGAAACAGTGGAAATAGTGTCAGACTTTATTTTTTGGGGCTCCAAAATCACTGCTGATGGTGATTGCAGCCATGAAATTAAAAGACGCTTACTCCTTGGAAGGAAGGTCATGTCCAACCTAGATAGCATATTTAAAAGCAGAGACATTACTTTGCCAACAAAAGTCCATCTAGTCAAGGCTATGGTTTTTCCCGTGGTCATGTATGGATGTGAGAGTTGGACGGTGAAGAAAGCTGAGCGCCGAAGAATTGATGCTTTTGAACTGTGGTGTTGGAGAAGACTCTTGAGAGTCCCTTGGACTGCAAGGAGATCCAATCAATCCATCCTAAAGGAGATCAATCGTGGGTGTTCATTGGAAGGACTGATGTTGAAGCTGAAACTCCAATACTTTGGCCACCTCATGCGAAGAGCTGACTCATTGGAAAAGACCCTAATGCTGGGTAGGATTGGGGGCAGGAGGAGAAGGGGACAACAGAGGATGAGATGGTTGGATGGCATCACCGACTCAATGGACATGGGTTTGAGTAGACTCCAGGAGTTGGTGATGGACAGATAGGCCTGGCGTGCTGCAATTCATGGGGTCGCAAAGAGTCGGACACGACTGAGCGACTGAACTGAACTGAAGTGACTTAGCACACACATATGGCTATGTCATTCTTTTAAAGGTTGTGCCCTAAAAGGTTGTGTCCTGTTTCGAAACTACTTACTTACTAATGGGATGTGCATACCTGTTGGGCATTGCAGTTTCTTAAACCTTGAAATCCGACTGGACACCACCACAGTCATTTCTTGTTCCACATTCATTCTCACACGGTATTTGATTTTTTCATAGCAACAACCAAAACCCTGGCTTTGCAAGAGGTGATCAAAATGATAGAGTAGGAGGATGCTGAGTGCACCTCCCCCCCGCCGCCCACAAACACATAAAAAAGACACCTACATGTGGAACAATTCTCACTGAAAACAAACTGGCAGAAAAGCTCTTCTACAACCAAGGCTGTAAAGAAAGATCCATGCAGAGTTGGGGAGGAAGGGAAGAGAAGCAATCAGATTGGGACCCACACCTACAGGAGGGGACACAGAAGAGAAGGGTATATCATGGGCTTGGAGATCCTCCCTGGAGAATGAAGGGTTCAAATCACATGCTAGGCACCCCAGCCCTGAGGTCTAACACCAGGAAGATGAGTTTCCTTGGCTGGTTTGAAATCCAATGGGACTTAACAGAAGGGCTGTAAGAAGCAGACTCTGCTCATAAAGTACATGCACACAAACTTGCTTATGCCTGAAACAAGGCGGAGGAAGCAGACTGAAACTGCCTAGGACTCTGTCCAGTTTCCTGCAACCCTCTCAGCATGTGCCCCAGACTCTCTAGCACTGGCACAGCTTCTCACTAGAGTAAAGGCTAGTGGGAAGGAGAATGCACCCTTAGGGGGCAAGAGCCAGTTCAGACCAGGCACAGCATCTGAACAGGGCAAGAGTGGCCATTAGTGCTGTAATGATAAGGTAGAGGGTCCCAAAGAAAGAGAAATATGGCTTTCTTGACATAAGAAGGCATTTTTGGCTTAAGCCATTTTGTGATCTAATCCTGACCGCAATTCTTGTCCTCAAACAGGTCTCAGTAATTAAGGATCTTAAGGGAACAAAAGAATGCAGAAATATTGCCTGTTATCAGACTAAGAGAAGTAACAACAGCAAAGATAATACATTAGTTGTAAAGACTCCCAGTTCTGTTTCATTGCTAAAGATTAGCCTGAAGCACTCAATCCCCAGATCAACTGGAACCTAAGGGATGATGATGTTGACTTTTTCTGTCCCTTGTGACTTCAATCAACTAAAGTTTGTACTCTGTTGACCAACCAAACTCCTTCATGAGTATGCATATACCCTTAGCTTAAAACTTCCCCAATTTTGCTGTTTAGGGAGACATTGCTTTGGGAAAGATCCCTGATGTTTTCCATACTTGCTACAGATAATAATAATCCTTCCTCCTCCTGATCTTTGGCTTGGTTGTGTCTTTTGGCTTGATACCCATCAAGAGGTGAATCCAGTTTTTGGTAACACTGGCACTTGCAGAGGTGGTAGTTTGGGAGTTGTCACGAGCTCAGACTGGCATGCCAGGACCATCCCAGCATGCACTCTGGCCCACACCCGGTACCTGCTCCAGCCCCTCTTGTTTCACCGCTACTCCCCTCTGTGGAAAAAGTGCTATTGCTGCACACATAGAGGGAAATAAACCAATTTGGAGTCAACCCTCAGGGCTTCTTCTCCAGCATCTCGTGATCTGACCCCATCCTTGATAGGGAGGTGATGGCCACTGAGCATAAAAGAAGCTCCTGTTCCTGCCTTGAGCCCCTCTATCTATCCTGTTCTACCTATTCTATCTATCCTGTTTTATCTATTCTATCCTGTTCTACCCTCTATCTATCCTGTGTCTATTCTGTTCCTGGTTTGAGCCCCTCTATCACACCTTTTCCTGGCTTGAGCCCCTCTATCTCTAGCTCCACCTCCTGCCAAGGTGATAGCTGCCAGCACATCCTGGAGAAAGATGTGACCCATGCTCATGTCAGATCCAGCTATCCCACCAAAGTCACACAGATAACATGGGGACACTGCCAAGAACCAGTGTGTCCACAAGGACACCCCTTCAGGACCAGGATACATAACTTTCATCTAATTTCATAGAGACAGAGAAAGCTAAAAAAAACGAGAGGACAGAGGAATTTGTTTCAAATGAAAGAACAACAACAACAAACTCTGAAAATGCACCTAATGAAGCAGATAAATAAATTACCAGATAAAGAGCTCAAAGCATTAATAATAAGAAAGCTAACTGAATTTGGGAAAGGAATAGGTGAACATACTGAGAATTTTAACAAGGAATTAGAAAATGCAACAAAAGAACCTGTTAGAGTTGCAGGATACAATAACTGAAATGAAAAACGCACTAGAGGAATTAATAGCAGACTAGGTGATACACAAGAATGCATAAGTGATCTGGAAGATAGAAAAATGGAAATCACTCAATCAGAACAACAAAAAGAAAAACAATTTTTTAAAAATGAGAAGGATGTCTGAAACAACATCAAGTGCACTAACATTCACATTATAGGGGTCCCAGAGGAGAAGAGAGAAAGGGGTTGAAAATGTATTTGATGAAATTATGGCTGAAAACTTCCTAAACCTGAATAAGGAACCAGATATCCATGGACAGGAAGCACAGAGAGTCCCAAACAAGATGAATCCAAAGAGACCCACAGCAAGACATATCATAATTAAAATGGCAAAAGTTAGATCAAATCCTAAAGGCACTAAGAGAAAAAGAGTCACGTACAAGGGCACTCCCATAAGGCTATCAGCAGACTTTTCTGAGAAACTTTGCAGGACAGAAGGGAGTGGCATGATATTTTTAAAGTGCTGAAAGGGAAAAACCTTCAACTGAATATATGCCACCTAGCAAGGTTATCATTCAGAATTGAAGGAGAAATAAAGAACTCAGACAAGCAAAAACTAAAAGGGTTCATCAGTACCAAACTGACCCAAAAGAACTGTTAAATGTTTTCTGCAATTGGAAAAGAAAAGGCTACAACAAGAAGTAAGAATTTATAGGAAAGGAAAAATCCACTAATAAAAGCAAATATACAGTAAAGGTTGTGGATCAACCTCTTTCAAATAAGTTAATATGAAGATTGAAAGAAAAAATTACCATAATTACAATAAACAGTAAAAGGATAAGTATTAAGATGCAAAATATGACGTCAAAAAAACACAAAATGTGGGTGAGAGGAATAAAAAATGTAGATCTTTTAGAATGTTTCTGAACTTAAATGACTATCTATAACAAGTAGGTAAAGTTATCGGTCAACATATATGAACCCCGTGTTAACCACAAATCAAAAACCTTCAATAGATACACGAAAACAAGAGAAAAAGGAATACAAGCATACCACTAAAAAAATCACCAAACCACAAGGGAAGAAACTAAATGAGAAGAAAAGAGCATAGAACTACAAAAGTAAGCAGAAAACAAATGAAAAAGTACATACCTATCAATAATCACTTTAAAAGACAGTAGACTAAATGCTTCAATCAAAAGACATAGGAAATGTCATATGATGTCACTTATATGTGGAATCTGAAATATGACAGAAATGAATTTATCTATGAGAAAGAAACAGACTCACAGACATAGAAAACAGACTTGTGGCTGCCAGGGGGGAGGGCTAGTGGGGGGGGATAGATTAGGAGTTTGGGATTGGTAGATGCAAACTATTATTTGTAAAATGGATAAATAACAGGGTCCTACTGTATGGCACATGGTGGTGGTTTAGTCGCTCAGTCGTGTCTGACTCTTGCAACCCCATGGACCATGTAGCCTTGCCAGGCAACTCTGTCCATGGGATTCTCCAGGCAAGAATACTGGAGTGGGTTGCCATTTCCTTCTCCAGGGGATCTTCCTGGCCCAGGAATCAAACCTGGGTCTCCTGCATTGCAGGCAGATTCTTTACTGACTGAGCTATGAGGAAAGCCTGTATGGCACAGGGAACAATATTCAATCAGTTCAGTTCAGTTCAGTCGCTCAGTCGTGTCCGACTATTCAATATCCTGTGACAAACCATAATAGAAAAGAATATGAAAAATAATGCATATATATGTATAACTGAATCACGTTGCTGTACAATAGAAATTGATGCAACATTGTAAATAACTATACTTCCATAAAATAAATTTTAAAAAGATATATGGTAGCTGATTGGATTTTTAAAAAACAAGATTCATCTATATGCTGCTTACAAGATACTTTGTTGTTCAGTCACTAAGTTCTGTCCTACGCTTTTTGCAACCCCATGGACTTTAGCCCACCAGGCTCCTCTGTCTATGGGATTTCCCAGGCAAGAATACTGGAGTGGGTTGCCGTTTCCTTTTTCAGGGGATCTTCCTGAACCAGGGATCAAACTCACATCTCCTGCATTGGTAGGTGGATTCTTTACTTCTGAGCCACCAGGGAAGGCCATAAGAATATAAGATTCTATATACTATATATAAATTATAAAAAATAATATCTCAAATATATATACTGCGATCCACCTACTAATATATCAAATGTATATAATATACACCCTGTGCCTTAGCCATGGCAACTATTATCAGTTGATTCATGTTTCCAGACTGTTTCTATATAAAGTAAGACATTGAAAGCATTAAACATCTAGGTTGCATAAACTTTGTCACCAATATTAAGCTTAACTTTTATTTATTAACTAACTCCAAAGCCCCAAGGGGCTTCCCTGGTGGCTCAGAAGATAAAGAATCTGTCTTCAATGCAAGAGACCCGGGTTCGATCCCTGGGTTGGGACGAGTCCCTGGAGAATGAAATGGCTACCAGTCCACTCCAGTCTTCTTGCCTGGAGAATTTCATGGACAGAGGAGTCTGGTGGGCTACAGTCCATGGGGTCACAAAGAGTTGGACACAACACAAAGCCCCAAAGTGAAGTTATTGGGTCAGCCAAAAATTTCATTTGGTTTTAAGTAAAAATAAAAAGCATTTTTCATTTTCACCAAGAACTTTGTTGAACAACATATTCACTAACCGAACGAACTTTCTGGCCAATGCAATAAAAGCCCTTTCTAGAAGTTTGTCTTCAACATATCATTCACAGTATAAGCTGCCTTGGGTTACTTCTTCTTTCTCTGCTTCAAATGCTTGTTTCTTTTTGGATGAATAGTACAGTTAATCACTGGGAGGACAGGAGCTTTATTCTCTGCCTCTTGCCAGAAAAGAAAGAAAATTCCAAGGTACCACATCCCAGAATACAGCTCAAGCAGGAAGAGGTACTTTTCCAATGTATTCTTCTAAGTCTTCCCACCTCCCACCATCTAGTTAGATAACCTTTTCAGCTTGGCCAGTCTATGTAGCAGACACTATCAGGACCCATACTTAACGCCTATTTTCCACTCCAGAGGTCACTGCGGGACACTCCCTATGCACACTGATGGCTTCTTGCATCTCTGTATTTTCTGGACCAGGAAGCACACTGAAAATGTTTGGATATTTGAATTAACAACCCCAGGGCAATCCTTGGGACTTTAACTAGCTAATAAGGGGTGAGAATCGATAAATACTCCAGCTTCCTTAACGCTCAGCAGAACGGTTCTGAAGTACGTTGTACTTAGTGTCAAAGGGGCTCTGGCTGGATAGAGCCCCAATTGCCTGCTCGTTGACACACCCTTAATCGGTTTCCCTCCTTCTTATCTCACTTCCTCACTCTCACTGTGCTTCCTGGGGTCACCTCCCAAATAAACTACCTGTCTCCAAATCTTTATCTCAGAGTTTTATCCAACCTCTTTCTGCTTAAACTAGCCAGAATAAAACTGTTGTCTATAACTAAGAACCTTGATTGAGAAAATTGTAAACATCAGGCTAGAAGAAGTTTGCTAAAGATACACACCCTGTTCTGGGGAGGAGGCATATACGGAGAAGAGGCACATACGTGAAAGCATGGGAGGGGCACAGAGTGCCATTCTTGTGTGTCTTGCTTTAATGACCCCCACAGAGCATCCACTATGTACATGGGATGACTGGTTCTTTCCTTGACCACTCTAGTGCCTATGAACAAAGTGGTTATGGTGGCAGTGTTAAAGGCTCTACATGGCCCCAACAACATGGATTTCCTTTCATTATGGCCAGTCTAACTACTGTCACTGCTGAATACCCAGACCTCCAGCAGCAGAAGCCAATGCTGTGTCCTCAAAATGGACCACTGCTCAGGGAGATTAGTCAGCCAACAGCATACGCTGTCAAACTTTACAATTTTTGCCAGTCTTCAGGTTAGAAATGCTATCTCTATACAGTTTCAATTTGTATTTATCTTACTATGAGTGAAGTTGGGTTTTTTTTTCAATGTTTAAGGGCTATTTTCTTTTCTTTTTCTGTGAGTTAGCTGTACATATATCTTACCAATTTTTCTGTTGGGTTTTGTTGTTTTCATCTCAGTTTTAAGCTCATTACATGTTAAAGATGTTTACCCCTTGATTATAACATAGCTGCAAATTTTTTTTTTACCAATTCGTCATTTCTTTTTTACTTTTCTTGTTTTTTTTTTTTCTGCATGCAAAACTTTTTTACTTTGATTTGATCAAATGTATCTATCTTTTTCCTTATTGCTTCTAAAATTTAAATCATACTTAGGAAAATTTTCGCACTCTTATGCTGTAAGGGAATTCACCCATATTTTCTCTTATTATTTGTATACTTTCATTTTTCACATTGAGAACTTTTATCTATATGGAATTTATCCAGTGTAAGGAATAAGTAAAATTTTACCTTTTCCCATATGGCTATTCAATTGTTCCAATGCCACTTTTAAGAAAGTGTTTCTTTTCCTACGATTGAGATAAGTCTTTACCATATACTAATTATTCATGTGAGCCTGTTTCTGGATTTTTAATATTCTGTTGTATTTGTCCACTCATGTGCTGATTTCATGCTATTTTAATTATAAAAGCTTTATAATATGTCTTCATATTTGTTAGAGCTAGTTATTTTCATTGCTTTTATTTATTAAGAGATATCTATTCCTGCTTATTTATTCTTCTAAATGAACTTTATAATCAACATTGCTAGCTCTAGGGAAAAAGACAGATGAAATTATATTGAGATTGTGTTGAATTTATAGATTAGCTTCTAAAGAATTCACATCTTCATGCTCTTACATTTTCCTATCAATGAACATGCCATGCCTTTGTACTCTTTGGATATTTTAGAAGTGTTTTATAGTTTCTTCATAAAGATTTTTCACATTTCTCATTATGTTTATGCCTAGGTACTTTACTTTCTTTTATTTTGCTATTATAAATGGTGTCTTCTCTTTCATTATTTCTTCTAACTGGTTATTACTTGAGTGTGTGTGTGTGTGTGTGTGTGTGTGTGTGTGTATAAAAGCCTTTGATCTCTGCAGGCTAATTTAATATCCTGCTATTTAAATGAATTTTCTTCTTGTTCTTCTATCTTTTTTCATTCTTTTGGGTTTTTCAGATATATAATATCAGCTGCCCCCCTAAAAGGATAAATTTTACCTCTTCCTTTCCCATTATTATGCCCTCTATTTGATTTTTACTCTCTAACTGCATTGGCTAATACCTCCAATGCAAGGTTTAAAACTCATGGAGACAATGGACCTCCTTGGCTTGGTCCTCTTTCACTTTAGCATGAAAGCTTCTATTATTTCCTTATTCAGTAAGATGTGCTCCTTTGGGAAAATGTGTGTGTGTGTGTGTAAAATCTCGTTGTGGCAATATACATAAAGTCCTATTTTAGCCACACTCATCATGAAAAAAAGGGAGAGGGCCCAAATCAACAAAATGGAGATGAAATGAAAAAGGAGAAGTTATAACCAATACCACAGACATAGTAAGAATCATAAGAGACAACTACAAACAACTAAACACCAACAAAATGGACAACCTAGAAGAAATGGACAAATTCTTAGAAAGGTACAATCTCCCAAGGCTGAACTAGGAAGAAATAGAAAATATGAACTTTATCAATTACCAGTCCTGAAATTGAATCTGTAATTAAAAGATTCCCAATGAACAAAAATGCAAGACCAGATAGCTTCACAGGTGAATTCTACTAAACATTTAGAGAAGAGCTAACACCAAGCCTTCTGAAACTATTCCAACAAATTACAGAGGAAGGAATACTTCTGAACTCATCCTATGAAGCCACCACCACCCTGATACCCAAACCACACAAAGATATCACAAAAAAAGAAAATTACAGGTGCTTCCCTAGTGGTCCACTGGTTAGAATCCACCTTGCAATGCACAGGACATGGGTTCAGTCTGTTGTTGGGGAACTAAGATCCCATGTGCTACAGGGCAACTAAGCCGTGTACCGCAACTAGAGAGTCCTGCGCTACAAAGAAGTATCCCACATGATACAGTTAAGATCCCAAGTGCTGCAACTAAGACCCAGGGCAGCCAAATAAATAAATAAACAGAAAAATATTTTTTTTAAAAGAAAATTACAGGCTAATATCACTGATGAACATAGATGCAGAACCACATTAACAAATTGAAGAATGAAAACCATATGATCACTTCAATAGATGCAGAAAAAGCTTTTGATAAAATTCAACATCCATTTAAGACTCTCCAGAAAGTGGGCATAGAGGGAACATGCCTCAACATAATAAAGGCCATATACAGCAAATCTACAGCTAATATCATACTGAATGGTGAAAAGCTGAAAGCATTTCCTCTAAAATCAGGAACAAGATAAGGATGCCCACTCTTGCCACTTTTATTCAACATAGACTTAGAAGTGCTAGTCACAGCAATTAAAGAAAAAAGAAATAAAAGGAATCTAAATTGGTAAGGAAGAAGTAAAACTATCACTGTTTTCAGATGATTTGATACTATACATAGAAAATCCTAAAGATACCACTGGAAAACTACTAAAGCTCATCAACAAATTCAGTAATCCTGCAGGATACAAAATTAATGTATGGAAATCGGTTGCACTTCTATACACTAGTGACAAAATATCAGAAAGAAAAATTAAGGAAACAATCCCATTTACACCAAAAAGAATAAAATACCTAGGAATAAACCTATCTAAGGAGGCAAAAGATCTGTACTCCAAAAACTATAAGACACTGATGAAAAATATTGAAGACAGCATAGATGGAAAGATATACTGTGCTCTTGGATTGGAAGGGTCAATATAATTAAAATGGCAATACTACCCACAGTGATCTACAGAATCAATGCAATTCCTATAAAAATAGCAATGGCTTTTTTCACAGAACTAGAAAAAATAATTTTAAACTTTATATGGAAACACAAAAGACCCAAATAGCCAAAACAATCTTGAGAAAGAAAAACAGAGCTGGAAGAATCATACTCCCTGATTTCAGACCATTATACAAAGCTTTAGTAATCAAAACAGTAAGGTAGGGTCACAAAAACAGACATGGATCAATGGAACAGGATAGACAGCCCAGAAATAAACCCATGCAGTTATGGTCAATTAATCTTTGACAAACAAGGCAAGAATATACAGTGGAGAAAAACAGTCTCTTCAATAAGTGGTGCTGTGAAAATTGGACAGCTACATGTAAAAGAATGAAATTAGAACGTTTTCTCACATCATATACAAAAATAAACTGAAAATGAATTAAAGACTTAAATGGAATACCTGATAGCATAAAACTCCTAGAGGAAAACATAGGCAGAACACTCTGTGATGTAAAACGCAGTAGTATTATGGATCATTTTTAGCATAACTGTCAATTCTTAAATGATTAAGTAGAACAGATAGGTCACATTATTTATCTAAAAAATGTCTGTTAAGTAAAATATGATACATAATCATAGTAGCATCACAGGGAAGTGTTCCAGAATGTCTAACCTGGGAAATATATAATCCAAGGAGAAGGGTGCCACATGTGTCAATCACCAATTCAAAATGCACTATGATATGGGGCTGCTGCTGCTGCTAAGTCGTGTCAGTCGTGCCCGACTCTGTGCGACCCCATAGACGGCAGCCCACCAGGCTCCCCCGTCCCTGGGATTCTCCAGGCAAGAGTACTGGAGTGGGTTGCCATTTCCTTCTCCAGGGCATGAAAGTGAAAAGTGAAAGTGGAGTCGCTCAGTCGTGTCTGACTCAGTGACCCCATGGACTGCAGCCCGCCAGGCTCCTCCGTTCATGATATGGGGCAGGGGCAATATAGCATAGTGGCCCTCTGAATGAAAAAGGCCCAGAGTAGAATCTTAACTGTGCAACTCACTTTGTGATCTTGAACAAATTACTTGGCATCTCAGAGCCTCCATTTCCTATTATGTAAACTCTGATAATGAGAGTAGCTACTTTAAGGATTATTGGGCTTTGTGAGGTAGGTAATCATCCCAGAAGATTTAGTTCACAACTTGGAACAAAATAAATGTTCACTAAAGTAGCTATTATCATTAAGTGCCAGAATGAATAGCAAAGATAATAAACACCATGAGGGGTCTCTGGAGGAGGGGGGCACTTAAACTGGTTCCATGAAAGCTGGGTAGGGTTTCAAGAAACAAAAGGTTGAGGAAGAAAAAGAGGACTTTTTAGGTAGGACGGAAAGGATCACTAAAATTTAAAAGATCATCCCAAAACAGTAATTGATTTTACTTTCTATTTTTTAAAAGGTCCAACTGCCTTCTGAAAGCATCATTATTTAAAATTTGATTTGCTTTCCTCATTACATTTTGCAGAATACTTGAATATGAATAGCATGTTTTATTATGCATGTGAAAGAAAAACATTTTGAATCAAATTCCATGCTATCTTTAAGGCCCCCACTGATCCATCCTTTGTCTCTTTTTTGTCTAGTTGCTATTTTTCATTTTAATTTGACCCTGTCTTTTATTTAGTTGCACCTATTACCAGAATGCTTGTTTAAACTAAATATTTTGAAGTGTTTCCTATTCAGTATTTGATGAATGTTTACTGCTGTAATTCATTGTTCAGAAAAATGTACCATATTCCACATCAATCATTCCACTCCATTATCCATGGGGTCTAAACTACATCACAGTCATTAAATGAATATGTTATTTGGGAATTAAGTCAATGGAAAGAAAGGAAAAGGGCATCCAAAGGTTGTGAGGAGGAAAGGAAGACAGCAATGAGGCTTAGGAAGAGAACAGCTTTCCCTGCAAGCAGGAAATACATAAAAATCCTCAGGCTTTCCCTTCCTCTACTTGCTCACACTGTCTCCCAGTCCACTAAATGTAGTACAAACTTGTATTAATCTCTCTTCCAGACTAGGGTGGGGAGTGTGGAGGGTGGTTGTACAAACATCTATAGAACATGTTGTCTTCCCTTGTGTTGTCTAAGAAGAAAACCACCTCCGACCCAAGTCAAGAATTTCAGTGCCAATTGTTTATTTGGGAGGTAAACCTAGAAAATATCAGTGTGGGAATGAGGAAGTGAGACAGGAAGGGGCAGGAAGCCAATAAAGGGTATGGTCTTGCCAAGCAGTTATCAGGGTCATTCGTTCATTTATTTAAAATACTAAATGCTTCCTGGAGAAATTCCAGAAAAAAATATATAGTGACAAAATGTGAAGGGTCTGAGGTTTTGCCCTACTTGTAAGCTATTAAGTTAGCCTGCCACAGATTCATACTCATGGAAGCTGGAAGAAGACAGAGTTGGAGGCAAAGGAATGTGTCACTTGTGGCACAGCTGGCAGCCCCTATATCTCACAGGACAAGGGAGAATGGCCCAGGTGGATGCTGCTTATACAGTATTTATCACCAAGTTCCCATCCCCCATTGGCTAGGGCTGTGCCTGGGGCATTAATTCTGTGGCATTTCCGGCCCACTGATCATTCCACCATACTGAGTTGCCAGAGCCAGTCCTGATCCAAGTGTGGAGTTGGCTTTGATTGACAACCTCCTCTTCTTCAAACTTTCCCTAAGGTGATTCTGTCTCCATCTTCCCCAGGAGAAGATGGGTCCACACCTTCATGTATCTTGATCTCTTCTTTTATTCCCAGTGAAGTCTGCCTTTGTAAACTCCTCACGGGGGCTTCCCAAGTGGCGCTAGCAGTAAAAAACCTGCCTGCCAATGCAAGAGATGTAAGAGACGCAGGTTCCATCTCCGAGTCAGGAAGATCCCCTGGAGGAGGAAATGGCAACCCACTCCAGTATTCTTGCCTGGAAAATCCCACAGACAGAGGAGCCTGGTGGGCTACAGTCCATAGGGTCTCAAAGAGTCAGACACGACTGACGCATGACACGACATCGGTACTAGGGAGGAAATGGCTGGCAGCAGTCATTTTAACCATGGAACTGGGATGGAGTCTTAAAGCTAAAGATATAAACACCCTAACTATGGAGACTTCAGATATCAGATAGCAAATGGAGGAGGCTATGGGGAAAATGCCTACTTCACTAAAGCTGGGATTTCCTGGGTGACCCCCAGGTGGCCTGGGAAGGTCAGTGCCCTGCTCTCAGTTCAGTCTCCCAGGCATTGAGAACATGAGCCCTTGGACTTCCCTGTAGCCTCTTACTCTTCTGCCTGACTCAACTCTGTACTAAATCACTTTGATCTGCGTGTGTGTTGGGGGGTGGGGGCGGTTCCTAATAATCTTCCTAAATCTATATTTTGTCCATTTTCCTCTTCCTCCTCTCCCTACATGATAGATCAGTGGATTGAGAAACAAAATTCTCTTGTTTCAGATAGCTGGGTCATTGTGTGAGCAAAGTACACAGAGGCTTCATTCTCCCTCCTCCCAAAACACTCTAGTGAGAGGCCCTGCCCCCTTCTCCCATAATTCCCAGCCAGTGACATCAGAGGATACACAGCTCAATGTAGCTTATAGATTTGTAATCAGCTAGCACCACCCTCCAGGCCAAGGAGCATCATGGAGTGGGAGGAACCTCAAGTCCCGAAGAAACAAACACTGCCCCCTGGGACTTTCCTCCCAGTGTCCAAAGTTAACACTGCAGCTCACACTGCTGGACTCAATGTCTTTCCACTATGGCTGAGATCTATATGAATTTCAAGCCCCCACCTTTCTTATCTTCAGGTTCCCTCTAGCAAAAACATTTTCCAATGCCTTTTCATATCCAGGAGATAATTATTTCGGGCACTTAGCAGATTGTTATTACTATTATTGCTGTAGTGGCTTATGATTATTCAGGAAAAAATCCTATGGCTTCAGAAATACGTCCTCGTCTTATGACATTTACGTTTTTCCAATTGGTGGTAATAGGGAAAATAAGTGCAAAACTGAAGATCAACAGATACTGATTTCACAGCATCCCCTGCAGAGGAAAAAGTCTACAGAAGAGGAGTTGATCCTCTTTCCAGACCTTTGCTGTGGTTCCCCAGAGCCAGGTTCAGAGGCAGAATTCCCTAGTCCAAACACCAGGTCAGTGATGCCTCCCTCCCATGAGAGCCTGGGACTCTACATGAGTCATCATCTCTTTCTTCAGAAGTTAAATGCTTCAATTAAAAGACAGAAAGAAGGGCTTCTCCGGTGGCCCAGTGGCAGGGGACACGGGTTTGATCCCTGCTCTGGGCAGATTCCACATGCCATGGGGCAACTAAGCCCATGCGCCACAACTACTGAGCCTGTGCTCTTGAGCCCACAATCCACAACTACTGTGCCCATGGGCTGCAACTGCTGAAGCCCACAGGCCCAGAGCCTGTGCTCCCCAACAAGAGAAGCCACCACAATGAGAAGCCTGCACATCACAACTAGAGAATTTGCCCCTGCTCACCACAACTAGAAAAAGCCAGTGAGCAGCAATGAAGTCCCAGCACAGCCAAAAATAAAGAAATAAACAATTTTAAAAGACAGAAAGAAAATTGACAGATGGGAACACCGAAAGTACAGCAACCTTAACCTATTGAGAGAAGTTTGAACTGTTTAGGAACTTGGACCCTAGTGGTCTTTTACTTTGCCCCCTTTCTACCATCTCTGAGATGGAGAAGGTAGACATTTATTGAGTGAATCTGGGCTGTGGAGAAAGCCAGATCTGATCCCACATGAATTTGCTGATGAAAATTATTCTGTCTGGTTGTCTCCAGATATCTATTAGGGCTTTCCTTGTGACTGCTTGTACAGACATGGATTCAAGTCTTTGTGGATTCAAGTCTCTCCTGCTGAGGTTGGGGGATGGGGGGTGGAAGCAGAACTAGGTATAGTCACTGGGAGCACACTTGGTTTCCCCTTTCATTCCTGCCTGCTGCCCCAGCTTTAACCACAGGCTATAGAGCCCAAGGGGATCACAGCAGAGTCCGAGAAGTAAGTCTCCAAGACAGTCCTATTTGTTTTTGGCACAAACCACCTCTGAGATAAATGAATGAGAAAAGATCTGAATGCCCCCAACCATAAATTTCCCGCTCTGGCTTGTGACAAAAGAAAAAAAAAAAAAAAGACTCATAAATTTGTTTGTTTGTATCTTTAGTCCACCTGGAATTAATTTTTGTGTGTGGTGTGAGATAACAGTCTGATTTCTTCTTTTTCCTTTTTACACACAGATATCCAGTTCTCTCAAACCGTTTATTGAAAAGTGCATCCTTTCTCCTCAATCTGGAATACTACCTCTTCCCTATATCATGTCTATGACTGTGTAGACCTGTTTCTATTGTGTTACACTGGTCCCTGTCTGACTGTGAATCCTCAGCTCGGAATGTGACATGACAGAAATAAACTGCTTTTTAAGCCTCTAAACTTTAGAGGCTCTGTTTGTTACAGCAGTAGGCCTTCCATAATGAATACAGGAATTGGTACCATGAAAGTAGAGCATCGCTATAACAAAAACCTAAAATTTTCAGCATTTGCTTAATGCCTAGGTAGCAAATGATGAAGAAATAAATAGAGCAGGCTAGAAAGCTGGGGTCCCCAAAACAGCGGGTATGACTATAACCCAGCAGGATCCTATGGGGGCCTTCCTGGGACAGACCCCTCCCCCATATCCTCTGCTTTAGCTCCTCTCTGAAGTATCTGGGTAATAGTATCTGATGCGCATTTCCTGAGTTGTTCTACAGATGCTAAAATCACCACCAGGGAATTCCCTGGCAGTCCAGTGGTTAGGGACTCTGCACTTTCACTGCCAAGGGCCCAGGGTTCAATCCCTCCCTGGGGAACTAAGATCCTGCAAGCCACTTGGTGAGGTCAAAATAAAATTTGTTTAATTAAAAATTATGAAACACCACCAAATGGAAGAAATTAACTTACTTGATGATCATCAGCACGTAGCCCCCAGATCTACTGGCGTCTAAAGGATTGATAATGTTAACCCCTGTGACATGGCCCTGTTACCTCAGTATCAAATACTCTGCCTCACCTGGCCTTTAAAAATGCTTTGCCTTGGGATCCTTGCTGGGTGCCCTGCAATAAACGCTGCACTTTACTTCACCACAACCTGGTGTCAGTAGACTGACTTTACTGCACACAGGCAAGTGGATCTAAGTTTGGCTGGGTGACACAACTGTTCCTCTGTTAACTTGAAACGTACACTGTCTGCCTACCAAGCCAGTAGTTCTAGGGTAAAAACTAGAATGCTAATGTGTAGTGGTTTCTCTTTGCTGCTTTAGCAAGGAATTGCAAGAAAAAGATGAACTCAGGCAAAAAAACAGCCAGTTTGCAAGCAGAGGTAGAAGGGAACAGAGTCATTGTATTAAAAGATTCACAGGATTGGAAAATCCAACTGCTCCTGGACCTAAGAGATAATCTTTTCATCAAAGTTTATTTTAAGATTTATCAAGACTTCTATGTCAAGCAGGAAGACAAACAATGGACCCAGCGGGGAAGCAAGGATCAGATTGTGGCCATCATTCCTCCTCTCAGCAAATCTATTGTTCCAGATGGCAACAAGTTAGCATAGATTAAGAGATAAGAGGGGCAGAGACAATAAGGAAGCAAAAAGTAAAGTAGGCCTAAGAATTCTGTCCAGAAAGTTACTTTGGTTGTAGATACCTTCATGTGAAAGTGATTGGAAGCAAACTGAATAGACATCTACTTTCATATTTCATCAATTCTTTTTTTTCTTTCAGTTTTGTTGAGATACTGTAGTCCCTTGGTATCCAGAGGGATTGGTTCCAGAATCCCTGTGAATAGCAAATTCTGTGGTTGCTCAGTATTAGTCATTCAGTCGTCTTCGACTCTTTGTGACCCCATGGACTTTTCCATCCATGGAATTCTCCAGGCAAGAATACTGAAGTGGGTAGTCATTCCCTTCTCTAAGGGATCTTCCAGACCCAGGGATCGAACCTGGGTCTTCTGCATTGCAGGTAGATTCTTTACCATCTGAACCTCCAAGTTCCTTCCATAAAGTGGTATAGCATTCACATATAACCTATTCATATTTCATGTATTTTAAATCATCTCTAGGTTAATTATAATACCAGATACAATGTAAAGGCTATGTAAAAAACTGCCTATGTGTGCCAAATGTAAGTTTTCCTTTTTGGAACTTTCTTCCATTTTTTTTTTTTTTTTTGGCCGCACCACACAGCTTGCAGGATCTCAGTTCCCTGACCAGGGTTTGAACTCAAACCACAGCAGTAAAAGCACCAATGCCTAACCACCAGACCACCAGGGAACTCCTCTGAATATTTTTGATCCTTGGTTGGTTGAAGCCATGGATGCAGAACCTGGGGATACAGAGGGCTGACTGTATGCAGGGATACCTCATTGTAATGTGCTTCACTTTGTTGTGCTTTGCAGAAATTGCATCTTTTACAAATTGAAGTTTTGTGGCAACCTTGCCTGCAAGGAGCAAATCTATCAGCACCATTTTCCAACATTTGTTCACTTTGTGTCTCTGTCGCATTTTGGAAATTCTCACAATATTTCAAACTTTTTTTTTTAATTATTATTACATTTATTATGGTGATTTGTGATCCCTGATCTTTGATGTTACTGTTATAACTGCTTATGAGGGCCACAAACTGTGTCCATATAAGAAGGTGAACCTAATCAATACATGACTGCTCCACTGACAGGCCATTCCAGTCTCTCAACCTCCCCTCGCGCCTCTCTATTCGACTCACAACAATATTGAAATTAGACCAATTAACAACCCTACAGTGTGCTCTAAGTGTTCATGTGAAAGGAAGCATAGTACACCTCTCACTTTAAATCAAAATCTAGAAATAATTAAGCTTAGGGAGGAAGGTACATTGAAAGCCAAGACGGGCCAAAAACTAGGCGTCTGGTGCCAAACAGTTGTGAAAGCAAAGGACAAGTTCTTGAGGAAAATTAACCTGCGGCTCCAGGGAACACACAAATGATAGAAAGCGTAACAAGCTTATTGCGGATATGGAGAAAGTTCTAGTGGTCTGGATAGAAGATCAAACCAGCCCACAACATTCCCTGAAGGCAAAAACTTAATCCAGAGTAAGCTCCTAACTCTCTTCAGTTCTGTGAAGGCTAAGAGAGGTGACGGAAGCTACAGAAGAAAAGTGTAAAGCTAGCAGAGGTTGATTCATGAGGTTTAAGGAAGGAGGCCATCTCCAGAACAACAAAGTGCAAGGTGAAGCAGCAAGTGCTGATGGAGAAGCTGCAACAAGTTATCCAGAGATCTAAGATCATTAATGGTTACACTAAACAACAGATATTCAGTATAGACAAAACAGCCTTCTGTTGGAAGAAGATGCCTTCTAGGATTTTCACAAGTACAGAAGTCCATGTCAGGCTTCAAGGCCTCAAAGGACAGGCTGACTCTCTTGTTAGGGGCTTAGGAAGCTGGTACTTGAAGTTGAAGTCAATGCTCATTCGTGGTGTTGTTTAGTCGCTAAGCGGTGTCCGACTCTTTTGTGACCCCATGGACTGTAGCCCACCAGGCTCCTCTGTCCATAGAATTTCCCAGGCAAGAATACTGGAGTGGATTGCCATTTCCTTCTCCAGGGAATCTTCCCCACTCAGGGATTGAACCCATGTCTTCTGCATTGACAGGCGTATTCTTTACCACTTAGCCACCTGGGGTTCATTTACCATTCCAGAAATCCTAGGGCCTTTAAAAATTATGCTAAATCTATTAGGCCTCTACCCTATAAATGGAACAACAAAGCCTGGAGTACAGTACATCTTTTAGAAGACAGTTTGCTGAATATTTGAATCCCGCTGTTGAGACCTACTACTCAGAAAAAAATATTTCTTTTAAAATGTTACTGCTCACTGATAATGCACCCAGTCGCCCAAGAGTTCTGATGGAGATGTACAACAATATTAATGCTGTTTTTTACCTGTTAACACAACATACACTCTGTCACCCATGGATGAAGGAATCATTTCAACTTTCAAGCCTTATTATTTATGAAATACATTTCACAAGGTTACAGTTGCCATAGATAGTGATTCTTCTGATGGGATCTAGGCAAAGTCAATTGGAAATCTTCTGGAAAACTATTCAAGATGCCTTTAAGAACAAAAGATCAAAATATCACATTAATAGGAATTTGGGAGAAGTTGATTCCAGCCCTCATGGATGACTTTGAAGGATTCAAGACTTCCATGGAGGAAGTAACAGCAGATGTGGTGAAAATAACAAAGAGAACTAGAATTAGAAGTGGAACCTGGGAAGGGAGGCTCACGAGGAGGGGATATATACATATACATATATATACATAATTATGACTGATTCACATTGATGTATGGCAGAGACCACCACAAAATGGTAAAGCAATTATCCTCCAATTAAAAAAATGGATTGAGAGGGTCATGTACATACCGCTATATTCAAAATGGAAAGCCAACAAGGACCTATTGCACAGCACACGAAACTCTAATTAATGTCATGTGCCATCCTGGATGGGAGGGGGGTTTGAGGGAGAATGGATACCTGTATACGTATAGCTGAGTCCCTGTTGTTCACCTTAAACTATTACAACATTGTTACTCCAATACAAAATTAAAAGTTTCAATTTTGAAAAAAATTAAAAAGTGGAACCTGAAGATGTGACTGAATTGCTGCAATTTCATGATAAAACTTGAACAGATGAGGAGTTGCTTTTCATGGATGAGCAAAGAGAGTGGTTTCTAGAGATGGAACCTATTCCTGGTGGATATGCTGTGAAGATTGTTGAGATGACGACAAAGGATTTAGAATGTGACATAAACTTAGTTGATAAAGCAGTACCAGGGTTTGAGAGGTTTGACTCCAATTTTGAAATAAGTTCTACGGTTGGTAAAATACTATCAAACAGCATTGTATGCTACAGAGAAATCATTCATGAGAGGAAGAGTCAATCAATGTGATAACTTCACTGTTGTCTTATTTTAAGAAATTGCCACAGCCACCCCCCAATCTTTAGCTACCACCATCTTGATCTATCAGCAGTCATCAACATCTAGACAATATCCTCCACCAGAGGGTGAGATCTTAGCTCCCCAACCAGAGATAGAACCCGTGCCCCCTGCAGTGGAAGTGCGGAGTCTTAACCACTGGACTGCCAGGGAATGTGACTATTACATGCAATGGGAAGCCAAAAAATTCCTGTGACTTATTTATTGTGGTGGTCTGAAGCTGAACTCACAGTATCTATGAACTATGCTTATAACTGACATACAGACTATATAAGTTTAAAGTGTACAGAGGACTTCCAGGTAGTCCAGTAGTTAAGAATCTGCCTGTCAATGCAGGAGGTAGGGGTTGGATCTCTGATCCAGGAAGATTCCACATGCCATGGGGCAACAAAGCCCATGCAGTGCAATTACTGAAGCCCACGTGCCCTAGAGCCAGTGCCCTGCAACAAGAAAAGGCACCGCAATGAGAAGCCCGTGCACTGCAACTAGAGAATAGGCCTAAGTTCCTACAACTAGAGGAAAGCTTGTGTGCAGCAATGAAGACCTAGCGCAGCCTAAATAAATAAGTAAAAATAAATAAAATAATAAAAAATAAAGTGTACAGCATAATGATTTGACATATATATTGTGATATGATTACCATAGTAAATTTATTTAACATCCATCGTCTCACATAGAAAGGAAAAAAGTCTTTCTTTTAATGAGAATTTTTAGATTTACTCTCTTAGCAACTTTCAAAGTATACAATATAGCAGGGTTAACTGTAGTCATCATTTTGTACACTACATCCTCAGTACTTATCTATCTTACAACTGGAAGTTTGTACCTGTCGATCACCTTCATCCACTTTTCCCATACTCCACCCCATGAATCTGATAACCACAAATCTGATCTTCTCTGAGTTTGGATCTTTTTGTTTTGTTTGTTTTGATTTTTTGGATTCCACATATAAGTGAAATCATGCAGTATTTATCTTTCTCTGTCTGATTTATTTAACTTAGTATGGTAGGTCCATCCATATTGTCACAAATAGCAGGATTTCCTTCTTTTTATGCCCAAGTCATACTCCATTGTGTACACTCACACACACACATATATGTATACCACATCTTCTTTATATATTCATCTGTTGATGGATACTTACGTTGTTTCCATGTCTTGGCTGTTGTAAATAATACTGCTATGAACACTGAGGTGCCCGTGTCTCTTTGATTTGTCAATTCTAAGACATGCTTTTTGTTTTAAATAACATTTTAACATTCCAGAAATCAGAAGTGTCTTACAATTGATAGTGAGTTACAATCTGTTTGCCAAGCATGTGTCCTGATATATCTGTAATTGTGGAAACATGTAGGTATTTATCCATAGTAATTCATATTGCCATCACTTTGGTTGGGTTATATGCACTGTTGATACCATATCTGTTAAGTTCAGTTGCCACTTAAAACATTTTCAAAATATTATCTCACTATTGGCCATTAAAATGAAAAATTATTGTATTTGCAAAAAGCATAGAACAGCAAGGCATACATTTGATATTAATGAAGGCTCAAATTCTTAAGTTAGGATCAAGAAGTACCAGCATCAAAACTTTCAAAAGAGGTGCCTATGACTTGAGAAATCCCATGACAACAGTAGAATGCTAACTAACGCAGCATTACCAACTTTCTAGATGACAAAGAGGATGGGAAAGTTTTGGGGAAAACTTGCAATAGCAAGACCCAGGTTGTGAAAGTGATACAGCTCCCAAGAAAAGTATTTCCCCAACTTCCTCTTCATGTGTGATCATGGGGAATAATGGACAAAGAAGAAACTCCCAGAGCACAAGGCCAGACTCCCTAGAGGATAACAAACATGGAAATTCTCCCCACCAGTAGAATCAGGGGAATCAGGCTAGTCAAGGAATCTAATGTACTGTTAGGGGTGGGAGTCTTTACATTATCTGCTAAGTGGACATAATAATCACTATGGATCCATCACTATTTTGGTTGGTTGTTTAGTTGCTAAGTTGTGTCCGACTCTTGCAACCCCATGGACTGTAGCCTGCCAGGCTCCTCTGTCCATGGGATTCTCCAGGAAAGAATACTGGAGTGGGTTGCCATTTCCTTCTCCAGGGGATCTTCCTGACCCAGGAATTAAACCAGGGTGTCCTGCATTGCAGGCAGATTCTTTACGACTGAGCTATGAGGGAAGCCTTATTTTCTAAACAAGAGTTTCATTATAGTTACCTTCTTTCCATACCACCATCAGTTATTGGGTAGGGAGGGAGCAAGTAACTACTCTTTATTGTTTATATTTATACAGACCATTGGGAGCTACAGTCATTAAATTCCATTTTCCCTTTCTCCAAAACAATAGAGCCATAGTTATGATGTGGCTGCCTGGCATGGGACTGCATTTCCCAGTCTTCCTTGCAGCAGAAGGAAGCCATGGTGATATGAGCAAGATTTCACCAATGGAATGTGAGTAGTAATGGAACTTCAGCTTCCCTTTCCTAAAAGAAACTCTCTGACTCTGGGATTCTTCTCTTTCTCTCTGCTAGCTGCAATAGTAACTAGTGACCTTAGAAGCCATGGGTTGAAGATGCTAAAGTATACTAGCAGCCTGAAACTTGGAACCACTACATAAAAAAAGAAATAAACTTTATTCTTTAAATTAAGTTCCTAAATGCTGGCAATTCTCTTTTTTTTTTTTATAGCACATAGCCTTTAACCGTAACTAACACACATAATTTACAACTGTTTAAATCTACAATGAAGATTAAAAATATTAGATAACTTCCGAATGTGTGAAAGAGTAAGTAGTTTTGTTTGGCTTGGGTTTTTTGTTTGTTTGTTTTTAGTTTAGTTTAAGGGATTCCTAGAAAAAGGTTTAAAGACTCCTGGGACTGATCATACTTGGTGGTCTCTGTTTCTTTACTTTCTAGTCTAACTCACCAACCTATGGTAGTCTTGATTCCTCTACCTCCAGAAAGAGGGTATGAAGGTTCCAAAAAGGCAGATATATTAATCACTTGTTCTACTCTCTACAACCTCTAGGTATATCAAATGTCTTCCCCACCCATAGTTTCTTCTAAGGGAAACTCTGCTATCTTCACCTCCTATTGTGAAACTTGCCCCACACTGTGTTCCTTGTGACTCAGTGCACCCCATTTCCCCACCCCTGTCATGGTCATAACTGACTGAGCCAGGGTGGGCACCTGACCAGTCCATAGACAGGCCGGGAACCACTAATGTAGCCTGGTCCCAAACACCAGATTGGCTCTAACATACTAGTTCTTTTTAGAAAATATGGGGGAAAAAATGGCAAAGGAAACAGAAGATGAGCACATGTCTAGAGAGAGGCCATGAATTAGTTCCAGGACCATTCAGGGAAGAAAATAACTCAAGTTACAAAGAAGCAGGAGCTGTGCATTGGCAGAAGCAAAGGGGTACAGAAGAGAACTAAGCTCTATAGGGTAGAGGAAACAAGTAAACCAGAGAGGGTATTTCTGTGTCACGTATGGTGTGCCAGTTGTCCTAGTTATCTGCTCTCAACTACACCCACATGGGAATTCTGGATAAAATCAAACAAATATCCTTTAGAACGCATAGCTCAGATAAGATCATTAAATCTGGAAAGGGAAGAAGGAACAAAGTGAAAGCTAAAACCAAAGTGGTAAGCTCACACTGATGGAGAATTTATTGTTCTCAACAAATAAGAAGCATGGCAGGGATAAGAGATAAAGAGCTCTCTCAGTGAAAGGATGGACCATTATTCTACCCCCCACCAATGGGACATCATGAGGACACTTGTCAATCTAAGGCTGACAATTGGCAGCACTCCCAAGTGGGACTCACATCAGCAGGGGAACAGAGATTAAATGTCTCCCATGTGGCTTCCCAGACACGTGGTACACCTTAGGTACACCAATTGTGTTTGAATAATCAAGTCTAGTCCTCATTTTGGGGAAGCCAGTCTGAGGGCAGTTATCCAATCTGTTCCATTTGTCCACACCACCAGCTGAATGATATTTGTACACCCCATGGAATGAGTCACGCCTATGAAGATGAAGTTGGGGAAAGCCATCTGAGGTGCTGACAGGTGTTTTGTGTGAGGTTTTAGCAGCTTGGGCCCGCTCTGCTGTTTTTGATAGACTTATCAGTAAGATTAAGAGCAATGGTGATCAAACTGTGGCCAGAGCTGACTAGCAGAGAACAGTAAACCCAGCAGTCAGTTAAAATATAAGTGTTAGTCGCTCAGTTGTGTCCGACTCTTTGCAACCCCACGGACTGTAGCCTGCCAGGCTCCTCTATCCACAGAATTCTCCAGGCAAGCATACTGGAGTGGGTTGCTATTTCCTACTCCAGGGGATCTTGCCAACCCAGTGATCAAACCCAGGTCTCCTACATTGTGGGCAGATTCTTTACCATCTAAGCTACCAGGACTAGGGCCAAAATATAAAGTGTTAAGCAAAACAGTTAAGGAAAGCCACACTGGGGACATTTTCCTTCGTGAGGAAGGCTCTGGAGATGGTTCTAAAAGACAAAAGGTAATTAGTGTCCCTCCCTCCTCTGCTCACCTTTGCATCTGAGGCACTCCCTCCCCACGTGCTGGTGATATTCTCCACAAAATTGATGTGGCTCATTTCAGCAGCCATAACTTCACCTTTTTCCGATCATCTATCACTCATAACCAAACCTATGGTCCACAAAGATCAGGTGCAAGAGGGACAAGGGTTTTTTAAAAATAAAACTTAGACCTGGACTTCCTGGTGGTCCAGTGGTTGAGAATCCACCTGCTGAGGCAGGGAACACAGGTTAGACCCCTGGTCTGGGAAGATTCCAGATGCCGCAGGACAACTAAGTCTGGGAGTCACAACTACTGAGTCCACATGCTGCAACCACTGAAGCCTGCACACCCATGAGCCTGTACTCTGCAACAAGAGAAGCCGCCACAGTGAAGCCCTTGCACCACAACTAGAGATTAGCCCCCAATCCCCCCAACTAGAGAAAGCCTGCATGCAGCTACAAAGACCCAGCATAGCCATACATAAATAAATAATTTTTAAAAAACATTAAAAAAAACTTAGACCTATTATGTCCCCCTACTTTGGCCCATGTGGGTCACTGTAGGAAGGCTCAGTGAACAGTATACTCAATCAAGTGGTCATTATCTTTATGATCTAGACCATGGCAGTGCAACAGAGAATCCAGATAGCTGAACCAAAAGTTTCAATCCTCTTGGCCTTTAATAGACTTAGTTGCTGCCCAAGGAATGTATCAACTAGGCTGACTTGGGGTTGCCACTAGGGAAAAAAAGAAGTACCATGCCTAGAGATGATCAGGATGGAGTTCTAACTTTTCAAAAGTTGGCCTCGGCTACCTAAGAAGTGGGGCTTCCCAGGTGACACAGTGGTAAAGAACCTGTCTGCCAATGTAGATGTTAAGAGACTCGGGTTCCATCCCTGGGTTGGGAAGATCCCCTGGAGGAGGAAATGGCAACCCACTCCAGTATTGTTGCCTGGAGAATCCCATGGACAGAGGAGCCTGATGGGCTATAGTCCACGGGGTCGCAAAGAGTCGGACATGACTAAGCACACACACATCTAAGAAGCAACTGGATGATCCCCTTTTGGGGGCAAACTGCCCTCAGTGACCAAACTGCCTTACAAAGGTGTACAGAACAGGAAGAGGTGAGGGAAATAGAGTCAGAAACCTTTTTAAGTTGATTTTTAGGAGGCTGGTTAAAACCCCACCAGATGCCTGTAGGTGATAGAAGCATGGGGGGATAATGGAATACCTTGACAATCAGCCCATTGTATGTGGCTTTATCCACAAAAGGGGCATTATTGTCAGCCTGCAAATATCTGGGGAGCTGATCACACGATGCAGGTTAGCTTCAAGGGCCCCAGTGATTGGTTTGGACTCAGCTGATCAGACTGGAACTGCAGGACAGTAGCCTGAAAAAGTGTCAACATCAGACAGTCCCCACTAATAGACTTGGGGGGGGGAGGGTGTCAAAGGTCCAATGTAAATCTTCTGGGGCCAGATGGAGTCAGTGCCTCATGTAATGTAGCCTCCCTCATTGTGAGACAAATGGGTCAGCTTTTGACAAGCGTCATGAGACCGGCAGGAAGTTGCAGCCTCTGCCATAGAAGCAGATGTTCATTCTGTATGCCATTTGTGAGGGTGGATATGTTGCCATGTCTGATCTAAACTGCAGTGGTGATCATCTGGGCAGTGTGGCCTTGATTAGCAGCTTGATTTTCAGATGGTCTCATCTGGCCTTTCCATGGGCATTGACATGAGTGACCCAGATGGTCTGATCAGAAGTCATGATTTGTTTCCACAGTATATGGCCACAAAGAGGGATGTCTTTGATCTATTGTTTTCCAAGTGGCAGACAAGGTAACCAGGCCACTGGCAATAGCCAAGAAGTCAGTGAAAACAGAACAAGGTCCATCAAAGGGAATATTGGTCAGAGCTATGAGAATGGCCTTGAGTTCTGCCCCATTAATTGGAGCCATCTTCATATTTGGTTCTGTATGGCTGGTGGTGAAGTTGAACAGCTGCAGCATCCCAGTAGACACCACTGGGTTTCAGTTCGAACCATCAGTGAACCAGGCCCAGGCATTCAGGGAACTTCTGTGAGTCAAGGGTCCCATTAGCGTTATTTCTAGCAACAGAGTGGGGGATAAATTATCTCCCAAAGGGATAGCTGTCACTGTTTCATTTAATGTTGAGATCCTGTTTGGGCCAGGCAGGCTACTTTCTTGAATATACCATTTCCTTTCGACAAGTGAAGCTTATTGGACCCATCCCACCTTATTAGTCATAGAATTCAAGTTGACCTAATGGCAATATCAGATTGGAGAGTCACAAAGCCTCCATGGGTCAGGTGTTCAGTTTTGACAAGAGCCTAGGAGCAAACTAATAGCTATTAATACTTTTCTAAAGGGTTGTTTCTAGCAGCCATGTCAGGGAGGTGATTAGTCCAAAACCCCAAGGAGAATTTCTGGGGGGAGGCTGCCTCCCTTTGCCAGAAACTTTAATCAGCAAAATCATCTGTCATAATCATTAAATTTATAGGACCCTAAAGGTAGAATGCACACCATAGCCTGTAAGACAGCTTCAAACATGGTCTGTTGGCATAAGCCCCATTCAAAGGATGCTGACTAGCAGTTTAGCTGATATAAAAGGCCACATAGCATGCCTTTGTGAGCCACATACCACCTCCAGTACCCAAAGAGTCCCATGAGGTGCTGGGCTTCCTATTTGGTTTGGAGGGCAAAAGAGGGAGCCATTTTTCCATGATCGCCACAGGGATTGAGTTTTACAAATCCACTCACTTAGTCTCAAGAAACTTTGTCTGGTGAGAAGTCCCCTGAATTTTTTCAGGTTTATCAGCAACTCCTCCTGGTTACCTCCATGGTATGATAGCTTAACTATCAAGGTCACTGAGCCTGAGGCTTTTGACTTGCCAACAAGGCATCATCCATAGAGTAAAAGCTTTGGACATGGAAGGTAGAGGAACTTATGCTAAATCCTGACTCACCAAATGGTGGCAAATGGCAGGGGAGCTTAGATATATATCCCTGGGGGATACTATAAACATATATAGGAGGCCTTGCTACTTGAATGCAAACTGACCTTGCTCCTCAAATGTCAGTAAGATGGCACAGAACATGTTTGTGACATCTAAGACAGCATACCACCTGTCATCAGCCTGTGTAATGGATTCAGTTGCAGTCACTATGTCTGAAACAGCCTGGGCTATGGGAGCAACAATTGAAATCAGTTGGTAATAATCTGCTATAAGCCTTTAGCTTTTGTTATTTATTTTTTTTTTTTACTGGTCATTAAGGGCTGATATCTCGGATGTCTTTAAGTCTTTAATCAAAGCTGTGATTTCTCTTTCTCTTCCTGGGGGGTTCTTTAGCTTCTAGTGAATCACAAGAGGTAGATTGAAAAACTATTTACACCTCTGCTATAGACTATATTTCTGTGTTTTCCCAAAATTTATATGTTGAAATCTAACCCCCAAGGTAATAGTTTTAGGAGGTAGGGCCTTTGGGAGGTGATTAGGTCATGAGGGTGGTGCCCTCATGAATGAAATAAGTGCCCTTATAAAAGAGACCTCAGAGAGCTCCCTTGCCCCTTCTTCCAGGTGAGCACACAGCAAGAAGATGATCATCTATGAACCAGAAAGTGGGTCCTCACCAGACAATGAATCTGTTAGCACCTTGATCTTGGACTTGCCAGACTCATTTGTGTTGTTTATAAATCACCCAGTCTGTGTTATTCTGTTATAGCATCCTGAACTGACTAAGACAACTTCCCACTAGTGTTTCTGTCTATGCTGCCCTTCTCAATATCAAAAATCATCTCTGGCACTTATGCGATGAAGATATAACACACCAATTCCTACTATACATTCAGATAAGGAAGCAAAAATGACAGTACATTAAATTGGCCTAATGGACCCCATTGATTAGATTTCCTTCCCCACTGTCAATCATGCCTAAATACTATTAGCTGGATCTGAGGGCCTTTTCCTTCCTCAAATCTGGTAGGATAGTGACTGGGCATCTGTATCCAATAGAGCCATAATAGTTTGAATCCCTCACTTCTCTCAAATTCTCCTTCGATGGGTGCATAAGGTTTTCAATCCCGCTTGGGGTAAGTAAAATCTTGGCCCCAATTCTAAATCTTTTTTTTCCTAAAAGTGGCCAAGGTTAGGCTAGTGGAGGGAGAGACTGGAGACACAGAGGGAGGGAGTGGGTCTGTGCTATTAAAGAAAAAGGGCTTTGCAATTGAGCAGTAAGGCAACAGCTCATGATGCAACCAAACAAACTTCACTGTTTTTAATCCACCCAACACTTTACATCAAGCAGCAAAGTTCTTTATGGCTGACACCATTGATTTCAACTTTGGGGACCCCTTCACACTAGTCATAACCATGTGGCTTCCTGGCTGAAGCTAATGGGTTTGTACCTGCTGGCTTACAGGGGCTTGACTTGCACAACAGTGACCTTCTTTGAGGATTTCACCTTAAACCAGGGCCTCTGTTGCCCCATCACCAAGACAACATCTCTTAAGTTCTCACCTGGTTTCAACATGAGGGGAATTTTCCAGGGCAGTAGGGTTGACTGTAAGAATGTACCTAGCTTTGATTCGGTCAATTTCTCATTCTCCAGTGGGTCATCTTCACCAGAATTGTAAACCCAATCTCAGGCAGTAAAAGCCTAAAGACTAGTCAATGTCTCATCTGTGGATTCCCATGGTAGTTTTTCTGTTTGGGGGAAGTCTCCCTGGGAGGCCCAAAGTTCCTTTATAGGAGCCAGAACCAACTGTAAAAACTTCTGAGACCTTTCACTGTCCTCTCCTAGTAGATCTAAGGCAGACATGATAGACCTCCGCCAGGGGGCTGAATCAGAGGACAGAACAGCTGTTGCCTTCTTCCTTGAGAAGCATTACTAGCCTCACTCCCTCATCTCCCAAGTGAACCAGCCAAACTTTTAATACTTTGCCTGGTTTCTGTCCATAGTGTCCATGAATTCCCCTCCTTTCACACTTCTCTGCAACTGTTGTGTGAAAGAGGACAGAATCTTTTGCACACCTTGGACAAATCTTAGTGCTGTTATGTTGTATATATACCATGAAAAAAAAAGTTTTAAATAAGACTGAATGAGAAAAACTAATCTAAGTAGAATTAAAGTGAATGTATCCTTCGGTGGAAGACAATTTCCCATAGGTCTCTCATGTTTATACACATCTTGCAAGTGAGGCAGTGACTATTTGTTTAGTTTAATGTAGTCCCACTTCTTTCTCTTTGCTCCTGTTCCTCTGTTTCTGCTGTCATATTAAAAAAAATCATTGTGAAGACCAACATCAAGGAAATTTTCCCCTATGTATCATTCTGGGAGTTTTATCGTTTTGGGTCTTACAATTAAGTCTTCAATCTATTTTGATTTTATTTTATGATGTAAGATTAATTAACTAATCTTAATTAATTATATTTTAGTTATAATATAATTTTATTATATGATGTAAGAAAGCAGTCCAGTTTCATTCTTCTGTATGGAGACATCCAGATCCAAGCCTATCCTTTCTCCATTATTTATTCTTGGTGCCCTTAGCAAAGATTAGTTGACCATGTATGTATGGGTTTATTTCTGGTTTCTCTATTTTGTCCCATTGGTCTACGTGTCTGTTTTTATGTCAGTACTAACTGTTTTAATTTCTGTGCTTTATAATATAGTTTGAAATCAGGAAGTGTTATACCTCTGGCTTTGTTTTTCTTTATCAGAATTCCTTTGGCTATTTAAAGTCTTTTGTGGTTCCATATGAATTTTAGGATTTTTTTATATTTCTGTGAAAAATGCTAACGGGATTTTGACGGGGATTACTCTAAATTTGTAGATTGCTTTGAGAACCACAGACATTTAACAATATTAAGTCTTCAAATTGAAGTGGAGAATATGAGACCCCAAAATATGCCTCTTTGCACAAAAGAATTATTTTGACAGGTTATTTTCAAGAAACAGCAGACACAGGAGAAGTTCTGAAAAACAATTAGAAGCTATCTTTTTGTAAGGGACATTTAAATTTATAAAGGAAATTTCCATTTGTAAGTGTGTCTCCCTCTCTGTAACGGGAAAAGAATAACAGCTCTAAATCACAGGGAATGCTGGTAAATGGAGAAGGCATCTACTTAAATCTGTAAACAAACTTACTCTTGTTTACTGCGCTTTTTCTGATATCCTCCCATAACTGGCTCCCTTGCTCTCCAACATCATCCTTTTGCCTCTAACTGCAGATAATAGTTAAGGTGATGTCTTGGGCCATTTCAGAGTTACTCATTTTTCCTGGGTATCTCCCAAGTAACAAGAGGTAAACATGTTATTAAACTTATGGTTTTCTCTTGTTAATGTCTTTAGTACTTCCCTGATGGTCCAGTGGTTAAGAATCCTCCTGCCAAAGCAGAGGGACACAGGTTCGATCCCTGGTCTGGGAAGATTCCACATGCCACAGGCAACTAAAGCCCATGTGCCACAACTACTGAGCCAGTCAGGCAGTCCATACAGTCCATAGGGACATAAAGAGTCAGAAATGACTGAAGCAATTGAGCACACAACAAGAGAAAAACAAGCAGAAGTTTATCAGCATGTGTGTCATGCACACACTGGGAGCACTCAAAGATGAGTAACTCAAAGGGGAGGTTAGATTTGGCTTACATAATGTCAGAATAAAAGACCAATACCTTTCTAGAGATACAAGACAAAGGAGGACTTTGAGTTTCTAGGGTGGCAAATTGTGGCAAGACAAATGCTTGGGGGGAACTAGTAGAAGATAAGGACTACTTAGGTTTTGTATGTAGATTCCTTTGGCCTTGTCTCTGACTCGATGAGGGTTTAGAATTGTCTGCAGTTACTAACTTTTCTCATTCTCGGGGGAGAAAAGAGAGGGGAGGGGGAAAGCCTCTTCAAATTCATATCCTGCTTTTAGGCAAATAGAGATCTTTTCATGTATCTGCTCCTTCTCAACTGCTTTAAACTCAAATTATCCTTATGGCACAGTGGCATATTTTGGAGTGGCATATTCTGCTATCCTTCAGCACTTAGCACTTAAAAATTGCCCTTCACATATTTTATTCCCCTGCACTTCATTCTGATGTCCTCAAGTGCATCTCCAGTACCTAGCCTGAAACACAGTGGGTGCTGACTTGAACTACCTTCAAATTATTGCATTTCATCTTTGCTTGACAGATGCCAGAAAATGAGTGTCCAAAAAAACTATTCTCTGTCAACAGGTTCTAGAGGCCAAGGTCCTCAATACATTTATTCATACATTTTTCATTTTGTATTGTATTTGTGTGCTTGAGAATTCGTTGTTAATCTCTTGGCAAACTGATTTACATTATAGCAAGTTGTATCCCCACTCTGAGATTATTTGCATTTAAAAGCAAAGGCTGAAAAGGAGAATTCCTATTGCCAGGGGGGAATTCCAAGTATCTGTTGCTGGCCAATGAGGTGAATTTTTCTGAAGGGGCCAGAAACTGTTGGGGAAGTGGGGGGTGGGGGGAGGGGAGAGACTACCAAATCAAGCCATAGAAGGAAGTGATTTTATTTTGATTCTAACTAGCAACAAGGGGTATCCTGAAGACTTGAACAGAGTCCTAAGGAGATCTGAATTTGGAAAGAGAAGGCAAGTGAATGTACTAGCACTTAAAGAGTTAAAGAGAAATTATGCTTCTGCCAGCAGTTCCTGGGACTCTGTCCAAACAGCATGCTGTCAGCAGCATCAGCCGGCAGGAACGCATAATCTTCCACCCTTTGGTTTCGGTGGGTAATATTAGCTTAAAAAACTCTCCAGATTTTTCGTGTTCATGTGGTATAACTCACTTCAGACATGCCCCTTTCTCCAATAGTCACCTCCTACACTTGAGGAAATTTCTTTCTTTCTCTCCTTCTCCCTTTTCCCCCTCCCCCTCTCCTCTGCTTCCTCCCTCCCACTCGGTCTCTCCTTCTCTCTCTCTTTTTTTCAATACAGCGTCTAATTCAGGAAACCAACCAGCATCTCCCAGGAGAGAAAGGCAGCTTTTCAGACTGGAGAGTCGCTTTTCTTTCATTTACCATCATTCTTTGAGTTAAAGGAGTACAACGGCCTCGGGTTTTAACATTTCTGGAATCAAAGGTACTACCTCTTTCCTCCCCCCTTAAAAGGTCTTATTAAATTGATGGTCAACCAATGACATGGCATGTTAGGGTGGAGGAAAAACAAGCCACAAAAACGCCCTCACTGTCATTACTTTCATCCTGGTAAGAAGTATGTTACTTAGCTGAGGAGCAACCCCTCCCCCCATCTCTGCCGAAGAACAAAGCAAAAAGACATCTCATGCACTATACTGCAGTGTATTTCACATCAACAAAATTACTTATATGCAAAACTCCATGATGTATATAGAGCTGAATAATTCAGTTCAACCAAAGCATATTGAGGTTTAAATGGAGCTGGCACTAAGGTTACAAAGAATAAATCATGGCCTCAACTTTAAGTAGCTCAGTGTAGTCAGGGAGACAGTCTACAGATAATTATAAAACAGTATGGTAAGCACTGTAATAGGAGTTCAGAAGAAGAAACAGTAAAAATTTTGTGGTGAATGGAACTTTAAGTTCTTTACAGAGAACTGCAGTAGCTTTCAAGCCCATTGTCTCATCCTACAGTAAGTAACACATTTTTTAACTTATTTGTTTTTTAAGTGAAGGATAATTGCTTTACAGAATTTTGTTGTTTTCTGTCAAACTTCAACATAGTAACATTTTTATTGAAGTTTTTATTGAGGTAATTGTGGATCCTCATGCAATTGTAAGAAATCATACAAAGAGATTTCCCTTTGCCCAATTTCCACCAACAGCAATATTGTGGAAAACTGTATAATAATATCACAACTAGGATATTGATATAATCCACTGATATTATTCCGATTTCCCCAGTTTGACTTTACTTGAGTGTGTGTTAATTTCTATACAATGTGACCACCTGTGTAGGCTTATCTATCCACCACCACAGTCAAGATACTGAAGAGTCCCAACAAGGATCCCTCGTCCGATTGCCCTTTTATAACCACACCCACCTCTCTCCCACTCCTGTCCCTGACTCCCTGAATCATTCGTTTGTTCTACATTTCTATAATTTTGTCACTTCAAAAATGTTCTATAAATGCAATCACATAGTATGTAAACTTTTGATACTGGCTTTTTATATTCAGTGTAATTCTCTGGAGATTCAGCATGGTATGGAATACTACACGGTATGGAATTTCATAGTATGGAATATCACAGTCTGTTTACCATTCATCAGTTGAAGAACAGCTGGGCTGATTCTAGTTTTAGGCTATTACAAATAAAACTGTTAGGAATATTCACATACAGGTTTTTGTATGGACACAGGTTTTCATTTCTTTGGGATAATGCTCAGGAGCGTAATTGCTGAGTTTTATGGTAGTTGCATATTTAATTTTTTGAGAAACTGATAAACTGTTTTCCAGAGTGTCTATACAATTTTACACTCCTGGGGCTTTCCTGGTGGCTCAGTGGTAAACAATCTGCCTGTCAATGCAGGAGACATGGGTTTGATCCCTAATCCAGGAAGATCCCATATGCCATGGGGCACCTAAGCCCGTGCACCACAACTATTGAGCCTGTGCTCTACAGCCTGAGAGCCCCAACTACTGAGCCCATATGCTGCAGCTACTGAAACCTGAGCCCCCCTAGAGCCACCACAATGAGTAGCCCGCGAACCCAACTAGTAGCCCCCGCTCATCACAACAAGAGGAAAAAAACCACGTGGCAATGAAGACCCAGCACAGCCAAAAATAAAATAAAATAAATTTTTACACTCCTACCAGCAACATATGAGAGATCCAGTTTCTCTGTATCCTCTCCAGCATTTGGTGTTGTCATTGTTTTCAATTTGTAGCCAGTTGGATATGTGTGTAATGATATCTCATTGTGGTCTTAAGTTGAATTTCCCTAATAGCTAATAATGCTCTACATCTTTTCATGTACCTATTTGCCATCTGTATGTCCTCTTCAGTGAAGTGCCTCTTTATGTCTTTTGCCCATTTTCTAATTGGATTTTTTGTTTTCTTTACTGTTAGGTTTTGAGAGATGAAAAATATGTTTATGTGTGTGTGTGTGTATATATATATATATATATTCTAGATGGCAATCCTTAGATACGTGGTTTGCAAATACTTTTTCACAGGTTGTACCTTGTCTTTTCAGAGCAAGAGTTTTTAATTTTGATGATGTCCAATTAATCAATATTTCTTTTTTGGCTCATGCTTTTGATATCAAGTTTAAGAACACCAGCCCTAGATCTTGAAGATCTTCTCCTATGAGTGCATTCCACAAAAGCCTGCTACTAATTTCTGAGAACTCAAACAGTGGAAGGCAAGCAGTAAGTCAGAATTTAGTAAGAATACTATATTAGTGTGGTTGGGTTGCCATAACAAAATGCCACAACATAGGTGGCTTAGACAACAGAAATTTATTTACTCACAGTTCTGGAGGTTGGAAAGACAAGATCAAGGTGTTGTCAGGATTTGTTTTTCCGGTGAGACCTCTTCCTGGCTTGTAGACAGCCACCTTCTTGCCCTGTTTCCACATGGCCTCGTTGCTATTGTTGTTCAGTTGCTCGGTTGTGTCTGACTCTTTGCAATCCCATGGACTGCAGCACGCCAGACTTCCCTGTCCTTCACCATCTCCCGGAGCTTGCTCAGACTCATGTCCATTGAGTTGATGATGCCATCTAACCATTTCGTCCTCTGTTGTCCCCTTCTCCTCCTGCCTCTAATCTTTCTTAGCATCAGGGTCTTTTCCAAAGAGTCGGCGCTTCACATCAGGTGACCCAAGTATTGGAGCTTCGGCTTCAGCATCAGTCCTTCTAATGAATATTCAGGGTTGATTTCTTTTAGGATTGACTGGTTTGATCTCCTTGCAGTCCAAGGGACTCTCAAGAGTCTCCTCCAGCACCACATTTAGAAAGCATCAATTATTCAGCACTCAGCCTTCTTTATGGTCCAACTCTCACATCCATACATGACTATTGGAAAAACCAGTAGACACATGGCCTTGTGTCTGTGTAAATAGATACCTTCTGGTATCTCTGTCTTCTTATAGGGACACAGTCCCATTGGATTAGGGCCCCACCCTTATGACTTCATTTAACCTTAACTACCTCTCTAAAGGCCTTGTCTCAAAATGAGTTTAAGTCTTAACAGTCAGAAACTCTAAGCTTGGGGGCCCTTGGTGGAGGCCATTTTCTGCCACATGGACTAGGAAGTGGGGCCTGGTGGATTTGACATAAGAAAGAAAATGCAACAGATGCAAAGAAAGAGAAAGCAGCAGAAATAAGGGACTGAGAACATTTCTGCTCCAATCCCTCTCTTGTGGTGTCCTGGCCTTGGGTACTATGGAACACTCCTGAAAAAGCTGCCCTTTTTGCTTTGAGGAAGGTGAAGGGGACAGGGAAGGAGGAGGAGAAAGCAGCATCCTGGACCTCCTGCCTAATCTCTCCTGCCTATTTTCAGTCCCTTCGGAACTGCCCTTCTTGACTGGCACACTCTTTAGAGCGGTTCAGTCTGTAAAATATAATGTAAGCCACATCAGTTCAGTTCAGTTCAGTCGCTCAGTCGTGTCCGACTCTTTGCGACCCTATGAGCTGCAGCATGCCAGGCCTCCCTGTCCATCACCAACTCTTGGAGCCTACCCAAACTCATGTCCATTGAGTCGGTGATGCCATCCAACCATCTCATCCCTGTTGTCCCCTTGTCCTCCTACCCTCAATCTTTCCCAGCATCAGGGTCTTTTCCAATGAGTCAGCTCTTCATATCAGGTGGCCAAAGTACTGGAGTTTCAGCTTCAACATCAGTCCTTCCAATGAACACCCAGGACTGATCTCCTTTAGGATGGACTGGTTGGATCTCCTTGCAGTCCAAGGGACTCTCAAGAGTCTTCTCCAACACCACAGTTCAAAAGCATCAATTCTTCGGTGCTCAGCTTTCTTTATACTCCAACCCTCACATCCGTATGTGACCACCGGAAAAACCGTAGCCTTGACTAGATGGACCATTGTTGACAAAGTAATGTCTCTGCTTTTTAATATGCTGTCTAGGTTGGTCATAACTTTCCTTCCAAGGAGTAAGCATCTTTTAATTTCATGGTAGCAATCACCATCTGCAGTGATTTTGGAGCCCAGAAAAATCAACTCAGCCACTGTTTCCACTGTTTCCCCATCTATTTGCCATGGAGTGATGGGACCAGATGCCATGATCTTAGTTTTCTGAATGTTGAGCTTTAAGCCAACTTTTTCGTTCTCCTCTCTCACTTTGATCAAGAGGCTTTTTAGTTCCTCTTCACTTTCTGCCATAAGGGTGGTGTCATCTGCATATCTGAGGTTATTGATATTTCTCCCGGCAATCTTGATTCCAGCTTGTGCTTCTTCCAGCCCAGTGTTTCTCATGATGTACTCTGCATATAAGTTAAACAAGCAGGGTGACAATATACAGCCTTGACGGACTCCTTTTCCTATTTGGAACCAGTCTGTTGTTCCATGTCCAGTTCTAACTGTTGCTTCCTGACCTGCATACAGATTTCTCAAGAGGCAGGTCAGGTAGTCTGGTATTCCCATCTCTTTCAGAATTTTCCACAGTTTATTGTGATCCACACAGTCAAAGGCTTTGGCATAGTCAATAAAGCAGAAATAGATGTTTTTCTGGAACTCTCTTGCTTTTTTGATGATCCAGCAGATGTTGGCAATTTGATCTCTGGTTTCTCTGCCTTTTCTAAAACCAGCTTGAACATTTGGAAGTTCTTAATTCACATATTGCTGAAGCCTGGCTTGGAGAATTTTGAGTATTACTTCACTAGCATGTGAGATGAGTGCAATTGTGTGGTAGTTTGAGCATTCTTTGGCATTTCCTTTCTTTGGGATTGGAAAGAAAACTGATCTTTTCCATTAAACATTAATGTTTAATGTTCTTACAGGCATATTTAAAAAAAGTATAAAAAGACAGGTGAAATAAATTTTAATAATATATTATATTTAACCCGGTATATCCAAAATACTATCATTTCAACATGCAACTGAATTTTTTAATGACCCCAGGTGATTCTCGTTCAAAAGACAGGAAACATACTCTTGGTTGCCTCAGGAGGCCTAGAAATTCCTCTGAAAGGTGGGGGCTAAAGGAAGGTCTGTAGCTGGGCTAAGCCCTGGGCCTCTCTATGGTAGCTCAGTGCTCTGGGTGAGGGCAGCCATGTGAGAATTCCATGTTTCAATTTGCCAGCACCTTTACCACCTCCCTGAGACCTCTTCTAAGTCTGTGATTCTAGTTAACTCCCTAAAAGCTAACAGTAGGGACTTTCTTCTTCATCAACATCATCCATCTATCTATCTACCTACCTACCTACCTATCCATCCATCCATCCATCCATCTCTATCATCTATTATCAGGTGAGCTCTGGAGTCAGAAATCTCTGTTTTGCTTCTGTGTCTCTTATTAGCTCCATGATCTTGGGCAAGTTATCTCAACTTCTGTGAGATCCTCTTTCCACACCTGTAAAATGGGGATAATGACAGTACCACACCTATCACTCATGGGGTGAAGATTAAGCAAGTGAACTATGCAAAATATGAGAAGGGAGAAAAACACAGTAGCAAATGTTAAGTGCTCCATAGTTGGTGGCCATTACTATGGCCTTCCTCTCTAAAGGACCAACAGCTTTCTAGCAGCTAATAGAAAGAACAGAAAACATAACATACAAAGGATAAAGAAACAGTGACACTTCAAATTTTGATGTGGGACAATACCTAAGGTTTAGCACAGAAGTCCCAGTCCACATTCGGGTTTCCACTTGAAGGCCAAAATAAAATGAAAGCGCTTCCCTTGTCTCAGCACACTAAATTTTGCACATTAAACACTAAACTGTTTGCACACTAAATTTTGAACATGGGCTATTCAGAGGAGCATCTTCTTGGGGAATAGTCTTTGCTGCTTCCCTTTCCCACAGGTTAAGGGAAATCTGTAGACCTTTTAGCATCCTCATTAAACACACACACACACACTTTTCATTTTCCCTACCAGTCACAGCTCTTTGCTTCTGTCATTCATAGCGATTTTCCTCTGTAGCATACATAAATCATTTTAAACAGACATTCTGGAAATTACCTTTACTGTTGTTAAAAGAACCCCTAAGGGGATCCATAAGTGCATTTGGCTGAAGCCCACCTACATCCCCACTGAGCTAAATAAATGCCCCCATTACAATGTAAGGAGAGAAATAAACAGCAGAAAATTCAAGCTGGGAGAGAATTTAGAAAATATTCAACACAATCTTTCTTAAATTATACCTGAGGAAACTGGAGCCCAGAGAGATCGGCAGCACAGGCATCTAGTTTGTGCCCTAGCCCACACATGCCCAGTGACCCGTGCCGTGTTGCCTTAGGGTCCCTAGGGTGTCTGTCTTGTCTGTATCCTCTGAGGTCATCAGAGAAGGGTCTGAGTCTTATACATCCAAGTCTCCAGCACTGTAACTTGAGACATGGTTCAGTTCAGTTCAGTCACTCAGTCGTGTTTGGCTCTTTGCGACCCCATGAACCACAGCACGCCAGGCCTCCCTGTCTATCACCAACACCCAGAGTTCACCCAAACTCATGTCCATTGAGTTGGTGATGCCATCCAACCATCTCATCCTCTGTTGTCCCCTTCTCCTCCTGCCCTCAATCTTTCCCAGCATCAGGGTCTTTTCCAATGAGTCAGCTCTTCCCATCAGGTAGCCAAAGTATTGGAGTTTCATCTTCAACATCAGACCTTTCAATGAACACCCAGGACTGATCTCCTTTAGGATGGACTGGTTGGATCTCCTTGCAGTCCAAGGGACTCTCAAGAGTCTTCTCCAACACCACAGTTCAAAAGCATCAATTCTTCGGTGCTCAGCTTTCTTTATCGTCCAACTCTCACATCCATACATGACTACTGGAAAAACCATAGCCTTGACTAGACGGACCTTTGTTGACAAAGTAATGTCTCTGCTTTTTAATATACTGTCTAGGTTTGTCATGACTTTCCTTCTAAGGAATAAGCATCTTTTAATTACATGGCTGCAATCACCATCTGCAGTGATTTTGGAGCCCAGAAAAATAGAGTCTCTTACTGTTTCCACTGTTTCCCCATCTATTTGCCATGAAGTGATGGGACCAGATGCCATGATCTTAGTTTTCTGAATGTTGAGGTTTAAGCCAACTTTTTCACTCTCCTCTTTTACTTTCGTCAAGAGGCTCTTTAGCTCTTCTTCATTTTCTGCCATAAGGGTGGTGTCATCTGCATATCTGAGGTTATTGATATTTCTCCTGACAATCTTGATTCCAGCTTGTGCTTCCTCCAGCCCAGCGTTTCTCATGATGTACTCTGCATATAAGTTAAACAAGCAGGGTGACAATATACAGCCTTGACGGACTCCTTTTCCTATTTGGAACCAGTCTGTTGTTCCATGTCCAGTTCTAACTGTTGCTTCCTGACCTGCATACAGGTTTCTCAAGAGGCAGGTCAGGTGTCTGGTATTCCCATCTCTTTCAGAATTTTCCACAGTTTATTGTGATCCACACAGTCAAAGGCTTTGGCACAGTCAATAAAGCAGAAATAGATGCTTTTCTGGAACTCTCTTGCTTTTTTGATGATCCAGCGGATGTTGGAAATTTGATCTCTGGTTCCTCTGCCTTTTCTAAATCCAGCTTGAACATCTGGGAGTTCATGGTTCATGTATTGCTGAAGCCTGGCTTGGAGAATTTTGAGCATTACTTTACTAGCATGTGAGATGAGGGCAATTGTGCAGTAGTTTGAACATTCTTTGGTATTTCCTTTCTTTAGGATTGGAATGAGAACTGATCTTTTCCAGTCCTGTAGCCGCTGCTGAGTTTTCCAAATTTGCTGACATATTGAGTGCAGCACTTCCACAGCATCATCTTTTAGGATTTGAAATAGCTCAACTGGAATTCGATCATCTCCACTAGCTTTCTTTGTAGTGATGCTTCCTAAGGCCCACTTGACTTCACATTCCAGGATGTCTGGCTCTAGGTGAGTAATCACACCATCATGATTATCTGGGTCGTGAAGATCTTTTATGTACAATTCTTCTGTATATTCTTGCCACCTCTTCTTAGTATCTTCTGCTTCTGTTAGGTCCACACCATTTCTGTCCTTTATTGAGCCCATCTTTGAATGAAATGTTCCGTTGGTACCTCTAATTTTCTTGAAGAGATCTCTAGTCTTTCCCATTCTATTGTTTTCCTCTATTTCTTTGCATTGATCGCTCAAGAAGGCTTTCTTATCTGTCCTTGCTATTCTTTGAGACATGGTAGGTGGCGAGTAAATATCTAATCAGTGAGTGAAATGCTTTTGGATTTGTCACAGTCCATCCTGGCTTGGTGTCTGGCATTATTGAAAGATCAGAATGAGGTCTTTAGTGTCCATCTTTTGGGTTCCCGGGGCTTGTCTGTGTTCTCTGATATGCATTTGCTCTTCCTGGGGCTAAATTTTTATAAAAGGCAGCAGAGTAGAGTGACTGGGGTCCCAGGCATAACACGAAACCCAATTATCTGATAGGGATTCCAAAGTGTGATGAGAATTAGAAACCCTCAACCGATTGCACCTTAGAATGGCCATTTTCACTACTGAGTGAAAAGATCTTGCCTGAGAATGAAGCCTAAAGAGAGGACATGGGCATTAAGAAAAGGAGAGAAAGTCATTTTTCTGATGACATCATCTGAGGATCTGTACCCAATCATGCCTGAATGAAGTCAGTACATCTGCTCTTATGAGTCAATATACTGACTTTTTATGGAAACCAAGCTGAGTGAGGCTTCTGCCACTTGCCACCAAAGAGCATTGGTTAATAAAATAAAGACCAAGGACTTCCTTGGCAGTCCAGTGGTTAAGACTTCACCTTCTAGTGCAGTGGGTGCGGGTTCAATTCCTGATCAGGAAGCTAAGATCCCATATGTCTTGTGGCCAAAAGACCAAAACATAAAACACAAACAATATTGTAACAAATTCAATAAAGATTTTAAAAATGGTCCACACCAAAAAAGATCTTTAAGGAAGTAAAGACCAAATAACTAGAGAACAATAAAAGCCAACTCATGTGCAGTGTTACACTGGATGGTACTGATCACAAAGACAATAGAAGTTCAGAGGCACAAGAGCTGGGAAGAAGTGAATGGAGGTAATTGGAGTTGGACTGTTGTGATAATAATGAAGCATCAAGGACTGCGGCTGGCACCTTATAGTAGTATGGTGTGGTATTATATGGTATGGTATGGTATAGAATCAGGAATATTACATAAGAAAGGAAGAAGGGTGGGACAACAGAAATGCTAGCCTTTATCCTTTTTGAAGATTAAGAGGACTGATGGAGGGGGTAGAAAATCAATGTGGTACAAGACTGTTAGATTTAGACAGTCATCCAAGTCTACCCTAGCATCTGGGCTGAATACATTCTACTCTCTAGAGCAGTGGTTCTCAATTTTGGTTGTCCATTAGAATCACTTGAAGAGCTTTTAAAAATCCAGCTACCATATATACAGTAAAATATTATTCAGCTATTAAAAAGGAGTGTGTGCTAAGTCGCTTCAGTCGTATCCGACTCTTTATGACCACATGGACTGTAGCCCGCCAGGCTCCTCTGTCCATGGGATTCTCCAGGCAAGAATACTGGAGTGGGTTGCCATGCCCTTCTACAGGGGATCTTCAAGCCTCAGGGATCGAACCCATGTCTCTTATGTCTCCTGCATTGGCAGGTAACTTCTTTACCACTAGTGCCACCCCGGAAGCCCATTAAAAAGGAGGGAAGCCTCCATATTTGCAACAATATGGATGAAACTTGAGGGCATTATGCTACGTGAAATAAGTCAGATAGAGAAAGATAAATACTGCATGATCCCACTTATATGTGGAATCTGAAAAATTCAAACTCGTAGAAACAGAGTTGAATGGTGGTTACCAGGGGTTGAGGTGTAGGGGAAATGGGGAGATATCTGTCCAAGGGCACAACTTTTCCATTTTAAGATAAGTAAGTTCTGGGGATCTAATGCACAGCAGAGTGACTAAAGTTAACACTACTGTATTATGTACTGGAAATTTGCCAGGAGAGTAGATCTTAAATGTTCTCACTGTAAAATTAAAAAATTATGAGGTGACAGAATTGTTAACTAACCTTCATATGGTAATTATTTCACAATGTATACTTAAATCATTATATTGAACACTTCAACTTATACTGTGTTAAGGTGGCACAGTGGTAAAGAACCCGCCTGCCAATGCAGGAGATGCAAGACACACAGGTTCGATCCCTGGGTCGGAAAGATCCCCTGGAGGAGGGTATGGCAACCCACTCCAGGATTCTTGCCTGAAAAATCTCACGTACAGAGGAGCCTGGAGGGCTACAGTCCATGGGGTCACAAAGAGTCAGACACGACTGTGCGCATGCACACACACACATACATACAAAGCTGGAAAAATTTCAGACAGCCAGGTCACACCCAGACCAAGTTAATCGGAATCAGTGGTATCAGCATTTTTAAAAACTCCCCTGGCGATTCTGCTGTGTAGCCAGGCTTGACAGCAAATGCTCTGGGGCAGTACTTCTCCAACTTTAATGTGGATGTGAATCTTATTTAGGTTTGGAGCGGCTCCAGAATTTAGGGCGCTAAGTATAGTTTAGGGTGAGGGTGATGGTGGTAGGAAGGTTGTTCTTTCCAATTCATCTAGTCAGACTTCCCAGAAATAATCTGTGGATAGCTAAGTGTGGTGAGAGGTGAATGGGCTACATGATACCAGTTCTGATGCAGGATATAGGATGACCCACTGTCCTTGTTTGCCTGGGTCTCAGGGGTTTCCCAGGACATGGGGCTTTCAGTGCTAAAGCAGGAAGTTATGAGTAAATCAGGATGGTTAGTCACTCTACCCATCCCTGATCTTCTGGCCAGTGAAGTTCTAGCCACCATCATGAACCTTTCTAACCAAATCGGCACCACAGGTAAAGTGGGGGCAAGCAGGACCAAAAAGGATGCTCTTGGGAAAGGAGAAGGGAATCGCTGGGCACATAATCCTCGCTGAGGCCATCAATAGATACAAGGGCAAGGGAAGGAAGATGAGCACTCTGGCTTTGCCTGGCTCACAGGCATCTATCCAGGAGCAAGGAGGCCTGAAGACACAATAGTCTTTGATTTAACACAGAGAAGCTGCTCGATAATTCAGGGAATTCAAACTTGAGTGCACAGGAGAATTCCCGAGGGAACTCATTCAAAATGCAGACTTGGCCCCTCCTTTAGGAAATTTTCATTCAAAAGGTCAAAGGCCTTCGAACCGGTATCCCAAGTGATTCCACGTCACACCCTGAGAATCACTGATCCAAATGGCCTGCGGCTGGTAATTTGGTCTGTCAAAGAAAGCTTTCCTGACCAAGGGATAAGCTGATCCAAAGAGATTCAGCGTAACTGGTAGGTGATGGTAAAGCTTCACAAAACAGCAGGGTCACACAATTTCAGGAGTGAATTCTAGCAAATCTCTAAGGAACAGATAATTCTAATGTTTTTAGGGTTCCAGGCCATAGACAAAGAAGGAAATATCAATACTATTGATATTGATAAATATCAATTCTATTAAGCCCAGATAACATTGAAATCAAACCTAGCAAAAATCACACAAAAAATAAAACTGCAAACCCTTCTCACCCATGAATATCAATATGCTGCTGCTGTTGTTTAATTACTAAGTCATGTCTGACTCTTTTGCAACCCCAAGGACTGTAGCCTACCAGTTTCTTCTATCCATGGGATTCTCCAGGCAAGAATACTGGAGTGGGTTGCCATTTCTTTCTCCAGGGGATCATCCCAACCCAGAGATTGAACTCATGTCTCCTGCACTGGCAGGTGGATTGCTTACCACTGAGCCACTAGGAAAGCCAAAATAAAAATCTGAAATAAAATATTGGTAAACAACCAACATCATATTAAAAGAATAAATTACTGTCACCAAATAGGGTTTATACTAAGAATATATGGTTCAATGTGCAGAAATTTATCACGATGATACAAAATATTAATAGAGCCAAAGAAAAATTCACATGCCTGTTCTTGTAAATCATGTAATAGCATTCTACTCAATGTTTTTTTCTTTTTTAAGACCTGAGTGTTACCTGATCTACCAAACCATAAACTTGGACATGCAAGCGAGTGAGCTACGTCACTTCAGTCATGTTCTGACTCTGTGCAACCCTGTGGACTGTAGACTGCCAGGCTACAGTCGCCCCCTGTCCATGGAATTCTCCAGGCAAGAATACTGGAGTGGGGTGCCATTTCCTCCTGCAGGGGATCTTCCTGACCCAGAGAGCGAACCGGAGTCTCTTATGTCTCCTGCATTGGCAAGCAGGTTCTTTACCACTAATGCCACCTGGGAAGCCATAGACGTGCTTAGCAGTTTTTGGTTATAAAACAAAAGTGGAATATGCAGAACCAGGCTCTAATAAGTTAGCAAATCAAGAGAATGCAAGCAGGTGGCTCAGACTCTCATGATACTTATTCTTACCGCTATCCCTCATCTCGTTCAGTTACACCTGTGCCCTCATGGCTTCTGTTCCCAGTGATCTCTTGCATCTGCTTCCCAAATGGATCTGTATGGTGTGCTGGCACCAGCCAGAAGTGAATGACTGCTGCATGACACCCCCATTCAGGAGTGGCCCTGAAAACGGTGATAAAGGCAAATCCACCCAGGAGGTAGAACGTTTCGTTGTTTACCTTGTTGGGACTTAGATGACTGGATCCACCCTGGCTCATAGGCAATGACAACTGGGTTATCCAATTGGCCTAGGACTTTGAAGGGACAAGATTGGAAAATTGGTGACAAGGCTGTCTTGAGGGCAGGTATGCGGCTGAACTTCTGGGACTAAGCCCAAAATATGAAAGTTATCATATCCATGTATTAATAAATACCCACCAGATGCATGTACTGCAGAGGAGGCTCTCAACAGTTAGATGGACTGGACAACCCATCCCTGGATGTCAGCCAGCCTCTTCCTCCAGCTGCCCTCCTGCTTACTCAATAATCTGTGAACTCAGTGTCATAGCATCCACAACCCAGGCAGCAGAGGCCAGTGCCAAGTCTTTGATATGGTGCCGTTCCCTGAGAGGTCCAGGCTTGTGGAGCAGACATGAATGGGACTTGAAGTCTGGTGTCAGCCTGAGCCAGCTGAGCCCAGCCCAAATTGGCTGAACTACAAACCAACCCACAGACCTGCGAGCAAGAAATAAAGTATTTGCTCTATTAAGCCTCTGAGGTTATGGTGCTGTTTGTTATGCAGCAGAAACCTAATATGCTCCTTTTATTAATCTTCACTGAATTATCCTAATTGGATTGTGCCATCTGTTTCCTTTTATAAGCCTGACTGAATCGTTCTTGCAAGATGACTCAAGGCTGCACAGATCTCCAATTCAGACCTGTCTTCTTAGTTCCAAACCCATATATAGTCCATGGTCTTCTCCCTATCTCCTGTTATATATCACAAAGTCACCTGAAACTCAACACTCATTCTTCTATCACAAACCTGGTCCTCCATCTCACTCAGCAGCACCGCCCATTGAAGAGAAACCTGAGAACTCTCCTGGACACCCACCTTGCTGTCACCCATATACGCAAACCATCACCAAGCCATGTTAATTTAACCTCTTAAATATGTTAAAATATGTTTTCTTCTCTTTACCACCACCACCAGCACCACCCTAGCCTAAACCACCAACGCATGCTCAGTCACTCAGTCGTGTCTGACTCTTTGCAGCCCCACGGACTGTAGCCCGCCAGGCTCTCCTCTGTCCATGGAATTTTCCAGGCAAGAATACTAGAGTGGGTCGCCATTTCCTCCTCCAGGGTATCTTCCTGACCCAGAGATTGAACCCATGTCTCTTGTGTCTCCTCATTGGTAGGTGATTCTTTACCACTGAGCTACCTGGGAAGTCCTAAACCATTAATACCTCTCACTTAAAATAAGCTTCCGAATCTTGGCTATTAAGTGACCATTAATAAATAAGTGGATAAAGAAGAGATGTGGTTTATACAGTGGAATACTATTCAGTCACAAAAATGAATGAAATCTTGCCATTTGCAACAACATGGATGGACCTAGAGGGTAGTATGCTAAGTGAAATAAGTCAGAGAAAGATAAATACTGTATGATTTCACTTACATGTGGAATCTAAAAAAACAATCAAAAGAACAAACAAAACAAAATAGAAACAGAGTAACAGATAAAGAGAACAAACAGGTGGTTGCCAGAGAGGAGGGCAATGGGGGAAGGAGAGAAAGAGGTGAGGGAGATTAAAAGGTATAATCTTCCAGTTACAAAATAAACAAGTCTCCAAGATGAAATGTACAGTGTGGGGAATATAGTCAATAATTATGTAACTCTTTGTATGGTGACAGATGGTAACTAGACTTATCCTGGTGATCATTTCGAAATGTATAGAAATATGCATTGTGATATTGTTCACCAGGAACTAACATAGTGCTGTAGGTCAACTATACTTCAAACACAAACAAAACAAACAAACTCATAAAGAGATCAGATCTGTGGTTACCAGAGGTGGGGAATGGAGGGAGGAGGATTAGATGAAGGGAGTCAAAAGGTAATAAACTTTCAGTTATAAAATATATAAGTACAAAGAATATAATGTATCAATACAACATGATTAACATAATTACCACTGTCGTATGTTTTATGAAAATTAAGAGAGTAAATAGTAAGAGGTCTCATCACAAGGAAGAAAATTTCTACTTCTTTAATTGTGCATCTATATGAGATGATGGATGTCCACTAAACTTACTATGGTAATTATTTCACGATGTACCAAGTCAAATTATTATGCCTTAAAGTTATATAGTGCTATATGTCAATTATATCTCAACAAAACTGGGGAAAAAAGGGGAGACATAGCATTATAAAGATGTCAGTTCTCTCTAATGTTATATATTTATTTAATAGGATCTCAATAAAAATGTTTTATTTTCATACAGAAGAATTTGATTGTAAAGATCTAATATATGTGTTAATCGCTCAGTCATGTCCAACTCTTTGTGACCCTGTGGACTGTCACCCTCCAGGCTTCTTGTCCATGGGATTTCCGAGGCAAGAATAGTGGAAGTGGGTTGCCATTTCCTTCTCCAGCGGATCTTCCCGACCCAGGTATCGAACCCAAGTCTCCTGCATCAACAGGCAGATTCTTTACTACTGAGCCACCTGGGAAGCCCCTGGTTCTCCATACAGCAATCAAAAAGTTCTTTGAAAATTCCATTTCAATCACATACCATGCCCCAGTTGAAGACTTGCAACAGTTTCCCATTACTTTTAGGACAGAGAGCAGAGTATTAACATAGGTCTCAAGGCTCCATGTGGTATGGCTTTGGCTTGACTGCTTCATCCCATAACTCTAGTCTCTGTATTTGCTATAAGAGTTCACATGGCCTCCTTTATTTGCTACATACCTCCTTACCCCTTCTGTTCCTTTCTCCTGTAAAGCTCCTTCTCCTCTCTGCCTTATTAACACCTGCTCTCACTTCACACCTCAGCCCAAGAATCACCTCAAGGAAGCCCTCTCTGACTTCCCCAAGTCTAGCTCCTAGCATGGCATATTTTACCTTTGTGCAATGGCTTGATTAATATTGATCACCTCTTCCCCCTACCTGCACCTGACCCACCATAACGTGATCTTCAAGAAGGCAGAGGCCATGTCTGGTTTTGGTCATCACTGTATTCCCAGAACAGAGTCTGACACAACTTAGGGACTTGGCATCTATTAATTAATTAATTAATTATTAACCACTTGATGGATCAGGTGTTGAGCTGAAACATCTCTATGGTTCATGTCAGCTCTAAATTCTGGGCTTCCATTCCAGGTCCTGCCTGTGGGATAGAGGGGCAACAGGGCAAGCAGCCAACTAGGGTTAATTAGCAGTCTCCATGTAGTCAAAGGCATTGGTTAGAACTCGAAGAAGCCCTTTTCCTACTTCAAAGATCCTGCTAAGAACAACGTGGCAGGCGCCAGCGTGGGACTGGCCAGACAGTTCTCAAGAAATGCTTGACACAGGCCAGAAAACCAACTGTCAGAAATCCTGGAACAGAGCCTTTTGCAGGAGGTTCCCTGCCTTGCTGAGCTGAGAAAGAACTCTACATGCCACTGATTAATCACCAAGGCTGATGCTCAGCCATTCCAGCACTCTGCTGCTGCTTCTTGTCAAGTCTTTACCCCTCCCCCGCTCCTTCTAGAAAGACCTCAAGTAACTGCTGTCTTGAAACTTCCTCAGATGGTTGGCTTGGCTAACGCCCAAATATCTCTCATCCCATACTGAGGTGTCCGCGAAGGAGGGAGGGGTAAGTTACTCTCCTAGATTTCGCATGGTATGATTCTGTTATTCTAAATCCCAAGGATGCCTTTTCCCTTTTAAAGAGTGAACTCGTGACATTTTGACAGCATGACCTGGACTCCATTCAGGAGAAAAGAGCTAGGAAATTGCATGTACATGAATCACCCTGCCACCAGGGGTGGAGGCGGTCCTTCAGTCCTTATCCCATGGCAACAACTCTCTCCAAAGGTCAGATAATGCTCTGAATCCATACTCACCAGGCAGCCCACCATTTCCAACAAAGCTGCTTCTGAGGCCCAGGAAGGAAGGGTTGGATGAGGGAGTCCGGACAATTTGACCCTTAGGAAGGGGTGTTGCTCTGGTTGTGAATAAAAAATCCAACATCCTGTGTGAAAAGGAGGCAGAAAAGAGGAGTGAGTACATGGCTGGGTTCTGAGTTTGGCTAGCAGAAAAGGTATGTTTATTCATAAGAGGAAATACTATACAGCAGTGAAAAGGATGGCCCAGAGCCACACTGTCAACATGGACTCATTCTAATTTTTAAAATTATTTTATTATTATTTTTGGCCACCCCACACAACATGTGGGATTTCAGTTCCTTGACAAAGGATTGAACCTGTGCCCCCTGCATTGGAAGTGCACAGTCTTAACCACAGGACCACCAGGGAAGTCCCAACATGGACTCATTTTTAAAACCTAATTTTGGAGGGAAAAAGCAAGTTGCTGAAGCATACATAGAGAATGCATGCACATACACACATGTGCTGCCGTTTATAAAATGTTAACATGCAAAAATATAAAAATCATTCTGTTTAAATATATATAGATCCCTAATGATTTATAATAGGATATAACATATAGGATTTATAATGTATATATATATGTGATATATATGTAATAAAAATATAAAACTACACATAGAAATGATAACTTCTAATTTGTGGTTGTCTTGGGGGTAGAGAGGCTGAGAGTGAAAAGGGGCATACAGAGGGCTCCAACTATATCTGACATATTTTATACCAAGTTAGGTGTTTGTTATACCGTTCTGTATATCTTTTGTATATCTGAAATATTCCATGATGATTTTTTAACCTTAGCTGTGGTAAAATGCACAGGTATAAAATTTACCATTTTTTTTTAAATGTACCACCTTAACCATTTTAAAGTGTATAGTTCAACCAATTCCACCAACTACTTTCATCTTGCAAAACTGAAACCCTATACCCATTAAATAACAGCTCCCCATTCTCCCCTCCCCTAACTCATAGCAAGCACCAAGCCATTTTCAGCATCTATGAATTGGGCTATTCTAGGTCCCTCATGCAGTTGAAATTATACAGGATTTGTCTTTTTGTGACTGGCTTATATCATTTATCATAATGTCTTCAAGGTTCATCCATGTAGCATGTGTCAGATTTCCTTCCTTTTTAAAGCTGAATAATATCCCAGTGTATGGCTATATCCCATTTTGTTAATCAGTTCACCTATCTACTGACACTTGGGTCCTATGTTTTGGCTTTTGTGAGCAATAAGTGTACAAATGAACAAAATGAACAAGTATACAACTATCTCCCCGAGACCCTGCTTTCCCTTTTTTGGGGTATATACCCAGAAGTGGAATTGTTGGCCATGAGGATTTTTTTAAAAGCAGAAAGAAAGCTTAGATTTCAGCGGGGCTTGAGGATAAAGCTCAACCCAGGGATCGAACCCAGGTCTCCCGCATTGCAGGCGGATTCTTTACCATCTGAGCCGCCAGGGAAGCCCAAAGTTAAACCATGGACTTGCATATTGATTGGGACGGTCTCTCAATTATGACCACCCAAGTTACCAGCGTCCCATGAGCAAAATCACTGCTAGGTCCAGGGACTTTCCTCCTGATTTCAGCTGAAGCTATAAATACTCCTACTTCCGCCACTGCATCACTGCTGGGCCCACCCCCGCACCTTTCCCTTCTTCTTTCTGTCACTGCTGGGAAGCCCCTGCCTCTGCTTCTGGACATCATCCAACTCCTTTTCCTGTCCTGCGCACTGCAGTCCCCCAAGCTGCAGGAAGCCCATTTCTGACTGCAAAGGGAGGAAAGAAGGCAGCTGCGTTTCTGTTCTCCCAAGTTGCAAATTAGAGTGGATTTTCACCAGGAAATAACACTCTCCAATAAATGGTTTCCCGATCATCATTAATACTAGAGTCCCTCTTCCTTATGGGTGTCATGGGCTCCGGTGGCCTGCTTTGGGAACTGAAGTCATTGGTAACGAGCTGAGGAAAATCTGTTCTGAATTCTAAACAGATTCGCCAACAAATTTTTGGAATGACACCAATTTTTAAGTTGTCAGTTCTCGATGAAGCCCTAGGGGGCCAAGTGAAGTTTTCCTTTGCTAAAGGGAATGACTCCAAGGAACAGAGCTTGCTGATGGGTGAAGCAAGACAGGGGATCTTCAGGGGAACTCCAAAGTAATTTCCTGGGAAACAAAATGACATCATGTCTCACCTGCCCAGCTCCCTGAATTCTTTAGAGTACCCACTTTTCTACCAAAAAAAGAGCCTTTTTCTCTCCATAGCCCCACATGTTAAGCATGAATGGCACAACAATAAACTCCAGTGATCTGATCATTTGCCACACAACGTGATTCCTAATTGCTTGAATAATACCACACAATGGAATCATTTCCTCCCCAGTAAAAATGATTTCTCTTTTGCCTGGGTGATAATATCCTGTTGAAATATAATGCTGTTCCAGACAGTGACTACATAATGTCTGGAGTCTTTTTTTCTTCCCCAAATATAACCTTTAAATGCTAAGCATTAGAAAGGAGGCAGTAACAAGTGATAAAACATGTTCCCAAATGAAGAGAAGAATTCTTTGCATTTACGTTGGAATCTTCTAATCACCCAACGTCCTTGGATAAAATGATGAGTCAATAAATTTACAATGCACAGACAGTCTTTGCTCTGTTCCTTTGGAGAAGATCAGTTGTGTGACAAGAATGGAAATGGATTTTTCCATAAAGCTAGGATGCACTATCGCATCTGTATTTGAACAGGCACACATGCCAGGCTGTTAATTTTAATGCCCCGATTTAATCCTCGTTATGTGCATCGCCGGACCCATAAAAGCCGTATTTTCTTTAGAAAGTTATATTGCCAGACATTTCTTGTCCAGTGGCCTATTGTGCCCACAGGTGCGGAGAGCTTCAGGAATACAGAGGAAAGAGATGTGGTCTCTGTTCTCAACGAGTTTAGATGATAGGCAATTCTCAGTATTATAGTTCAGAGTGGAAAGAGTTGAAGATGGGCGAGATGAGAAAAGGAAGGCCCAGAGAGGGGAAACGGCTTTCCCAAGGTTACAGAGTGGACTTGTTTAGGTGAAAACCCAGTGCCCAGAATAGGACCCCCATGCTCCCTGTTCACAACAGTCAAGTGAAGACAGGCTCAGCGCTGTGCTAGATTCGAATGTTTCTGCAGGCAGAAGCGTTCCTGGCTATGTGGCTTTCTCCATGGGATTCCTGGGAGATGCCTTTGCTGGGTTCCTCTGACTGCGGCTCTTTGGATGGGCACAATATACTTCCTCCAACTGCCGCTCCCTTTTTGGCCCCCGACTCTGGGAGGGAGGTGAGAGGCTGGCGGGGGCGGGGGGGTGCTCCACCCAGACTCAATATTGATGCCACCCTCTCTCCAAGAAGTCTTCTTGGGCAAGACTTCAAACTGTTCCAGATTTGACAAATACCACCCTCTGTGACCCTGACCTAGGCATATTTGCATGTCCATGGCTGTTCCTAATAGCCCCAAATCGGAAACGACTCAAATGCCTACTGACTGTAGAATGGACTCTTAAATTGTGGAATATTTACACAGTGTGATGCTTTACAGCAGTGAGAATAAACTATCTCCAACTACATACAACAATATGATGAATCTCATAAACATAATGTTGAGTAAATAAAGCTAGGCGCTAAAGGGCACATACTATATGATTCCATTTATGTAAAGAACAAAAAGAGTCAAAACTAATCTATGCTCGCAGAGATCAGGAAGGTGGTTTTCTTTGGGGGAGGGTGGTAGTGACTAAAATGGGGTAAAAGGGCACTCATAGGAGGCTAGTAATTTAATGATGGTGATTGCAGCCATGAAATTAAAAGACGCTTACTCCTTGGAAGGAAGGTTATGGCCAACCTAGATAGCATATTTAAAAGCAGAGACATTACTTTGCCAACAAAAGTCCGTCTAGTCAAGGCTATGGTTTTTCCAGTGGTCATGTATGGATGTGAGAGTTGGATGGTGAAGAAAGCTGAGTGCCGAAGAATTGATGCTTTTGAACTGTGGTGTTGGAGAAGACTCTTGAGAGTCCCTTGGACTGCAAGGAGATCCAATCAATCCATCCTAAGAGAGATCAATCCTGGGTGTTCATTGGAAGGTCTGATGTTGAAGCTGAAACTCCAATACTTTGGCCACCTCATGCGAAGGGTTGACTCACCGGAAAAGACCCTAATGCTGGGTAGGATTGGGGGCGGGAGGAGAAGGGGACGACAGAGGATGAGATGGTTGGATGGCATAACCGACTCGATGGACATGGGTTTGGGTAAACTCCGGGAGTTGGTGATGGACAGAGAGGCCTGGCGTGCTGCAATTCATGGGGTCGCAAAGAGTCGGACACGACTGAGCGACTGAACTGAACTGAACTGAACTGGATTTAATGTTCTGGTTTCTTTTTTAAAAAATATTATTTTTATTGGAATATAATTGCTTCACAATGTTGTGTTGGTTTCTGCTGTACAATGAAGTGAATCAGCTATATGTATACATATATCCCCTCCCTCTCGGACCTCTCTGCCACAGCCCCACCTTATCTCAGGTCATCACAGAGCACGGAGCAGAGCTCTCTGTGCTTTACAGCAGGTTCCCACTAGCTATCTGCTTTACACATGGTTGTATATATGTCAATCTGGTTTCATGGAGATGTTCAGTTTGTGAAAATTCATCAAGTTATAAACCTATTTGTACACATTGGAACATGGATCTTGTATTTCCATAACGGTTAAAAAAGAAGGCTCCAGCCTGACCCTTTATCCATCATGGCTCCCCTTACACGGGTGTGCCGGCTGACTCCAATGCAGCCCGTTTGTCCCTCAGCTGCAGGCTGTCTTTAACTCAGGCTTCAGTCCAACCATAGGGAACACACTGCAACCTCTTTAAGGGGTCCCCTTAATGCCCCCCTCATGAAGCTGAAAGTTAGAGGGTAGCTCTCCCCTGTCCACATCCCCCGGGGCAGGGAGAGGAGAGGGATACTCGTAGCATGGCAACAGTCTTCCCCAAAGAATCCTGTTCACAAATCCTCCTTCCCTCTCCCTTCTCTTGAAGTCTTTATAATCAAAATTATTGAGGGCATTTGATATTCTTAAAGCATGTCTTTTGTAAAGTCTGCCTCTGTGTGCCTGTCCACAGTCATTTTGGATTATGATGTCTTCCATATCAGTGCATAACAGCACCAGGAAGGTCCCATTTTGATATCATGTTCTGTAGGTAAAAAATAAATCCATCCACAATAATGACTTATTGCAGTCATGCAGTGCCTGAAATTTATAAAGAGAATTCAAATCTATTACTTTGCTTAATTTTCACAGCAACCCTATGAGGTAGATGTCTTCATTACTTTCACGTTACAAGTGACAGTGTATATCTTTTTAAAGCCTTATGCTGGGCATTTCACATAGCTCCTTTGATTTTCACACAAACCATCAGAAGTAGATATTATCCTCCAACGTCCAGAGAGGTAAAACAACCTAACTCCAAAGCAAGTAAGAAATTTGGTGAGGTCACTTGAGGTCACACAGATACTACATGAGGACATTGAGATCCCAGGTTAGGTATTCTGACTCCAGATTTGTTCTGTTTACCCCCATCGAGGGAAGGCCAAGGTGGGAATGTTCTAGAAGTGAGCTTTGGAAGAGACAGGCTTGGGTTTGAATGGCAAGCCTACTATGTGATTTGAGTTAGGTTATTTTACCTTTCTGGACTTCAGATGATACAGTCTACTTCTGATGGTTTCTGTGTAAAATACCTAGCACAAGTCTCTGAAAAGATATTGGTTCCCTTCTCCCTTTGTACAAAGTTCTCCAGTCTAAGAAGAATAGATGCAGAGGGACAATTAACCAAAGAGAGGGATTACTGGATCATATGGTAATTCTATTTTTAGTTTTTTTAGGAACCCCCCATAGTGTTCATTGGAAGGTCTGATGTTGAAGCTGAAGCTCCAATACTTTGGCCACCTCATGCGAAGGGTTGACTCATTGGAAAAGACCCTAATGCTGGGTAGGATTGGGGGTGGGAGGAGAAGGGGACGACAGAGGATGAGATGGTTGGAGGGCATCACTGACTCGATGAACATGGGTTTGGGTAGACTCCGGGAGTTGGTGATGGACAGAGAGGCCTGGCGTGCTGCAATTCATGGGGTCGCAGAGAGTCGGACACGACTGAGCGACTGAACTGAACTGATACTGTTTTCCACAGTGGCTGCACCAATTTACACTTCCACCAACAGTGTATAGGGGTGTTCCCTTTTCTCCACATCCTTAATAGTACTTCTTGTGGTCTTTTTGATGATAGCCATTCTGACAGGCGGGAAGTGATATCTCATTGTGGTTTTGATTTGCATGTTTTTGCTGATTAACAATGTTGAGCATCTTTTCATGTGCCTGTTTGTCATCTGTATATCTTCTTTGAAAAATGTCTATTCAGATTGTCTGCCCCTTTTTTAATCAGGTTGTTTGATTTTTTGATGTTGAGTTGTATGAACTATTTATATTTTTATATAAATTTATATTTATATTTTATATATAATTTATATTTATATATTTTATATTCTGGATATTAATCTCTTTGCAAATTCTTTGCAAATATTTTCATATTCTTTGTAAATATTTTCTCACAGTTGGTAAGTTGTCTTTTTGTTTTGTCGATGGTTTCCTTTGCTGTGCAAAAGCTTTTAAGTTTAACGAGGCCCCATTTGTTTATTTTTGCTTTTGTTTCCTTTGCCTCAGGAGACAGATCTCAAAAAAGGATGCTATGATTTATGTCAAAGAGTGTTCTACCTATGTTTTCTTATTCTGCTCCTGAGTGTCTATCCAAAGAAAATGAAAAAACTAATTTGAAAATATACATGCATCCCAGTGTTTCTGTGCTCAGTCGCTCTATAGTGCCTGACTCTTCTGTGACCCCATGGACTATAGCATGCCAGGCTCCTCCATCCATGGAATTTTCCAGGCAAGAATACTGGAGTGGGTTGCCATTTCCTACTCCAGGGGATCTTTCTGACCCAGGGATCAAACCCACGTCTCCTGTACTGGCAAGCAGATTCTTTACCACTGCCACCTGGGAAGCTCCCATCCGAATGTTTATATTAATAGCAGTATTATTTACAATTGCCAAGATATAGAAAGAACCTAACTGTTGATTGACGGGACTGGATAAAGAATATATGGTGTATATATACAACAGAATATTATTCAGCCATAAAAAAGAATGAAATAATGCCATTTACAGCAACATGGATGGACCTAGAGATTATCATACTAAGCAGAGTAAGTTAGAAAGACAAATAGTATGTGATATATGTGGAATCTAAAAAAATAAAATAAACTAGTGAATATAAGAATAAAAGATTCACAGATATAGAGAACAAAGTAGTACCAGTGGGGAGAGGGAGAGAAAACCAGTCAACAGATTCTCCCCACATTTAGCTCTTTTTAAGCATTTCTAGCACTGTTTTGTGTTTGTGGTAGTTCTGAATAACCAAATATAGCAGACACTGTTGGGTATCTATCCAAATCCATTTCTGCTTCTGGAATCACCTTCTATGGCCATGAACTTAGGGAAAGTACCACCCCCTACTCCAGACAATTGGGGTGATTTCATTCCTTTTGTCTGTAGTGGGTTTAGGCATGGGTATATGATCAAAACTCAGCCAATGAAATCTGAGAGGAAGTCTCCTGGGGAGAATTCTGGGAAAAATTTTTTTTCACTCTTAGAAAGGAAGATAAGACAGGAAACATTTCCTCTTTTTTTGCAATTCCACTCAATGCTATTTTGTGAGGATGTGATGCCTGAAGCTCCTGCAGCCATATTGTGATCATGAGACACAAATGCCAAGTGAAAGTCCAACATGCTAAAGATAGGGAAACAGTAAGAAAAAAAAAACAAAACTGAATCCTTAATAATGTTCTACCACTGAATTAAACAGTTCTGGAACCACCTGCCTGGCATATTCTTTGAGTTAATAAATTCCATTATTTTAAAGCCAATTTTAGCGAAGTATTCTCTCCTTGCAAACAAAAGCATTCTAACCAAAACAACAAACAGTTTAGTACTATATTGTTCTTTGTAATGTGATTAATACTCATTTGTTAGATGATGTGGCCAACAGATATCAACTAGAGGAGCAAGAACAAAGGGCCTTAGGGCAGGAAAAGACAAATGAGGTCCTAGAAATAGAATGAACAGGTGGCAAAAAAGGATGGAAACATGGAGGGAAATTCTCTTCACCAGACTGGAGAAGGAACTAAAAGAAAGCTATAAGGATGCTGTGCTGTGCTTAGTCGCTCAGTCGTGTCCGACTCTTGGCGACCCCACGGACTACAGCCCGCCAGGCTCCTCCGTCCATGGGATTCTCCAGGCAAGAATACTGGAGTGGGTTGCCATCCCCTCCTCCAGGGGATCTTCCCAACCCAGGGATTAAACCCAGGCCTCCTGCATTGCAGGCAGATTCTTTACCATCTGACCCACCAGGGAGACCCAAGAATACTGGAGTGGGTAGTCTATCCCTTCTCCAGGGGATCTTTCTGGCCCAGGAATTGAATCGGGGTCTCTTGCATTGCAGGTGGATTCTTTACCAGCTGAGCTACCAGGGAAGTTCCATGGATGCTACAGCAAAGTAAATTACATGTAATATGTTTCCCTTCACAAGCCAAGTTGAATGTATATTCTATGTATTAGACTTCTGCCACAGCAGAATGTACAATCTCAAACCAGAAAAAAACAAAACCCTGAGCATTAAAGCACAATCAACACTGTTTGTTATATTTAGTATTACTGAAATTATCTGCTTGGTTCTCCTTTCCTTTTTTTCCACCTTAATGAACCAGATAGGTAGGGATGAATAGTTTTTAAAGAGGTTTAGATTTATTGGATGATCACCATGCCACACGCTGCTAGGAGCTCTGTAAATACTGTTTATTTTAATCCCGTGGCAACTGTGGCAGATACCATTAGTTGCCTAGGTAACATCCATTTTGCCCTTCTTCCTGTACTTCTCACGATGCTTGGGTGAGAAGGCAAGGGGGTAGGAGAAGGGATACTCATAGCATAGCAACAGCCCTCTCCAAAGAATTTTCTTCACAAATCCCCCTTCCTTGTATGGCTCTGGTTTGTTCAGGATGATACTGTGCCCAGGTAAAACATATCGCCTTTCTAGACTTCTTTGTTCAGGGAGGCCTGTGACAGAGTATTACACAATTAGAAGTAAGCAAGGTTGCTACTTGGCCATTCAGGGAACCTTTGTTTTTTTAATTTTTCCAAGAAGCATCAAAATATGTATGCAAAGTTTGTATTTGCTGCCTAGCAATGTCCATAGTGAGAGGATGCAATACACAGACCTGTGTTTATTAGAAATAATTGGACTGTTTGGAACTCCATTACCCAAATTTCATGGGCATATGTGTCAGCAGACTTACATATGCAAATTTTACAAGTATTTTTAAATCTGACAATAAATAGGTCAGATCAAATTCTGGCTCAGCCACTAAAGAGAACAGTATGGAAGTTGCTTAAGAAACTAAAAATAGAGTTTCTATATGATCCAGGAATCCCACTCCTGGTCATATATCTGGAAAACTCTAATTTAAAAACATACATGCACCCTAATGTTCACAGCAGTACTATTCACAATGGCCAAAACATGGAAGCAACTTAAGTGTCCATTGACAGATGACTGAATAAAGAAGATGTGGTATACATATACACACAATGGAATTCTACTCAGCCATTAAGAAGAGTGAAATAATGCCATTTGCAGCAACACGGATGGACCTAGAGATTATCATACTAAGCAAAGTAAGTCAGACAGAGAAAGACACATTCATATGATATCACTCATATGTGGAATCCAAAAAAATAGTATAAATAAACTTATTTACGAGTAAGAAATAGACTCACAGACATACAAAACAAACTACGGTTACCAGATGGGGTAGAGGGGGGAGGGGACAAAACTTAGGGAGTTTGGGATTAACATATACACACTACTATATATAAAAGAGAGAAGGACCTACTGTATAGCATATGAAACTACATTCAATATCATGTATTAAACTATAATAGAAAAGAATATGAAAAGAATATATATAAATAACTGAATTACTTTGGTATGCACTACAAACTAACACAACATTGCAAATTAGCTATAATTTAATTAAAAATAATTTTTTAAAAGAAAAAGATTCTATGCACGGGTGACTGGTCAAAATAGCATCCTTGCCCTTCAGAGCCAAGACACAGGGCCAAGCATGGTTTGTGAGACAATTACTCACATATATTTCATTTTATAATGTGGACACTTTATAGTAAACAACCTGAGAGCAAGGACATTTTGGAAATAGTGCCAAAGGGCTGGTATGCCATTTTAGTCATTCACAAATGTAAACTCCTTTAATTAAGCACAACATGGATTTCATATCATTTCCCCAGATGTCAGCTCTTGCTTTTCACTTGATCATAAACTTATTTCAATGGTAATTTAAACATATGAGGGCCTGGTTTCACTTTTTGTAAAAAAATTCATTATTTCCTTGGTTTTTCAAATTGAGATATAACTGACATATAACATTATATTATCTTCAGGTGTACAAGGAAAGCTTTTTAAAGGGAAGCCAACTCAGCTAGCTTTTCTCTTTGGCTTTTTGCCTTTTCTCCTTCACCATTCTTCCTAAAATATGGATGTGATCATCAGAGATGAAACAACCACCTAAGAAGCATGAAGACAAAAAGCCAAGCATGTTCACACCCAAAGCAAGGAGGAGTCTGGGTGCCCATGGCAGTATGGAGATACTGTACTAATTCTGGACTGCCTTCTCCTAAACTTCTTCATTATGGGAGAGAAATATACTCCTGTTTGGTTGAACCTCTGGGGTCAAGTTTCTATCCCATGTAGCTAAATACATGGTAACTGATACAGTTGTATGCTGAAGTTAACCTTTTCGAAAATTGTGAAATTTACCATGCATAGAACGATTGAAATGTGCATATATAGGATTTAGAAATAAAGTAAAAGAAATTTCCCCCTGCTTCCTCCTGGAACCTGCTCTACTCTCCTCCCTGAGAGGAGACAACCACTCAGACTTCTTGTGGTGGTCTTTTTCCAAGGTTGTTGTTATTCCCTTTAAAACATTAGTCTCTTGTTCTATTTTTTTAGAGTAATGAGTTCTGTCCCCCGAAGTCCATTATGACAATAAATAAGACTTTTTTTTCAGGTATAGAAAAAAAAGCAAAATAGCAATTTGATATTGTTATAGATTATATCCCATATAAAATTATTACACAATATTAGCTATTTTCCCTGTTCTGTACATTACTACCTTGTAACATATACTTTATACCTACTGGTTTGTACCTCTCAATCCCACTCTCCCATTTAGCTATGAGCTCAGCTGGTAAAAAATCTGCCTGCAATGCAGGAGACCCCAGTTCGATTCCTGGGTCAGGAAAATCCCCTGGAGAAGGGACAGGCTACCCACTCCAGTATTCTTGGGCTTCCCTGGTAGCTCAGACAGTGAAGTCTCCTCCTGCAATGTGGGAGACCTGGATTTGATTCCTGGGTAGGGAAGATCACCTGGAGGAGGGCATGGCAACCCACTCCAGTATTCTTGCTTGGAGAATCCCATAGACAGAGGAGCCTGGCAGGCTATAGTCCACAGGGTGGCAAAGAGTCGGACAAAACTGAGCAACTAAGCACAGCATAGCACTACCCCTTTAACCTCTGATAACCACCGGCCTATTCTCTGAATCTGTGAGTCTGTTTCTGCTTTGAATAAACAGGTTGTTGGTTTTTTGGGGTTTTTTTACAAAGCAAAACTCTATAGGGACAAAAGTTTGGGAAAGAAGGCAATAGCAAAATTTTAGAAGCAAGAAAGCAGATGGACAAGTACTTACTGATTCAACAGACCGGAAGAGGCTGACTCCTAAGTTTCTAAAGGAGGCTAGGGAAACCAAGAAGCAAGCTCATTTCTGCTGTGAAACTCCAGAAAGATCTGAGATTTGAAGGAAACCCATACCTCTGAAAGTGGGTTGTAAGTCGGACTAGAAAACAAAAGGTTTCATTGAATGTGTCTGTATCAGTCAGGCCCTAGTCAGGAGACAGAAACACCAAGTATTTGAACAGGGGCTTCCCTGGTGGCTCAAATGGTAAAGAATCTGCCTGCAATGCGGGAAACCTGGGGTTCGATCCCTGGGTCAGGAAGATTCCCTGGAGAAGGGAATGGCAACCCACTCCAGTATTCTTGCCTGGAGAATTCTATGAACAGAGGAGCCTGGAAGGCTACAGTCTGTGGAGTCGGACACAACTGAGCAACTAACACTTTCACTTTCTTTCATTTGAACAGAAGGAATTTAATATAAAGAATTGTTAACTAGTCATAAAGTTATAAACTAGGTAGCTAAAAGGGTAAAAAGAGAACTCTAAGGGATTATGGGAGCAGTAACTACAGGAAGCAGCTAACATTCCCAGGGCTGGAGGGAAAAAAGGAAAAAGGATGACACTATTAGAGTCTAGAAGCTTGGAGGAGGGGCTCATAGGACTGTGACCCAGACCCCTAAGAAGGGGTTGGTGCTCAGCTGATGGTGGTGACTCTGGTGTGGGGCCGTGATGAGGCTGGTTCTGTGAGTGCTGGAAAAATTGCAAACTGACTTCCTGTTGCTGGAGAACTGCTGCTGAAGTGAAGAAGCAGTGCTGGGTGCTGCTCACAGCCGTAGGAAGACAACTGGAAGTAGCTTGTTCCTTCTTTATCCCCCAGCCTTCTAGTTTCCCTCTGTTGCCCTCTACGGGAAGAGCCTAAGAAGGAACAGCTGGCAAAATGACCATGGTTTGCAGAGTTTCAACCCCAGCATTGCAAAGCTGAGTACAGAAGGGTTGGGCTTAGAGCTAGGAGACAATAACATAGTAACCGGCAGTGCTGGTATTAGATGCAAATTTAAACCCAGATCTTCAACCTCAGCAAAGGAACTGCAGCTCTCTCCATTCCGGCTGAATACTGAAGTATATTCTCTGGAGGGTAGAGGGTCTCTGGACTGGGGGATGTTAAGCACTGTTGAGAGTGGGATCTACTGAACATCAGGACCTCTTCTCACTCTTCTCCCAAAGGATTTCCCCCAAAAGTCAGATAGATACATATTATCCAGTCAGGAGATTGGAAGCTTCTTCTCTGAAAATCTGACAGCCTAAGACAAAAGACCTAACTATCCTGATATCTAGATTACAGTGAAATTTATAATCAATAAGCCCAACCAAGTTCTCATCCAGTCAGGTTTTTAGGTTATTAATCTTAAACATGAGAGGACAGCCTAGGACTACCAGACATCTCAGGAAACTCTCTAAGGTGCAAGACAGAGGCCAAAACATTGAGGAGAAAAAAGAACTTGGAGGAAACAGATACTATGCTGAGAGATACCATCTTTGGCATCTAATATTTTCTGAAAATTAGAGAAGATGTTGTTGTTTAGTCGCTAACTTGGTTCAACTCTTTTGTGACCCCATGGATTGTGTAGCCTGCCAGGCTCCTCTGTCCATGGGATTCTCCAGGCAAAAATACTGGAGTGGGTTGCCATTTTCTTCTCCAGGGGATCTTCCTGACCTAGGGATCAAACCCGCATCTCCTGCATTGGCTGGCAGATCCTTTACCACTTAGCTACCAGAGAAGAAAATGTGACCAAATAAAAAGAAAACATTCAGAGAACAGGAATGAACCCTTAGAAATCAAAAATAGGATAGCAGAAATGAAAAACTCAACAGGAGGACTAGAAGTGAAAGCTGAGGAAATCTCCCAGAATGTGGAGCAAAAAGACAAATGAAAGATAGGAAATAAATGATTTTTAAACATCATTAGGTCAGTCAAGAAGTACAACATGTGAAAAATATGAGTTCCAGGGTGAGAACACATGGAAAATGAAGAGTAGAAATCAACCAAGAAATAATTTAAGAAAATTTCTCTGAGTTAAAGGATCTGTTTCTATGTTGAAAGGGTTCACTGTGTATGAGTTGAGAAAAAAAAGAACTCAACTATACCACATGGGTGGTATGGCACATAACCATGAAATTTTAGAACACAGGAGACAAAGAAAATATTCTATGAGCTGCAGGGGAAAAATTATTCACACCAGACTGGGGTCAACCTCAGGAAACTGTTAGAGACTTCAGCCTACTGCCCAGGTACTCTGGCAATAATTATATGCAACTATAATAAATATCTATCATGTGTTAATAATGATAAAGACCAAAGACTTTACATATGTCATTGCTTTTAATTTTATAACCATCCAGCAAATGAGGTAATCCTATTTCCATTTTAAACTTGACTTGAATAACTATCCAAGGAGTTATTCGACTTGAATAAGTTCCCACAGCTATTAAGAGTTAATAACAATAGCTAACACATATTTATTGCTTACTGTGTGCCGGACTCCATGCTGTAACAGACACTGCGGATTGCCTGGCCAACAGCCATCCCACCCCTCCTGTACCTGCTAACAGAATCCTTATTTTGTTCAGGTATCTCTTCCTCAGGAAAAGGGACCTTATCTCCAGCATGATTGTGTAAGTCAGTCAGAGTGATCCTATTCCCCTTATGTCAGTGATAGATTGAATTAAAGGCAGGCTATGACCCAGCTCTGGCCAAAGATGTGGGAAGGAAAGTCAGCGAGCAATTTCTGGGAAAGGTTTTTTCATCTTTAAAAAGACACAAAAGGAAGAGATGATTCTCTTCTGATGCTGCATATGGGATTGTCTGGAGGAAACAGCAGTATATATGGCAGCCATTTTATGACCATGTGGGGAGACACCCTAGGAAAGCCTGAAAGTTGATGTCGGAAGAGCACAAAGCTTGAAAGAACTTAGCCAATCCTGAAACTTCTCAACAGCAACATTTGGAACCTAGAACACAATGGAAACTTCAAAATACCAAGGAAAATTAATTTCAACCTATAATTCTATACCTGCAAAGCAATCAATTAATGTGGGAATAAATTAAAGACCTTTTCAGACATGCAAAGTCACAAAAAGCTTACCTCCCATGCACCCAATTCTCAGGCTACTGGAACTGCTTCATTAAAAAAAGAGAGTGACACAGGGACCAGGAAATAGGGGATACAACTCAAGAGAGGGGCAACAGGAGCTCCCAGGATGATACTGAAAGGAAACACCAGGACAGCAGCTAAGCCCCAGGAGTAGAAGACAATAAACACGTTCTAGATTAGGGTGAGTCAAATATCTCCAGGAAAGAGTTTTTCAAGAAGATGAAACTGATGGAATACTTGACGAATTTAAACATATTGAAAGGAGATGTAGACAATAAAGGAAGATTGAAGAGATGAATTCATCGTAAGTATGTAGGGAATGACACAAGTGAGAAAACCAGACAGCTATTAGCTCCAGGAAGAAAAAGTTGAGCCAGCAAGGAAAAGTCATCATAGGGTACTACACAGCTTAGCCATGAATGATATTTACATATTATAATAATGTAAAGAATGAATATTGGGTCAGCCAAATTGTGGTATATCTATATTGAGAGGCTTGAAGGTAGAAAGTGTAGCTGTACAGTAAGCAAGGAGAGGGGAGTTCGTGAAAGAGCAAAAATATTTTTCAAATGAAAACATCAGTAGATAATGCCTACACTGCACAAAGCAAGAGCTGCCACCATAAGCATGTTATTTAGTGCTATGAAGGGAAATACCAAAAGAAAGAGTTATGAGAGAACCAAATGGCTGCCTTTGGGGAGTGAAACATGGAGGTGACGGTGAGTAAATGACTGTTCGTTTTTCATCATTAGCCTTGTAGGATGGATTGACTGTTTAGGAATCTGAATAACTTTAATAAAAATAAAAACTAGATTTAAAACTAAGAACCTCTCCCCCAATTTTTTCAAGAAGCCAATTATTAACTCCAAGGCAAATAAGAGTTATTCAAGAAAAGAATACAAAATGTGCTCAGCTGTGAATATTAATTACATAATGTGCCAACTATGTTCTCCTCGCCTTCCAGATCCATCTACCCTTCTCCACCTGCTCTGTGCCCAGCAGGCAGACTTCTGTCAACTCCACCAACAGGCTCCCTCTGGCTTCCAGGAGGGTTTTTCCCCTAGAGAGCCCCAGCAAGACAGCAGGGGGAGGCAGGGGGACCGGTTGAGGATGTGTCACACCTGGCTGTCTTTCTAGCATGGTCATCTCCAGCTGGCTGCATGCTTTCACAATGGCTACAACTGTTATCAGGCAGCTCCCTCTATCTAGTCCTCACTCCCCAGGTTCTTTGGGGCCTAGGAGTGGTCATGGAACCCCCCGCCCCAGTTTTACCAGCCATATCCCTAGTGGTTTCCCTATACCACGCCTGTGCATGCATGCTAAGTCGCTTCAGTTATGTCCGACTCTTTGCGACCCTATGGACTATAACCTGCCAGGTTCCTCTGTCCATGGGATTCTCCAGGCAAGAATACTGGAGTGGGTTGCCATGCCCTCCTCCAGGGGGTCTTTCTGACTCAGGGATCTAACCCAGGTCTCTTACATCTCCTGCATTAGCAGGCAGGTTCTTTACCACTAGAGCCATCTGGGAAGTCCCATACCATGCCTGGAAGTCCCATACCATGCCTGGGAAGTCCCACACCATGCCTACACTTTTACAAATAGTCCCTTATTAAAGGAAAAGGTGGAGGGGGGATAAATTAGGAGTTTGAGACTAACATACGCACACTACTATATATAAAATAGATAACTGACAAGGACCTACTGTACAGAAAACTATATTCAACATTTTGTAATAACTCATAAGGTAAAAGAATCTGAAATCTGATTCTTTAACTGAAACACTTTGCTGTACATCTGAAATGAACATAATATTATAAATCAACTATACTTCAATTAAAAAAAACATGTGTCTAACAAAAAATAAAATATATAAATAAGAAAAAAATTTAATGGCACTTTATTAAACTTTTTTCAAATGACCCAATTTTGAGTGTGCCATCTGTTTCTTCTTAGAAGCCTAATACATACAACCATAGTAATATAAGCAATGAATATTGACTTCATTTTTTAAAAGTTCATGATATATTGGGAGGTAAGGAGGGGATCCCCTTCAAGGATCACTGCCTTGTCATGGCGAAGGGGCTTGCCTAACCTAATGAAGCTATGAGCCATGCTGTGCAGGGCCACCCAAGATGAACGGGTCATAGCAGAGTTGTTGTTCAGTAGCTCAGTCGTGTCCGACTCTTTGTGACCCCATGGACTGCAGCACGCCAGGCCTCCCTGTCCTTCGCCATCTTCCAGAGCTCACTCAAACTCATGGCTATGAACCATGTTGTGCAGGGCCATCCAAGACGGATGGGTCATAGCCGAGAGTTCTGACAAAACGTGATCCACTGGAGGAGGGAATGGCAAACCACCCCAGTACACTTGCCGTGAGAATCTCATGAACTGTATAAAAGGCCAAAAAGTTATGACACCAAAAGATAAGTCCCCTAGGTCTGAAAGTGTGCAATATGCTGCTGGGGAAGAGCAGAGGAGAATTACCAATAGCCCCAGAATGAATGAAGTGGCTGGGCCAAAGCAGGCACAACACTCTGTTGTGGATGTGTCTGGTGATGAAAGTAAAATCCAATACTGCAAAGAACAGTATTATATAGGAACCTGGAATGTTAGGTCCATGAATCAAGGAAAATTGGATGTGGTCAAGCAGAAAATGGTAAGAATAAACATCAACAACCTAGGAATCAGCAAACTAAAATGGACGGGAATGAGTGAATTTAACTCAGATGACTATTACCATCTACTACAGTGGGAAAGAATCCCATGGAAGAAATGGAGTAGACCTCATAATCAACAAAAGAGTCTGAAATACAGTACTTGGATGCAACCTCAAAAATGACAGAATGATCTCAGTTCGTTTCCAAGGCAAGCCATTCAAGTCTATGCCCCTACCACCAATGCCAAAGAAGCTGAAGTTGATCAGTTCCATGAAGACCTAGAAGATCTTCTGGAAGTAACACCTAAAAAAGATGTTCTATTCATCATTGGGGATTGGAATGCAAAAGTAGGAAGTCAAGAGATACCTGGAGTAACAGGCAAGTATAGCCTTGGAGAACAAAATGAAGCAGGGCAAAGACTAACTGAATTCTGCCAAGAGAATGCATTAGTCACAGCAAATACCCTTTTTCAACAACACAAGAGACGACTTTACACATGGACATCAACAAATGGTCAATACCGAAATCAAACTGATTACATTCTTCACAGCCAAAGATGGAAAAGCTGTATACAGTCAGCAAAAACAAGACCTGGAGCTGACTGTGGCTCATATCATCAGCTTCTCATAGCAAAATTCAGGCTTAAACTAAAAGAACTGGGAAAAACACTAGGCCAGCCAGGTATGACTTAAATCAAATCCCATATGAATTCGCAGTAGAGGTAAGAAATAGATTTAAGGGACTAGATCTAGTTAACAGTGTGCCTGAAGAACTATAGATAGAGATCCATAATATTGTACAGGAGGCAGTGAACAAAACCATCCCAAAGAAAAAGAAAAGCAAGAAGGCAAAGTGGTTATCTGAGGAGGCTTTACAAATAGCAGAAAAAGGAAGAGAAGTGGAAAGCAAGGGAAAGAGGGAAAGATATATCCAATTAAACGCAGAGTTTCGAAGAATAGCTAGAAGAGCTAAGAAGGCCTTCTTCAATGAGTGGTGCTTAATAATAGAAGAAAACAACAATAGGGGAAAGACTAGAGATCCCTTCAGGGAAATTGGCAACATCAAGGGAGCATTCCGCCCAAAGATGGGCACAATAAAGGATAAAAATTGTAGACACCTAGTAGATGCTGATGAGATCAAGATGAGATGGAAAGAATACACAGAAGATCTGTATAAAAAAGATCTTAATGAACTGGATTACTACGAAGTTGTGGTTAGTTACCCAGAGCCAGACATTCTGGTGTGCAAAGTCAAGTTGGCCTTCAGAAGCACTGATATTAATAAAGCTAGTGAATGTGATGAAATTCCAGCAGAACTATTCAAATCCCTAAAGGATGATACCATCAAGGTTTTACATTCATTATGTCAGCAAATCTGGAAGACCCAGAAGTGACCACAGGACTGGAAAACGTCACTCCTCATCCCAATTCCCAAGAAGGGTAGTACCAAAGAATGTGCTACCATTGGACAATCACACTCATCACCCATGCTAGTAAAGTCATGCTTAAAATCTTGCATGCTAGGCTTCAGCATTACGTGAACCAAGAAATTCCAGATGTCCAAGCTGGGTTTAGAAAAGGAAGAGGAACCAGAGATCAAATTGCCAACATTCGCTGGATTATGGAGAAAGCAAGGGAATTTCAGAAAAACATCTATTTCTGTTTCATTGAATACGCTATAGCCTTTGACTGTGTGGATCATGACAAACTGTGGAAAGCTCTTAGAGAGATGGGAATACCAGACGATTTTATCTGTCTCCCAAGAAACCCATATCAGGGTCAAGAAGCAACAGTTAGAACCCTGTAGGGAACAACTGATTGGATCAAGATTGAGAAAGGTGTATGACAGGGATGTCTGCTGTCACCCTGTTTGTTTAACCTATTCGCTGAGCACATCATGAGAAATGCTGGGCTGGATGAGTAACAGGCTGGAATCAAGATAGGCAGGAGAAACATCAACAACCTCAAATATGCAGATGATACTCCTCTAATGGCAGAAAGTGAAGAGGAACTAAAGAGCCTCTTGATGAGGGTGAAGGAGGAGAGTGAAAGAGTCGGCTGAAGACTAATTATTTAAAAAAAAAACTAAGATCATAGCATCTGGCCCCATAACTGAATGGCAAATAGAAGGGGAAAAGGTGGAAACAGTGACAGATTTCTTCTTCTTGGTTTCCAAAATCACTGTGGGCTGCAGCCATGAAATCAGAAGAGGATTGCTTCTTGGCAGAAAAGCAATGGCAAACCTAGACAGTGTGTTGAAAAGCAGAGACATAACTCTGCTGACAAAGGTCCGTATAGTCATCCCAGTGGTCACGTTTGTGAGCTGGGCTGTAAAGAAGGTAGAGTGCCAAAGAAGTGAAGCCTTCGAGCTGCAGTGCTGGAGAAGACTCCTGAAAGTCCCTTGGACAGCAAGGAGATCAAACCAGTCAATCTTCAGGGTGATCAACCTTGAATATTCACTGAAAGGACTGATGCCGAAGCTGAAGCTCCAGTATTTTGGTCATGTGATGCAAACAGATGACTCATTGGAAAAGTCTGATGCTAGGAAAGATTAAGGGCAGAAGGAAAAGAGGGCATCAAAGGATGAGATGGCTGGACAGCATCACCAATGCAATGAACATGAACTTGGGCAAACTCTGGGAGACGGTGAGGACAGGGAGGGCAGGCATGCTGCAATCCATGGGGTCACAAAGAGTCAGACACGACTGAGCAATTGAACAACAACAAGGAGGGGAAATATGTGCATATTTGAAGAAGGTGTATGGAAGGGAGCTCTAAATCCCATTATCTAAAAGTGAAAAGATTTAAGAAATAGGAGTGTATTCATACTATTTCAGTCAGTTCAGTTCAGTCGCTCAGTCGTGTCCGACTCTTTGCGACCCCATGAACCGCAGCACGCCAGGCCTCCCTGTCCATCACCAACTCCCTGAGTCCACCCAAACCCATGTCCATCGAGTTGACGATGCCATCCAGCCATCTCATCCTCTGTCATCCCCTTCTCCTCCTGCCCTCAATCTTTCCCAGTATCAGGGTCTTTTCAAATGAGTTAGCTCTTCTCATCAGGTGGCCAAAGTATTGGAGTTTCAGCTTCAACATCAGTCCTTCCAATGAACACCCAGGACTGATCTCCTTTAGGATGGACTGGTTGGATCTCCTTGCAGTCCAAGGGACTCTCAAGAGTCTTCTCCAACACCACAGTTCAAAAGCATCAATTCTTCGGCACTCAGCTTTCTTTATATTCCAACTTTCACATCTATACATGACCACTGGAAAAACCATAGCCTTGACTAGACGGACCTTTGTTGGCAGAGTAATGTCTCTGCTATTTTATGAAAATGAATCTCAGCAGAAATAACAACAACAAAAAAAGAGTTAAGGAAGTGAAGACCTTTCTGATTTCTTATTTGAATACCTGAGGAATAGCTTTCAAAATTGTGTTTTTCAGACTACGGTTTGAGACCCATTAGTAGGATTTGAAATCTATTTAGTATCAGTCAATTCTTTAATTAATTAGAACACAGTAGAAATCATCAGCATTTTTTCACAACTAGTGAGAGTAGATATGGATTTGTTAAGCTGCTCAGTTTTATATTTCTGTGTGTGTGGTGATATAAAATGCATTTGAGTTGGGCTCAAAAAAGCTTGAAAGTCACTATTCTAAAAAAAAATGGTGGTTAAAAACAGGGCAGAGAAGTAAATAACCTAACCCAATAGGGTTAAAGGGCTATGTTATTCTCTGAAGACACAGTTACATTTTGAATAGCTGACAGCAGTAGTAATTCACTGCACTTACGTGAGGCCTTGCCAGGTTAACAGTTTCCCATGCAGCTCTTATTTTATTCACCCTGTGCGTTATAATATTCTTGGCTCAACAGCTAATAAAGAAAGAAATTCAGACCCTCTCTGTTGGAACAATTTATTGCTTTATCATGGAAGCCACTACATACAAAGAAATAGAATTGTTCAGAATGGGGCTGGGGGAATGCTGCAATAAGGTATCAAGCAAGAATAAAAATTATATCCAATGCAGTAGGAAATGGGGTGGAAATCCAGACCTATTTGCAATGAACTGATACTTAAACTACCAGCCAGGTGATTCAGGGCTTAAGCTAACAGAATTCCTAGAATGTAGAAACAAAAACACCATCTCAGAGGAATCAATATCTAACTTTCATTTTGTTAGAGAGATGGAAAATGTGGTCCAGACTGCTGAAGTAAACTGAAAAAGTGTACTATTTTCAATCTAGGAAAGAAGAGTATTGAGATTAAAACTTCAAGAAGGTACCATATTTTATCATACTTAGTTGAAACTCTCTATGTAATTATGGTATTCCAACTATATTTATTCTATAATTTACATATTTATAGAGCTTCCCTGCTGGTACAGTGGTAAAGAATCCGCCTGCCAATGCAGGAGATGGAAGAGACATGGGTTTGATCCCTGGGTTGGGAAGATGCTCTGGAAGAGGAAATGGCAACCTACTCCAGTATTCTTGCCTGGAGAATCCCATGGACAGAGGCACCTGGGGGCTACAGTCCATAGGGTTGCAAAGAGTTGGACACGACTGAGCACGGCATAGCTAACAGCTAGTAAAGCTCCTGACATATATCACACATGTTTTTCTTTTGAGATGAAAACATTTATTTCAACTAAATTATTTCATTAAAAAATTCTATAATGCCATTAAAAAGGGAAGAAAATATAAACATGTTTAACGGTCTTTAAAGACCAAGAAAACCTCTAAAGACCATATAAACACATATACATTTCAAAGATTTCCACTGTTATAACAATAGTGCATCAATAAATACTTACCCAATGTTAAACCAACTTTAACATGACTTTAGTTTCTAACATTGTCCACATCTCATATGTATTTATATGAATATATACACTAGGAGGAAAATGAGGAACTAAACCACAATTTTTCCACCAACTTGTGCAAGGTGAATAACAAGTGGCTAAAAAATCAATAATTTCCACGCACCAGAATGTCCATCTGTTTGAGTTCCTCAGAGTTCTAAACACAAGTGACAAGTGCAAAATTTTAAATCGTGAGACTAAACCCTGACAAATGCTTTCAGGTCTATTTTTTACTGTAACAACTAGCTGTGAGCGGCTCATCAATTAAAAGTTGGCCCTCACAGAACAGCGTGATGGCATGATGGCGTTGGTGAGCACAAGCTTCCTGCTGCTTCTGTATTCTCAGGTGGAGGGGTGATAATGAACTGAAAAGGATGAAATGCAGGCTGCTTTTCCACCCATCATGCCCTTATATCCAGCAGCACAGACTGAGAGAGTCCTGTGTCTTCACCTCTGAGCCAGGTGCCTGAAAGAGCCAAAGAAGGAGGAGATGGGAGTCGGCTGTCAAGGAATTTTAGGTCTTGTTGGGTCCTCATGAGACAACTAGAGCATGATATCAGATGGCATCTGATAAAGAGCTAAGTTGTGTACAGACTACCTTGGCAGTCCAGTGGTTAAGACTCTGTGTTTCCAGTGCCTCCACTGCAGGGGGCGTGGGTTCTATCGCTGGTTGGGGAACTAAGATCCTACATGTCGCACATGGAATGGCGAAAAAATAAAAGCTAAGTTGTGTGGATTGAGAAATAAGTTCAGCTAAAGAGATCTGTGTCACTGGTGCCATTCTATGTCTTGTCTGGAGAAGTCCTGTGGGCTGTTGAACAGAGTGAGGCTCTCATTTTCCACAGTGCACTTGACCAGGCCACAAATGGACCTAAGGGCTGACACGTGCTTTTGAGCCCATTGCTGAAACCCACCAACCTTACAGCTGATCTCTTAGGATCTCAGCAACCCAGATGCCTGTCTGCCTTCAACTTGCCCATTTACCTCCAGAAAGCTGAGTTACAAGAAGTGAGGATCAGGAAAACCAAGTCCTACAGACAGCCCACAGGGTAACACAGAACCACACAGCAGGTGTATCAGGCAGGTCCTCTCTTGCACAATGTCCATTCTGATTGGTTAAACAAAAAAGAATGTATTGATGGACATTAGAGGTGCTTACAGGATCTCAAGGGCAGTGAGAGAATCAGGCTTGCAAGCAGGAATTATGCCATGAGACTGCTCCTGCTGTGAGGTCTGAGCACCACAGTTCACATGGCCAATGCTGGGCATGGGACCCTCCCACTAGGACCTCTGCCACTGCTGCATTGAAGGCTGGACATCCCTCCTTCAGGAGCTACCATCCTTATTATAATGGATTCTGTGCCATGCCTCTGGCTTCACTCTCTTCCAAATCAAAGGCTCTCACAGGAGCATCGTTGTATACCCACACCCTGGCTGCAAGGCAGCCTGAGAAAGCAAGGTTCTGCCTTCCAACTTGGGAGGCAAAATATACAAAGTCCTCCTAACATAGGGAGGGGGTCCAGAAGTGCCAGGCTGCCAAAAGGCATGGAAAAAAAATGTTCATTTGTTAAGTGAGCCTTAGGCAGAATGTACACAGAGTTCCAGTCCCACGTTGTTGACCTCTCTACTCACTGCCTCAGTGACATTTGAAATCTGGCATTTCCCATCCATTAGAAGAGCACAGTAATTCTCTTCTTGATCTTTCAAGGTCATGGGATGCTTGTGCTGGTGGGGTCACCCAAGGCAGCAGGAATAGCAGCAAGAGAGAGCTAAAGACGGACGCAGCTTAGGAAGTGCCTCTTGACACACACACACAATACCAGTGATGCTCTGTGTGTCACAGAGGAAAATCCTGAATTGCAGATCAGATGTTCATTTGCCTGATAAACCACACACTAAAACAGGACTTCAATTTTCTCTTCAAAGTTGGAACAGAAGGTCTCAGCAAGGATTAGCGGTTGTATTAGTTTCCTGTGGCTTTTGTAACAAATGATCACTTACTTGATGTCTTAAAACAATACACATTTAAGGACTTCCCTGGCAGTCCAATGGTTAAGACTCTGCACTTCCAGTGCAGGGGCTATGGGTTTGATCCCTGATTGGGGAAGTTCTATGGGTTTCCCTGGTGGCTCAGGCAATAAAGAATCTGCCTGCAAGGCAGGGACCTGGTAAGATCCCTGGGTTGGGAAGATACCCTGGAGAAGGGAATAGCAACCCACTCCAATATTCTTGCCTGGAGAATCCCATGGACAGAGGCACCTGGGGGGCTACAGTCCATAGGGTCACAAAGAGTCAGACATAACTGAAGGACTAACACTTTCACTTTCACTATCTGTGGGGAAATTCTGTATGTCGCATGGCATGGCCAAAAAAACCTACACACACCCACATTTATTCTCTTATAGTTCTGGAAGCCAGAAGTCTGAAATCAGTACCACTGGACCAAACTCAAGATGGAGGCAGTCCCACATTTACTCCAGAGGCTCTAGAGGAGAGTCCATTCCTTGTTTCTTCCAGCTTCTGTGGCTGTCAGCATTTCTTGGCTTGTGGCCACATCTCTACAATATCTACCTCCATCCTCACACAACTATATATGTGTTTGTGTGTGTGAAATCTCCCTTTGCCTGTCCCTCTTATTAGGATAGATATGATTGCATGTAGGGCCCACCTGGATAATCTAGGATAATCACTTCATCGCAAGATCCTTAACTTAGCTTTTACACAGCAAAGGAAACCATTAACAAAATGAAAAGACAACCTGCTGAATGGGAAAAAGTATTTGCAAATGATATAACCAATAAGAGGTTAATATTTTAAAATATATAAACAGCTCATATAACTCAACATGAAAAAAAAACTTCCCAGTTAAAAGATGAACAGCAGACCTAAATAAACATTTTTTTTCAAAGAAGACATATAGATGAACAACAGGCACATAAAAAGATGCTCAACATCGTTAATCATCAGAGAAATGCAAATCAAAACCACAATGAGGTATCACTCACACCTGTCAGAATGGCCATCATCACAAAGGCCACAGATAACAAATGTTAGCAGGGATGTAGAGAAAAGGGAACCCTAGTACACTGTTGGTGAGAATGTAAATTGGTGCAGCCACTCTGGAAAACAGTATGGAAGTTTCTCAAAAAACTAAAAACAGAACTACCATATGATCCAGTAATTCCATTCCTGGTTATAGATCCAAAAACAACAAAAACACTAGTTTAAAAAGATACATGCAGCCCAATGTTCATAGAAGCATTGTTTATAATTACCAAGATATTGAAACAATGTAAGTGTCCATAAACAGATGAATGGATAAAGAATATGTGGTATACACACACACACACATACATATATATAATGGAATCCTAAATATATATATATATATATATATATATATATATATATATATATATATATATGAAAAGTCCCTGATGCTGGGAAAGATTGAGGGCAAAAGGAGAAGAGGGCATCAGAGGATGAGATGGCTGGATGGCATCACCAATTCAAAGGACATGAACTTGGGCAAACTCTGGGAGATGGTGAGGGACAGGAAGGCCTGGTGTGCTGCAGTCCAAGAGGCCCGAACAACAACATATATGTATATAGTGGAATACTACTCAGTCGTGAAAAAGAACAAAATTTTGCCATTTGCAGCAACATGGATAGACTTAAGGGGCATTATTCTTTGTGAAATAAGTTAGATAAAGAACAACAAGCACTGTATGATATCACTTATACATGGAATCTAAAAAAATACAACAAACTAGTGAACATAAAAAAGAAGCAGACTTACAGATATAGAAAACAAACTAGTGGTTACCAGTGGGGAGAGGGAAGCAGGGAGGGGCAATATAGGGATAGGGAATTAAGCGTTACAAACTATTAGATATAAAATAAACTACAAAGATATATTGTATAACGTGGGAAATATAGCCAATATTTTATAACAACTATATAAGTGGAGTATAACCTTTTCCGGGAGGCCACGCCACATGGCATGTGGGATCTTAGTTCCCCAACCAGGAATCAAACCTGCATCACCTGCAGTGGGGTTGCAGAGTCATAACCACTGGACCACCAGGAAAGTTCCTGGAGTATGACCTTTAAAACTGTGAATCACTATGTTGTATACCTGAAACTTGTGTACATCAAACTATATCTCAATTTAAAAATAATTTTTAAAAAATCCTTTAACTTAAAATCACACTTGCAAAGACCCTTTTTGAAAAAAGATAACATTCACCATTCTAGGGCTTAGGACCTGATATCTTTGGGGAACATTATTGAGCCTATGATGGTGGTAGAGGAGGGCTGTAGAAGACAGGACTGGAAGAATCAGGCAAGACCAGAGCTAATCAACTATATAGTTGTGTCCTCTGCTAAGTCATCTCAACCAACCTCAGGCATCCTCAGAATCTAATAAAACTAAATGATCCCTGTCCCCAGACTTAGTTCTTAGAGTGATTAATTAATCCCTTTGACATGAAATTGTCTTCAAAGCCAACACAAGCAAAACCATTTGGAAAGTAAAACAAAGGTTGTTAGTTACAAACATCTCTTGACAACTATAGACACAAACCTCAGTTTGGTCTCTCTTGTTGGTTCGGTAGTTACTTTAGACAGCTGATTTTTTGCTGACTCAGCTATAGCTAACTACAAACTAGCACCAAGGGCTGGCTTGTCTAGGATGCTAGGTTTGGATCCTGCTCTGCCATCCTTGGGCTTCCCTGGTGGTTCAGAAGGTAAAGAATCTGCCTGCAATGCAGGAGACCTGGGTTTGATCCCTGGGTCAGCAAGAACCCCTAGGGAAGGGAATGGTAACCCACTCCAGTATTCTCGCCTGGAGAAGTCCATGGACAGAGGAGTCTGGTGGGCTGTAGTCCATGGGGTCACAAAGAGTCACTCACGACTAAGCAACTAACACTTTCACCTTTCTGCCATCCCGAATGGTTTGACCTTGGGCAAGTTCTTTGCTTTCTGTGCCTGTTTTTTTTTTTTTTTTTTTTAATGTGGACCATTTTAAAAGTCTTTATTGAATTTGTTACAACATTGCTTCTGTTTTATATTTTGGCTTTTTGGCCAGGAGGCATGTGGGAATCTTAGCTCCCTGACCAGGAATCAAACCCATACCCCCTGCATCAGAAGGTGAAGTCTTAACCACTGGACCACCAGGGAAGTATCTGTGCCCTTTTTCTTGTCTCTAAAATAGGGATGATAGGGAGACTTAACCTCACGGAGTTGTTATAGGACTAAAATGAGACAGTGTGTATAAAGAATACTCAGCATACAGTAAGCGCTGAATAAACATTAGCCCTTGTTGTTGCTTTTATAATTGTTGTTATTACAGTTCCCATGCTGTTCTTGTGATGCAAATACGGTATATATGAGCCAAACCATATTAAAGGGACTTTTCGAAAGGGATGAAATGAGTTTACTAGTGACTAGCTACAAAAGGAGATACATACACATTTAAGTCTGTTGAGTTGAATGGAACATAAAAGCCCAAAGTTACAGTGTCAAATAGACCTCAAATAAATTAAGTGATTTTGTTGTTGTTCGTATGTCATAACAATGATTCAAACACAATGACAGGAATTTTTCTCCAAGTAAAAGGCTTTTGCAGACCTCAAGATGTAGAGTCTGTCTTCCAGGCTTAACATAACTCCTTTCATAATTTTTTAAACATATCCATTTTCATGCAGGACAGCTGGGGCAGCTTTATTAACAATATTTATCCATTAAATAGTAAGTTATCCCAAATATCTTGGGCTGCACATTTTTACTATAATCGGGTGGAATCAATCAAACATACATAACTTATGTTTCTGTTTGTGTAGTCTCAAGAGTGTTTATTTGTTTAATAAAGCCCACGATGTAGCTGGTAATTGGAGATGTTGACTCAACCAGGTTCCCCTGTACAAAATGCAAGGCTTATGCAATTTTATCTGAGGTGTGAGTCACAAAAGCCCTTTTAAGCAAATTAATGGTCACTGATGGAAACAATTAGGAAGTACCAACAAAATTTCAATTAGTCATCTTATTAATTTTCTCCCTATTCTTGTCCTGCCATATTGCCATAGTGTCATAATTTTAAAAATTTAATACAAGGCCTTTTATTTGATATGATTTTTGTTGACTGATGGTATAGTCTGACACATTTTTAAAACATAGCCAAAGTTTCATTAAAATCTGATTAGCATAATTAACATAAAACATAAAAAAATATTGGTTGCATTTCTACTCTCCAGTGCTTAGAAAAGCAGCTTATTGAGAGAGTATAGGTAGAGAGACCATTTTAATATACTTTTGTCTTTATTATGGCCCCTTAAAATATGATTTATAAAATCTTATTTTCTAGTGAGCTCAGATTTGCAAATGGAAAGAGTGAGAATTCCTCTAAAATCAGGTAACAGATGCATCTAAGTTTGAGCACAGAGAATTTAAAAAAGCAAAGTCGGACTCTTTTAAAGCTAGTATTTTTTTACTAGACATTTGGAGGGTGTTTCTCCCTCTAGAATAAAAGAGGAGGAGCTCTGATGGTTGGTAAAGAATGGAGAAATCCAAGATGGTGTTTATGATTTTGGAAGAGTTTTGCCCTTTAATGCCCTGGAAGAGTTTTGCCTCTTAAAAGATTCAATATTAGTTTAAATATACATTCTTGTCAAGCCCAGAGAGTTGGTGATTAACAACCATTATATCTTAGCGATTGTTTTTCATTTACATTTAAATGTTTATAGTCTTCTAATCTTTCATTCTCAGATTTTTCTATGGTCTTCATTTATATCTTAGTTCACATTTCTCTGGAAGTTAGCTGCAAGACGAGTCCAAGAGCAACTACAGCAGTTTATTGGAGAGGTGAAGGACAACATGCGCAGAGGGGTAGGGAAGTGAGTACAAGAAGAGAAGGCATTAAAGGGTGGATTATCCAGGCGCTTCCTTGGCAGTCCAGTGGTTAAGACTCTATGCTTCCACTGCAGGGGACTCAGGTTCCATCCTGGTAAGGGAACTAAGATCCCACATGACACACAGTGTGACCAAAAAAAAAAAAGCCAAAGAATTGATATGGGACTTCCCTGGTGGTCCAGTGGTAGAGAGTCTGCCTGCCAATGCAGGGGACCCAGGATCAATCCCTGGTCCAGGAAGATCCCACATGCCGTGGTGCCAAAACTAAGCCTGGGCACCACCACTACTGAAGCTGGCACACCTAGAGCCCGTGCTCCTCAACAAGAGCAGCCACCGCAATGAGAAGCCTGTGTACCACAACTAGAGAGTAGCCCCCACTCGCCACAACTAGAGAAAGGCCACACACAACAATGAAGACTCAGCATAGCCAAAAATAGATAATTTATATATGTGTGTGTGTGTGTGTGTGTGTGTATACATATCATGAACCATTCTTTCTTGTTGTCCAAGGACTGTCCTTTCTCAGCTTGCACTTTAATTGCTGGTTTTCTCCTCTCTTCTTACTCCATACTCTCTTCCTGGGCCATCTCTTACTACATCATCCAATGATCACTTTTCTCCCTCACGCGCATATCCTGACAAGGCTGTTCCTCTGCGTCCTAGACTCCCTCCCACAGCTGCCAACCTGGGAGCTCTTCTGCAGTCTCACAGCTCCTCAGCTCCCCTGCCCTGTCTGAACCCCCATCTAAATCCTCTGTGCTCAAGCTTGGACACATCTGTCACCTGATTATAGAGGGATCCTAACTCTTTCCATTTGCAAATCGGAGGTCCCTCATGATTTTATAAATCTTATTTTAAGATACTATAATCAAAACAAAAATATTCTAAAATGGTCTCTCTAGGGGACTTCCCTTGTGGTGGGATGGGACTCGTTCTAGGGTCCAGCTCACAAGATCAGCATGGCAGATAACTGGATTCTGGAGCAAGGAGGACAAGGAAGGTCAGGCACATTGGAGGGAAGCTTCTTCCTTGAAATTTCTGGGTGAGAGGTAGGGAAGGAGCGGGGACTGCACCCTCTAATTCTCCTGCCACTCTGGATGCTCGACTGAGTCCTACTCTGTAGTTATTTGAGGAGAAGATGGCCTCACATATCCCCACTTCCTTAGTGGGACAATGGAGCACCCAGAGCTCAACTGTTATGGGAAAAACCTCCAACTGGGTCTTTCTGGTTTTGCCTGGCCTGAAACAAAACAAAAATCTCTTTAACCATCACAAAACAAAACAAGGAGGAGATGTAAATATACCTATGGCCGATTCCTGCTGATGTATGGCAGAAACCATCACAATATTGTAAAGTAATTATCCTCCAATTCAAAATAAAATTAAAATAAAAAAACAACATCAGATATTTACTTTTGCGACTTTGACGAAATGCTAAAACCTGAGTACATGGGAAATGTTTCTCTAAATAAAAACTTTTAACTCAAAACAACAACAATCCCCAAACCCTTTTCCCAGCACAATGGGGCCTAGTAGTACTATACTACACAGTGAAGGAAGGCAAGTCAAGTAATTCTTCAGAAAATAAGAAAAAAAAAAAAAACTCCTTTAGGGGATTTTCTAGCCCTCTCTAGAGACTGAAGGGACACAACTTGATGTAAAAGGAAAAGGGAAAAAAAGAAAGATATTGAATCCCCCATGACTGGGCACTCTATCTGGGTGGCATTTTTTTATCAGGTGCCAGCTGATTCTCATGTAGTCTGGTCCAGACCAACACTAGAGAGACAATGACCCCAGGAACAGGGTCAAGTGGTCAGGTAACATTCAGAGCCCTCCAATGTCCAGCCCTTGCTCACCTCTCTGGCCTCCTCTCCTTACTGGGCATCACCACCTTTTGTGGACACTGGAGGATGAGCAGGGAGGAAACTCAAGAACTCCAGGCAGAAGAGGATCATTTTGCAGTCTTGTCTCCTACTAGAACTACTCAAGGAGAGGGACCTCTCCAAGCCCCCTCACCTCTACCCTGACCCTTAGGAGTGCTGATGAAAATCACCCCGATGGCAGAGTATTTCCAAACTCAGATGGTGTGTCAGATGGCTTCTTTCTCCCCTCCAGATCCCCTCCACCCTTCACCATCCACTCTGGACCCTGCAAACAGTCCTTGATGGGCTCTTATGCCTTCTGCCTTCCAGTTCCCTGGAAGGCACCACTAGGAGACAGGAGGCGGGGAGGAGAGAGATCGGGGTATCTATTTCCCTCAAATGCCTCCTTGCTGGGTCTCTGAGGGTTGGCTGGTTACATCCCTGAACCGCAAGTCACTGCTCTTGTCAAGATGCCCTCTTCACAGAATTCTCTCATGAAGTTCCAATAATTACTCCCTCCTCCTGGCCTGTGGCTTCCCTATACTTTGATTGGCCTTTGTAAATCGTCTATTAAACTCATCTCACTTTACCCAATCTGAGGGTGCCATCTGTTTCCTGCCAGGATCTGGAATGATACAGATGGCTTGTCTGACAGGCCCTATTGATGGAGATTCCAAGGACTCTTTATTATTTTAGGCAGAGGTGGGGCAGCCTACAGATATAGCTGGAGGTTACTACAGGCACCTGGAATGAAGCTGGGAACTTGAACTCTTCGGAGGCAGAGACTGGGCCTTATTGTCTGTGCAGCCCCAGCCCCACAGAAGGGCCAATTTTTCTTCCTAGGAGGCCCTCTAAAAACAGGTTTCCTCTCCTTTTTTCTGTTCAGGGATGCTGCTGTCTTAGAAGAATCCCTGTCTCAAAAAAATGATGCCCCTACCTTGGAAATAGGTTCAGGAACATCATTCTTTAGGAAAGGGATCCTTCTAAGACAGAGCCTGTGGACACAGTGGGGGAAGGGGAGGGTGGGACAAACTGGGAGATTAAGATTGACATATATACACTATCATGTGTAAAACTCATAGCTAGTGGGAAGCTGCCGTACAGCACAGGGAGCTCAGCTCGGTGCTCTGTAATGACTTAGAGGAGTGGGATAGGGGGCAAGTGGGAGGGGACATATGCATACCTGTAGCTGATCTGCTTCCTTGTACAGCAAAACTAACACAACATTGTAAAGCAACTATATTCCAATTTTAAAAAAGAATGATATCCCCGAGAGGCTGTACCTTGAATGATTTTCTGTCAAGATCAAAACAATCAGTGAGGCCGTGAGCAGGAATTAGATGCTAATACTCTGAAAGCTAGAACAGACCCCAAAAAGAGGCATGGGCTGAGAAGGTGAGGATCTCAAACAGCAACGGAGGAAGAATACCCTCTAACAGGGAGAAATGGAGAACTCCAGAGGCCTCCAGCTATTCCACAGCTTTGCTCAAGGCAGGAGGAAGTGCTGACCTCAGCTTGAGGGAATCAGGAGAAAAACAAGAGATCTCACCACTGTGCAGGGGTATTTCCCCCTCTCACCAAATGACAGGGATAATCCAGTTACCTGCAAATTTTGCAGTACAGAAATACACTAACAGTCATTTGAAAAATATGCATATGAGACCTTTCATTTTTTGGAAAGCCAGTGTACACCATGATTACAACCTATGTCTAAATATATACAAAGCTTGATAATGAAAGAAATACACATGAACATATTTATTGTATTGAGTGTTGATGCTGTGGACTTTTCTTTCTTAAGCTTTATTAAGGTATAATTGATATACAAAAATTGGGTGCTTTTAACGTATACCTCTTGATGGGTTAGAATATATACATACAACTGTATGATCACCACAAAGTCCTAAACATATTTATCGCCTTAAAAAATTTCCTTATGTTCTTTTGTGGTGTTTTTTGTTTGGGGAGGTGCTTTTTTAAGAAAATATTTGATATGAGATCTATCCTCTTAACATATTTAACTGTAGGTACTATGTTGGACAGCAGATCTCCAGAATTTATTCATTCTGCATGATTTTTTCATTAACAATTGTTAATCTCTTTTTTGTTGTTAAATCTATAATGCTTTTTTCTATAATCACTTTATAAAAAGCAATGTTAACATCATGACTGGCTTATAAAAATTATTAATCCCATAAAATTACTTTTATAATAAATGAAAATGGAGGAAGAACACAAGGCAAGTATTTATATGAAATTGGACAAGGTATTTCCTTTTATTAAAGGATTTTTTTTGAGGTGGACTGTTTTTTAAAGTCTTTATTGAATTTGTTACAATATTGCTTCTGTTTTATGTTTTGGTTTTTGGCTGGGAGGCATGTGGGATCTTAGCTCCCTGACCAGGGATTGAACCCACATCCCTTGCATTGGGAGTTGAAATATTAACCACTGGATCACCTGGGAAGTCCTGGACAAGGTATTTTCTTTTTAGCCTCCTTTTCCTCATCTATGTAATGAGATAAATGGTCTCTACAGTCCATTCCAGATTTTCAGTTCTGTTCAGTCGCTCAGTCATGTCCGACTCCTTGGGACCCCATGAATCGCAGCACGCCAGGCCTCCCTATTCATCACCAACTCCTGGAATTTACCCAAACTCATGTCCATCGAGTCGGTGATGCCATCCAGCCATCTCATCCTCTGTTGTCCACTTCTCCTGCTGCCCCCAATCCTTCCCAGCATTAGGGTCTTTTCCAATGAGTCAACTTTTCGCATGAGGTGGCCAAAGTATTGGAGTTTCATCTTCAACGTCAGTCCTTCCAATGAACACCCAGGACTGATCTCCTTTAGCACGGGCTGGTTGGATCTCCTTGCAGTCCAAGGGACTCTCAAGAGTCTTCTCCAACACCACAGTTCAAAAGCATCAATTCTTCGGCGCTCAGTTTTCTTCACCGTCCAACTCTCACATCCATACTTGACTACTGGAAAAACCATAGCCTTGACTAGACGGACCTTTGTTGGCAAAGTAATGTCTCTGCTTTTTAATACGCTATCTAGGTTGGCCATAACTTTCCTTCCAAGGAGTAAGCATCTTTTAATTTCATGGCTGCAATCACCATCAGCAGTGATTTTGGAGCCCAAATAAATAAAGTCTGACACTGTTTCCTCATCCATTTCCCATGAAGTGATGGGACCAGATGCCATGATCTTAGTTTTCCGAATGTTGAGCTTTAAGCTCAACTTTTTCACTCTCCTCTCTCACTTTCATCAAGAGGCTCTTTAGTTCTTCTTCACTTTCTGCCATAAGGGTGGTGTCATCCGCATATCTGAGGTTATTGATATTTCTCCTGGCAATCTTGATTCCAGCTTGTGTTCTTCCAGCCCAGCGTTTCTCATGATGTGCTCTGCATATAAGTTAAATAAGCAGGGTGACAATATACAGCCTTGACGTACTCCTTTTCCTATTTGGAAGCAGTCTGTTGTTCCATGTCCAGTTCTAACTGTTGCTTCCTGACCTCCATACAGGTTTCTCAAGAGGCAGGTCAGGTGGTCTGGTATGCCCATCTCTTTCAGAATTTTCCACAGTTTATTGTGATCCACACAGTCAAAAGCTTTGGCATACTCAATAAAGCAGAAATAGATGTTTTTCTGGAACTCCCTTGCTTTTTCGATGATCCAGCGGATGTTGGCAATTTGTACAAAATGTAATTCTGAACTGTTAAAATGAGTCATAAAAATGTGAACACAGAAAGATGGATTTTGATTATTTTAAGATTTCCATAAAAATCAAGAAATAGGTAGAATTGGTTGTGTCCCACTGTGGACTGTGATAACTAAAGTTCTGTCTGTCCAGCATGGTTTCCTATTACTTCATTTGGGTCACTTTAAGATCCTTTCCTCTACTCCATATGGCCCTAGTGGGCCAGCGAATCACAATGCTCACTCTTTAATAGGCATTTTGTGGTTACATGACCAAATCAGAGCCAATCAGGACCTGTTCTAAAATTGATATATGGATAAGGGGACAAAGAACATCTCTTTTGCCTGAAGCTATTAAATCTTTCTGCCTATCACCTGGGTGACCTTAGACAAATCATTTAACTTCTCTGGAGCCTCAATTTTCTCACCTTACATGAGGCTGATAATAAATCTTCCTCATGAAAATATGTGAGGATCAAATGATCTAAAGCATGAGAAATGCTATTATAAACTTTAAAGTACTTTGTAATATTATTATTAATAAATTTATTCTTGTTGAACATAAATACAAATATATGATAAACTAATCCATTATAAGGTATTGGTCAATGACATATTAAACCATTAAATCTCACAGAGGTAATTCCAGTTTTTAAAGAGACTCATTATATAAAGTATAGAAACAGGCTGCAGTAATCTATACTGTCAGAAATTAGATAGTGGTTAACTTTCAAGTGAGGCTAGTGATCAGAAGGGGCCTGAGGGGGCTTCTAAGGGATGTTGGTTATGTTCTGTTTCTTGACCTGAGTTCTGTTTATGTAGGTATATTGTTAGTGAACATTCATTGACCTGTATACTTAAGATATGTGCCCTTTTCTGTATGTATGTTATATATTTTAATAACATATTCTTAAAACTTGAGGATGTCTGTTTCTAAGAAGATGGAATAGACATTTTCTTACTCCTCCCACTAAGTACAACTAAAAACTCTGGACATTATATATGAAATGAGCATAAGAAGACTCTAAGTGGAGAAAGAAGGAAGACCTGCTAAGGACCTCACTATCCAAGGAACAAAAAGGTAGTGAGTGTTCTAGATTTTCTTTTTAAGTCATATATCCCAGATTTGTAGCTGAGAAGGCTGGCACCCAGAAATGCAAACAAGGGCAGACAAAAAAAAAAAAAGCCCCTCCAAAGCCTGTTCTTTCTAGCCAAAGGACCAAGAAAGAAACCACATAGGAAGAGAAAACTTTCAGATAGTAACTGCTCTACTCGAGCTAAACACCACAGGAAGAAAATTATGGCCCCACCTTCACTCACGCCAGCAAGAGCAAATGAGGAGGCTAGAATTTCACTTTTGCCATGTTGTAACTAGGTACCTCAACCCATCCACCAGGGTGGCATCAGAGAAGGCCAAGAATGGAGCCAATTCGTTCATCCCTGCTCGGTGGTAATGAGGAAACCACATGGGTAATGAGGAAACTACCCTGAGTCCTTTCTGCTGAGGTAGTATCAGAAAAAATTTTGTACAGAGTCAAGACTTTCACCATTGCTCAGCAATATTGAGGCCACCTTCTCTCTCCCTAGTGTGTCAGTGGAGACCTAGCGGGAAGCCTGAACCCCCATCCCACCCAGCAATAATAAGGGGATCCCCTCCAAAAGATGTCAACAGAACCTAAGTAGATTTCTATGCTGACTGGTAGTAATGGTGGGGGACACCACCACTCTGTTGATGGAGCTGTGTCCAAAAAAAAACCCAAGCTAAAACAAAAGATTTAAATAAGATACAGTCATAAGATAAAACCCAAAATGTCTAGGTTTCAATCAAAAATCACTTGTAATACTAGGAATGAGTAACATCTTGAACTAAATGAAAAAAGATGCCAACACTGAGATAAAACACATGTTAAAATTATTTGACAAAGATTTTAAAGTAGGCTTCATGAAATAATTCATGAGCAAACACACTTGACACAAATTAAAATATTGAAAGTCTCAATAAAGAAATAGAAGACAAAGAACCAAATAGAAATTTTAGATTGAAAAATATAGTAACTAAAATTTTAAAACTCAACAGATGAGCTCAACAGCAGAATAGAAGCAACAGAGGGAAGAATCAGTGAACTGGAAGGTAGAATAATAGAAATTACGCAATCTGAGAAAGTAGACTACAAACAAATAAGTAAATATTACAGCCTCAGGGACATGTAGGACTTCAACAAGAGATTTAGTATTGGTATCACTGAAGTCTAAAAAGGAAAGGAGAAAGTGGATAAGGCTAAAAAAAAAAAAAGGATTCAAAGAAACAATGGCTGAAAATGCCACATATTTGGCAAAAGACATAAACCTAAGAGTCAAGAAGCTGAGTGAACCTCAAACAGGATAAACCAAAAGAAATACAAACCAAGACACACATAATGAAATTTTTGAAAACTAAAGACAAAGAAAAAATGTGAAAGCAACAAAAGAAATGACATCGTATGACAGAAGAAAAACAATTTGAATAACAGAAGATTTCTTACCAGGAAACAAAGCTAAAAAGAAGTGGCACAATATCCTTCAAGTACTAAAAGAAAATAATTGTCAATCCATACTCATATCCAGTGAAAATGCTCTTCAGGAATGAAGAGAAAATCAAGACATTCTTAGATATAAAGAAACTAAGAATTTGTTTCTGGCAGATCTACCCTAAAGAATGACTAGAGGAAGTTTACTAAACCAAAAGGAAATGATAAAAAGAAGAAACCTTGGAACATGAGGAAGGAAAAGAGAATATGGTAAGCAAAAATATAGGTAAATACAATAGACTTCCCTTCTCCTCTTGGGTTGTATAAATTATGTTTGATAGCTGAAGCAAAAGCTATAATAGTGTCTGATATGGTTTCAAATGCCTTAGAGGAAATATTCAAGACAATTATAAATGGGGGGGGGCAAACAGATACAAAGAGAGAGAGGTATTAAATATCTACACTACACTGAAACTGGTAAAGTGATGACACAAGTAGAGTGTGATAAATTATGTGTATGTAATGTAATTTTTAGAGAAATCAATAAGAAAACAACACAAAGAGATACACTCAAAAACACTACAGATAAATCAAAATGGGGGCTTCCCTGGTGGCTCAGTGGTAAAGAATCTGCCTGCCAATGTAGGAGACGTGGGTTTGATCCCTGGCTTGGGAAGATCCCCTGGAGAAGGAAATGACAACCCTTTCCAGTATTCTTGTTGGCTGGGAAATCCTATGGACAGAGGAGCCTGGTGAGCTACAGTCCATGGGGGTCACAAAAGAGTCAGATATGACTTAGCAACTAAACAACAACAAATCAAAATGGATTTTTTAAATGTTCAAGGAACTCCCAGGAGGGTAGAAAAATAAAACAGAAAATAAAGAAGGGAGAGAACCAACAGAAAACAAGAAATAAAATGGCAGATTTAATTATACTAAATGTAAGTAGTCTAAATATACCAATCATAAGACAGAGATTGGCAAGGTGAATGAAAAACCATGACTCAACTATATGCTGTCTAAAAGAAATTCATTCCAAATATAATGATAAAGGCGGACTGAAAGTAAAAGGATGGGAAAAGATATATAATGCAAACATCAATCAAAATAAAGTATAGAAATCATTATATTAATATCATATAAAGTAGACTGCAGAGAAAACAAAATTATCAGAGACAGAGAAGAATATCATATAATAATTAAAAAGGTCAATACACCAAGAGGACATAGAACTCCTAAATTTATATGCAAACAAACAACAGAGCCATAACATATGTGAATTAAAACTGAATAGAACTAAAAGGTCAGTGAGTGAGTGAAAGTCACTCAGTCGTGTCTGATTCTTTGCGATCCCAAGGACTATAAGGTCCATGGAATTCTCCAGGCCAGAATACTGGAGTGGGCAGCCTTTTCCTTCTCCGGGGGATCTTCCCAACCCAGGGATCGAATCCAAGTCTCCTGCCTTGCAGGCAGACTCTTTACCAGCTGAGCCACAGGGAAGCCCAGAACTAAAAGGAGAAGTAGACAAATTCACAATTGTAGTTGGAAACCTTAACACTCTTGTCTCAACAACTGATAGAACAACTAGATGAAAAATCAGCAAGGATATAGAAGAACTCAACAATACCTTCATTCAACAGAGTCTAGCCAATATTTATAGAATACTCTACTAAATAGCAGCAGATGACAGCTTAAGAATCAAGAAAAAGAAGAGCAAATACATGTAAAACAAGCAGAAGGAATGCAATAATAAAGATCAGAAATCAGTGACATTGAAAACAATAAAACAGTAGAGAAAACCAATGAAACACAGAGCCTTTCCTTTGAAATCATCAATAAAATTGAAAAACTTCTAGCAAGATTGACAAAGAAAAAGATACAAATTACCAATGAAACAGAAAATATCACTACAGACCCTGCAGACATAAAAAGGATAATAAAGGACTTCCTTGGTGATATAGTGGATAGGAATCCACTTGCCAAAGCAGGGGACATGGGTTTGATCCCTGGTCTGGGAAGATTCCACATGCCGTGAAGCAACTAAAGCCCATGCACCACAACTACTGAGCCTGCCCTCTAGAGACTGCAAGCTGCAACCTACTGAGCCCACGTGCTGCGACTACTGAAGCCCGAGGGCCTAGAGCCTGTGCTCCACAATAAGAGAAGCCATTGCAATAAAAAACCTGTTGTACCACAATGAAGAGTAGCCCCCACTCACCACAACTAGAGAAAAAAGAAAGCCCATGCTCAGCAACAAAGACCCAGAGTAACCAAAAAATAATTTTTTTTTAAGTTTTAAAAAATAGGATAATAAAAGAATACTAGGAACAACTCTACACACCTAAATTTGCCAAAGTAGAAGAAACAGTTCAATTACTCAAAAACCACAAACTACAACAACTTACTCAATATGAATTATAACTACTAAGTATATTGAATTTGTATTTTAAAAACTCCCCCAAGAGAAATATTTGAAGTCAGATGGTTCCACTGGAAAATTCTACCAAATATTTAAAGAAGAATTAATATCAATTCTATACAATCTCTTTTAGAAAATAGTAGAGGAGGAAATTGTTTCCAGTTTATCCTATAAACCTCTTATTACCTTGATAAGAAAATAGATAAAGACAGTACAAAGAGAGACTACATACTAATATGCCTCATGAATATACATGCAAAAATTCTTAACAAAACATTAGCAAATAAAATTCAGCAATATATAAAAATAATTACACAAGACAAAGTAGGATTTATTCTAGGGATGTAAGACTGGTTCAATCTTCTAAAATCATTCAATGAAACCCACCATATTAACGAGCTAAAGAGAAAAATCATATGATCATATCAATTGATGAAAAAAGGGCGCTTGACAAAATTCAATATCCATTTATGATAATGAGAAAACTCTCACCAAACTAAGAATAAAGGGGAACTTCTTAAATTTGGTAAAGAGCATTTACAAAAACTTTATGACAAACATAATACTTAATGGTAAAAGACTGACCGCTTTCCCCCTAAGATCAGGAACAAGCTAAGGATACCTGTTCCCACTACTTTTTTTAATCTAGTACTGGAAGTCTTAGCCAGCACAATAAGGCAAGAAAAAAATAAAAGGCATACACATGAATTGGAATGGAAGAAATAAAACTGTGCCTATTTGCTAATGACATGATGATCTATGTAAAAAATCCAAAAAAAATCTACCAAAAAGTCTCTCCAAGAATAAGTGAGTTCATTAAATCTGTAGTATTCAAGAACATATAAAAATCAATCATATTTCTATATACTAGCAATGAACATGCAGACATCAGAATTAAAAATAAAATACCATACAATTGTTCAAAACAAAAGATATATATAGGACTTGTATGGTGAAAACTACAAAATGTTGATGAAAAAATAGACAATTAAAGTAAATGGAGAAACATACCATGTTCTAAGTCTGCCAATTCTCCAGAAATTGATACACAGTTTAACATAATTACTATCAAAATGACAACAGAGTTTTTGTAGATATAGGTAAGATTATTCTAAATTTTATATGAAAAGACAAAGTAACTAGAATAGCTAAAACAAAATTTAAAGAATAAAATGAGAGGAATTATTCTACCCAATTTCAAAAGTTACTATATAGCTACAATAATCAGAACTGTGTGGTATCGGTGGAGAAACAGACATGTGGATCAATGGGATAGAATACAGAACCCAGAAATAGACTCACACAAGTATGGTGAAATTATTTTTGACAAGGTGCAGTTAAATGAAGGAAATACAGTCTTTTCAACAAATGGTGCTGGAGCAATTGGGTATCCACAGGCAAAAGATGAACCTTGACCTAAGTCTCACTCCTTATACAAAATTAACTCAAGTGGATCATCAACTTAAATGTCATATACAAAACTATAAAATCCTTAGAAAAAAAGCATAGAAGATTTTCAGGACCTAGAGCTAGACAAAGAGATTTTAGACTTGACACCCAAAGCACAAGCAATAAAGAGAAAATTGATCAATTAGACCTGAACAAAATGAAAAACATTGGCTCTGGGAAAGATCCTGCTAGACGAATGAAAAAAACAAGCTAAAAACTGGGAGAAAATACTTGTAAACCATATATCCAGCAAAGGAATAGTATCTAGAATACACAAAGAACTCTCAAAACTCAGTAATTGAAAAATGAAACAACAAATAATCCACTTAGAAAATGGATTTTAAAAAATGAAGAGACATTTTACTGAAGAGGATATTTTTGTTGTTGTTGTTGTTTAGTTGCTAAGTTGTGTCTAACTCTCTTGCAACACATGGACTATAGATCATCGGGCTCCTCTGTCCATGGGATTTCCCAGGCAAGAATACTGAAGTGGGTTGCCATCTCCTTCTCAGGGGATCTTCCTGGCCCATGGATTGAATCCAGGTCTCCTGCATTGGCAGGCGGATTCTTTACCACTGAGCCACCAGGGAAGCCCAAAGAGGATATACAGATGGCAAATAAGTACACACAAAAAAGTAAAACATCCTTAGCCTTTAGGGAAACGCAAGCCCGTCAGATGGCTAAAATAAAAATAGTGACAACATCAAATGCTGGCGAGAATGCAGAGAAACTAGATCACTCATACCTTGCTGGGAGGGAGGCATGTAAAATAATATAGCCACCCTGGAAAATAGTTTGGCAGCTTCCTAAAACACTAAATTTAGCCTTTATGGAAATGCAAACCCATCAGAATAGCTAAAATAAAAAATAGTGACAACATCAAATGCTGGCAAAGATACACAGAAACCAGATCACTCTTCCTTCTGGGGTGGGGGGTGTGTAAAATGATACAGTCACCCTGGAAAATAGTTTGGCAGTTTCCTAAAAAACTAAATATATGCTTACCATATGACCCAGCACTGGTACTCCTAGGCATTTATACGAGAGAAGTGAAAACTTATGTTCATGCAAAAAACTTGTACATAAATGTTTATGGTAGCTATAGTCATAATAGCCTCAAACTGGAAACAACTCGGATGTCCTTCAACAGGTGGCTGGTTTAACAAACTGTGGTACATCCATAGTATGAAATACCACTCAGCAATAAAAAAGGAATAAGCTATCAATACATGTAACAACCTCCAGAGAATTATACTAAGTGAATAAAGCTAATCTAAAAACGCTACATAAAGTATGACTCCATTTATGTAACTTTCTTGACAAAATCATAGAAATGGAGACTAGATGAGTGGTTGCCAGGAACCAAGGAGGGGTGGCATGGGACAGAGATGGGAGGGGCCATCTGAGAGATCCTTGTGATGATGGAACTGTTCTGTACCTTGACTGTACCAGTGTCAATATCTTGGTTGTGATATTGTCCTATAGTTTTGCGAGATATTACCATTGGGAGAAACTCGATAAAAGATACATAGAATCTCTATATTACTTCTTATAACTTCATTTATAACTATTTCAAAACAAAATATTTAATTTAAAAACAAATGAGGAACAGAGTCTCCTAAAGAGCAGAAAACCTATAAGACTAAGAGGAAAAGCAACTAATGGTATGATTTCAGGCATGCTGGCAAGTCAGTAGAAGAGGGAGATAGATGCTCCTCTTTGTCATTTTCATTAAAGTCAACTCTGGTACCTAATATAGAGAGATACTTACATATGGATGATTTAAGGATTCTTCATACATTACCCTTTGTAAAATTTGGAGTCATCAACAAGGCAAGACAAGAGTTTGTGTTTGACTCTTACCTCCAGACATAAAAGACTTAAAAATCTTACACAGTGCTCAGTGTGATTATATAGTTTAACTATAGTGGTTTACATAAAAAAGATGAGCACCTTTGTGATCTTCACCAAAGAGGAATTTGCAGCCAAAAACATTTCAGTCCTATCTAGATAAAATTTCAAAATTTCTAAATTTTCTGAGAGGAAACACTCCTGGTCTCAGATGTGGTTACAGGCAAATAATCTCCTCATGACTCATAAAATACTTCTTTGGGAGGAAAAATACCTCTAGCATTACCAACAGGGTTGCAAAAACTAAACAGACAAATTTTGTCAAGTCCAGAGGTTTATTCCAGGGCTGTGTGACTCCTGTTGTGGTGCCCTGGTGGGAAGCTTGGTAGAAAAGCAGGAGCCAGAGGGGTGGAAATGAACAGGAGAGATTCTTAAAGAGAGACCCTTGGAGCCAATTATCTCTTCGAGGTAAGCCTAAGAAGTTTAGGAACTATGTCTTAAGACAAGAAGGAATTGCACTAATAATTTAATCCTTCAGATTCTAAAGGTCACTGTGAGAACCAAAATCTACAGGAGAAAAACACGTTAAAGACATGACCATGAAGATAGTGGCATTAATGTATCAATGTGGGCCGCCTTTAAGATCGAGCATTCAGAGGAAGAAGAGAGAGAGGAGGGGCAAGGAGGTGACTGGCGCGGTTAGTGGTCATGGGCTTAGCATCTGGCCCATACTGTCTCCAGGTTCCAAATCCTGCCCTAGAAGGACTGCCCAACCTTCATGAGTTGGCTGAGGCAGGGACTCCCAGTGCTCGAGGTAGGCAGCTGAGAGTCATCCGATAAAATGATTTGGTCTTTTAAAAAGAGTACAGATATGCAGCCAACAACCAGGAGACTGAGGCATGGTCTGAGCAAGGATCAAATAAGAGGGGCCCTGGGGCACACAGGGATAGGAGATGAGGTGACATGGAGCCCTGAATCAGGAACAGCAGCCAAGTGAGCAGAAACCAAAATTCAGGCTGAAGCTAACAGCTGAGCAAAGCTGGCCTGAGGAACAAATGAAGGTGTGGTAGGCAAAATTCTAAGATGGCTTCCAAGTCCTTCCCTTCCTCTCTGCAACAACCCCCCCCCCCCAATACACACTCTGTATCATCCCGTCGCCTTGTGGGCAAGATCTGTGAATATGGGGGGATAATCATTCCATGGATTAGGTTATACCATACAAGGTTCTGCCATAGCAGACTGGAGCGAGATTCTCCTGCTGCCTTTGCAGTGTATAGATGCCGAGAGAGATCCCCTGCCAACAGCCAGCAAGAAAACGAAAATCTCAATCCACAACTATAAGAAAATGAATTCTGGCAACAATCTAAATGAATTCTGAAGAGGATCCTGAACCTCAACAACATCACACCCCTATCAGGCTGATACCTTGATTTCAGCCTGGTGAGACCCTGAGCAAAGGGCCCAGCTAACCTATGCCAGGATTCCTGACCCATGAAACTGTAATAAATTCATGTTGTATAAGCCACTGAGTTTGTGGTAGTTACACAGCCATAGAGAACTACTATAGAAGGTCTGGCTTAGATTCAGGAATGTTGTGATCAAATATGGCTGGTGACAGTGCCTGGCTGGGTAGAAGGATACCACGGGGCACTAACTTCAATTGAGGTGATTATAGAGGACACTCCAGCCCTGCCACAGCTGTCTTTAAGAGGCCTTGGCCACTTTCAGACATCACCAGGCAAGAGTGTAAATTGGCCCAACATCCTCAAAAGTCAATTTAGCAATTTGGTGTCAAAATTACAAGAACATACGAACTTTGATCCATGAATTTATCCCACACATATATTAGTGGACATGGGAAATGATCCATGTACAAAGTGATCCATTTGACAATCCCACTCCTGGGTGTATACCCAAAGAAAACGGTAGCATGAAAAGATACATTTGCCCCGATGTTCATTTCATCACTATTTACAATAGACAAGACATGGAGGCAAGCTCAATGTCCATAGACAGAGAAATGAATAAAGAATGTGTGGTTAAATGTGTACAATGGAATATTACTCAGCCATAAAAAGAGAACTAAATAATGCCATTTGAAGTAACATGGATGGACCTAGAGATTATCAAACTATTTGAAGTAGGTCAGACAGATAAAGACAAATATATAATATCACTCATATGTGGAATCTAATTTTTTTTAATGATACAAATGAACTTATTTACAGAAATAGACTTACAGATATCAAAAACAAACTTATGGTTACCAAAAGGGAAACATGGTGTGGGGCGAAACTTGGGATTAACATATGCACACCACTACACATAAGATAATAACAAACAAGGACCAACTGTGCCGCACAGGGAACTCTACTCAATATTCTGTGATAATCTATGTGAGAAAACAAGCTGAAAAAGAATGAATATATGTGTATGTGTGTGTATATATATATATATATATATATATAAATAACTGAATCACTTTGCTGTACACCTGAAACTAACACAACATTGTAAATCAACTATACTCCAATAAAACTTTTTAAAATTTAAATTTAAAAAAAGTTATCCATTTGAACATTCACTGGCTCACTCATTCATTCACTCAACGCATGTATATTGTTAGCAACATCAAGAGACTGGAAACTACTTAAATTTTGATCAATAAGGATCATTACTATACAATGGAATACCACCAAGCTGGAACAAAAGAGCCGGGAAGACTTACATGTATCAATACAGATCTCCAATACGTTTTTAAGGGGAAAAGCAGAACAGAGCAAACATCATGTTAAAAGGAATGTGAGGATATATATTCACACTTGCTCATACTTGCATTTAAAAAATAAAATCTCTGGAAAGTTATAGTGACTGTCTAGTTCAGGAGGATGCAGACTAGGCAGGTGGGGGCAGGCATCGGAGCAAGACCTTTCACTATGAATCTGGTTATACTTTTAAAAATATTTATGTCTGTGCTGGGTCTTCATTGTTGCACACAGGCTTTCTCTAGTTGTGGCAAGCAGGGTCTACTCTCTTATTGCGCTGCTCAGGCTTCTCATTGCGGTGGTGTCTCTTGTTGCAGAGCATGGGCACTAGGCGTGCAGGCTCAGTAGTTGGGGCGCACGGACTTAGTTGCCCCAGGCATGTGGGATCTTCCCGGACCAGGGATCGAACCCATGTCCCTTACATCAGCAGGTGGATTTTTAACCACTGGATCACCAAGGAAGTCCTGGTTATACTTTTTGATTTCTGAATCATTTTGAACTATCAGCTATATAAAATGTTAAATGCATGTATTTTGAAACTAAAACATCTTAAAAGATGCTTTGGTTCAGTAGAGTTACAGAACCACGTGAAGTTTACAGCATTACCTCCCTGCCACACACACACACACACACACACATAAACACACAGTTTTCTTTGCCATGTGGGACCAAGATGTCAGCATGGGAAGGAGACTTGCCCCCTAGCCCCAGGGTTGGATTTTGCAGCCTGAACACTATCCTTTAATAGAAGCTCCAATTCCAGCTCCCTGGGGAAAATTTAAGGACTGTTTTTCCAGAAGCTACCAAGGCTTTGAGCCTGCACCAGGGCGCCTGCTGGCAGCTGAGATTCCCCTGGGAGGTGAGTACCTGAGCGTCCGGCTAACCACCAAACCCCAACCATCTGGGGAAGTTTGAGTTCAAATAACCAATCAGTCCTGTCCTGCACCACTGAATCCAACTCAAGCAGCGCTGAGATTCAGCTGGGATGGATCCATGCTAGTATCAGTATTAACCCTGGAATCCATTCTGATCGTGTGGTGCCTGTGGTCTACCAATTGCTAAGTATTTTCGCTATCACCTCTGTCCTCAGCTACTTCTCATCTCACTCCAATCCACTCTACTGCCTCCTCCCTACTACCCTGGGCTTCCTCCCCTTATTCTTCCTGTTGCTACCAATCACCTTCTGGTATCAGATCAGGACCCAGCAAGGAACAGATGATACACTCAAATGGGGTCATTTGAAAAGAGTTTAATAAGGGGTTATTTATGAAAGTGTGAGCAGGGTATAGAGAATTCACTGTGGATAAGGCAGTACCCTGGGGCAAGAGGAGGGACTGACAGCAGAGAGGGCTGGAGAGGGCCCTGGCAGGAGCTAAGGCTTGTGGTTGATTAGAGAAAGCAGCCAGCTCACTGTGACTCATCAGGGAGAGAGCCTGGGAAACTAAAACCCCCAACCTCACTTTCCTTCCTTCCATGACATTTTCCAAACCCAACGGAGGACACAGGAACCTACTGATTCTATCCACAGAGGTCAGCTTCCCAGCACAGAGCATGGTGGGGAAGGGTGGAAAGTGGATCTGGAGGGCTGTATATCTAGGACCCCTCCCCATTACATTTTAGAAAAGCTTTATCATGGAAAATTTTCCAACATTAAAAAAAAGTAGAGAGAACACCATGATGCACCCCACGTACCCATCATCCCATCAACAATTATCAACATAGAGCCAATCTCATATCCTCTATATCCCCACTCACTCTGTCCCCTTATTTTGCAGCAAATGCCAGACATCGTATCATTTCATCTGTCAATCACTCATATCATCTCTAACAGATAAGGATTCTTTTTCATGCATAAAACCATTAGCAAAGATGAATAAGATAATATATATAATATAATAAATGTATATTTACATAATAAATATAATAAGGTAGTTAATACCATTGAATAGCCACTGTCAAATTTTCAATTGTCCAATAAATATTGGACGTGGCTTTTGAAAAAACAATTTGTTTGCTTAAATCAAGATCCAGATGAGGGCTAATATTTGAAAATGGTTGATATGACTTCTGAATCTCTTTTCAATCTATCACTTCCCCATCCATCACTTTTCTTTTTCTTGCAATTTATTTGTTGAAGAAAACAAGACATTTGTCCTGTAGCATTTCCCACAGTCTAGATTTCGGTGATTATGTTCCCTAGGTCTAATTTAAGATGTTCTTTCTTTTGGGCTTCCTGTAAGATTGTAGTTGGCCCTAGAGGCTTAATCAGATTCAGGTCCGATTTTTATTACGACTTCATAGACGGTGATGTATTCTTCCTTTAGGAAGCACAAAAAGTCTGGTTGGCAATTTTTGTGATGTTAGTAGCTATGGTGATTATACCCAGATCCATTAATTCAATAGAGATGATAAAATGATGATATTCAAATATATTCCCTTTCTTATATTGGTTTTGGGGTTTTTTTCAATTCATAATTCCTCATGGAACTCCCTCATGCCACCTGGTATAGCCATAATGCTTCTTCTTTTTTTTTTAAATTCTTCTTTTTTTAATGACTGCATCATTTTTGTGGTCTGGATGTAATATCATTTATTCAGCCATCATCCTATTGACAGGCTTTTTCTTGGTGCCCAGTTTTTTTGCAACTATGAGCGATGCTGCAATAAAACATCCTTTTACATATGTCCTTACTAGTACTTTCGTTCCTATAGAATAGATTCCCAGGAGCAGGGATGCTGGGGAAATGAATTCTTTTAATAGTAACAGATGTTACCAGATTACTTTCTAAATTGACTGTAATACTTCAATGTCCACCAGCAATGTGCAAGAGTACTCTTTCATCCATATCCCCATGAGCTATAGCTGTTAAAGCCTTTATAATTTTTTTGCCAGATTATGCATATAAAATAATGTCTCATTGCTTCTGTCTCTGGAGTCAGACTGCTGGGTTTAAATTCTGACTCGAATTCTGACTAGATGTGTACCTTGGTCAAAAGAACCTCTTGGGATCTCAGTTTCCTTATCTGTAGAATGGGGTGATAATAATATCTGCCTTAGCATGTTACAACATGCTAGGATTAAGTGAGATAAAAGATATAAAGTACTTAGGACAGTGTCTGGCTCACTGCAAATGCTTATCATTATTTTTCTGTCTAGTTGAACTTCCTCTCTTTTTCAGCCTAGAGCTTCATGGCTGCTGTTGTTTAGTTGCTAAGTTGTGTCTGACTACTTTGTGACCCCATGGACTATAGCCTGCCAGGCTCCTCTGTCCATGGGATTCTCCAGGCAAGAATACTGGAGTGGGTTGCTATTTCCTTCTTCAGGGAATCTTCCAGATTCAGGTACCGAATCTGCATCTCCTGCATTGGCAGGTGGATTCTTTACCACTGAGCCACCAGGGAAGCCCGAGCTTCATGGCATATCACATCTATTCCTCTATCGCCAGCACCCCAGCTTCCTGAGTCACCTGTTCTTTTACACTCCCAACATCGCCAAGTCCACTCTCCTCACCTCTTACCTAGGCTCCTGATGCAGTGATGCCAACAATGCCATTAAGAATTTAGGCTCTCGGGGCTTCCTGGTGGCTCAATGGTAAAGAATCTGCCTGCCACAGCAGGAGATACAGGTTTGATCCCTGATCTGGGAGGATCCCACATGCCTCAGAGCAACTAAGTCCATGCGCCACAACTATTGAGCCTGTGCTCTAGAGCCCAGGAGTTACAACTACTGAGCCCACATGCCACCAATTCCTGAAGCCCGTGCACCCTAGAGCCCACGCTCCACAACGAGAAAGGCCACCGCAATAAGAAAACCCCTGCATCGCAACTAAAGTAGCCTCCGCTCGCTGCAACTAGAGAAAAGCCCACACAGCAACGAAGACCCAGAACAGCCAAAAAATAAAGAAATAAAATTCTTAAAAAAAAAAAACCAGTAACAACAAAAAAAGAATTTAGGCTCTCTTTTCTCAGGCGGGTCCTGACCACTAATTAGGAATTGATGTGTCTCTGAGTCCTTTCTTCTCACCTCCCCAAAGCAGGTAGTCTAAATTGTCACCACATTTTCTGATCCTCTACCTGACTAACTTTTTAGCAGATGACCTTGAATCCCTTACCTATAACCATGTAGAGGTAGACTCAGCAGACTAACCTGTTCAAAACACGTTTCGGTGTGTAGAGTCTGGAAAGATAAAAGGTTCCTTCGTAGACAGGGTTTTAGATGTGATTTGGGTGATACCAATTAGAGGCACTCATGCATCAGATGGTGGCACGTCTCACAGCGAAAAATAATTTTTCAAACTGCTTTAAAATACAGTATTTTGACTGCACAAACCTAGTGGAATATACACCAAGGACAAAGCACTCCAAAAAAATCTTAAACTGCTTTCAGCAGTCTTAGTAACGTTGTTATTGCTATTTTCACACACACACAAATGATAAGGCTAATTAATAATTATGTTAATGTTGCTAGGAATCAAGATTTTCCATAAAAGATAAAAGAGAGATGCTAGTATAAAATAAAATACATGAAATATAAGCTCTTTAATCATAAATCCAAATTGGAAATAAATACCAGTATAAACTCATGATTTAGTGGGGTTTTTTAGTTTTCTTTTTTAAGTTGCATCTCATATCTTTATATATTGAAAAGGCATAGGTGCAATGGTGACTAAATAGTGATAAGCACACTAGTACCAAAATGGTGACCTCTAAATACCATTTTCCCTTAAAGGACACAGGGCTCCTTAGAGAAATGGCTGATTCCACTCAAAAGTAGGAAGTGTACAAAATAAGCAAAGAAGCTATCAATGTCTACTGGCGTTGTGTCAAAAGAATACACACTGGTGCACCCACTGGTTTAAAGGTGCACCCACTGGTTTAAGATGGCATCATTTGAGCATCAAAATGAATAAGTATTGCAATGGATAAACAGGAATTTTTTAAATTTATGAGATCACAATGATACTTTAAAAATGAAACAAAAACCCAGAAAGCTCACTTGTCATCCTTGGAGGTTGCTAGAGCACCAATTCATTCTTCTGAAAATCGGTTTTCAAAAAAAGAAAAAAAACAAACAAACATTTATCCTGTCTTTCCTGTATATGAACTGAATTTCTTTCTTTCTTCCTTTTTTTTTCAGGGTAGGGGTGGCACTTGGGCATGCAGGATTCTAAAGAGTTCCCCTACCAGGGATGGAACTCTCATCCCTTACAGTGGAAGCTCAGAGTCTCAACCACTAAACAGCCAGCGAAGTCGCTGAATTGAATTTCTAGGTAACCAAATAGTTGACAAAAAATGTTTTTCTTTTTAGACGAATTTTAGCTAGTATGCAGAATAATGATAAAATAAGAGTACCATCATTTTTCAGGTCATAATAAAATAGTGGATCTTAGCAACGATCATCAAAGGCAGCTAAAACTATTTGGGAAAAGGTTGGTAGGAAGCTTCACAATGGATGAATCAGGTTGACACCACCCAATCCCACTAATCAACTCCCAAAGAAGGGCAATGCCAAAGAGTGCTCAAACCACCTCATAATTGCACTCATCTTACACACTAGCAAAGTAACGCTCAAAATTCTCCAAGCCAGGCTTCAAAAGTAAGTGAACCGTGAACTCCCAGATGTTCAAGCTGGATTTAGTAAAGGCAGAAGAACCGGAGATCTAATTGCCAACATTCGTTGGATCATCAAAAAAGCAAGAGAGTTCCAGAAAAACATCGACTTCTGCTTTATCGACTATGTCAAAGCCTTTGACTGCGTGGATCACAACAAACTGTGGAAAATTCTGAAAGAGATGGGAATACCAGACCACCTGACCTGCCTCCTGAGAAATCTGTATGCAGGTCAAGAAGCAACAGTTAGAACTGCACATGGGAATGTATGGCAAAAACCACTAAAATGTTGTAAAGTAATTAGCCTCCAATTAAACTAAATAAATGAATAAATAAATAAATAAAACTGGACATGGAACAACAGACTTGTTCCAAATTGGGAAAGGAGTACATCAAGGCTGTATATTGTCACCTTGCTTATTTAACTTGTATGCAGAGTACATCATGAGAAATGCTGGACTCAGTGAAGCACAAGCTGGAATCAAGACTGCAAGGAGAAATATCAACAACCTCAGATATGCAGATGACACCACCCTTATGGCAGAAAGTGAAGAAGAACTAAAGAGCCTCTTGATGAAAGTGAAAGAGGAGAGTGAAAATGTTGGCTTAAAGCTCAGCATTCAGAAAACTAAGATCATGGCATCCGGTCCCATCACTTCATGGCAAATAGATGGGGAAACAATGGAAAAAGTGGCAGACTGTATTTTGGAGGGTCCAAAATCACTGCAGATGGTGACTGCAGCCGTGAAATTAAAAGACACTTGCTCCTTGGAAGGAAAGTTATGACTAACCCAGACAGCATATTAAAAAGCAGAGACATTACATTCCCAACAAAGTTCTGTCCAGCCAAAGCTATGGTTTTTCCAGTAGTCATGTATGAATGACATGTATGTATGACAGTCATGTATGTATGGCAACCCACACCAGTACTCTTGCCTGGAAAATCCCATGGACCAAGGAGCCTGGCAGGCTACAGTCTATGGGGTCACAAAGAGTCATACACAACTGAAGTGACTTCATTTCACTTCACTTCATGTATGGATGTGAGAACTGGACTATAAAGAAAGCTGAGTGCCAAAGAACTGATGCTTTTGAACTGTGGTGTTAGAGAAGACTTTTGAGAGTCCCTTGGACTGCAAGGAGATCCAACCAGTCCATCCTAAAGGAAATCAGTCCTGAATATTCATTGAAAGGACTGATGCTGAAGCTGAAACTCCAATACTTTGGCCACCTGATGTGAAGAACTGACTCATTGGAAAAGACCCTGATGCTGGGAAAGATTGAGGGCAGGAGGAGAAAGGGACGACAGAGGATGAGATGGTTGGATGGCATCACCGACTCAATGGACACGGGTTTGGGTGGACTCCGGGAGTTGGTGATGGACAGGGAAGCCTGGCGTGCTGCGGTCCATGGGATCGCAAAGAGTCGAACACGACTGAGCGACTGAACTGAACTGTAAGAGAGACAACACACATTTATAGTTTATGTCTTGCAGTTCTAGAGGCTGGAAACCCAAGATCAAGGTGCCATCATGGTCAGGTGAGGGCCCTCTTCCAGGTTTATACTAGATGTCTTCTCACTGTGTCTTAACATGGCAGAAAGAGGTAGGAAACTTTCTGAAGCTTCATTTACACAGCAGTAATCCCACTCATGAGAGTTCCACTGTCATGACATAAGTACCTCCTAAAGTCCCCACCTCCAAATCCCCTTTGGGGATTAGGATTTCAATGGGTGAATTTTGAGGGGGCACAGACATTCATACCATAGCAATGGTTATGTAAAATGTTAACATTAAACAAAACTGGGTGAAGACTGTACAGGAATACTCTGTACTGTCTTTGCAACTCTACCATAAATCTAAAATTATTTTAAAACAAAATGTTAAAAATAAATGTTCTTTAATTTCTACAGATAACAACTTTCTTAAAGTGAACTTATAGCTTCAGAGAAAAATGCTTATGTCTCTATTATTGGACTTAAATAATTCTCAAAAGATAAGGAAACTGGCATACTTACACTACCTCCATGTGTTTCCCTCTAGGACCTCCAGAATTTGGTAGGCTATATTATGCTTTCTATTTATAGTACCATCGTATATATAACATTCATATCATATTCTCTTTCTATAGTTGCTTTAGACTTTAATGGACACATTGATCACTACTAGTCATTTTAACTATTATAGCTGTTGGCTGAAATGTATCAGGCAGTTGTGTCTTCAAGAAAGGCTGGACTTCCCAGGTGGTCCAGTGGTTGAGAGTCCGCCTGCCAATGCAGGGGACACAGGTTCGATCCCCGGTCCGGGAAGATTCCACATGTCATGGAGCAACTTAGCCCAAGTGCCACAACTACTGAGCCCACACGTCTAGAGCCCGTGCTCTGTAACAAAAGAAGCCACTGCAAGGAGAAGCCCATGCACTGCAATGAAGAGCAGACTCCACTTGCCACAACTAGAGAAATCCCACATGCAGCAATGATGACCCAGCACAGCCAAAAATAAACAAATAAAATTTTTAAAAAAATAAAGTCTCTTGGGAACTATAAAGACAACTGTTTGTGCCATTATACCTGGATGGCAGTCTGACTTGGCACATATTCTCTTTCCCTGAGGACTTGGTAGATATTAACTCCTCTGTCTTCTAATGTTGGAAGCTACTATAGAGAGACCGGAAGCCAAATGATGTTTTTTTTTCCCATTCACAGTGATTTGATTTATTTGCAGAGATTCTCATAGGATTATTTCTTTATCTCTCCAGTCTATTAACTTTTTCAGGATATGTATTTAACTTAGTTGTGCTATATCAATTTTACCTGGTACAGTTTTGTTCTTTCAAGCTAAAATTCAAGTCTTATTTCTGGAAGCAATTGAATTATTTGTTTGAACATTTCTGTTGATGTTGCTGTTCCATTTAATCTATTCTCTTATTCAGAAACACCAATCATACATGTGGTAGATCTTTGTTCTCTATATATGTCATTTTCTGTTTAATCCTTTTATACTTTTAAAAACTATTTGTTATATTCTCACTCATTGTGTTCACCTTCCCAAGTATTTCTTCCTTTCCGGTGGCTTTTTTCCCAGCAAGGTCTCTGTTTCTTTTTCCTAATATGACCTTCATTTCTCCTTTACTCCTATGTCTTCTTCATTTCTTTCTTGAACTCTGTCAGTTCATTTTTCATGTCTTTATATTATTTCTTTCTTATTTTATCTCTGTTTAAGCTCCTAATTCACAGATATAGTTTTTATTAACTTTTTGCATTCCTGTATGAGTCTTCGGTCATGATTTTTAATTTTTTTCCATGGAAAAATATTTCTGGTGTGTGCTCTTTGGCCTTCTCTTGGCCGTGAGCCTTTATTCTTGAAGGTATTTTTAAATAGTTCCTATATGTTGTTGTTGTTCAGTCGTATTCAACTCCTTGAGACCCTATGGAGTGCAGCACACCAGGCTTCCCTGTCCTTCACTATCTCCCAGAGTTCCTATATAGGCTCCTTTTATTACTAATATTTCAATGATGACTGATTTTCCTAGACCAGCTCTTTGTGGAAGGCAGAAAGGACAAGGTTGAGCTCTGAGCAGCAAAACATTTCTGAAGTTCAGAATATGGAGCACCTCAAGGTATAAGAAAATCCACAGGATGAGCTCCATAGCAGAATGATGATGACAGAGGGAACAGTTGCTAAATTTAAATGTATACCAAGAGAAGTTGTTCAATCTGAAAAACCAATAGAACAAAAATTGAAAAAGATTAATGGGAGCCCCAGAGAACTGTAGGACAATAGCAAAAGGGCTAACGTTCATATCATCTGAGCTCCAAAAGGAGAGGAAAAAAAAGCATGGTGCTGAAAAAAATAATTAAAGAAATAGTGACAGAAGACTTCACCAATTTGGTGAAAGACCTAAACCTCCAGATTCAAAAAGCTTGATGAATCCCCAAAACAAAAGCAAAAACAATTCCATACCCAGATACATCATAATCAAACTGTTGAAAACTAAAGGCAAAGAAAGAAATCTTGGAAGCAGAGTAAAACAAGGTATTCTTATAGGGGAACAAGTATTTGAATGACTGCAGTTTTCTTATCAGAAACTATGGAGAAAAGAAATGGCACATTTTTTGTGTGTTGAAAGAAAAGTGAGGACAGGGTTTTATAACCAATGAAAATATCCTTTAGGAGTCAAGATGAAACAATGACATTCTCAGGCAAACTAAGAAAAGTCATTGCCAGCATAACTGCCCTAAAATAATTGCTAAAAGAAGTTCATCAGACAAAAGGGAAATAATAACAGAAGTGAAGGAAGAGCAATAGAAATGGTAAATATCCGAGTAAATAAAATAGACCAATCTTTTAATCTCAAATTATTTAAAATATATATGATGATTGAAAGCAAAAAATTATATCATTGTTTGATGGAATTTTCATCATATGTAGATTAAGTATATAAGACAACTATGACATTAAGGGAGGTGCATAAAGGGACCTATATGGTGGTAAGTTTCCTATATTCTACTTGAACTGGTAAAATAGCAACTCAAAGTAGACTGTGAAAAGTTAAGTATGCATATTTTAATCCCAAGAACACCCCCACACACAAACTACACAAAGAGATAGTAAAAAGAAAAAAAAATGGATAAATTAAAATGAAATGAAAATGTTCAAATAATACAAAAGAGGGTAGAAAATAGAAACAGAAGAACAAAAAACAGAATTAACAAAAAGATAATAAATAACAATAAATCTAAGTGCAAGCATATCAATAACTGCATTAAATGTAAATGGTCTGCACACACCAATAAAAAGACAAAGTTTCAAAATACATTAAACAAAAACTGAGAGAACTAAAGGGGGATCAACAATTATATTTGGAAACGTCAACACTCAGTTCTCAGTAATCAACAGAATTAGTAGAAAATCCAACAAGAATATAGAGCTGAATAACACCATCAGTCAACTGGATCTAATAGATACTTATATAACAACCCCCTAAACAAGACCTGAATACACTCATTTCAAATGCACATGAAACATTAATCTAGATAGACCATATCCTAGGTCATTAAACAAACCTCAACACATTTAAAAGAACTGAAACCATAGGGTATGTTCTCTGACTATAATGGAATCAAACTACAAATCAGTAACAGAAAAATGACAGAAAATTCTCCAATAGGAAATTAAGCAACACTTTCCTAAATAATTCATGGATCTCAAAAATTAGAAAATATTTTGAACTGAAGAAAAACAAAACAACATTTCAAAATTAGTGGGATGCAGCTGAAGAAGTACTTAGATGGATTTTATAGCATCAAATGTTGATATTAGAGAAGAAGAAAGATCTCAAATCAATAATCTAATCTTCAATGCTAGAAAAAAAAACTAGAAAAAGAGCAAAAGGAGCTCAAAACAAGCAGAAGGAAGGTAATAAAGATGAGAGGAGAGAAATCAATGAAACTGAAAACAGAAAATCAAGAGAACAAAACCAATAAAACAGAAAGCTGGTCCTTTGAAAAGATCAATAAAATTGATCTGACAAGACTGAAAAGGAGAAAGAGAGAAGACACAAATTACCAATATCCAGAATGAAAGCAGGAGAAGGCAATGGCACCCCACTCCAGTACTCTTGCCTGGAAAATCCCATGGATGGAGGAGCCTGGTAGGCTATAGTCCATGGGGTCGCTAAGAGTCGGACACAATGGAGTGACTGAACAACAACAACAAAACTTCTCGTACAAAAATTAACTAAAAAAGGATCATGAACTTAAATGCAAAACATAAAACTATAAAAGATTCAGGGGAAAGTAGAACAAAACCTATAGGACCTAGGGTTAGGCAGAGAATTCTTAAACTTGATACCAAAAGCACGATCCATAGAAGGAAAAATTAATCAATTGGATGTCGTCACAACTAAAACTTTTTCTCTGTGAGAGACCCTGTTAAGAGTGTGAAAAGAGAAGCAATGGCTTGGGAGAAAGAATTTGCTAACTTCAAATCTGACCAAGCATTTGTATCCAGAATGTATAAAGAATTCTTGAAATTTAACGGTAACAAAACAATCAGAAAATGGTCAAAAGACATACACAGGCTTTCACCAAAGAAGACACCTAGATGGCAAATAAGCACATGAAAAGATGCTCATCAACATTAGCTGTTAGGGAAATGCAAAATGAAATCCCAGTGAGATACTACCACATACCTATTAGACTAGCTAAACAATACAGTTGGACTATAAAGAAAGCTGAGCACTGAAGAATTGATGCTTTTGAACTGTGGCATTGGAGAATACTCTTGGGAGTCCCTTGGACTGCAAGAAGATCCAACCAGTCCATCCTAAAGGAGATCAGTCCTGAGTGTTCATTGGAAGGACTGATGTTGAAGCTGAAACTCCATTACTTTGGCCACCTGATGCGAAGAGCTGACTCATTTGAAAAGTCCCTGATGCTGGGAAAAATTGAGGGCAGGAGGAGAAGGGGACGACAGAGGATGAGATGGTTGGATAGCATCACCAACTCAATAGACATGAGTTTGGGTGGACTCCGGGAGCTGGTGATGGACAGGGAGGCCTGGCGTGCTGCAGTCCATGGGATCACAAAGAGTCGGACACGAATGAGTGACTGAACTGAACTGAAACAATACAAAACAAAATAAACACTGACAATACCAAATGCTGCCAAGGATGTAGAGTAACTGGAACTGTCATACACTGCTGATCAGAAGGCAAAATGGTACAGTCACTCTGGAAAGCCATGCAAAGTTTCTTATAAAGTTAAACACATACTTAGCATGTGTCCCAACAATCCCACTTCTAGGCATTTGTCCTAGAACAGAGGTCATCACACTAAGACAAGCAGTTCACATCAAGCCAAGGATCTGCTTTTGCATGACCTATAGGTGAAAAACATTTTTTACAATTTTAAAGAGTTTTTTTAAAAAAACAAAAAAGGATATGTTACAGAGACTATATGTGGCCCATAAAGCCTAAGGTATTTACTATCTGGCCCTGTACAGAAGATGTGTGCCAACCTTTGCCCTAGGTAAACAAAAGCTATGTTCACACAAAAACTTGCACATTAACTTTTATATTCCTTCTATTCCCTTTGCCCCAAACTGGAAGCCACCCAAATGTCCTTCCATTGGTGAATGGATTAACAAACTGTATGTGCTACATCAATAATAATGAAATTCTACTCAGCAATAAAAAGGAATAAACTATTATTACACAGAACAACCTAGATGAATCTCAGAGGTATTATGCTAAGTTAGAGAAGTCAGTCTCTAAAGGTCATATACTATATGATTCCACTTATATGACATTTTCAAAAAAAAATTATAGAGACAGAAAGCAGATCAATGGTGTTTAGAATGTGAGGATTTGACTATAAAGGGGCAGCATGAAAAAGTTTTGGGGGGTGACAGAACTGCTCAGTATCCTAATTGTGGTGGTGGTTACACAAATCTATATAAAATTCGTAGCATTGTACACCAAAGTAAAAAATCCATTTTACTGTATGATCATTTTAAAAGGGGAAAAAAGTAAAAAATTTTAAGTGGCTAAACATTTGCCAATGTGCAACTTATTTTTAAACTAGCTCATGAAAGAAAACAAAATTTTAAATTGAGCTAACAGCAGTAACAATGGACTTCCCAGGTGGTGCTAGTGGTAAAGAACCCACCTGCCATTGCAGGAGACATAAGAGGCATGAGCTCGATCCCTGGGTTGGAAAGATCCCCTGGAGGAGCGCATGGCAACTCATTCCAGTATTCTTGCCTGGAGAATCCCATGACAGAGGAGCCTGGTGGACTACAGTCAATAGGGTCGCAAAGAGTCAGACACGACTGAAGCGACTTAGCATGAACGTAGGCACAACAGCAGTGACAATAGCAAAACAAAGGCAAGAATGCTGGTGCCATTCCAAGTAAAGTTTAGATAGGTTATTAACCTCTGTCATGTTGTCAAGCATTACTATAGAGATTATACTATAGAATATTGCTTATGCCAGCAAGGAGATGAAGTGCTAGGTGGTAAGTGTCATGGATCTAGAGCAGATGGAGGATCATTAGACATGCACAAATATTGTTCTGCAACATCAATGCCTCTGGAATAGCATTACTAATTAGGACATTTAAGGCTTCATTGAGAATCTGGCACAGATTGGAACAGTGGGCTACAAGTCATTCCCAGAAAGGACAAATAATATTTTCAATTTTCATAACCAATGCCTAAAATATCACTGGAGAGCAATAACTGGTTCAGCATTCACAGGCAGGCACCATGGGAGTTGGGTTTCTCTGGGCTGAGCCTCTCAAGCACAAGTCCTTCTGTTATTGGAGCCCTGTGGTAATGAACACTCTAACATTACCTCCAGATGGTGGCAGTGATGAACAATAACTCTAACCCCCATTCATCCCATTAAACAGTTCCTAGTCAGGTTTTACAAACCAACACGATATTGTCTTTCTTTGCCATCTGAGGGCATATCTCTCTATCTAGTCTCTCAGAGCCCATTTTTCCAAGTTAGTTGAAATATGATTCCTTCTAGATGAGAGAACCAAGAAAAAGGAAACACTGATCATACATCTCGAAGTCTATCATATGCTCTTTCCAACACGTCTGAACCTCTACAAGTGCCAAGAGAAGAAAAGAAACATATTTTCTTTGATATTCACCTAACAGAAAGGGAGGGTAGGAAATGTAGTCTAGCAATGTTCCCAAGGAGAATTGGCAAACAGCCAGTCAGTCTTTGCCACAAGTAAATTGGTGGCAACAGAGTATGAATTGAAGAGAGACCACTTGGAACAACTTTCCCCAGAGGGTATTCACTGAGTGATCAATGTCAGCCAAGAATGAAGACTGAGGCAGAGCCACAAGACTGTGATCTCAGACTTGTTTATGAGTTGAGTCTTCCAGGAACAGATGTTAAGACAGAGTTAGGGATGAGGAGGTTTATTGGTAGGTAATGCTTGTGAAAGATAAAACGGAGAGAATGCAGACTGGGCAGAGCCAGCTTCAGAATGCAAATGAGACATGACAGTCTTAGCCTGTTGTATTACAGGGAGCTCCACAGAGAAGATTGATCATTACAGGAGTTCCACATTGCACAGTCATGGCAAGGGCCTGATACCCCCACCATACTCGGATTCTGTGTGGGAGCTACCAAGGAAGAATGGCCTTGGCTCAAAGCTGAGGCATAATGATGTCAGCAAAATGGCAGAACAGGACCTTCCTTCCTCCCACGGAGACATCGACAGAACGTGGATAAGAAATCCCTTTATGACAAACCCAGAAACCAGTTAAAAGGTCCCTGTACACCAGGCAAGCATGAAACCAGCTATATTAAAGCCAGTAGGAAATTTTGTGGCATCCTCTTACCATAGTCCCTGGCATAGTGCCATAAGCTCATGAGGAAACTCCCAGCTCCTGGTTTCTCCAGAGGGAGGGAAAGAGAAGACTAGACTGATTATCCAATGTTCTGACTTTTCAGAAGAGGCTGCCCGAGGGACTGGCTTCTGTCTCGCCCGTCTCAGACCACTGACAGGACCCAGCATGCTTTAACTGCTTGGGTGCCGCTGAGAACAATAATAACAAAAAAAAGACCTAGGTAGCATGCTGTTGCTCCTAAGGACCTGTAGTACAGCAGACAGACGCCTCTCCCTCAAGGGGCCTCTCCCTCAAGCAGAAAGGGAAGAGTGGAGCGTATGTCTAATGTTCTAGTTTTCCAGGGGGCTGCCCACGAGACTGGTTTCTGTCTCAGAGCATGGACGGAAGCTAGCATATTCCAAATGCCTCAGGGCTGCTAAAGCCCAGACAGATAAGTGCAGCCTACTGCTGCTAAGGGGCGCCCACGGTACAGGGGACAGAGGCCAATACATGTTGGCGGCCTCTCCCTTAGGAGGGAAAGAGTGGAGCAAGCATCCAACACCCTGGCTTGTTGTGGGGCTGCCCAAGGGACTGGCTTCTGTCTAGCACAACTTGGGGTGCTGACAGGACCTGATATACTCTAGATGCCTGGGGGCCACCAAAAGGCATATGGTGCCATGCTGCTGCTTCAAAGGATGCACAGTACAACAGTCAGACGCCAGTCAGAGTAAGCAAGAGATTATGAGTTCCTGCATGAAAAAAAACCACCAAAAAACAAGCAAATCTCTTTAATGAGAAATCTACATCGCACAAGCCCAGAGAAGCAACATCCGCAGAAAAGTCTGAGAGGCCCCCCAGAATCTCTAGGCAAGTTGTTTGGTGAAGGTCTTCCCTTGTACAAGGCAGTCCTAAAGACAGAGAGATGGCTGTTTTTTTGCAAATATCAACATATACCAACACAAAGTTAATAAGCAACATTAAGAAACAGGGGAAAATGGCCCAATCAAAGGGTCAAAATAAATCTGCAAAAGCTGACCATAAAGAAATGAAGGTATGTGAATTACTTGACAAAGAATTCAAAATAACCACCATTAAAAATGCACAATGAGTTCAGAAAAATGATAGATGGACACAGCGAGTTCAACAAAAAGATAGAGAATGTAAAAAGGAACCAAATAGAATTTTGGAGAAGAAGAATGCAATAACTGAACTGAAAAATTCACTGGAAGAGTTTAACATCAGACTTGGTCAGCAGAGAAAAAAAAATCAGCAAGCTCAACAGTTCATTTTTAAATTTTCCAATCAGAGAAACAAAATGAAAAACAATGAAGAAAGCTTAGGGGATTTATGGGACACCATTGAGTAGTTCAACATAGGCATTATGATAGTCCCAAAAGATTAAGAGAGAAAGAAGGAGAAAGCTTATTTAAAGAAATAACAACTGAAAACTTTCCAAATCTGAGAAAGGAAATAGTATCCAGATATAAGAATCCCACAAGCTATATGATAATCAAATTGTCAAAAGTGAAAGACAAAGAGAGAATTTTGAAAGCAGCAAGAGAAAAGTGATTCATCACATTCAAAGGAACCCCTGTAAGATGATAAACGGATTTTTTTTAGCAAAAACCATGCAGGCCAGAAGGAATATATTCAAAGTACTGAAAAAAAAGACTGCTAACTAAGAATACTATAAGCGCAAAAACTGTCCATCAAAAATGGGAAGTAGACACTTTTCCAGATAAAGAAATGCTGAAAGAGTTAACCACCACTAGGCCAGTCTTACAAGAAATGCTAAAGTGAAATGAAAACACACAAAACAGTAACACAAAAGCATATGAAAGTATAAAGCTCGCTATTAAGGATAAATATATAGGTAGATACAGAATACTGTCATACTGTAACTATGATGCATGAATCACTTTTAATTGTGGTATGGACGTTAAGATACAAAAGTATGAAAATACCTATAAAATATGTTAATGGACACACAGTATAAAAGGTATAATTTATGACATAAATAACATAGAGTAGAGGGGGGAGAAGTAGAAGTTTTTATGTGATTGAATTGTTATCAGCTTAAAATAGAATGCTACAACTATGTTCCATGTGAGTCCCACGGGAACCACAAAGAAAATGCCTATAGAAGATATATAAAAGAAAACAAGAAAGGAATCAAAGTAAGTCACTACAAAAAAATAAATAAATAAAATCAATGAAACTCAAAGGAAGACAGCAAGAAAAGAATAGAGGGACAAAATACCTACAAGACAAACAGCAAACAACGATCCAAATGGTAGTAGTGAGTCCTTCCCCATCAATAATTACTGAAAATGTAAATGGATTAAAATTCCCCAATCAGAAGACATGGAATGGCTGAATGAATAAAATAAAAGATTCAACTACATGCTGTCTTCAGACTCACTTTCAGTTAAGGATACATATAGGTTGAAAACAAAAGGACAGAAAAAATATTCCATGCAAATGGTAACCAAAAAAGAGCAGAAGTGGTTACACTTATAACAGACCAAATAGACTTTAAGTCAAAGACTGGCACAAGAGACAAAAAAGGGCATTACATAATAATAAAAGGGTCAATTTACCAGGAAGATAAAACAATTATAAACATATATGCACCCAAATTAGAACACCTAATTATATGAAACAAACATTGACAGAACTGAAGGGACAAATTAACGGCAACATGACAATAGTAGATTTCAATGCCCACTTGAACAACAGTATACTCCAAATGGATTTAAAAGACAGTTAAGAATATTCCACCCAACAGCAGCAGAACATTCTCCAGGAGAGATCACATGTTAGTTCGACAAAACAAGTCTCAACACATTTTAAGGAGATTGAAATCATACCAAGTATCCTTCCTGACCACAATGGAATGAAGCTATAAATAAAAAGCAGAAGGAAAACTGAACATTCACAAATATGTGGAAATTAAACAACATATTCCTGAACAATCAATGGATCAAAGAAATCCAAAATATCTTGAAAAAGATGATAACTGAAGTACAACATACCAACACTTATGGGCTACAGAAAAAACAGTACTAAGAAGGAATGTTACAGTGATAAACACCTATGTTAAAAAAAAGAACAAAGATTTCAAATAAGCAGCATAACTCTACACCAGACCTCCAGATTTGTTCTTATTTCTCCATATTGCTTTTGGCTATTTGGGGTCCTTTGTGGTTCCATATGAATTTTAGGATTGTTCGATTCTATTTCTGTTAAAAACAAACAAACAAACACCATTGGAATTTTGATAGGGATTGCATTGACTCTATAGATGGTTTTGAGGAGCATGGACATTCTAACAATATTAATTCTTCCAAATCATTAACTCAGGATATCTTTCCATTTATTTGTGTCTTCTTCCATTTCTTTCATCAGAGTTTTTTAGTTTTCAGAGTATAGACTTTCAATTCCTTAGTTAAGTTTATTCTTATGTATTTTGTTATTTTTGATGCTATTGTAAATGAGATATTTTTCTTTATTTCTTTTTCAAATACTTCATTCTTACTGTATAGACATGCAACTGGTATTTGTATATTGATTTTGTATCCTGCAACTTTATAACATTTGTTCATTAGTTGTAACTGGGTTCTTTGCTGTTGAATTTTTATGGTTTTCTACATAGAAAATCATGCCATCTACAAATAGAAATAATTTTATTTCATGATGTATGGAAGTCAAATCATTATGCTGTACGCCTTAAACTTATACAGTGTTATATGTCACTTATATGTCAATAAAATTAGAAGAAAAAGAAAAAATACTACATAGTACAAAAGTGATAAAAAAAATAGTTGCTGAGGATGTAGAGTAATTAAAACACTTGTGCACTGTTGGTATTAATAAGAACACAAAAAAAGAATGCAAAATGGTATAGCCACTATGGAAAATACTGTGATAGTTTCTCCAAAAATTAATAAAAGGATTATATATGATCTAGCAATCCTATTTTTAGGTATTTACCCAAAAGAATTGAAATCAGGATCTCAAAGAGATATTTGCATTTCTGTGTTCATTGCAACATTATTCACAACAGCGAAGAAGTAGAAACAACCTAAATGTCTTTCAACAGATGAATTGATAAAGAAAAATGGTATATATTTTCAATGGAATATTATTCAACCACAGGAAGAAGGAAATACTGTCATCTGCTACTACATAGATGTACCTTAAGGACATTATGCTAAGGAAATAAGCCAGTCACAGAGGGACAAATACTATATGACTCCACTTATATGAGGCATCTAAAGTAATCAAACTCATTGAAGAAGAAAGTAGATTGGTAATTGCTAGGGAGTGGGGGTGGGAGGGTTGCTGCTCAATGGGCATAAAGTTTCAGTAATGCAAGATGAAAAGGTTCTAGAGATATGCTGTACAAAATATGTTTACAGTTAACAATATTATATTTTACACTTAAAAAGCTGTTGAGGGTAAAAAAAAGAATTTTGTTGAGGGTAAATCTCATGTTACATTTTTTTTTTAGCTACCAAAAAAAAAATTGAGGCAGAACCTCAAAGCATTAACTGTAAAGGCTATCTGTGTTCCATGCAGCTGAATGGTAGCTTTCTGCTTGAACATCAAAGTGGTGTACCTCTATAGTTATTATACCCTGTCTTTTTCAACATTTTTATAGCAGTGACTGAGATGAAGCCATAGAAAGATAGAAACGACATATCTGCAGCTGAATCACAATGTGAAGATAGCCCTTATGATAGGCAACTGAGTTTGAAAACTTGATGGGACAAAGCTGGACCGAATCAAACAAAGTGAAATCCAAAAGAGATAAACAAAAAAGTTTTCCATATAAGTTCATGATAACCAACTATATAAGTACTAATGGTGAAATTTTTCCATTCATATGCAAAGATCTGAAAATTTTATATGATTACAAGACCAAAAACAATGCAAGAATGTATGCTATGGCTACTTAAAAAGCCAGAGAAGATTATGGCTGCATTAACAAAAGTATAGCATCTAGAACAAGGAAGGTGATATCCCATCTGATGCAGATGCTCCCTTTGGAGAATCAGTATTTAAGAACACTGACAAATCAGACAACATTCAGAGGAAGGTAACCAGGTTTTTGGAATGTCAAGGAACCATGTAATATTAAAACCAGATGAAGGAATAGGGTCCATTTGTTATAAGCACCCTGTAGTTTTCCTATGGGGACTTTATATAATTGTAAAATAAACAAAATTTTACTTGTACAGATGTTTTCCAAATTGTTTAACTTTTTAAGATAATTATAGATTCATGGGAAGTTGTAAAGATATTAATAGTACAGAGAGGTCCCATGAGCCCTTTACCCAGTTTTCCCTAATGATTATATCTGACATAATTATAGTACAATATTAAAACCAGAAAACTGACATTGGTACAATGTGTGTGTACAGTTCTGTATCATTTTGTTACATAAGCAGATTTGTGTAATGACAACCACAGTGTTTATCAGCCTTCTCAAAGAACCAGCTTTTTGTTTCACTGACTTTTCTCTATTTTTTTTGTTTTGTTTTCAACTTCATTAATTTCTGCCCTTACCTTTATTATTTCCTTTCTTCTACTTCCTTTGGGTTTATTTTTTCTTTTTCTAGGTTCTTAAGGTGGGAGCTTAGATTATTGATTTGAGACTTTGCTTCTTTTTTCTTTTATTTTTTCCAGCCACCAGGGAATTCCCTCCACATTTCTAACGTAAGCATTTAGTGTTATAAATTTTTCTCTCAGCACAGCTTTAGCTGTGTCCCACAAATTTTGATAAAATATGTTTTCATTTTAATTTTCCTTCAGTTGGGCTTCCCTGATAGCTCAGTTGGTAAAGAATCCACCTGCAATGCAGGAGACCCCGGTTTGATTCCTGGGTCAGGAAGATCCCCTGGAGAAGGGATAGGCTACCCACTCCAGTATTCTTGGGCTTCCCTTGTGGCTCAGCTGGTAAAGAATCCACCTGAAATGCAGGAGACCTGGGTTTGATCCCTGGGTTGAGGAGATCCCCTGGAGAAGGGAAAGGCTACCCACTCCAGTATTCTGGCCTGAAGAATTCCATGGACTGTATAGTCTATGGGGTCGCAAAGAGTCGGACATGACTGAGTGACTTTCACTTTCAGGTTAATGTATTTATTAAAATTTCACTTGAGACTACCTTTTTGTCACATGGATTATTGGAAATGTTTTGTTTCATTTCCAAGTTTTTAAAAATTTTCCTGTTATCTTTCAGGTATTGATTTCTAGTTTGATTACATCATAGTAAGAAAACAAGTCTATGATTTCATCCTTTAATTTTGTTGAGGTTTGTTTTATGGTCCAGAATATGTTCTATCTTGGTATATATGCTCCATGAGCACTTGAAAGGAATGTATATTCTTCTTTTGTTAGGTGGAGTGTTTTATAAATGTTGGTTGATGGCAGTGTTGCATTCTTTTATATCTTTGCCAATTTTCTGTCCAGCTGTTCATTAGTTGTTGAGAGGAATGTTGACATCTCCAACTATATCTGTGGATTTGTCTATTTCTCTTTTCAGTTCTAGCAGTTTTCTATTCACATATTTAGCTGTTCTGTGGTTTGGTGCATACATATTTAGGAATGCTATGTCTTCTTGGTGTATTTACTCTTTTATCATTATGTAATATTCTCTCCTCCTGGTAATTTTTTTTCTGTAGTCTTCTTTATCTTCTATTGATATAGCCACTCCTGCTTTATTTTGATTAATGTTTGAATTATATAGCTCTCCCATCTTCTCCCTTTCAACAAACCCATATCATATTTTATATGTATATCAATATTAAATTCAAATACCCATATTTGAAGTGTATTTTTTATAGACAACATATAACCAAGTCATTTTTAAAATCTGTTCTGCCACTCTCTATCTTATAATTGTGCTAAGTCACTTCAGTTGTGTCCAACTCTTTGTGATCCTGTGGACCGTAGCCCACCAGGCTCCTCTGTCCATGGGATTTCCCAGTCAAAAATACTGGAGTGGGTTGCCATTTCCTACTCCAGGGGCTCTTCCTGACCCAGGGATCGAACTCACGTCTCTTATGTCTCCTGCACTGACAGTTAGGTTCTTTACCACTAGCACCAGCTGGTAAGCCCCCCATAATTGGTATATTTAGGCCATTTAAATGTAGTGTAATTATTAATATATAAAATCTTATATCTGCCTTTTTATATTTTGTGTTCTGCTTATTCTCTGCTTTTCATCTCAGTTTTCTTTTTCCTGCCTTCCTCTGGGTTTCTAGAATATTTTTTAGAATTGTGTAGTTTTTTTTGCATCTATCTCCTTACACAGTTTTCTTATTAGTTCTTTTAGGTAATACTCATACTAATGTATATAAACACATACATATTATTCTTGTCTACCAGTGTCACCATTTTACCAGTTTGAGTGAAATGTAGAAAACTTATCTCCTATTGTATCTCTTTACCCTCCCCAATTTATGATATAATTGTCTTAAATATTTCCTTTATACACATTTAGACCCATATATGATCTTCATGGGGGCTTCTTCTCTGGTGGCTCAGACGATAAAGAATCTGCCTGCAATGCAGGAGACATGGGTTCCATCCCTGGGTAGGGAAGATCCCCTGGAGAAGGAAATGACAATACTCACTCCAGCATTCTTGCCTGGGGAATTCCACGGACAGAGGAGCCTGGTGGGCTACAGTCCATGGGATCACCAAGAGTTGGACACGACTGAGCAACTGACACTCACTCACACTCACAATCTTCATGGCTCTTGGTATGATGAATAATTTTCTCTTGAAACCTATGTTATAAGACCTGGGATTTAATTCCTAACCAGCTTCTAGGTGAGGCTGATGCTTCTGGTCTACTGACCACACTTTGAGGAACAAGTTTCTCTGCCTCTTTTCTCAGTGAATGTTCAAATAAAAACATTTAAATAGTTGGTTTTCTGTGCCAAAGAAATATTAACATCTGATCTCAGCCCACAGATGACTGTCCTTCTAGTAGGCTAAAACATAAAAGAAAACACAGGTGCCCTGAAATGCAGCATTCTCACCCCCAGAAAAACTTGCCTCGTCTTTTGCCCAATATTATGTTTTAATCCTGTAGCTTGCACACCAAGGCCTTTCCTAAAGTCTATTCCCTGAAATGCCAGCCTCCTCTGCAAGGTATTAAGAGGGCTTCCTGAGGAAAAGTGATTCTAAGATCAACTGAATTCGGAAAGCATATAGCCTGCACTTTTGGAAACTGACAGAGTCTATTAGTTTCCTAAAGACTACAAGAGTACTGAAGTGAAGAAACCTGTTTCATTTTGTTGAACTCAACCATATTTGAGCTCCAAATCTTTTAACACCTATTAGCCTCTTAAAGTCCAGCAGAGTTCATGCAATCCAGATAGAAAGAAGTGCTGTGCACAAGGCACTTTGGTATGTTTTTCCTTTAATAATACATTATAGAAAGTATATTACTGGAGGCTCAAAGGGGAGGGGATATATATATAGTTATGACTGATTCACAATGTTGTATGGCAGAAAGCAACCTAACATTGCAAAGCTATTATCCTCCAATTAAAAAAAAAACAAAAGATAGGGGGGGAAAGGAAGTATATTATTAATACTATACATTATTAGGCTAGTGTTCAAATTAGGTATGGCTTCACAGGAAAACACTTAAATCCTTAAGCTTGGGTATGCAATCTCTTGCCTTAGTTTGGACTCCCCCAGAAACAGAGCCCAAGACAAGAACTGGAGCACAAATTTGGGAAGCAGGGGAAAGATGATCTCAGGAAACATCAGTAGGAGAGTGAGAAAGTGATGTGGGGGAAAGAGGGAGCCAAAAAGTTGTTGAGCAGATTATGGCTATGGGCAACTGAGCCTCCTTCCCGCTGGGGAACTCTGGGGAGATAGCACAAGACACACTTTGGTCATCTCCTCCTGGTGAAGAAAGGGAGCCAGGGTATTTATCAACCCCATCTCTGGCTGAGGGCTGCTCCCAGGGGTGTTAACTCTCTGGCATTTCCTGCCTGCCTTGCCCACAGGGTGAGTCACAGGTGCTCACCGGAGGGAACCTGAGTCCTGAAGAGTAAGTGCCAAGGGGCTGTGAGTGGGGCATTGACAGCGTCTGCCACATCTCTGGATTCTAAAACTTCTTTTTCTGAACAACAACCAAAAAATGCCATTTGTAGCAACATGGATGGACCTGGAGATTATCATACTAAGTAAGTCAGAGACAGAAGGACAAATAACATATGATATCACTTACGAGTGGAATCTAAAATATGACACAAATGAACCTATTGTTCAAACAGAAACAGACTCATAGACATGGAGAACAGACTTGTGGTTGCCAAGGGTAGGAAGGATGACGGAGGGATGGATTGGGAATTCGGGGGTTGGCAGATGTAAACTATTATATATAGAATGGATAAACAACAAGGTCCTACTGTGTAGCACAAGGAACTATATAATATATTCAGTATCCTGTGGTAAACCATAATGGAAAAGAATATTTTTTTAAAAAATGTATATATATGTATAACTGAATCACTTTGCTGTATAGCAGAAATTAACACAAAAATGTAAATCGATTATACTTCAATAAAAAAATTAAATAAATAAATGTGTTTTTCCTAGTCTCTTCTTGGCTCTCATGTAGGTAAAACACAACCCTGTTAGTAAAATATTTTTGAGGGTGCTGAAACAAATCATTCATTTATTTATTTTCTATGTATATTTTAATATATTATACACACACACACACACACACACACACATATATATATATATATGCTTTTTTCTTTCTTTTTTTAAGAAACCATCTGAAAATGCCCAGGTTGGCTGTAGTAAGATGGGTGGCAGGCTGGGAAGGACTGACATCTCACAGGTTCCCTTCCCTCCCTGGAATGGCACAAAGGTGAATGGGACAGTCTCAGCTGCAGGGACATGGGCCATCAGCCCCGCTTCTAGGAGGAGAGCAATCCCACAGAGAAGTGAGCCTGTGACCTCTGACACACACGGCAAAGCACAGCTGACTGTGTGATCTCAGTACCATTAGGAAGGACACACTTGGGTGAACAAAATGTCCCTAAAGGTGCTCAGAGCAGGTGATGGGGATCCAGGCATAGGTGATGCTTAAGGAGACAAGAGAACAGACGGGCAGTGGGGGAGAGTCATCACCTTCCTCCAGTAGTTGGGGCGCGTCCTTGGGAAGGGGTTTGGGCACGACTCTGGCTCCTGTGAGGGAGCTAATCAAGGCTAAGGCAAGGTCCCCAAGCTAAGAGGCTTTTAGGAACCAGTCAGGAGCCCATGACAGGGCCTTCAATACAGAAAACAGACCTAAGACCAGGAGAGAGTAGAACTGTGGCTTCTAGCTAGGGAGAAAGAAGCTCATGGTCAAGACAGCATTAACTGCCAGGCTGCCCTGTTTCTGGGTCCCGACATATGGGGCCAAGGCTCCTAAGATATTCCAGGCTGAGGCCAGAATTTGTCCTTGAGCTTTGGGAAAACTGCATGACAGATGGACACTGAGCAGCCCTACCAGTAGGGGAGGGCTTCCCAGGTGGCGCTAGTGGTAATGAATCCTCCCGCCAACGCGGGAGACTCAGGTTCGATCCCTGCGTCGGGAAGATTCCCTGGAGAAGGGAACATCAACCCACTCCAGTATTCTTACCTGGAGAATCCGATGGACAGAGGAGCCTGGCGGGCTATGGTCCGTGGGGTAACAGAGACTCAGACACCACTGAAGCAACTTAGCAGGCACGCAGCAGTATGGGAGGAAGCTCTCTGTGACCAGGCAAGGCTAGGCGCCCTATTCTGACTTTTGCAGTCAGGTGGTCAGGGGTTCTTGCCATCCGACCCACCCATCCTTCCCCATACCTTCCTCGAGGCCTCGCATATCCCCTCCTCTTCCCCGCCCCACTGACCACCTCCCCCCACTCCCCAAGCTTTGGAGCGCGTCCAAAACTGGCCATCAGGACCCTGTCCAGTGGCCTTGAAAAACAGCTGACTTCTGGGATGGCAAATCATGGGAACTAATCATTCCTGTGACAACATCCACTGCTTCCGCCCTCTACAATTCAGAGAGAGAATTGGCAGGTAATTTGAAAGGCGTGCATTTTGTAATATTTAAAACCGTCTCTCCTCGAATTTTCTGCTCGCCTAGTGTTAATGGCCCCTTCTCCCCCCTCTCCCTTCTGATGACACTGTCTGTACTTGTCTATTTTAGTTGGTTTCCTGTTAAACCTGCTTCCTTTCCTCTTTCTATTCTCGCTCCTTATTCATCTTTTCCCTTCTGCTCATTCATTTGCCATAATTTTTTTCTTTTAAACCGGGAGTTGGACCCTGTGCGACCGTCCCCATGCCCTCATCCCCACCCCCAATGAGATTTGAATCTCTTCATTTATATGGACATCACCAGCCATTTATTCCTTGTAGCACTTTCCTTACCCCGTTTCCTTTTCGTTTTGTTTCGAATCCGTCATTACCCAGCTTTCCCTGGCAAATGTTCAAGACAAAACTGCTTATTTGTCTCAGCTCTCTCTCTCTTTCGGTTCTTCTTTCTTTGCTCCCTCTGCCCCCAGTTTCCTGAAAGTCTGCCTGAGGATCTATTTTATGTCTTTGTTTATACCAATAACAAATGCTTCATTTACTGTTTTGAATAAATGGTGCTTTTCAGCTCCTGGAGAACTTGTTTCTCCTTTGAAAACATTGTATTCAGAGAATCAGATAAACCTCTCTGATACTTTTCGTGAAGCAATTCTGCATTCTCCTTCCAGAATTCCAAATATGTGGCATCATGCGTATTTGGAGCCAGGCTTCTGACAAGATGCCCTCCATCACCCTGTCACCCACGGCTTCTTGATGAGTTTTTCCATCAAATGTGACTTTAGTTGTTAAGATGTCCCAGGTGATTAGACTTGCCGGCAGCCTCCTAAATACTCAGCTGAAGAAACCTGATATTGTTGGGAGAGGCTGTTTGGGGGAGATTATTTTGCAGCGGTAAAAGTCAGAGGCTTGATGTCGGCAGAATTTTGTTCACTTCTCAGAAGTCCCTTCACTGTGGAATGTGAGGAAGTCCCCCTAAATCTCTTTGTCTCTCTCCAGCTGCAATACGGAGGCAACAATACCCCATCACAGAAGTTCTGTGAGAAAAATATTCTAAAATATTAACAAAACGCTTTGTACCTCTTGTATATTTCACCACAGAGTGCTCAGTCGCTTCAGTTGTGTCTGACTCTCTGTGACCCCATGGTTTATAGCCCATCAGGCTTTTCTGTCTGTGGAATCTTCCAGGCAAGAATACTGGAGTGGGTTACCATGCCCTCCCCCAGGTGATCTTCCCGACCCAGGAATCGAACCTGCGTCTCCTGCATGGCAGGTAGATTCTTTACCTGCTGAGCCACCAGGGAAGCCCATTTCACCACATTAGATCTAGCAAACTATCGTTCTTTGTGCCAGTCAATCACTCTGGGGCAGAGAACTGTTGGGGGTGGTAAGACTAGCCAGAGGGCAATCTGCGGGGTATACTGCTCCAGGCAAATCTCTTTAGCTTTCCATTATTTCATACATCTGAGAGTTCATATTTGTTTTCCTGAGACTATCTGTTCCTTATGGTTCAAGTTAATAAGGGCTGATGGAGTAAAAAGATTATGGAGAGGCAGTATAACATGGTGGTTGAGAATACAGATTTGCACAGACATGGAGAATAGACTGGTGGTTGCCAAGGGGCAGGAGGGTGGGAGAGGGATGGGGCAGGAGGTTCTACTGTGCAGTACAGAGAACTATATTCAATATCCCATGATAAACCATAATGGAAAAGAATATTTAAAAGAATGCATATATATATGGATGTATAACTGAATCACATTGCTGTACAGCAGAAATTAATACAACATTGTAAATCAACTATACTTCAATTAAAAAAATTTTTCTTAAAGAACATAGATTTGGAAGCCAGGTGCCCTGGGTTTGATACCTGGCTCTGCCATGTGTAGCTTTGTGACCTCAGGCAACTTTCTTAACTTCTCTGTGTCTCAGTTTCCTGATCTACAGCTTGAGAATCATGTTATGAAGATTAAGCAAGTTAATATTTGTAAAGGGCCCATTTGGAACAGTGCCTGACACATAGTGAGCATGTTCAAGTACTTGGTAAATAAAAATACTGTTCCAATCCTAAGGTTTTTAAAGTCATACAATCTTTCTCAAAAAGAATTGAGTAAGATACATCATAAGACTGGAAAGACAGCCTTCTTGTGGCAATGTGGAAAATAAAACGTCAGCACAGCAAAAATAAAATTATTTGGGGAGTGCCATCGAAATGACCCTGTCGGCAAGATTTCATACCGTGAAACAACAACTCACTGATGGTTGTGCTGTTTATAACTGGAAGGAAAGAAGGACAAGGGGGAGGGAGGCAGGGTGGGAGGGAAAGAAGAAAAGAAAGTCCTCTATGGTTTTGATTTCTTTTTTTACAAATATAGATCCAAGATGCAAGAGCATTTCTGTAGAAATTTGGGCAGTGTAACAGATTGTATGTGCCCAAAATGGCTGTATCAAGCGATGTATCCCACTCCAAATGCTCTTTTTTCATTGTGACATAGACATCTCTCCCACCAAGAGTGGGGTCTGTGTTCCTCTGGAATCTAGGTGGAGGTTCACGACAGATCCAGCCAATGGAGTATAATGGAAGTGATGCTAACGTGAATTCCAAGCCTAGCTCATAGAAAGGGTACAGCTTTGCTCTGCACTCTCTCTCTCTCTCTGGATACTCACTCTTGGAATCCACCCACCATGCTATGTGAGCCATCTGAGGAGGCGACCGTGTAGGTATTCTGGCTGACAATGGACATCAGACACTAGATAAGTGAGTAAGTGAGTGAGCCTTTGGCGGTTTCTAGCTCCCAGTCATGGAGTCTTCTCAGCTGAGGCCCAGACATTGCAGAGCAGAGACAAGCTGTCTCTGCTGTCCCCTGTCTGAATCCCTGACCCACAGAAACCATAAGAGATAATAAATAACTACTGTTGTTTTAAGCCACTAAGTCTTGGAACAATTTGTTATGCAGTAATAGATAAGGTAATACAGGAACTATAAGAAGGTTAAGACCATGGTTTCTAGGAAAGGACATCAGAATTTTCCCACAGTGAATCCTCCTACACTGTTGGTGGGAATGTAAATTGGTACAGTCACTATGGAGAACAGTATGGTGGTTTCTCAAAAAACTAAAAATAGAACTACCATATGATCCAGCAATCCCACTCCTGGGCATATATCCAGAGAAAACCATAATCTGAAAAGATACACACACCCCAATGTTCATTACAGCACTATTACCATAGCCAAGACATGGAAGCAACCTAAACATTCATCGACAGAGGAATGGATAAAGAAGATGTGGTACATAAATGCAATGGACTATTACTCAGCCATAAAAAAGAATGAAATTATGCCATTTGCAGCAACATGGATGGACCTAGAGATTACCATACTAGATGAAGTCAGGCAGAGAAAGACTTATATCAGATAATATCACTCATTATGTGGAATCTAATTTTTAAAATAATACAAATGAACTTACAAAACAGAAACAGTCTTACATATATCAAAAACAAACTTATGGTTACCAGAGGGGAAACGTGGGGTGGAGGAGGGATAAATCAGGAGCTTGGGATGAACATACACACACTACTATGTATAAGAAAGACAACCAACAAGGACCTACTGTATAGCACAGGGAACTCTATTCAATATTTTGTGATAACCTATAAGAGAAAAGAATCTAAAAAGAAAAAAATGAATATATATATATACACACACACACATATATAGGTTTCCCCAATAGCTCTGCAGGTAAAGAATTTGCCTGCAATGCAGGAGACACAGGAGACTCAGGTTTGATGCCTGGGTTGGTAAGATCCCCTAAAGGAAGACATGACAACCAACTCCAGTATTCTTGCCTGGAGAATCCTATGGACAGAGGAGCCTGGTGGGTCACAGTCCACATGGCTGCAGAGTCAGACATGACTGAAGTGACTGAGCATGCATGCGTGCATATGTATATGTATCACTGAATCACTTTGCCGTGCACCCAAAACTAACACAATGTTGTAAATCATCTATATGCCAACAAAGTTAAAAAAAGTTTTTAAAGAAACAAAAAAATTTAATTTTCCCAAGGCAAATCCTATTTAAGCCTTTGGCATCCATGCCACTTCATACTAAAAATCCCCCACCCTTTCCCTCTTCCCCACTAAGAAAACTCATCGTTCTAAAACCTTGCCAAATTAAGTATCTCTGAACAGACACCACACTTGGGAGTCTTGAAAACCCCTCACAGAGATCCAGGATTCCCTGACCAGGCTGCTCCCAAAGACCCAGTGAAGGAAGAGCTAAAGATTTTCACTTAAGAGTAATTATGAAATGTTCTAATGTCTGGAGCCCATGAAAACACAACCAACAATGTCCTGAACTTATTTCCTACTGTGTCGGCTACAAGTGTATACAATAAATGTAAGAAAATAGAATTTAAAATAACTAAGAGAAAACACCAATCAATCCTTCATTGCATTGTTTCCTAATCAAACATATAAGTAATCCATATTTCATTTAGACAAATTAAAAAGTGAAAATTTAAAAAAGAAAAAGAAATTATACATATTAATGATATCGGAGAAGGCACTGGCACCCCACTCCAGTACTCTTGCCTGGAAAATCCCATGGATGGAGGAGCCTAGTAGGCTGCAGTCCATGGGGTCGCTAAGAGTCGGACACGACTGAGCAGCTTCACTTTAACTTTTCCCTTTCATGCATTGGAGAAGGAAATGGCAACCCACTCCAGTATTCTTGCCTGGAGAATCCCAGGGACAGCGGAGCCTGGTGGGCTGCCGTCTATGGGGTCGCACAGAGTCGGACACGACTGAAGCGACTTAGCAGCAGCATATATGTGTATATATATATATATATATATATATACAATAAATGTTGTAAGATATTCACCTGGATATATTGATAGGTGACCACATGAAACATTCAATTCTGTATCCTATTTTTCTCACTTAAAGATTTATCTGTACATCTTTCCATGTCAGTAAATAAATATAGCTCTACTTTACCATTTTAATGATCATATAGCAGCCCATTGTTTGAATATACCACATTTAATTTAATCAATTTCCTATTATTGGGAATTTTGTCATTTCTATTTCCTTTCTTTTTTAATAAAAATTTTATATGTTAAGATCTACATGATGTTCAACATACATTGTGAAGTGAATACCACAGCCAAACTAGTTAACATATCCATCTCTTCCAATAATTTCCTTTTATGTGTGCATGTTACATGTGCATATTGTGTGCGTGTTGTGTGTTTGTGTATGGTGAAAACACCTGATATCTACTCTCTTGGCAAATTTCCAATATATAATGCAGTATCACTAACTGTAGTCACCATTGCTGTACATTAGATCTCTAGAAGTTATTCACCCTACATAATTTTGATTTTGTGCCCTTTGACTAACATCTCCCCATTTCCCTCACCTTCCTGTCCCTGGTAACCACCATTCTACTGTCAGCTTCTATGAATTCAACTTTTTTAGATTCCACTTTTAAGTGAGATCATGCAGTATTTTTCATTCTGTGTCTGGCTTATTTCACTTAGCATGATGTCTTCCAGGTTCATCTTTGTTGTCACAAATGGCAGGATCTCCTTTTTGAAGGCTGAATGATAATCCATTGTGTGTGTGTGTGTATATATATATATATATACATACATATATATACACTACATCTTCTTTATCCATTTATCAATCAATGGACACTTAGGTTGCTTCCACATCTTGCTATTGTGAATAATACTGTAATGAACATGAGGATGCAGATATCTCTATGAGGTATTGATTTCATTTCCTTTGGATATATACTCAGTAGTGGGATTACTACTTCCATTTTTAACTTTTTGAGGAAACTCTATTATACTGTTTTCATGGTGGCTATAACAATTTACAGTCCCACCAACAGTGTGCAAGGGTTCTTTTTTTCCTCCACATCTTCATCAACGCTTCTTATCTCTTGTTCTTTTGATAATAGTTAACCTAACAGGTGTGAGGTGATATAGCTCATTGTGGTTTTGATTTGCATTTCCCTGATGACTAGTGATCGTGAGCACTTTTTAATGTACCTGATGGCCATTTGTATGTCTTCTTCAGGAAAATGTCTATTTGGGTCTTTGCCCATTTTTTAATCAGATTGGCTTTTTGTTACTGAATTGTATGAGTTCCTTATAATTGTTTTTGGATATTAACACATTATCAGGCATATGGTTGGCAAGTATTTTCTTCCCAACTGTACCATTTTGTTGATTATCTCCTTTGCTGTGAAGAAGGCTTTTGGTTTGATGTAGTCCCACTTGTTTACTTTAGCTTTTGTTGCCTAAACTTTTAGTGTCATATTAAAAAAAAAAATCACTGCCAAGTCCAATGTCAAGGAGATTTCTCCCTATGTTTTCTTCTAGAAGTTTTACGGTTTCAAGTCTTATGTTTAAGTTTTTAATCAATTTTAAATGGAATATTGTGTACATTGTAAGATAGGGTTCCAATTTCATTCTTTTGCATGAAGATATCCAGTTTTTCCAACACTATTTATTGAAGAGACTATCCTTTCTCATTGTATATTCTTGGCACCCTTGTCACAAGTTAGTTGTCCATATATGCTTGAGTTTATTTCTGGGCTCTTGATTCTGTTCCATTGGTCTATATATCTGTTTTTATGCCAATACCACACTGTTTCTACTTGCTTTCTATTACACAGCCTGGCAGTGATCATACTTCCACACACACATATCTGATTATTATTTTATGATAAATTTCTAGAAGTAGAACTGTAGGATCAAAGAGTTAGACCATTATACTCTTCCAAGAAACAGTGCTCTAATCCCTCTAGAAAGATTCTAACAATTTAAACATACACCAGCAATAAATGAGAGTTATATACTTGCTAGCAATCACATTTATTATTTTTTAGCTCGGCTAAACTTGTAAGCAAAGAATCATGGATCATTGCTTTAATTTACACCTTTTAAAGTTGAACATGTTTTTCTTTTGTTTTGGTTTTGGTTTTGGCCATTTGTAGTTATTCTGAAATTGCCTACTCCTGCTCTTTGCCTTTTTAAATTACTATATAGGCACTTTTTAATGGATTTGTTTTAATTATTTATGTGGTAAAGATATTAACTCATTGTCTATCAGAGATATTGTAATTACTTAAGCTTCATTCATCTTTTAATATTATTAATGGTGGTGCTTTTTAAAATTTTTCCAAATTTTCTAAGTAGAAAATAACTTCTATTATTGTGATAATTTTTTAAATGTCTGACATTAGCATACACATATATGCAAAAAGTCCTTGGGGGGAAGATTGCTCTTTGTACTTTTCTGTACTTCCCAGATTTACTAAAATGAATAATTAACTTTTATAACCTTAAAAACGCATGAAAGAATTTTATTTTCTTAAGTGCAGAGACATTTTGTGGTCTGTGTGAGTGGAATGTCAGAAGCAAGAAGGAGGATGGTTGGGGGAGGGTGAGGAGAGAGGTGAAGGATGAAGTTGAAAATGAAAATGGGAACCAGATCAGCAAGGAATTTGAATTCCGTGTCTGGGTTGCAGTTGGTACTTGAAGGCTTTTAAACAAGAAAGTGCTCTGATAAGACCTGTATTTCAGAAGGAGAGCTCTTGCTATAATGGGAAACATAAATTAGATTTTGGTATTAAGAAGCCATTGGTGATGGTATCAGTTGTTTATTGCGACAATAATGCTGTGTAACAAGGAACCACAGAACCTCAGTAATACACCAGAGTGTTCATTGCCGAAGTGTCTGGGTCAGCTGGAGGCCAGCTAGGCAACCCTGCTGGTCTCTGCGAGGCTCATCCACACGTCTGCAAGTAATTGCCTATTGGCTGATCTAGACTGGCCTTGGCTTGTTCCAGATTGTCTTTTCATGGATGTTTGTATTGCTAAGAGGCTTGAAAGATAGAGACGGTATCTCCCTCCACAGCAAAGGCAAGCATGCTTATTTACCATCTATTATGAAAGATTCAAGTTTCCTAACCTTTGAGTTTTTCTCCTGTAATGCCGTCCACTGTGTGTGCGGGCATCCATCTGAGCCCATCCACATCTACCTCATCAGACTTGGGGAGCAAGTCTTCTTGCTGCACCATGAGCAATAAAATCCTTCACCTTTGACCAAGAAATCACATGTCTCTTGCCAGCATCGAGGAAACTGTGGCAAGTTCACAAGACCATTCACAGTTTATTTTAAAAAGAAAAGTGTTTATACTTTTTCAGTTTTATTGAGATGTAATTGACATACCATGCTGTATAAGTTTACATACAGCATAATGACTTGACTTACATATACTGTGAAATGATTACAATAAGTTTAATTAATATCTATCACCTTATATAATTACAAAACCAAATTTTCCCTTGTGATGAGAACATTTAGGATCTACTCTCTCAGCAACTTTGAAATACACCATACAGCAGTGGTAACTTATAGTCATCACATTGTATGTCGCATCCCTAGTACCTATTTACCTTATAACTGGAAGTTTGTATAATACCTTTTGACCACTTTCATCTAATCCCTCCTCCCCCCACCTATATCTCTAGCAACCACAAATCTGATCTCTTTTTCTATGAGTCTGGATTTTTTATGAGTTTTGCTTTTGTTCTTATTTAGAGTCTACATATAAGTGATATCATAGAGTATTTGTCTTTGTCTGACTTGTTTCACTTAGCATAATGCCCTCAGGGTCCATCCATTTTGTCCAAAATGTTAGTATTTCTTTCTCTCTTTTTTTTTTTTTTGGCTGCATAGTATCTCAGTGTGTGTGTGTGTGTTTACACAAGTATCTATATATGTGTATCTATATATACACACACACACACCACATTTGCTTTATCTATTTTAGAACCTTCACAGTCCTTGACATCAGTAGCTTCTCCCTTGCAACCACTGGATCCTTGAGTGTCTTTGACAGTTATATACCCAGTGCTGGGCACAGGGTTTTTATTTAATTGGCACTTCAGAAATATTTGTCAAATCAAAAAATTACTCATTTTTTATTTATTCTTTATTTTCAATAAATAGACTTGGAGATACCATTTTATCTGACATGGTTATTGATCTCCTGTCATTGTTAATCCAAGTAAGCTTTCTCCTCCAGTAATTCTTAAGACAGTGGTATCACAGCATTAGGGTACTTGGGTGTACTGTAATTTTTAAAGCATTTTGGGGTGGTTTCTGATGCAGATTTAGTTTCCTTATATCCATAACAGTTATACATGGACTCATAGTTTTCTGAAATTTCATTTTATTTTGAGCTTTGATTTCTTTATGAAAAATTTTCCTACAGACTTTAGAAAAGACTCTTAAGAAAAGAAACTTGTAATGCTTCCCTGTACACTTACAAGTTGGATTCCCATCTATTTGTCCAACTGAGTGGGTAAACTCAAAAAGAAAACAAGAGAAAATAAAAATAGGGGATCTATTGACTCAAAAGGGGAGAAATGGATAAAGGTTAGGACAACTTGTCCATTCAACTTTATTGTGCAAGTTTTCTGCAGCTGTCTATTCAGCTGCTGAAGTCTGGGTTAAAGATCAAAAGAGAAAGCTCTACATGCGCATATTTTCCATTTAAAAAAAAGTTCAAGTATTTGCAACTCAAACATTTTAATACATTAAAAATCCAATGATGAATTTTAATAAAGCATATATGCAGGATAGAAGAGATTCAGCTCAGATTTAAACATTATCAATATTTAAACTGTATTAATTTTAAAACCTCAACCCAGCACACTTAGAGAGCCTGTCTCCTCCTGCTGACTCTGGTGACAATCTCCAGGCTAAACGTGAGTCATAACTTGTGACATTGCAGACAGCATCTGTGCAGTGGGGCGTTTCACTTCTCACTTTGGTTCTTGTTTGCTTGGGCTGATTGGAAAGTAGGGACGTAAGAGGAAAGCAAATATGAGACTAGGGTTCTCCTAATTTCCTTCAAAAGGCTCTGGACTAAGAAATATTTAAAGATTTTTTAAAAATGGAACAGATGAGATTATTTGAGCTTCAGTAAGTACAAAAATGCAATGGAGACTTAATGCCACAGAACTGCATGCTTAAATATGGTCAAAATGGTAAATTTTTATGATGTATGTGTGTGTGTGTGTGAGTGTTCAGTCACTCAGTCATGTCTGACTCTGCAACAGCATGGACTGTAGTCCACCAGTCTCCTCTGTCCATGAAATTTCCCAGGCAAGAATACTGGGGTGGGTTGCCATTTCCTACTCTAGTGGATCTTCCTGACTCAGGGATGGAACCAGCGTCTCCTGAGGCTTCTGCACTGGCAGGCAGATTCTTTAACACCGCACCACCTGGGAAGCCCTATGTTATGTATATTTGACCACAATTTTTTTTTAAGTATAATGGAGTAAAATCCATAAAGTATGTTTAAATTTATAATGATTTAAAAACTAGTCACTTTAGAGGATATCAGGGAACAAATTCATCATCTGAAAACTAAAAATAAAATTTCAAAATCATCTGAAAAATAAAGAGAAAGAATCAAACATATATCCTGCTTTTCCTATAGAAACTGTACCACTAGGTAACCAGAGGTAACATCAGGGAAGCATTTCTCTATAAAGTTATTCTAATCAACTAATAAATGCAAATAAAATGACAGAATTAGCTTCTCACCATTTTGTATCTCTCAGTGAAGTAATTGACCCAGACAATGAGAATCAACAAGTGTTCAAGTTGTAAAAGAGACACAATCAGACAGGGCATCTCCTAGGGAAAGACTTCAGCACTGCTTATAGTCTTGCAAACATCTGGTCAAACCTTTGAATCCAGGTGGCTATTTTCAAGGAAAGCTGGGTAAGGATATATGTTGAAATGTACCATGCATGAGTCATCAACAAAATTCAAATTGTAGGAAACTCTGTAGGTCAAATCGTCCATGTTCTTCAATAGGTAACATAAAGGGAAAAGAAAGCAACAAAGAAGGGGGCTGTAGATTAAAAGAGGTTTAAAAGAGGGACTTCCATGGTGCGCCAGTGGTTAAGACTCTGCATTTCTACTGCAGGGGGAATGGGTTCCATTCCTGGTTGGGGAAATAAGATCCCAAATGCCACGTGACACAACACCCCCACCCCCAAAAAAAGAGATTTAAAAGATGAATCAGTAACTTTCTAATGTGCAAGTCTAAACTGGAGTGTGTAAAGATGCACACTTGTATAATGAAGCCATAAAGAAGTGTGAGGAAAGTTATTACTACAAAAAATCAAAACCATGGGCATGGAGGGATTTCCAGAGTGGCTGACAAAGTACTACTCTTCACCTGGATGGTAGTTATGAAGGTGTGACCTTATAATAATTCACTCATCTATGTATTTGTTCTGTATGTACTTCTATATTTTATTTTATAATAAAAAGATAACTAAGTGGGAGTCAGACTGCCATGTGGATGTGACCAGCTAGTCAGAAAAAAAAATGGTGAGAGAAGTGGTGAGCCCTCAGAGTGTGCCTAAGCACCAAGCTTTTGCCCAGCTACATGTGGGCAGGTGGTGACTGAACTGTACCATGAGTTTGGGTCAAGGCAGAGTTTGGAATTTCTGGAAGAAATGGATGTAAGAGGGCTCAGAAGTTGTTTTCAGCTAATCATATTTTAGTTCCTGGAGCAATTTTGTTCTCTGGGCATCATAGCTCAGGCCAACCAATTGCCAGCAAAAACTTGGAATTATACCTTCAATACTATGCTGTTTGAAGGGTGTGAGTGAGAAAGTACTCATTTTAGACACCTCATTTCATTAGAGAGAAATGCTATAGCATCCAACTCAGCAATGCACTTAAAGCTGTCTCCAAGGCTGCAAGCTAACTCTTTTTCCACCAAGAAATGTGAAGAAGGTGAAGAACTTATGACATAAATGATACCAAAAAGCCCAGATTGTAAGTCCTCAAGGGGAAGGAAATAAAAAATGTCAGAGCAGGAAAAACAATGCCAAAGATTCCACCAAAGATTATATTTAACAATATGATGTCAATAAACACCTATGGGAATCCTAAAATCCACAAATCTGACACAACCAATTGCTGGTGAGAATGTGGAACAACAGAAATTCTCATTCATTGCTGGTATACTGCAAAAATGGTACAGCCATTCTGAAAAACCATCTGGCAATTTCTTACAAAGCTAAATGTAGTCTTACCATACAATACAGCAATTGTACTCCTAGGTATTTACCCAACTTATTTGAAAGTTATGTCCTCCTAAAAACCTGCATGTCAATGTTTATAGCAGTTTTATTTATAATCACCAAAAACTGGAGCAACAAAGTTGTCCTTCAATAGGTGAATGGATCAACAAACTATGCTACATCCATTCAGTGGAGCACTATTCAGTGATAAAAAGGAATGTGCTATCAACCATGCAAAAAGATATGGATGAATCTTAAATGCATATTGCCAAGTGAAAGTACCCAGTCTGAAAAGGCTACATACTGTATGATTCTATTCATATGACATTCTGTAAAAGGCAAAACTATAGAGACAGTAAATAGATCAGTGGTTGCCAAGGGTTTGTGGAAAGGGGAGGGTTGGACAAGTGAAGCACAAGGGGTTTTTATGTCAGAGAAACTATTCTGTGCAGTACTATAATGACAGATACATGACACTATGCAGTTGTCAAAACCCAGAAAACTTTATAGCATAAAGAGTGAGCTTGATGTGGGCAAAGTTCTTTTAAAAATCATTTAGGAGGTCAAGGGATTCCAGGATGGAATAGACTGTGGCAAAAGAATCTAACTGTATTACAAGTGTATGGAATAACTTCACTAAAGGGGGTGGGGGAAAAGGTAAGCTCCTAAGTAACTTTGGAAAGGAGTGGATACTGAAAATCTCCAGTAGATACTGGAAAGGGTACCCCTTTCCTATCCACTGGAAAAGAGTGGATACTGGATTTTAGTGGATACTAAAATCAAAAGAAACTGTGTATCGACAGCACATTCTGGTTGATAAAGTGGCTTCCTATGGAGGGTAGAGGTTAACAATTCTAACACTGCTGTACATGTATCCTGGATATCAACAATTAAGCAAATAGATGGCAGCTCACGGAAGCCAGGTTTCTCACCATTAAAGTGGGAGGTTCCAGACAAGCAAGGGGGAGAAAGCTAGAAGGATCCATGTGGTACTGGATTAGAGTTGGACACATCAGTATGGAGACAGACTTCGCTTAATACAGATATAGATGAATACATGTAGAAATATTTATAGGTGTGTAGATATACATTTATTAGATATACATTTATTAGTATACACACATATATTTCCTTGCTCTATCATCTGAGAATGCCTAGAATCAATGGTAAGCTAGTAGGAACGAGCACACCTAGTGCCTAGATATTGATTTCTAATACAAATTTCTAATATTTTTTTAAAGGCACCCAGGCTCTTTGAAGAAATGGGAATATACAAAATAAGCCTAGAGCATCTTGTAGTGCCAAAAGGTAAAGTAGGGCTAAATACACACACACACACACACACACACACACACACACACACACACAGCAGGTATGGCCAAAGGACAAGGAGTCAACTAAGAGCTCCTAGAGCCAAAACTAGAACAATTCGAATAACAAAATAAATGAAGTACCATCAGATTATAACCCAAATACTCATGAGTCCATACTAATATAAATGACTGCATAAATAAATGGGGAAGAAGAGACTAACGTGCCTATGCAGAAGAATTCCAAATAATTTATGTAGATACTTCACCCCTTAGGAGGTAGTGTGTATCTTCCCACTCCTTAAGTGTGGGCTATACATAGTCTCGTACCTACAAAGAGAACAGTATGGAAAGGGGGAAAAAGGAGTAGCTTTACAGTAGAGAAATCTGACAAACACTATCTCAGCCAGGTGAAAGTGAAAGTCGCTCAGCCGTGTCCGACTCTTTGCGACCCCATGGACTCCACAGTCCATGGAATTCTCCAGGTCAGAATACTGGAGTGGATAGCCTTTCTCTTCTTCAAGGGATCTTCCCAGCCCAGGGATTGAACCCCGGTCTCCAGCATTGCAGGCGGATTCTTTACCAGCTGAGCCACAAGGGAAGCCCAAGAATACTGGAGTGGGTAGCCTATCCCTTCTCCAGGGGATCTTCATGACCCAAGGATCGAACTGGGGTTTCCTGCATTGCAGGCAGATTCTTCACCAGCTGAGCTACCAGGGAAGCCCTGGTCAAGCCAGGTGGTCAAGGTCAACATGAAGAGTGACATCGTGTTGATAGTTTGTGTACTTGATATGAGGTGATGAGAATTTCATTTTACCTCTGTGGTCTTTCTCCCCCAAATTCATAACTCCAGTCTAGTTGTGAGGAAAAACAGCAAACACATCCCCGTTGGAGGACATGCTATAAAACACCTGACCACAACTCCTCCAAATCCTTGTCTCAGGCTCTGCTACTAAAACAACACAAGCTAACATGGCCTTCAAGTTCATTTAGTCCAGGAAAAGAATGTGTGAAGATGTGAAGTGACATCCCCCAGCTCCCACATTTAATTTGCAGAGCTGGGTCAGTGACTCACACAAAGTAAGTGCTCAAAAAACTATTGTTTGGGGACTTCCCTGGCGGTCCAGTGGTTAAGACTCTGCACTTCCACTGCAGGGGGACAGTGGAACATGATCCCTGGTCAGGGAACTAAGATCCCTCATGCCACTCAGCCAAAAAAACCCCAAAAACCAAAATTATTGGTTGAAGAACTAAGAATGTAGGTGTAGAACCCACGTTTCCTGCCTGCTAGTTTGGTGCTCTTTCCAAGAAGCAATTTCCCTCAGTTGTTAAAAATTCCATAACATTTGGGGGTTACGATTTCATAGATAAACACACAGATGGAGATGGTAACTGTCAGCCATTGGGACTAGAACCTATTCTTTATGAAAGGCTGTATGCTTTGAGGGGAGCAGGGACAACCCAGGAACGGTAAAGTTGGAAATTGGATGGGAGTTAAGATCAGAAATGGAAGGTAGTGGTAGGTCACCAGGCTGAGTGGTACAAGCAGGAGCCTAGAGTGGCATCAGTGCATGAGTCACCAAATCCAAGCAAGAGAACTCGTGCATAAGGGGCAATAGGGTCACAGCCCTGGCGAGAAGCAAGGTAGCAAAAAGTAAGATGCGTGCGGGATGGCCTTGGACAAGGTGCTGTGGAAAGCCCTCCCCTATGGGGGCACCCTATAGAAGGGTCCTGTTGTCTTAAAATGGAAGTGTTCAGAGTAGGCTACGAGTAATTCACAAAACAGCAATTACTTAAATTTACAGTTTGTGGCACAGATTGCTAGTTGCCTATCCACTGCTCATTCTCCTCTTCTTTGTTATGAACAGAAACCCTATATTATTGGGGGTGACAATGCACTCAGCTTGAAAACAATATTTTTCCAGCTTTCCCTGCAGATATTGATGACTGATGAGGTGAAAGCAAAAGTCATTGCTTTAGACTTCTGAGAAAGCTTTGGAAAGGAAACTGACTAATGCAAGTGATTTAAACTTTTGCCCTTGCCCTTTCCTCCTGCCTACTGCCTTGAATGTGTATATATAATGGTTGAGTTGCAATAGCCATCGTGGACCACAAAGCAATCTTCATGATGGAGGCCATGCACCAAATACAGGAGAGCAGAAAGAAGGATCCTGGGTCTTATATGTATGTGATGGTGGTTTAGTCGCTCAGTCGTACCCAACTCTTGCGACTCTATGGACTGTAGCCCACCAGTCTCCTCTGTCCATGGGATTTCCCAGGCAAGAATACTGGAGTGGGTTGCCATTTCCTTCTTGAGTGGATATTCCCAACCCAAGAATCAAACCCATGTCTCCTTCATTACAGGCAGACTCTATACGACTGAGCCACCAGGGATTCCCCTAGATGTGTGCAGAGCTGCCATATCAGCCCTGGATGACTACCTGGAATTCCTTCCATGGGAGAAAAAACATAAACCCCTATCATGTTAAAGCCACTATGCTTTGCATTTTTGTTACAGACTGTGAAATCTAACCCTAACCGATACATTGACCAAGGATCCTAAAGGAAGGGAAAATTTAAACTTTATGTATGAACTATCCTAAAGAAAAATGCTAGAGATGTTAAGTTTCCAAAGGTAATGATTAAGCCACTTAAATCCACCAACTGATGAATAAACAAAATATGGTTCAGCCATACAATGGAATATTTTTTGGTGATAAAAAGTACAGACACATGCTATAACATGGATGAACCTTGAAAACATTATACTAAGGGCAAGAAGCCAGAGGTCACATGTTGTGCAATTCCGTTTAAACAAAATGTCAAGGACAGGCAAATCAGTAGAAACAGAAAGTTGACCAGTGGTTGCGTAGGGTTGTTGGAGCTTTAGGCGGATAAAGAATAACTGCTAATGTGTATAAGGTTTCTTTTTGGCAGAGTGAAAATGTTCTAAAAGTATACTATGGTAACGACTGCACAACTCTGTGAATGTACTAAAAACCATTGAATTGTGCATTTTAAATGGGTGAATTCCATGGTATGTGAATTATATCTCCATGAAATTAAAAAATGAATGAAATGAATTGAAATACATCAAATAGGCTAGAAACCCACAGGCTCATAATGATTTTTCCTAAAAAAAAAAAAAAGCTCTTTGATCATCTTTAGACAATATTGATGAGTAAAGGTAAGGAATCAAGCATTTATTCTGCCTTTCTTATATGAACTGTACTTCAGGGTATACAAACAGTAGATAAAATAAAGTTCTTTATTATAGTAAGTAAAAGTTGCTCAGTCGTGTCCGACTCTTTGCGACCCCATGGTCTATACAGTCCATGGAATTCTCCAGGCCAGAATACTGGAATGGGTAGCCTTTCCCTTCTCCAGGGGATCTTTCCAACCCAGGGATTGAACCCAGGTCTCTCGCATTGCAGGCAGATTCTTTACCACCTGAGCCACAAGAGAAGCCCCTTATTACAGAAAAATTTCCACTAATAAAGGTAAAAGAAATGACGAAATTAGAATTTCACAAATGTGTAAGCCCTAATGAAATAATGGCTCAAAGCAATGTTTTCCATCAGGTTAAAGGCTGATGGAAACTTTAAAAGAGGGACTAACAACAACAGAATCCAAGGATTAATCTTAGCATCACTAAAAATGGGACAGCCAGACGTTACAGGCCTCCTGATATGATGCAACAGGAAGTACACAGTACCGCTTACAAGGTATTTTTTTTAATTGAAGTGTAGTTGATTTACAACATTGTTAGTGTCAGGTGTACAGCAAAGTGATTCAGATATATTTTTTTCAGGGATAGGTTATTATAAAATATTGAGTATACTACTTCCCTGTGCTATACAATAGGTCCTTGTTGTTTATCTATTTTATATATAGTCATGTGTATATAATTTGTCCCTTCCCTGCTTTCCCCTTTAGTAACCATAAATTTGTTTTCTAAGTCTGTGCGTCTATTTCTGTTTTGTATATAAGTTCATTTGTTAGAACATTCTGTAGCACCATACACAAAAATAAACTCAAAATGGATTAAAGGCATAAATGTAAGCCTGGATACTATATTCCTGCCAATAAAATCAAACCTGAATTTGATCAAGCCTCTAAACCTAATTGCCAATTTATAGGAAATACAGGGTTTAAAAGAACATATTAAATGACATTGGAGTCATGGATACAATCAGCCAAATACTGACTGTGGGGAATTTGCCAGTGCAGATGTGTCCATTTTTTTCTGCAAACTGATAGCGAGAATATTAGAGGGTAAGTGTGTGTCATGGCCAAGGGAGGAAAGGGTACCCTATCAAAAAGACTTAAGATGGGCTGTAGCCTGCCAGGCTCCTCTGTCCTTGGGATTTCCCAGGCAAGAATACTGGAGTGGGTTGCCATTTCCTTCTCCAGGGGATCTTCCCAATCCAGGAATTGAACCCCGGTCTCCTGCTGTAGGCAGATTCTTTACCAACTGAGCTACAAGGGAATCCCAAGAAGTATATTAACCACATGCAAGGAGGGACTTTGGTTTCTCGTTTGAAGAAACTATTAAAATAAATAACTATGAGATAATGCTTTATCGACTATGCCAAAGCCTTTGACTAGGTGGATCACAAGAAACTGTGGAAAATTCTGAAAGAGATGGGAATACCAGACCACCTGACGTGCCTCTTGAGAAACCTGTATGCAGGTCAGGAAGCAACAGTTAGAACTGGACATGGAACAACAGACTAGTTCCAAATAGGAAAAGGAGTACGGCAAGGCTGTATATTGTTGCCCTGCTTATTTAACTTATATGCAGAGTACATCATGAGAAACGCTGGGCTGGAAGAAGCATAAGCTGGAATCAAGATTGCCAGGAGAAATATCAATAACCTCAGATATGCAGATGACACCACCCTTATGGCAGAAAATGAAGAAGAACTAAAGAACCTCTTGATGAAAGTGAAAGAGGAGAGTGAAAAAGTTGGCTTAAAGCGCAACATTCAGAAAGCTAAGATCATGGCATCTGGTCCCATCACTTCATGGCAAATAGATGGGGAAACAGTGGAAACAGTGTCAGACTCTATTTTTCTGGGCTCCAAAATCACTGCAGATGGTGATTGCAGCCATGGAATTAAAAGATGCTTACTCCTTGGAAGGAAAGTTATGACAAACCTAGATAGTATATTAAAAAGCAGAGACATTACTTTGTCAACAAAGGTCCGTCTAGTCAAGGCTATGGTTTTTCCAGTGGTCATGTATGGATGTGAGAGTTGGATGGTGAAGAAAGCTGAGTGCTGAAGAATTGATGCTTTTGAACTGTGGTGTTGGAGAAGACTCTTGAGAGTCCCTTGGACTGCAAGGAGATCCATCCAGTCCATCCTAAAGGAGATCAGTCCTGAGTGTTCATTGGAAGGACTGATGTTGAAGCTGAAACTCCAATACTTTGGCCACCTCATGCGAAGAGTTGACTCATTGGAAAAGACCCTGATGCTGGGAAGGATTGGGGGCAGGAGGAGAAGGGGACGACAGAGGATGAGATGGCTGGATGGCATCGCCGACTCAATGGACATATGTTTGTGTAGTCTCCGGGAGTTGGTAATGGACAGGAAGGCCTGGCGTGCTGCAATTCATGGGGTCTCAGGAGTCAGACATGACTGAGCAACTGAACTAAACTGAACTGATGAGATAATGTGGAAGATTTTTGACTGGATACAAATGATATTATAAAATTGCTAATATTTTTTAGTTATGATAAGGGTTATGTTTGGGAATAACAAGTTTTTATCTTTTAGAGATACATACTTAAATATTTACAGATGAGAAGACATGATGTCTGGGACTTGTTTTAAGATAATCTCGCGGTGGGGTGAGAAAAGTAGTTGGGAATGTAGATGAAAGAAGACCGGTCATCCGTTCATTATCATTGAAACCACATGACAGGTACATGATGGTGCAAACACTGTCCAACTGGTAGATATGTTTGGAAATGTTCCAGAGTAAAAAGTGTTGTTGTTGTTTTTTTAGTGTTCTTTGGAACATTGAGTTGAAGCTTGAGCATGTTTTTCCACATAAATCCGTATGTTTTTTGCCTAGTAAAGTTTATGGGAATTCCTTTTTGCCTAATCTGACTAAATCAGATCATGAGGAGGGCAGAGAGGCATACTTTGAAATCAGGTCTAGGTTTTTTGTTTTCTTTTAATTGAAGTATAGTTGATTTGCAGTGTTGTGTTAGTTTCTGGTGTACAGCAAAGTGATTCAGATATACAGATTCATGTTCTTTTCCTTTACGGCTTAACACAGGCCTGGGTTTGAGTGCTGGTGCCACTATTCACTAACTTTGTCAGATACTTAACCTTTCTGAAGCTCAATTCCTTCACTGGTCAAGCAGGCATCATAATAAGAGCTTCTATCTCCTGGGGTGGTTTGGGGGGATTAAACAAGACAGAGAATACAAAGCCCTCAGCACAGTGCCTGGCAGTGCTCCATAAATATTAGGGGGCAGCTAATTCTTAATTGTTTCAATTGTCTATTGTGGGTTCACTTGGCTGGGCTGGGAGCTTCTTCTACTCTGTCTGAGTGTCATCTGGGACTACAGTCATCTGGTGGTTGAACTGAGCTGGAACAACCAAGACGGCTCACACAGATGGCAGGCAGTCGATGCCAACCGTTGGCTGAGAGCTCAGCCAGGGCTGTTGTGCATAGCATGTACGCGTGGCCTCTCCGTGACACTTGGGCCTCTCACTTCATGGTGGCTGGGTTTGGAGAGGAAGTTCCCAAGAACAAAGTGGAAGCTGCCAGTTCTCAGGACCTGCAACTGGCCCAGGGTCACTTCTCCCACATTCTGCTGGTTAAAGAGTGACAAGCCCTGTTCAGACATAATGGGAGGGGAAATGGACTCTACCTCATAATTTGAATGGGGTCAAAGAACTTGTAGCCCTCTCTAATCCACCACCAACAGTGTGCCCGTATCCTCAGTACTTCGTCCATAGATAAAAATATAGATTCCAAGAATCACACCAAAAAACATTCAGTCTATGTCTCTAGAAGGTAATTAGAGCACACTGGCTGATGTTTTTCCTGCTGCTCAGTCGACTAAGACAGGGCCTGGGGAATTGGAGGGGTTAGGCCGCCGCCCCTCACCCCTGAGAGGAGAAACTAGGCCAGGACCAAGTCTTCACTGCAGAAACACCTTGGTATGAGTCAGTGGTTCTCAAAAATAATTCATGAGACCAAATTAGGTCACCTATTTTTAATTTTTGTGGTTATTAATTTGACAAATTGTAATTCAATACTGTTCTCACAGGCAATAATTCTTGAGACTAGAGAAACTATTAGTATTCCCTTCCGAGGTATTCTTTCCTTAATTCTTTAGTGCCAAGGCATAACAAGCTTTCCACATGTTTCTTCTCTTACCCTTTGACCAGCAGTTGCTGGCTCTCACATATTCTCTGATATTAGTGAAAACACTGTACAGGAGAGGTGTTTGTTTGATTTACTGTGCATTATACAAACACAAAGTTTGGGTAAGAAATATTTCCTAGAGCTAAAAAATGCAAAGTTAGTGGCAAGTCTGGGCAATGTGAGTTTTACATAAAGACAGAACTTTCCTTCTAATTGGAACATTTACAGTAAACAAATGATTGATAAAGACACCCGGTTGCCTCTATAAACAAGGAAGTGGGGAATTCAGCCATGCTGAACACTGTGTTTATTTTCCTTGGAAAAAGGATGTCAACTGCTAATCACGGGCATGCCACAGTTTAATTTGTACACAAGACCCCTTCCTGGCTTTCTATAAAGCAAAAAAAAAGAAGAAGAAGAAGAAAAGAAGAAATGATAGCTAACTAAATTTCTTTGTGTAGAATTAGTGCTATTAATTTTAACATAGCTTATCAAAAAACCAACCAAACTAAAGCCCTGAGGTGCTTCTAAGCTTGGATTCATTTTGCTGTTGAAAAGATCCCAGCTGACAGCTGTGATATAAATGCATGGAGAAGGAAATAAACACTGGCTCTTTGACCATGATCTGGAAGTTATGTCAGAAGAGTCTGGCATTTTATCAATTGGCCATAAAGCAAATATGGGAGGGAGGGGATGGAGAGAAGGGAATGGTCACATATTACTGGCTCATTCTGAAGTTCTCAGCACATCAGAGCATACAGCTAGAGGCTCAGAATCATGATGACGCACAAGGGGGTAAAAGCATTTCCTTAGAAATGTCCTTGTCTAAGCTAAGCCCCTTGCTGACGTATTTGAGGAGATTTCTGCCTTGTTTAAGACTCTTTCTGACTTATTTAAGCCCTTCCTGACTTGTTTTGGCATTCCCTGGTGTTTCAGAGGGTAAAGAATCTGCCTGCAGTGCAGGAGATCCAGGTTCAATTCCTGGGTCAGGGAGATCCCCTGGCGAAGGGAATGGCAACCCACTCCAGTATTCTTGCCTGGAGAATTCCATGCACAGAGGAGCCTAGCAGGCTACAGTCCTTGGGATCATGGAGTTGGATACAACTGAGCAACTACCACTGACTTGTTTTAGACTCAGTCTGATGAATTAGATACCCTTCCTGATTTGTAGGGGACCCTTCCTAGTTCATTCGAGACTCTTCCTGACCTGTTTGAGATCATCCTAACTTGTTTCAGACCTATCTTTTCATGTGAGGCAAGCTTCCTGACACATTTGAGCTAGTTCTAACTAGATTGAGGTATCTCCTAATGGACTTGAGACCAGTCCTGAGGACTTTAACACACTTCCTGACATGTTTGAGACAGTCCCCAACATATTTGAGACTCATCCTGCCTGAGATTCTCTCCGACATATCTAAAACTCTGACAACTCGGAGCTTCATTCTGATTTGTTTGAGACTCTTCTAAACTTGGGCTTCTCTGGTGGCTCAGACAGTATAGAATCTGCCTGCCAATGCAGGAGACACGGTTTGATGCCTGGGTCAGGAAGATCCCCTGGAGCAGGGAATGGCAACCCACTCCAATATTCTTGCCTGAAGAATTCCATGGACAGAGGTGGGATACACCCCATGGGTTCACAAAGAGTCGGGCACGACTGAGTGACTTAGCATGCATGCACTTCCAGACTTGTTGGAGAACATTCCTGGTGTGTTTAAGACCATTCCTGATGTACTGAGACTATTCCTCTCTGTTTGAGCCTCACGTACATATTTAAAATTCTTCTGAACTATTTCAGATGCCTCCTAACTTGTTTGAGATGATACCTGCCATGTTGGAGACCCCACTTGACATATTTCAGACCCTCCTGACATGTTTGAGACTCTTTGTGACGTGTTTGACAGCCTCCTTCACTATGTTAGAAACTCCTTGCCATGATCAAGACTCTTCCTCAGTTGTCTGAGACCCTGCCTGATCTATTTGAGAAACTTCCTCATGTATTTAAGCCTCTTCCAGACATGTTCCAGACACTTCGCTACTTGTTGGAGACTTCCTGACATTTTAGAGAACTAGGTTGATTATTTGAAACCCTCTCTTTCTGTCTGTGATCCTTCCAAAAATATTTGAGACCCTTCTTGACTTGTTGATACTCTTCCTGACTGAGATCCTTCCTGAGGTAATGAAAGCACTTCCTGAGATCTTCCTCCTGCGTTTGAGACAGTTCCTGGCTTGTTTGAGAACATTTATGACATGTTTGAGACCCTTGAACACATCTGATCCTTTCCTGGCTTGCTTCAGGCCCTTCCTGATATATTTGAGACTTCTGCTGACACATTTTGAAACTTTTCTGACTTGTTTGAGAGTGTACCTGAAGTATTTGAGACCCTTCCTGACTTGTTTTGGCCATCTTTGTGGCTATGTGATACCATTCCCAAGTTGGTTTAGTTTCTTTCTGATAGAGTCTTGTCTGTTTGAGAGCTTTCCTAACTTATTGTCGATGCCTATTGAGTATGAGATCCTTCCTAATGTATTTGAGACTCTCCTTGACTTCTTTGAGACCATTTCTGACATATTTGAGACTCTAGCTGACTTAATGAGACTCATCCCAATAGATTCAAGAACTTTCCTATTTGAAACTCTTCCTGTCAATTTGAGATGCTTCCAGACTTATTTGGGATTATTCCTGAAATGTTTCCAACTTCTCCTGATGTGTTTGAGATTCTTCCTGGCTACTTTAAGACTGTTCCTGATTTGTTTTAAGCTACTTCCTAATGTATTTGAGCCCTTCCTAACATGTTTAATGCTCTTCTTCACTGAGCCACTTCCTGTCATGCTTGAGACACTTGCTGATGTATTTGAACAACTCTGGCATGGTTGAGACCTTTTATGACATACTTGAGCTTTCCAGCTTCCACGTTTGAGACACTTGCCAACCTACTTGAGACTTTTCCTGATGTCTTGAAAGACTCCTTGATTTATTCAAAATTCTTCCTGATATATTTGAGACTCATCCTAACTTGTTTTGACATTCCTTTTGAGGTTTTTGAGACTCTTTCTATTGGAGACCCTTCTAGATGTACTTTGTGGTTTTGTCATTGTTGTTTTTTGCCCCACCTCAAGGCATGTAGGCTCTTAGTTCCCAGACCAGGGATTGAACCCACGTCCTGCAGTAGAAGCATAGAGCCTTCAATACTGGACCACCAGAGAAACCCTCCTTCTGGATGAATTTTAAATTCTTCCTGAGGAATCTGAGACTCTGACAAGTTTGAGACCCTTCCCTATTGTTTGAGACTCTTTCTAATGTATTTGAAAACCTTTCTGACTTGTTTGAAACTCTTCCTGAGCTGTTACAGACCATTCCCAAAGTATCTGAGACTCTTCCTGGTTCTGAGATCCTAACTGATGTACTTAAAACCCTTCCTGATTACATTCGGATACTAAATTTTGGGGAGACACTTCCTGACATATTTGAGAATCTGCTTGCTTGTTTTAGAAACTCCGAGTCTGAGGCCTTACTTGACATTTTTGAGATCCTGGGAAAGATTGAAGGCAGGAGGAGAAGGGGACGACAGAGGATGAGATGGTTGGCTGGCATAACCGACTCGATGGACATGAGTTTGAGCAAGCTCTGGGAATTGGTAATGGACAGGGAAGCCTGGCGTGCTACAGTCCATGGGGTCGCAAAGAGTTGGACACGTCTTAGCAACTGAACTGACTTTGGACTGTTGGAGACTCTTTCTGATGATTTTGGCATCCTTCTTCATTTGTTTCATGGCCTTTTTGACCCTTGAAAAGCCTCCCAGACATGTTTGAGACCCTTCCTGATGAGTTACAATCCTTGCTGAGGTATATGAGAATTTTCTGACATAGTGAAGACTATTACTCACTTGTTTTAGACTTTTCCTGACATATTTGAGATTTCTCAGTTTGAGATGCTTTCTGACTATTTAACACTGTCCTGACATTTTTTTTTTCTTTTTCTTGGCTGCGCCGCGCTGCTTGTGAGATCTTAGTTCCCCAACCAGAGATTGAACCTGGGCCCTGTCAGTGACAGCACAGACTCCTAACTACTGGACCGCCAGGGGAATACCCTTTCCTGACTATTTTTTAATTCTTAATTGTTTGAGACACTCCCCGATGTATTTGAAACCCATTTTGACAAGCTTTAGACTCTTCCTCTCTATTTACCACGTTTCCTCATACGTTTGACACCATTCCTGAAGTATCTGAGATTCTTCCTGTCTCTGAGACCCTTCCTGGTGAATGTAAAACTTTTCTTGACAACCCTCAGATAGACTCTTATCTGTTGAAGACACTCTTGCACAAGTTTGAGACTCCACCTTTCTACTGTGTGAGCCTTCTTAACCAGATGAGACCTTTCTTGACTTGTTTCGCAACATTTCCAACCGATTCTGACATATTTGAGATGTTCCTGAGAAAATTCTTGATTTGAGATGTTCCTGAGAAAATTCTTCACATATTTAAGACTTTTCCAGATAGTATGATCCTTTGTGACTTACTTGAGATGTTACTTGCCATGTTTGAGACCCTTCCTCACCTGTGTGAGACTCTTCCTGAGGTGTTAAGAGATTCTCCTTGTATTTGAGACTCTGCTTCTCAGGGTGAGACACTTCCTAATATATCTGAGACCCTTCCTGAGTTGCATCCGAGCTTCCTGATGTATTCTTTTCTGAGACCATTCCTGAAACATTTAAGGAACTTCCTGACCTTAAAACTTTTGCTGAAATGTTTGAAACAATTTATGACTTACTTGAGAAATATACAGATATGTTTGAGACCCTTTTGGTTGTTTTTGAAACACTTTATCTCCGTTGAAACCCTCATTGATGTCTTTAAACCTCTTCCTAATGACTTTGAGATGCTTCCAGAATTGTTTGAGAAGATTCCTGATAAATCTGAGACCTTTTTTCTGTTTGTAGGCTTCCTGACATCTCTGAGTCCCTTCATAATGCTTCCTTCTCCTCCTGATATAGTTGGGATTCTTCCTCATGTATTGAGGTCCTTCTTGACTTTTGAGACTGTACTTAACATGGTGACACTCTCTTGTATCTGAGACACTTCTTTTCTGTTTGAGATCTTTACTGGCTTATTAATAACCCTCTTTAACTACTTTGAGAAACTTCTTGACTTGTTTGAAATATTTTGTCATGTACTTTCTCTCTGTTTCAAATATTCCTGACAAGTTTAAGACTCCTCTGTATGTGTTTCAGACCATTCGTGCTGCATTTAAGAACCTTCCTTGTGTCGGACTTCCTGGTGCTCCAGTAATTAAGAATCTGCCTGCCAATGCAGGAGGCATGGGTTCGATCTCTGATCCAGGAAGATTCCACATGCTGCAGAGCAACTAAGCCCAGGCACCACAACTATTGAGCCCACGCTCTAGAACCTGAGAGCCACAACTACTGAAGCCTGAGTGCCCTAGAGCCCATGCCCCACAACAAGAGAAGCCACCGCAAAGAGAAGTCCACACACCACAACTAGAGAGTAGCTTCAACTCGCCGCAACTAGAGAAAATCTGCACGCAGCAATGAAGACCCAGCACAGCCAGAAATAAATAAATAAATAAATAAATAAATATTTTAACTGTTAAAAAATAAAGAACCTTCCTTGTGTATTGAAGACTCCTCCTGAAAAGTTGAGCGTAACCATGACTTCAGATTCTACATGACATATTTGAGACCTTCTCTGACATGCTTGAGACACTTCTTATTTTGAGACTCTTATTGAAATCTTTGCACCCCTTCTGGATGTGCTGGAGACCCTTCATTTATGTCTGAGACCCTTCCTGACAAAATTAAAACTCTTCCTGACTATTTTTAATCCTGATGGTCCACTTTGAGAGAATTGATGATTTCAGATTTTTTCTCTTTCTTGGCAACAATTCTGTCTTGAGACACATCCTAACATCCTTGAGACTCTTCCTGATGTATTTGATATCTCTACTGTATTTAGTTTTGCAGGGCTGCTGTAAAAAAAAAAAAAAAATTCCACAAACTGGGTGTCTTAAAACAACAGAAAGTATCAATAATTCCCTCACAGTTCAGGAGCCCAGAAGTCTGAAATCAAGGTCCTTCTGGAGGTTCTGAGGGGGTATCTGTTCTATGCCTCTCTCCAAGCTTCTTTTGGTTGCTGGCACTTCTTGGCATTCCTTGACTTGTGGACATATTGCTCCAATCTCTGCCTCCGCCTTCACAGGGCATTCACCTCCTTATGTGTCTTCACACAGCCTTCCTATAAGGACAGCAATCATTGAATGTAGGGCCCACCTTAATCCAGTATGGCCTCATCTTTACTAATTACATCCGCAAATGCTCTATTTCCAAATAAGGTCACATCCTGAGGTTCCAGGTATATATGAATTTGGGTGGGAGGGAGGCATTATTCAACCCATGTGTATGTACTAACATATTTGAGATCCTCCCTAACTGTTCGGAAGATCCCCTGGAGAAGGAAATGGCAACCCACTCCAGTATTCTTGTCTGGGAAATCCCATGGACAGAAGCACCTGGTGAGTTACAGTCCATGGGGTTGCAAAGAGTCAGACACAACTGAGCGCATGTGCGCATGCGAAATGTTTGAGACCCTTCAAGACACATTGCAAATGGTTGGATGAATTTGAGACCCTTTCTGACTTGAGATGCTTCCTGATTTTTTTGAGAATTTCCCTAATGTATTTGAAGCCCTATCTTACTTGCTTGTGACTCTTCCTGTTCAAGTCTTCCTGACATGTCTGAAATCGTTCCTGCCATATCTACTATTCTTGTTGACGTATTTGTGAATCTTCCCAATTCATTACTTGCTGACTGAGACTGTTCCTGGCATATTTGAAACTTCTGTCTCTTTTACAGCATTCCTGATGGATTTGAGCAGCTTCCTACCCATTTAACACTCTTTCTGACATGTTTGAGAAGACTTTATGAATTTTTTGAGACTCTTCCAGATGTATAAGAGACCTTTTCTGATGTTCTTGAATCCCTCCTCAACTTGGCTGAGATCTTTCCTGACAAGTTCAAAACATCTGAGATGTATTTGAGACACTTCCTGCTCTTTGAAACACCTTACTGACTTATTTCTAGCTTGTCCTTACTATTTTGAGAACTTTTCTCAATTATTTGAGATGATTCCTGATGTATGTGAGACACTTTCTTCTCTGTTCTGGCTTCTTCCTGACAAGTTTGAGAGTCTTCCCGGAGACAGTTCTTGCTATATTCGAGAACCTACCTCATGTATTTAAGATTTCCTGACATACTTAAGAGCCTTCAAGACTTGTTCAAGATTCTCCATGACATATTAAACACCTTGTCAAATTTGCCTAAGACCCTTCTTAACTTATTTGAAACTTTACCTGACATGTTTGAGACCCTTCTGGAGGTGTTTGGGTCTCTTTCTCTCAGTTTGGGATGCTTACTGACTTATTTTACAAGTTCTTCTTGACTACTTTGAGAACCTTCCAGACTTCAGGTGATTCCTGGTGTATTATCTGAGACTTTTTTCCTCTGTTTGCAATACTTACTGATATGATTGCTACTCTACCTGGTGTATTAGGTTCCTCCCAATATACCTGAGGCTCTTTACCCTCTCAGTTGTATTGAGACACTTCCTTTCTGTTTGAGGCTCTTATCTATATCTTCGAGAACATTTCTGACTTGCTTCCCAACTCGAAATCACTTAGTGAAATGTTTAAGACCCTTCCAGAAGTATTCAAGACACTTACTGAACCTCACTGACAAATATTCTTCATGACTACTTTGAGATCCTTCCAGTCTAATTGAGAGGATTCACGATCCATTTCAGATCCTTCCTCTCTCTTGACACTTCCTGTCATGTTCGAGACACATCTTGTCATGTCTGAGACTCTTCCTGATGATAATGAGCCCCTCCCCCTCCCATGTATTTGAAACACTCTGTGACATGCATGACCCTTCCTGATGTATTTGAGACCCTCCTTTCTGAACAGGTATGTGAAGTATTTGGGATTGTTCTTCTCTGAGACATGTCCTGGCTTTTTGGAGATGCTTCATGATATGGCTGCAACTTTCTGACTTGTGTGAGACACTTCCTCATATGCTGGAGACTGTTCCCTACACACTTGCTATTCTTTCTGATAGTTTTGAAAATCTTCTTACTGTCTTTGAGACAATTCCTGACTGTTTGAGACCATTCGTGACATATTTGAGATTATTCCTGTCTCTCTGTAATCATTCCTGACAGATTTGAGAACGTTCCTTTCCTACTTGTGATTCTTTCTGACGTATTTGAGAGTCTTCATAACATCTTTGAAACTCTTCTGACATCTGTGAAATCTTTTCTAACTTGCTTGAGACTCTTCCCGACTTGTTTGAGAATCTTCCTGACATGGTTAAGACTCACAAATGAACTTGAGCCACTTCCTTCAGTTCAATAAACCTGACTGATTAATTTATGGTCCATCCTTACTACCTTGAGAACATTCCTCACTTATTTTAGATGCTTCCTTATGTATTTGAGACTTCCCGTCTCTGTTCTAGACTGTTCTGGAGAAGTTTAAGACGCTTCCAGTCACGTGTGAGATTTTTCCTCACATATCTGAGAACCTTCCTGACATATTTAAATCCCTTCCTGACATGTTTTAGAGCATCCATGACTTCTTTGAGACTCTTCCTGATATATTAGGAACATTTATTTCTACTTGCTTGAAATCTTTCCTCCTCGACTTACTTGAAACCTTTCTTGACAAGTTTGAGACTCTTTTGGAAGTATTTAGATGTCTTTCTCTCTGTCTGAGACCTTTATGTACTTGTTTGACTTGTTTGAGAATATTCCTGATGCATGCGAGACCCTTCCTCTCTACTTGCGACATTCCTAATAGGTTTGAGAAACTTCTTGACCTGTGTGCTACTCTTCCTGATGTATCTGAAAGCCTTCCTAACTCATTTGAGTCCCTCCCTTCCTGAGATGTTGATTCTCTGGGTTGTATCAGCGACACTCCATTTTCTTTTGAGACTCTTACTGACTTATTCATAACCCTTCCTTATTACTTTGAGAAGCTTCCAGTCTGGTTTGAGAGGATATGTGATATATTTCAGATCCTTCTTTTCTCTTTGTGACACTTCTTGTCATGTTTGAAGCACATCTTGACATGATGAGTCTCTTCCTGTCCACTTGAGATGTACCTGCTATGTCTGAAACACTTACAAAGTTGAGGCTCTTCCTGACTGACTCTCTCTGACTTGCCCAAGACCCTTCATGACATGTTTGAGACCAGTATTTATTTCTTTATTTGACACTCTTCCTGACAAGTTTGAGACTCCTCAACATATCGTGACCTTTCTCAACTATTGGAGACTGTTGCTCTCAGTCTGAGACATTTACCTATTTGAAACGCTTCCTAACTACTTTGAAAGTGTTCCTGGTTTGTTTGAGATGATTTGTGATGGTTGAGACACTGTTTCTCTAATTGTGACCCTTTGTGTTTGAAAGGGTAAAACACTTTTGAAACACGTTTCAAAACACGTTTGAAAGGGTGAAACGTGTTTGAAACACTTCCTGACAGTTTGAGACCCTTCCTAATAGACAACATTTTTCCTAAATTGCTGGACTGTTTAGGACCATTAAAATGGGCTTCTCTGGTGGCTCAGACAGTAAGAATCTGCCTGCAATGCGGGAGACCTGGGTTCAATTCCTGGGTCAGGAAAATCCCCTGGAGAAGGGAAGGACAGTCCACTCTAGTATTCTTGCCTGGAAAATCCCATGGACAGAGGAGCCTGGAGGGCTACAGGCCATGGAGTCACAAAGAGTTGGACACAACTATGCAACACTTTTACTTTCACTTTAGGACCGTTAGAGACATATTTTACACTCTGCCTGACAAATTTGAGATACTTCCTTACCAGTGTCAGACCCTTCCTGGCTTGTTTGAGTTGACTACGCTATTAGATATTCCTCTTGACTATTTTAGTCTCTTCCTGCTGGTAACATGACTCTTGGTATATTTGAGATCCTCCCTAATGTATTGCCATCTTTCCTATTTGACCCTTTCTCATAAAATTTTAAGATCTTTACTTTTTGAGATACTTCTTAGAGATTTGATACTTTTCTTGATTACATGACACCTTTCCTTTGAATCTGAGACCTTTTGTGATGTATTTAAGATGTTCATTTCAGTTTGGAGCCCTTACTGACACATTATGAAATCTTCCTGACTATGTTGAGATGATTTCTGTTGTATTTGAGACACCTCCTCTCTCTTTGAGAGCATTTATGATACATTTGTGACACTTGCTGAGCTATTTAAACCCTTCCTATATGACTGAGACCCTTCTTGTTTTATCTATGACCCTTCCTGAGATAATTGAAACTCTTTCTTACCATATGGCTTCCTCAATAGTTCAGCTGGTAAAGAACCTGCCTGCCAATGCAGGATACACAAGAGACACGAGTTCAATCCCTGGGTCAGTAAGATCCCCCGGAGAAGGAAATGGCAGCCCACTCCAGTATTCTTGTCTGGAAAATGCCATGGACAGTGGAGCCTGGTGGGCTACAGTCCATGGGATCGCAAAGAGTCAGACAGGACTGATGGTGCACACACACACACACACACACACACACACACACACTTTACCATATGGCTCAGCAATTTCACTTCTAGGTATATACTCCCTGAGAAATAAAAACTGATGTTCACACAAAACTTGTACTCAAATGTTCATAGTAGCATATATTATATTGTTTCTACTTTGGGGCTATTATTAATTTCTATTATTAATATAAAAATAGAAACAACCCAAATGTCTATCAACTGATGAATAAATAAAATATGCTATATCCATACAATGGAATACTATTCAGCCATAAAAAGAAATGAAGTAACTCATATATACTACAGCATAGATGGATCTTGAAAACATTACACTAAGGGAAAGAAACCAGGGAAAAAAAGGTCACATATTATATGATTCCATTTATATGAAATGTCAAAATAGGCAAATTCATAGAGACAGAAAGTAGATTAGTCATTGTCACTAGCTTTGGGTAGGGAGGAATGGTGAGTGACTGCTAAAGGGCATGGGGTTTATTCTTAGAGTGATGAAAATATTCTGCAACTAGATAGTGGTGATGGTTGCAAGACCTTGTATACACAATAAAAGCCACTAAATTATATACTTTAAAGTTGTGAATTTTACTGGATGCGAATTATGTCAACAAGAAACTCTATTACAAAAACAACAAACTCTTCCTGATGACTTTCAATTTTGAGAGACTTCTTGATATACTTGAGATCTGTTCTGACTTTTTAAGACCTTTAAGAACATGTTTGAGACATGAAAACATACTCCTCCTGATGTGTTTTTATTTTAAGGTTACACATGGCTTTATTTTTCTCCAGCTTTATTGAGATGTACTTGACATCTAACATTGTGTAACTTTAAGGTATACAATGCGATCATCTGATATACATGTATATTGTGAAATGATTACCACAAGGTTAGTTAACACCTCCATTACCTAATATAATTACCTTTTCTATGTGTGTGGTGAGAACATTTAAGATAAACTCTCTCAGCAACTTTCAAGTATATAATAAACTATTGTTAAATATACTCACCATACTATACATTAGATCTCCAGAACCTGTTCATCTTATAACTATAAGTTTATACTCTTTGACCAACATACCCTATTTCTCCCACCACCACCACCCCCACACCAGCTGCTGGCAACTGCCATTATATTCTGTTTCTATGAGTTCAGCCTTGTTAGAGTCCATATATAAGTGAGATCATTCAGCATTTATCTTTATCTGACTTATTTCATTTAACATAATGCCCTCAAGGTCCATCCAGGTTTTCACAAATGGATTTCCTGCCGTTTTATGGCTGAATAATATTCCTGCGTGTATATGTATATATCACATTTTCTTCATCCATTCATCCACCAATGTACCTTTAGCTTATTTCCTTGTATTGACTGTTGTTAATAATGCCACACTGAACATAGGAGTGCAGATATCTATTTCAGATCCTGATTTCATTTCCTTTGGATATATACCCAGAAATGGGATTGCTAAATCACATGGTAATTCTGTTTTCAAGTTTTTAAGGAACCTCTATACTGTTTTCCAAATGGTGGTACCAATTTACATTCCCACCAACATCAGCAAATGTTTTTTCTGCATACTTGCCAACACTTGTTATCTCTTATCTTTTTGATGATAACTGTTCTAACAAATATGAGGTGATAGCTCACTGTGATTTTGATCTGCATCTCCGTGATGATTGGTGATATTGAGCACCTTTTCATGACTTGTTGGCCATTTGTATGTATTCTTTGGGAAAATGTCTTTTCAGGCCCTTTAACCATTTTTAACTGGGTTTTTGTTTTTGTTTTTGTTTTTGCTATTGAGTTGTATGAGTGCCTTATCTATTTTGGATATTAGCCTATCATCAGATACAAGGTCTGCAAATATTTTCTACCATTCCATAGGTTGCCTTTTCATTTTGTTTATTTCTTCTTTCACTGTGCAGAAGCTTTTTAGCTTGCTGTAGTCCCACTCATTTATTTTTGCTTTCATTGCTTGTGCTTTGGGTGTCATATAAAAAATCACTGCCAAAAATCATTAAGGAATTTTTCCCCTATGTTTTTTTCTGGGAGTTTTATGGGTTCAGGTCTTATATCTAAGTCTTTAATCAATTTTGAGTTAATTTTTGTGAGTGATGTAACATAGGGATCCATTTCATTATTTTACATGTGAATATCCAGTTTTCCCAATACCGTTTATTGAAAACGCTATCCTTTCCCCAGAGTATTCTTGGCTCCCTTCTCAAATATTGTTGACAGTATGTGCGTGGTTTTGTTTCTGGGTTCTCAGTTCTGTTCCATTTGTCTACGTGTCTATTTTGATGCCAGTAGTATACTGTTTTTATAACTATAGCTTTGTAATATACTTTGAAATCAGGAAGTACAATACCTCCAACTTTGTTCTTCTTTCTCAAAAGTTCCTTGGCTATTCACAGTCTTTTGTACTTCCACGTGAATTTTAGGATTGTTTTCCTATTTCTGTGAAAGATGTCATTGGAGGACTTTCCTGGTGGTCTAGTGGTTAAGAATCTGCCTGTCAGTGCAGGGGACATGGGTTTGATCTCTGGTCAGGGAGGACTCCACACGCTGCAGGGCAGCTGGGCCCATGTGCCACAACTACTGAAGCCCACTCTCCTAGGGCCCATGCTCCGCAACAAGAGAGCCCACCGCAGAGAGAAGCGCATGTACCACAACTAGAGGAAGCCCACACGCAGCAATGAAGACCCAGCGCAGTCAAAAAGAAAGAAAGAAAATTTTTTAAATGCCACTGGAATTTTGATAGAGATGCACTGAGTATATAAATGGCTTTGGGAAGTATGGACATTTTAATAATATTAATTCTAATCCGTGAACACAGGCTATCTTCCCCTTTTTTGTGTCTTCTCAATTTCTTTCATCAAAGTCTTATAATTTTCATTGTACACATCTTTTACCTCCTTGGTTAAAATTTTCCCTAACTATTGTATTGTTTTTAATGCTATTATTAATGAGATTGTTTTCTTTTTTCAGATATTTCATTGTTAGCATGTAGAAATGCAACTAATTTTATATCCTGCAACTTTTCTGAATCTACTGATTAGCTCTAGCAGTTTTTTTGTGAAGTCTTTAGGATTTTCTACATATGAGATCTTATTATCTGTAAACAAAAACAATTTTATTTTTTGTTTATATATAAGTCACAGGAGTACAACATTATAATTTGACAGCTATACACACTATAAGGTGATCATTCCCAAAAGTCTAGTTACTATCTGTCCCCATATAATTGACTCCCTTTCTCCCTTTCACCCACCTCCAACCCCTTTCCCCTCTGGTAATCAACCTGTTCTCTTTATCTATGAGTTTGCTTTTGTTTTGTTTTGTTTAGATTCCACATATAATTGAAATCATACAGTATTGGTCTTTTTCCTTTTGACTTATTTCACTTAGCATAATACCCTCAAGGCCCATCCATGTTATGACAAATGACAACATTCTTTATGGCTGAGTAGTATTCCATTGTATATATACACCTCATCTTCTTTATCCATCCCTCTGTCAATGGACACTTCTGTTGTTTCCATATCTTGGCTATTGTACATAATGCTGCAATGAATATAGGGGTGCCTATATTTTTTCAAATTAGTATTTTCATATTCTTGAGATAAATACCCAGAAGTAGAATAGCTGGGTCATATGGTAGTTCCCTTATGGCTCAGCTGGTAAAGAATCCACTGCAATGTGGGAGACCTGGGTTCGATCCCTGGGTTGGGAAGAGTCCCTGGAGAAGGGAAAGGCTACCCACTCTAGTATTCTGGCCTGGAGAATTCTATAGACTGTATAGTCCATGGGGTCGCAAAGAGTTGGATATGACTGAGCAACTTTCACTATTCACTATGGTAGTTCTATGGCTTCCCTGCTGGCTCAGATGGTAAAGAATCTGCCTGCAATGCAGGAGGCCTGGGTTCAATCCCTTGGTGGGGAAGATGCCCTGGAGAAGGGAATGGCTACCCACTCTAGTATTCTTGCCTGTAGAATTCCGTGGACAGAGGAGCATGGAGAGCTACAGTCCATGGGGTCGCAAAGAGTCATACACAACTAAGTAACTAACACTTTCACTGTCACTTTTCATGGTAGCTGTATTCTTAATTTTTTTAGAAATCTGCATACAGTTTTCCATAGTGGCTGCACCAATTTACAATCCCTCCCAACAGTGTGTAAGGATTCCCTTTTCTCCATATCCTCTCCAATATTTGTTATTTCTTGTCTTTTTGATAATAGCCACTCTAATAGGTGTGGGTGGGATGATATCTTACTGTGGTTTTGATGTGCATTTCCCTAATAATTAGTGATTTTGAACATTTTTTCATGTGCCTTTTCATCTTTTCATGTTGGTCATCTATATGTCTTCTACAGAAAAATGTCTATTCATATATCTGCCCATTTTTAGTTAGACTATTTTTGTTGTTGTTGAGCTGTATGAGTTCTTTATATATTGATAGTAACACCTTAATGGATTTGCAAATATCTTCTCCCATTCAGTAGTTTGCCTTTTTGTTTTGATAATGGTTTTATTCACTGTGCAAAAGCTTTGTGGTTTGATTTGGTCCCATTTGTTTATTTTTATATTTGTTTTCTTTGCCTTTGGAGTCAAATCTACAAAAACATCACTAAGACCAATGTCAAGGAGGTTACTGCCTATGTTTTCTTCTGGGGATTTTATGGTTTCATGTCCTACATGCATGCCTTTAATCCACTTTGAGTTCCTATTTGTTTGTGGCATAGGATACTGGTCTAGATTCATTCTTTTACGTACGGCTGGTCAATTTTACCAGCACAATTTATTGAACAGACTTCCCTTTCTTCACTGTATGTTCTTTCTCTTTTGTCATAAACTAATTGTCCATACATGTGTGGGTTTATTTCTGGGCTTTCATTTCTGTTTCATCGATCTGTGTGTCTGCTTTTATGCTGGTATCATACTGTTTTGATTAATTACCTTTGTAGTTTAGTTTGAAATCAGGGACCATGATACCTCCAGCTTCATTCTCCTTTCTCAAGTCACTCTTTGTGATTCCATGGACTGTAGTCTGCCAGACTCCTCTGTCCCTGGGATCCTCCAGGCAAGAATCCTAGAGCAGGTTGCCATTCCATTTTTCCCATTTCTTCTAGATCATACAGTTTTGTACTGTATAATTAATAATAGTCCTTATTATCCTTTATATTTTCCACAGAGCCCCCACTCCTTGAGTAGATCTACTTCAGGTGCAGTACACTGAGAATACTGGGGCATCGATCACTCTTGTCCCAACTTATTTGTGAGGCAGAGGTTTCATGAAGGAAGAGGAAAACTGAAAAGACCAGAGGCTACCAAACCCTGCTCAGTGCCCAGCTCCTAGAGCAGAAAGAAGCATGTGACTTTTCCTCTCCCCAGCTATGGAGCCATGGCTTAGAAATTTTGCCCAAAGGGAGAGGCAGACCATAAAACAGAGCCCTGAACTCTTTCCAAAGGAACTAACTCAAGTCTAAGGATACTATCAAAAACAATGCAGGAACAATGGAAAGTGATTAGGAGGAGACTGATAGTTTCATTAGAGGCACAAACTAAATCACAGGCCAGCTAGTTTACAGGGAGAACTGGTGAGAGTGACAGCTAGAATACCCCTTCTAGGGTCAGAAGAACCCTCAAAGATTGACCTCAAACACTATCCCTCTAAACTAATCTGGATTTAAAGGGTTCCTTCTGTGGGGCAATTTATGCCCCAGAGTATTGTTGAAAGCAATAGAGCAATCAGCCAGCAATTAGTGGGTTTAAGAGCTGGGTGTGATCAGGGAAAGAGAGCTTCAAAAAGAGTTGTGCTAAAACTTTCACCCCAGACTGATTGCTCATGCCCAAGACTTTGCCCTCTGAGGAGCAATATCAGAGGTTTCACACTGAAGGGGAAATCAACTTCACTAAAATAATCCAGCCAGTCACTAAGCAAGTAAACAAACAACGATAACTAGTCTCAGGGGCAAGAGAATCGGTGTCCAGAGTTGCTATAATACTTTATATAAAATGTCCAGTTTTCAACAAAAAATTACAAGACATGAAAAAAAACGGGAATGTATGATTCATACACAGGGAAAAAATCAGGCAACAGAAACTGTCTGTGAGAGCAGTAAGTTTTAATAGACCAAGACGTCAAGGTAGCCATTATAAATATATTCAAAGAACTAAAGGAAATCATGCTTAAAGGAGAGAAAGGTATGATCACTATGATTGACTGAATGTCTGTGTTCCCCTCAAAATTCACATGCTGAAGTCTAATCCCTAATGTTATGGTATTTGGACGCAGTTCCTTTGGGAGATAATTAGACATGAGGGTAGAGCGCTTAAGAATGGGATTACTGTCCTTATAAAGAGACCCCAGAGAGATCCCTTGCCCCTTTTGCCTTGTTAAGATACAATGAAAACTCAGCTGTCTATGAACCAGGAAGCAGACCTTTACCAAATATGCCACCACGTTGATCTTGGACTTCCCAGCCTTCAGAACTGTGAGAAATAAATGTTTCTTGTTAAAGCTACCCAGTCTGTGGTATTTTGTTATAGCAGCCCTAACCAACTAAGAGAATAACCATGTCTTATTAAGTAGGAATAGCAATAAGGAGATTGTTGTTGTTCAGTCAGTATTCTCTGGAGATATAATAAAGAGAGGTTACTAAAAAAAGAACAAAATGCAAATTCTGATGTTGGAAATACAATAACTGAGACTTTCAATATCTGATTCAGCACGTAAGAAGCTTTGGAAGTTGCCACTCTGTCTTAAAACCAAGTGAAAAGTTGAACAGACTGAAAAAGCAGCAGTTCTTCTTGGATTTGTAAGAGGGGAGAACATAGGGCAAATTACTACCCCAAGATGGAAGAGATAGACAAGTGAACACAGGAAGTCACAGCTTACTTGAACAGAGACTCACCAGTAGAAATGACCATAGGAACCACTGCAAGGGTAGAAAAATCTGAACTGTAATTGATGAATTGCTAGAGGCTCAGTATGCAACTCTGAAAACTAAAAACTCCAGAGGGACTCAATTAAGGGGGTTTCCATAATATTGTGAGATTTACCTCCAGGATTCAACCAATTTCCTACAGTTAATATTGGAGAAAAATCCCCTCATAGGGATGGGGAGAGGAAAGGAAGCATTTTGACATACACTATCACACTCTGTTCTTAACAATATCTGCCTTCATGGGAAATTAATTAAACAGAGTCTAACCTGCTGAGGTATTATCAAAACCTGACTGACCTAGGGGGAAGGGAAATATCCAACTACAGCCCATTATAGACATCCTGCCCCAACTATAGGAGAAGAAAAGACTAGAAACTCTTGTGAAGTTCACAGTCCAGAGGCATAGTGTCACTAAAAGACTGAGATCTAATCACAGGACTGTATAATCCTCTCCTTCCCCCAACACCTCACCACCACATTACTAAGGCCTGTTTACAGCAGTTCCTTTTACCCAGTACATCATGTCTGGCTGTTAACAAAAAATTACAAGATACCACAAGGCAGAAAACACACTTTGAAGTGAGAGTAAGCCTCAGAAGCAGACATGGGAGGAATGTTGGAATTATCAGATCAGGAATTTAAAACAACTATGATTAAACTACTAAGGGCCCTAATAGATAAAGTATGCAACATGTATAAACAGATGGGCAATGTAAGCAGAGAGATAAGAATCCTAAGAAAGAGCCACAAAGAAATTTTAGAGATTAAAAACACTGTAACAGAAATGAAGAATGCTTTTGATGGGCTTATTAGTATACTGGACATGGCTGAGGAAAGAATCTCTGAGACAGAGGATACTTCAATAAAATCCTCAAAAACTGAAAGCAAAGAGAACACAGTCTGAAAAAAGAAAAACAGATAAAAATATCCAAGGTCTATGGAACAACTTAAAAAAAAACAAACAAACGTATAACATGTATAACATCAGCATAAGAATATCATAAGGAGAAGAAGAAGGAACAGAAGAAATATTTGAAACAATAATGACTGAGAATTTCCCCCACATCAATGTCAAACACCAAACCACAAATGCAGGAAGCTCAGGGAATGCAAAGCAGGATAAATGACAATAAAACTACACCTCAACATATGATTTTCAAACTATAGAAAATCAAAGATAAAGAAAAAGCCTAAAAGAAGTCAGTGGTTTAAAAAACAAACAAAACAGCAAGAACTATAACAAAACCCCACAACATCATACCTATAGAGGAACAAAGATAAGAAGTACAAAGATAAGAACTACTCCTCAGAAGCCACACAAACAACAGGATGAAGTGAAACATTTCAAGTGTTGAGAGAAAAAAACCCAACAACCTAGAATTCTTTACCCTGCAAAATTAACCTTCAAAGATGAAGGAGAAATAAAGACTTTCTCAGCCAAACAAAAGTTGAGAGAATTTGTTGCCAGTAGACCTGCCATGCAAGAAGTGTTAAAAGGTGTTCTTTTAAGAGAAGGGAAATAATATAGGTCAGAAACTCAATCTGTATAAAGTAAGGAAAAATATCAAAGAAGGAGCAAGTAAAGGTAAAATTAAAACTTTTCTCTTTCTTATTCTTAATTGATCTAACAGACAACAATTTGTTCAAAATAATAATACCAACAATGTATTTGATTATGTATGCTTAATGTACATATCACATATATAGATACATACTTATGTATGCTTAGATATGGGCTTCCCCTGTGGCTCAGTGGTAAAGAATCCACCTGCCAATGCAGGAGACAGGGGTTCAATCCCTGGGTCAGGAAGATCTCCTGGAAAAGGAAATGGCAACCCACTCTAGTATTCTTGCTTGGGAAATCCCATGGACAGAGGAGCCTGGAGGGCTACAGTCCATGGGGTCACAAAAGAGTCAGACACGACTTAGCCACTAAATAACAACAGTAATCAAAATTAAGTCAAAATCACTATATTAATTTCAGACAGAACAAACTTCCAAGCAAGGAACATTATCGAAGATAAAGAAGGGTATCACACAATGATAAAGGGGTCAGTTCCACAAAAAGACATAACAATCATTAATGTGTATGTGCCTAACAATGGAGTGTTCAACTATGTGAGTCCAAAACTAATAAAATTGCAAAGAGAAGTAGATGAGTCCACTATCATAGTTGGAGACTTCAACTCTATCAGAAATGGAGAGTGCACAGAAACATTCTCCAAGACCATATGTTAGGCCATAATACAATCGTTAATCAGTTTAGAAGGATTGAAATAATAGGAGTATGTTCTCTAATCACAGCAGAATGATATTAGAAATCAATAAGTGAAAGAAATTTGAAAAACTCACAAATAAGAGGAAATTAAACAATACTCCATTCTTACTTGCTTGAAACCTTTTCTGAGGTGTTTGAGGTTCCTCCTTACTACTTAAGTCTTCCTATCAGACTGAGGCACTTTTTGATATGTTTGAGATCCTTCTTTGTCACAAATAAAACCTTTTTTTTTGTCACTGTTAAAAGTCTGAATTTTTAACTGATTCTTGGACTGGACTCATATCCATCAGCCTATTCAACTTTAGTACCTGTCTCTTCCTTGATAGCTTTCCAGAACTACTACCATCACCTCATGAAGCCCCATGAGTTTTCCCAATTCAAACTTGGGCTTCTTCTGTACCCTTACTTCTCTAATAATGACATCATGGAGTGGATAAGTACTTTGGCAAATCTCATCTGTGTCTTTTCCAGTACTGTCTGGAATCAATTTATTGGCCACTTCTTTCAAGTTATTTGTCTATAACTCTAGGGTCATGATTTTCATCATCATCTTCTGGATTTGGCAGACTTGTTGCTGCTGAGTGTAAGAGCTCTCCCAAATCTAATTGTTGCATTTTTAAATAAAATAGACAAACCAAATAACTTTCAGTAGTCTTGACACTGACATGAGCTTCAATCACAAGGCTGCCATTTTTTGACCATGGAGCACATTTTGTCACAGGTAAACTCCATGCCATAAAGTTAGGTAGCTTTGCCCCGAATAGCCTCAGTAATTACCCTGAGTATTCTAAATGCAACCTCATCATCCTGCAGATCAACAAGGCTCATTTCAAAAACATGATATAATTTGAATTCTCAAGTTCTCATGACTAGTGTTTTTCCAATATTTCTTGTATTGAACATAACTGGTGCTTTCACATCATACCAATCTTTCTAAGGAATTGGATCAACTGCTTTCTTCTTGGTTTCCTTTTTGCTGCCTTTCATTAGGTACCTGTTCCTGCCAACCGTCAAGGCACTGCTGCTCAGAGCACTTCATTCATTTTGAGACTCTGACTTCTCTATCCTGATATGTTTTTGATTTTTCCCTATCTATTTGAGATTCTCCCTGACTTGTTCTACCCTCTTCCTGACGTATTTGAGACCCATCCTTATATATATATATATATATATATGGGAAAATTAGTAGCCTACTCACAGCCTCTTGTTTTAAAACTTAGAAATTTTTAATTTGGCTTAAAAAATTTCCCCTCTCTGACAAGACCAAAAAAGTGGAATTTTCCTCCCTTTTCTCTTCTTTAATTTGGTAGCTCCCCACAGAATAGTTTTTAATTCTAAGCAGTGAAAACCAACGGGGAAAGGGTTGCTGAAAACTGGAGTATTTATTTGTAACCAACAATTACTTGGACGATCACATGGGCTCCGCTGGTGGCTCAGTGGTAAAGAATTCACCTGCCAATGCAGGAGACATGGGTTTGACCCCTGGGCTGGGAAAGATCCCCTGGAGAAGGGAATGACAACCCACTCCAGTATTCTCGCCTGGGAAATCCCATGGACAGAGGAGCCTGGCAGGCTACAGTCCACAGGGTCACAAAAGAATCAGACATGACTTAGTGACTAAGCAGCAACACCACACTGGTACCGAAAGACCCACCTGAATTTTGTAATTGAACGTCTGTGCATGCAGCAAAAGCCCAGAACATTTTGAGATGCAGAGTAGTATCAGATCACCATCTGGATCATAAATAATTTATACATTTTAAATACTTGGGAATCATATGGTCAGGCAATAAATAATATACTAAATCTCAGTGAGAAAAAAATTCTCCAAACGTTGTATCTGTGAATCCAATTTAAATCCTAATAACAGTTCTGAGAATTTGATCAGAATGCAGGAAAGGCCCCTAGTGCTTATGTAAAACTAAATGAACATTATTCTTGATTTTTTTTAAATCTACCAAAGAACAGCCAATCAAATTAAGGTTAAATCTCCACTGTCTAGTCATGGGAGCCAACTAGAACTGAATTCCACATCCAATACCCTGTCTTTGGATAAGACTTTGATGTAAGACTCCCTTATCAGATCCTGACCAAATGGTGACTTTACATGTTGGGTCCTGAGTTTGAGAAATATGGTTCATGCTTTAGGGATTTTTGAGAGAATTTGCTGAGGTATCTGATTATTTTCCTTTTTTAGTTGCACTGGGGCTTTGTTGCTACATGCGGGCTTTCTTTAGTTGTGGCGAGCACGGGCTACTCTAGATGCAGTGCGCAGGCTTCTCATTGCAGTGGCTTCTCTTGTTGCAGAGCACAGGCTCTAGGCACACAGGCTTCAGTAGTTGTGGCACCCAGGCTTAGCTGCTCCAGAGAATGTGGAATCCTCCAAGACCAGGGATGGAACCTGTGTCCTCTGCATTGGCAGGCAGATTCTTATCCGCTGTACCACCAGCAAAGTCCCTGAGGTATCTGATTCTTGAAGAAAGACAGAACACGGCAGAAAGAGAGTGGGGGGCTGATCTTAGTTGGTGGTAAGATGGTAAGACAGAGCCTGAAGCCTAGAAATAAACTAGGTTAGGAGCTGGCAAGGTAACTTGACCACTGACCTTCACCAAGCACTTGTCAGTGACTTTAGTCAGTCTTTACAGGCCCAGCCATCCACCTGCCAACTCCTCTTCGGGCAGTGCCTTAAAGGCCCCGCGGATGAAGCTTCAGTATTACACTCTCTGGGGTGGATTTCAGTGAGTTGATTGAGCACTTTTTTTTTTTTTGTCTTATTGGGAAATGAAGGATCATGTGCAGTCCCTCTGAATTTGAATATGTATGGACACAAATGTGTGTTTTGGGGTACTTCAAACTTTTATTTCAAATATATTGAAAGAGTTCTTTTGGACTTAGATGTCTGTTTTATCATCTGTCACTTTGGATATACACAAAAAGGAAAATTATATTACAAAATAAATTGGTGAAGCTATTCCTCAGGCTTCTTCACACGGAGTATAGTGATAGATTTACTTCACGCTAAAGTATATAAAATGCTACTAGCCCTAAAGTCACTTATATGTAAAATCTAAAAAAATTAAAATAAATAAGCTTGTAGAAGCAGAGGATAGAATGGTGGTTTCCAGGGGCTGAGGGTGGGGGAATAGGAGAGATATTTAAGGGAACAAACTTGCAAGCAGCAGATAAATAAGTCCTGGAGACTAATACACAGTACAGTGATTATAGACACCCAAAATTGTATTATAAACATTAACCTTACTAAGAGACTAGATCTTAATTGTTCCTAACACTTGAAGAAATGATTATGTGATATGATAGAGGTGTTAACTAATGCTACAATGGCAATCATACTGCAATGTAGATATATCCATCTATATGTTGTACACTTTGAACTTACACGATGTTTTATGTCAAATATATCTCAACAAATAAAATAAATTATATATATAGTTGGTGTGAATATAATTTGATACAACCGCTTTGGAAAATAGTTTTACAATGTCTGCTAAAATTAAACATATGCCTACCTTATGATCCAGCAGTTCCACTCGTGAATACATACCTAAGAGAAATCAGTGTATATGTTCACCAAAATACATGTATAAGAATATTCACAGCAGCACTGTTCATACTAGTCAACACTGGCAACAACCAAAATGTCTATCAACAGGAGAATAGATAAATACATGAGTGGTATATTCATGCAACAGAATAATATACAGCCACAAAAAAGAACAAATGACTAATATACACACTAACCTGGATGAATATCATGGACACCATGACAAATGAAAGAAACCAGACACAAGAATACATACTGTATGATTCCATCTATATCACATTCAAGAAAAGACAAAACTAAAAGATTGTGTGAAAGTTAAAATGTTAGTCGCTCAGTTGTGTCCAACTCCTTGAGACCCCGTGGATTGTAGCCCATCAGGCTCCTCTGTCCATGGGATTCTCCGGGCAAGAATATTGGAATGGGTAGTCGTTCCCTTCTCCAGGGGATCTTCCCAACCCAGGGGTTGAATCCTGGTCTCCTGAATTGCAGGCAGATTCTTTACCATCTGAGCCACCAGGTAAGCCCAAAGGACTGTGATAAAAGTCAAAATAATGATTACCTCTGAGAGAGGGGTATTATTAACAAAAGCAATGAATGCTCATCGTAAAACACAAACAATGCTGCCTGGGTCTCTCTTTCCTGGTGTATCTACAACACTAACTTCTCACCATTAAGTCTTTGTTTTAGTCAGTGAGGTCTACCCTGACCACCCTATTATAAATTGCAATACACACTCCTCAACTCTTGATCCTTTTTATCGTCCTTTGTCACTCTTTCTATTATGCTTTTTACCTTCTGAAATACTCTAGAATTTACTTCTTGTATTTTTTGCTTACTACTTTGTCCTCTTGCTAGAACATAAGCTCCACATCCGTTGACTGGCTTTGTGGGGAATATAAAGACCCGGCCCACTTGCCCCAATTCAGGGCATCACCATAGGTTAATTCCTGCTCCAGACCTCCCCATGGGATCCACTGAGACCTTTGTTACAACTGCTTCCAAACCCAACTTTTCCCTCTGCCCAATCTGACTTCACTCACTCCCCAAAAGTATTGATTTCTAGAGAACTTCCCAGTAAGTTTCCTGTGTGTGAATCAGTCTCAAAAGTCTGTTTTCTGGAGTATCTGAACTGTGCCTCTGAACTTACCGAAACAGAGAACAAGGCAGGATCAGGTACAGGGGAAGAGTCACGAGTCCAGATTTGGACACGTTATCTTTGAAGCAACTTTGCCATATCTAAGAAATGTCAGGCAGGCAGTTGCATGCATGAGAAAAAGAACAGATATTTTGCCCCTCAAGCTGCTCATGATATAATCAATAAGATAAGATGTGCTCCCCAAAAAACCCCATAATATGAGGTTGCTGTTGTTGTTCAGTCGCTCAGTCTTGTCCTACTCTTTGTGACCCCATGAACTGCAACATGCAGGTAATACGAGCTAGTGTATTACATAAGATTATAGATGATGTGCTAGAGAGGTTCAGAGATGGTTAGGAAAGATCTCATAGCAAAGGTGACAGTTTTTAATGTCATCAGTGAAGATGGGAGCAAAGGCAGAGCAATGTGAGCTAGGCCTGAAGATAAAACACCCAGAGCAACACAGGGGGCAGGGGGCAGTTCAATTTGAATGGAGGGTCAGGTGCACAAAGGGGCTTAGTGAGACACAAGGTTAGTAAGTGTATTAACCATTAACCAGAGTTCTCCAGAGAGAACCAATAGAATATGTGTATGTATTGAAAAAGATTTATTATCAGGAGTTGGCTCATATGCTTATGGGTGAGTGCTCAATTGCTAAGTTGTGTCCGACTCTTTGTGATCCCAGGGACTGTAGCCCACCAGGCTCCTCTGTCCATGGGATTCTCCAGGTAAGAATACTGGAGTGGGTTGCCATTCTCTTCTCCTAGGGATCTTCTCGACCCAGGGATCAAACATGCCTCTCTCACGTATCCTGCATTGGCAGGCAGATTCTTTACCACTAAGCCACCTGGGAAGCCCCACATGATTATGGAGGCTGGCAAGTCCAAAATCTACAGGGTGGGCTGGAAAGCTGGAGACCCAGGAGAGCTGATGCTACAGTTCAAGTCCAAAGGCCTGTAGGCTAGAGACCCGGGAGAGCTGGTAGTGCAGTTCTAGTCTGAAGATCAGCTACTGTAGAGCCAGGAAGACCAATGTTGCAGGTGAAGTCTGAAGGCAATCTACTAGATAATTCTCTCTTGCTTGGGGGAGGCTGGTCTTTTTGCTCTAGTCACACCTCCTAATGATGAGATGAGGCCCATCTACATTAGGGAGGGCAATCTGCTTTACTCAAAGTCCACCAATTTAAATGTTAACCTTATCCAAAAACACCCTTACAGAAACACTCAGAATAGTTTGACCAAATATCTTGGCACCCCTTGAGCCAGCCAAGTTGATATGTCCAGTAAACCATCACAGGAAGGTATGGGTCAAATGAGGAAAGACCTTGAATGCTAGCACTCATGCTATGGGAATTTATAAAAGTTTAGAGGCCAGAGGATTGGAATGAGAGATCCTGGAGGCAGAGAGAGAACTTAGGAGACTACTGTAATCATCTCGGTAAGAGGCAAAACAGGATAATGACAGTGAGACTGGAGGTCAGTAAGACTTTGAATGCTAGAGATTAGGCTGTGGGAACTTCTAAAGGTTTAGAGGCCAGAGGATTGGAATGAGAGAGCCTAGAGGCAGAGAGAGAACTTAAGAGACTACTGTAATAATCTAGGCAAGAGAGAAAGCAGGATAATGACAGGGAGCCTGAAGGGAGGAAACAGAGGCAAGCAATGTGGAACTGACAAGACTTGGCAAGTGACCAGTCCTGGGGGATGAGGGAAAATACGCAGAGAATGACTTTGTAGTTTCAAACCTAGGCAACTAAGAGAATGGTGAAGCCCTTGAGAGCAATGGAGGGATCGGTAGAGAGAAGATGCCTATCTCCCTGAGGGCTCCTCTTGTTGCAGAGTTTGGGGAATATTCAGGGTATCAACTGATATGGGACTTCCCTGGTGGTCCAGTGGTTAAGAATCCACCTGCCAATGCAAGGGACGCAGGTTAGATTCCTGGTCTGGGAAAATCCCACACGCTGTAGGGCAACTAAACCCATGTGCCACATCTACTGAGCCCACGTGCCACAACTACTGAACCCACACACTCTAGAGCCCGTGCTCCGCGACAAGAGAAGCCACTACAAAGTGAAACCTGAGCACCGCAACTAGAAGAGAGTAGCCTCTGCTTGCCACAACCAGAGAAAGCCTGCTCGCAGCCACAAAGACCCAGCACAGCCAAAAATAAATAAACAAAAGTAAATATTTAAAAAATTATTGTGTAACAAATCACCCAAAAATGGTGACCTAAAACCAATAAAATATTTTACTCACAAATCTGAGGGTGACTGGGCTCACATAGCTGTTCTCATCCATTGTAATGATGAATTGTATTGATTTTGTGTTGGTAACAGGAAATTAATTCTTCACATAGGTATTATTAAATGGCTGATAAAAGTAAACATGTCTGCGTATTACCTAGTGAACTTTTTTTAAAATTGAGCACTGCTTTTATCTACTGACACTGATTAATTCTAGATCTACTTCACTGCCCTAAAAGAAAATTGTCTGCTGTGCTACCTCTTCTAAGAGGTGTTCTGAGGTTATTGATATTTCTCCTGGCTAAGAAAGTGTTCTGAGTTTGAGTATGAAATGTCTAACATGCTTTAAAAGTAAAGGTTGGTTGAATGAGGTATCTTAAATTAATTTTAGATCTCCCTTTGATTGTAGTTTTATTGCACTTAGATGTTAGTCACCCAGTCGTGTCCGACTCTTTGTGATCCCATGGACGGTAGGCCACCAGGCACACTTGATCTTAGCCAAAAGGCTGAAAAGCGATGAGGAGTTTTCTAGGATTTTATTAAATATTCTAGATCCAGTTGAAAATTTTAAAACAACTTTATTGCGGCATAGCTTACTACCATAAAATTCACCCTATTTTTAAAAGTGCAATCCAATGATTTGTAGCCAACTGATTGAGCTGGGCAGCCATCACCACAATACAGCTTTAGAAAATTTGTATCATCCCAACCCCAGGCAACAACTGTCTCTACAGATTTCCCTCTTCTGGACTTTTCATATAAATGGAATTGTACAATATATGTTCTTTTGAGTCTGGCTTCTTTCACTTAGCATGATGTTGTCAAGGTTCTTGCGTGTTATAGCATGCATCAATCCTTCATTCTTTCTTATAGCAAAATAATATTCTACTGTATGGATACACCATGTTTTCTGAATATCTACACACAAGTCTTTGTATGAACATAAGCATTCATTTAGAGCCAGACATCCTGGAATGTAAAGTCAAGTGGGCCTTAGGAAGCATCACTACGAACAAAGCTAGTGGAGGTGATGGAATTCCAGTTGAGCTATTTCAAATCCTGAAAGATGTTGTTGTAAAAGTGCTACACTCAATATGTCAGCAAATATGGAAAACTCAACAGTGGCCACAGGATTGGAAAAGGTCAGTTTTCATTCCAATCCCAAAGAAAGGCAATGCCAAAGAACGCTCAAACTACCCCACAATTGCAGTCATCTCACATTCTAGTAAAGTAATGCTCAAAATTCTCCAAGCCAGGCATCAGCAATACGTGAACCGTGAACTTCCAGATGTTCAAGCTGGTTTTAGAAAAGGCAGAGGAACCAGAAATCAAATTGCCAACATCTGCTGGATCATCAAAAAAGCAAGAGAGCTCCAGAAAAACATCTATTTCTGCTTTATTGACTATGCCAAAGCCTTTGACTGTGTGGATCACAATAAACTGTGGAAAATTCTGAAAGAGATAGGAATACCAGACCACCTGACCTGCCTCTTGAGAAACCTGTATGCAGGTCAGGAAGCAACAGTTAGAACTGGACATGGAACAACAGACTGGTTCCAAACAGGAAAAGGAGTACGTCAAGGCTGTATATTGTCACCCTGCTTATTTAACTTATATGCAGAGTACATCATGAGAAATGCTGGGCTGGAGGAAGCACAAGCTGGAATCAAGATTGCCAGGAGAAATATCAATAACCTCAGATATGCAGATGACACCATCCTATGGCAGAAAGTGAAGAAGAACTAAAGAGCCTCTTGATGAAAGTGAAAGAGGAGAGTGAAAATGTTGGCTTAAAGCTCAGCATTCAGAAAACTAAGATCATGGCATATGGTCCCATCACTTCATGGCAAATAGATGGGGAAACAGTGGAAACAGTGTCAGACTTTATTTTTCTGGGCTCCAAAATCACTGCAGATGGTGATTGCAGCCATGATATTAAAAGACGCTTACTCCTTGGAAGGAAAGTTATGACCAACCTAGACAGCATATTAAAAAGCAGAGACATTACTTTGTCAACAAAGGTCCATCTAGTCAAGGCTATGGTTTTTCCAGCAGTCATGTATGGATGTGAGGGTTGGAGTATAAAGAAAGCTGAGCACCGAAGAATTGATGCTTTTGAACTGTGGTGTTGGAGAAGACTCTTGAGAGTCCTTTGGACTACAAGGAGATCCAACCAGTCCATCCTAAAGGAGATCAGTCCTGGGTGTTCATTGGAAGGACTGATGTTGAAGCTGAAACTCCAATACTTTGGCCATCTGATGCGAAGAGCTGACTCATTTGAAAAGACTCCGATGCTGGGAAAGATTGAGGGAAGGAGAAGAAGGGGACGACAGAGGATGAGATGGTTGGATGGCATCACCGACTCAATGGACATGGGTTTGGGTGGACTCTGGCAGTTAGTGATGGACAGGGAGGCCTGGTGTGCTGCAGTTCATGGCATCGTAAAGAGTCGGACACGACTGAGTGACTGAACTGAGCTGAAGCATTCATTTCTCTTGTGTAGATCCCTAAGAGTGGATTGGCTGGGTCATATGGTAAATTTATATTTAACTTTTTAAGAAACTAACAAACTATTCTCCAAAGTTATGGTACCATTTTTTCTTACCTACAACAGTAGGGTTCCTATTTGTTCACATTCTTGCCAGCATTTGTTACTGTCTGCCATTTTTATTATAGCCATCCTTGTGAGCGTGAAATGGTACCTCATTGTGGTTTTGATTCACATTTCCCTCATAACAAGGATGTTAAGCATCTTTTCATGTGCTTATTAGCCATTTGTATATTGTCTTTGGCAAAATGTCTATTCAAATCCTTTGCTCATTTTTAATTGAGTTTTTTGTCTTTTTAAAGCTGAGTTGTAAGAGTTCTAGAATAACAGGTTGAAATTGAATATAATCAATACCATCTTTCTGGAGTACATATGGTATTATGATCCAAATGCCCTAGAACTCTATTTATTTTTGTTTATCCCTCTACGTGGGCATTGTGGTATATACTACGATGCACTACCCAGCTCTTCCTTCTTGATGTCCAACTTCAAGTGTATGGTCAGCAGACAGCCCTTAGATGTCAGTCCTCCAGGGTTTGCCTCAGCTGCAGAGAACCACCAGGCAGCCCACATCCAATGATCAGTGCAGGTGTACAAAGTTCTGGTCATTTCTACCCACCTCTGGACAACTCTGCAGGACCACTCTAACTCCAGCACTCCCCATAGGGTCAGCCAAGTCTGTCACCAGGCTTGCATCAAAGCTTAACTTCTCCCTCTTCTCAGTCCTGCTTTCTTCCCCTCTATTCCATAGGTGTTGATTTCAAGAGCACTTTGTCCCCCATCTTTATTGAGATATAGCTGACAAATAACATTGTGTAATTTAAGATGTACACTGTGTGTATTTTATATATTTGAAATTTTGCAAAATGATTACTATCGTAGATTATCATTTCTTTGCTGTAGTGAAAACATGTAAGATCTACTCTCTTAGCAACATTCAAATATATGATACAGTATTATTAGCTATAATTTCCCATTAGATCCCCAGAACTTGTTACTCTTATAACTGGAAGTTTATACCCTTTGACTAGCATCTTCCCGTTTCTCCAATTCCCAGCCCCTGGTAACTCTGTTTCTCTCAGTTCAGCTTCCTTAGATTCCACAGATTAGTGATACCATGTACTATTTGTTTTTCTCTGACTTATTTCACGTACACACATAGTACTTGTTTTTCTCTGACTTATTTCACATAGCATAATGCCCTCAAGGTTAAAACAAGTTTCACAAAGGACAGGATTTCCTTTTTTCTCATGACTGAATAACGTGTGTGTGTGTGTGTGTGTGTGTGTATGTGTGTATATGTGTGTATATCTCACATCTTTATGTTCATCCTTTGATGGATACTTCTGTTGTTTCCATATCTTGGCTACTGTGAATAAGACTGCAATGAACATAGGAGAGTAGATATCTTTTTGAGATATGGAAGTGGGTTAGCTGGGTAGTTCTATTTTTAGTTTTGTGAAGACTCACTATAGTGTTTTTCAAAATGGCGGTACCAATTTACATTCCAATCAACAGTACATGAGGGTTCCTTTTGCTCCGATCCTCACCAACTCTTATCTCTTGTTTTCTTGATAATAGCCATTCTAATGGGTGTGAGGTGATATCTCATTGTGATTTGGATTTACATTTCCCTGATAACTAATGATGTCAGGCACCTTTTCATATGTCTGGTGGGCATTTTTATACCTTCTTCCAAAAAAGTATCTATTCAGGTCCTTTGCCCATTTTTTAATTGGATTTTTTTTTTTTTGCTACTGAGTTGTATGAGTTCTTTATATATTTTAGATATTAACCTTTATCAGATCTATGATTTGCAAATATTTTCTTCCATTCTGTAGGTTGCCTTTTCATTCTGTTGTTCATTTCTTTGGCTGTGCCAAAGATTTTTAGGTAGCTGTAGTCCCACCTGTTTATTTTTACTTTGTTGCCAAGACCAATGTCAAGGATCTTTTCTCCCTATGCTTTTCACCAGGAGTTTTATCTTTTTCAGTTCAGTTCTGTTCAGTCGCTCAGTCATGTCCATCTCTTTGCAACCCCATGGACTGCAGCACGCCAGGTTTCCCTGTCCATCACCAATTCCCAGAGCTTGCTCAAACTCATGTCCATTTATTGTTTTGGGTCTTATGTTTAAATCTTTAATCCATTTCAAATTAATTTTTGTTAGTGGTGTAAGATGGGGATCCAAATTCATTCTTCTACATGTGATTACCCAATTTTTCCAATACCATTTATTAAAAAAACGATTCTTTCCCTTTTGAGTATTCTTGGCTTCCTTGACAGTTAGTAGACCATACATGTGTGAGTTTATTTCCAGGCTTTCATTCTGTTCCATTGGCCTATGTGTCTAGTTTTTACACTAGTATCATATTGTTTTCCCTTCATGGATCACAACTTCATTGTGGGGAAGGGGCTTGCATAACTCAATGAAGCAATGAGGCACTTTGGGCAAGGCCATCTAAGATGAATGGGTCATAGTAAAGAGTTCTGACAAAACGTGGTCCACTGGAGAAGAAAATGGCAACCCACTCCAGTATTCTTGCCTTGAGAACCACATGGACAGTATGAAAAGGCAAAAAGATATGATGTCAGAAGATGAGCCCCCCAGGCTGGAAGGTACCCAAATATGCTACTGGGGAAGGGGGGAGGGCAATTACCATTAATAATAGCTCCAGCAAGAATGAAGCAGCTGGGCCAAAGCGGGACTGATGCTAAGCTGTGGGTGTTTGGTGGTGAAAGTAAAGTCTGACGCTGTAAAGAGCAATATTGCATAGAAACCTGGAATGTTAGGTCTGTGAATCAAGGTAAATTGGACATGGTCAACCAGAAGATGACAAGAGTGAACATGAACATCTTAGGAATCGGTAAACTAAAATGAAGGGGAAGGGGCGAGTTTAATTCGGATGACCATTATATCTACTACCATGGGCAAGAATCCCCTAGGAAAAAATGGAGTAGCCCTCAGAGTCAACAAAAGAGTCCAAAATGCAGTACTTGGGTGCAATCTCAAAAATGACAGAATAATCTCTGTTCGTTTCCAAGGCAAACCATTCAACATACAGTAATCCAAGTCTATGCCCCAACCACTGATGTCAAAGAAGTTGAAGTTGACTGGTTCTACAAAGACCTACAACACCTTCTAGAACTAACACACACACACAAAAAGATGTCTTTTTCATCACAGTGGATTGGAATGCAAAAGTAGGAAGTCAAGAGATACCCAGAATAACAGGCATGTTTGGCCTTGGAGTACAAAATGAAGCAGGGCAAGAGCTAACAGTGTTTTGTCAAGAGAACAAGCTGGTCATAGCAAACACCCTCTTCCAACAACACAAGAGGTGACTCTACACATGGATATTACTAGATGGTCAATACTAAAATCAGATTGATTATATTCTTTGTAGCAGAAGATGGAGAAGCTCTATACAGTCAGCAAAAACAGGACCTGGAGCTGACTATGGCTCAGATCATGAACTCCTTATTGCAAAATTCAGACTTAAATTGAAGAAAGTAGGGAAAAACACCAGGCCATTCAGGTATAACCTAAATCAAATCCTAAAGGATTTGATTACGCAGTGGAAGTGACAAACAGATTCAAGGGATTAGATCTGATAGAGTGCCCGAAGAACTATGGACAGAGGTTTGTGACATTGTACAGGAGGCAGTGATCAGACCATCCCCAAGAAAAAGAAATGCAAAAAGGTTAAATGGTTGTCTGAGGAGGTCTTACAAATAGCTGAGAAAAGAAGAGAAGCTAAAGGCAAAGGAGAAAAGGAAAGATACACTCATTTGAATGCAGAGTTCCAAAGAATAGCAAGGAGAGATAAGAAAGCCTTCCTCAGTGATCAATGCAAGGAAGTAGAGGAAAACAATAGAATGGGAAAGACTAGAGATCTCTTCAAGAAAATTAGAGATATCAAGGGAATATTTCCTGCAAGAATGGGTACAATAAAGGACAGAAATGGTAAGGGCCTAACAGAAGCAGGAAAGATTAAGAAGAAGTGGAAAGAATACACAGAGAACTGTACAAAAAAGGTCTTAATGACCCAGATAACCACAATGGTGTGATGAGTCACCCAGAGCCAGACATCCTAGAGTGTGAAGTCAAGTGGGCATTAGAAAACATCACTATGAACAAAGCTAGTGGAGGCGATGGAATTCCAGCTGAGCTATTTAAAATCCTAAAAGATGATCCTAAAAGATCCTAGAAGTGCTGCACTCAATATGCCAGCAAATTTGGAAAACTCAGCAGTGGCCACAGGACTGGAAAAGATCAGTATTCATTCCAATCCCAAAGAAAAGCAATGCCAAAGAATGTTCAAACTACCATACAATTGCTCTCATTTCACATGCTAGCAAGATCCTTCAAGATAGGCTTCAGCAGTACATGCACTGAGAACTTCCACATGTACAAGCTGGATTTAGAAAAGGCAAAGGAGCCAGAGATCGAATTGCCAATATTCGTTGGATCATGGAGAAAGCAAGGGAATTCCATAAAAACATGTACTTCTGCTTTATTGACTATGCTAAAGCCGTTGACTGTGTGGATCACAAAAAACAAACTGTGGGAAATTCTTAAAGAGATGGGAGTACCAGGTCATCTTACCTGCCTCCTGTATGCAGGTCAAGAAGCAACAGAACCAGACCTGAAACAACTGACTGGTACAAAATTGGGAAAGGAGTACATCAAAGCTGTATACTGTCACCCTGCTTTTCTATATATAAGATCATATCATCTACACAGAAAGATAATTTTACTTCTTTTCATTTTGGATACCCTTTATTTCTTTTGCTTGCCTAATTGCCAAGAGCACTTCTTAATTATCCTACACACTAAACTCCATCTCAGAATCAGCTTCCCAGAGAACTCAACCTCCAACAGGCAGCTTTCATTTTAATTCCTCAGAGATTGGAACATGGACACACACTCATGCACACATACTATCACTTGACTGGCCCAGCAGTGAGCACCCAACCCAAGATGAATGGATCACAGCCTTTCCCTGGGAGTAGTGAATTTGGAAATCTGAGAGACTAAGTTGCTGCCCTTCTCTGGTGCAAACCTGGAAAATAGGAGGGTAGCAAAGCGTAATACCGCATGTTTGATTGCTCATTCACTCCAAGCAGGTCTCCAAGGGAACCTAGAACTATGATCAACCGTTGCCCAGCACCTGGGAACATAGCCCTGGGAAAGCTTTTTAGGTTAATGATTGATGATTTTGTTGTGCACACCTGGAGCAATGAACCATGCTGTACCAGCTTGCCAGGATTGCTTTGCACAAACATCAAGATTGATGTTGCACACCTAAAGGGAACTAGCTGTCTAGCTGGGCTCTGCAAGGAGATGAAGGGAGCAGGAATGTCCATCTCTGAAGCATGCTACCTAGCATCAGGACAACCATGCAACTGCCTTCTCCACACTCCATAGTGAAGCCAGAAAGTCTCCTGCAGTCTTTTGGTCTTAGATCCAAACCAGAAAATAGAAAGAAGTAACCTGGAGACTAATATCTCTGCCTTGGCAATCATTTTTTCTCCTAGAACAGATCTACCACAGAGCTCAGAACATATCCAACTGTCTCCAGAGTTGTCTCGGTTATACACACCTGTATTATCCATCGGGGAATTTTGAACCTAGAAGCTCTTTGAATCTCTTTGCAATTAACTAATACATAATCAAGAAAGATAGAGACAGTGCTCATGAATAGCCAAGTCATACATCAGTGATTCTTCTTTAAACACTGGCTGCTTTCTCTAATCATAAAAGTGATATTCTCTGTAAAAAAAAAATCTTTTAGAAAATACAGACAAGTACAAAGGAGAAGAAAAAATGTCACCCATAATTCCACCACTCAGGTACCATCATTTCAAATATATTGGTTGTACCATGTACTGTACTGTGCTTAGTCTCTCAGTCATGTCTGACTCTTTTGTGATCCCATAGACTGTAGCCTGCTAGGTTCCTCTGTCCATGGGATTCTGCAGGCAAGAATACTGCAGTGGGTTGCCATTTCCTCCTCCAGGGGTATTCCCTACCCAGCGATTGAACCCACGTTACCAGCATCTCCTGCAATGCAGGCAGATTCTTTACTGCTAAGCCACCAGGGAAGCCATGAATACATTAGTTAATATGGTTTTAATGTTTCTCCTTGCACACATATAGATATGCACATATTACCTACATAAGTAGGATCCCATTAAGCATGCTGTTTTGAAACCTGCTTCTCTCATTCAACAAATATGTGCCCTTGTCATCATTTCTAATGTCTCCATTAAAAAGAAGCATCATTAACCTACTTAATCACTCTCTCACTGTCAGACATCCAAGCTGTCTCCCAATCTTTATTAGCATTAAAAAAAAAATGCTGCTAAGGACCTGCCCGTACATATGTCCTTGCATACTTTTCAGTTTATATTTGCTACTCAGGTGACCCCGGGTCCTCCAGCATGCACAGTTCATCTTTCCCTTTAATAGCTAAATAAAATGCTAATGACTCCATCCCACAAACCAAGAGAAGTCCAGCGGCTCTTCCAAGATCTCCAAGGGGCCTCAGGGGGTTCCATTTCTCCTGGTCACCTCTCACTCTGTTTTTCCTGTTTATCCCATGTATTTCACCTTCTTGGGCAGCTGCAGCCTTTCAACATGACTGTCTCTCTTCCTACATCTGTGCAAAATGCCGCTACTGCATGGCACCCAAAGATAGCTGAGTTATGTGGAGGTTTGGAGGAAATGAAAGTCAATCACAACACAGCAGGAAATAACTTCAAATTCATACCAGGTATTACTGTCCCTAGGAAGTCGCTGGCCCTTCTCCACCATATGGGGACTTCTCATTGATGATGTGCCTTCATGGACCGTGATGTCTTGCCACGTTCTTGAGATCTTCAGCTGTCTCCATTGACTTCACGTCTTCTCTTTCTCTGTACCTAAACTCCCCACCTCTTCACCCCAGAAAGCCCTGAAAATTTCAAATGCTTCTTACTTTATTATTTACCTCCTCCCACACTGCAAGCAACCACTTCCTCCTCAAGATATTTCCTTCATTTGGCTTCCAGGACACGACATTCTCCTGGTCTTCTTCCTTCTTCACTGGCCACTCCTTCTTGGCCCCTGAACTGGTTCATTGACCTCTCCCTGACTTGTAAACATTGACGTGTCCCAGGATCCAGACTTTAGACCTCTCTTTAAAATATCTGTTTATTTCACTGCATCAGGTCTTAGCTGTGGCACTTGGGCTCTTCACTGTCTCATACGGGACAGTGTCTCATGGTCTCATATGAGTCTGTTGAGGAGCACGAATTCTCTAGTCGTGGCACATGGACTTTAGTTGCTCCACAGCATGTAGGATCTTAGCTTCCCCACCAGAGATGAAATCTACATCCCCTGCATTGCAAGGCAGATTCGTAACCACTGAACCACCAGGGAAGTCCCTAGACCTCTCTTCTATCTTTATTCACTCTTGGGTGATCTCGTCCAGTCTAATGGTTTTAAATATCATCTCTACACTAATAACTCTTGAATTTACATCTTCTGCCCCGACCTCCAGACTCATGTCCAACTGTCTACTTCACATCCTCACTTGGATGGTTGATATGCATCTCAAACTTCATCGTTGAAAAGCTAAATTCTGCATTCCTCCCAAATTCGTTCCTCGCCCAGTAGTCCCCATCTCAGGAAGTGGCAGCTCCATGCATCCACTTGCTCAGGCCAAAACTTTGAAGTCATCCTTGACCCTTGTCTTTCTATCAGCACCTCGCATTTGGCTGGTAGCAAATCCTATCAGCTCTTTCCTCAGAGTATATACTGGCTCTGACTACCTCTCACCACCTCTACCACTAACCTCCCCTGATCCCAGCCTCCTGATAGCCTCCTTCCTTTATGGACCACTGCAAGAGATCCTATAAGGCCTGTTTCTTTTCTTGCCTTTCTATGATTTATTGTCCATGAATATCCCTTCAATATTTAAGCCAGCAAATGTGACACTCCAGTTCAAAGTTTTCTAACTGCTTCCCATCTGACTTGTCTCAAATCAAAAGCGAATGTGGTTCATTACCTGTCTCCTTCTCCAACCTCACCTACTACCACCTTCCCCTCTTGCTCACTGCAGCACAGCCACACTGGTGTCCCTACTGTCCCTCGACTAAAAAACCTCTTTCTCATTTTGGGGCCTGTGCACGTGTTTGTCCCCCTCCTGAAATGTTCTGCTCCCAGAAATATCAGCATAGTTGCCTCCCTCCATTTAATCACATCGCTGAGCCAATAGCACCACCTCAGAGAGGCCTTCCTTGGACTTCCTGGTGATCCAGTGGTTGAGAATTCATCTGCCAATGCAGGGGACATGGTTCGATCCCTTGTCTGGGAAGATCCCACATGCCGCTGAGCAACTAAGCCCGAGTACCACAACTTCTGAGCCTGTGCACTCTAGAGCCCAGGCCCCGCAACAAGAGAAGCCACCGAAATGAGAAGCCCACACACTGCAACTGCAGAGTAGCCCCTGCTCACCACAACTAGAGAGAGCTTGTGTGCAGCAATGAAGACACAATGCAGCCAAAAAATAAAAATAAATAAAAGAGGCCTTCCTTGACCACCATATCTAAAAATGGCACCCACATCATTCTGTAATCCTTGATGCTACTTTATTTCCCTTCATGGTACTTAACCTGACATTCGATCACACTGTTCATTTTTGGATTGCCTCTCTCCTGCATGAGGGCGGGAGCTTGGTCTCTTTGGTTCACAGCTGTCTTCCCGTCATCTGGATGAGGGAGTGACACAAGGAGGAACTCCACGTGCTCTTGTTTATTCTTTGTTTACTTTATGCCCATCCAAGTTCTCACCAATTAGAATGTACCATCAAGGTTCGTACAGGTGCTTTCTTCAACACAAGACACAGTCACCTCTGAGATGAAGTATGCTCACTTCTGGAATTCAAGAGCCCAGCAGTTACACACCTATGCATATTAGGCTGCTTCTTTTGGATGAACCCATAGAAGTGGAGTTACTAGGTCATGAGCCAAACTTCCCAATTATCCTCCAGAGAAAGCAATACTAAACCCTCTCCCATCAGCAGTGTTGTGTTTCAGTATATTCTGGGGCTTCAGGCAAATGACGACAACGATGATGATGATGATGGAGACAACAATGATGTCTCCCTTACTCTCTGTTAACTAGAAAATACATACATATTTCTAGGGGCAGGGAAACTCCTGGGTCATCATGCCACTGATGAGGATTCATGGGGTGTGCTGACTTTGGAGAGTAAAGATGTTCCCTGGCAATTTCCATATCTGAAATAATGTCCTCACCAACACCTTCAATTTTTTCCCATGGTGCCAAGTCAGGTTCATTCATTAATTCATTTACTTCAAAATGATTTTTCATCACCTACTTTGTACATAAACTCTAACATCTGCCAAGCTGAAGGATCTTCCTTCAGCTTGAAATAACAGGACTTACAACCATCATGGTATTTAGCACTAAAGGTGCAAAGACATTACTTTGCCAACAAAGGTCCATCTGGTTTTTCCAGTAGTCATGTAGGGATGTGAGAATTGGACCATAAAGAAGGCTGAGCACCAAAGAATTGATGCTTTTAAACTGCGGTGTTGGAGAAGACTCTTGAGGGTCCCTTGGACTGCAAAGAGATCAAACCAGTCAATCCTAAAGGAAATCAACCCTGAATATTCATTGGAAGGACTGATGCTGAAGCTGAAGCTCCAATACTTTGGCCACTTGATGTGAAGTACTGACTCATTAGAAAAGACCCTAATGCTGGGAAGTTTGAAGGCAGGAGGAGAAGGGGACGACAGAGGATGAGATGGTTGGATGGCATCACCGACTCAATGGACATAAGTTTGAACAAGCTCCAGGAGATGGTGAAGGACAAAGAAGCCTGGCGTGCTGCAGTCCATGGAGTCACAAAGAGTCAGACATGACTGAGCGACTGAACAACAACAACAGCAACAAAGGTGCTTTCACTTCCATTATCTTATTTGGATACTGGTACCAAACCCACTGGGTACAATTCAGCCCATTTCATAGGTGAGAAAACAAGAGACACAGAGGGGAAGGATTTGCCCAGGGTTACATATTCGTCAGAACCACAAGTGGGAATCCTGTGAGTTTCTCAGCATGTGCCACCCCCTCCATACTCCAATGTCCTGCCAGGTTCAACACCACTGAAAGCAGATTTACTGGGCCATCGTATTAAAAAGGATGACATATTTATGCATTCTGAATTCTAAGCTGAGGTACAGTAGAATGGAAGAGTAATTTTAAAAAGGCTTTTTCTACATGGAAATCAATGAAGTTAAAACACACCCTCTCACCATACACAAAAATAAACTCAAAATGGCTTAAACAGTTAAACGTAAGACACGACACCATAGAACTCTTAGAAGACATCATAGGTAAAACAGTCTCATACCAAAGTTTTCTTAGGTCAGTCTCCCAAGGTAATAGAAATCAAAACAAAAATAAACAAATGGGACCTAATCAAACCTACAAGTTTTTGCATAGCAAAGGAAACCATAAACAAAATGAAAAGACAACATACAGAATGGGAGAAAATATCTGCAAACAATGTGACTGACAAGGGCTTAATTTCCAAAATATACAAACAGCTCATACAACTCAACAACAACAAAAACAACCCAATCAAAAAATGAGCAGAAGATCTAAATAAACATTTCTCCAAAGAAGTATAGATGGCCAACAGACACATGAAAAGATGCTCAACATCACTAATTATTAGATAAATGCAAATCAAAACTACATGAGGTAGCACCTCACACAGGTCAGAATGGCCATCATTAAAAAGTCTACAAACAATAAACGTAGGAGGGAACCCTTCTACACTATTGGTGGGAATGTAAGTTGGTGCAGCCACTGTGGAAAACAGTATGGTGGTTGCTCAGAAAACTAAAAATACAATTGCCATATAATCTCACAATCCTATTCCTGGGAAAATATCCATACAAAACTAAAATTCAAAAAGAACCATGCATCCTTAGGTTCATAACAGAACTATTCATAATACGTGAGACATGGAAGCAACCTAAATGTCTGTCGACAGATGAATGGATAAGGAAGACATGGTATGTACAATGGAATACCACTCAGCCATAAAAAAGAATGAAATAATGCCATTTGGAGCAATATGAATGCAACTAGAGATTATCATATTAAATACTAAGTGCAGTAAATCATAGACACTTATCACATAAATGATATCACTTATATGTGGGATCTAAAATAGGACACAAATGAAACTATCCGTGAAACCAAAATAGAATCACAGACTTTGAGAAGAGACTGGTGGTTGCCAAGGGGGAGGGGGTTGGAGGAGGGATGGAGTGAGAGATTGGGGTTAGCCAATGGAAGCTCTTATACACAGAACGGATAAACAACAAGGTCCTACTGTATAGCACTTTCAATATCCTATAATAAACCATAATGGAAAAGAACATTTTAAAAAGAATATATATATAATACAAACATGTATAACTAAACCACTGCTGTACAGCAGAAATTAACACAGCAATGCACATCAACTATACTTCAATTTTTTTTTAATCTATTGAATTTTTTTAGGTGGCTTTTGTTTTGATGTCATTTCAGTTATTATGATAGTGGGGGCTGGGCTGAATTGTGCTATAGCAGCTTGATTAAGAGAGGAGACTCCATAGTTTCCTAGAAGCTCATTCTCTTGTATGATTCCAGGTTACTGCTACTGCTAAGTTGCTTCAGTCGTGTCCGACTCTGTGCGACCCCATAGACGGCAGCCCACCAGGCTCCCCCGTCCCTGGGATTCTCCAGGCAAGAATACTGGAGTGGGTTGCCATTTCCTTCTCCAGTGCATGAAAGGGAAAAGTGAAAGTGAAGTCGCTCAGTCATGTCTGACTCTTAGTGACCCCATGGACTGCAGCCTACCAGGCTCCTCCGTCCATGGGATTTTCCAGGCAAGAGTACTGGAGTGGGGTGCCATTAGAGTTTGCCAAAAGTGGAACTTGCATGAGAACTAACTGTAGGGCAGAAGGCAAGCAGCAGTCACTACCATTGGCAGCCACCACCCCAGCAGATGTAGTGACGGACAGAAACAGAGGTGCTCTGCAGAGGCTAGCTTATCCGACTCTCCTCTGCTCCACCTCCAGCTCGCATTTCCTACCACTAGGTCCGCTAGCCAACGGCTGACTCAGGCTCACCACCAGGGGCTTGTCTGTGGCCCGACAAGGCAGGAGTTACCCAGAAGCAGGAGTTACACAGAGGCCCCAGCTTCCCATAAACCTCTCCACCAACTCTCCCTTCACCGCCCCACTTGGACAGCTGGATGTGCTTGGCTTCTTGAACTTTCCCAAAACCTCTGATTTGTCCAGTTCTACCAATGCTTTTGGTAGTGGCTAGTGACTCTCTGATCTTCTGACTCCCCGCTTCTAGACATTCACTCCCCCCGCACCTCCCACATCAGCAAAAGGATTCATTCTTAGAATATCCACGGTGGCTCTGCTTCCCCATCTAAATTTTGACAACACAATATGGATTTTGCCTTACTTTAAACAAAAACTAACATAAGAAAAGAAATATTCCAGATTATAAGGCAGAATTCCACCTTCTATTTAGAATCTCTATGGCTCATGGGTATAGGGGGTAAAGGGACATTATTAAATGACTGAAGTGAAGTGAAGTCGCTCAGTCGTGTCCGACTCTTTGCGACCGCATGGACTGTAGCCTACCGGGCTCCTCCGTCCATGGGATTTTCCAGGCAAGAGTACTGGAGTGGGTTGCCATTTCCTTCTCCAGAGGATCTTCCCAACCCAGGGATCGAACCCGGGTCTCCCACATTGTAGGCAGACGCTTTACCATCTGAGCCACAAGGGAAGCCCTTGTGACTAGTGGAGTCATATAATATATAATATAAAGTATATGATATATAATATAACATATGACATATAATATATTATATATATGGGCTTACCAGGAGGTACAGTGGTAAAGAATCCATTTGCCAAAGCAGGAGACACAAGAGATGAGGGTTTGATCCCTGGGTCAGGAAGATCCCTTTGAGTAGGAAATGGCAACTCATTCCAGTACTCTTGCCTGGAAAATCCCATGGACAGAGGAGCCTGGTGGGCTACAGTCCATGGGGTCACAAAGAGTCGGACACAACTGAGCACGCAAACACACACAAATAATATACATTATAGTGTTCCTTAAATATAGACCGAAGTGAGAAACACGACAGAAAGGAACAACTGAGAAAATACCACTTTATCTTGCTTTTATGAGATTAAACAGATGGAAGAGTGGAAGGGATTGGCAGAGAAGTTGTTTCTGTAGTCCAGAAATTTTCAGTCAAGTTTTACCATAATTCTTTAGGATATAGTAAAAGAAAATAATCAGTCCAGCCTCCATTCTCTAAGTAACTATCATCTGTGAATTGAAAGAGAAGGGAGTGATTCTTACCTAGGAAACTCAGGTCTTTAAACATAAAGTATGAAATTACATGTGAACAAAAGCTAAGACAATGTCTAAGGATTTTAAACATTGTAAAACCCAACAGGATAATAGCCTCCTGGTACTGCTAAGGTGTATAGTCAAGGCTTTAAATGTTAAATAGGTAAGTGTGTCAAAGATCCTCTCCTTTCTCCTCTCAATTCTACCTCCCTCTCTGCAACAGAGAAAGGAAGTTTTAAAAGTTTTCAATAAGAATTTTGATATTCAACGTCCTTCTCTTAGGAGCACTGCATGTATGATGAATAAACACTTGGCTGCATTGTTCTTTCAAAATCAGACTCTCCCTCCCTCCTTCCATCTTCACACAGTGAACATTTATCACCCAGTGTCTTTAAAACATGCCTGCTTCAGGTGGCTGGTCACTTGATCAAATAAAAGGTGACAGACTTTGCCAATTTCCTTTCCCTACTCTGAATTAATGAACCGAGCTCACAGAGCAGTAAAATTTTATTTCCACGAAGCAAATATAGATTGCTTTCTCTTTGAGTGCTGTTTTAAAGTCTTCACACTCTTACTTGTGACCCAAGCACCTATATTCTTGCAGCATTAATGCTGACAGGCCAAAAAATACAAAATGCTGTGAGCCAGTCAGCCCGTGAATGCCTCATTTGCTGTCGGCCACATGACTGCACATGGGGGCCAATATACAGGCCAGATGACCGTCAGCTCATCCTCACAGAAAGAAAGGGGATTTGGGGATCTTCTCCACTCCTGGGATTCCCAAGGACCCAAACTCTTGACCTTGTGTGTAGTTTTTTCTCCAACTTGTTGGGTTTATCACTGGAGGCCTGAATTAGTTTCCTGGGACTTCTGTAACATATTACCACAAACTTGGTGGCTTCAAACAACAGAAATGTATTCTCTCACAGCCTGGAGGCCAGAAGGTCAAAATCAAGGTGTCCACAGGCAGGGCCAAACACTTTCAAGCCTCTGGTGGTTGCTGGCCTTCCTTGGCTTGTGGCCACGTCATTCCAATCTCTCCCTCCACTACTACATCTAGGCCACTTTCTCCAAATTTTTGCCTACATATCCATCACCTTTCTCAAATAAAGAATCCTACAGTTACCAGAATCCACTTTTTCTGGTGGTGAAGAAAAGGTGTTCAGTAAATTTAGTCCCTCTGAGGATTTTTTAATATTTGCTTTATCGAGGTGAAATTCACATAAAAGAAAATGAGGGACTTCCCTGGTGGTCCAGTGGCTAAGACTCTGCACTCTCAATACAAGGGGCCCAAGTTCAATCCCTGGTCAGGGAACTAGATCCCAAATGCCACAACTAAAGATCCCATATGCTGCAAAGAAGATTGGAGATCCCATGTGCCACTAAGGCACTAAGACTTGGTGCAAATAAATAAATATTTTTTAAAAAGAAAGAAAAAATAAACCATCTTTAAGTATACAATTCGATAGCACTGAGTACATTCACAGTGTTATACAGCCATCAACTTTATCTAGTTCCAAAACATTTTCATCACCTCCAGAGAAAACACTTACCCACTAAACAGCCATTCCAATTTCCCCCTCCTCCAGCCCTAGGCAACCACTAATCTACTTCCTGTCTCTATAGACTTGCCTGCTTTGGACATTGCATATAAATGGAATCATATAGTATGTGGTTCTTTGTGTTTAGCTTCTTTCACTCAGCATCCTTGTTTCTAAGGTTTATCCATATTGTAGCAGGTATCCTTCATTCCTTTTTATGGCTGAATAATATTTCATTGTATGGTTAGACCACATTTTCTTTGTCCATTCATCTGTTGAAGGTTAGACTTATTTTTAAGCATTTCTAGTCCACCACCTTAACCACTCGGCCACATTTTTTAGCATTTCTTATTGCAGAGTTTCATCCATTCATTTCACAAATATTGACTGAGTGATAACAATATGCTAGGCATAAGTCAAGGAGCTGGGGATACAGCACTTAACAAAACAGAACACAAATCTCTGCCCTCATGAAGTTTATATTCCAGTGGGGGAGATAGATTACAAATAAGATAACTAAAATATATAACATGCTAGAGAAAGTGCTAAGCAGGAAGAAAGGGTTAGATAGTGACTGGGAGGGATCAGAAGAGGAACTTTTGGGGGTCACTGGTCATTTTCTGTTTCTTGATCTAGGTGCTGGCTGCATGGGTGTACTCAGTTTGCTCAGTGAGCTTGCACTAAAGATTTGTGCACTTTTTATTTTTTTAAAGATTTTTTTAATCTGGACTATTTTTAAAGTCTTTACTGAATTTGTTATAATATTGCTTCTGTTTCATGTTTTGGTTTTTTGGCCACAAGACATGTGGGATCTTAGCTCCCTGACCAGGGATTGAACCCACACCCCCTGCGTTGGAAGGCCAAGTTTTAACCACTGGACTGCCAGGGAAGTCCCCACTTTTCTGTACATATATGACACTTCAACAAAAAGCTTTTTTAAGCCAATGTGCTTCCATTTCCTTTAAAAAGGGGCTTATTGCACCCGTCTGTGGTGCTGACGCTAACAAAACGCCTGTGTGAAACCAGATGGTTTTGCTAAATCGCTGACCCTGTTCTTGAGTGGGTTTAGAATGTGAGGTGCTGGTTTCAGCATTCTGCCATTCACATATGCCCTTCAGGCTTCTGGATCATTCTAGCTCTCTCTGTCTAACCATAACTGTCCATGAACAGCCAGGGTTTACCATGACCTTGTTGGCAACTTCAGCTTATTACCTTATTTGTTTAAAGCACATCTCTGCCACTGTCTTGAACCCAGTTTGGCTCTTTTTTTCATTGTGACCTTCACAGGAACAAAAATGTTATGTTCAGGGGGAGAAGGGCTAAGGAAATACAGGAGTGGAGAAGAAGAGCAACAGGTTTAACAAGAGGTAATAATGTTCACAGGGGAAAGAGTCACCCTTGGAGATCAATTAAGGAAAACAGTTGAGAGTTCAGTGTTCTGCCCAGTACAACTCAACCTAAATCAAGAAGTTGCCCCTCACACACAGTTAAATTGAACTGGTTTCGGGAAAAGATGGGTAAATAATAAAACTGACTTTAAGGACGGTCCATATCTCCTAAACACTTCAGAATTCTAGCCAAAATTCTGTGGCCACAGACGCAAGGTAACTTTACTTTCTCACAATGTGATGAAGGACTCTTCATTCACTGCGTGAATTATCACTGATTTAAATCTCCTCTTTAAGGTGCTCTTCATTAGAGAAGACATCCATACACTTTCTCTTCAGGTGGACATTTCTGCCTTGCTTCTGTCTTAAATAAACTATTTCTTTGTGTGCTCTCCCACATGTTATACTGAGTCTCTAATAATAAACTTTGTAGACTTGTTTTTCCAGTTTTCATCTCCTTGAAACATTCTTGCTTTCAAAGGAGGGGAAAGAGTCAGGGCCATTTTGCTTCTTGCCTTGAGCCACTGGTGGTCTCTCAGCTAGGATTCCTGATTTTCATCCAGGCTACCCAGATTCAGTGTGGCGCTAGAAGGGCACTCGGCGGGTGATGGTTGCCGTTTTGGCTCAGAGCCACCGGGAGGGAGGTGAGGCGGGAGACCGGTTGGGGTGCGCTGCACTTTCACTTTTCACTTTCATGCATTGGAGAAGGAAATGGCAACCCACTCCAGTGTTCTTGCCTGGAGAATCCCAGGGACGGGGGAGCCTGGTGGGCTGCCGTCTATGGGGTCGCACAGAGTCGGCCACGACTGAAGCGACTTAGCAGCACCCAGATTCAATCCCTGGGCAGGGAACTAAGCTCTCTCTTCAGGATAGCTCATCTCTCATCATGACTGAGATGAGTTTGGGATGCAAAGGTAACAATGACATATACTGACTGAGAGGCTGCTGGACAATGGGGTAGGAGCATGTCCTAGAGGGTGACATTTCAGAGAAGAAGGGGAGGGCATGGAGCTTAGATAAGTCCGAACCAGAGGGGACACTGATTAATACAAATAGGAAGGAATTTGGCCAAGGCAGTCAGGAAGAGGCAGGTGGGATTCAGTTAAGAGAGGAGACTGCAGAAACCCTTGATCTTCTTGCAAAGTGGAAAGAAATGTTTCTTGAGAGATATCTGCTAGCTCCAGGGACCGGGTTGTCAAAAAAGTTGAATTCTGGCCTGGGGCCAGTGTCAAAAAGGGTGAGATATCTAAGATGTCTCCCAGAGCCAGTCAGACAGGCTGAGGGAAAAAGAAGTCAGAAATGGAAATGTCTGATGTACATATTAAATTGTAGCAAACTGTCTTCAGAGATGAGGCAAAGCCCCCTAGATTCACAGACCAAGAAGATCTAGCTCGTTGATCAAACTGCCTCACCTTTTGGAAAGACAGATGTGCTGGTGACCAAAACAGAGCAGGTGGAGCCCTCAGTGAGATTGTGGGGCTGCAGGCTTTAGGCTTTAGAAGAGATAGGCCTTGAAATTCCTCACATCATGTGGTAGAAGAGATAAAAGGCCTCCATAGGGACCCATTGCATAGAACACAGATCCTCAGAACATTCCTTTCTCAGGTTCTCAGTGAGGGGAGGGAGGTACCATTTTGATATATTGGGTTTTGAAATTATGATCGCAATACCTAAATAGGTAAACATCAGCTTCCCAGGTGGCTCAGTGGGAAAGAATCCGCCTGCCAATGCCGGAGTCGCAGGTTTGCTGCCTGGGTTGGGAAGATTCCCTGGAGAAGGAAATGGAAACCCACTCCAGTATTCTTGCCTGGAGAATCCCCATGGACAGAGGAGCCTGGCAGGCTATAGTCCATGGGGTCACAAAAGAGTTGGACACGACTGATGCAACTGAGCACGCACACACACAAGGTAAACATCACAGATTCCCAGATATTTTTCCTACAGTCATTTTTTCACCTGTGAGGGTTTGGTCACCTCCTAGTAATAATAAAGCCCTATAGTAATCACAGTGCTTTACAGTCAACAACATACTCTACATAGTATTTCATTGGATCATCTCCTCAAGACCTTGTGAAGAGAGACACCCTAAAGGTCCAAGCCTATGAGAAGTAAGGAGCCCACCAAGAAGGAGGTCATTCTGGAAGCTCCCTTACACCAGTTAGGGTCAGTGCAGTACCCTGAGACTGTGTTCACTCCTAGCTCCAAAGATGGAGGAGATAGACTTGTCATTGGAACCCAAAAGGGAGAAGTCCCATAGAGAGGGCTGCTTTAAGAAGAGCTGTGACCTCCTGACAAGGAACACAGGCAGAGTGAGGTGACTGCTGGAACAGAGTCAGGGAAATAGATCTCTGACTTCACTCTGCCTCCATCCTTTGTGCGCTTGCTGGGGCTCACCAACGGCCAAACCCAAGAAGAAGTCAGGCAGATGAGAACAGGGTGGGAAGAGTGGGTCTAAAGGGGCAGCAAGAGCAGTCTGGCACTACTTGAGTGACCAGAATTTTTTCCATTCATTGAACCCTCTTTCCATGACTTTCTTCACTAATTGAACCCTTCTTATGTGATTTTCTTCATTCATTAAACACCTTTTATATGCCATGTCATCTTAGTACTTTATCCTCATAAGCCCCAGAGGTAAGTGGTATTTTCCCTATGGTGGAGGTAAAAAATGGCGACAAAGAGAGGTTAAGTGACTTGGTCAAGGTCACTCAGTTAATAGGTAGGAGGGCCAGGATGGGACCCAAAGTTGCTGACACCAGAGCCTGTTCTCTCAGCCACCACCCTGTGCTGCCTCCACAACACCCTCCAAGCCTCCGTATGATTAAAACAGTTGGAAGAGCCAAATGAGAGAAGATAGGGGATGCTCTTCCATTACGGGAGGCCTTGCTCTTGTCATCCTTTGAAACCCTGGAAACCAAAACAGACAGATTGACTTCAGGGCCCTAAAGAAAGCAGGCATTGAGGAACGTGGCCAGCTGCTTTGGTGGGGGAGCAGCTACAGGAGAAGAAAGGAAAGCTGAGCTGAGAACAAGGGAAGAACCAGGTACCAGAGACTGACCTGCTTGGAGCAGCAGAGGAGTGGCAGGATGAGTCCCCCGGAGCAGCCCGGGACGTCACCAGGGGGAAGGGGGCTGAGGTGGGGAGACCAGCCAAGGTGTGGCCTCCGCAAGCTGCCCACGGGGCCACCAGGCCAACGGCTCTGATTTTGTCAAAAGCAGAACTGAACAAACAAGAGAGAGAACTATACCTCAAAGACACGCTGCAGGTTTTTCAGCAGAGTCAGGGGAATCAGGGTGTCAGCACAACTCTGCTTGACCCTTGGGGTGCTTATTACTGGTGGCGGGGGGGTGAGAGAGGCATTCAACATAACAAATGGCTTTCCCCAGTCCTCTCCGTACACACACAGACATAGGAAACAAACTTGCGGTTATTAAAGGGGAAAGGGGGGGGGAGGATAAACTAGGAGTTTGGGACTAAAATATACACACTACTATATATAATATAGTGGTAAAGAATCCTCGTGCCAATGCAGGAGACGCAAGAGATGCTGGTTCAATCCCTAGGTCAGGAAGGTCCCCTGGAGAAGGAAATGGCACCCCACTCCAGTATTCTTGCCTGGAGAATCCCATGGACAGAGGAGCCTGGCAGGCTACAGTCCAAGGGACCAGAGAGAGTCAGACATGTTTGAGTGGCTAAGCACAGCACACAGCACATATATAAAATAGATAACCAGGCTTCCCTAGTGGCCCAGTGGTTGGGAATCCAGCTGCCAATGCAGGAGACCCTGGTTCGATCCCTGATCCAGTAGGATCCCACATGCCTGGAGCAACTAAGCCCGTGCACCACTACAATAGAGCCTGTGGTCTAGGGCCTCAGCTACTGAAGCCTACGGGCCTAGAGCCTGAGCTCCGCAATAAGAAAAGCCACCACAATGAGAAGCCTGTGCACTGCAACTAGAGAGTAGCCGCCGCTCACCACAATTAAAGAAAAGCCCACGCTGCAACAAAGATCCAGCACAGCCAAAATTAAAAAAATAAATAAATTAAAAAAAAATAGATAACCAACAAGGACCTACTGTATAGCACAGGGAACTATATTCAATATCTTGTAATAAACTATAATGGGAAAGAATCTAAAAAAGGATACATATTTGCTGGAGGTGGGAATGGGGGAGGTGAAATAAATGGGTGAACTGTTAAAAAAATAAATAAATAAAAAAGGATACATACATATGTATAACTGAATCACTTTGCTGTACACTGGAAACTAATACAACAGTGTAAATCAACTATACTTCAGTAAAAAGTGTTTTTTAAATAAAATAAAAATTAAATCCTACCTTGACTAGTTGAATGATGGAAGAGGACACCGTGCTTACCAATTTTGCATGATTCTTCCACAACTTGAAAAGGACAGCAGCGCCAAGCTCATGTTTAGTCACACAGGGCTGGGATATGTGTTTTACCCAGATCTTCTTTCTTTTATCACCAATCACCCAATGAGCAAATATAAGTCCTCTTTTACATAGAAGAATTTGAGGCTTGGGGTTTTTGTTATTTCTCAGGGTCACCAGCGCCTGAGAAAGTTGTTTTCAAGTCAGGGTCCTTAAACCCCAACACCCCAGCTCTTTGTTTCAAGGAACTTTAATATACTCTGTATTTGTGAAATTCAGAAAATGAAATTCAGCAGAAGGCAGTCCCCTTGGAGGAGAAACAAAGTGGCCACCAAAGCCAGATAGGGGAGGACGGGGGCTGTGGCAATCTGAGAACACCTCGGAAATCTTAGAACAGACTGACCATGAGCCATAAAATGTAGCAATGTGCCTTTCAAAAGGTCTGCCACAACAATCCTTCTTTGTTCTTCTTGCACAGTTGGCACACCAATATTTTGAGCTGCTTATTATGCAAACTTCCAAGCAAACAGAAAAGTAAAGAGCACGACAAACCCCCAACGTGTCCCTCCTCCAGCTTCAATCACCTTTCATATCTGTTGGGGTTTCTACCACCTTTGAGAACCTGATGAAAACCATGGGCCCCCACCCCCGCCAAGACAACACTCAGACATACCATCCCTCATACCTTTTCAGAGGGGTGTGAACTCCCCAAGGTGCATTCAGGAATTTCCTGGGACACATGGATCCCAGGTTAGGAGCCCTGGCTGCAAGGATACAGGGCTATTGCAGTATGTGGAGACCCCACCAGAAAACTCTGTTGACCCTCCATATAGATTTTCAACAGCTCTGCGTCTCTTTCTTTGCTGCCACCATCATCTCCTGCCTGGACGCCTCTAAAGCCTCCTCGTGAAGCAGGAGGTAATCACGAGTCAAATCCATTTCACCTGCCTTCACTAATCAAGGTCGTTTGAAGACTTGCATATCCTCCAAGTGGCAAGTAGGCTCAACAACAAGATGTTCACCAGAATTGTTTTCCAGGAACTTGGAATCAGTTGTCTAGGTTGAGCTGAGCTCATTAAGACTGAATAGGACCAGAGATACTTAGTTTTCCTGAGTCTCTCCCATGTATAGATTATTAAATTTTTGCTTGATATTTTCCTGTTTAAAGAAAAAAAGAAAGGAAGAGGGGATGTATGTATACATAGAGCTGATTCACTTTGCTGTACAGTAGAAACTAACACAATACCATAAAGCAACTATACTCCAATAAAAATTTTTAAAAAAATGATTGGATAGGACCACCGATCCCCTCCCCCCAAACTGGGCACGTGGACACCTGGAAGTGTTCGGCTCAGTGACCTTCTGACATCAGAGGGCCAAACTTTCCACCCCCAGGTTGTGCTAAGAGCAGAAGCCTGTAGCTTAGTAGCTCAGGCCTGTGCACAACTAGATAATGGTACCTCTTTCAAATCACCTTTCCCTGTGCCACAGTGATGCCCTTATTCTTTATTCTTTATCCCATACATATCTTGAGCCCCTTGCTCCTCATTCTACCAGCTCCTCGCTTGATTGCCTTGAGAATAAACCCTCTCTTTGCTTCAGACCTGAGCAAAATGATCCTGATTCAGTAACATAACTAGTCTATGGAGACTAGACTCTCACCCAGTCCACAGTCAGACCATGTCATTTACTGGCTTGAAGCCCTTGGAAGAATTCCCATTGCTCTGTGAATGATCTCTCAAGCCCTTACCTCAGCGTGCAGGGCACTGAGGGCTTTGGCACCCCTTTGCTCTCATATCTCATTCTTCTCATCTGCTCTCACTACTCACAAGTCACTTAGTCTTTGTAGGGGAGGAAACATAATTTTCCATCTACCCTTCTAGGCTCTTGGCTGAGATATTCCCTAACCCCATAGCAATAAAACAGATTAACAGGAGAAAAAAAAAAACCAAACTAGAAGTTGAATAACATGCATACTTCCTGTATACATGAGAGAGACCCAGGAAAACTGAGTAACTCCTGGAAATGGCACAAGCCACCACCTTAAATCCCATCTCCAGCTAAAGACAAAGGAAGATGTTGGGAAGTGGAGGGAGAAGCCAATTACGGCTTCAATCAAAGCTTAGGTAAGGGGGCTTCCCCGGTGGTTCAGCGATAAAGAATCTGCCTGCCAATGCAGGAGAAATAGGTTCAATTCCTGGGTCGGGAAGATCCCACATGCCTTGGAACAACTAAGCCCGTGCGCCATGGGAACGACGACTACTGAAGCCCTCAAGCCCTAGAGCCTGTACTCTACAAGAGAAGCCACTGCAATGAGAAGCCTGTGTACCACAACAAAGCGTAGCCCTCACTCACCACAACTAGACAAAAGCCCACCCAACAATGAAGACCCAGCACAGCCCAAAATAAATAAATAATTTTTTTTTTAAAGCACAGGTAAGGTTCTAGGGCTGACACATCACTGCCATCTCCATTGTTGAGACTTTCTAGAGGTTTAGTAATCCTCCTTTTCCTGGTACTGGAGAGGGCGACACCCTTACAAATGGAGATTTCCCTTATAAATGTAAATGTCCCTTACAAAAGAGTAACTTCTAGTGGGTTTTCAGAGCTTTTCCTATGTCTAAAAATAACCAGCTCAAAAGAATTCTTATGCTAAAGAGGCATATTTTGAGGTGATAAATGCTGCTCCCCTTCACCTACCAACAATTAAAACACGCCAAGCTCTTCCCCTGCCTCAGGTCCTTTGCACTTACTGTCTCCCAATCCTATAAATCAAATTTTCCCCCTATTTCACACACAGCTGGCTCGCTTATATCTCATCTTAGATATCACTCCTTCCCTTACCACCCTAGTCAGAGTAATTTGCACTACTCCCCCAACCCCCCACCAACATACACCCTGATTCTGCATCACAATGTTCTATTTTCTTCACAGCACTTACTATAGCTGCAATTATTTTTATGGATTCACTTAATCATTGGCCATCTCCCAAGTAGGTTCTAAGCTCAAAATAGCAGGCCCTAGATTTCTTAACCCTACTACCATCCTACACCCAGAGCAGTGCCTGCCATAGATTAGACACTCAGTAACTATTTGCACTTATTGTTAAACTTGCCTTCTGTCAAGATTAGTCATGATCAGACCCTTAGGACATTGTGTCAAGTTTGGTTTCCTGGATAAAGGAAACTGGTGAAGAACCTGAAGATGTAGGAGGAGCAAAGGTAGATGAATTAGTCAGCTTGGGCTGCTATAATAAAATATCATAGACTGAGTAGCTTAAACAACAGACATTTATTTTCTCACAGTTCTGGAAACTGGAAGTCTGGGATCAAGGTGCCAGCATGGTCAGGTTCTGGTGGGAGCTCTCTTCCTGGCTTGTGGATGACTGCTTTCTCACTGAGTCCTCACATGGTAGAGACGGAGAGCAAGATTGGCAGAGAGAGAGAAATGTTGCACCTCTACTCTTATAAGGGCACCAGTCGCATCCTGTAGGCCCCACCCTCATGATCCCATCTAATCCTAATGATTTCCCAAAGGCCCCATCTCCAAATACCACCACATTGGTGGTTAAGGCTTCAACATATGAACTGGCGGGGTTACAATTCAGTCCATGACAGTAGTAGAATTCATTAGAAAAGGAATGAAGTGTAGATTCATGGACTTGAGCATGGACCCAACCATCATCCCATTCATTCATTTAATAAACATCTGTTGACTGTTATGAACCAAAATTATAGTGCTGAGCCTTGGAAATATATATGCATAGAGAAGGTGGTGCTGGTACTCAATGAGAGATGAACTTGTAAGCAGACACTGTAATTAAGTATGGTGAGTAGTAAACTGGAGATTTGTACAAAATGCCTTTGGAGTACAAAAGAAGAAGTAATGGGTTCTGTCTGGGGAAGGTAGGAAAGGCTTCACTGAGGAGGTAACTTTGACTTGAAAACTGAGTAAACTGTGATCATTTCGAAATGTATAGAAATACCAAATCACAATGCTATATAGTAAGAACTAATGTAGTGTTGAAGGTCAATTATCCTTCAAAAACAAACTCATAGAAAATGATATCAGATTTGTGGTTACCAGAGACAGGGGATGAGGGGAAATGGGATGGATGAAGACAGTCAAAACATACACACTTCAGATTACAAAATAAATAAGTACTAGAGATGTATATGGCAACCCACTCCACTATTCTTGCCTAGAGAATCCCATGGACAAAGGAGCATGGTGGGCTACAGTCCACAGGGTCCAAAGAGTTGGATGCAACTGAGCAACTAACACACACACACACACACACACACACACACACACACAGATGTATTACACAACATGATAAATATAATTAACACTGTTATATGTTAGATATGAAAGTTAAGAGGGTAAATCCTGAGAGTTCCCATCACAAGGGAAAAAAATGTATATTTTCTCTGTTTCTTTACTGTTGTAGCTCTTGGGTTGGCCAAAAAGTTCATACGAGTTTTTGTGTACGATGGGATGGAAAACCGAATGAACTTTTTGGCCAACCCAATATATGCAATGATGGATGTTCACTGAACTTACTGTAGTAATCATTTCATGATGTTGTATGTCAATTCTATCTCAATAAAACTGGAAGAAACAAATTTTTTAAAGAAAGATAAATATGAGCTCACCAACTGGAAATGCAGATAAAGCATTCCACACAACAGGAACAGAAGTCCATGGGTTGCTTCACCCTTTCTTTTCCTTGCAATTTGTTCATTGAAGAGATGGAGTCATATCTCCTATGGAAAGATCTGTTATGCTAGGTTTTGCTTTTTATGTATCCAGTGTATCCTTAACAGGTTCATCTTGCCCTTCTATTTTATATATAATAAATACATAAAATTGTATATATAAATTTATATATTTTATATAAACTGGTAGTGGAATCTAGAGTTTTATCAGAGACAGATTTTTTTAAAAGAATATTTCATAGGTGATGCTGTAAATATCTATCAGGAAGTACATAATATCTCCTTTTTTGTGATATGGTGGCCATCGATGATCAATTCCTAGATCCATTGCTTCATTAACTATTATTATGTGGAAAATAATGATGCTATAATTCAAAAGTTCTCAAATTTTAGACTCAGAATTCTTAATAGTTATTAAGGATCCCAAAGAGCTTTTGTTTATGTAGGTTATAGCTTCTGATATTTACCATGTGCAATATTAAAACTGAGAAATTTTAGAATGTTAGTATTAGTGCATTTAAAAATAATAGTAATAAGCATAACATAAATAGCATATTTTATGGAAAATGACCATATTTTTTTCTTTTTCCAAAAGAAAGGTTATTAGTGAAAATAAGTGGCATTGTACATTTGTGTAAATCGCTTTAATGTCTGGCTTATTAGAAGAGAGTTAGATTCTCATATCTCCTATATTCAATCTGTTGTAATATGTTGCTCTGGTTGAAGTATATTTGGTGGACGAATACCCAGCCTCATACCAATCTGTAGTTTAGAAAAGGCCGGAGAATTTCAATAGCCTCTACAGAAAATCGTGGATGTACTTTTTAGAAGGAAATGGTAATTTCTTCAAGGATAGTTGTGATGTGGAATCTGAAACCACATCAATGTACTTTTCATAACCTGTTTCATTAAAATCTATCTTGTACTTTGAGTGGATCTTTTACCCATCCATGATTTTGTAACATCATGCATTAGTCATTTCAAAAATATTGGTTCACTGAGTTATGCAAATATTACAAATGTTGACACATCTCATTACACAATATCCCCCAAATCACATTTGTTAATATCACCAAGAATCTCATCTGAAAAGTCTTTAAATATTGACAAGATATTAAACTCACAGGGTTGGATACAAGTTTCCAAAATTCCAATTTTCACTTGAAAGCTTGAATTTTATCATTGGCAATAAATACTGTCAAGTTGAACTGACAAGGTTCACATCTTAATTTTCAAGAAAATGTCTGCCAGATACCTCTGTCTGAATACCCATAGTTTGCCTGTCAGTAAAAATAGCTTTCCACCAAAAAAAAAAGTGGCTAGTTCAGCTCTCCACTCAAATAATTGCACAATCGCTTTTCCTGGAGACAGCCATCATATTTCAGAGTGCAGCAGAAATGCCTGATGCAGACTTCCCATTTCATCACACAGAATATTATAAAGACATGTATTCAAGGGTTGATTTAATAAAATTAATAATTTTTACTACTTCAGCAAAGACATTCTTACGCGAAACTTGTGATTTTTTTTTTAACATGGCAGTAAAATATAAGTGACCACTAAGACAAAGAGTACAACTGCCTTAACTCATGCTAAAGCACAAGCGGTTTTAGCTTTTCCACCATCAATGCACTGTCAACCTAGTGAAAACGGTAAATAAAATCTTAGTAATATTATGAAAATAGTTTTGACTTCATGGATCCCTGAAATGATCCAAGAGTCCACACTTTGAGAATCACTGTTTTAATCCTATCATTCCTTCTTCATTTTTGTTTATATATTTCAATACATATATATATTTTAAGTTGCTGATATCTTAAATTCAAACATATTTTAACAACCCTGCATTATTCCTTGCCCTCCCCCAACATTTATTGGTTTTGACATCACATTTTGCATCGTTTTTTTTATATACCCCTTAACTACTATTATGGATATAGATTTTACTTTTGTCTTTTAATCTTCCTACGGGTTTTATGTGGTTAATTTACTACCTGTGCTGTATATTTGCCTTTACCAAGGAGATTTTTTCATTTCATAATTTCATGTCTCTAGCTGCAGCCTTTTCTTTTTAGCTTTGAGAAGTCCCCTTAACATTTCTTATAGAGCTGGTTTGGTGGTGCTGAACTCTTTAGCTTTTGCTTGTCTGTAAAACTTTTGATTTCTTCATCGAACCTGAATAAAAGCCTCGCTGGTTAGAGAATTCTTAGTTGTAAGTTTTTTCCTTTCATCATTTTAAATATATTGTGCTACTCTCTTGGCTTGAAGTATTTCCGCTGAAAAGTCAGCTGATAGCCTTATGGGGGTTCCCTTCTACATAACATGTTGCTTTGCCCTCGCTGCTTTTACTTTATTTATTTTGGGCAGCACTGCGAAGCATGTGGGATCTTAGCTCCCTGAACAGAGATCAAACCCACATCCCCTGCATTGGAAGCAGGGAGTCTTAACCATTGGACCACCAGAGAAATCTCCCCTGCCCCAACCCCTGCTTCTTTTGGTGTTCTCTCTTTATCCTTAATTTTTGCCGTTTTAATGACAATCTGTCTTGGTGTGGTTCTCTTTGGGGTGATCCTGTTTGGGATTCTGTGCTTCTTGGACCTGGATGCCTGTTTCTTTTCCCAAGTTAGGGAGGTTTTCAACTGTTATATCTTCAAATATGTTCTCTGCCCCTTTCTTTCTTCTGAGACCCTACTAACATTGCACTAATGGTAATGTTACTACATTTGATGTTGTCTTAAAAGTCTCTTAAACTGTCCTCATTTCTTTTTATTCTTTGTTCTTTTTTAATGTTCCACATCAGTGATTTCCACATAGAAAATTCTAAAGACACCACCAAAAAACTTCTAGAGTTTGTCGATGAATTTGATAAAGTTGCAGGTTGCAAAATTAATATATAGAAATCTATATCATTTCTATACACCAACAATGAACTATTAGAAGAGAAATTAGGAAAATAATCCCATGTATATTGTATCAAAAATACCTAAGAATAAATCTAAGTTGGTAAAAGATCTGTAATCAGAAAACTGTAAGACACTGATGAAAGAAAATGAAGAAGACACAAACAGTTGGAAAGATATACTATGTTCATGGATTAGAAGAACTAATATTGTTTAAATAACCCTACTACCCAAAGCTACAGATTCATTGAAATCCTTATAAAATTACCAATGGCAGTTTTCACAGAACAAGAACAAATAATTCTAAAATTTATATGGAAACACAAAAGACCCCAAATAGTCAAAACAATCTTGAGAAAAAAGAACAAAGCTGGATGTATCACATTCCTTGACTTCTACAAAGCTACAGTAATCAAGACAGTATGCTGCTGCTGCTGTTGCTAAGTCGCTTCAGTCGTGCCTGACTCTAGGCGACCCTATGGACAGCAGCCCACCAGGCTCCTCTGTCCACAGGATTCTCTAGGCAAGAATACTGGAGTGGGTTGCCATTTCCTTCTCCAAAGACAGTACGGTACTGACACAAAAACAGACAGATTAGTGGGACAGAATAGAGAGCCTAGAAATAAACCCACACACTCATAGCCAATTGACAACAAAGGAGGCAAAAATAAACAATGGAGAAAAGAGAGTCTCTTCAATAAGTGGTGCTTGGAAAACTGGTCAACTACATGTAAAAGAATGAAATTAGAACATTTTCTCCTACCATATGCAAAAATAAACTAAAACTGGATTAAAGACCTAAGACTGGAAATAAAACTCCTAGGAGAAAACCTAAGCAGAACACTCTTGGACTCAACTAATAGCATTATTTTTTTGGATCTGTCTCCTAAGGCAAAGGTAACAAAAGCAAAAATAAACAAATGGAATATAATTAAATGTAAAAGCTTTTGCACAGCAAAAGAAAATGTCAATAAAAGACAACCTACTGAGTGGGAGAAATATGTGCAAATGATATGACCGATAAGGGGTTAGTATCCAAAATACACAAACAATTCATACAACTCAACATCAAAAGAACAAATAGCCCAATGAGTAAATGAGCAGAAGAACCGAATAGACATTTTTCCAAAGAACATACAGACAGCTAACAGATTCATGAAAAGATGCTCAACATCACTAATCACCAGGGAAATGCAAGTCCAAACCAGAACGAGATATCACCTCACCCCTGTGTGAATGGCTGTTATTAAAAATGCAACAAATAAGTGTTGGTGAAGATGTGGAAAAAAGGGAACCCCTCGGTACTGTTGCTGAAAATGTAAATTGGTGCAGCCACTATAGTAAACAATATGGAGATTTTTCAAAATATTAAAAGTAGAACTACCATATGATCCAGCAATTCTACTCCTGGGTATTTACCCAAAGAAAACAAAAACACTAACTAGAAATGCTGCATTGCTATGTTCACTGCAGTACTGTTTACAACAGCCAAGATACAAAGCAACAGATGAATGGATAAAGAAGATGTAGTATAAAAAATAAAGAAAAAAAAAAAAGAAGATGTGGTTTACATACACAATTGAATATTACTGCACCATAAAAAAGAACAAAATCTTGCTATTTGTGACAACATGGATAGACCTAGAGAGTATTATGCTAAGTGAAATAAGTCAGACAGAGAAAGACAAACACTTGATGATTTCACTTGTAGGGGGAATCTAAAAAAACAAAACAAATGAACAAATATAGCAAAACAGAAGCAGAGTTATGGATACAGAGAACAGGTGGTTGCCAGAGGTGGTGAGGAGAAAAAAGAAATAGGTAAGGGACACTGCTGCTGCTGCTGCTAAGTCGCTTCAGTCGTGTCCGACTCTGTGCGACCCCATAGACGGCAGCCCACCAGGCTCCCCCGTCCCTGGGATTCTCCAAGCAAGAATACTGGAGTGGGTTGCCATTTCCTTCTCCAGTGCATGAAAGGGAAAAGTGAAAGTGAAGTCGCTCAGTCGGTCCGACTCTTAGCGACCCCACGGACTGTAGCCTACCAGGCTCCTCCATCCATGGGATTTTCCAGGCAAGAGTACTGGAGTGGGGTGCCATTGCCTTCTCCGGTAAGGGACACTAAGAGGTACAAATTTCCAGTTGCAAAATAAATGAGTCACAGGTATGAAATATACAGTGTGAGGAATATACTCAGTAACTATGTAATATCTTTTTTAAAAATAATTTAAAAAATAAAGGCCTTGATTTTATTAAACATACTTTTTCTCTTCTATGCTGAAAATCTTTGTTCCTAATGATATTAAAACAATTAATTATGTCTTATACTACTAAATATATTTCACATATATTTAATATATATTTAAATTTAATAAATAATAGCTATAAGTAAATATAATAAAATTTTAAATTAAATATAATTTAATAACTATAACATACAAATATATAGTATTATCAGAAAAAGCATATGTTATTTTAAATATATATATTTACTATAAAAAATATATATAACTTTCAGTTTAAGATTTTTTTAATGTATTTCCTTTTTATTAGGGTATAGCCAATTAGAAACGTAGAGTCAAATTTACTATCTTTTGAAGTTCACTTGAAATCATTCGTCTCCACATGATTAAGCCATTAACTTAGTACATAGATCCATTTATTTCATGTTGCTTTGGATTTTTAGATATCGCTTTTTAAAATTTTTAAATTTAATTTTGCTTTATAATTATGTAAAGCATTGACATGGTTCTAAAGTTACATCTCTAATTCAAAGTATCTTCAGAAAAAAATCTAGGTTCTATCTCTCCACTATTTCCTTCTTCCTTCCATAGGTAACAGTTTATTTATTTTATGATCTATCCTTTACATTGTCTCTTAAAAATATAGGTCCTGTTCGGGGAGGGGGGCGGGGTGGAGAGAAAGGAAAATATAGGTACATACATATTTGCATTCTTCCCCCTTTCTGAGATAAACTATGATAAACTATGTTCTTTTATTTTTCCACTTTACTTTCTTTTTTCTTAACATTAAATCCTGGAGAATACGTTATAGCAGTGCATAAAGATATTCTTTGTTTTCTCCTATATTTAAATAGTAGTCATTGTTGGGGACTTCCCTGGCAGTTTGGTGGTTACGACTCTGAAATTCCACTGCAGGGGGCATGGTTTCATCCCATCCTTGGTCATGGAACTAAGATCCTGCATGCCAGGCAGTACAGCCAAAAAAAATTAGTATTCATTGTGTAGATGTATCAGAATTTATTCATTGAGACCCCCAGTAGTCATTTGCATTATTTCCAGTTTCTTGCTGTTATAATTAATGTTGCAATAAATATTTGTGCTTTCATTTTTTTATAGTGTACCCTTGGGATAGATTCCTATAAGAGAGAATATCAACAGAAAATGTCAAACTTTTGGATTTTTGCTAACCTGGTAGGAGAGAAAAGATACCTCAATGAAGTTTTAATTTGCATTTCTATTATGAGCAAGACCAAGCTCTTTCCATATGGTAAAGAGACATTTGCACTTGTTTTTCTTAAACTGATCATTTTTATCTTTAGCCTGCTTTCTAGAATTGTCTTTTTCTTCCCCATTTTTAAAAGTTAATCATACATTAGGAATAGTCCCCCTTTATCTGTGCTTCAAGTTGCAAATATTTTTTCCCATTTTGTCATTTATGTTTTTATTCTATCTAGGCTGTTTTGGGGTTGGTTGTTAGTTTTGCATGCAACAGTTATATTTTTATTGAAGTGTAGATAACTTACAATGTGTTAGTTTTAAGTGTACAACAAAGTCATTTAGTTATACATATATATGCATATATATGCATTCTTTTCCATATTCTTTTCCATCACAGGTTATTACAAGATATGGAGTAGACCCTGTGCTATACAGTAGGTCCCTATTGCTTACCTGCTTTATATGTAGTAGTCTCTGCCTGCGTGCTCAGTCATGTCAGTCTCTTTGCGACCTCATGGGCTGTCACCCGCCAGGCTCCTCTGTCCATGGGATTATCCCAGCAGCAATACTGGGGTGGTTGCCATTTCCTTCTCCAGGGAATCTTCCCGACCCAGGGATGGAACCTGTGTCTCCTGCGGCTCCGGCATGGGGAGGTGGGTTCTTAGGCTACCAGGGAAGCCCATATATAGTAATGTGTATATGTTAACACCAAACTCCTAATAGAGCTCTCCCCGCCCCCTCCTCCAGGTCCCCTCCCCCCAGTCCCCTCCTGCAGTCCCCTCCCCCCATCCTCTTTGGTGACTATAAGCTTGTTTTCTATGTCAACAACAGTTATATTAATGTCGCCACATTGATCTGTTTTTTTCCTTATGGCAATTGTATTTTGAGTCATACTTGTAAAAGATTTTTATAAGGCAGCAGTGCTGCTTTTAAGTGTGATCCTCAGATCAGCAACAAAGTCTGCATTTCCAACAGATCTATTGAATCAGACTCTGCATTTTAACAAGATCTCCCTAGGTAGTTAATTTGCACATTCAAATTTGAGAAGCCCAGTTCTAGAGAATTTCACTCCATCTTCTAGAACTAGTGAGGTGGATGACTGGTTCTTAATTGGAAATCATTGGTGAGCTCCTATCCACAGCTGCTGAGGAAAAACAATGAAGAAAGAGGCCAACATCAGCAAAGGGTGTAAATGGAAGGCTGTCTAGATAACCAATATTATAAATTGAGATATGAGAATCTTCTATTAAAATAGTCTTTAAAAACACACCTTTTCTAGTGCTATGATTATTTGATTGACTTATCAACCTATCATTTTCTGAAATATCTGTGGACAATATATCAGTGAAAAGAGGGCTTTGGTTATTTTCCAAATGAATAGCACTGTCTCCTGCTGTTAAGCTTTTCACAATTCTCATGACCATGGACTTCGCAGAGGATAAAATAAACCTCTCCAAGGCTTGCTGCACTGCACAAGCAAATTCTGTCCCTCTCCCACAAGCTGCAAAGATGGTCACGTGACCTACGCTAACTATATGGGTGGATAAAAGATTCCATAGACAGATTCTTGTCGTGCCTTTGTAACTAGCACCATGTAGCTGTTTGTCAGTAATTTTCATTTCTGCCAGAATGTGTTATCCCATCTCCTTTGCCAATGGGTTATGTAGAATTTACTCAATAAGAATAAACACACTGGAGAATTAGATCTTGACTCAGCTGTTTATAACAGCTTTTTGCATTTTTCATTGTCTTGGAATGCAAAAAGGTTTTACAGAAATGATTAAAGCAGGAATCAGCCATGATAATATGGTGCTGTCATTAATTTTTAATACACGGGCTTGTACTCAAGAGCCACCCAGAGTTCCAAACACTACTAGAGAGAAAACTAACCACTTTAAAGTCCAGAACTGTGCCTGTGGACATGAGGAACATGTATCATCAGTTTGACAAGTGACTTCTTGCTCTAGTTATCTTTTGACTTTTGCAGTATTTCTGAGGCAAAGTTCTTAAAATTTAGTATATCATTTTAAAACTAGATTTTAGGTTCAGAGAACACTTTAAAAACTGTGTGGAAAAACACTTCATAAACTATAAAGCATCATCTTTATTTTGGTTATTGTGGTGGGATTATGTTTCACATTTCAGCTTTATAAAAGACAGGAAGACTAATATTTCAAATAATGAAGATTACTTGCTTAATGAATCTCCCTAAATAAAGTGGCAGCTTTCTACAGTTTCATGAAAAGAATAATCAGCTTGACTCTGCCATACCCGGTGACCTATGCTTGTAGGAACTATTTCCATGAAATATTTTTGTGTAGTCATAGCATCAACTTTTTCCACAGTGCACATAGTTGCTAGTTATTCTCTTAAATTGCTAATGGAAGTGTAAACTGGTATAACCCTAGAGGTTAATTTTGTAAAATTTTTCCAAATTACAAATGCATACATCTTTTGATCCATCAATTCTAGTTCTAGAGATTCACCCTACGGAAATATTTACACATGCAAAACAATATATGTACAAGATTATTTTGAAGAGCAAGGATTAAAAACAACCTAAATACCCATCAATGGGAGGCTACATTACATAAATTATGGTACATCCATGGAATACCATGCATCTGTGAAAAAAAATGAAGAGGCCTTCTTTGTAGTGATTTGGAAATATATTCAAGATATATTGTTGATGGAAAAAAGTAAGGAACAGAAGAATATAGTATGCTACCACTTAGGAAAAAGGGGAACATTATATATACAAATTCAAACACCAAAGAGAAAATATGTAAACATAAAGAAATATATATATATATTATATATATAGATATACATACACACAAAAAGCAAATAATATTGTGGAGAGGAAAGCTAGATGTCTGGGTAGTACAGAGATGTGAAGGAGACTTTTCATTATGGACTCTTTTACACTCTGAATGCAAAACTATGTGACTCGACTGCCTATTCAAAATGTTTAAATGTTTGAAAAGACAATATATACATCTGTACTTGTCTATTTTCTTTTAAAGCACAATTGCTTATAAATAGTGGAGTCTGACCGTTTGCCGTGTTGCCACCCTTTTGCTTCTTGATGGCTGGAAAGTTTCTTCACCAGAGTCACTTCTCTAGGTTATGTGTGACCCAGCTGATAGCCCACCTCTTCCCACAGCTCCATCCACTTTGACCCATACACAGGCTCAGCCTGACTCCAGCCCTAGGACCAAACAACCCCCTTGGATAAGGTGATAGAAGGACGCCCCTGGTGGTCTAGTGGTTAAAACTTGGGGCTCCACTGCAAGGTGCCACAGGTTTGATCCCTGGTCAGGGAAGTTCCGCATGCTTCACAGCATGGCAAAAAAAAAAAAAAAAAATGGCAGAAGACCCCAAGCACCAAGTTGACCCAACTGTTATTTGACTCTTACATGAGGACTAGTAAGGCAATGCACACGTTGTTTCCGACATGTCCTGGATATCCAACCCTCACTGTTGATAATATGCCCTCCATAGGACTGCGTCCTGCCAGGCTTTTGTCAGTACCAGTTCCAGGAACTGAAGCCTTTGCATCTGCTAGCAGATGTCCCTTAAATAGACTCCCTGTTGGCCTGCCTGCCTCAGTCTCAGAACATTGCCTTCCTCTAGAGCCTTGGTCACCAAGTTCTGCCCTCTGGTTGAGAAACCTCATTCCTCTGTTCCCATGTTTGGTCCTCCCATGCTTACCATTTTATTTGTTTTTCCCTGTCAGAGTCTAATAATGGTAATAATACTAAAGAGTCTGACAGGGAAAAACAAATAAAATTTACCATTATGACTTCCGTGCTGTGTTAGACCTGCTGGAACGAGTTTTGTCTTTGCGCCTGGAACTAGGACACAAGGGCCAAGGTTCAGCCTGTCCCCTCCCGGTCTGTCTCATCTCATTGCTCAACACCAGACAAGCTGGACACTGGAGCAACTGCACTGTTAAAAAAATGACCCCCCAAAAAAAAATGACCCTTACTGGAGGGTCTTCTGTGCTTCCTCTGAAATTTAGCCTGATTGAAGTTTTGTTTAAATATCTCTAATCCCTCAGTTTTTCATTGGCAATAGACACATTTAATGGAGGCTTAAGATTTCAACTTTTAAGGACAATGCCAAGAAACAGATTAACTATAATCACTCACCATCACAAGAGATTAGTAGAAACCACGGAAGGTATTACAGGGCTCAGAACACTGCTTCTCAAACTTGAGTGTTTATCAGAAGGGAGAGCTCATTAAAGCGGAGTGCTGGGCCCCACCTCCTGATGTTCTTATTCAGTATGCCTATGCTGGGGTCAAGAATTTGTACTTTTTAAAAGTTCCCAAGTGATAGTTAATTCTGCTGGTGCAGTTATAGAGGTTAAGATGAGAAAACTGAAATATAGAGGGATTATGTGACTTGCTCAAGGTCCCATAGCAAATACGCATTGGAACTAGAATTTTGAACCTGGGTATTTTTACTCCAGAATCATCACTACATCATTGCAGTCTTTTTGGTGAAAACAAACAAAAAATACAACACAAACAAACTTCAAATCTAAAGCAAAACATCATAATTTCAGAAGGATCATTGTGATTTAACGCTATTAAATATATTGATTTTTTGGCAACATCTATTTTTTCAGCAACCTGATATTCTCTAATGCTATTAACCATTAAACATATTTCCTCAAGAGTTTTAATTATTTTCAACTGAGAAGAAAAATATTTATTGAGCATCTGGTATAGTATCCAGGGATAGTAATCATCAACAATGCACTTCAGAGAAGCCTCTACTCCACTCAGCAAAATAGCAAGTAATTTAAATTGTTTCTAGTTGAATTTTTAACAGTTTAATGCAAAGCTATAATTTCATTAGCAATGATTCTGTTGAACTGAAAATGTTCCATGGGATCTTTTCTACATTTCTCACAGTGGAATCTATATGCATTTGTAAAATTTGAAGTAAGACATGCAAACAAGTCAGCTACTGTCCTTACACTTAAAATCATGTGTCTAGCCAGGTACTTACTCTATCAATTACAAGGCTAGAAATAGTCAACAACAATTCCTTCCCCTAAAAAAGTGCCAGAGGTATGGCACTATCATAAAGCAGAGCAAAAATCTTTAACATATCACTAAATTTTACTGACATGTGACCAAAAGAGTCATCCACACAGATAATGTGAAAAAAATATAATTATCACTTGTTTTAAGAGAATCTCTTATCTATTGATATAGAATATATCTTATAACGTGTAATTTCAACTGACTTCCTCATCCTTGACACTAAGAAACGGTTCTGCCTCTGCCACAGCGTTTTATCTTTACTTTACAATAAAAGCATCACAATCATTTAGACTAAAAAGCTAATAAGCTTAGAAGGCAAAGAGAAATGCTCTTGACACACCAGTGAACTATAGGTAGGCAGGCTCTCTAGGTACCTGCAAACTTTGTTCCATTCCAACAAGGGGGCATCAGTAACAAATTTAACAAGTATCCTCATTGGTGAAATGGAGATTCTGAATTATTCAGGGTAGTTTTCCCAATAAAGTGATCTATTGTGATACCAATTACATGTGTGTGTTCATATTTTCATCATACTATGTAATTGGATCTAGTAATACTTAGAACATTAGACTTCAATAAACTGCAAAACAAACAGAATGCTTTATTACTGGATAAACCATTGGAATAGAGCTTAATAATTTAGAACATACATGCAATTTCACTCTCACTGTTGTTCAGAACACCAAGCTGCAAAATAAAATCTGTGGGTTTGTACCATGATACAGTAGACAGAATTCTAAGAGTTGCAGAAATCTGAATTGAGATCCCAAGCACATAGAATGAAATGCTGTTCAATATATGGCTGGGCCAAGAACAACTTCTGATGAAGGAACTTCCAAAAGTTGTATTCAATCAATTTCCAGAGTTTACACAGGATCAGGGATCTTCAAGTTCTTACCAGTCTGAGTAGAGAAACTTTGATCCCAGAAATATCATACCTTAGGAGTACAGCTAATCTAGCCCTAAAGAAAAGGCTATTCCAGACCAACTCTAAAACTTCTTAAAAGAAAGTCTTGAAGAGATCAAGCTGACCTACAAATAAAATAACTATCTGCCAAAACAAGTCCAGTAGTATTTAAAGTAATATGGCAAATTCTAAGACTCAATGATGTAAAATTCATAATGCCTGAAATCTAATCAGAAATTACTTAGCATTCAAAGAAATAGAAAACATGATCTATAAGGAGAAAAATTAGTCAATAGAAACAGAAAGAGGAATTACAGAATGATAGGGCTAATGGACAACAATAATAAAACAGCTATTGTAAGTATTCCCCATATAGTAAAGTAAAAATAAGAAGTATAGTAAAAGAAAATATAAACAGAATGAAAATAGAAATGGAAGATAAATGGAAATTTTAGATATGAAAAACACAATACTTAAATTTACAATTTCACTAGATGAGATTAACAGCGATTTAGACAACACAGAAGACCAGAGGACTTAAAAGACGTAGCAATAGAAACTATCAAAATGAAGATAAAGAGAAAATGGCTAAGAAACAACCCACAGAGCCTCAATGATCTATAGGAAAATATCAAGCAGTTTAACACATACACAATTGAAATCCCAGGAGAAGAGAAAGAAAAAGAACACAAAAATATCTGAAGAAGTAAGGGCCAACCTTTTTCCAAAATTGATTTTTAAAATCTGATAAACTTTAGTAGGTGAATGAATAAATAAATTGTGGTACATCCAGACAAAGGACTACAGTATTATTCAGTGCTAAGAAGAAATGAGTTATCGACCCATGAGAAGATATGGAGGAATCTTAAGTGTGCATTAGTAAGTTAAATCTGAGAATGCTACATATTGCCTGATTCTAGGAGAAGGCAATGGCAACCCACTCCAATACTCTTGCCTGGAAAATCCCATAGACAGAGGAGCCTGGTAGGCTACAGTCCATGGGGTCGCTGAGAGTCGGACACGACTGAGCGACTTCACTTTCACTTTTCACTTTCAAGCATTGGAGAAGGAAATGGCAACCCACTCCAGTGTTCTTGTCTGGAGAACCCCAGGGCCGGCGGAGCCTGGTGGGCTGCCGTCTGACATGGGGTCGCACAGAGTCGGACATCACTGAAGCGACTTAGCAGCAGCGGCAGCAGCCTGATTCTAACTATATGACAGGGCTTCCCTGTCATATAGTGGCTCAGTTGTAAAGCATCCACATGCCAAGCAGGAGACAATGGTTTGATCCCTGGGTCAGGAAGATCCCCTGAAGAAGGAAATGGCAACTCACTCCAGTCCCCTTGCCTGTGAAATCCCATGGACAGAGGAGCCTGGCGAGCTACAGTCCATGGGATTGCAAAAGAGACAGACATGACTTAGTGACTAAACAACAGCAACAACAACTATATGACATTCTGGAAAAGGTAATACCATGGAGACAGTGAAAAGATCAGTGGTTGTCAGGCCGGGGCTGGGGTCGGAGTGGGGATGGGGATGAATAGCACAGAGCACAGAAGATTTTTAGGACAGTGAAAATATTTTGTATTTATTATAATGGTGGATATATGTCATTATACATTTATCCAAAGCCACTGAATATACACCACCAGGAGTGAACTCTAATGTGAACTATGAACTTTGGATGATTATAATGAATCAGTGTATACTCATCTTCGTTAAAAAAAAAAAAGGATGTAACGTTCCCATGAATGATGTTGATAATGGGAGAGGCTATGCATATAGGGGAGCAAAGGGCATATGGGAAATCTCTGTATCTTCTTCTCAATTTTAGTGTTAACCTAAAACTGTTCTTTAAAAGGTCTTTTAAAAAATAATATTCTTTTCTTAAAAAAAAATCCTATAAACAAATATATCTATATGCTCAAGGAGCCCCAAACATGATAAACACAAAGAAAACTACATGAAGACACATCCAAATCAAACTATTAGAAAACAAAGATCAAGAGAAAATCTAGGCAGCTCTCCATTTCACAAACTTTTCTTTTGGCCGCATCAGGTCTTAGTGGTGGCACATGAAATCTTCCCTTGTGGCACAGTAATTCTCTAGAAGTAGCACGTGGGCTCAGTTGCTCCTTGGCATGTGGGATCTTAGTTCCCTAGTGAGGGATTGAACTCACACCCCTTACATTGCAAGGCAGGTTCTTAACCACTGAACCACCAGGGAAGTCTCATGAAGTGTTAAATAAAGTTGTTTATATCGTTCGAAATTAGAGAGAGAATCTTAAAAGCAGCCAGAGAAGAAAGGCACATTATGGACAGATGTGCAAATGTAAAAATCACTGTAGACCTTTCTTTAGAAACTATGAAAGGCATAGAAGATCTTTACAGAGCTGAAAGATAAAAAAGATATGTTGACTTAGAATTCTCTACTCAAAAAATATATCTCCTTCAAAAATGAAGGTGAATGAAAGAGTTTTCAGGTAAACAAAAACTGAGAGGATTTGGCACCAGCACACGTGCACTACAAGAAATGTTAAAAGTTCTTCCAAGCATATAACACCAGAAAGAAACTTAGATCTACACAAAGGAATGAAGAGTGCTGAAATGGTATATATGGGGTTAAATATATTAAAAGTTATTTTCTTAATTTTCCAATTATCTTACAAGGTAACTCTTTAAAGCAAGAATACAACATGAATGGGTCTAGAGATAGTCATACTGACTGAAGTTAGTCAGACAGAGAAGGAGAAATACTGTATGACATCTCTTAGATGTGCAATCTAAAAAAGAAATGATACAAATGAACTTACTTACAAAACAATAAGAGACTCGCAGACTTAGAGGACAAACATAATTGCCAGGGGGAAGGAAAGGGGAAGGGATAGTTAAAGAGGTGGGGATGGACACGTACACACTGCTATATTTAAAATGGATGACCAGCCAGAACCTACTGCATAGCATATGGAACTCTGCTCCATTTTATGTGCCAGCCTAGATGGGAAGGGGGTTTGTTGGAGAATGGATACATGTATATATATTTGGCTGAGTCCCTTCACTGTTCACCTGAAACTATCACAATACTGTTAATTAGCTATACCCCAAAAGAAAACAAAAAGTTTTAAAAAAAATTAAACATTTCAGTTCAGTTCAGTCGCTCAGTCATGTCCAACTCTTTAGGACCCCATGGACTGCAGCACACCAGGCTTCCCTGTCCAACACAAGCTCCCAGAGCTTACTCAAACTCATGCCCATGGAGTTGCTGATACCATTCAACCATCTCATCCTCTGTCGTCCCCTTCTCCTCCCACCTTCAATCTTACCCAGCAACAAGGTCTTTTCAAATGAGTCAGTTCTTCGCATCAGGTGGCCAAAGTATTGGAGTTTCAGCTTCAGCATCAGTGCTTCTAACGAATATTCAGGACTGGTTTCCTTTAGGATGGACTGCTTGGATCTCCTTGCAGTATAAGGGACTCTCAAGAGTTTCCTCCAACACCACAGTTCAAAAGCATCAATTCTTCACCACTCAGCCTTTTTATGGTCCAACTCTCACATCCATGCATGACTACTGGAAAAACCATAGCTTTTAGTAGACAGAGGATTGTTGGCAAAGTAACATCTCTGCTTTTCAATATGGTGTCTAGGTTGGTCATAGCTTTTCTTCCAAGGAGCAAGCATCTTTTAATTTCATGCCTGCAGTCACCATCTGCAGTGATTTTGGAGCCCAAGAAAATAAAGTCTGTCAATGTTTCCACTGTTTCCCCATCTATTTGCCATGAAGTGATGCGATCAGATGCCATGATCTTAGTTTTCTGAATGCTGAGCTTTAAGCCAACTTTTTCATTCTCCTCTTTCACTTTCATCAAGAGGCTCTTTAGTTCTTCTTTGCTTTCTGCCATAAGGGTGGTATCATCTGCATATCTGAGGTTATTGATATTTCTCCTGGCAATCTTGATTCCAGCCTGTGCTTCATCCAGCCTGGCATTTCACATGATGTACTCTGCATGTAAGTTATATAACCAGGGTGACAATATACAGCCTTGACGTACTTCTTTCCCTATTTGGAACCAGTCTGTTGTTCCATATCCAGTTCTAACTGTTGCCTCTTGACCTGCATACAGATTTCTCAGGAGGCAGGTCAGGTGGTCTGGTATTGCTATCTCTTTAAGAATTTTCCACAGTTTGTTGTGATCCACACAGTCAAAGGCTTTGGCATGGTCTATAAAGCAGAAGTAGATGTTTTTCTAGAACTCTCTTGCTTTTTTGATGATCGAACAGAGGTTGGCAATTTGATCTCTGATTCCTCTGCCTTTTCTAAATTCAGCTTGAACATCTGTAAGTTCACAGTTCATGTGCTGTTGAAGTCTGGCTTGGAGAATTTTGAGCATTACTTTGCTAGCCTGTGAGATGAGATTGTGCAGTAGTTTGAACATTCTTTGGCATTTCCTTTCTTTGGGATTGGAATGAAAACTAACCTTTTCCAGTCCTGTGGCCACTGCTGAGTTTTCCAGATTTGCTGGCATATTGAGTGAAGCACTTTCACAGCATCATCTTTCAGGATTTGAAATAGCTCAACTGGAATTGCATCACCTCCACTAGCTTTGTTCGTAGTGATGCTTCCTAAGGCCCACTTGACTTCGCATTCCAGGATGTCTGGCTCTAGGTCAGTGATCACACCATCATGATTATCTGGGTCCTGAAGATCTTTTTGGTATAGTTCTGTGTATTCTTGCCAGCTCTTCTTAATATCTTCTGCTTCTGTTAGGTCCATACCACTTCTGTCCTTTATCGAGCCCATCTTTGCATGAAATGTTTCCTTGGTATCTGTAATTTTCTTGAAGAGATCTCTAGTCTTTCCCATTCTGTTGTTTTCCTCTATTTCTTTGCATTGATCACTGAGGAAGGCTTTCTTATCTCTCTTTGCTATTCTTTGGAACTCTGTATTCAAATGAGTGTAACTTTCCTTTTCTCCTTTGCCTTTAGCTTCTCTTCTTTTCTCAGCTATTTGTAAGACCTCCTCAGACAGTCATTTTACCTCTTTGCATTTCTTTTTCTTGGGGATGGTCTGATCACTGCCTCCTGTACAATATCACAAACCTCTGTCCATAGTTCTTCAGGTACTCTATCAGATCTAATCCCTTGATCCTGTTTGTCACTTCCACTGCGTAATCAAATCCCTTAGGATTTGATTTAGGTCATACCTGAATGGTCTATTGCTTTTCCCTACTTTCTTCAATTTAAGTCTGAATTTGGTAATAAGGAGTTCATGATCTGAGCCACAGTCAGCTCCCAGTCTTGTTTTTGCTGACTGCATAGAGCTTCTCCATCTTTGGCTGCGAAGAATAAAATCAATCTGATTTCGGTGTTCACCATCTGGTGATGTCCATTGTAGAGTCTTCTCTCGTGTTGTTGGAAAAGGGTGTTTGCTGTGATCAGTGCATTCTCTTGGCAAAGCTCTATTAGCCTTTGCCCTGCTTCATTCTGTACTCCAAGGCCAAATTTGCCTGTTACTCCAGGTGTTTCCTGACTTCCTACTTTTGCATTCCAGTCCCCTATAATGAAAAGGACATCTTTTTGGGTGTTAGTTCTAGAAGGTCTTGTAGGTCTTCATAGAACCATTCAACTTCAGCTTCTTCAGCATTACTGGTTGGGGCATAGACTTGGATTACTGTAATATTGAATGGTTTGCCTTGGAAATGAACAGAGATCATTCTGTTGTTTTTGAGATTTCATCCAAGTACTGCATTTTGGACTCTTTTGTTGACTATGAGGCCTATTCCATTTCTTCTAAGGAATTCTTGCCGACAAACATTTAAGAACAAAAAAAAGTAATAAATAAAGTAAAAATGATTATGATGTACTGTGGGGTTTATAACATATGTAGAAATTAACACAAAGGCCAGGAGAGGAGAAAGGAAACAGTGTTCTTATACCATATGTGAAATGATATAGTATCTGAAAACAAATTTTGATAGGATACACAAGCATTTTGTAAACTCGAGAGCAAATACCTCAAAACAAAGAAGTATGGAAAGTAAGCTAACAGTGGAGATGAAAAGGAATACAAAAGTACTCAACCAATCCAAAAGAAGACAGGAAAAGAGGGGAAAGGAAGTGAAGAACAGATGGATAAGAAATGAAACAAAGAGCAAATGTAAGATTTAATCATACTGGTACATTAAATGTAAATAGTCCAAATGCTTCAATTCAAAGGAAAAATTAGCAGACAGGGTTTGAAAAAATAAAAATGTGAGACCTACCGGTATGCTGTCTACAAGAAGCAAAAACAAGAGAGAAAGCCAAATTATTATTGGAGATTTCAAAACAATCCCCATAGAAATAGATAGAAAAGCAGACAGGAAATTGATAGGAGTAAGGAACACAACATAATCGTTCAACTTGACCTCATTAAATTTATATTTAATATTTAAATTAAAATTAAAATACTTCATACAGCTACAGAATATATGTTCTTTTCAAGTGTGTATGGTTCATTCACCAAAATAGACCATATAGGGAGCCATAAATCAATACATTTAAGATTATAATCATACAGAGCATGCTGTTTAACCACAACAGAATTAAATTAAACCAATAAGATCTGGAAATGTCCGAATATTTGGAAATTAAACTGCACACTTCTATAAAACACATAAGTGAAAGAAATCTCAAGGAAATTTTATAACTTTAAATATTTGTATTATAAAAGAAGAAATGTCTAAAACTAATGATCTAAGCTTCTACCTTAAGAAGCTATAACAAAAAAATCAACTATAGTTCAATTTGTAAAAAGGAAGCTAGAAAAAGAACTTATTAGACCCAAAGAGATTGCAAGAAAGGGAAAAGTAAAGATAGGAACAGAAATCAATAAACTAGAAAATGGACAAACAATAAAGAAAATCAATGAAACAAAAAGTTGGTTTTTTGAAAATGTCAATAAAGTTGATAAACCTCTAGCTAGACTGATCAAGGAGAGAAATAAGACACAAATTATCAAAATCAGAGGTAAAAGAGGACATATCATATGGATCATGATAAATATATATTTATATATATTTATATTTATATAATGACATATATTTATATAATGACTTAACACCATAAGTTTAACAACTAGATGAAATGAACAAATTCCTTGAAAGACAAAAATTACCAAAATGGAGTCAACAAGAAATAGAAAAGAAGAAAAATCCTATGTCAATTACAAAAACTTAATTCCCAAATAACCATTCCAGAAAGAATATCCTAAGCCCTGACGGCTTTACTGAATTCAACCAAACACATAAGAAAGATATAATACTAATCCAACTATACTCTTTTCAGAAAATAGAAGAGAAAGGAACACTTTACAACTCATTGTATGAGACTAACATTATCCTGATATAAGAAAATAAAACTACAGGGACTTCCCTGGTGGTCCAACAGCTAAGGCTCCTCACTCCCAGTGCAGGGGCCCTGGGTTCCATCCTTGGTCAGGGAACTAGATCCCCCATACCACACCTAGCAGTTCACATGCCACAACTAAAGATTCCACATGCTGCAGCAAAGTTCAAAAATCCCACATGCCCCTCCCAAAAAACAAAACAAAGAAAATAAAACTACAGACCAGTATTCCTCATAAACATCGACATAAAAATTCTGAATAAAATAGCAACTCAAATTCAGCAACATATAAAAAAGATACTACACCTGACCAAGTGGTATTTATCTAAGGAATATAGGTTAGTTTACCATTTGAAAATCAACCAATAAAATGACCATATTAACAGGCTAAAAAAAACCTGAATAGGAATTTCCTGGCAGTCCAATGGTTAGGATTCAGTGCCTTCACTGCCAGGCCCTGGATTGGATCCCTGAGGGGGCAACTAAGATACAGCAAGCTGCATAGTCCAGCCCCCCCAAAAAAATTATATGATCATATCAGTACAAACCAACCCCCCCACATTTGACAATATCCAACACTCATTCATAATAAAATCATTCAGAACGTTAAGAATAAAAGACAGTTTTCTTAATCTGATAAAGAATGTCTATGCTAAACCTACAGCTAACATCATATTTAATGTTAAAGAATAAATGTTTTCCCAGTAAGACAAGGAGCGGGGCCAAAACACTGATCTTCACTATTTGCACTTAATATTGTACTAGCCAGTGCAATAAATCAGGGAAAAGAAATAAATGGCATACAGATTGGAAAGTAAAAGGTAAAACTGAACTTATATGACATGATCATGTACATAAAACATTCTAAGGAATCTAAAAAAAGCCCTAGAACTAATAGGTGAGATTAGCAAGTTTTCAAGACATATGAGACAAAAATACAAAAATTAACTATATGTCTATCTACAAGTAAAGAAGAGTGGGAAATTGAAATTTTAAAAATATCATCAATGATGCCATCCAAATACATGAAATAAATTTAACAAAATATATCCAAGACTTAGACATTGAAAACTTCAAAATACTACATTAAGAAATTAAAGAAGACCTAAATAAATGGAGAGATATAGCATATTCATGGATTGGAAGATTCAGTATTATTAAGATAACTGTTCTCCCCAAATTTAATAGATTCAACACAATCCAAATAAAAATCCTACCAGTGTTTTTTTTTTTTTAAAGAAATTGACAAGCTATTTCTAAGTTCATGAGGAAATGAAAAATAACTAGATTAGACTAAACAATTTTGAAAAAGAAGAACAATGTTGGAGGATTTACATAACCTGATTTCAAGACTTAGTAAACCACTGGATATCCACATGGAAAAAAAAAATGTAGCTTTACCTTGCCTTACACCATACACAAATATAAGCTCAAAATGGATCTTAGTTCTAAATGTGAAACCCAAAATAAAAAACTTTTACAGGCAAACATAAGAGAAAATTTTTGTGGTCTTGGTGTAAGAAGAAATTTCTTAGATAGGACCTAAGAAATGTGAACTAGATAAGAAGAAATTAATACGTTGAACCTAATCAAAATTTAAAACTACTGTTCATTGAAAACCAATAATATGAAAATTAAAAAACAAGTCGACTGGCTGAGAGAAAATATTCCCAATATATATGCATATCTGATGAAAGATTTGTATGCATAAAGAACTCTTAAAACAATAAGACAGGGACTTCCCTGGTGGTCCAGAGGTAAAGAATCCGCCTGCCAATGCAAGGAACATGGGTTCCATTCCTGAAGTGGGAAGATCCCACATGCCTCGGGGCAACTAAGCCCATGCGCTACAAATACTGAGCCCAAAGCTTAGAGCCTGTGCTCTACAACAAGAGATGCCACTGCAACAAGTAGCCCCTGCTCATCACAACTAGAGAAAGCCCACGCACAGCAGCAAAGACCCAGCCATATATAAATAAATTAAAAAAAAAACCCAATAAGAAAATCCCCAATATATAGGAAAAAATTTAAACAGATACTTTAGGAAAGAAGATACGGCCCATAAATACATGAAAAGATGTTCAATATCATTAGTTAATGAAAAAATGTAATTTAAAACCACCCACTTAAAAAAAAAAACAAACCACCAACTAGATTGCTAAAATTAAAAAGGTTAACACTGCTAAGAGTTGACAAGAATATGAATCAACTATAATTCCCATACCTTGTTATTGGGAATAAAAATGTTACAGCTGCTATGGGGAACAATTTTAAAGATTCAAAGTTAAACATATACTTACTATACAATCCAAAAGCAATGAAAACATGCAAAAATTTGTGCACAAATGTGCATAGCAACTTTGTTCATAGTAGCCAAAAATTGGGAACAATATGAAAATCAATAGAAAAATGGTTAGACATATTATGGTATATCCATATGAAGGAATACTATTCATCAATTAAAAAAACAAACAATTTATTCACACAACACCAATAAATTTCAAAACATTATGATGAGAAATATAAGCCAGACATCCTATATGATTCCATTCACATGAAATTCTAGAATGAGCAAAACTAATCTATACTGATAGAGAACAGGCCGATGGTTGCCTGGAACTATGAGTGAAGGTAAACATTGACTGAAAAGATGACCAGGGGAGCTTTATGAAAGGCTACAAATATTCTATGTTAAAGGTTAACAAACTTCACCCCCATGGGTCAAATCTGGTCCACTGTCAATTTTTGTACAGTCAGTAAGTGACAAATGTCTTGTACATTTTTTTTAGAGTGTTGAGAAAACTCAAAAGAAGCATGTGAACATTATATGGAATTCAAATTTCAGTGTCCTAAATAAATTAGGGCTTCCCTGGTGGCTCAGATGGTAAAGTGTCTGCCTGCAATGTGGGAGACCTGGGTTCGATCCCAGGGTCAGGAAGATTCCCTAGAGAAGGAAATGGCAACCCACTTCAGTACTCTTGCCTGGAAAAGTCCATGGATGGAGGAGCCTGGTAGGCTATAGTCCATGGGATCGCAAAGAGTTGGACACAACTGAGCAACTTTACTGCTACTGGTTGAAATAAATGCAGTTGATTCTCTATTCCAATACAACCATGCCTATTTGTTTATGTACCGTCTATCGCTAATTTCATGCTACAACAGCAGGGGAAAGAGAATTTACGACCTACACATGTAAATGATTTACTATCCGACACTTCACAGAAAATTTTGCTAACCCTTGAGCTAAGCCATCCAATGCCATGCAGTTTCCACCTTGCTTACTACAACACTCTCTGAGCCTTGAGCTGCCATGTCATCAATCCAGCCACCTGGAGCTACCATGCAGTGGGCACCCAAGCCATAAGGAGAACCAAACGTAGGCACTCTGGCAGACAATTAGAGCTGAGCCCAGACTCCAGAGTATCTTATACCAGGCACCAGACACCATAAAGGAAGTCTTCCAATCATGCTTTGACCCAGCTATTCAACTCATCCCCAGACATTTCAGTCTCCTAGCTGAGGCCCCACACTTCATACAACAGAGATAAACTGACACCACCACTTCCTTTGTGAATTCCTGATCCATCTATAATAAAATACTAGTTGTTTTTTTGCCACTAAGTTTGGAGCACTTTGTTAATCAACAATGCATTACCAAAATAGGTAAACCTACCTTAATAAGAAAAGGATGGATAATTAGGAATCTGGTTTTAAAGCAAACACAGAAAGAAAGAGAGACAAACACGCTCATATAAGAAACCAATCAGTAAATATTTTTAAAGATTTTCCCCATTTGGTTATTACCTCTTAGAGAATGAATTTTCCACAAAATTCCAGCACATAACATCAAAAATATTCAAAGCTCCAGAGGGCTGCCACTATGAGTCATCATGACGCAGTCTGGGTAGAGCTGGCAAGGTTGCCTTTTATTTTTATGAAAAGGGATATGTTTATTTCAGAAATGCAGGATTGGTGTGCAGTTTGAAAGTAAATGCTACTCACTATATTAACAGAATAAAGGAGCAAAATCATGAGTATTTCAAAAACATTAGAAGCATTTCATATAACATTCATTCATGATAAAAAAAAAAAATTCTTCAAAAGCTCCAAATAGAAATGGGCTTCCTTAAAGTGACACCTCCTAAAACCCTACAGCAAACGTCATACAGTGATGAAATAATGAAGGCTTTGAAATTGGAACAAGACAAAGATGCCCACTCTATTTAACAGCCATCGTAATGTAGCTAGGACAATAAGGCAAAAAAGAATAAATAAGAATGCATCATGTCTGTGTTCGTAAGTCACTTTAGTCGTGTCCAACTATTTGCGACCCTATAGGCTGTAGCCCGTCAGGCTCCTCTGTCCATGGGATTCTCCAGGCAAGAATACTTGAGTGTGGTGCCATGTCCTCCTCCAGGGGATCTTCCTGACCCAAGGATCTAACCCACATCTCTTACGTCTCCTGCGTTGGCAGACAGGTTCTTTACCACCAGCGCATTGTGTCTAGCAAATAGGAATAAACCATCTTATTTGTTAGCAGCATGATTGTGTAAATGGAAAGTTGTGTGTGTTGGAAGGTCAGCAAGGTGCAGCAGAAATTGTCAGAACACACAATCAAATTTTTATATGACATCAAAAGCATAGTTAGGGGACTTCCCTGGCGATCCAGTGGTTAAGATTCCAGTACAGAGAGTGCAGGTTTGATCCCTGGTCAGGGAACTAAGATCCCACATGCCGTGAGGCCAAAAAACCAAAACATAAAACAGAAGCAATATTGTAACAAACTCAATAAAGACTTTAAGAAAATAGTCCACATCAAAAAAAAATTTTTTTAAGTGTAATTAGGAAATGACACCTTAAGAGAAATAATTTATATTAGCATCAAAAACACTAAACATATAAATCTATCAGAGTTGTGCAAGAACTCTACAGAGAAAGCTATAAAATACTATTAATATTGTTAACGGGCTTCCCTCATAGCTCAGTCGGTAAAAAATCTGCCTGCAATGCAGGAAACGCGGGTTCAATTTCTGGATTGGGAAGATCCCCTGGAGAAGGAAATGGCAACCCACTCCAGCATTCTTGCTTGGAGAATTTCATGGACAGAGGAGCCTGGCAGGCTACAGTCCATGAGGTCTCAAGAGTCAAACATGACTTAGTGACTAAACCACCAATATTGTTAACAGAAATGCATGGAAACCTAGGTTGAAAGATAATATTGTGAAGATAGCAATTTTCCACGAATCAGCTAAACTTAAGCACCTATACATTGTTCATAAGGGCACATTGGCTAGCTTTATTGACTAAGCTAAAGCCTCTGTCTGTGTGGATCACAAGAAACTGTAGAAAATTCTTAAAGAGATGGGAATAACAGACCCACCTCACCGGCCTCCTGAGAAATCTGTATGCAGGTCAAGAAGCAACAGTTAGACCTGGACATGAAACAACAGACTGGTTCCAAATTGGGAAAGGAGTACATCAAGGCTGTATATTGTCACCCTGCTTATTTAACTTACATGCAGAGCACATCATGCGAAACGCTGGGCTGGATGAAGCACAAGTTGGAATCAACATTGCCAGGACAAATATCAATAACCTCAGATATGCAGATGACACCACCCTTATGGCAGAAAGCAAAGAGGACTAAAGCAACTGGACTGAATTGGATAGCTTATCTTTTTTCCTAATGTTAATTTTAATATTTATAGTTAACAGTGCTGATAAGCAACAAGGATATAGTACATAGCATAGGGAAATATAGCCATTGTTTTGTACTAACTTTAAGTTGTTGTTGTTCAGTCGCTCAGTTGTGTCCAACTCTTTGCAACCCCATGGATTGCAGTACATCACCAACTTCTGGAGCTTGCTTAAACTCACATCCTTGGAGTCGGTGATGCCATCAACCATTTCATCTTCTGTTGACCCCTTCTCCTGCCGCCTTCAATCTTTCCCAGCATCAGGGTCTTTTCAAATGAGTCAGCTCTTCACATCAGGTGGCCAAAGTATTGGAGTTTCAGCTTCAGCAGCAGTCCTTCTAATGAATATTCAGGACTGATTTTATTTAGAATGGACTGCTTGGATCTCCTTGCAGTCCAAGGGACTTTCAAGAGTCTTCTCCAACACCACAGTTCAAAAGCATCAATTCTTCTGCACTCAGCTTTCTTTAGAGTCCAACTCTCAATCCATACATGACTACTGGAAAAACCATAGCTTTGACTAGGCGGACCTTTGTTGGCAAAGTGATGTCTCTGATTTTTAATATGCTGAATAGGTTGGTCATAGCTTTTCTTCCAAGAAGCAAGCATCTTTTTTTAAATTTCATGGCTGCAGTCACCATCTGTAGTGATTTTGGAGCCCAAGAAAATAAAGTCTGTCAATGTTTCCATTGTTTCCCCATCTATTTGCCATGAAGTGATGGGACTGGATTCACTGCAGATGGTGACTGCAGCCATGAAATTAAAAGATTAAAAGAATTAAAGAGCTGACTCATTAGAAAAGACCCTGATGCTGGGAAAGATTGAAGGCAGGAGGAGAAGGGGACGACAGAGGATGAGATGGTTGAATGGCATCACCGACTCCAAGGATATGAGTTTGAGCAAGCTCCAGAAGTTGGTGATGGAAAAGGAAGCCTGGTATACTGCAGTCCATGGGGTCACAAAGAGTTGGACATGACTGAGCGACTGAACAACTTAAAGTTATTACAAAACAATGGCTATATTTCCCTATGCTATGTACTATATCCTTGTTGCTTATCAGCACTGTTAACTTTAAATATTAAAATTAACATTAGGAAAAAAGAATAAGCTAGCCAATTCAGTCCAGTTGCTTTAGTCCTCTTTGCTTTCTGCCATAAGGGTGGTGTCATCTGCATATCTGAGGTTATTGATATTTGTCCTGGCAATGTTGATTCCAACTTGTGCTTCATCCAGCCCAGCATTTCACATGATGCACTCTGCATGTAAGTTAAATAAGCAGGGTGACAATATACAGCTTTGATGTACTCCTTTCCCAATTTGGAACCAGTCTTTGTTCCATGTCCAGTTGTAACTTTTCCTTCCTGACCTTCCTGAACTTCATTCCAGGTTTCTCAGGAGGCAGGTTAGGTGGTCTGGTATTCCCATCTCTTTAAGAATTTTCCACAGTTTGTTGTGATCTACACAGCCAATAACCTCAAATATGCAGATGACACCACCCTTATGGCAGAAAGTGAAGAACTGAAGAGGCTCTTGATGAAAGTGAAAGAGGAGAGTGAAAAAGTTGACTTAAAGCTCAACATTCAGAAAACTAAGATCATGGCATCTGATCCCATCACTTCAAGGCAGATAGGTGGGCAAACAGTGGAAACAGTGGCTGACTTTATTTTTCTGGGCTCCAAAATCACTGCTGATGGTGATTGCAGCCATGAAATTAAAAGACGCTTACTCCTGGGAAGGAAAGTTATGACCAACCTAGACAGCATATTGAAAAGCAGAGACATTACTTTGCCAACAAAGGTCCATCCAGTCAAGGCTATGGTTTTTCCAGTAGTCATGTATGGATGTGAGAGTTGGACTATCAAGAAAGCTGAGTGCAGAAGAATTGATGCTTTTGAACTGTGGTGTTGGAGAAGACTCTTGAGAGTCCCTTGGATTGCAAGGAGATCCAACCAGTCCATTTTAAAGAAAATCAGTCCTGGGTGTTCATTGGAAGGACTGATGCTGAAGCTGAAACTCCAATACTTTGGCCACCTGATGCAAAGAGCTGACTCATTTGAAAAGACCCTGATGCTGGGAAAGATTGAGGGCAGGAGAAGAAGGGGACGACAGAGGATGAGATGGTTGGATGGCATCATCGACTCGATGGACATGAGTTTGGGCAAACTCCGGGAGCTGGTGATGGACAAGGAGGCCTGGTGTGCTGTAGTTCATGGGGTCGCAAAGAGTCGGACACGACTAAGCGACTGAACTGAACTGACACAGTCAAAGGCTTTAGTGTAGTCAATGAAGCAGAGGTAGCTGTTTTTCTGAAATTCTCTTGTTATAAAAAGACTGAATCACTATGTTGTACACCTGACACTAATACATTATTGTAAATCAACTATACTTCAATTTTTAAAAATTTTTAAATAAAGTTACCAGTTCTGTTATTGAGAATATTAAGATGGTTTCATGTTGAAATGATTAAAATGACATTTGGAGTAATGAATGATGAGTAATGCACAAATAGCCCCCAACACTTTTTTTTAGGTATAAAAAGTATAAACAACTATATATATATTTATATATAATATATATTTATAGGTATATCTGGAAATATATTTATATTATATATTCTATAATGAAAAGTCTGCAGAGGCATTCTTTTGGAAGACTCAGAGTCGGGAGACCAGAAACACAAGGCCAGAGGGTCCTAAGAGGTGATCGACCACAAGACTTGGAGCCTTACCACCTACCTGGAAGGATACAGAACATCCCCAGTAAAATGAAAAGCAAGTTGAACTGCTTTGGAACTCAGTCTTCTTTTTCTTTCTAATTGTTCAAAGACTAAAAATGCCTGTTAAAATAGGCCTTTATATTCTGCCAGGGAGAGTTTGCCAAGGTTGGCTGATTTTGAACTCAAATATTACTTAAGCATCTAGGGCAGAGCTCCAAATGTATAGTTTGTTTCTCCTCCTTGCCAAAGTTGCATCAGGCCCTTTTCAAAGATATCTTAATTTCATTTTTCCAGCAGCATAGGTCACCCACAAAATGATGCTTTTGGCTTTTGCCATCAGTACACAGAGGTATCATCCTGCTCCAGGAGGGAACCGCTATGGTGATGAAGGTTAGCTGAGCCCAAGCCTTGGCAAGGAGCCCCTTCTTGTGTGATGGCAGCTTGGCCTGCTGGCCTGGAGAAGAACCTTCCTTAAGTACCACTATAAACAGTTCACTAACCAATTGGAACTCCCAAGGCAAAGCTCCATGGAAGAACTTGGCAGGTTCTTTTCCCTGTCCCCACCTCCAAAGCACTGCAAAGCAGTAGGATGGACTATTAGTCTTGGGGCAAAAGAATCTGGGTTAGTTCTGGAATAACCCTGACAGTAGAAGCAGAGATATCACCACTTCTGCACCCAGCCTCCTCACCCTCTAAGCCTCTCATTTGCCACCAGAATGACCTTTCTCCTGCCTTCCTGTGGGCTGCTTGATCATTTTTTATAATTCCATTTTGATTTACCTGTAGTGTTCTTTGGATGTATCTTTTTTTTTTTTTGGCTGTGCTGAGTCATTGTTGCTCAAGGGTTTTCTCCAGTTGCAGCAAGCAGAGGCTACTCTGAGGTTGCAGTTCATGGGCTTCTCATTGCAGTGGCTTTTCTGGTTGCAGAGCATGGCTCGGGAGTTGTGAGCCTCATAACCTTCACGGGTTTAGTTGCTCCACAGCTTGTGAGATCTTCCCGGAGCAGGGAATGAACCTGTGTCACCTGCGTTGGCTGGTGGATTCTTAACCACTGGACAACCAGGAATGTCCTGGGTGTAACTCTTTGTATAGCAATTTTAGTGGCTGTGCTAAGTTTTATACATACATAATTTACCAGTGCATTTTACCAGTTGGAGTAAAGTGCAGAAATTTTACTTCCTTTTAAGACTCTTTACCCTCCCCCATTCATAATATAATTGTCTTAATTATTTTCCTCTACATACATTGAGGAGCAGGGCACGGCAACCCACTCCGTTACTCTTGCCTGGAGAGTCCCATGGACAGAGGAGCCTTGCAGGCTGCAGTCCATAGGGTCGCACAGAGGTGAACATGACTGAAGCGACTTAGCACACATGCACACACATTCACTGAGAACTACATAAGCCAGTGTTATAATTTTTGTTTCAACCTTGAAACATAATTTAAAAAACTCAATAAAGAGAATGAAAGTCTATTGTAATTACCCACACTTTTGCTCTGCTATTTTTCTTCCTTTCTGATGGGCCGAGATTTCCTCTTTTATCATTTTCTTTCAATTTAGAGAATTTCTGTTAGCTGTTCACAAGAGTAGGTCTGCAGGCAACAAATTCTCTTAGTTTTTTGTCATCGGAGAATGTCTTGATTTCCCCTTCACTCTCTAAGGATATATTTGCTAGCTATACGATTCTGCATTGAAAGTTCTTTTCTTTCAGCACTTGAAAAATGTGCCATTTCCTTCCATCCTCCATGGTTTTGGATGAGAAGAAACCCATCATCGCTCAAACTGTTTTCCCCTGTAGGTAGTGTACTTTCTCCTAGCTACTTTCAAGATCCTTTCTTTGTCTTAATTTTCAGAAGTTTGACTATGGTGAGCCTTGGCGTGCATTTCTTGAGTTTTATCCTGTTTGAGGTTTGCTTCAGTATCTCGAGTCCGTAGGTTTATGCGTGCTAAGTCACTTCAGTCGTGTCCAACTCTATGGGAGCCTATGGACCATAGCCTGCCAGGCTTCTCTGTCCATGAGGTTCTCCAAGCAAGAATACTGGAGTAGGTTGCCATGACCTCCTCCAGGGGATCTTCCCAACCCAGGGATCGAACTTGTGTTCCTTATGTCTCCTGCATTGGCAGGCAGGTTCTTTACCACTAGTGCCAACTGGAAAGCCCCCCTGTAGGTTTATATCTTTTGCCAAATTTGGGGGAATTTTAGCCATTACTTCTTCAAATGGTATTTCAGCTCCACCTTCTTACTCCTCTCCTTCTGAGACACCCATGATCTGAATATTGGTTTTTTCTTATAGTCTTATATGTTCCTGAAGTGTTGTTCTTGTTTTTTCTTTTCTTTTCTTTTTTTAGTCTGTTTTCTCTCTGTTGCTCAGACTGGGTAATTTCTATTCTATCCTCAAATTCTCTCTTTCCTCTGTTCTTTATATTCTGCTGTTAAGTCTATGCATTGATTTTTCAATTTCAGTTATTGCAATTCTTAGATCTAAAATTTCCATTTGGTTCTTCCTTATATCTTGAATTTCTTTCCTGAGATTTTTTAAAAATTTCTTTCAAGCTTCTTTGTAATTGTTCATTGAAACATTTTTCTGGCAGCTGCTTTAAAACCCTTGTCAGATCATTCTAACAATTCTGTCATCTTGGTTATCTTTTCTCATGCAGATTGAGACGTTCCTGGTTCTTGGTATGATCAGCGATTTTTGATTGAAACCAGCACATCTAGCGCAGTGCAGTGTTGTAAGAGTTCAAATATTACCTAAATCTTGTATGTTAGCTGACCTCTTCTGAAGCTGTTCAGGCAGAGGAAGTGAGGACACTGCCCAGCCAGATGAGGGTGAAAGTCCAGTTTCTCCTTTGTTGACAAGTGTGGGGGTGTGCTCCTTGTTACTGCTGGACAGAGATGGGAGTTCAGGCTCTCCATAGGCCTCTACTGATACCATCCTTCCTGGGAAGGTTAAAGGTGCTTCATGACTGCCATCACTGACGCTGTGGTGGGGGGTGGCCTCATAACCTCTGAACCTTGGTGAAAGTCTTGATCCTGCATTGGATCTCCTCTGACGCCACCCCTGAGAGAGGGGGAGGGGTACCTTGTTACTGCAGGGTGACTGAGCTGTGAAAGCTCAGGCTTCCAGATGGCTTCCATTGACATCAAGGGGTACAGGGCTCCTTACTACCCAACAAGGGATAGAAGTCCCACCTTCCCATTCAGCCTTCTCTGATACCACTTGGGTGGGGGGGAAGGGATGGTTTGAGGGCACTTTCTTACAGTACAGCAAAGATGGAGGTCCCCAGTTGGTCTTTGCTGGCAGAGTAGGACCCCAATTTTTGTTCTGTGGTGTTTGCCTGAAGTAGAGAGATTATTGTTTAAAAGTTTTGCTAGGTTGTCCTTCTCCTGGTCTTTTGGCTAGAAAGGGCAGGCTTTTCTTAGAATCCTTCTTTTTCTTTTTTTGATCTGTGGGCTTCTCCAGCACCCAGTCAAGGAGATATGAGACAAAAAGAAAACTCTAGGAATTTACCACCATGCTGTTGCTTGGGTTCTGAGGTTCCTAACCAGTCTGCCTTTTTCTCTCCACCTCTTAGATTCTTCCCATGCTCTAGGGCTTTCCTGGCTGATCAGTGGTAAAGAATGCATCCTGCCAAAGCAGGAGACATGGATTTAATCCCTGGGCCAGGAAGATCCCCTGGAGAAAGAAATGGCAACCCACTCCAGTAGTTTGCCTGGAAAATTCCACAGACATAGGAGCTGGTGGGCTACAGTCCATGGGGTCACAAAGAGTCGGACATGACTTAGCGACTAAACAACAACACCAACAATGCTTATTGTACATATAAAGTCTAGAGAAAAGTACATTTACTCCATATTCCCAGAAGTAGAAGTCTCACAGGTTGCCTTTTGGTGTTAAGCCACAGCCAGTATATAACTGTACCATTGCTCTGTATGTGGATTTGGTGGGTCCTTTCTACTGTATGAGAATCCATGTGTGAATGGGGAACAGTCTTAAAAAATGAATTATTGGATTAAAAAAAAAAACTTGAAAAAGTAAGCACTTGCCAAAATTTTTCTGTCTCCCTGCTGTCAAGATTATGTAAGGTAACAGAGATCCACTGTTGGGGGAGTGGTGAACCCAAGTCTGGGAGTTTCTTTGCAAGTCTTTATTGAGGTATAATTGATACACAAAAATCTGTACCTATACACATTTAAACTATACAATTTGAAAACTATATATATAGTTTTATATATAATATAAATATATATAGTTATATATATACATATGTCTGTATGTTTATATCTCCATGAAATGACCACCGCAATATAGTGAACATACCTATCACTCTCAGAATTTTCCTGGTGCTCCTCTGTAATTCTTCCTTCCAGCCCCTCCCCAACCCACTGCTGCTCTAAGCAACCACTGATCTGCTTTAAGTCACTATAAGTTATTTTGTACTTATTTAGAATTTTATATAAATGGAATATATACAGTATATTCTCATTATTGTCTGGTTTCTTTCACACAACATAATTAGGTTGCAATTCATCCATGTTGTTGCATGTATCAATAACTTGTCCCTTTTTTAAAAATTTATTTATTTTTTAACTGAAGGATAATTGCTTTACAGAATTTTGTTGTTTTCTGTCAAACCTCAACATGAATCAGCCATAGCTATGCATATGTCCCCTCCCTCTTGAACCTCCCTCCCATCTCCCTCCCCATCCCACCCCTCTAGGTTGATACAGAGCCCCTGTTTGAGTTCCCTGAGACATACAGGAAATTCCCATTGGCTATCTATTTTACATATGTTAATGTAAGTTTCCATGTTATTCTCTCCATACATCTCACCCTCTCCTCCCCTCTCCCCTTGTCAATAAATCTGTTCTCTATGTCTGTTTCTCCATTGCTGCCTTGCAAATAAATTCTTTGGTACCATCTTTCTAGATTCCATGCATATGTGTTAGTATATGATATTTATCTTTCTCTTTCTGACTTACTTCACTCTGTATAATAGGCTCTAGGTACATCCATCTCATTAGAACTGACTCAAATGTGTTACTTTTTATGGCTGAGTAATATTCCATTGCGTATATGTACCACAACTTCTTTATCCATTTTTTCTATCGATGGACATCTAGGTTGCTTCCATGTTCTAGCTATTGTAAATAGTGCTGAAATGAACATTGGGGTATGTGGATCTTTTTCAATTTTGGTTTCCTCAGGGTATATGCCTAGGAGTGGGATTGCTGAGTCATACGGTGGTTTTATTCCTAGTTTTTTGAGGAATCTCCCTACTGTCTTCCATAATGGCTGTATCAATTTACATTCCCACCAACAGTGTAAAAGGGTTCCCTTGTCTCCATACTCTCTCCAGCATTTATTGTTTGTAGACTTTTTGATGATGGCCATTCTGACCCATATGAGGTGATATCTCATTGTAGTTTTGATTTGCGTTTCTTTAACAATGAGTGATATTGAACATTTTTTCATGTGTTTGTTAGCCATCTGTATGTCTTCTTTGGAGAAATGTCTGCTTCGGTCTTTTTCCCACTTTTTGATTGGGTTGTTTGTTTTTCTGGTATTGAGTTGTATGAGCTGCTTGTATATTTTGGAAATTAATGTTTTGTCAGTTGTTTCATTTGCTATTATTTTCTCCCATTCTGGGGGTTGTCTTTTCACCTTGCTTATAGTTTCCTTCCATTCTACAGCTGCATCACAATGTGTTTATCCATTCACCTGTTGATGAACATCTGGTTTGTTTCCAATTTGGAGCTATTACAGATAAAGCTGCTATGAACATTCAGGTACAAGTCTTTGTATAGATATATGCTTTCTTTTCTTTCTTTTCTCTTAGGTAAATACATAAGGGTAGAATAGCTGGATCATAAAGTAGGTATATGCTTAACTCTTAAGAAACTGCCAGGCATTTTACAAAGTGGTTGTACCATTTTACATTTCTACCAGCAGTTTAAGAAACTTCCAGTTCCTCTGCATCCTTGCCAATACATGGTATAGTCAGTCATTTTAACTTTTGCCATTCTAATAGATATGTAGTGTTTTCTTGTGGTTCTAATTTACATTTCCCTAAAGGGAATACTGACATTGAGCATCTTTTTAAGTGCTCTTTTGCCATCCATATGTCTTTTTTAGTGAAGTGTCTATTCAAATCACTTGCTAAATTTTTATTGGGTTGTTTGTTTCCTTACTATTGAGTTTTGAGAGTTCTTTATATTTCTTAAACACAAGTCCCTTATAAAATATATGCTTTGTACTTAAAAATAGAATTACCATATAACCCAGCAATTCCATTTCTAGGTCTAGACTCCCCAGAATTGAAAGCAGGGATTTAAAGAGATCATTTGTACACTTATGTTCATAGCAGTATTATTCACAACAGCTGAAAGGTGAAAGCAGCTCAAGTGTCCTTCAATAGATAACAGATAAGTAAAATGGGATATATCCATACAATGGAATAATCAACTTTAGAAAGGAAGGAAATTCTGACACTTGCTACAACATAGATGAATCTTAAAGACGTTATACTACATAGAATAAGCCAGTCACAAAATGATGAGTACTGTATGATTCTACTTATATGATGAAGTGCCTAGAGTAGTCAAACCCACAGAGACAGAAAGTAGGATGGTGATCACTAGGGACTGGAGGAGGGAAGAATGGGAGTTTAATGGGTATAGAGGTTTAGTTTTACAAGATAGAAAGAGTTCTGGAGATTGGTTGTACAATTTCAGGAATGTACTTAACATTGATTAAACTGTACACTTAAAATGGTTAAGATGGTGAATTTTATGTTGTATAAAAATTGCCACAACTAAAAATTCTTAAATATGTTTTATAAATATGTTTCCCAGTTTGTGGCTTGTCTTTTCATTCTCTTGTGTCACTCAAAGGACAAAAGTTTTTCATTTTTATAAAGTTTGATTTATCACTTAGGGAGGGATGGCACTTTTGGTGTTGTATCTAAAAAGCCTTTGCCTAATCCCAGGGCACATTTTCCTGCCTCTTTATATGCCTGGCAATCTTTTTTTTTTTTCTTTTACACGCCATCCCCCAGCCTGGTCATCTTTGATTCGATGCTAAATATTGTAAATCTTACCTTGTAAGGTGCCAGATATTTCTGTAAACCTATAAATATTTTTAACCTTTGTCTGGGATGCAGTTCAACTATGTGGACATAGATTTATCCTTTTGACTCTTGCTTTCCTGATATTTGTTAGGTGGGTCTGGAGCAGTCTAGGACTAATTATTCCCCATTACTGAGGCAAGATCTTCCTGAGTACTTCTAGTTTTGCCTGTTAATTGAGGTGTTTAACCATTTGGGTGTTAGTTCTAGAAGGTCTTGTAGGTCTTCATAGAACCGTTCAAATTCAGCTTCTTCAGCGTTACTGGTTGTGGCATAGACTTGGATTACCGTGATATTGAATGGTTTGCCTTGGAAACGAACAGAGATCATTCTGTCGTTTTTGAGATTGCATCCAAATACTGCATTTCGAACTCTTTTGTTGACCATGATGGCTACTCCATTTCTTCTAAGGGATTCCTGCCCACTGTAGTAGATATAATGGTCATCTGAGTTAAATTCACCCATTCCAGTCCATCTTAGTTCGCTGATTCCTAGAATGTCGACGTTCACTCTTGCCATCTCCTGTTTGACCACTTCCAATTTGCCTTGATTCGTGGACCTAACATTCCAGGTTCCTATGCAATATTGCTCTTTACAGCATTGGACTTTGCTTCTATCACCAGTCACATCCACAGCTGGGTATTGTTTTTGCTTTGGCTCCATCCCATCATTCTTTCTGGAGTTATTTCTCCACTGATCTCCAGTAGCATATTGGGCACCTACTGACCTGGGGAGTTCATCTTTCAGTGTCCTATCTTTTTGCCTTTTCATACTGTTAATGGGGTTCTCAAGGCAAGAATACTGAAGTGGTTTGCCATGCCCTTCTCCAGTGGACCACATTCTATCAAAAAAGATGTCCTTTTCATTATAGGGGACTGGAATGCAAAAGTAGGAAGTCAGGAAACACCTGGCGTAACAGGCAAATTTGGCCTTGGAGTACAGAATGAAGGAGGGCAAAGGCTAATAGAGTTTTGCCAAGAGAACACACTGGTCATAGCAAACACCCTCTTCCAATAACACAAGAGAAGACTCTACACGTGGACATCACCAGATGGTCAACACCAAAATCAGATTGATTATATTCTTTGCAGCCAAAGATGGAGAAGCTCTATACAGTCAGCAAAAACAAGACCAGGAACTGACTGTGGCTCAGATCATGAACTCCTTATTGCCAAATTCGGACTTAAATTGAAGAAAGTAGGGAAAACCACTAGACCATTCAGGTATGACTTAAATCAAATCCCTTATGATTATACAGTGGAAGTGAGAAATAGATTTAAGGGACTAGATCTGATAGACAGAGTGCCTGATGAACTATGGACAGAGGTTCATGACCCCCGACAGGAGACAGGGATCAAGACCATCTCCATGGAAAAGAAATGCAAAATAGCAAAATGGCTGTCTGAGGAGGCCTTACAAATAGCTGGGAAAAGAAGAGAAGCAAAAAGCAAAGGAGAAAAGGAAAGATATTCCCATCTGAATGCAGAGTTCCAAAGAATAGCAAGGAGAGATAAGAAAGCCTTCCTCAGCGATCAATGCAAAGAAATAGAGGAAAACAACAGATTGGGAAAGACTAGAGATCTCTTCAAGAAAATTAGAGATACCAAGGGAACATTTCATGCAGAGATGGGCTCGATAAAGGACAGAAATGGTATGGACCTAACAGAAGCAGAAGATATTAAGAAGAGGTGGCAAGAATAACCAGAAGAACTATACGAAAAAGATCTTCACGACCCAGATAATCACGATGGTGTGATCACTCACCTAGAGCCAGACATCCTGGAATGTGAAGTCAAGTGGGCCTGGAGGAGGAGCCTGGTAGGCTGCAGCCCATGGGGTCGGGAAGAGTCGGACTCGACTGAGCGACTTCACTTTCACTTTTCCCTTTCATGCACTGGAGGAGGAAATGGCAACCCACTCCAGCATTCTTGCCTGGAGAATCCCAGGGACGGAGGAGCCTGGTGGGCTGCCGTCTATGGAGTCACACAGAGTCGGACACGACTGACGCAACTTAGCAGCAGCAGCAGCAGCAGAAGTGTTATACCTTTAAAGGTATGAGATTGGGCTCTCATTCTTTTACAAAGGTGCAGAGCCAATGTGACTAAGCACAGGCAACAAAGCATAAGGATTAGAGCTAAAGGAATAGACCCACTATGGAGTCTAGTTTGTTCTTCTCTGTTACACTTTCATGAGTGATGGAAGTGCTCTATATCTTGGTAGGGGTTTAGGTCACTAGTCATTTGGCAAAATTCAATGAATGTATTCTTAAAATTTGTGTCTCATTATACATAGATTTTATATTAAAAAAATGTAAACAAATGTTCTATTCTAATTAATTATCTGCCTGCTGAAGTATTTGGGGGGACATGTACTGATGTCCACAATTTAAAGTACATTAAAAATGAGATAGATTAATGGATGGAGGGATGGATCAAGAAATTTATGATAAAACAATTTAGTAAAAGGTTAATGGTAAAATCAAATGGGGTATATCAGTGTTCACTATAAAATTCAATTTTGCTGTATGTTTGAAATTTTAGTATTAAAATGCTGATAAAAAATTAAAAGAACACAGAAAAGCATGTTATAAAAAGTAAAAATCCCCCTTTCCCCACCTCAACCTTGGCCCTTTTCCAGAAGTAACCACTATTATTAACAGTTTGGTAGATATTATTGTGAATCCTTTTTCTTTGAATTTGCATAAATGTAAAGGTTGAAATATATAGTGATCTTTTTAAAACACAAATGGGATCGTACTATTCACACATTGAGTAATCTGCTTTATTCACTTTGTATTTTGTCTTGGAGATCATTCTGCTGCTGCTGCTGCTAAGTCGCTTCAGTCGTGTCCGACTCTGTGCGACCCCATAGACGGCAGCCCACCAGGCTCCGCCATCCCTGGGATTCTCCAGGCAAGAATACTGGAGTGGGTTGCCATTTCCTCCTCCAGTGCATGAAAGGGAAAAGTGAAAGTGAAGTCGCTCAGTCATCTCCGACTCTGTGCGACCCCATGGACTGTAGCCTACCAGGCTCCTCCGTCCATGGGATTTCCCAGGCAAGAGTACTGGAGTGGGCTGCCATTGCCTTCTCCGGGAGATCATTCTACATCAGCACAAATGTTACTGACTTTTTTGCTGTTGAGAAAATAAACCTCTCCAAAGCAGCTGGGCCAAATCATGTATAATAGGGCTGTTTTTTTAAAATATTTGTATCAACGCCTGATTCCCCACACTCTTGCCACCACTGAATATTATCAGTCTTTTTCATTTTTGTCTGTCCAATGGGTGAAAAGTGTTTTGCATTTTCCTGAGAGTTGGTGAGTTTCTGACCTGGTATTTTATTGGCCATGTATGGTTTTTCTTTTGTGACTTGCCTTTTCATATTCTTTGTCCTCTTCTCTATTAGGTTTCACTCCTAATTGATTCTTTATATATTCTGGATATATTCCTTTGTCAGTTATCATGCTGAAAATATAAAAATATTGTCCCCTTGTGTGTGGATCATGGTTTCAGTTTCCTTATAGTGTCCTTCGATTAACAAAAGTTTTAAGTGTATTTGTCGCTCAGTCGTGTCCGACTCTTTTTAATCCATGGACTAGAGCCCACCAGGCTCCTCCGTCCATGGAATTCTCCAGGCAGGAATATCAGAGTGGGTAGCCATTCCCTTCTCCTAGGGATCTTCCCAATCCAGGGATCGAACCCTGGTCTTCTACACAGCAAGCAGATTCTTTACCACCTGAGCCACCAGGGAAGCCCATTCAAATGTATAAGCCTTTCTTCATGATTTGTCTTAAGAAATTTTCTGCTATCACAAGATCATCAAGATATTCTCTTATATCATCTCCTAAAAAGTTTTCCAGATATTTTTTTTTTCCTCTGCATATTTATGGTCTGGATAATAAGAAAACAAGATGACATCATGCATGGTGTTTTACAGCCTGTGGTTTTGTCATTTAGCAATAGATTTTGAACATCTTTTCATGTGAATAAATGTATCGGTAATGTTGTGGGTGGGGTTTCCCAGGAAACAGACCCAGAGACAGAGATTTGTGTGCAGGATGTTTATTAGGCAGTGCTTTTGGGTTCAACATGTATGGGGGAAGGGAGTGAAGTAGGATCAGACAGGAGGGCAAGCTAGGTAATGGTGCAGGAGCAACAAGGGCTCCAACTTTGGAGCTTAAAGGGCCCCATAAAGCTGTCTCTAATTGAAAGAAGGCTAGGACTTTATACTCCTGGGTTGTTAGATGTGGGCTGCCCCCACCCCGGGAAGAGGGCGTGACACTGGGCAAGGCAGTTGACTTCCTCAAGATAGATGACACATGGATGCTGTCAGCCTGTAGTACTTCCAATAGTTGGGCTTCCTGAAGAGGTATCTGTGCAGCACATCACAGGGTCCACCATGGTTAGGGACACTTTTGACTCTGAATAGCAGAAAACCTGACCGACCCTTGCTGAATAAACGGGAGTCAGTCTGACTTAACAGAAGGTCTGCAGCAGGTGAGCGCTGGCATCAATAGTATCTGTCCTTTTTATCAGGAAAGCAACATTTTTTCTCAGAAGTCCCCAGAAGACTTCCCCTTCTATTCAATTGGCCAGAACTGGATCTCAGGTCCATCCCTAGGGTCAGGGGAAGATGGAAAAGTGGGAACAGGATTGTCAGGATTCTGTGCCTGGAGCAGTGAACATTCATTGCTAACTGACCAATCTCTGGGTTCTGTTAGCAGAGGAGAGAAGGGGAAAGGATATTAGATCCGAAACTAACAAGGCCTGCCACAAATAGACCCCTACAAAATGATTTTGGAATAATTGCATATAGATATAACTTGTTGAAATGATCTCCCTGGACATGTGCTTGTTTCCAGCTTTTTGCTATTATCCACAGTAGTATAGGGCTTCCTTGGTGGCTCAGACAGTAAAGAATTCGCCTGTAATGCAGGAGACCTGGGTTTGATTCCTGGGTCAGAAAGATTCCCCTGGTAAAGGGAATGGCTACCCACTCCAGTATTCTTGCCTGGAGAATCCCTTGGACAGAGGAGCCTGGTGGGCTACAGTCCATGGGGTTGTAGAGTTGGACATGACTGAGCAACTAACACTTTTACTGTAGTATAATAAATATCTTTGTAATTTTTCCCTGCCCATATCCTCATTTATTTCTTCAGGATGAAATGCTGTACATGTAATTGCTAGGCAGAGGGAATGTAGCTTCAAAAAATGTTTGATGCAGATTGCCAAGATGTACCTTAGAAAGGCTCAACAAATTTATGTTTTATTTGAGCAGTGAATGAAGAAGCCTGTCCTTACTGACACTGGATATTAACATCCTCATTAATTTTCACCAGTTTTATACTCTTTAAAAAGTACCTAGTTTGGGCTTTCCTGGTGGCTCAGTGGCAAAGAATCCACCTGCCAATGGAGGAGACATGGGTTCGATTCCTGGCCCTGGAAGATCCCACAGCCACAGAGCAACTAAACCCGTGGGCCACAACTATCAAGCCCGCGCTCTAGAGCCTGTGAACCGCAACTACTGAGCCCATGTGCTGCAACTACTGAAATCCATGCACTGGAGTCCATGCTCTGCAACAAAAAAAGCCACTGCAATGAGAAGCCCACACACCGCAACTAGAGAGTAGCCCCCGATTCTGCAACTAGAGAAAAGCCCTCCCAGCAACGAAGACCCAGCATAATGAAAAATAAATACATAAATGAATTTTTAAAGTACCTAGTTTTGATTGCATTTTGCTTTGATTTTTATTAACCATTTTTGCTAATGTTTTCATTGTGGTCTAAAAAACAAAAATGTGCTTTGAACACTAAGCTTTCTGGAAAATAATGAGATATAATCAGGGTTTCATTGTCATGCTCTAGGGGTTAATTCCAGCTGGACTGAGTTGTTTTGCTGGGCAAGACATGAAACATAGTGATTAACAGTTTCATTTTAACCTCAGGCCCCAGGAATTTCAGGGCATTTTGACCCAGTTTGTTAACATTGTTTATCAATAACAGTGAGGCTGATGATTTGCAGGTGGTCTTGATGTTACCCATCCCCACCTCCACCCCCAGAGGGCTATTGCCTGGTTACATTTCAGGAAAATGGCTAGGTGTTACAAATACCTAAATATATGTTCATAATTATTCATAGTATTCACAGTGGCAGCAGTAGAACTACACATATGAATATTTGTATGACCTATAAATTGATTTTTAAGATATCACTCAGCAAGGTAAAAGGAGAAAAAAATCATTTTGCTAATTCCTCCAGTGAGGATTGACTTGTGAATTTAGAAACATATGCCATAGCTATCTTATTGGGAAACATGGCAGCGCTGTTTTAAAAACATTTACTGAATATGTAGCTCATGAATAATAGATCTCTACCTCCAGATTGTATTTTCTTAGTGAAAAAGGGTTAACAGTTATTATTAGAGCAAAAATAAAACCATAGTGCTATAAATCTGTAAAAAATCACACAAATATTTTAATATCTCTAAATATATGAATATCTTGTACTAAAATTGCTAGAATAATTTTTATTGCATTTTATATGACTTTTGTATAATCATTGCTGCATTTTATAATTTTTGCACACATTATAGTCTTGCATGTAAGAACTAAGTATTCACTGGCTTAGAAAAATATTAAGTCCACATGCACTTAAAAGATATAGAAATATAAATTTAAACAGTCTAAAAGATATTTGATGTATTTATAGTTTGTAAATTAATAAGTTATGTCTGAAATATAGAGTAATAAACTAACAGTACTAAAGCATGACGTGAAATTACGAGGCCACTACAAGAATATACCTAGATATAATTGTCAAAATAGTATAGATTAAAAACAATTAGACTACTCAATTCAGATTAGAATATAAAGAAAATGTAATATAGTGTAGTTCTTTTCTGAACCAATTTAGTAATACACAAACAGAGCATGACTACTGGTTTTTCCAGTGGTCATGTATGGATGTGAGAGTTGGACTGTGAAGAAAGCTGAGTGCCGAAGAATTGGTGCTTTTGAACTGTGGTGTTGGAGAAGACTCTTGAGAGTCCCTTGGACTGCAAGGAGATCCAACCAGTCCACCCTAAAGGAGATCAGTCCTGGGTGTCCATTGGAAGGACTGATGTTGAAGCTGAAACTCCAATACTTTGGCCACCTCATGCAAAGAGTTGACTCATTGGAAAAGACCCTGATGCTGGGAAGAATTGGGGGCAGGAAGAGAAGGGGACGACAGAGGATGAGATGGCTGGATGGCGTCACCGACTCGATGGACATGAGTTTGGGTAAACTCCGGGAGTTGGTGATGGACAGGGAGGTCTGGCGTGCTGCGGTTCATGGGGTCGTGAAGAGTTGGACACGACTGAGGACTGAACTGACTGAAATAGAGCATAATAACTGTTCATACTTTTGATTTAATGAATATGTATCTGTAGTAGCCTAATATAATAATCCTACATCCGGAAAAACCTGTGTACACAAAGATATCCATTACAGCATTGTCTGTAGTGATAAAAGTTACAAGCAATTTAGACGTCCAAAAGTTGGAGAAGAATTAATAAATGATGAAACCAGTAAGATATCTATATAATGGAGTTTTTGTTGTTATTGTTGTTTTTAGGCCACACAAAGCAACATCCTGAATCTTTGTTTCCCAACCAGGGATCAAATCTGTGCACCCTTCATTGGGAGTGTGGATGGAGTCTTTAGCCCTGCACCACCAGCGAAGTTCCTATAATGGAGTTTAATGAAACTATAAAATGGAGTAATGAAGATCTCTGTATGTTGCTATTAGCTGATTCAGTAGGAGATGACACTAACTGAAAATAAACAAGATGCAGAAAAGCTGAATAGTAGGGAATATGTTTTGGAGTATGAATATAGGTACATATTTCCTGATCTTTTTCAAAACAGAGCAATGGAAAGATAAAGTAAAAACTAATATAATTAAAGTGGTTTTGTAAAGTGGGAGGAAAGGAATGTGGAAAGCACAAAGATGGAAGCTTGTAAAAGATGGCCTCCAAAGATCCCCACCTGCTGGTATTCACATCCTTGTAAAGTTCCCTTAACATTGTGCCAGGATTGGTCTGTGTGGCCAAAAGAATTTGGCAGAAATGATGATATGTGATTTCCAAGATTAGGTTCTTAAAAGACAATGTGGCTTCCGTTTTATTCTTTCTTTTCTTTTGCATCACTTGTTCTGGGGGAAGGCAGTGCCCTGTTGAGCGGTCACTCCCACAGGGTGAGGGTCTGAGGTCTGCCAACAGTCACATGGGTGAACCAACCATCTTGGAAGCAGATCATTTAGCCCCAGTTTAGCCTTGAAATGACTGCAGCCCTGACTGATATCTAGACTGTATTTCATGAGAGACCCTGAGCTAGAACCATCCAGCTAAGCCATCCTAGATTTCTGACCTTCCAAAACTGTGAGATAATGAACCTTTGTTATTTTGAATTGTTAAGTTTGGTCTAATTTGTTAGGCAGCAGTAGATCATGCATACACGTTGGAGCCATAAAATTGTTTTAAATAATTAAAAACCTGAATATAAATAAAAAGAAAGAAAGCAGTCCTTAAAAATTCAAGACAAAGGGAAACAAATAAACCGAACTATCAAGCCAGTGGCAAAACTACACAGACAATAATTACTTCAAGTGACTTGCAAACAGTACTTTTTACTGTACATCCCTAATGTGCTAGATCCTAAGGACAAAAAGAACTGCAAATAAATCTTAAATAACATTCAGTTGTTTAATTGTAAGCAATGACATTGGTATTGCTGCCCTGACACTATTCTCTCCATATAGAAGTAAAGCAAAGAAGTCATTATGTTAACATCACTAAGAACCAAGATTTTGTATGAGTCAGAAAAGAGACACAAACACAAAATCAAAGAAGTAAAAATCCTTTGCTCTTTAATTTGGATTGGAAATAGCAATATAGATTCATTATTTTTCTTTCTCCAAAAATATGTCTTTCCTAGCTCTGTGCACTGAAAGACCTAAAAGAAATAACAACATAATAGCAATAAATACCCATCCAGATTGTGATGACTGAATATAATTTAAAACAAACAAACATGTAGAATTCCTTAGGGAAATGGCTAATTTCAATTCTGAGACTGGGAATAGAAAAGATGAACCTGGAATGTTCTGTCTTACTAGAAATTAAGAGCTACAAGAGTCAAATTAAAGGACTAAGGAGCCAACTTTTTGAGAGGTTCTCACTGGCCCAAGATAGGATACTTTGAGCATCCAAAAAGTGTGATGACTACAAAGTAGTATATGTTTTTATACACCAAATATTTTAAAACTCCATGAGTTCATAATGATGTGTGTGTTAGTGGCTCAATTGTGTCCAACTCTATGTGACCCCATGGACTGTAGCCCACCAGGCTCCTCTGTCCATGGAATTCTCCAGGCAAGAATACTGCAGAGGGTTGCCATGCCCTTCTCCAGAGGGTCTTCCCCTCCCAGGGATCGAATCTATGTCTCCTGCACTGCAGGCAGATTCTTTATCATCTGAGGCACCAATGATACTAAAATGTAAGTAAAACTTCAATGTTCACTTTTTGGAGGTTGCTTGGACACCAACTTATTAATCATAAAATTGACAAAGGAAAAAAATTTAAACTTTTTTTTCCCGCCTGGCTGTGTTTCAGAGCATCCAGAATTAATGGGAAAGTTCTACAGCTTATAATTCAAGCTCTGAAAGAATGTCAGAATTGGAAAATCACCATTTCATGAAGGAATGGTCTGGGTTATGAAAATACTTTCATATCTTGATCTAAGTGGTAGCTACATGACTGGATCATATATAAATATTTTTCCAGCTTTCCATTTAATTTTTATGCATTTTATTGCAAGTATATTTCAATTTAATAATTTTACCTCAATTTAAAAAAAATTCCCATTATGTCATCCCATGTAGTGTAATAGGAAGTACACAGCACCCTATGAAATATCCTTGCCAAAAAATTGAACTTGAATCTAAACAGGGCTCCAGATATAACTACCAGCTCATAGAAAATAAAGAGAACAGAGGAACATGTTAAATGATACCAACAGGGTACAACCAGACAAATGGAGAATATGGGACGTTCTATAGAACAAATGGGGCTTCCCTGGTGGCTCAGCTGGTAAAGAATCCACCTGCAATGTGGGAGACATGGGTTGAGAAGATCCCCTGGAGAAGGGAAAGGCTACCCACTCCAGGATTCTGGCCTGGAGAATTCCATGGACTGTATAGTCTATGGGGTCGCAAAGAGTCAGACATGACTGAGCGATTTTCACATTTCACTTTCATAGAATAAATGTCCATGGAGTAGCCAAGAGTTAGACATGATTGAGTGACTGAATACGAATCTGTGCACAGGACAAATGATGTGACTTCTTCAGTGAATTCATGATCTAAAAGGGAAAGGGAAGGGGAAAGGATGAGTCATAGATTGAAAGAGACTTAAGTGTTAGTCGCTCAGTCGTGCCCAACTCTTTGCGACCCATGGACTGCAGCGCACCAGGCTCCTCTGTCCATGAGATTTTCCAGACAAGGATACTGGAGTGAGTTGCCATTTCCTTCTCCAGGGGATATTTCCAACCCAGGGATCGAACCCGGGTCTCCTGCACTGCAGGCAGATTCTTTAGTGACTGAGCTACAAGGGAAGCCCAAAAGAGACTTAAGAGACATATTAATCAAAACAATATCTGGACATTGTTTGGGTCTTGATTGAAACGAACCAACTATAAAAAGCCATTTTTGAGACTATCGGAATCATTTGAACACAGATGATATTAAGGGATTAGTGTTCATTTTATTAGATGTGATGGTGGTATTGTGTTCATAAAGTCTGTATCCTGGTAGATAGTTAAGTATTTATGGGTGAAATTATACGATTTGCTTTAAAATATTGTTGGGGAGAAATACGGAGAGGAATAAATGACTCAAGAAAGCCACAAGGGTAATAACTGTTGAAGCTGAATGCTAGATAAACTGGGGGTCATTAAACTTGTTTCTTTATGTTTGTGTACTCGATGGACATGGGTTTGGGTAAACTCCGGGAGGTGGTGATGGACAGGGAGGCCTGGCGTGCTGCAATTCATGGGGGTGCAAAGAGTTGGACACGACTGAGCGACTGAACTGAACTGAACTAAGAAGCTCTTCAGTTACTGAGCTTCAATTCACCCTTCTATACCTTTTGATTCTAGGGATGGAATTCGACCATCCACATTTCTGCTTTGCCAACTGTTCCCCATCAGATTCTGACTATAGGGGGTTGATAGACGGAGACTGCAGAGCTGGAGGAGAATAAAGGAATTTAAACTCCTTTCTGTTCTTCCTTCTTCCTTCCTGCCAGCTTCCTGCCTCCCTCAGCATCCCCCCACCCAGGAGCATTTCTTCACCCCTGAACCAGCAGCGCCATTCATGTCAAAAGCTGATTGCAGTTTGCAGTTTTCCAACATTCACAGAATGAGCCTCGTCAAACCCACATCAGAAACACCAGCATGAGGTGAGCAGCAGCTCCTCAGAGGTCTGGGTCCCAGCCCACGGAGCCCTTCCTCTAAGCTTCTAAGTTGTAATAATTCCATTCTCTTTCCCTGGTACTCAAGCCCTGGGGCGGGGGTGGTAGCAGTTTTCTGTTTCCTACTCCAAGATATCTTACAGTTCTCTGCACCATTTGAGTTAATCTATTGATACTTAACAACTTTATGACTGCTTCACACTTTTTACATGAAATTCTGCCTGTTCAAATAACTAATGTGGCTTCTGCCTCCTGACTGAGCCCTGACTGAAAGGTACACCCATCAGCCATTGGTTGAAGGCTGCTTCCAGAGAGGTTCATTACCCAGCATTTACCATCAGTCACAGGGGAGGTAAAGTCGACACCTGCAGCAGGGCAGGGTCCAGTGGCAAGAGACCACACTCAGGCAAAGTACTGTAGGAGCTAGCTTTGGAAGTTGGGCCAGTGTGTACTAAAGTGATAAGGGAGAGGGAACAAGGGCGGGAGGGGGACGGGGTGTGACAATGTTTGCTACACAGCCTAATGCTCTTTATAAAAAATTAATTTCTCATTACACAAGCATTCATTATCTTTGAAAGACTCTTAGTCATTAAGCATAAGGCAAAAGTCCTCTCAATCACCATTCCCCATCTCGATTCCCTTTTCTTCCTTCCTCCTTAGAGGTAATCACTGTTATCAGTTATCATTTACATGTGTTTTTTTACATATATATGTATATAAAACATCCATGGTATTATTTTGTACGTTTTGGTTTTTATTTCAGAGTATACATGTCTTCTTGCAATCTGCTTTATTTACAAAACAATTTGTCTTGGAACTCATTCCATATTATGACACATAGATCCACCTATTTCTTTTTAACTGCTGCATAATATTCCCTAATGTCCATATGCCATTGTTTATTTTGCTTGTGATCTATGTTCACAATTAACAAAATTCTATGATTAATATCCATGCCTGTATGTCTTTGTACCAGTTTAGGAATGTTTTTCCAGGTTAGATACAGAGCAATAGAAATGCTGGGTCAGAGAGAATGCAGATTTAAATGTGCATTAGATGTTAAAAATATGTCTTCCAAAATGTGGTTCTAATGTACAAGCTGTGATATTGCAGCTTATAATAAGAAATATATATAGTAAGTTCCCTACATACAAATGAGTTCCATTCCGAGAACGCATTTGTAAGTCCAATTCGTTTATAAGTCCAACAAAGTTAGTCTAGGTACCCAACTAACACAATAGACTATATACTACCGTACGGTAATAGGTTTGTAATACTTTTCACACAAATAATACATAAAAAGCAAACACAAAAAGTAAGGAAAACATTTTTTAATCTTACAGTATAGTGCCTTGAAAAGTACAGTACTATAGTACAATAGCTGGCATACAGGGGCTGATAGCAATACAAAGTACAGCTTTTACGCTTGCTTCCGCGCATCCTGAGCTTGAAATTAAGATACTGTATTGCTGGACTCTATACAGTACTGTACAGTAAGGTACGTAAAAGCACAATGACTTATAGAGGATGCACGCACATGACAATGTACGCCAGACCTGTCAACTATTATGTGATTGGATGTGCAAACGCACGCTTGCATCTTTGATAGTTCACAACTTGACCGTTCCTATGTAGGAGACATACTGTAGTCGGTCTTCATCCTCATTTCTGGCAGAGTTCCTAAAACCCTTGGAATTTCCTAAGCGAAGAAAGCAACAAAGGTGTCTTTGTGATGTGAATAAGGTGATTCCCCAACTGCACCTAAGGATGGGGGCTGGTTGCCAGGGGAATCAACGTGTGATTAGAGGGTTGCAACTTTCAGTCGCATCTTCTAACCTTGGGGGAGGGGATGGGAGGAGAGCTGGAGGTTGAATCAGTCACCAATGGCCAATGATTGAATCAATCTTGACTAAGTAATGAAGCCTCCTTAAAAACCCAAACCTATAGGATTCTGGATTGGTGCACTCGTACTTATCTGGGGGGAACGGGACTACTGGAGAGGACATGGGCGTGCCTCATCCTTTCCCCACACCTTGTCCTAAGGATCCTTTCTGTCTGGCTGTTCCCGAGTTTTATCCTTTTATAATAAACCGATGATCGAGTAAGTAAATCGTTTCTCTGAGTTCTTTGAGCCGCTTTAGCAAACTAACTGAACCCCAGGAGGGGATCTTTGGAACTTAGCCAGTTGGTCAGAAGTATAGTGTCAGGATTGAGTTGAATTCTTGGACACCCTACTGGTATCTGAAAATTGGTGTTGTATGGGAAGCACCTCCGCTCCCACCAAAAAAACCCTACACATTTGAATTGGGTTTGGGAAGTCAAGAGTTGGTGTCAGTGAAATGGGATTTTCTAGAACGGCCCAGGCTCAAAGAAACTTGTAGTTTGGGAAGGGAAAGGATGAATGGGGGTGGGGAGGTACATAAAACCTTATTAGAAAATTTTAAACTGGTTTGGGAAGTCTTAACATAATTTGCTATTCTGCTTCCCCTCAAGGGTCTTACAGATGCTAATTAAAAACATTAGGTTAATTAACAAGAGAATGAGAAGGCAACTCTTCTTCCCCACTAGGTGGAACTTTTTAAACTGTTTTTAAGGCATAAGGTAGATAAAATGAATATTGACTGGAATGAAACAAAGAAGAATCTGGAGAGAGCCCTGGGAACTTGTACCAGTAGGGTGGAAATCTTTAGATGGTTTTTAAGAAATGGGATGAAATAAAAATGGGACATTGGTGGAGTTAAAACAAAGGTTTCTTTTTAAAAATAATTTCTTTTGGCCACGCTGTGTGGTTTGGGGGAATTCCCTGACTAGGGATTCAGCCTGGGCTGCGGCAGTGAAAGAGTCCTATCCAATAGACCACCAGGGAACTCACCAAAACAAAGGGGTCCAAAGGATGGGTGGGCAAAAGGACCCCTGTTGACTCCCAATATTAAAGGACCCCAAACAAGTCTGCTCTATTTACCCTAGTGGAGAAATTAAAAGCTAGAAAGCAAACTTTGCGATGAGAAACATGACCAGTATAGTAATTGCTTAGGGGTCATGCTTAGGCCTGTTAATCAAAACAGAGATTGACAAAAGGGTTGGGGTCCCTAGGCTTGACCCCTTGCTGGAGACCCAAAGCCTTTTACACTAGAGTGGATAAAATGGGTAGGGGGTGAAGAAGAGAAGTTGCCAGTACTCACTGATAGGAGAATTGCATGAACCCATTGGTGAAGCCCTTACTTAGGTTACAACTAGATCGAGAGAAAGTAAAAATGGAATGGTTGATAGAATCATGAAAGTTGAAATGTCTAAGCAGGGATTATGTAAAAAAGTTGTGTCAGCGTTACTGGAATGTTTTGTGGGAATGGCTGTTATGGCTGGCTGGGGAACACCTCCCCTACCTAGTGCTGTAAAATCCAAACCTGTGGATGATGTCCTAAGGGAGGACCGTAATGGATGGTGGGACTAAGGTAAAGTTTTGTGGGAGAAGCTGTATGTTGGAACAGGCTTTCCGTGAAGTGGTGGTGTCTCTCTTACCTGTCATGGGGATGGACATGCTATCTGACTGGGGAATGTTTCTCCCACTGAGGGTTGTAAAACAGAGGACATGTGACTCCACCCCCCAAGCAATATTAATGGGACTTGCTAAACGGGAACCAGTAAGACCACCTAAGCCCACACAGTGGAATAGAAGCTGGGGTACCAGTAGGGACAAAGTCTCTGTGGCATAGCCCAACATGAAATGTAGCTTGGACTTAGGGCAGGAGCCTGTCAGGGCTCCCCGTGACAACTGGGGCTTGCAGCTAGAGAATTCCCAGTTGAGGGCTATTTGCTACCCTGTTATTGTACATTATTAATTGAAGCTACCCTTATGACTGAAGGACTTAAAGTGCTCTTAAATCTGAAATGGTTATAATGTCAAGGACAATGTTGGAGAAATGGCCTAATGGGAATGGCAGTGCCCAGAACAGTTCCATAATAAGGGAATGGGTTATACAGGATTTTGTTATTGGGAGAAAGAAAGCAAGGAGACAGTTGGGAGCAGGGAGCCTCTTTTCTCCTAGGACTGACTCCAGAACTGTGTGAGTAGCGGCTGGATTCTACGGTCATTTGAACAGTGCCCTATAAACAGCTCTCTACTGACAGAGAAAGAGCCACTTGGTTTGCGGACAGCAGTTCCACAGTAAATGAACATCCCCGATCGAAGAAGGTGAAAACAAATTAGCTCAGTGGGCTGAGTTGCATGCTGTTTGCCTAGCAGTGATGAAAGAATTGAACAGTGGTAAAGCCCCTGTGTCTGAGTTTTTACCGACTCATGGGCAGCGGCCATTGGCCATACGGTCAGGCAGAGCGCAAGGGAAACCTGGCTTATTAAAGGGATGCCCATATGGAAGTCACTATGGGAATTTGAGGGGGGTGTGAAGGTAGGACGTGTCAATGCTTGTTGGAAGAATACCCTTCCGGCTTTGGGAGGTGTGTGGCAGATTCTGGTGGGAAAACCTTGACTGTAGCTGCCAAGTGAGGCTAAGGCTGGAGTCTCAGGGCTCCAAATGGGTCCTGGGTCCTGACAGGAGCAATGTTGAGCCCAGCCTGGGCTTTACTTGCCTGGTGGTCGATGCCAGTTCTCAGGGTGTTAGGAAAGGACCTGAACACAGGAGAGGGCACCAATTTGAACATCTGATCGTCATTTCTTCAGACTAAGGAACACACTTCACCAGCTTATAATGTCCAAGGATGTATGTTTGTGCTAAGTCACTCAGTCATGTCTGACTCTTTGCAACACCACGGACTGTAGCCTGCCAGGCTCCTCTGTCCATGGGATTCTCCAAGGATGGACAGCAATATATCCTCTTCAGAGTGTGATGGAATCTGAAGGGGCAGTTAGAACAATGGTTGTCTATAACAGGGGATATAAGCATGAAGGGCCAGCTTCCATGCCTTCAACACTCACATGAGTGGGGCTAAAGGGTTTCCTCGCTGGGTAGATTTCTCTGTTTCTCTGGTGGATATGAGGGGAAGTGGGGAGTGAAAGGCGCTGGTATTTTTTTCTTCCCCACATCACTTTGGCATTTTTTTCCTCCCTACTTGATGCAGGGGTCAAAAGACCAGGCCTGGAAACAGGGATGGTTCCTGAGCAAGAAACTGTAACTGTGTTTTTAATCTTTGTGTCAGAATTCCTAAGAGCCTGATGGGGCAGGATGTGCCTTCACTGACAAAATTGGGATCAACAGCGAAAGCAGCTATATTGCCTGGAGGTAAAGATAGCCTGCTAGTTCTGAGTCTGTGTAACCTTATCTGACTAGAGGAGCACTCAGGGGGAGGCGCTTGCTTGACTAGTAGCGCTGCCTGCCACCTAGACCAGCACCGCTGCCTGCCACCTAGACCAGCACCGTGGCCGAACCTAAAGTCCTTCAAAGGTAGCAAAATTTGGATATAGATGGAGAGAAGGGAAAATGGTAGCCGAGGGTAAATAGGAATGAATAAATAAATCGGTTCAGTAATGAGGGACATCCAATATTATGTTAACATCTCCCAAGAGGCTCAAAGCAAGATACCTGAAAGGGTGAAGCCACATGTTGCTGACCCCACTCCTGCTTTTAGAACCTGACAAGATCAAACTGAAGCTTGCAAACCTGAGTGGACCTGGCCCTGGGAGACATTTTCATATGATCTGATGCTGGGTTGGAAATTTATTAATGACTGAGTGGGATTCTAGTCATGGGCCGGTATCTTTTGACTTTTAGGGTTATTTTGCTGTAAGGGATCCATATTTGAAGATCAGGGAGTGGACTGGGATATTTTGACTTATAATAAGAAATAAATATCTTTGGTCCCTGATTCTGGCAGTTACTAAAATCCTCGGAACTTCCGAAGTGAAGAGAGCAACAAAGGTGTCTTTTGTTATGTTAATGAAGTGGGTTTTGGAATGTATCTAGGAATGGGGGTTGGTTGCCAGGGTGACCAACGTGTTGATTAGAAGGTTGGAACTTTTAGTCCTACCTCCTCATATGGGAGGAGTAGACGGGAGCTGTAAGTTGAATCTATCACCCATGGCCAATGACTTAGTCACTCGTGCCTGTGTAACAAAGCCTACATAAATGCCTAAAAGTACAGAGTTCAGAGAGCTTCCGGGCTGGTGAACACGTGGAGATGTGGGGAGAGTGGTGAGTCCAGGGAGGGCATGGAAGCGTGAGCCCAGGGGAGTCCTGTCCCCCCACCTTGCTCTATGAATCTCTTCCCTCTGGCTTCCTGAGTTGTAGCTTTCTATAACGAACCAGTGATCTAGTGAGTAAAATGTTTCAGTTCTTTGAGCTGTCTCTAGCAAATTAATTGAACCCAAGGAGTGGGTTGTTAGAACAAAGCCAACTGCTCCAAAGTACAGGTCACAACCTGGACTTGGGACTGGTGTCTGAATTGAGTTACCAAGGGGGACATGGTAGGAATCTCTGATCTATAGCCAGTTTGTCAGAAGAATGGGTCACAGCCTGGGCTTGTGACTGGCATCTGAAGTGGGGGTGAGGTAGAGGGCAGTCCTGTAGGACTGAACCTTCAACCTGTGGAATCTGATGCTGTCTCTGGGTAGATGGTATCAGAATTGATATGACCTGAGTTGAATTCTTGGACACCCTGCTGGTGTCTGAGAATTGCTGATTTGTTTGGGGAAACCTTCCTGCCCCCAACATACATTGGAAATTGGATCTCAGAACACCTAAAAGACAAGGGTACTAGGAAGGTGCCAATGTTCTTCTTACTACAGGACTCACTATAGCTGTCTCAGCTTTCATTTGCCATCCGGCACTGCTCTGGGCCCCTTTAGTAGAGGATAACCCAGTGGGGAGAGAGAGCTAGCTGTTCACCCCAACCATCCACAAGCCACCAGGCATCTTCTGCATTCTACTGTCCATGGGGCCATCCGGGCAGGCCTAACTTGAATGTCACAGGAGACACCAAAGGGGAGTCTTCAGGCTGGCAGCAATGTCTGTGGTGTCCCCTGAGAACACAGTCTCATAGAGATTGTTGGAATGGGCTTGTTCCTGGGCCTCTGTGACAGTCCTTAGCAACTCCTGGAAATAATTACAGTAATTACATATGAATGAGTTCCATTCGGAGAATGCGTTCATTAGGTCCAATTTGTTTGGAAGTCCAACAAAGTTTGCCTAGGTACTCAACTAACACAATCGGCTATATAGTACTGTACTGAATAGATTTATAATACTTTTCACACAAATAATATATCAATTCAGTTCAGTTCAGTTCAGTCGCTCAGCTGTGTCTGACTCTCTGCCACCCCATGGACTGCAGCACGCCAGGCTTCCCTGTCCACCAACTCCCGGAGCTTACTCAAACTCATGTTCATCGAGTCGGTAACGCCATCCAACCATCTCATCCTCTGTCGTCCCCTTCTCCTTCTGCCTTCAATCTTTCCCAGCATCAGGGTCTTTTCCAGTGAGTCACTTCTTCACATCAGATGGCCAAATATTGGAGTTTCGGCTTCAGCATCAGTCCTTCCAAAGAATATTCAGGACTGATTTCCTTTAGGACGGATTGGTTGGATTTCCTTGCAGTCCAAGAGACTCAAAACAGTCTTCTCCAACATCACAGTTCAAAAGCATCAATTCTTTGGCACTCAGCTTTCTTTATGGTCCAACTCTCACATCCATACATGACTATTGGAAAAACCATAGCTTTGACTAGACAGACCTTTGTTGGCAAACTTATGTCTCTGCTTTTTAACATGGTGTCTAGGTTGGTCATAGCTTTTCTTCCAAGGAACAAGTGTCTTACAATTTCATGGCTGCATGAAATAATGTATAAACAAACACAAAAAATAAAACATTTTTAATCTTACAGTACAGTACTGGTGGCTCAGCAAGTAAAGAACCTGCCTACCAATGCAGAGATGCCGAAGATGCAGGTTTGATCCCTGGATCAGAAAGATCCCCTGGAGAAAGGAATGGCAACCCACTCCAGTCTTCTTGCCCGGAGGATCCCATGGACAGAGGAGCCTGGTGGGCTACAGTCCATGGGGTTGCAAAGAGTTGGACATGACTGAGTGACTGAGCCAGACACACACTACTGTACTCTATACAGTACCGTACAGTAAAGTGCACAAAAGCACAACCACTTGTAGAGGATGCACATATATGACAATGTACACCAGACACTTGAACTAACTTACATGATTGACATTCAAAGAAGTGGTAGTTCCTCAGTAGTGTCTGACTCTTTGCAACACCATGGACTAGAGTCCACCAGGCACCTCTGTCCATGGGCTTCTCCAGGCAAAAATACTGGAGTGGGTTGCCATGCCCTTCTCCAGGGGATCTTCCTGACCCAAGGACTGAACCCAGGTCTCCCGCATTTCGGGCAGATTCTTTCCTGTCTGAGCTACCAGCGAAGCCCCTGACATGCAAACAAATGGTCGTATCTGTGAAAATTCGAAGCTTAAAATTTCGTATGTAGGAGACTTACTGTAGTTGCATTTGAGGGGCTCTGAAGTCCTTGCCTGACCCTGGGGCAGAGTGAGTAGCTTACCATAGCCTTCCTTTTATGCCACTAACACTGGACCCAGTGCCCGTGGGAGTGGCATCAGGTCCATGGGCACTGGGTTCAGTGTTAGTAGCATCTGCATGAGAAAGGCTAGTTGGTTTCTTTCAGTTTCCCCTAAGCATACCTGGGATTGGGATCCACAGTGTACTTGGCCATGTCAATATTTGGAAAAATATTTTTCAGGCAGAAGAAATACAAAGTCCTAGGATCTGAAGTGAGGACATGCTTAACATGTTGAAGGAATGGTCCAGAGGCTGGTTGGAATACAGAGTGAGGAGGACAAGTGGGATATGGAGTCAGAGGCAATGATGGGGATTGGAGACTACATCAGCTTTCCAGCTCACTCCTGCCCAAGGGTTGTTTTAAAGTCTGCTTTTCCAGACTCTTGGGCTCTTGCTTTCTTTGGCGATTCAATTCCCTCAAACCTGAATAGGCCTCTGATCTTTCTGCTTCTAGGCAGTTTTGAGTTCTGTAACCATATTCAAAGTTCTTTCCTAGACATAGTTGTTAAGTCTGCTTTGTGTTTTTACCTCCTTCTTCCCATGCTTTTCCTTTTTCAAGTGAATGGTGGCTACCTTGATGCCATCACAAAAAAACAGGCTCAGAAGAAGGATGGACACCAACCACCACCCTCAATCTGATTTTTTTTCTTGTTTTTCATTGAAGTATGGTTGATTTACAATGTTGTGTTAGTTTCAGGTGTACAGCAAAGGGATTCAGTTAAATATATATATATATATATATTTTTTTTTTTTTTCAGATTCTTTTCCCTTATGCTAATGTGCTCAGTCATGTCTGACTCTTTGCTACCCTATGGACTGTAGCCCTCCAGGCTCCTCTGTCCAGGGGATTTTCCAATTAAGAATACTGGAGTGGGTTGCCATTTCCTCCTCCAGGGGATCTTTCCAACCTAGGGAATGAACCCTCATCTCCTACATTGACAGGTGGATTCTTTACCACTGAACCACCAGGGAAGCTCTTTTCCTGTATAGGTTATTATAAAACATTGACTATAGTTCCCTGTGCGATACAGTAGGTCCTTGCTGGTTACCTATTTTATACTCAGTCTGATTTTTGCTTCAGGGCAGAGTCCCTCTGTTTAACTGAGGAGTCTTGTCTTTTTTTTTTTTTAAACCTGAGGAGTCTTAATGTGCTTTGTGTCAAGTGCTTAAGCAGTCCCTAAGCTGGGGCCTGGTGGCTGACACGATTGCAGCTGTTAGGCTGGGGAGAGATAATGAGGCCAAATGCATTTAGATTATATATTACAGAGACCACATAGGCAAGATCAGCATGGTCTCCACTCCCCACGTCCCTCGTCCCACAGCATCATACTGAACAAGAGGAGCCAAGTGACTGAACACCAGTGTGCTAAGTCGTTTTGCTGGGAGGAGGCCAATTCCAAACTACAGCCAAGCAGTTTTCTAGATAGCCATGGAAGTTGGCAGCTGTAGCCTGGCGGGTAGTCAGGTGGGTAGAAAGGGTTGCCCTCCCCAGAACTAGGGAGATGGGTGAGAAATGGCCTTGTGGCAGTCTCCCACAAGATAGTGAGGGGAAACTGCCTTGCAGCAGCTCCCTGTCCTTATCTCCCTTTGTTCCAGGTGGAATCACAGAGCTTTCTGCCAAGTCTGGTCAGACTACCGACAAGCCCTGCTTCTGTGACCTATATGGAGATGTGCAAGGCCACCAGTGTGTCCTGATACAGCTTGTCCCTTACACTCTGTTACACAAAGCCTCTTTCAGTCTTTTCTCTTGTCGTTGGGGATTCAAAAGCAGGCAGCTTTTCTAACCCTGTGTTCCCCAATTTTTTCTCTCTTTTCCTTTTTGTCCTTGAATCTGCCAATTCTGGCCTGAGCTTTTCATTTTGTTGGAAAAATACCTTGTTAAACATACCAAGTAACCATCAATACACACTATTAACATTTCTTTCTATCCTCTTTCCCTAAAGCCATTGGCTCAGTCACGTGTAGAATCATCATTGGGCATGTCAGCTATTAGTTGCGGCACGTGGGATTTTTAGGTGGCATGCAGAATCTAGTTCCCTGACCAGAGATTGAACCCAGAAGGAGCCTGCCTGCAATGCAGGAGACTCGGGTTCGATCCCTGGGTTGGGAAGATCCCCTGGAGAAGGAAATGGTAACCCACTCCAGTATTCTTGCCTGGAAAATCCCATGGACAGAGGAGCCTGACAGGCTATAGTTCATGGGATCGCAAAGAGTCGGACACGACTGAGCGACTTCACTTCACTTCTTCTTCCTGCATTGGGAGCTTGGACCACTGGACCACCAGAGATATCCCCTGACGTCTTTTTTAATACAGGTGTTACCTTAATCAAGCCTTTCGCACCATTTAATAAGACTCTCCATCTTTCCATTCTCCAATATTAGTTTCCCATCACCCACTGGCTCAAACACATCAGAAATTTCCTTATTGCTTCTCTGGGTAGGTGAACAGATTATTGGGACAGTTCTCCATGCAGTTGTTCAGAAACCTAGGCAGAAACTTTGGTATCTTTAACACAGGGTTACCAAGGTCATCCATAGGGTAAGGTACAGAGCCATCTCTGTTGTAGCAAGCTGGAAACATTGTAGCAAGCTGGAAACGTTGTAGCAAGCTGGAAACCGTTGCAGCAAGGCATAAACATGTAGGAGTATGCTTGGGAGGTTATATAGGCAGGCTGAAAGTCACACATGCAGTTTGTTCTCACATTCCTTTGCTATCATTTCATTGCCTGGCCATACCTAACTGCAAAAGAGGCTTGGGAAATGCGTCCCCAAGAAGACACAGAAAACCTGGATTAGGTAAGCAGCTATCCATGTCTGTCAAGTGGTGCTGTGGAACAGTGTATTGGCAGTGTGAGGGTGGTGAGAAGTGGCTGAATTCTGTGTTTATATTGAAGGTAGAGACATCAGAATTTGTTGATGCCAAGGTTTTGGGCTTGAATAATTTGGAAGAATAGATTGACTGTAAAAGGCTATTGCGGAGAAGGCAATGGCACCCCACTCCAGTACTCTTGCCTGGAAAATCCCATGGATGGAGGAGCCTGGTGGGCTACAGTCCATGGGGTCGCTGAGTCGGACACAACTGAGGGACTTCACTTTCACTTTCCCCATTCATGCACTGGAGAAGGAAATGGCAACCCACTCCAGTATTCTTGCCTGGAGAATCCCAGGGATGGCGGAGCCTGGTGGGCTGCCGTCTATGGGGTAGCACAGAGTCGGACACGACTGAAGCGACTTAGCAGCAGCAGCAGCAGCAAAAGACTATTGAGAACTCAGTTTTGAGCAATGTGATCTTTCAGGTGCCTGTGAAGCTTCCATGTGGAGACATTAAAAATGTAGTTGGATGTGCACGTTTTACAGTTCAAAGGAGGGCCCTCAGGCCCTAGATGGTATCTAAAGCCATTGGACAACACTAATGTCAACACTGTATGTACAAATAATATTGCACAAATTTCATTCATTCCATAAAGTCCATTTTTTCACATTTTTGAGATTGGAATGTATCTTAAAACACTCAGTCCACTCTTCAGTGATTATGACTGATGGTGTTATCTTTCCTTGGTGGTAGTATTTAAAATAATGATGTATCTTACAATTGATAGCACCTCAGATTCAGTGAAACTGTGTTTATTAATGGTTGTAGAAACAATGATAATATTTAAAAAAAAATTTTTTTTTGGTTGCACTGGGTCTTTGTTGATGCTCACAGGCTTTCTCTAGTTAGGTGAGAAGGGGCTACTCTAGTGGTGGCTTCTCTTGTTGCAGATCACGGGCTCTAAAGCATGGGCTCAGTAGTTGTGGCACACAGGCTTAGTTGCCCTGAGGCATGTGCGATCTTCCCAGACGAGGGATCGAACTGGTGTCCCCTGCATTGCAAGGCAGATTCTAAACCACTGGCGGCTCAGATGGTAAAGAATCTGCCTGCAATGTGGGAGATTTGGGTTCGATCCCTCGGTCGGGAAGATCTCCTGCAGAAGGGAATGGCAACCCACTCCAGTATTCTTGCCTGGAGAATTCCATGGACAGAGGAGCCTGGCAGGCTACAGTCCCTGGACTCGCAAAGCATCAGACACAACTTGGTGACTAACACTTTAACTTTCCACAAGGGAAGCCCTGATGATAATATTTAGAGCACTTAATGTTGTTCATCACACAGTGTGCTAAGCCACTTACATGATTATCTTTATAGTATGGAAATATTCAGAGCACAGACATTGTGGCCTGACTGTGTAGAAGGCCAAATGCTTAATCTACCTGTGCTATGGTATCCTCATCTCTAAAATAAGATGAAAATAGTACCTAAGTTGGGCTTCCCAGATGGTGCTAGTGGTAAAGTGGGCAAGGCAACCCACTCCAGTATTTATGCCTAGGGAATCCCTTGGACAGAGGAGCCTGGTGGGCTACGTTCCATAGGGTCACAAAGAGTTGGACATGACTGAAGCGACTTAGCATGCACAGTAACTAAGTTATAGGTTTATTAAGAGAATTAAAGGAATCGACACATGTAAAGCACTTAGAACAGTGCTGAAGTTCATTACTAAGGTATTTGATAATATTATTGTTGAAACTATGAAAAATACATGTATGCAAAAACTTCATCAAGCTATACTCTTTAGTGCCTTTTACCCATGTTACTGTATATATTTTATGTCTAAGTAAAAGAGGAAAACAAACCAAACAAAAAAGTTTAGAGAAAGAGATCATCTGTTTTCTAAATAAGAAAAAAATATGTGTACAATGATATTCACTGAAGTATTTTTGTTGGAAATTAATATAGTTACTCCAGCTTTCTTTTTAGTCTATCCCTTTCCTTGTTTTTTTTTTTTTTTTGGCGCACCACACAGCAAGTAGGATCTCAATTTCTGAACCAGGAATCAAACCCATGTCCCCTGTATTGGAAGGTGAAATCTTAATCACTGGAAGTCCTCTATCCCTTTACTTTTAATTTATTGTTTCAATTTATTTGTGTCTATATTTAAAGTGGGTTTCTTGTAGACAACAATGATTGGGTCTTGTTTTTTTTTAATCTACTCTGACAGTTTTTGTCTTTTATTTGATGTACTGAGAACACTGATGTTTAAAGTGATTATTGATATAGTTGGATTAATATTCCTGTTTTCTAATCATTGTCCTTGTTTTTTTGTGTGTGTTTTGTGTGTATGTGTTTGCTTTCTCTTGTTCTGCCTTTTTTCTTTTTATGAGATATAACTGTATATAACATTAGCTTCAGGTGTTCAACATGATTTGTTATGTGTATGTATTGCAAAATGATCACTGCAATAAGTCTAGTTAACATCTGTCACCATACATGGTTACAGAAAAATTTTTTTTCTTGTGATAAGGACTTTTCCAATCTACTCTCCCAGCAACCTTCAAATATTACAATACAGTATTATAAACTATAGTCACCATACTGTACATTTCATCCCCATGACTTATTTATTTTATAACTGGAAGTTTGTACCTTTTGATGCACTTCACCAGTTTTGCCCACCTGCCCCCCCATCTGTGGCAACCACCAATCTGTTCCTGTATCTATGAGCATGCTTTCATTTTATTTTTTAAAGATTTCACATATAAGTGAGGTCATACAGTACGTACTTGTCTGTGTCTGTCTGACTTATTTCACTTAGCATAATACCCTCAAGGCCATCCATGTTTTTGCAAATGCCAAGATATCATTCTCTTTTTATGGCTGAATTATCCCTTGTATATATATCACATTTTCTTTATTCATCTGTTGATGGACCCTTAGGTTGTTTCCATATCTTGGCTATTGTAAATCATGCTGCAATGAACATGGGGGGTGCTACCTTCTCTGGTTTCAACTGAACATTTTGTATATGACTCCATTTTCTCTCCTCTCTTAGCATATTGGTTATATATATTTTTAGTGGTTCCCCTAGAGTTTGCAATATATATTTACAACTAGTTAAGTTCACTTTCAAATAACACTATACCACTTTATGAGTAGTGCTAATAGCTTATAATGGAGGATTTTCAATTCCTCCCTCCTGTTCCTTACAACATTCTGTCATTCATTTCAGTTATACATTAGCTATTACACTTATTAAGTATTGCTATTATTGCTGACATTGTTGCTATTATTATTCTGAACAAACTTATCTGTTAAATCAATTAAGAATAAGAAAAATAAATACCTTATTTTATCTTCATGTATTCCTTTTCTCTTCTTTTTTTTTGGCCACACCATATGGCTTGTGGGATCTTAGTTCCCCGACCAGGGACCAAACTGAGGCCCATGTCAGTGAGAGCTTGGAGTCCTAACCACTGGACTGCCAGGAAAGCCCCCATTTATTTCTTTCCTAATGTCCTTTCTTTCTTTCTCTTGATCCAAGTTTCTAAATTGTATTATTGTTTTTCTTCTTTCTGAAGAACTTATTTTAACATTTCTTGAAAGGCGGATCTACTGGCAACAAATCCTCTCAATTTTTCTTTGAGAACGTGTTCATTTCTCCTTTACATTTGAAGGATAATTGACTAGATACTGAGTCCTAGGTTGGTGTTTTTTTTCCTTCAACACTTGAAATGTTTCACTCAAGCCTTCTCTCTTCTTGTTTGCTTGGTTTCTGAAGGAAATTCCAATGTGATTATTATTTTTGCTCCTCTATAGATAAAGTTTCTTTATCTCCTCTGGCTTCTTTTAAGATTTTCTCTTTGTCCTTGGCTTTCTACAGTTTCAGTATGCTATGCCTAGGTATAGATATTTTGGTATTTATCCTGGTTGGTATTCTCTGAGCTCCCTGTATCTGTGGTTTGATGTCTGTCATTAATATTGGAAAATACTCAGCAATTGTTAGTTCAAATATTTATTCATTTCCTTTTTCTCTTTCTTCAACTTCTGTTATTCCCATTATGTATACATTATACCATTTATAATTGTGCCCCCTCCCCCAGTTCTTGGATAGTCTATGCTGTCTTTTTCATTCTTTTTTTCCTCTTTACATTTCAGTTTTAGAAGTTCCCATTAACATATATTTCCAACTCACTTATTCTTTTCTTGGGCATGTCCAGTCTACTGATGAAGCCATCAAAGGCGCTCATTTCTGTTATAGTGTTTTTTATTTCTAGCAATTCTTTTAAATTCTTTCTTAGAGTTTCCAACCTTTGCTTACGTTATTTGTCTGTTTTTACATGTTGTCCATTGTTCCCACCAGAAGTTTTAGGATATTAATCACAAATATTTTAAAAATTCCTTGTATGATAATTCTAACATCTTTTCTGTATCTGAGTTTAGTTCTGATACTTGCTGTCTCTTGAAACTTTTTGTCTTTTGGTATGCCTTGTAATTTTTGGTGGAAAGTCGGATATGATGTACTGGGAAAAGGAAACTGTAGTAAATGGCCCTTTAGTGATGTGGTGGTAATGTGGGGGGCAGGGGAAGCATTCTATAGTTTAGGATTAGGTCTTAGTCTTTTTGTGAGCCTGGGTCCTTGAACCGTGACTTTCACAAGTGCTTCTCATCCTTTCCCCCTTCCTCATGATAGGTGAAACAGGAAGGCTAGTGGGGACTGGAGTTGAGTATTTCTCTTACCGTTTGTAAAAGGCTACAGGGACCAACATCCCAGCCCACATCTTTTAGGCTCTAGTGATAGCCAACATAGTTCAGCAATGTTAAAACGTTTCCTTTGGGACTTCCCTGGTGGTCCAGTGGATAAGAATCTGCCTGCCAATGCAGGGGACATGGGTTCAATTCCTGGTCCAGGAAGATTCTACATGCTGTGAAGCAACTAAGCCTGCGTGCCACAACTACTGAGCTCACCCACCTAGAGCCTGTGTTGCACAACAAAAGTCACCACAGTGAGAAACCCAAGTACCACAACTAGAGAGTAACCTCACTCTCTGCAACTAGAGAAAGTCCGCGCAGCAAAGAAGACCCAGCACAGCCAAAAAAAAAGTTTCCCTTGAAGGCAGGTCTTTATTAAGGAGAACAGAATACTCTGGGCATATTTCACAAAGGTTATTTTTCCCTCTCCCTGCTGAGAAGTAGGAGGGGATTTTTCTTCAGTCTGCACAAAACATGGTGGAATTCCTAGAGGTAAAACTTAGAAAATTATGGGGGCCCACCTAAGACGGGACACCCCCAACCCCAACCTCGCATTTTTAGCTCTCTAGTTTTTCCACACTGAATCTCCAGTGATTTATTGATTACAATTCAAGTTTTCCTACCCTGGTACTGGCTCCAGCTGCAAGCTTCTGTTCCAAGGCTTCTGCTCTAGTAAACTGTAATTTTCTGTAATTGCCTGTCTCTCCCATTTGAGGGGCAGTTAACTGTAAGATCTCAATTTTCTGATGGATTTAAAAGGAGTGGTTGATTTTCAATCTATTTACCTTTCTTCTTGTGAGGATGGAAGTGATGAATTCCAAGCTCCTTACATGCTGGATGGGAAACCAGAAGTCAGCATTTTCTTATAATAGAAAAAGATTAAAAACATAGCAATGCAGGAGACCCTGGTTCGATTGCTGGGTGGGGAAGAGCCCCTGGAGAAGGGAAAGGCTACCCACTCCAGTATTCTGGCCTGGAGAATTCCATGAACTGTATAGTTCATGGGGTCGCAAAGAGTCGGACACAACTAAGTGACTTTCACTTTCATCCAAATTATGTTGCATCCACCTAATGGAATATTATACAGTCAAAAAAAGAGTCAGCTCTAGATGTCTTAATATGGAAAGATCTACCAGATATTTGAAGTGAAAAGTGCATGGTGCAGAAAATAAATAGAATAAATAGAATAATATTTGCTGAATGTTCTTTGAAGTGAAAGAATGTTTGTTTTTTTTTAAAAGAGGGTATACAATAGCATACAACTACTATTTAAAATAAATAAAGAAAATACAATTTTAAAAGATTAGTGGAAAATACACCAAAATTATAGCAATCACATTTAGCAGGTGGGCCAGGGAGAGAAGGGGCAACATTCTCAGGACAGCGGGCATAGGGGCTAGTGTGTGCTGCAAGCATCTCCAGGGGGTGGTGGTGGTGGTGGTTCAGTTCAGTTCAGTTCAGTTCAGTCACTCAGTCGTGTCCGACTCTTTGCGACCCCATAGACTGCAGCACACCAGGCCTTCCTGTCCATCATCAACTCCCGGAGTCTACTTAAACACATGTCCATTGAGTTGGTGATGCCATGCAACCATCTCATCCTCTGTCGTCCCCTTCTCCTCCTGCCTTCAATCTTTCCCAGCATCAAAGTCTTTTCCAATGAGTTGGTTCTTTGTATCAGGTGGCCAAAGTATTGGAGTTTCAGCTTCAGCATCAGTCCTTCCAATGAATATTCAGGACTGATTCCCTTTAGGATGGACTGGTTGGATCTCCTTGCAGTCCAAGGGACTCTCAAGAGTCTTCTCCAACACCACAGTTCAAAAGCATCAGTTCTTCAGCACTCAGCCTTCTTTATGGTCCAACACTCACATCCATACATGACTACTGGAAAAACCATAGCTTTGACTAGACGGACCTTTGTCGGCAAAGTAACGTCTCTGCTTTTCAATATGGTGTCTAGGTTGGTCATAGCTTTTCTTCCAAGGAGCAAGCATCTTTTAATTTCATTACTGCAATGACCATCTGCAGTGATTTTGGAGACCAAAAAAGTAAAGTTTGTCACTGTTTCCATTGTTTCCCCATCTATTTGCCATGAAGTGATGCGACCAGATGCCATGATCCTAGTTTTCTGAATGCTGAGCTTTAAGCCAACATTTTCACTCTTCCTCTTTCACTTTCATCAAGAGGTTCTTTAGTTCTTTGCTTTCTGCTGTAAGGGTGGTATCATCTGCATGTCTTAGGTTATTGATATTTCTCCTGGCAATCTTGATTCCAGCTTGTGCTTCATCCAGCCTGGCATTTCGCATGATGTACTCTGCATATAAGTTAAATAAGCAGGGTGACAATGTACAGCCTTGACATACTCCTTTCCCAATTTGGCACCAGTCTCTTGTTCCATGTCCAGTTCTAACTGTTGCTTCTTGACCTGCATACAGATTTCTCAGGAGGCAGGTCAGGTGGTCTGGTATTCCCATTACTTTAAAAATTTTCCACAGTTTGTTGTGATCCACACAGTCAAAGGCTTTGGCATAGTCAATAAAGCAGAAATAGATGTTTTTCTGGAACTCTCTTGCTTTTTCGGTGATCCAGTGGGTATTGGCAATTTGATATCTGGTTCCCCTGCCTTTTCTAAATCCAGCTTGAATATCTGGAAGTTCATGGTTCACGTACTGTTGAAGCCTGGCTTGGAGAATTTTGAGCATTACTTTGCTAGCCTGTGAGATGAGTGCAATTGTGCAGTAGTTTGAGCATTCTTTGGCATTGCCTTTCTTTGGGATTGGAATGAAAACTGACCTTTTCCAATCCTGTGGCCACTGCTGAGTTTTCCAAATTTGCTGGCATATTGCATGCAGCACTTTCCCAGAATCATCTTTTAGGATTTGAAATAGCTCAACTGGAATTCCATCACCTCCACTAGCTTTGTTCGTAGTGATGCTTCCTAAGGCCCACTTGACTTCACATTCCAGGGTGTCTGGCTCTAGGTCAGTGGTCACACCATCGTGATTATCTGGGTCCTGAAGATCTTTTTTAGTACAGTTCTTCTGTGTATTCTTGCCACCTCTTCTTAATATCTTCTGCTTCTATTAGGTCCATACCATTTCTGTCCTTTATTGTGCCCATCTTTGCATGAAATGTTCCCCTGGTATCTCTAATTTTCTTGAAGAGATCTCTAGTCTTTCCCATTCTGTTGTTTTCCTCTATTTCTTTGCACTGATCACTGAGGAAGGCTTTCTTATCTCTCTTTGCTATTATTTGGAACTCTGCATTGAAATGGGTATATCTTTCCTTTTCTGTTTTGCCTTTCACTGCTCTTCTTTTCTCAGCTATTTAATAAGGCCTCCTCAGACAACCATTTTGCCTTTTTGTATTTCATTTTCTTGGGGATGGTCTTGATCACTATCTCCTGTACAATGTCACAAGCCTCCATTCATAGTTCTTCAGGCACTCTATCAGATCTAATCCCTTGAATCTATTTCTCACTTCCACTGTATAATCATAAGGGATTTGATTTAGGTCATACCTGAAAGGTCTAGTGGTTTTCCCTACTTTCTTCAATTTAAGTCTGAATTTGGCAATAAGGAGTTCATGATCTGAGCCACAGTCAGCTCCCGGTCTTGTTTTTGCTGACTGTATAGAGCTTCTCCATCTTTGGCTGCAAAGAATATAATCAATCTGATTTCGGCGTTGACCATCTGGTGATGTCCATGTGTAGAGTCTTCTCTTGTGTTGTTGGAAGAGAGTGTTTGCATGACCAGTGCGTTCTCTTGGCAAAACTCTATTAGCCTTTGCCCTGCTTCATTCTGTACTCCAAGGCCAAATTTGCCTGTTACTCCAGGTATTTCTTGACTTCTACTTTTGCATTCCAGTCCCCTATAATGAGAAGGACATCTTTTTGGGGTGGTAATTCTAGAAGGTCTTGTACGTCTTCATAGAACGGTTGAACTTCAGCTTCTTCACCATTACTGGTTGGGGCATAGACTTGGATTACCTTGATATTGAATGGTTTGCCTTGGAAATGAACAGAGATCATTCTGTCATTTTTTAGACTGTGGTAGTTGAGTCGCTAAGTCGTGTCTGACTCTTGTGACCCCATGGACTGTAGCCTGCCAGGTTCCTCTGTCTATGGGATTCTCCAGGCAAGAATACTGAGTGGGTTGCCATTTCCTTCTCTATGGGATCTTCCTGACCCAGGAATCGAACTCAGGTCTCCTGCGTTGCAGGCAGATTCTTTACCAACTGAGCTACAAGGGAAGCCGTTCTTCAAGAGGTACTCGGCCTCAAATACTCCTGCAGATACTCTGAGTATCTAGTTAACATTTGGCATCTCAAAGCCTTAATGGATGACTGAGGATTGGCTTTTGGCTCTAATTGGAAAGTCAATAACATTTATCCAGAAAAATGTGTTTTAAGGCCCAGGCTTCCAATCTACAGCTTCTTGGTTTCAGCCTGACCCCTATGCAGAGTGCAAATAGCTTCTCCTGCCTTGGAACTTTCCACTATGATTTGGCATCCTGTAGCAGCTAAATGAGGGCTTCCCAAGTGGTGCCCTCAGAACCAGCCTGCCAATTCAGGTGACATAAGAGAAGTGGGTTCAATCCCTGGGTGGGGAAGATCCCCTGGAGGAGGGCATGGCAACCTACTATAGTATTCTTGCCTGGAGAATTCCATGGACAGAGGAGCCTGGTGGGCTACAGTCCATAGGGTTGCAAAGAGTCAGACACGACTGAAGTGACTTTGCACGCACGCACACACGCACGCACGCACGCACAGCAGGTAAATGGTAGCATCTTGGGGGCAGGGTAACCGCAGTGCCATTTTGATTGTGAAAATGGTTGAGAAGATCAGGTCGACTTTGCACGTCCACATTTAAATCATGAGGCATATAGTTTAGCTAAGTAAGACTTGGAAAGTTTGGAATCTTCTGGACAGATACGTGGACAGAGCCTTGCTATACCACTGTTGAGGAGCTCTGAGTTTATTAGAGCTAGGATAAGAGCAGGAGAGAAGCCTAATTAGCAGCCAGAAGTCATTCTCAAGCAGCTCACCTGTGCCACAAACTGGTGAAAGGAAGATTCAGGCTTCTCTAGACGCGCAGTTGTTACTCTCCAACTGGGAAAATATGTACTTCTCTCGCTTAGATGAAATAGCAAGCCTGTGCTAGTAAAAACACATTTAAAGGATCAGATTATTTTGCACTGTGGTTTATGTGAAATATATGAAATAGAACCCTTCAAAACTTAAGTAATACCCAAGAGAACCAAAAATTCTAGAGTAAAATAAGTCAAATAATAACCTGGACTGTAACCAAGTGCTTGACTGGGAATAAGTCCGTTTCAGAGAGATCCTCTCAGAGCAGGATGGACGAACTATTTTTAAGCATGTCTGTTCTAGGCACTGGTGTCTAAAATTCAACTGAATATCCTTGAGCACTAGCATATTATCAGCTGTGATCTTTTATGTTGTACCTTTTCTCCCTGGCTTCATTCTCTGCTTGATGTCATGAAGGAAGATGAAATGGGGCCATATCCTCAGATTCTTAGTTCTCATATTTTTATGTTAAAATACTCAGTCACTGTGGACTTTCTTCATTCCAGTCAAATCACAAAGCCTTCTCTAGGGGATATATTATCAAAGATCCTTCCGTTTTTATATTAGCTTGGCCATTAACCTAGAAGACACTTCTGCAGGAGTGAAGCATTTAACACTTTGCCTGTAGAACTTTGAAATGTGTAGCCCTGAAAGTATTCAATAATAACAATTTGTTCAGGAAATTCTGTCTATTCTTTAAGTAAAGTGTACTATGAAGTAATGAATAAACTTATCAAGCTTTTCTGGGGGATCATGGAAATAAGAGTATATTGGGAAATTTTATGAGGAAATGTGATATAATAAGGCTTTGCTGTACCAAGGCAGAACTAGGAAGTAAAAAGTCAGTTTTAAACCTAAAGGACAGGTGTTAGAAAAGAGAAACCAAAATAAAAGACCTAAGAAGGAAGCCTTGGACTATATGGACTTTAAGGAGCTGTACTGTGACATTGAACCTATTCTTTAAACTTGTGCTGTGCTGTGCTCAGTCGTTCAGTCCTATTGGACTCTTTGTGACCCAGTGGACTGTAGCCTGCCAGGCTCCTCTGTCCATGGGTTCTCCAGGCAAGAATACTGGAGTTGGTTGCCATTTCCTCCTCCAGGGGATCTTCCCTATCCAGGGATTGCACCCGAGTGTCTTGCGTCTCCTGCATTGGCAGGCGAATTCTTTACCACTGGGCCACCTGAGAAGCCCTATTCTTTAAATTTAAAACTGTTCCTTTTCTATCCCATTAACTGAGTGGTGGTGGTTTAGTCCCTAAGTCGTGTCCAACTCTTGTGACCCCATGGACTCTTCAGTCCTATTGGACTCTTTGTGACCCAATGGACTGTAACCTGCCAGGCTCCTCTGTCCATGGGATTCTCCAGGCATGAATACTGGAGTGGGTTGCCATTTCCTTCTCCAGGGGATCTTCCCAACCCAGGGATCAAACCTGGGTCTCCTGAATTGCAGGCAGATTCTTTACCAACTGAGCTTCGAGGGAAGCAAGTGGAAGGTGTCAAAAGGGGGCAGTCTTATAGGCCACACCCACCCTGAGAGCTGTGGTGCACACTGGGTAGCTCCAAAGAGCAGAGAAAGGAATGAGTTGCTGCTGACTTTGTGGACTAAGTCCCCCTAGAACTACTGATGGGGATATAGTTTAGGCTAAAGCATATGACATTGATTTTTTCCTACTTGCACAACATTGTAAGTAGGAAAAAATTGGTAAAATGTATATAACATAAAATTTTAAAATGTGTACCATTCATTGGCTTAACTGGCATTTACAATGCTGTGCAACTTCCACCACTTTCGATTTCCAGAACTTTTTCATCACTGCAAACAGACACTGTACCTGTTAAACAATTACTGTTCATTCTCTCCTTCCCCCAACCCAGGTAACCTCTATCCTACTTGTTGTCTCTATGTGTGTGCTTAGTTGCTCAGTTGTGTCCAACTTTTTGCCACCCCATGGACTGTAGCTTGCCAGGCTCCTCTGTTCATGGGAATTCTCCAGGCAAGAATACTGGAGTGGGTTGCCATTCCCTTCTCCAGGGGATCTTCCCGACCCAGGCAGCAAACCTGCGTTGTAGATGGATTCTTTACCTTCTGAGCCACCAGGGAAGCCCTGTTGTCTCTATGAATTTGTGTATTATAGGTACCTCATTAAGTGGAATCATATGATACTTGACATTTTATGTCTGACTTCTTTCACTGAGCACAATGTTTTCAAGGTCCATCCATTTGTAGCATGTATTGAAATGTCATTCCTTTTTAAGTCTAACAGTCCATTGAATGTTTATAATACATTTTGTTTTTCCACTCATCTGTTGATGAACATCTGAATTGTGTCCCCATTTTGGCTATTGTGAACAATGCTGATGTGAATATGGGTGAACAGGTATTTGTTTGAGTCCCTGCTTTCAATCCGGAGAAGGCAATGGCAACCCACTCCAGTACTCTTGCCTGGAAAATCCCATGGATGGAGGAGCCTTGTAGGCTGCAGCCCACAGGGTCCCTAGGAGTCAGACACAACTGAGCGACTTCACTTTCACTTTTCACTTTCATGCATTGGAGAAGGAATGGCAACCCATTCCAGTATTCTTGCTGGAGAATCCCGGGGACAGGGGAAGCCTGGTGGGCTGCCATCTATCTATTCTATTCCACTAATCTGTCTGTTTTTGTGTCAGTACCATACTGTCTTTGGAGAAGGAAATGGCAACCCACTCCAGTATTCTTGTCTAGAGAATCCTGTGGACAGAGGAGCCTGGTGGGCTGCTGTCCATAGGGTCGCATAGAGTCAGACACGACTGAAGCGACTTAGCAGCAGCAGCAGCAGCTGCTTTCAATTCTTGTGGGTATATACTTCAGAGTGGAGAAGGCAATGGCACCCCACTCCAGTACTCTTGCCTGGAAAATCCCATGGACGGAGGAGCCTGGTAGGCTGCAGTCCATGGGGTCGCTAAGAGTCAGACACGACTGAGCGACTTCATTTTCACTTTTCACTTTCATGCACTGGAGAAGGAAATGGCAACCCACTCCAGTATTCTTGCCTGGAGAATCCCAGGGAAGGCGGAGCCTGGTGGGCTGCCGTCTATGGGGTCGCACAGAGTCAGACACGACTGAAGCGACTTAGCAGCAGCAGCAGCATACTTCAGAGTGGAATTGCGGGATCATATGATGATTTAAGTTTAGCTCTTTGGGGAATTGCCAAACTCTTTTTCCAAATTGCCAAATGTTGGCTGCATCATTTTACATTGTCCACCAGCAGTGTACAAGAGTTCCAAGCTTTCCACATCCTTGCCAACACTTGTTATTTTCCACTTTTTGATAACAGTCATCCTAATGGGTGTGAAGTGGCTTCTTCTCATGGTTTTGATTTGCATTTCCCTAATGTCTAATGATGTTAAGCATCTTTTCATTGTGCATATTGCAAAAAACCCAGCTGGGATTTTGGTAAGGAGTGGGTTGACTCTGTAGATATATTTGGGGAGTACTCCTATCTTAACAATTTTAAATCTTTTAATTGTTAAACACTGGCTGTTTTTCCATTTCTTTTGATCTTTAATTTTTCAATGATGTTTTGTAGTTTTCAGTATACCAATCTTGTCCTTTACTTAAATTCATTCATTAGTATTTTATTCTTTTTGATGCTATTGGAAGTAGAATTGTTTTCTTAATTTCATTTTTAGATTGTTGATTGCTGGCATATAAAAATATAATTGAGTTTTAAAATATTGACCTTCTATACTGCAATCTTGCTAAACTCATTTATTAGCTCTAATAGTTTGTTTTTTGTTTGTTTGTTTTTCCGCACTGGGTCTTCATTGCTGCGCCCAAGCTCTCTCTGATTTTGGCAAACGGGGGCTACTCTAGTTGTGGTTGCATGGGTTTCTCATTGCAGTGACTTCGGTGTTGCGGCACATGGGCTCTAGGATGCATGGGCTTCAGTAGTTATGGCTCGTAGGCACTAGAGTGTGTGCTCAGTAGCTGTGGCGCATGGACTTAGTTGCTCCGTGGCATATGGGATCTTCCCTGGACCAGGGATTGAACCTGTGTCCCCTGTATTGGCAAGAGGATTCTTAACCTCTGGACCACCAGAGAAGTCCCTCTAATAATTTTTTTATAGTGTATTCACCAGGGTTTTCTACATACAAGATTATGTCATCTGCAAATAGTAGTTTAAGTGTTCCTTTCTTACCTGAATGCCTTGTAGTTCTTTTTCTTTCCCTGGTTTGAGCCACATGTACAATGTTGACAGTGACATCCTTTTAAAGATGCATTTAAAATTTTTTTATTTTAAGTAATTATTTAGTTGGCTGTGCTGGGTCTTAGTTGTAACTTTCAAACTCTTAGCTGCAACATGTGGGATCTAGTTCCCTGACCCGGGATCAAACTCAGACCCCCTGCATTGTGAGCTCGGAATCTTAAGTCACCAGGGAAGTCCCTAAAGGTGCAGTTTTGATAGGGGTAAAAGACTTATGTTCAACATTTACCAATCCTGTCTGGTGACCTTGTGAAAATCACTTATCCTTTCTGTTATTTAACATCAATAGTAATAAATGTTCTGGCTATCTCATGGGGTTCTGAGGATTAAATAAGACAACCATTCACTTTGGAGTGTATGTGGATGGTAGTCTACTCTTTAGGAGCTCATACCCTAGTGGAAAAGACAATCCATTCATGGAAATAGTTATAAAAATAAGATTAAACGTGGTGTCAATTATTAGGCCTATGAATTTTGTGTCTTGGACACTTTATTGGATGATTTTTATAGTGAAAACTTTGTATAGTTTACTACTGTATACGGAAATAGTTAACAATTATTTTTAATGTTTATTTTTTGCTGCGTTAGGTCTTCATTGCTGGGCGTGGGTTTTCTCTAGTAGCGGAAAATGGGGGCTACTCTCTAGTTGCCCTGCCTGGGCTTCTCACTGGGGTGACTTCTCTTGCTGCAGAGCACGGGCTCTAGGGCACTCAGGCTCAGTAGTTGTGGCTCACGGCTTAGTTGCCTCCTAGCATGTGGCATCTTCTCAGATCAGGGCTTGGACCTGTGTCCACTGCATTGGGAGATGGATTCTTAACCACCGGACCACCAGGGAAGCCCTCAAAATTTAACGTACTAATAGTTTGGGTAAACTCCAGCCAGGAGTTGGTGATGGACAGGGAGGCCTGGCATGCTGCGATTCATGGGGTCGCAAAGAGTCGGACACGACTGAGCAACTGAACTGAACTGACTGAATAACATTATGCTCTCTTGGTGTCATCCTAGTTTGGACTCCATTTTAACAACCGTTTATTAAAAAGGAACTTAATTGTAGCCACTAAATCCATTTCTGTTCTACACAAAATATAATTTTATTTTTTAGGGTTTTGCTATAATTTTGCATACAATTTGGTGTCCACAGCATTTTTTACGTCCAAAGAGTATCTGTGCTTAAATTAGGAGCTGCATTTCTTTTCTCTTTAGCTGGGCATTCAAGACAGGCTGTATTTTCCTTGCACCCCATTTATTTGCGATTACCCTGATAGGCTTCACGTTGGAATATAAACATGTAGAAAATAATCCATGACATGGATGTCATAGGTTCGTAAGGCCCTTCCGGGTTCTAACACTGAATTGTGCTGATGATTTGGTATGAGGCTAATCTTGGTACATTTGCTCTGCCACCAGTGGCACCTAACAGTGTTCTCTTTGATGTTTTAAGGCTCCAAAGGGTGGCAGGTCACGGTCAGGCTGTGAAGGAGCCCAAATGCTTTCTGGCACAGGTGCTGCAGGATCACCTGGATGAACTTCTCACAACACCTGCTTCTAAGATTGGGGAGAGGGCCCCCACTCCCAACTCCCCCCTGCCGCCGCAGGAGATAGCCACACCTTCTCCCTATCTGCAAGGAGCAGGTGGTTGGCCCTTGGCACCTCGCACCACGGCCCCCGCAAGGTACCCGCCCCATGGGCCTGGCCGGCTCAAGAAACACGTGACGAGGGTCAGCTGTGCCACTGGGACCCCCCCCCAACCACTCCGAGGGCGACCGCCCAGCGCGCGGTCTCTGGATCCGCTACCCCTCCCCCCACAATCCCGGAAAACGGGGAGGTTGGTGACGTCATCATCCGGGCACTCGGCGGCGGGGCCTCGTTCACAATGGAACAAAACAAGCGGCCCGAGTCAAACTCCTAGCGACGCGACTGTGACTTGCGCGGTTAACTCTGTCCTGGCCACGCACCCGGCCAATCCCGACATCCCAGCTCCTTCTCCGGCGTGCCAGATCCTTTCGGGCCGCCCCACCCCCGCTTTTGCCCGTCCTCCCCCTTCTGCCCTCACACCGCCCCAGAGGCGAGGGGCATGAACAGTTCCTGGCCGTAGTGCGACCCTGGAGGGCCCGGCCGAAAGAAACAGCCCTGTTTGAAAGATCTTGACCGCATTTTCCTCCCTTCCCCCACCCCAGCTCCCCGAATTCCAAGCGTCTCTCGCCTGGCCTGGCTTTCCCGGAGGCGGGAGCCATTCTTCCCCGGCGGAAGACCGCCCCGGCTGGACGGGGGAGAAAAAGGAGAGCAGAAGAAGCAGCTGAGTGAGAAGGGGGGTGGGGTGTAGGAGGAGGGCTCAGGGGCTGGCCCCGTGAGGGGCGGGGCTTGGCGGGGGCGGGGAACCTCGGGTCTGGGCGGTGCTGGGGCTTGTAGGAGTCTGCGCCTTAGCGCTGCTGCCTCCACCGCCGCCACTGCTGCTGCTACCGCTACCGCCGCCGCCACTGGCCGAGCGGTTTTTTTTTTTTTTTTTTTTTGGTTTGCCGGATCCGCCATATTGAAGAGGACGGGCATCCGCGGCTGCGGAAGCTAGTCTCCGCCGCCGCCGGAGCCGCAACCTCCCTGCACCCGGCCCGTCCGGGCCTCTACCGTGCGGAGCCCCTCCCCGTATCGCTCAGCTCACAGGCCTCGCGGGAGGCGGCTGCTTCTGCGCCCGGTGCTTCGCTGTGCGCCGGGTGCTAGGAGCAAGCCGCAGCAGAGCGAGCAGGCCCGGAGCGGGGACAGAGGCGGCGACCAGTGGAAGGTGAAGCCGCCACTGCGGGAGGAGGAGCAGGAGGAGGTGACGCAGGAGAAACGCACCGCCCGGAGCCCGTCTGCGCTCAGAAAGAGCCTCAGCCCGAGGCGAGAAGGGGGAAGAGGGCCGCCGCCGGCTGAGTAGGAGGGGGAGGAGGAGGCGGCCGCGGCCACCTCTCCTGCAAGGCGGGCGCGGCGAGCAGCGAATTCCGGTGCCCCTGTGCAGTTCCCCGGTCCCTACGCCTACGGTCTCTCGACACACTTTGTCGCCCGTCACCCTTGGGCCTGGGATGCACCCAGGGTCGGCCTTGTCCCGGGACTGAGCCTTGATTGTCGCCTCCGCGTGTCTTGCTTCTTAAGAGAAGACGCCTGTGTCGTGCGGTGAGTAGCCAGCAGCGCCGGGACGCCGCGCTTTTCCGGGGCCAACAGCTGGATCGAGGGGAGGGGAGGGGAGGGAAGGGGAGGAGGGCGAGGGGGTGTGCGTGTGCGCGGTTTCTGTCGCCGCGGCCGCAGGCCCGGCCGGGGGCTCCCCGACTCTCGGTCGTGGGCCTCGGGCGGGGCGGGCGCGCGCGGCGCGGGTGGGGGCGCGGGGCTCCGTTCCACGCTGAGCCGGCGTCCCGGGAGCGTGTCTGTGTGTTTTGGACTGTAAGGGAAAATGGCTGACGGCTCCGTCCCTCCCCCCTCCTCCCCTTCCCGTCCTGTCTGGGGCCGAGTCGGAGGATGGAGTCTCCGGGCGCGGCGTGCAACCCCCGCATCCGCAGCCCACGGCCGGGTCGGCGCCGGGGGCTCGTCGCCCCCAGGCCTCGGGGCTTGCAGCCCGGGGCTCGGCGGGCTCGCAATCGCTCTCCTTCCCAGTCTCGTTCCACTTGACACCAAACGCCATTACTGAGGTGGAGTGATTGGAGCCGTAGAGCTAGGCCTCGGCTACGCCTGGCTATCGGGCCCGCCGACTTGTCCACCTCCCCCCTACCCTCCCGCGATAACCCGCAGCTTCTCCTGGACCCTGGGGTCTGGGAGCCGGAGCCGGGTTGTCGGCCTCCTCCACCTCCCTTGCCCCCCTTCATTTACGGAGGGCCAAAGCTGCGGAAGATGTTTTGATGCAGAAATCGCTTCCCAGAGAGCTTGGACCCACCACTTTTACATTTTTAACTGTTTCTGCAAAAAAAAAAAAAAGTACTAGCATGTGCGAGTTGGTTAATGATAAAATCTTCGGATTCTTGTGACGTGAGGCTTCGGGTTTGAGAAATGGTATATTTTTCATTCATTGTGAAATATTCAAGAGTTATGGAGCAGGTGTATACGTGTTTTGCAGTATTTGTGTGGATTTCTGGGGCGACTGGAACTTATCCGGGGATTTTTAAGCTCTTCAACAGAATCTGCTTAAATTAAGCTTGTTATTATTTGGAAGTTCCATACTTAAAATGTTAATTGGGTTTTCCGTCGTGCAGTTTACAGGTGTGTGTAATTTCTTCAGATTGTCTTTGAATGTATGTGAGCGGGTTCATGGTTAAATAGTCACGCTTCATTTCGAGGCGGGGGAAAGACTTGTGCAGCGTTGTCTGACCTGGAAACCCTCGAGTCCCCCTGAATCTCCATAACATTGGTAAACCTTAACTTTTGAGGAAGAATTCGGGAGTCTTTGATTTAAGAAACTTTTCAGCAGGTACTTAACCTCTTTTGGAGCGCATTATCCATTCTTAGTGATTATACGGTAAGGACTCCTTAACCGTGACTCGCTTGGCTTTGTTAATCCGTACACTTGAACTTAAAAATAGAGACTACAAACTCTTCTTTAGATTTTACTGGACTGATTCGGTGGGCTGCCATTTTGGTTTTAGCAAATGCCTTCATAGTTATGAAAGATTTATGCGTTAAATATACAAAGATGTCAACATTCTCAATTTTATAACCCATGTGCTTTGTCATACTTCTAACAGCGCTTGGATTAGAGTGAAAAAGAAGCATTTGGAATTAATACACCAGGGGCTAACTCAAAATGTTTCTGATAGCTGATTATGTTTTGTTTTCTCTCATTTAAAAATGATGCTTTTGAACTATACGTGTTTTTCTTCCTCTACCCTGTTCCCTATATTTTTTGCAGGAACACAATTTGTAGCTCTTAACCTGTTATCTTAATGTTCTCTCGCCGTTTCTTTTGTTTGCTGACCTTGGTAGTTTCTGAGAGAGAAAATTGCTGGAGGGATTAAATAACAGCAAAAACCATACAGGAATCTATGAATCTAGAATCTGAGAATCTAAATTCTTCAGAAAGGAACTTTGAAGGGCAGATGTTACCTTTCATCAAATTACTGGAATCCCTTGGTTTTACATAGTTTTCTTGTTTTATCAATGAAAATGCTTCAGGAGGATTTACTTTGGGTCTTTTTTTTTCACCCAGGCCTTTGAAATAAATTTTCTGACATCTCAAGAAGACGAGATATTTTATCGATACCTCCTTAAAGATAATTCTTCTGATATGATATTAATAATGCTGCTTCGTTTTTGAAAATGGATTTTTCTCATGAATTTGCTAGTCCTCAAGTTCTTGATTAGTTGGGCACAGCAAGCATTCTTTCTTTCAGCTCATTGTTTCGTAAGCTTGTTGTTTGTTTCGTAAGAATTTTAAAAATAACAATTTTTGTACTTTCGGAATTTTTATATTACAACCAAACTTTGTTTAAATCAGGTTAAAGAAAGTTGTTTTAAAGGATTAGTTCTCTTATAAATGTTTTGGACAATTACAGGGGTAGGGGAATTTTATTCTGTGCTTGTGGAGCTAGTTGGTGTGTTTTTATGTTGTTTTTTTTTGTTTTTAATTTTAAACTGTGTAATGCTTTTATGATAGCCTGCATTATATTTTTCTTAGTGGTGATATGTTTTCTGAATCTTGAAATATTTTCCCCAAGAATTTGGAAAATGGGGTTTTAGTGTCTATGTAGTTCTTTGAGGAGCTGTATCTTTGAAAGGTATTGTATTTATTGCTAAATTCTCTTCTAGTTTTAACATGGAGTCGAACAATGTTTAGAAAAGGTTTAATGCATTCAACCTCAACCCTGACTGTACGTTAAAATCACTTAGGGAAGTTTTTTAAAAAACAAAACAAAAACTAATGCCTGGGTCCGGCTCCCAAAGACTTATTAATTGGTCTGACTGACTGTACGTTAAAATCACTTAGGGAAGTTTTTTAAAAAACAAAACAAAAACTAATGCCTGGGTCCGGCTCCCAAAGACTTATTAATTGGTCTGACATGGGCCCTGGGCAGAGGTGTCTTTTAAAAGGACTGTGGGTGATTGTCACGCTGTCAGGGTTGAAAAACCACTGTTAACTGCTGGTAGCATGTTCTTACTGAACTTTCCAGTGGATAAATAAGATGGTTTTTTCTTCCTTAACTGTTTTCCGTTATCACAACAATTGTCATTTGTTGAATTATGTGCCAGCACTATGTTAAACACTCCATTTGACACCATATGTGGATCTTAAATATTATTTCCATTAAACAAAGGACTAAGGTCTGTCAGGTTCAAGTAGTGGTGCTTCGACTACTCTGCCTTGTTAGTAAAATGACACCAATTATTATTATTTTTTTTTAAACGGGACATCTGTTTCCTGTACCAGAGAGGCTTTAGATTAAAATTTTAATAAAAATATAATAGTCTGCAATTTTGGAAATATCTTGATTGACTAAGGGAAATGCTAAAACTGCTGCAAATAGGTTCTTCCTTCCCCTTCCATATGTTTCCTAACACGTTCAGGTTGATAGTTTAGTTGGTGGATCTGTTTATGACTAAAATAACGTAAAGCAACTTAAGATTCCTAAAAGATGCAACATCAGACATTTCTCTCCCAGCAATTTATTTAAAACATCCCATAAGTGAACATTTAGTATCATGTGAATTTCTGTTATCTCAATTTGAGAACTCAATTTTAGTTTAAAATCAGTGTAATTTTCATAAAAAAATTTCAAAATGAAGATTTTTATTTTGCTTTTTTTGCAGTATTGGTTGATAATTTTATGGGATGAATGAAATAGCAATAACACCTTTATTTGGTGTTTCTCTTAATTCCCTTGGTTCAGTTGTGCTAAATTCTATATGAGAAGGCTGCTAATACGGTCTGTGAGCATCCTTAAGGTGTCACACGATTTGTCACAGATCTGTTACGTTAATGATCACTGTCTTCCTATTTTCTATGCTGTAGGGTCCATCATAAGGAAAAAAGATATGAAAGGTCTGAGTTTGAATTTATCGTTCAGTTATTACTATTGCATATAAAGTAATGATCAATGTAATACGCTTTTAAGGAATATGGTGTGAAAAGGCATACTGTTAAGATGAAATATGTTACATAAATTTTTTTCTTCAAATGTGCCTGTGCTAGTCTTTTGGGCCTCAGTACACACACACTCTCTACATGCATTTCATAGCTAGCGGGTTTCCAGTTCTACAGTCACTGTCTAACAATTTTCTAGTTGAGCTGTGTATCGAATCACCTGTGCAACTTTTTCAAAATGTATTTGCTTAGGTCTTATTCTCTGGAGATTATAATTGAGTAGATTTGAGGTAGCAACTGGCATTTAAAAACTAAGAATATGATTCTGATGAGCAGCTAGGTTATTTTTTGGCAGTGTATTTTAGAAAAAGGAAGATGAGATTCTGAGTTCACACATGTATTTATTCATTATCTCTTACTGAGGATCTTCTTAGAGTTTCAGCTTTAATACTAACATTATTAATACCTGTGGAGGCATTAGTTTTCTTTTCATCAAATATTTATTTGGCATCTACCATGTGCCAGGCACTGTGCTAGAGATTACTGTTGTCTGGAAGCTTTTGTTATATGAAGTGAGGGCCATTGGACTAGCTGGTCTCTCAAGTCCTTCCTAGCTCTAATTTTGTTATTACTTATTGTGCTTCATAAAAGGGGCCTTAATTAAGTTGTTACAAGAAATATGCTGGGGCTTCCCTGGTGGCTCAGCGGTAAATAATTCACCTGCAATGCAGGAGAGATGAGTTTGATCCCTGGGTCAGGAAGATCCCCTGGAGGAGGGCATGGTAAGCCAGCACTCCATATTCTTGCCTGGGAAATCCCATGAACAGAGGAGCCTGGCGGGCTACAGTCCATGGGGTCACATAGAGTCAGACACGACTGAAGCAACTGAGCATGCACGCATGCAAGAAATATGCTTAGTTATGGTTTACGCCAGTGGAATTTGCCTTTACCTTTTATTCTCTTTAAGTAAATTAAATAGAGTTTCCTTATGAATGCCAGCCTTCTCCAGTGAGCCCAAATGTCAAGTACAGCAGAAATGTATTCTTTTAGTATTGGTTTTAGAAATAGCCGTACTTAGGATGCTTTTAATTTTGGGCCAGTAATTACTACATACTCGGGTGTCAGCCGTAATTTTACCATTGCTTTTCTGTATTGATGTTCTGTCAGTTATCTCTGCACTGCTTGTATGTTTTTTGTTTGTCTTACTTATTTTGTTCAGATGCTTTGATTAATTTTATTAGTTCTTCAAATTCTTTTTAGGTTGGTGGCATCTATCTGATCAGATTCAAGATCCTAAGTCATTGACATATGCCTGGCACGTAGACTTTCAATAATTATTTGTTGGACGTTTAGTTCATTTTCTTAGTATGATTTCTCTACTTCTTTGCGGGGGCCCCCCCCCCCATTCTCTTTATTACTGGGAGTCACTTAACTTGACCAAATAATCCTTTTATGATGAGCAGTCCTGGAAGTCCTGGAAGGATCTAGTCAAACTCCTTGTTTTTCAGGTGTGGAACATGGCTCAACAAACTAAGTAACTTCACTAAGCTAGTGTGCGTAGACTAGCTTCTGTGTGAAGCTATTTCCATATCTAACAAGTCACGTTAATTACTGAATTCTTTGGACTCCATAACCTTTGTAGTGATTCAAAATTCACACTTAAAATCTCTTCTTAATAATGGATAAGTAAGGTCAGAGATTCTGTCCTTTACCTCTGTGTATTACAGAGCACATAGAATAACATTGTTTACCGGGGCTTTCCTGGTGGCCCTGTGGTTAAAACTCTGCTTCCACTGCAGGGGGCATGGGTTCCATCCCTGTTGGGGAACTATATATAAGATCCCACATGGCTCACCATATGGCCAAGAAACAAACAAACCCCCCAAAACAAAAAGAAACGTCCCTCCAATGTTGTAAACAATAACTTTGCCTGAATGGCAACATTTGGGGGAATGTTTGACTCCTGATGTCTAGAATGGCCTGTACAAAATTGATGTATCATTATATTATGGCCCCTTTCTGTTTATCTTTTCTATAACTGATCAATCATGTATGCTTTGAACACTTTAATTGGCCAACTGTTACCAGAGAATTGTTTTCCTTGGGACAGTTTCGGGCTGGTTGTCTTGGATCCGATCCTCTGCTACAGAGCCTATGAAGTGGGAAGAGAAGAAAATTTAGAAAGAAAGGGAGTAGGAGAAATCTCTTTTTCCTGTCCATGTGTTAATGTCCATTTCCTTCCTACTGACTTTGGTGATTATTAAGAGTTGTAACTTTAGGTAGTTGCTTTCCTTTCTGTGTTCTGATCTTTTCTTTCAGCTGGCTACTTAGAACTTCTAAGTAAGTCTACACTGTTTAACTTCGATAAGGAAATTATGTGGTATTAGACCCATGTTCTGCCTAGGTAGTGTGGAATGATTTGGCCTTTCCTTGATAACACTGCCTGAGTTCGGAGCAGGGATCAGCAAGGTGTTTCTTGTAAAGGGCCAGATTGTAAATATTATAGACTTTAGTCTTTGCATTCTAAGAGGCAAAATCAAAGCTATTAGGTAAATTTTTTGTTGATAAAAGTTAAACTATAATGATAATTGAGTACAATTAATTGTAATTCTGGTCTGCTACTGCTAAGTTGCTTCAGTTGTGTCCGACTCTGTGCGACCCCATAGACGAGATTCTCCAGGCAAGAATACTGGGGTGGGTTGCCATTTCCTTCTCCAGTGCATGAAAGGGAAAAGTTAAAGTGAAGTCGCTCAGTCGTGTCCGACTCTTAGCGACCCCATGGACTGCAGCCCACCAGGCTCCTCCATCCATGGGATTTTCCAGGCAAGAGTACTGGAGTGGGTTGCCATTGCCTTCTCCAAATTCTGGTCTAATGAAAGGCATAAAATGGGGGGAAGACTAACAATACAGTATTTTGCCTATTGGGAGTTTAAAGTTCGGATGCTCTGCCATCAAGTTGATTGTAAATGACCCTGTGTGAAATCCATTCTCAAGTTTGTGGGCTGTATAAAAACAGGAGGCTAGATTTGATCTGTGATTGTAGTTTGGCAGCCCTGGTATGGAGCATTGGTTCTCAAACCTGGAGGGCTTGTTAAAATAGATTGCTGGGTCCTGCCTCCAGAGTTTGATTCAGTAAGTATGGAATGGGGCCCAAGAACATTCATTTCTAACAACTCCCAAGCACATAACTACTCTTGGAGAATTACTGGTTTAGAGATGAAATCCGGCGTATCCTACTTTTCTTCAGGTTAATCGCTTTGTCTAATTTTTTTGAATATATTTTGTTTTCCTTTGTACTTTAAATTCGATGATTACACGTTAAATGCCTATTGTGTAGTATTATACCAGGTAACGGATACACAAGGTGAACAAAACAGAGTTGTCCCCATTATACATACTAGTTGGAGGGAGTTTAAAAATTAATTTCCACAAACCCTTTAGAGCTGGAGTCTGGGGACAAAGAGCACCATTTTAAAAGCAGTGCAGTGGTATTTGATACTCATGTTAAAGGAAAGCTAAATTGGAAAGGTTCGTTATCAAAATATTCATTAATTTGATTTCTTAGGGGATAATATTCTGTTTAAGTGAACTTTTCAGAACACCAAAACTTGCATTTAAATACTTAAAACTAATTTATTATTTGATGGAAAGCTTTCTAGAGATGTTACATATATATTTTTTTATTATCTTATTATGAAATTACTGTTACTTATTCTGTTAAAAAGTTTGGGTAGCATAGGAGAATGAAAGCAAGGAGCAAAACACACAGACTCCACCCCCTGATAATTCCGTCATGTAGAAGCAACCTTATTATTAGCTGTGTGTTAAAGGTTCTCATCAGATGATCAGTTTACTAAGTCATGTTCCCTCCTGTCCTCTGCCTCACTTCTGCCTCAGGACTTCAGAGTGTGCTGTTTGTTCACCCTAGAAGACGCTGTTTTGGGTCCCTCCTCACTCTGCTGCTCCTTTTTTAGATACTGCTTTGGTAAATATTGCTCAAAAATCATGAAGTTGATTTTAACATGATTTTCCAACTTTCCTGCTGTTTAAAACTTTCTTTTCCCTGTCCTCGGTTCATTTGACTCAGGATTCTTGGTACACTTTGTGTGCGTCCCCACTTCTCTTGCCTTTTCTTCAATCCCCCGTTTAGGGGCTTTCTGTTCTTTGCTAGTGGGAGTAACATCAGGAGTATAACTATTTTTGGCCTGTTTCATTTTATGTATTTTTTGCTTTTCTTCTTTGGTAGCTATTGAAGTTTAAGGATGGTTCGCATATACACTAAAAAGGTCACAGACTGTTTTGAATAAATTTTTTTTTTCCCTTAAGCTATCTTTCTTTCTCAATGTTTATTTTCACTGTTGTTAGTCCTGGTTCCAGTCTTATTTCCCTCTCCCCCCGCCTCCCCCTTTAAACTGTGCTGTGGACTGGGAAAGGAGGTACGAGTTAATTGTCTAAATATATATGTATAGTGACTGTGGATTTCTTACAAGAACTTTGAGCTCTGTTTCCTGTTTCTGTATTTTTTCCCATTGAAACATGTTAGTCCTCAACTGTGATACATAAGATTTTTGTATACTCAGTATTTTTAATACACCATGTATTAACCTCCCTTCTTTTTTTTCTTTTTTTGGTGGGGGAAGTTGCGCTGGGTCTTCGTTGTGGTACATGGACTCGTCCTTAGTGGTACAAGGGCATCTCTGGTTGTGGTGCCTGGGCTTATTAGTTGCCCCGAGTTGTGTGAAATCTTAATTACCTAATCAGGGACTGAATGTGCATCCCCTGCATTGGAAGGTAGATTCTTAACCACTGGACCACCAGGGAAGTAACCTCTCTTCTTTAAGTCACATTCAGACTTCTCTCCATTAGCTGAAATGAAGCAAATGTCTTTTTATTGCACGGTAGTATTGCCTGTCTGAGAACAGTTCTGTTTCGGCAATTATGCTATATTTGTACAGCACTGTCTTGTGTGTTAATTTGCAAGTTCAATTGTATTTTGCCCTTTTATAAAATGAGTAGGAAAGCAAAAGTGCATCAGCTTGAGGGCTCAAACCTAATGCCTTTGAGGCAAGGAACTGATTGGGGATATGAATCTTTAACCTTACTGGATTAGGTTCTGCTCATTTGTTATGTTGGTTGACTTTGTTCCGTGGTGAATGAAATAATTAGAACAAAATGGAAATTAAGTATGGCGAGTATGTAATAAAGCTTATATGTGAAAGGAGAAGTGTAATTAGGGATTTTATAATACTTTCCTTTACTCAGACTGAGAGTTGGAAAAACGCCTATAAACATGTGAATCTGTTGTTGGGTTTGAAATATTTGACTTCTGTCACGTTTTCAGGAATGCATTATGTATGAAAGGAGGGTACTGCCTATGTACAGCGTTTGCCCGGACTCTTGTGGAAATGACTACAGAAAGTCTCATTTTCTTATATTTAACCTGTCTGTGTATATATGTTTACTGTGTTCTCTGTACATAGATATCAATCAGTTACCAAAATTCTTTTTTTTGTTGTTGTTGAATGTAACTGACATACGGTATTAGTATCAAGTGTACAATATAGCTCTCCAAAATTCTTGAGAGTTTTTAACTTGAAGCATGCTGAACTGGGGTGAGAGAGACTGTGAGTCTGGGCTGAGGTTTGGAGAAGCCCAATGAAGTCTCCGTCTCATAATGAATGTCATTATCAGAGCTACCTGTCAGCTATCTTGAATTGCTTCTACTGGAAAATCCCATGGACAGAGGAGCTTAGCAGGCTGCGGTCCTTAGGGTCGCACAGAGTCAAACACAACTGAAGACACACGCATAGTACACGAGGATTACCTTAGTTATCCTCAGTGCATCGTGGAAGAAGAATCATGTCAGTGAAAGGAGACTAATGGAAAGATTCTTTGGCTTCTGTTCATCTGTCGATGCTGTTTAGTAGCTCAGTCATGACCGACTCTTTTGCAACCCCAGGGACTGTAGCCCGTCAGGCTCCTCTGTCCATAGGGATTCTCCAGGCAAGAATACTGGAGTGGGTTACCATTTCCTACTTCAGGGGAGCTTCCCAATCTTGGGATCTTCTCTTGTGTCTTTGGCAGGCAGATTCTTTACCACTGCGCCACCTGGGGAGCCCTCTATTCATCTACACAGCCGCAAAAATCAGGTTCTTCAAGTACTGCCATTTCTCTTCCTTCTTTCTTCCCAAATACTGCTCAAAACTCTTTACCATGTCAGCTTTACCCAAATAGGTCATTTTGATGTAATTGCCATCTACTTTTCAGAGGTTACTTCTTGTTCTCCCACCTAATCAAACTATCCATAGTTGATGTGGAGGCTCTAGTCTTCGCAGTTCCCATGGCTTTACTTTTGGAACTCTGTCTCCCCTTTGTGGCTAGCCTGCCACCTAGCTCACAAGCCATCTTCATGAACTATTTTCTGATTCTCTACAGTAGGAAGTGGTCTTTATTTTCTCCCTCGTAGCTCAGTCGGTAAAGAATTTGCCTGCAATGCAGGAGACCCGGGTTCAATCCCTAGATCGGGAAGATCCCCTGGAGAAGGAAATGGCAACCCACTCCAATATTTTCACCTGGAGAATCCCATGGACTGAGGAGCCTGGTGGGCTACAATCCATGGAATCACAGAGAGTCAGACACACCTGAGCAACTGAGCATGCATGTACGCACGCATGACTGAAGATAAAAGAGTGGTTTAGGGGGAGTGGAGTAAAGGAGGTACCTGAGACTTCACTTATGTGAGGATGATGCTCTGGCTTCTGTGTCACTGAATGGAGTGTGTGGTAAGTCGCTTGTCTGACTCTGCTACCCTATGGACTGTAGCCTGCCAGGCTCATCTGTCCATGGAATTTTCCAGGCAAGAATACTGGAGTGGGTGGCCATTTCCTCCACCAGGGGGATCTTCCCAACCCAGGGATTGAGCCTGTGTCTCTTACTTCTCCTGCATTGGGAGACAGGTTCTTTACCACTAGCGCCACCTGGAAAGCCTTAAAAAACAAGTACTTAGCTAAAAACCTTTATTATCTTCCCTTTAAACTCCTTTCCCCCACTCTCTCCACTGAGAGCTTCTTTCTGTTCAGATCTATTGAACGGTCATCAGGAGAAAGGAATCTGTGTTACAGAATGACTATTTCTCAATGTGGCTCCACTACTTAAACAGTGGATTTTCAAAGCACATGCCCTTTTTTTTTTTCTCATATAACTAACCCTTTCCCTCAGCACGTAGGGGACTAGAATCTGGCTGGCATCCAGTTAAGTGTTAACTGTAGGCTCTCCATAGTTTGTATAGGTGATATTTTACAGTTTTTTAAATAGATTGATACACAAAATAGATGAATAATGTTATTGTTTAAATAATTGCAGTAACCCCACTGACTCCTATTTTGGAGAGTTTTTTGTTTTAAAAAACTTTTCATATTTGAAATGAAAATGATGTAGTCAGTGAAAGTGTACTGGATTTGGAGTCAGAAGGGCTGATGTAATTCTAGTATCCCCCTCTGTATGTTAAATCACTTAACTAACCTGAGTCCTCACTACACTTATCTGTAAAACCAAGGTGTTGGATAAGAGATGACTTAAGGAACTTTATTTTTTTTTAAGTTAGTAAATTTTATCTGTATCCCTAGAGATGTGGAAAAAACTGGAGTCTTACAGAAGAGATATTTTCAAGTAAAGGAACATCGGAAAAGGGTTTTTTTTGTTGTGGTTGTTTTTTAAGAGTTAATAGGCCTAAGCCTATTAGTTAGCATGGGATTGACAAGTAGGGAGAGATAATGTAATTTGAATTTTTCCTCTCCCTTGTTTTTGGTTGTGCGTGTGTGTGTGTGTGTGTGTGTGTGTGTGTGGAGGGCTTTATTTTGTTTAGTGTCCTGTGGGTTAATTGTGCTTCCCCAACAGCTTGTAGTGTGAATTTAGGGATTACAGACTTGCTAGCCAGAGGTATAATTTCTTGGCTGCAGAGCAGCTTTAAAGTTTGGTTAAGTTTTCATCTGAAGTCTAGATTAAGCTTTAAGAAAGTATGCAGATAAATGTAATAGCAGTGATTTTTGTCTGGCACAGATGGTTTCAGAGAAAATGTTGATAACCTTGGTTTTTTTTTCATCACTTTAAGAGAAGTAGCAAAAGAAGCTTATCATTTTTATTGTTTATCAGTAGGCCAGTCATTCTTAAACTTACTGGTCTCAGGACCCATTTATAATTATCGAGGGCCCCAAGGAGCTTTTGTTTCTGTGGGGTTCTGTCCATTGATACTTACTATATTAGAAACTAAAACAGAGACATTTAAAAACTTTTTGTGTGTTTGAAAATAAAATTCATTGCATGTTAATGTAAATAATACTTTCATGTAAAATAACTTCCAAAACAAGTTAAAAGTGACATTTTTAAAATGTTTTTGCAAAATTTCTAATCTGACTTAATAAAAAAAGAAAAAAGATGGAGTCTCTGTCTACTACTTTCTTCAGTTTGTGCATCATATAGACTCTGGAAGAACTCCACTGTATACTCGAGAGAAAATGACAGTGAAAATGGCAAATAATGTCATCTCATTTGTGAAAACAATTTTGATCTGTTAGATCTACTGAAAGGCTCTTAGTGGACCACACTTTGAAAACCAGTGCCTTAGACTCCCAAGGGAAGTTTGATATTATCTTTGATTAAGTTTAAATGAGTGGCTTACCTCCTATATAGGTTTACTTTTTTTATTTTTTTGGCCTTGTGGTGCAGCGTCTGGGATCTTAGTTCCCCGACCAGGGATCAAACCTGTGTCCTCTGCGTTGGCAGCACAGGTCTTAACCATTGGACCACCTTGGAAGTCCAGTATGTGTCTTTTGATGGTCTCTTTGGTATACACCCAGAAGTGAAATTGCTGGATTGTAGGGTAATGTGTGTTTAACTTCAGTAAATACTGGCAGATTTCTCAAGTATTTGTACTAGTTTAGAATCCTACCATCAGTGTAGTTGATGTTCTTCCTTAGCACTTAGTATTGTTGGTCCTTTTAAGTTTGGCTGTTTGGGTGGAGATTTAGGAATGTCTAATTGTGGCTTCAGTATCTATTTGCCTGTGTTTAATGATGTTAGAACTTTTTCATATGCTTATTGGTCTTTTAAACTCTATTTATTGGTCCATTTAACTCTTTCTTACCTGTAAAATTGAAGTTTGGCCCGTAGATGACCTAAGTCTCTTCCAAGGGCTTCCCTGGTGGCTCAGTGGTAAAGTAGTCTGCCTGCCAATGCAGGAGACATGCGTTTGATCCCTGGTCTGGGAAGATCTCCCATGCCACGGAGTAACTAAGCCCCGTGCACCGCAACTATTGAGCTTGTGCTCTAGAGCCCAGGAGCCACAACTCCTGAAGTCAACACCCCCTAGAGCCCATACTCCGCAACAAGAGAAGCCACCACAATGAGACTAGAGAAAGCCTCCACAGCAATGAAGATACAGCACAGCTGCACCCCCCCCCCACACACACAGTGTCTTGCTGCTCAGTGAATTCCCTGAAATAAGAGATTGTTTAAGATGAACTAGTAATTGATCTAGTAATGACGAAGAGGGTTAACATTCCTGTGATAATTTAAAAAATAATTGTGCATTTTATGGCTTTAGACTATTTCTGGAAATATGTTTGCACTTGAAAGAGAGAATACTTCCAATTAAAATACGACCTTTAGAAATACACTGAGAAGACAAATAACAAGTGTTGGTGAGGTTTTGGAGAAAAGGGAGCGTTTGTGCAGTGTTGGTGGGGTGTACATTGGTGCAGCCGCTGTGGAAAATGGTATGGAGGTTCCTCAAATTACAAATAGGATCTACAATATGATACATCAGTTCTACTTCTGGTATTTTTCCTAAGAAAATGAAAACACTAGCTTGAAAAGACGTATACACCCCCATGTTTATTGCAGCATTATTTCCAGTAGCCAAAATATGGAAGCAACTTAAGTGTCCATTGATAAATAAATGGATAAAGAAATTATGGTATGTTTATATATACTACTTGGCCATAAAGAAGAATGGAATTTTGTCATTTGTGACAACACAGATGGACTTTGTGGGCAATATGCTAAGTGAAATAAGTCAGAAAGGCAAAAACCTTATAATTTCTCTTGTATGTGGAATTTTAAACGAATTGAAGCTCACTGATATTGAGAACAAATTGGTGATTACCAGAGGTAGGGAGTAGGATGGGAGAAATGGGTGAAGAGAGGGGCAAAATGTAAAAACATTAAAAAAAAATAGTATGTTTGTTATCATAAAGGATATAAATCAGGAAGCTTATTCCATTCTCCGTTTGTTCAGGACTGTCCAGGTCTTTTATTTTTAATGCATCCCAATAAATGTCTCTAAGCTTGTGTGCATGCTCAGTTGCTTCAGTCATGTCTGACTCTTTGTGACCCCATGGGCTGTAGCCCGCCAGGCTCCTTTGTCCATGGGATTTCCCAGGCAACAATACTGGAGTGGGATTGCCATACCCTTTTCCAGGGGATCTTCTGGACCCAGGGATCGAACCTGCATCTCCTGAGTCTCCTGCATTGCAGGTGGGTTCTTTACCACTGAGCCACCAGGGAAGCCCAGGTTGGCTATTGTTTTTTTTGTGTGTGTAAAATTCAGTTATGAAGTACATTTTAAAGAATTTGCTTGCTGTCTGTTCCTTTAGTGGGGAGGGAGCTAGACTAGTGAATTCCTTAAGGGCAGAAACTATGTGTTGTTTATTAGTCTATCTTTTCAGGGTCTGGCACAGAGTTGCTATTCAGTAATGTCACTAAGATAAAACAAATTATCTTTTTCATAGATATTTTATTTCACCCTGCCTTTATTTAACCAGATTTCACCTATATAAACATACTTTAAGGAACAGGCAAGGGTAGAGATAACCCTTGCATACCCTTAAAACTACTGATTTGTTTTAATAAGACTGCATGTTTTACCACCAGTGAACTTTTTGTATAGGCCAAATTTTCTTTGTTATAATTTTGCATCTGGGGACTTCCTGGCGGTCTGGTGGTTAAGACTCTGTGCTTCCACTGCACAGGGCACAGATTTGATCCCTAGTCAGGGAAACTAAAATCCTGCATGCCGTGGCATGGCCAAAAAATATATTACATCTGATGACAGAGGGGGAGAACCAAGGTTGTGGGTGCTGCCCAGTTATACATGCCATCAGCCTAATTTGGTAATTGGTGCTGGTCTTTTGTTACTGTGAACTGCTGTCACATTGACTGCCTTAGGTTCCTCTGTCCCTGCACACGTTAATTGGGTTGGCCTGCTACTCATCCTTGGGCTTCCCTGGTGGCTCAGCGGTAAAGAATCCGCCTGCCAGTTTCTGCTAATATAGGAGATAAGGGTTCGATCCCTGGATTGGGAAGATCCCCTGGAGGAGGAGATGGCAACCCACTCCAGTATTCTTGCCTGGAAAATTCCATGGACAGAGAATTCAGGCGGGCTACAGTCCATGGGGTCACACAGAGTCGAACACGACTTGAGCACACACACACATAGCACCTATACATGTGCATAAAATTTCTTTATATTCTTACAGCAACTTGAAAAGATAGCTATTGTTATCCTCATTTTATATATAAGGAAACCAAGATACAGATGTAAAGGAACTTGTCCGGTTTGGACACCTAGTAAGTAACTGAGACAGTTTGTCTTCATTCTACATTTTTGCCTTTAGCACTTCTGTTTCTTATTTCATTTTCGATCTGTCAAAAATATTGCTAACCTCTGGCCTCTTTTTTTTTTTTTTAAAGGTCTCAGTATACTAAGTGGGGGAGGTGCCATAATTGAATTAGAATGTTTTAAAGTTTTTAATGTTGTTTTCATGTTCAGTGACTTTATATAGCTTCCTCTTTTGATTTGAGTATTAGCCTTCATGGTATACTGCAGAATGTTATTTTGAACCTTTAGGATTAATTGTACACAGGCAGACTTGAAAGGATAGCTTTTATCTTATATCTCTCATTGGAGTCTACACGTATAAAACCATATTACAGAATAATGCGGTGTCCAACTAATGAATACATAAATAAAATGTGTACCATACAATGGAATATTTTTCAACAGCAAAGAGAAATGATACATGGTAAAACTTGGATGAGCCTGAAAACAGTCATGGTGAGTGAAAGAAGCCAGTCACAAGACTCATGTTGTATGGTACCATTTATAAGACGTATTCAGAACAGGCAAATCTATAAAGACAAAAAGTATCAATAAATTAACTTGGGGCTAGGGGTGAAGCAGGAGGGAATGGGGGTGATTGCCACTAATAGTATGGGGTTTCTTTTTGGGGTGATAAATATTCTAAAATTGATTTTGGTGATAGCTGTACAACTCTGAATAAACTAAATACAGTTGAATTATATCTCAAGACTTATTTAAAATTTATTTTATGTAACTTCAGATATAGTGAAGATAATCTCATTGACTAGAAGGAATTTCAAATTCTTGGTTTTTCAAATTCTTTACATTTGTGATTTAGTCTTGTGAAGGTTCAGGCAAAAAGAGTACTTACCTACTGGATGCACATTGAAAATGGTAATTATTGATACTCTGTCTGCCTTGTATAAAAGGACTAAATGAAATGAAGTCTCTTTTCAATTTGTTGGATCAGCATATTCATGATCGAATTAGTAACTTCTAAGTGAAAGTATCACTCCCTCAAGTTGTGTTGACTCTTTGCGAGCCCGAGTCTCCTTTGTCCATGCAATTTCTCAGGCACGAATACTATAGTAGGTAGCCATTTCCTTCCCCAGGGGATCTTTCTGATTCAGGGATCAAACCTGGGTCTCTGGCATTGCAGGCAGATTCTTTACCGTCTGGGCCACCAGGGAAGCCAAGTGTTAACTAATTTTGATAAAGATTGGTAAGAGCTGTTAATGAATAACTTTGAGTTGTTTATCTTAACCTGTCTTTTAACAAAGAGTAGACTGATAAGTAGGCATATGTTCTGTGATATTTGATATGTCACCGTGTTTAATATTTTAAGTCAGTGTTGCTCACTTTTTATGAGTAGATTGATTTGTTTAGGACTAAAATTTATTGAGACCGTGCACTCTTTTTAAAGATTTAATAGTGTTGTGTGAAAGGAGAGAAGGTTAGCACTCCCCTTGACAAGGATGGAAGAGGCTCTCGGGCCTGACAACACGCATACGGTTAAGGCATTGCCACCTACTTCGTGGCATCTAACCACTGTTTTTAAAAAAAAATAAATAAATAAAGATTTAATAAAGGAATATTTAAGGAAAAGTATATCTTTTTTTGAGAAGTGATTTGAGTTTCTGTACAGTATAAATCTCAGTATTTTGAAGGATTATAATTTAGAAAGTGGTGAATATTATTAACTTTTGTTTCACTGGGCAGAACTGTAAGCAGTGGTGTCAGTGACAGGGGAAATAGACTTTAGACTCAATAAAAAAGAGACCTTGCTGAGAGCAGTGAGCTTTACAGTGTTATAACTGAAAACCTTAAAGGGAAAATGTAAATGTAGAATTTCCTACAATTGGAGCAGTTTCCAAATCTTAGTAGTCTTTGAGCACCTCTGCCTGATGCCCTGCAAGGTTCTAGCCTTAAAACAAGTATCTCTTTGGTGCCCTTTTTGTGCTCAATTTAGAACAAGTATTTTCTTTTTGAAACAAGTCTTTTTCATTTTTATGATATTAAATATTAGCGTATGTGTTTTTGGGTACCTGGATGACTGTCTCATAGTCAAGAACTGCCAAACCATTTCAGCACTTACGTTAGCTTTGTGTTTTTAATGTATTAATGTTCAACTGTACAGTTTGTCAGATGAGAGCAACAGAAGCAGACCTAACACACAGATGATGTGTTGATGTGAAGGAAAAATGATGTCATGGCAAATCACGTATACAGTGATGGAGTAATTTAAGTAGGAAAGCTGTATCTCCCACATGGTACGTGATGGTAGTAGGATAGCCATGCAAAACTCAAAGGAACCTATGCCCTAACAGTCAGCAATGTGCTGCCATCTGTCACATATTATTAATATTAATAGTTTTGTTTGTATTTAGTTTGTAAACTTGTTTTGTAGTAGAGCAGTAAGCATAAGGAGTTGAATTCTAATTTCGTTTATGCACATATTTAAGCAGCATTAAAACAGAAAGTAATTTAGTTTTTTTAAATACTGTTAAGGTAGAACCAGATTTGGCAAACTTGAGCCAGCTTAGTATATTGTTGATGGAAATCTGATGCTTGGAGTCACATGACTGGAACTGGGGCTCCAATTCATATTTCGCTATTTACTGAGTGAAAAATAAATTTATACCTAAAAGGGCAGTTCATTTGTTCATTATTTTACTCAAAAGATAGTTTTACTTACTGTGTAACACTGAATAATTTTGATGTCTTGTTATTGGTTTCTTGAGTTTTCCTATTGTAACATTTTCTTTAGAGCCAGCACAGATTGTGATAGGAATGCTGTGCTATGAATTGTCTTACAGATGGTAAGATTTGATTTGAGACTTTTCAAAAAGGGCAAATTTTTGAAATATGGGATTTCTGTGTTAATGTTAACAAAATAATAAAAACAACTACTTAAACATTGTTGAGGCTGCTCATTTTATTAATTAAGTTCAACCTGCACAGTTACGAAATGTATATCAGGAACACAGAATCCTGGTAATTTACAATTGGGGGAATCCTTTTCCTCTGGACTGATCTAGAGATCATATTCATGGGGAGCCCAGAAAGGTTCAGAATTAATTGTCAAGTGTGCATAATAATTGGACTAGCATTTCAAGGAAGAAATAACCAGTTTTGTTAAAACATTACTATTTATTGGCTGCCTTTGTGCATGGCACTTCAAGTTCATTCTTCCATTAAAGTTTTTCAGGAATCTCGTATTGGCCACCTTGAGAGAGAGAAAAAGATGCTTGGAGGTTAAATATGATCTGTTCCATGTGTATCTATTATATTGCAATTGCTGAAAAACCTCATGGTCTGCAAAATCATGCACCACAAAGTAACAGGACTTATGGGGAAAATAGGATTGAGACCAAACTGATCACTCAGAAGCTATATAGCTATATAGTTACTGTAGTTAGAACAGTAACAAAAGCAATAAAAACTTCAATAAAATAAACAGCACAGTTTAAAAGATCCTAAATTCCTGATAAAATATGGTAAATATAGACTTTGTTTTTTTATTTTTTTAAGGTAACCCTTCCATATAGGGAATGGGGAGGTTACTGAGCTAGGGACAAGACTGAAATAAAGTTAAAATACACAGAGACTAGAAGGAACAGTATATGTACTTCCAGAACAGAGCAGCATATGGCCAGACTGAGCCAAGAAAAATGTAGGGTGACGGCTTTCCAGTCCAGACCTTTATCCCATCCTCAGGCTGCATTCAGCTGCTGTTACTTGGTACAAAATATTAGCATATTGAGGGGGAAATTGCTTATGATCTAACATGATTTTCAGGTGTGTTTACTGGTATTTGCCAGTGAGGTAAATCTCACAAAAAACTACCTTACACTGTTTTGCTTAATGCTCTTGACAGATGTGTCTTTATGCAAATTGAAGATTTGTGGCAACCCTGCATCGAGCAAGTCTGTTGGTGCCATTTTTCCAGACTTCATATTTACCAAGTGTTTTTCACTCCCAAACCCTCGGACATGTTCCATCCGCAGTACTTAGTTAACAAAATAGTTGTCTCTGAAGTGTCCCCCCTCCAATGAAATGTTATTTGAGAGGAAAGGGAACTAATGCTTAACTGGACAGTTCTGACATTTAAAGGTAATCATTACCTCATTTAATCATCACAACCATAGCCTTGTGTCCTCCTCAGGTGAGGAGACGAAGTCCCAGAGAGGTTTGGGAATTTTGCCCAAGATCACACAGTTAAGTACCAGAGTAGAAATATAAGTTCATATATTTCTGGCTAGAGAATTGCTTTTGTATACCACACTGCTTCTGGCAAAATAAGTTTGAGATCTTTAACAAAAGTGGTTGACTAACACACTTAATAGAATTGATGAAGTCCTTCTATTTTTTCTCTCTATGGTCTTTCATCCTATAGCACTGAAATAGAAACAGTAATTGTAGCATAGCAGGGAGATGAGCAAAACTGTTGGTACCAGGGTATCTAGATTTGAAATTTAATTTGCCTCATTTTTTTCCATCTGTAAAATGGTAATAATGAGTACTTAATTCTTGAGATTGAGTATTAAATGGGTTAATAAGTCAAAACTTTTAAATGATACCTGACGTGTAGTAACTGCTCAGTAGATATTAACTGTTTGTCACTGCTGCCCCATTGCTTCCCTCATTTCCTTTTTGGTTCATGCTTTTTCTACGCTAGTTCCATACTGTTTTCCTAATTTCTCGCTTTCCTCCCCATCTCTTTGTATCATTGATTTGGAATAGTTAAATATAGATTGTACTTAACGACTATTAATGTTTCCAGTACTTCCTAAGTTTTCATTAATGTTTTGGGTGTGTATGTTCGAATACCTGTTGTTTGTAGGGCTGGACAGTTAAAAATCAGTGATTGTGAGGACTTGTAATGCTTTTATGTAAGGTAAGTGCTGTGCATTAGTCTAACCATTTTGTGTGCTTAAGTTTTTTGTATTTTATATACACATTAAGCAAGAAAAAAGTGTTATAGTATATTTAAGTGACAAGATCTTACCTTAGTTTTATTTTATCTTTAAGGAGAATTCAGAATTTTTATTATTTGTAGATGGCAGGATTTTATACTGGGAAAATAAGCTGAGGAGCTAGTAAGTGGTTTGAATGGTTATCATGTGAAAATTAATCTATTTAATTTTCATATATTTGTGAATTTCCAAAATTCCCTTGGGCTAAACTCTAATTTTATTCCACTGTGTTCAAAGAATATACTTAATTTTCTGCCCTTAAATTTATTGAGACTGACGATAGTCTAGCATGTATACTCAAGAAGACTATATATTCTTCTGTTGGGTAGAGTGTTCTATAGATGTCTATATGACCTAGTTGATGTATAGTTGTTGAAGTCTTTATTTGTTGACCTTTTGCTTAATTCTATCTATCACTGAAAGTGGGGCATGGGGCGGGGTTGAAGTCTTTTTTTGGCCGTATCACTCCACATGTGGGATCTCAGTTCCCTGACCAGGGATTGAACTCATGCCCTCCATCTTAACCACTGGACTACCAGGGAAGTCCCAAACATACTTACCGTAGCTGTTTGAAGCTATCTTTACTTGATGTAGACCCACTCAAAGTCGTTTGGTTTTTGCTTGCTTTCTACCCCCCACCCCCGGTGTATGGGGCACACTTTCCTGTTTCTTTGCATATTTATTGTGAAAATCAGACCTTTCGTATAATGCAGCAAATTTGTATACTGAGTCCCCAGTACCCCCATCCCCAGGGCCTTGTTATTTGCTCACTTATTTGTCTACTGACTGGCTAGACTACTTTAAAGAAGTCTGTTTTCCCTGCATTGTTCAGCCTGTGCTTTTTGCTCTTTAGAGGGCACAGCTTTAGTTAGACACGCAGTCATCCTGGGACAACAGTGGTTTTAGCGAGGCTTTGTGATGATCTCCCTCTCAAGCTGTCTCCCTCTGTTGGCATCACCTGCAAATGTTAGTCTCTACTAAAATGTTGGCTGATTGCTGTATTGTTTCAGGTGATATCCTGGGATTTAATTGCCCCACAGCCTTATCCGGTTTGATTTCCCCTGCTTTCCAAAGGGGTAATCTTTGAGGTCAGTCTTTCAGGTTTGTTCGGACCTCAGGGAGGCTCTTCTTAGCTGTTTTTCCCCCTTGTTCTTTCTGGTAAAGTTGAGCTTGTTGCCCTCATCGGACAGCCTCTTAAGTGCTTATTACCTCAGCCTCTATTGTGTTCAAGTGCAGCCTCAGGCATCAACTTGCCTTTACTCTCTTCCAAGTAAAGTTAGCTCACTTGGAGAGAACTTCAGAGCTCCCTTATGGCCTCCTTCTCCCCTTGAACAAAACCTTTACACCATTGCTTCAGAATTGGGGTGGAACAGTGGCCCTGCTTCATGGGGTGCCTGCCAGTGAAACCCCTGCTTCATGAGTAGTGCTGAGTGGGAGCAGCAGCCTCTAGTCTCCTGGTGTGGAACCTCAGTCATGTGAGTGAGATGGAGTGAGGGTCATTAGGACCGCGTTATTCTTGGCCTGCTGAACCTGGGGTCAAAGCTTCTGCTCTGCAAGTGGGACCTGGATGGAAGGATAGAGCCCCACCCAGACTTCTCAGCTGCTCTTCCCTGCAGTAGGAGCCTTTGCAACTGAGAGTTGAGGATGATGAGAAATGCTTGCTGCCTTCCTCCTCTTAAGGGGAAAGTGGGGTGGGCGGGGGGAGGAGTTGACTGGGAGTTTGGGGTCGAGAGCCCTGTGTTCCTCTCTGTACCCACCTGGAATGGAGCTTCTGTCCTGAGCTGGCTCAAGATGCCAGACTCTCTGTTTTTACTGAGTAGATTTTCTTTAGTATTCATTTGCTGTATACCCTTGGGATGATTATTCTAGAGACTGCAAAAGTTTTTTAATGGTTTTTACCAGTTACAGTTGTTTCACTGGCGAGAGCGTCCACAGAGCTTCTGATGCCATCATTCCACAAGTCTTTTTTTTTTCCACACCGTGCAGCACACAAGGATCTTAGTCCCCCAACCAGGGATCCAGTCAGTCTCTCCTGTGTTGGAGGGCAGTGGGGGGGGGGAGTTTTAACCACTGAACTGCCAGGGAAGTCCCCCATAAGTCATTTTTAATTTATTACTCATTGCCTACAGCCACTAAAAAATTCACATTTGAGAATGCTTTGGGAAGGATGCTAAAATTTATTGAAGATGCTAGAATTTGATGCTAGAATTTGTATGTATTTTATGTACATACAAAAACCTCTAGTACCCTAATTGTGTACATATGGCTTGACAGACACAGTATGGAGAAGTTGTGAATAAAAAGGACCATTTACTGAACATTTCTAAAGGAGTAAATTTCTGTTGCCACAGAGTTTAGAATGCAGGATGCAGTTCTTTTGTGATGACTTCTAGGAAGTACTAGTGGATATACATAGTGATTTAGTGACAAAAATTAATGGTGTGTGTATTTAATAGTGATGATAATAGAATATGGACATTTAGCTTAAGTAATGTATTTAGATTTAACAAAGATTAATTAGACATCTTCATTTGCATTAGCCTGAGTTATTGATCGAATTTGAAGCTATCTAAAACTAGCATCACACTGGAGGGGTGGGGACTCTTGAACATAGCTGCCTTGACTGGTTTTGTGTATAATTTATCGTAATAATGTGTGATAAGAATGATGAATCCTGTTATAATGATAATGGCAGTGCTGATGGAACTACAAAAAGAAAGGCCTTTATTCTTGACTGAAGGCTACATTTTAAAATTGCCTAGGGATATTTAGGTTTATAGTTATGGACATGAAATGGCATCTTCCCATTGAACTATTGTTTTTATAACATCATTTTTGATTATGCCATGTTTCTTAGGAGTACCACTGTTGTGCTTTAGAAGAAAATATTTTGTGTTATGTAGGTGAATATAGAAAAAAATAAGAAAGGTGAATATAAAAGAATACTTAGCATGAGGAAATTAATAAATTAGGTGAAAAATCCAGCTTTATCAAATGTGCTTCTGCATCATAAATATTCTGATACTGTATCTTGAAGGTGTGGATATGGTGAGATTAATGGTAGTTTTCTCCCTATTTTCAAGCACTATTCACGCGTGGCCTGGTAGTTAAGACTGTAGAACCCTGGAACTTGTACTCCCTCGGTTAGAATTCTGGCTCTTCCACTTGACTGCCTCTTCACTCTGCCTCACTTTCTGAGGCTTGTCAACCTGACTGTGATAGTATTGAAATTGGGGAACGAGAGATGGACTTGGAAAGATAAGTTAGGGCTGATTGTGATTGATCTTGAACAATATTATGTAAAAAGTAGAGAGGAGGCAGCCACTAAAGGTTTCAGAGACTGAAAGTGTTGCGAGATTGATTTAGCAATAATATACTAAAAAGATTGGTAGTGTGGAGACACATCCAGGATGTTAAAATTGGAGTCTAGCCTAGAGTGGTGTGAGTGGGAGTGGAAAAAATAATGTTGGGCATGTCATAAAAGGAATTAATAGAACTGGAAAGGGAGAGGGTTTGACTTGTAGTTAACCACCACCACCCCCTTTTTTTTGAGTGTTTACCTATTGTGTGCTAACGAATCCTTGGGATTTAATGATGAGGAAAGCTCATACAGCTTCTGCCCTTAGACTTTGGTGGGTTTTTTTTTTTTTTAACTGTTCCTTGAGGCATGTGGGATCTTTGTTCCCCTACCAGGGATCAAACCCGTTCCCCCTACAGTGGAATTTCAGAGTCCTAACCAATGGACTGCCAGGGAATTCCTGCTTGTGGAGCTTTTCTGTTCTGGTAGGGAGAGAGATCATACAAGAAAAGTGCAGTTCCCTCTGAAAGCCTCTGATAGGAGTACTTGATGGATTCTGAGTAAGTAGAGTTGAGGACTGGTGAGTCAGTATGGGCAAGACTAAGACCACTTTTGCAAAGGCTCCACAGTCAGCATGAGAAAGTGATTTTTGAAGGAACAAGAAGGTGGCGAATTGGAGTTAGAACCAGCTTTGGGTAGAGTAGTTGCAAGATGAGCCTGAAATTGGGTGTTCAAGAGAATGATAGACGAAGTATTTTGGTCTTCATCGGGTCTTTGAGGATTTTTAAGCAGGGCCATGATATTTTAGGGTTTGCATTTTAATAAAATTCAGTAGTGATTATTTTTAATGCCAAAAAGAAACATAACTGGCACAGACAGGCCTGACAGTAACTGTGCTTTTAAGAGAAAAATCAGTCTCTTATCCTTGCCCCCCCCTTCTCCTCCCTCTTAATTCTCCCTCTTCAAATATGGAAAGAATATCTTTATCTTGGAGGCTGTAGAGAATCTTCATGGTATATAATGGAAGAGCCAATGGCTTTGAGAATCTAAAAAGATGTTAATGCCATCTTGGACAAACTGAAGTTACTTAATCTCTTAGCTTCTGCTTCCTTATGTTAAATTGGATAATCATGGAGTAGGTATCCTGGTTATTAAATGAGGTTATATAAATAAAGGACCTACTGTTGTGCCTCGTACATAAGTAAGTGCTCATAACTTTTCTAGAGTGATGTACAAATGAAGATGGAGCTGGAAGGGAACCTGTGATATTGTGATTTATAATAAGAAATGGTCTTTATCCCAGTTACTGGCAACTGAGCTTTTAAAACTTAGCATTTTCTAAGTGGTGAGGATCTGGAAAGTGTCTGTTGTTATGTTAATGAAATGACTTGAGAAGCCCCTAGATCCCCAAGGATGGGGGCTAGTTGCCAGGGAAGCCAACCCTATGAATAGTGTTCTCCCTCCCTTCCTGAAGGAAGGGGAGAAAGGCTTGGAGGTCCTTAATGGCCAGTGGTTTAATCGATTGTACCTAGGTAATGAATCCTTCCTAAAACCCCAAAAGGGTGGGTTTCAGAGAGGTTCCAGTTTGGTGAACCCATGGAAATATGGGGTGAGTGGTGAGCCCAAAGAGGACATGGAAATTCCATGCCTTTTCTCCATACCTTGCCCTATACCATCTGGCTGTTCTTAACTTATACCCTTTTACAATAAATAAACCAATAATTTAGTAAGTAAAATGTTTCTTTGATTTCTGTGAGCTCCTCTAGCAAATTAACCCAAGGAGGGAGTCTTTGGAACCTCCAGTCTATAGCCTGTCGGTCAGAAGGACAGGTGACAACTTGGATTTGTGGCTGGTGTGTGAAGGGGGAGGAGGGTTGATCTTGTGACTCTGAGCCCTTAGCAAGTGGAATCTGAAGCTGTCTTTCGGTAGCTAGTGTCAGAATTGAGTTGAATTGTAGGACATCCAGCTGGTTTCAATAATTACTTGGTTGGGGCAAAAAAACACCCATTGTAAACAATGGGATACAGAATTGTAGAGCCACAGAGAAACTTTGAATGGACTAGAACCAACAACTCCACAAAAGAAAAAATTTCTTGGATAGTATAAATACTGAAGTGTGTTTTGCCTTACCCACTAGAGTGGTTATGGATCATGGTGTATTAATATAATTGATGGTGAGGTGTGTCACAAGTAATAATAATAAGTAGTTAAATAATTAGTTAAAACAAATACAGTGACAATGTTTGCAAATGAGTTTATCTAAAAATTAGTCAGGATTATCCCCCAATAATTTTCACTTAACATTTCAATGTTACCTTAGAAGGGATTTTAAAAAAACCAGAAGTCCAGGTATTGCACAGATAATTAAAAGTACATGCCTGTTTTTAATTGTTGTTTGTTTTTTAAAATTTTGTGTTCTGTCTCATACACTTTTGAGGATTTTGGCAGTTTTTTTCTGTCCATGGAAGTGTGTCAAACCTGTAAATACCCCATGTGTGTCATTTCTTATGTTGTAGAAGAACTGCTATGTAGGGAAGGATATTTCTTCCAAACTACAATGCATAAAAAGTTTGCTTTTAAACATGTTGAATCTATCATAGCAATAGAAATTCCAATTTAAGATTCAAAAAGATCTAAGTACTCTTGGCTTAAAATAAGCCAATACACTAAAATAGTGGTTATTTTGAAATAAAGCTTAGAACTTAAAAGATGTTTCATATTGACTTACAATAAAGATGAGACAACTCACACATTTTGCAGTAAAATTTTAAACCAACATGTAAGTTCTTTCTTTCTGTTATCTGCTAGAGTATTAATTGCAAAATAATAGTTTGTCTAGTTAGTTGTAATTAAGGTTTTCATTTTGTAGTGATTGGTCAGAGTAGTAAGGTCTAGTGCTAGGTATGTACAGCTTGTGTTTCACAGTTATGTCTCTCACCTCTTGAGTCAAGTATTTTAAGAGGAAAACAAGGATAATAGATGCCAATTAAACATACAAAGTCACTAGATGAAGAAAGATAATTGAATAATTTTCCCCTTTGGTTTTGACACATAAAACCAGAATAGGTTAAGTTCTCAAGATAATTTCATGGATGTATATAAGGATGATCTATCAAATTAGTTTCTAATGAACTCCTTTTGGTGATCAGTAAATAATTTGTCGGACTGTCGGACTTGCCATTGTTGCTTGTTTATCTCTCAACACAATGTGTAATGTTAGTTCCACGAGAGCAGAGACATTTGCCAGCTGTGTAGTGCCATGTATTTATTCCTTTATGCTTAAAATAATATGTGGCCCACTGTAGATACTCAGCATATATTTCTTAAATGACTAAGCTTTGAGTTTTTATTTTAATGTCCTTTATATTTTGGATGAAGAGAGAAAAATTTAGAAAGAGAAGGGACTCTTTAAGTATAGTAGGACCATATATGTGGAACTGTAGAGACTTTCAGTGTGCTGTATAAAAGAGATTCTGGAATGTAGGGAAAGTTTGAGCAGAGATGGGAAGAATGTGGAGAAGGTCCTGTAGAGAATGACCATTCTTTTGTCTTGAGGGTTTCTGTGGTATTAAGGCCCTTCCATTTGAAAGCTGCTATAGAAATTCAGTCCTACAAAGTTTAAAATCAATACAAATGGTTGATGTTTATGGAATACTAGGTTATTTAGTATAATGGGTGACCAAGCTTTATCCAGGTAAATGTGATGCTATTCCCCATCTTGGAAGATGCTAAGTTTGAATATAAAAAATACTGTAGGTTCTAAAGGGACTATCCTTTTCAACAAAATAACACTGAGGTAAATGGAAAAGGCAGCAGTCTGAGACCTCTCCCCAGGTAAAACACCTAATATTGCTGTTTTGTATTGCAGAAAATCAAAGATGCATTCTGATAAAATTCATGTGAAAGGGAGGGAGAACAATGACCCTTGCAGTACTCTTGTTTTTCTAAAATTAAATGTTAAGCTTCAAACTTTACTTCGTACAGTATATTTTCACATTGTGATTTGTTGACTTTTAGTGTTCCTACAGGAAGTGGTGGCTATTGTGTCAGATTTTAAATGATTTGAATGATTATTGAGTTGCTCAGTTCTGTGTAGGCTACTGCTACTTTGACTTGGTAGAAAGTTGGTTCTAACTCAGATATGAACACCTAAATATCTGTGACTTTAGAACCTTGAGAGTACTTCTTGAAATCAAGTAAAGGAGTGTGATAGCAATTCAAATCCTATCCACTTGAATTGAATGGGATTTATTAAGAAAGGTACCAGTGTTCCAGGGGATTCCCTGATGGTTCGCATGGTAAAGAATCTGCCTGCAGTGCAGGAGACCCTGGGTCGGGAACATCCCCTGGAGAAGGGAATGGCTACGCACTCCAGTATTCTTGCCTGGGAAATCCCATGGACAGAGGAGCCTGGCTGGCTACAGTCCATGAGGTGGCAAAGAATTGGACACGACTGAGTGACTAACATTTACTTTAAAAAAAAAAAAATTAAGAAAGCTACCAGTGTTGGAAATTCCCTGGCCATCAGTGGTTAGGACTCCGCACTCTCACTGCCAGTGACCCAGGTTCGATCCCTGTGGGGAAACTAAAGTCTTGAAAGCCCTGTGGTGTAGCCAAAAAAAAAGAAGAAAAGAAAAAGGATGGGAAAAAAAGTGATGTTATTCTTGGGTAACATAGTTGTAGCGTATCTTTGATTTTTTTTTTCCTCCATTCAGACTTTCCAAATTATATTTGAATACGTTATTTTCAAATTCTTAGCTCAAATATTCAATAACCCTGCACAGTACACTATAGAAAAGGAAAAGAAAATTAAAATTTTTGAGAATTACTATGTGTTTGGTATTTATGAAACACCTTTATTAAAATAATTCTCATAATTTTTTTCTCTTTTTGCTGTGCTACACGGCATGTGAGATTTTAGTTCCCCAACTGAACATTGAACCTCTGTTCCCTGCCTTGGGAGCATGCAGTCTTAACCACAGGACCACGAGGGAAGCCCCTTCATGGCATTTTTATGGGTATCACTGTCTGCTTTTAAGACCTGGAAAATTAGCGAGAGTACTTGTTACTGGACTTTAAGGTAGGGCAGCTTGTAAGTGGCAGAGGTGGGGTTTTGAACAAGAGTTATGTTTGAATCCAGAAGTTACTTTTAATTGCTCCATTCCTGTGTCTTGTTCTTAATCTTTCAACCTAGCACACTAAGGAAAAAGTATCCAATTCTTACTTGGTGGTAAAGAGATGACTTGTTAAAAATAGCAGAATAGAGCGGGATTATATGCTGTGCTGAGACCTACTGTGCCTGCTGAGCACAGAAATGTGGAGAAGATGATTTAGTTCTGTGGTCTGAGAGAAAGGTGTTTTATTTCGGGAAAGGTCTCAGACTGCTGCCTTTTCCATTTACCTTAGTTTTATTTTGTTGAAAAGGATAGTCCCTTAGTTATCCACAGAATGCTTTCATCTAGAATAATTTATTCTCTGACTTTTGCCAGATATTTTTGATTTGTCTATAGATGGAGCAGAGAAGGCAGTGGGAACCCACTCCAGTACTCTTGCCTGGAAAATCCCATGGACGGAGGAGCCTGGTAGGCTGCAGTCCATGGGGTCGAGAAGAGTTGTACATGACTGAGCGAATTCACTTTCACTTTTCCCTTTCATGCATTGGAGAAGGAAATGGCAACCCACTCCAGTGTTCTTGCCTGGAGAATCCCAGGGGCGGGGGAGCCTGGTGGGCTGCCGTCTATGGGGTCGCACAGAGTCAGACACGACTAAAGCGACTTGGCAGCAGCGGCAGCATAGATGGAGAGTTCCTGTGATGCATATAGATGGAATGACGTTGAGCATAAACAAACAACATGAGAATATAATTTTAAGATGTTTTAAGTCAATGTCCTAATGTTAAAGGAGTACAAAGCAAGAGAGCCGTTTAATATATATATATAATATGTATATTATTGTGGGAAAAATAAATATCTGGTTTTAACCATTATTAAGAATACAGTTCAGTGGCATTAAGTGCATTAACATTGTGCAACCATCACCACCATCCATCTCCACAACTTTTCATCCTCCCAAACTGCAACTCTGTACCTCTTGATCAATAATTGCCCATCACCCCACTTTCCAACCCCTGGTAACCACCTTTCTACTTTCTTTCTCTGAGTGTAGGTACCTCATATAAGTGCAGTCATGGACTGTTTGCCCCTTTGTGACTCATTTGTTTCGTTTAGCATTACGTCCTCTAGGTACATCCAAGTCAGAATTTTCTTCCTCGTTAATGCTAAATACTATTCCATTGTGTGTGTATACCAAATGTTTATCCATTCACCCTTGGGTTTGCTTCCTGGAAATACCTTTTGAAGAGTGATGGCATTGGTTTAGTGGACAAAGTAATAGAATTCACTTAGAGTTATTAACTTATCAATCTGTGTTTTGTTCAAGTCACTTCTTAGAGCCATGGTTTTCTAGTTTACAGGAAAATACCACATTCTATGTAAACTGTAAGAATGTACCTTAAAAACACCGTTTTAATTTTGTTGTGCCTCAGGATTTGTTTCCCCCTTCCCAACTTGCCCTACATTTGGGAATAAATTATGCGACTTCTTCCCACCCCCCAAGATCATGACTCCTCACTTTCAGAAGGAGGTGTTTATTTTGGGGGGGAATACCATATGATGCTAGAAGGGGAAGATGGGGAAACAGTGTCAGATTTCATTTTCTTCGGTTCCAAAATCAATGTGGATGGTGACTGCAGCCACAAAATTAAAAGACACTTGCTCCTTGGAAGAATAGCAATGACAAATCTAGACAGTGTATTAAAAAGCAGAGACATCACTTTGCTGGCAAAGGTCCATATAGTCAAAGCTATGGTTTTTCCAGTAGTCATGTATGGATGTGAGAGTTGGACCATAAAGAAGGCTGAGCGCCAAAGAATTGACAGTTTCAAACTGTGGTGCTGGAGAAGACTCTTGAGAGTCCCTTGAACTGCAAGGAGATCGAACCAGTCCATCCTAAAGGAAATATCCCTGAATATTCATTGGAAGGACTGATGCTGAAGCTCCAGTACATCGGCTGTCTGATGCAAAGAGCCAACTCATTGGAAAAGATGCTGATGCTGGGAAAAATTGAGGGCAAGAGGAGAATGGGGCAACATAATGAGATGGTTGGATGGCATTACCGACTCAATGGACATGATTTTGAGCAAACTCAGGGAGATAGTGAAGGACAGAGAAGCCTGGTTTGCTTCAGTTCATGAGATCACAGAGTTGGACACGGCTTAGCGACTGAACGACAACCCATATGATGCTAATGAATCCATCTCCCACTCTTCTGTGAACATTAGCGTTCTCTTTAAGACCCCCACCCCCAAGTTTTCCTTCAGTTCCTGACCTAGAGTCAACTGTTTAGTGGATGTTTTCACTGTTGTTTCAGCATCAAAAACTGGACTTGTCACTGATGTGACTACTGTCTACTTACTATTCTCTCCCCTCCTCTTTGAAAAGAAGTGGAAAGGAAATCGAAGTTCAGGATTGTAAAAGCCAAGGAACCTCAGAGGTTCAGGAAGGGATGTGGGAGTAGTGGCAGCCAGTTGGGGCTACTTCTGAGACGAACACAGACAGGGTGAGCAGCAACAGTCATTTGACTATCAGCTGTCAATTAGTAGAGCACTGATCAGTGAACCAGACCTTCTTCCCCCTCCAAAGTACATATTTATAAAGATTTACATGTAATCTGGGGGGAGTTAATCCTCAAACCTGTCCATAGACCTCAACTGAGGTCTAAGACCCAGTGTATCTAAGTCTTGATAGCTTAGATACAGCTAGATGATGAGAGAGAATGGAAGAAGGGAAGGGGGAAGGAAGCAGAGGCATTCTTTTTAAGATTTGGGGGGAAAGGGAAGGATGGAAGTTGGTGAATTTTCATTTTGGTGATGAAGATTCAAGCACATTTATAGGCTAAGAGACATCCAGGAAAAGATTGAGGGGGGTGACATTGGGGTATCATTCATTGGGGATCATGAGTAATGGGGTCAAAGGAAGAGATTGGAGCAGGGTTGAAGTAGAGAAGATTGAAGTTGAATCGGTTAGCGATGTTTTGAGTGGTAAGAAAAAGAATAGTTAAACAATTTGCCAGCCAACCCAAAATGGCTGAAGAAAGTGATAGGTGGGTTTTTCTGGGTTTTTTAAATTGTCTACTTCACATAAAACTTTTTTGTAATGTAGATTGTATAAAAATGGAAAGCAAAAGTGAGAGAGAGCTGTTCAACCATGTTACCTTTTGTTTTTCCACTTTACGTATTAAAGGTTTTTCCGTTTTTAGCCTCACCAGTACTTGATATTATCAGTCTTGAACTTTTTATTATTCTAGTTTGATAAGTGAAAGGAAATCTTCTTAGAACCCCGTCTCTGGGTTAAGTGATTATATTTAAGTTTGAGGCAAACATGGAGTAAATGGAAATGTGGTTTCCTTAAAACTAAATACCTGTAATCAATCAGTTGAGGTTCTCAGTCTTGTGGCATATTAGAATCAGTTATGGGGGAGATTTTTTTTTAAGTACTGATGCCTAGGCTTAACTCCAAAATATTGTAGTTTATTCATTCTGGAGAGGGGTTTGGACATCAGTGTTTTTAAAAGCACCTCGGATGATTTTGCTCTGCAGCCAAGAGGGTTTGGTGGTCTTCCTCTATACGCCTTTGCTGCTCAGGTAGCAAAGAATTCCATTGTTAAACAGTTTGGGTCTGGAGCCCTGCTGTGGCTCTGGGAGTGCCTGTGGCCAAAACCTTCCCAAAAGGGAAAAGTCAAGGTCATTTGACAAAACAGGTTGTATTGGAGGAGTAGGATACAGTTTGAACCCTCTCCAAAGAAAAAGTCCCCCAAAGTTTTAAAGTTTCTGTTAAAACCACTTGTACATTTGTTTAGAAACCATTTTAATACCCATGTACCAGTGATAAATGTTAGTTGTACAGTTCTTCCTGAAATATTTTTAATAATCAGATTTTATTACTTGGTGTCTGTCTTAAATACATTTGTGAAATTGTATATATTCAAGGCATTAGCAAATTGAAGACAGTTTTTGCCACTCCATAATTGAATCGAAATAACAGCCAAATAAATAACCTTGATAATGTCTTTGGAATCCCAGGAGGAAACTGAAATATTCTGAGGCTGTACTTGTATGTTTTCTTGATGTAACTACTGATGTACTATTATCAGTTTATTTAAATACAGTATTAATGAAACTAAGTTTTCACTTTGTCCTCTCTTTTATATAGCCACCTTCTCCTGACTAAATTCACTGGTAATATTGAATTTGAACAATTCCTTAATGTTTTTTATGTCTAAAACAAATGTGCTTTTTTTCCCTTCTATTTGTAGGTTATGCAATGGTCACTGCAAGATGGTTTATTCATGAATTGGAGCTTTTTAAGACTGACAAATGCTGGTACTTCATCTTCTATAAGTGGACTATAATTTCTTTTTTCAAGACAACTACATAAGCAGACAAAATTGCAAAGATCTGCCCTGTGTCGAGTATGACAGCCACGACTCGTGGCTCTCCAGTAGGAGGGAATGAGAGCCAGGGCCAGGCTCCTGATGGACAGTCTCAGCCCGCCCTCCAACAGAATCAGGTAGGAAGTTGAAGATATTAGTTAAAGCTACATTGGTGTATCTGTTATGGGTACAGATATCCCATGTTTTAAATAACTAAATATCCCATGTTCTGAATAATTAGGAGCATGTTCTGAATAATTTGTGAAGTAACCGTAAAGCTGTTATTAAGAAAAATAAATATGCGTCTTACACAGTAACAAGAATCTCAAATGCTGTATAGGTAGTGGTGCTTGGGTATGTAGCCCCTTTTTTCCCTGTGGTGTCTTTGCTATCAGTAATCATTAAAGATAAGCCCTTTGTCAGTTCCAGAGCAAAGCATTAAATCATTTGATGTAGCCTGTGGTGAGAGTACGGACTCAAGTCATGTTGCTTGTGTTCACATTTTAGCTTTGTACCATGCGATGCTAGCTTTATGACTCTGGGTAAATTATATGACCTTTTAAGCCTCAGTTTTTCTGCTGTAAAAAGATAACAATGCTGTAACTATAACTACTTCATGGGATCATTAAGAGGATCAAACGAAATAATATTTGCAAAGAGCTTAAAATAGATTTTGGTATCAAGATTTTATGCTAACCTCAAAACTCAGAGGGTAATATCCTTTTTCTGTTCTCTGGATGAATTTGTGTAAGATTTCAGTTATTTCTGCAGTAATAATTTCACCAGTAAAATCAAAACAGTCTGACCTCGGGCTTTATTTGTGGAAAGGATATAACTGCAGATCCAAATTTTTTTTAATAGGGGAATTTTCTGATTTTTGTGTGTGTGTGTATGACTTTTGGTAATGTGTTTTTTCAAGAAATTTGTCCACTGCATCTAGATTGTAAAATTTATTGAAGCAAGACTGTTTATAATATTCCTTTTTATCTTTTTAATGTCTTAGGATCTGTGGTAACATCTCCTTTTTCATCCCTGATACTGCTAATTTGTGTTCTCTCTCCTGATTACCCTTTCCTAAAGGATTTACAAATTTCATCAAACCTTCCCTCAAACCAATTTTTGGCTTTAACTCTCTCCCCCCTTTCTACTTGTATGCTTTTAACCCTTATTTTGTGTTCCCTTTTACTTCTTTTGAATTTGAATTGCCGTTCTTTTTCTCATTTCTTGAAATGAGAGTTAAAAGAATTAATTTTCAGCTTTCTATTGTACATACTTTCATACCAGGAAATATTAAATTGAATAAGACAAACATTAAAACTTGTAATGCAGCTCAAACAGCACTTAGAGGTGAATTTGTCACTGCGGGGCATGCACGTGAATCACAAACTTGCTTACAGTTGGTCCATGTTTATGTAGAATTCTGCATGGGTAAGTTTTAGGCAAAAGTTATCATAGAGTACTTATATCTGTCATTTGAGGATAAGTTTTTATTGTGTAGCTATTACAGGTTAGTCTTTCTATTTACAAATATGATAGGAAAGAGTTGCACGTGTGTGTGTGCGCTCGCCCATGTGCATCCTTGTTTCCCTCCCTCCTTCCCCCACTTTCATCCTCTCCCTCTGTCATTTTAGAGAAGTGAGCAAGTCAGGTTTTAATAAATGTCAACTTTATTCCTTTTCCTCTCCAGTTCCCACTTTTAGGACATGTAATACTTAAGTATGGAGAAGGCAATGGCACCCCACTCCAGTCCTCTTGCCTGGAAAATCCCATGGACGGAGGAGCCTGGTAGGCTGCAATCCATGGGGTCGCTAAGAGTCAGACACGACTGAGCGACTTCACTTTCACTTTTCACTTTCATGCATTGGAGAAGGAAATGGCACCCCACTCCAGTGTTCTTGCCTGGAGAATCCCATGGACGGGGGAGCCTGGTGGGCGGCCGTCTATGGGGTCGCACAGAGTCGGACACGACTGAAGTGACTTAGCAGCAGCAGCAGAGTACTTAAGTATATGGTCACAGGCTTTGGACAGAGTTAAGTCTTTCCTATGTCATAAATTTGTTAGCCGGTACTCGTGTTTCTTTAAACGTAGTCGGTTTGTGGTGGATGCCAGAGATTTATATTTTTAAACCAGGAGCTTGTAGTTTGAGTTCCAGTGTCTTTTGCCCTCTCTTTTTTGTTTCATACCTGCACTGTGCACAGACTCCTAAATCATTCACCAGTGTTTGCGGTTTGCATGGCTTATCTTACTCATCTTAAGGTATACTAAGAGCTCTTGGGTTTGTGATCTTCAACCTAATATTAGGCATTTGCATTATGTCCTCTTCCTTTAAATAACTCTTTACATTTTTGGAGATGATAATTAAAAAAGGAACAAACAAATTGCATTCTTTCCTTTTTTTGGCCTTGCAGCTTGTGGGATCTTAGTTCCCCGACCAGGGATTGAACCTGGGCCCTTGGCAGTGAGAGCATGGAGTCCTGACCACTGAATTGCCAGGGAATTCCCACAAGTTACATTCATAACCATCTGTAGTATCCCTTTTTCACTTTCTTATCCTCTACTTTTTAATGTTAGGACTCTAGTTATTTCAAAAGGTTTGGCACTTAATGGACCTGGAAGAAGCAACCATAGCACTAATCACTGCCCACCTTATGGCTTACCTTGAATATATTTTTTTCATATGGCATAAAGCCAGTTTCTAAAATCAATAAGATTTTTCACTTAATATAGTAATTTTTAAAAGGGTTCCCATAGGAGAGAATTTTAAGCTGTACTAAAGCTCAGTGATAAATGAAGCAGCCTTGGCAAAGGCCCTATGAGATGAACACTCTTGGGAGATGTTTATGGGAGGGTGCAGACTTTGTGGAATGGAATTTGGTAATATATATGTAAGCAGCTCTAAAAGAAATAATTTTTACTGTTGTTGTACTAATTATATTCCCAGGGTCCTGTCCTAAGGAAAAATTGAAAATTTTTATGTAAAAGATTTATGTATAAAAGTATAATTTTATGTTAGCAGTAAAAATTGCAGGATGCTAAATGTCCCTTAATTTTGTTTAATTGATTGAATGCTATGGCCATAATGGCCATTAATCAGCTCTTTAAAAAAGATTGTTAGTGATGTGGGAAAATAGTTAAATGGAAAAAGACAAAGTTAAGCAAGTATAATCCCAATTTTATTGAAAATTTACACTTACATATGGACAGGATTTGTGGGTCACAGAACAAAAATTTCAGGAAATAATTGAAAATGTCTTTGGTGTATTATTATGCGTATCTTAATTGTTATTTTCGTCTTTACAATTTCTGTGAGCATATATATAATACATATATACCAGAGGAAATGGGGCTTTTTAAAAATTAATGAAGCAGACTTCCTAAGTTACACACTTAAAATGCAAATATTTCTGTTGGGCTTCTAAAACTTCAATTCTGTTCTGTAGTTTTTTTGCCTTGAAACTAGCCCTTTAGCACCTGCACAGTGTTCATCACCTTAAGTCAAGATTTGCTGTTTTCTTGCAAATTGGCTCTATGAGTTCATGTATAATGTTTGTAACTAGAATATAGTATACCCACCTGTCTTCAGTACAAGCATTTATTTATGCATCTGTTCAGTAAGTGCTAATAAAATGATAAAGAATGGGGCCTTCTCTAGAAGGGCCATCAACCTACAGTGGGTAGAAAATTCAAACAACACACAAAAATCAGCTTAAAATTTAGATTAGTTTCAATTAGGAGAAAAATACTATCTGCTTTCAAAATTAATAAGGGTTGTAAAAGTTCATTCACTTAGTTATAGAAACACTATGTACAGCTAAAGTATGGAGGGGAAAAAAAGAAGCACCAACAATGAAGAATAAAGTTAGCCTTATTAGTTGAAGATGAAGTGACTTGTTTAGAAACCACAATAAAGTTTTAATAATTGTTTGGATAGTAGTTTGAGACTAGGGGAACTGTGGAATAAAAGTTATTTTTCCTCTTCAGAATGAAAAATAAAAGTTATAAGTCAGAGACTTTTTAATCTGTAAAATGTGTGCAGTAATTTGTATCATGAAGGGCTCATATAATGGGAAAGGTAAGTGGAGAAGCAGTACACATTGTAGATAAGAACTCAGACTTTAGAATTAGACCTGAATTTAAATCCTGACCACAGAATTGGAGCTGTGTGACCTTGGGCTAATTACGTATTGTCTGAGGTTTTGTTTTTTTAATTTATTAAGTGGAAGAATACTTCCTTAGGCTGTTGAGGATTAAATGAAATTATGTTAAAGTGTAGTAGCACAGAGAGACTGCCTGATACATCATAAACTTACAATGATCATATCTTCTTTAAAAATTTGAATTATTTCCCCCTAATCTGTTTTGGTGTTTGAATTATTAGATGTACGTTTGTTATAGAAACTTAAATCTGGAATATCTTATCTTTAAGACCTCCTCGCCTGATTCTTCCAATGAAAATTCCCCGGCAACTCCTCCAGATGAACAAGGTCAAGGTGATGCCCCACCACAGCCTGAAGATGAGGAGCCTGCATTTCCACATACTGACCTGGCAAAGTTGGATGACATGATCAACAGGTGAGTTGATTTTGTCTTGCTTTTTGATGTATGTCATACACAGGAAAAACAAGATTTTCAGCATAGTGATTAGTACAAAGAAAAGAGAAAGAGTGGATAGGAATATCACAGTTAACTATGTTGCCTCTTGAAATAACCTAAATATCTTAGTCATTGCCAAGTACTTTTGCAACCTGTGGTTCTTAATGGATTTAAAAATGAAAGGAAGCAGCAGTGTCAATAAAGTGTTAAGATTAATGATGATCACCCTCAGCTGGTGTATTACTGAAGTGGAACCATATGTATGATTTCCCTTTTTTCTTATTGGTGAATGGGTTACTGGATGACTTGAATACTTTTTGCATGGCCCTGAGGTAAACCAGGTCATAAGAAGATTGAATTCCTCAGAGCCTGCCTCTCCTTTGTCGATTGACTAGTTTGAGGCATTTAAGCATCTCACCCATTTGTTTCTCCTGATCTTCATCTCATGGGAGTAGTTCAAAGTAGACATTTTTTCATACTCATAATATAAACATTCACCTCCACCCACCCCCACGCTTTGATTATTTGGAATAAGACTCAGAGAGTGAAAGTTGAAGCTTGTGTGTACAGGAAGGAAAATATTTAAAAAGAAGATAAGGGACGAGTGTGTCATGGACGCACCCTCCCGCCCACACAGGTCTGTGGTCTTACACCAGGCTGTAAGCTCAACAGGTGAGTCCTAGGGAGGTGTGACACATCCCCTCAAAAGAAAAGGAGAACACACACACTTACAGGGACTTACTTGCTTTACCAAGTTTACTTTTTAAAAATCAGTTAATACCATTACATATATAATATCAGGGGAACTAGAAACTATTTGCATTTTTAAAAAACATTCTGATTACATAACTAATATAATGTAAGTACACATTGTTAAACATAGAACTATGTTAGGTCAATAAGGTTCACTGTAATTTCTTCCTTAGGTACACACCTCCCAACCAAAAGTTACCACTAGCAATAAGGTGTGCATTCTTCCGGTTATCTTGGTGTTTATTATCATAAGTACTGCTTTCTCTACAAATAATGGAATTCTTACTATATTACTGAAATGTTTTCCTCATTTCATTTATCTTAAATATTTTTCTTATTAATATGTATTTAATTCATTGTTTTTAGAGGTATATTTGAAAGAACACATTAAATGTATATAATGACTTAGTCAAGCAAACAAACAGTTTGTATAAAGTTGTAATGTCCCTGACCATTCCCTATAGCAGAGATACAATAGCAAAAAGTTGTATTTTGTTTTTTGATTTTTGTCTGGTGGTTGCTCACTCAAGGACAAAATTGCATGTTAGCAAATCTGCTGGGGAAGAGAAACATAAAATGATTGTTTTTTATGTAAATAAAAGAGCACTTTTGTATGAACTCTAACAATAGATATCCATTTAAGTGATATTTGATTATTATAGTAGTTTTATATCTAAGTTATTAAAGTAATTTATTTCCCCCTGCTCTCAGTGCTATATTTTTTTCTTGACAGTTCCTTAAAAATTTTTTTGTTTGTAGAGACAACAGATGACACTTTGTCAAACAAAGCAGATAGTCGGCCAACTTTGTGGTTTTAATATTTTAGTGTCATTTTAATTTTAATATTTTCATGGTGAGATAAGTAACTGTAATTAGTAACTCATTTATAGTGCTTCTTTCAGTGTTCAACCAATAAACATCTTTTTATGTTATTAAAACTCTTAGGCCTCGATGGGTGGTTCCAGTTTTGCCAAAAGGGGAATTAGAAGTGCTTTTAGAAGCTGCTATTGACCTTAGTAAAAGAGGTAAGTTTAAATGGTATTAGGCTTTCCATATAATGTATCCTACTAGAAAATAGTTTCACTTCATACCTGAATACTTTTTCTGTATATTCCTAGACAAGAACATTTAGCTAAGTTTTCTTGCTATGGCGTAAGATTTATACCTAGAGCAGGGGTTCATATCCTTTGGACAACCTCCAAGGATGTTTGTGAACTCTATGAAGTTATACATGAAATTTGTATATATTCTTGTTTAAACTGTCCAGCTTCTGTGTTGATTATTTTTTAATACACAGAAAGGTTTGAATTTCCTCTAAAAGAAAAAAAGACTTGAAAGATGAGATACTGTGTTTTTGTTTTTTTTTAATGACCCATTTTTTAAAAACTATGTTTTTATTCTTGTCTAGAAGTAAAAGCTTAATTTTTGAATTAATTTTTTCAATGATTGGTTCTTGGGGTACAACTGAATTCTCTTAGCAAAGGGCTACTATTGTAATATCTACTTATTTTTAAGGCCTTGGAGATTAAACAGCAGTAATATTTTAGTTTCTGACATTGGGTAGCCATGGATGTGTTCTAATTATCAGTTGAAATTAATTATTGTAAAAATTGTCTTTGGTACCTTGCTTAAGTCTGTCTCATTCCATGGCAAGGGTAAAATTTCCTTTGTCTTAGTTACCCTCCTTCATTTAAAGAATGTGTCTTTACACCTTATTAATCTTATAGAACCAATCTAATGAGTTGAAAATGCATTATGAGATTACCATTGTTTTCTACTACTCAAATTTCTTTTGTTCATTTACACATATATTCATCAGTTCAGCAAATTTTTTGAAGAGTTCTGTCCTAGGCATGTTTTAAGTCCTGACTGTACAGTGATAGGTAAAAACACACAATGGTTATTTCATTTAATATCATTGACATTCATGGGACATGCAGTCTCCACCCCTCCTACTCCCCCATATTTCTTTAGGACCCATGGTTTATTTTAATTTTAGACAAGGTTCAGATTTTTTTATAGTACTAGGTTTAAATGTCATGTCTTTTGTACAACCAAAATCAGATAATACCTTATATACACATTGAATGGCTTTTCATTTTGTCATCAAGAGTTAAAGATTTTTTGTATGTGTTTGGGGACATGTAGCTCTATTGCCTTTCTGAAATCAGATGGAATTAAAGGCATAAAGAAACAGATGTTGAGCCAGTAAAAGAGACTAATAATGAAGATGATAATTTATCTTTAATTGATGAAGCTCTTCTGTAGAATAATATAATAGTATTTGTCAAGTGGATAATTTACAACCAAAATGAGATTTTAAAAATAGTTGAGAAACGATCATTTTTTGTTTGTTTTAAATTTTGTTGTCAATAAAATACTGTAAAGTATTTAAATCTCCTATCACATTGTTCTCATAACCATTTTGTTTTTAATGTTGGGCCACTGTCATAATTAGAAATATTTTCAGTTCATCTTAGTATTACTTGGCTTAATGTACTTTTATACAGTTAAGTATTTTTGAAATTCACTGATGGTTGTTTTTGTTTTTCAATCTGTTACTTTTTTGACCTCTTAGATAATGCTACGAGTTTTTTTCCAAAACTAGTCTGCAATTGTTAGCTGTTACTGAATATTTTACAGTTACTGCTTTTTATCATGTAATTGTACATTGTAAGACAATCAGAGAAGTAATTTGTTTACATTAATTTTTCTCTCCTTTTCATAGGCCTTGATGTTAAAAGTGAAGCATGTCAGCGATTTTTTCGAGATGGGCTAACAATATCGTTCACTAAAATCCTTACAGACGAGGCAGTGAGTGGCTGGAAGTTTGAAATTCATGTGAGTCTTTCATTTTAAAAATCTGATTTATATAGTAATTATTTACATATATATATATTTGGTTACATATTTGAGCATTACTTGAATTAAAGTATTTTTTAAAATGAGAAATTTTATAATTTCTGTTGAAAGAAGCATGATCATTTACAATGAGTGAGTTTTCAAGTTAGAAAACATTGGTTCAATGTTTCCTTATTTCTTGAGTGCCTTGTGACTTTCTTGAGATGCCATCATATTTCATTGAAAATATGACACAGTTGTGAAATGCACTAGTCACTTATTTTATGTACCACTAAGGAAGGAAAATGCCTAAGATGGGGAACCTATTATCTGGCACACAAAGGGTCAATGCAGAGAAATAAACTTTACATACAAAAAAGAGACACCAAAGAAACCTGCACATTTCAACTGTGGCACCTGGTGGAGGGGGAGAAAATCTCTTGAAATTGTAAACCACAAGCCAATATTCAGTAGTGATCTCAGATTTATATGATATAATATTGTATGATTATATGGTACAATCAGATTCCAGAGATCTTAAAAAGTAAAAAAAAAATGTGCGTTTTAGATTGAAGTACCGTAATTACTACAAGTCTCTGTTCCTTGTTTATTATAGGGAAATATGGTCACAAATTGTGAGTTTTTGAGTATGAAATAGAAGCTTTGGGAGTGGTATCAGACTTTTGCATTGAGGCTTAGATCGCAAACCTACTCCGTCTTGGATTTTAGTACATTGCTTAGATTTTAGAATTGTTGCCTCTAGTTTAAAAATTGCAGGGAGGAAGCAGTGGTAATTTGCATCTTGTCTGGGGACACAGAGCAGTGCCTACTTCATTTTGTAAGCCATTGCAGATGGTTTTTGAAAGTAGATACTATATAATTTATAAAGTAAATGCTAATTTCTTTTTTAAATTTATTTTTAATTGAAGGATAATTGCTTTACAATATTGTGTTGGTTTCTGCCATAGGTACACATATGTCCCCTCCCTCTTGAACCTCTCTCCCACCTCCCTAATTTCTTTTTTGATACATCAGTTTGATCCCAGTATTAGTAAAGTTAAACATAACTCAAGTGATCAGTATCGAACAACTGAAGGATAATTATTAAAATATAATTAATCAAGATTGAAAGATATTTCTGTTCAGAATGTCTTTATTTCATTAATTACCTTCTCCTTTTATATAACAGAGGTGTATTATCAACAATACTCATCGCCTGGTGGAGCTGTGTGTGGCCAAGTTGTCCCAAGATTGGTTTCCACTTCTAGAACTTCTCTCCATGGCCTTAAATCCTCATTGCAAATTCCATATCTACAATGGTACACGTCCATGTGAATCCGTTTCCTCAAATGTTCAGTTGCCTGAAGATGAACTCTTTGCTCGTTCTCCAGACCCTCGATCACCAAAAGTGGGTTGATTTGTTGTTTTCACAGTTAAATGTTACAGTTGTTCTGCTCTGCTACAGAACTTTAAATGATCTTAACCTCCTGGTAGCATGGAGTAGAGTTATTTCATATAGCTCTTAAAGGGATTTTGCATTGTTATTATTATTTTTTTAATTTAAAAATATTTTTGACTTTTTCAGTGTAGTTAGTCCCATTGTCTTTTGCCCGGTCTCTTGGGAAATAGTTATAATTTGGGTTAGTGTGAAACAGAACATGTTTTTCCTTTTCAATAAGGGTGGAGTAGATTATTTCTTTGACCAAGGCCTGTCTAATGTGTCACAAAACAATAGGAAATACAAATGAAAGCAAAATAGCAAAGCTGACAAATATCAATTAAATATATTTAGTATACAAAATGTAAAAGTCCTCCAGTATAAATTTTCTATACCAGCATAAATAGAATGTACATTAAAAAATGAATGCCTAACTATACTTATTCTAATAAATATTAAATAACCATATATAGTTTTTAAATTTTAGAATTTTGGAAGACATTTTTAAATTCAATGACCTTATTATTATTATTTTTTAAAACAGGAAAATTTGAACTTAAAATGTTTGGTTTATTCTGTTAAAAGTGGAAGTCATCAAAGAATATTGATTATAATGAGCTAAGATTTTCTGATTTTTCCTAAGATTCATATTGTTGCCGCTTCAGGCTTTTTTTTGAGTAAATCAGTATTTAAATAATGACAATCTCCAAAATATACCTGTATCTTCTTTTTAATTAATTTTTTGCTCTATAGTCAACAATAATCTGTTAGAGTCTCAGAGGGGGCAACTTGATTTAGGATGGCTTCAAGTTGAAGATTTTTCTTATGTGTCTTTCTTTGAAGCCTAGCTTTTCTTGAGTATTACTAGTTTTTGAGTATTTCTAATTGCTTAAATGTACATTGCAACTAAAAACATATGAGATTAACTTTAGACTCATTTTTACTTTGTGCACATATATATAATATGCTATATATAATAACTGTTGAGTATATCAGCCTAATAGCCCCATTCCAGTTACTGGAGAAATAAAAATACATTACTTAATAAGTATGTACTTTCTTTGAATTGCTGAAGGCCAGAAGGGACCTGGTGAATTAAATGCTCAGATTTTTCATTGTTTTTGATTTAGTCTTTCAAGGCCAAATAAAAAGGAAAATATTATAATGAACTTAGATAGAAATATGGTAGTTGATTTATTTGAGAATTTAATTGATTTAGAGTCTCATAAAAATCATATCAAAACTGCCATAGTGTTTCTTTAAAGCATTATCTAATACTTGGCATTTTCCCCATGTCCTGAACATTGTTTTTTATTTGTTTTTAAATAGTTGGAGAAATGACTTTTGCTTAAGACCTAATATAGAAAGTGCCCCTTCCCCCCTACCCTCACTCCCCTTTGTTTTTCTTCCCTTAGCGACTTCTAAAATATAGCCTTTTAGAAGGCAAGGAATAGAAAGCTGTTTTACATGAGTTTTTAAATACATTTGATTCTTTATCTGTATAAGCTATTGATTTGTTTTTAATTTTACCTATAGGCATGCTTTTAACTACACAAACTGTTGCCTATCCAAGCTACGTTGTACTTGTTCTCTCTTAGGGAAGAGGTTGAAAGGTAATTCATACTATATTGCATTGTGGTACCTCTAACATGAGAACTGGGGGTATTCACAAGTTAGCACAAAGCATCAACCAGCATGTTCTAATTAGGAGCAACAAATAGAATACCAGGAATTCATTTTTAATGGATAGGTCACACTTTCTTTTTTAAAAGTCTTTTTACCCTCTTAAATTTTAAAAAATAGACGTTCAGATAATAAGATATTCTCATGATGGGATCTTTGAGATAGAAGCATGGCTTCCAGTTCCAGTTCACCAGTTATATTGATACAAACAAGCAGCTGTGCCCTAATGATCTAATCTGTACTACCAATTATGCCCTTCCTTCATAGACAGGATTACTGTGAACAACATGCAATATTTTGTGTCTTTTTTTCAAAGATGGTTTTACATAATTATTTTCCTTTATTGCATTTCCTATTTCTAATGTGTTTAAGAAATTACTTCAGATAGCATTTTTCCTCCAGAAGTAGGAAGTTAACGTTTTTATTAACTGTATTACAGGGTTGGCTAGTGGATCTTCTCAACAAATTCGGCACTTTAAATGGATTCCAGATTTTGCATGATCGTTTTATTAATGGATCAGCATTAAATGTTCAAATAATTGCAGCCCTTATTAAGTAAGTTATGTTTTAAAATGAATCTTCAGTGCATTCTAGAAATTGCTACTTAATTGCTTAATAAAAATTGAGTTTCCTTTTTCAAATATGGTTTCTTTAGCTGGTAACTTGGGTTAAAAAAAACAGTCTGAGTTCAGTCCTAGTTGACTGTAAGAAATTGTATATTGAAAGAAATTTCTTTCTTGTTTCAGACCATTTGGACAATGCTATGAGTTTCTCACTCTTCATACAGTGAAAAAGTACTTTCTTCCAGTAATAGAAATGGTTCCACAGTTTTTAGAAAACTTAACTGATGAAGAACTGAAAAAAGAAGCAAAGAATGAAGCCAAAAATGATGCTCTTTCAATGATTATTAAATCTTTGAAAAATTTAGCTTCAAGAGTTCCAGGACAAGAAGAAACTGTAAAAAATTTGGAAATATTTAGGTTAAAAATGATACTTAGGTAAGATATTTACCTCTTGAAATAATTTATGTGAATTTTAGAATCCTATTTAACACTTAATTTCTCTTACAGATTATTGCAAATTTCTTCTTTCAATGGAAAGATGAATGCACTTAATGAGGTTAATAAGGTGATATCTAGTGTATCATACTACACCCATCGGCATGGTAACCCTGAGGAGGAAGAATGGCTCACAGCTGAACGAATGGCAGTAAGTCCTTTGGTTCTAATTTCATGAATAAGAATCTGTCTATAAGGCAAAAACCATAGCTCTACTTAAAGCTAGTAATATTAGCATTTTAAAGAAAATTTTGCAATTGGGAGATGTTTGGATCAATTTGTAACTGTTAATCCTGAGAACTTTTTGTAAATAAGGTTTATTATTTGGTATTTTTGGTGATAATATCATTATTTGATGATAATGGGTAGCTTAGCATATCTTTGATAAACTTACTGCTGAAGGTAGGTGTTCTGAAGTAATTATTAGCTGGGTGGAGTTGAAATTGAGTAAAGAAAGGCGATTGGGTAGTATCTGGTACCTATTGAATGAAGTGACCTATTCATTTGATGAATTCCACTTAAAGATTTTAAAATAGGAAATACAATTACTGGAATAAGAAACACATGAGTTAATGTTTTATCATAATTGTAAGGACTTCACTTAACCACTTGTGTTTATATTATTTTGATGTTGAAAGTTTAGGAAATTTTATTTACCATAGATGCTTGCATACTTGTAGTTTAAAAATGAATAAGAATGCCACTTAAACATTGGTTGCATAACCTCAGTGCCTACTGTCTGACAGTACTGAGGAGACATCTGTAAAAGAACTGTCCTTGACCTCAAGGAGGCCTCAGTTTAATAGGGAAGACAATGACTGGAATGTGATAAAAGGTATGGTATGTGGAGGATGCTTTGATATTGGCCCTGTGTTAGGGGGTCAGGTGTAGCCTTCTGGTTTGGGGTATGTTATTTGTCTGTTCACCTTGTGGGATGTCTAGCACAGAGCTACTCAGTGTGGTCTGAGGTCTCATTCTGGTCCTTGAGCTGCTACAAAGCCTAGATGAATACAGAAATTGGCATTAAGTGTTTAGGAACTTCTCTAGCAAATTGATATTGCCACATTTTAATTGTGTTCTTCAAAAATATATGCCTATAACATATTAGAAGTAAAAATGGACCTTTACTAGCTGAGAAGTGTACTTCTTTCTCTAACATGTTTTGGGGCTATATAGTTTTTGTTCTCATTAAGTTGAATACTGTAAAATCATACAGTGTGAGCTATTACTTTGTATTATATCATGAGTTAGTTTTCTTGTACTGGCTTAAATATTAAATAAATGCCTGTCAAGCAATATAGCATAGTGTTCAGACTTAGGAAGCCTACAGCCTTGATTCAGTTTCTGGTTCCAACACGACTGAGCCTGTTTACTTCTCTGTAATAGGGCAGTATAGCCCTCATTAGGATTGTTAAAATTATACAAGCTAATGAAGACACAATAATTGTGTAATTGGATAATAAATAAAAGCAAAAAATTAAAAAGGACATTTTATCCAAATCAAAACTGGTATAAAAAATCTAAATCCTAAAATGGGTCCTCTACCTACCATACTTAAACCATGGTGATTAGCTACATTTAAGTACATTAAGTACATTTCTGAGTAAATGCTAGAGTAAAATATTTTTTTAATGATTTCACTATTTTTAATTCATGGAAGCATTTCTGTTTGTGCAAAATTAAGTTCCATGAAATTGATTTTTCATAATTTTGTATCAAAACACATAAATGTGTTACATTAGTACATTATATTTTGTGAGTTTTTAAATTCCTACTAATGCTCTCAAGTGTGAGCAATACTTTATGTATATATCTTTGAAAGCTTTGAGACAAGTTTTTGAATTCTTTCTAGGAATGGATACAGCAGAACAATATTTTGTCCATAGTCTTGCGAGATAGTCTTCATCAACCACAGTATGTGGAAAAGCTAGAGAAGATTCTCCGTTTTGTCATCAAAGAAAAAGCCCTGACCTTACAAGATCTTGATAATATTTGGGCAGCACAGGTAAGGACTTTAAGATGGTGGTTATTTGGTTTGTAAAAAGAAACGTACTAAAAACTAAAGAAATGAAGTAGTTGTAGTGAAATGGAATGAAGACTTATATTGTTTGAAAGTCCTGTCAAGAATCTTTTTGAAATAGCCAGTCATATTTTTAAAATAAAAATAGTCCATCATCTACTGTATATATTTGGTAAAGGTCAGCAATTTGTAGATTTTAAATAAGAGACAAACAGTAAAATAATGAGAAATATCTATTGAAAGAGTGTAAGACATCTATAATTGATTTCTTCGTATACTTAAAGAACTCTAGTGTCAGGAGAGTTAAATCACTAGATTATTTATAAAAACCTGTAATAATCCAAAGGATTAATAGTTTTTAGAAGGGTAAGTAGTCTTTGGTTTCAGAGATAGAAACTGTGTGATTCCTTTGATTATCTTAATGACAGGTTTTCTATTCATGGAGCACTTGAGAAGTATTGAAGAGTTCTAGGCTACAAAGCTTTGTTTATTGAGTTTGCTGTTGTTTAGTCGCTCAGTTGTGTCCAACTCGTTTGCAACCCCATGGACTTGTAGCACACCAGGCTCCTCTTTCCATGGGATTTCCCAGGCAAGAATGCTATAGTGGGTTGCCATTTCCTTCTCCAGGGTATCTTCCCAACGCAGGGATTGAACTCATGTCTACTGCATTACAGGCTGGTTCTTGACCACTGAGCCTACCGGGGATGCCCTTATTGAGTCTGTAGAAACTGAGAAAAAATTGGGTTTTGTCTTTGGTTCCAGTTTTGAAACAATACCGCTGGTGTGCCTTACTGTTTTCCTATTTTCATTGTTAAAATTGGCACGTTAAATGCAATAAACTGTACTAAAAGTTAACATGAGTTCCCAAAGTCTGCATTAACCACGTATATCAAGAAATTGAGTTGTCAGGTTTTAGATGGCTGTTCTAAAACATTTAAAATGTTAGGAATTTCCTTAGGTTACACAGTTAGATGGAGATGGGAACACTTTATTAATTAATAGTGTTCACAGACAGTATATGCTACTTATTGCTGTTTAGATTTTAGTGTGCTCTGATTTTGTTTGGTTTTTCCATAGGCAGGGAAGCATGAAGCCATTGTGAAGAATGTACATGATCTACTGGCAAAGTTGGCATGGGATTTTTCTCCTGAGCAACTTGATCATCTTTTTGATTGCTTTAAGGTAATAGTTAATGTAGTTTAGTATTACAGTGTCATTTTTAATAGAATTAATTCATTAGATCTCTGAATGATTCTTACCCAGTAAATACTTAAATAGAAATCATTAAATGATTTCTGGTGTAACAGAATTGACCATTGTTTTCTTTTTCAATGAGGACTTTTTATAATAATACCCCTTATAAATAAAGAACCTTTTTTGTTTTTTTTCTTGTTTTTTAAACTCAGAGGGTCAATTTGGATTCCTTTCCCCTAGCAGTTTGTGTTTTTATTATAGGTTCTGTAGGACTGAAGGGAAAGATAATTGGTTACAGTGAAACATCGTCAACAGCAAGGACTACCTGCTGTGGGTCGTCCTGGTAGTCTAGGGTGATATGCACAGGCAAGCTGGAAATGTAATTCATGGACTTTGTGGAATTGTAATTCATAAGGTGTAGCCCAAGAGCTCCTGTGGTCATATCTGCATTAGTGCTGTCATGCACTTTTTAAGGCCGTATTGTATAGTGGTCTCTCCAGTTACTAGTATTGGGTTTGTAAAAGCCAAGTGATGAGTGAATTTGTGGATTAAGAAGACAAGACATTATGGCAGTGTTCACAAAGGGGTATTCTGTTAATAACTGGCGTTAGATCATGAAGGTATCTTGTTAAAAATAAGTTATACTGACTGGTGATGGGAACATAAGTTCCTGCAACCACTTAGGAAAATAGTTTGGTGTTTCTGGAAAAGTGTTAAGATTTTCATGGCAGTCAGTTTGACTTCTGAATATATACTCTAGAGGAACTGATGCATATGTGCACCAGTATACATATTCAACATTTGCAGCAGAATTATTTGTAATAGCAAAAAATTGCTGTGTAAGTTGGATAAATGGTGGAATGTTCATATAATGAAACATAACAATGAGAATGACCAACTCAACCACAAGGATGAGTCTAATAAACAGAAGATTGAAGAAAGAAATGAAGATACACAAGAATTCATAAACCTTGATAGAACATAAACTTCAGAAATAGACCCAGCTAGCTTCTGGAGTGCTGCTTACCATTTGTTATTTTCATCCTGGGTAATAGTTACATAGGTGTTTATAATATGTACTATAATGTGTATGTTTGTACCTTTCTTGATGTGTATTTCACAGTTGAAGAAAAAATAACACCAATTACTACCTTCCATCCAAAACCAATTAATTCTGAGTTGCTAGGACCTGGGAGTCTGTATTTTAAGCAGGATTCTCAGATAATTACAGTAGAGTTGTAAATCGCTGCCTTATGGAAAAATTAAGTTTGAAGTCCTCAAAGGCAGCTAAGGAAATAATAGAATCAGTTATGGTGGGTACTCTAACTGCCATTCATTTCTAATTTTGAGATGGCTTATGAAATGATGGTACATGACCATTGATGACCATGATGGGAAAAGGAAAGAAGAAAGGTTGAATATTATTATGTTCTCTAGACCCTCTACCCCCTCTTCTCAGAGTGGTCTAAATATATTAACAGTCTAAATATAAAAAGAATTCCACTATGTTCCTCCTACTTTGGCTTAATAGGTTTTTATTGAGCATTTATTATTTGGTAACAAGCAGTGTTTTTTGCGATGTTGGTAAAACTAGAATTTTTATGGAGTGTGTCTTGAAACTTTCTACTAATGAGGATTGAAAGGAAACATGAAGTCCAGGTCACTTTGCAGTTCTTTATAGAGTGCAACCAAATGATTTCAAAACTTAGTGACAGACTTATATACTTGCCTGGTCTACTTTTTCATTGTTTTGAGTTCTAATTAAGTCTGTGTTCTTTAAAGTGCTTATACCGGTTTACAGTCCCATCAAGATTTTCACATCCTTGCCAGCACTTGTTTTTGTCAGAATTAGGGATTTTTGACAGTCCGCTTGGTATGAAATGTTACCTCATTGTGGTATTGGTTTTTATATCCTTGATCACTAATGAAGTTAAACATCTTTTCATACGTTTCTATTCTTCTTGTATGTGTGTGTGAGAGAGAAGCCTATTCAAGTCTTGTGCCTAATTTTTCCCTTTTGAGTTATTGATACTTTCCTTATTGATTCATAGGAATTCTTGACACATTTTGAATGCTAGTCTTTATCAGTTCAATTGTTGCAAATTGTGGTTGTTTTTTTTGTTTGTTTGTTTTTACTTTATGGTGGCTTTGGATGAACAAATGTTCTTAATCGATTTCTCCTTTTCATATTTAATGATTTTAGTATATATCTGTTAGAGATGAGTACATGAACAAAAACTTGGCAATGTCATTATCATACCTAAAAACTAATGCTTCCTAATTGTCACATAGTGATAAAACTTCCAGTTGTCTCAGATTATACTTTGTTTGAAGTTTGTTTGAATTAGGTGCCATAGTTTGTAATCAGTTGCAAATGTTTTTTAAGCCTCTTTGAAGCTATAGTTTCCCCCACTGTCTTTTGTTTTTCCTTGTAAATTATTTGTTGAAACTGGATTTATTATTGCTTTGTTGCATATGAAAAGTATGAAACAAAGGCTTTTTCATTGTTCTTTTGCTAATATATATCATAGGTGGTGATGTGCTCTTCCTTTAGGGGGCACATTATGCTTGCTAGTCTCTTTAAAATATTCTTAATTGTAATATAATCTAATATTTCAGTCATATTCTTAGCAGCTTTCTCATATTCTTTTCATAATTTTAAGGGGTTTGGAGGAATTGGAAGTATGCATTCCAGTTGACTTCAAGATATCCTGTATTTATCACATTGTTAATGTCTGCGTGATAATTCCATTGAAAGAATCCTCTGTAATTACTTAATCATCCTGCTATTTGCCATTTGGTTGCTTTCAGTTTATTTTCCAATAAACAACCAATTACCAACTTTATACGTATACCTTTGCTCATGTTGTTTAGCAACATCCCTGATTTCTACCCACTGCATGCCACTAGCACATACACACAGACACACACCATTATATAAACTGGGTGTTTAAAAAGTAGTATTTTAGGGAGGGTTTTTTGGTTGTTTTGTTTTGTTTCTTTTCTATTTTAGAATTTTTAAATGAGTGGCCGGTCTTCTACTAAATTGAAATAGTGTTGTATCATGTCTGTAAGTTAGAAACTTCTTCTTAGATAATAACAGACTTTGTTATAGACTTTTTTTTAATGTGTGCAATGCACATTGCTTTTTCATTTATTATGAATATTTTTGTATATCAAGTTGTCTTTAACATCTTTTAATATAAATTTAAAGGTACAAATGACAGACTGAATCTAAGGCATTAGTTTTCAGCAGGAGGCTCTTACGCTTCCCAGAGATACTTGGCAATACGTGGAGATATTTTTGGTTGTCACAGAAAAAAGGAGGAGGTGCTACTGGCTTCTAGTGGAGTAGAGGCCATGGGTGCTGTTGAACTTCCTATAATGCACAGGACAGCCCCCCAACAACAGTTTTCCTAGTCCAAAATGTTGGTAATACCAAGACTGAGAAACCCTGATCTATGGTATTTAACTGTAAATGGAGATTTTTTTTTTATTTTTCTTGGAGTTTAAATCTGTCATATCTTATTGTTCAGTACCACTTAAATAATTCTGTGCTCAGCTGTGTTGTTTTTCTGATGAATATTCTTTATCTGGTGACACTTTTAAGCAGTGATGAATAATAAATGTTGTTGCCATATCATTTAAAATTTATTTTCTAGGCCAGTTGGACAAATGCAAGTAAAAAGCAGCGAGAAAAGCTACTTGAGCTGATACGTCGTCTTGCAGAAGATGACAAAGATGGTGTGATGGCACACAAAGTGTTGAACCTCCTCTGGAATCTGGCCCATAGTGATGATGTGCCTGTAGACATCATGGACCTGGCTCTCAGTGCCCACATAAAAATACTAGATTATAGTTGTTCCCAGGTAAGGGTGTGCTGTCTTGCTCACTTTCTGTGACCTTTCTCTTTCACGATGAGGATGGCTTTTAGATATAGAATAGTTCTAGGTTTTTCTGACATTATTTTTGAAGTGATCTTTAAGAATTGACATACTTGGTTCACGTAAGTCTGCCTTCCTGTGTCTCTTATGTCTTAAATTTTCTGCATCATCTGAAAGCATTTTAGTCTTCTTGGTAGAAAGACAGTATAAATAAGTTACCTAGTCGTGGTAATGTCAGGTGTATGGTGCTAAATACCAGTTTCAAGTAGATCATAAGATACTAAAACTAATTATGGACTTTAGAGGTAAGAGAAGTTAGGTTTTCTTTGCTTCTTAGGGAAGTTAAGAAAAATTAATAGAATTTGCTAAATACTAAAACATTTAGTGCCTTCCCTATAAGCAAGTGATACAACTTCCCTGCATTCTAACTTGTAGCATGTGTATCTTTTAATTAATGGTAAAATGAATATTGCTGAAAAACTAATATCCTGCTTGTTAAAACTATTTGCTATACTGATGAACTGAAATTTAGATAAAAACCAATAAGTTCAAGCAGGTGTGGGTGTTTTTTTTTACTATACTTGTGATAGTTCATTAAGTATTTGGTATATCAAATAATAAACACCTCAAGTTTAAATTATTTGGTTAAACACACAAATACAAAATAAAAGTAATCCGAACTTAAATTTTTAGGTACACAAACCTGCATTTCTGATTACTATGGACTCAGGAGTAAAGTAAATTAAGTAGGAAAAGTAAAAATATTTGAAGTAGTTTTGATTTTATAACATTAATTTTTAATTGCTTATCACTGTTTCTGTCTCTCTCCTTGTGTGTATGTGGAGATGTCCTTATTTTTATTTTTGGTGAATTTTTTTTTCACTCGGTTGCTGTACCATTGTTTCCTTGATAAAATACAAGTTTTCTGTGTTCTTACTATGCTAAAAACAAACCCATGCAGAGTAGCAATCAGAGTTACATGTTCTTGCTGGATTTTTAGTATATGGTAGAATCTCTTAAAACATTGGATAAAGCTTAAATGCCTACCTTCTGGCAACTTTTAAAATCAAACTTTCTGTCAGTGTGCGTAATACCTTTCGGTAGATATATCTGAATCTATGTCATGTTGAGTTTTTATAATAGTATTTAGGAGTTTTGGTAGTATATGTGGAATAAAAGCATATTTAAAGCAGCTTTTTTTATTATTAAATTCTTTACTGCAATGATGCTGGTATTACAAGAAGAGCTCTATTTGGTAATTCTCAAACTAATTTGGAGGTAGAATTCTTCTGAGTATTGACCTATATAAAACACTGAAATTGTTTCTTAAGGACCGTGACACACAGAAGATACAGTGGATAGATCGTTTTATAGAAGAGCTTCGTACAAATGACAAATGGGTAATTCCTGCACTGAAACAAATTAGAGAAATTTGTAGTTTGTTTGGTGAAGCACCTCAGAATTTGAGGTAAGACTTAACAGAAAATTTCAATGTTTTTAATTACATATTTTATTGAAAAGAAACATTGTTTGGTGAAAGCAGGTTTTAAAAAGAAAACTAGAGTAGGGTGACAGGAAGCTTGCACACTAAATTCAAACAAAAGAGGATTCCTTTATCACATCGACCTCTATGATTTTATTGACTAAGAAGACAGAATTTAGTGATACATATCAGAATAGAGGTGATAATATTGTCTTCATGTTATCTGTTCCAGCTCATAAAATCAGAAAGTCCAAGAACAAATTATTTCAGTAACTAAAGTTTGGCATGTAAGATACTTAAAGTTGGCTATTTAACAGAAATTTAGCTAAAATAAATCAGAAAAAAGGTATTTTCAAACTATGCCTTGTCATCTTTCATCATTTAAACATACATGCAATCTAATATTTGAAATTAACTTTAAAAATTAACCATTTAAAAAACTAGTAGGTTTATTTTACTGTGAAGACTTTCGTAGCATGACATTTCAAAGTCAATAAAACATTAACTATTTCAGAGTAAACCGATCATGGAAAGATAACATCTGTAAGAAAGAAAAATTAATGGATTAGCGTAGATACTGGTGAAAAGGGAAACAAAGCAGGAGGGATAAAATGAAATGAGAAATGACGTTAATAGATAGAAAACATGCCACTGAAAGTATATTGGCATACTTGCTAGAAATAAGAGATAATTCTGTACTTTGGCTAATAAAATTTTAATGAAAGCCCTTTCTTTGATTAAATCCTCCACTACAATTACAACATAAATCTTCGTGGTGCTAATGTTAAAAGAAATGTTTCTGTTTTATAACTCTGATAATAATCATGTAAACTTAGAAGCACCTTGGTACTACTATGTATAGTATAGAAGACGACATCAGTCGTTGATTTTTCCCATAGTGTGAATTGGAAAATATTAATGCATAGTTTTTGTATAAAGTAAGAATAATGGAATTAATGTCTTATTTTTGAGGCATTAATTATTTTCTTTTAAATCGCTTACTATTATCGTTAAAGTAAATGGCCAAGTTAATTCTGTTACAAAGGAAACTATTTTAAGTTTTTAAATTAGGAGCTAAGAATTTAGATTGTATAAGCTCTTTTGATTACAGCAGAATTTAATTGCCTAATTATATTGTTAAGTTCTTCTCGTTTCAGTCAAACTCAGCGAAGTCCTCATGTATTCTATCGCCATGACTTAATCAATCAACTTCAGCACAATCATGCCCTAGTTACTTTGGTAGCAGAAAACCTTGCAACTTACATGGAAAGCATGAGGCTGTATGCTAGAGGTATGTATTGTAAGCTAACATGGGAGCTATGGGAAATCACAGCAGTTTCCCGTCCCAGCTTTTTTTTAATCAGTTACCATAGAAGTGACAACAGATATATTTTTAAAGATACAAGGTAGTTGGTTTTATAAATTGTGTTCCTTTATGAGCTTGTGATCTTCTTTTACTTCTGAATCTTACACACCCTAAACTCCAGCCAGCAGTTCAAGGCTCTTTACTAAGCGCTTGCCTTTCTTACTCTCTTTCTTAAATTGATTTCTTTTTCTTCCCTGCCTGGGAGCTCTGCCTGCCTATACTACAATTGGTTGTTACCTCTCTAGGTATGTACCTGACTCGCTTCCAGCCTTTGCTTCCTTCCTCCCACCACCTTTATCTTTTTAAGAAAACTTTTGTCAAAGTCTGTTCTTGCAAATACCATAGTTCTTTTGTAATCCTAAGTCTGTGTCTCATAAGTTCTTCAGACTTGATGAATTGAAAATTTATGAGATCCAAGACTACTAGAGTCCACATACTTACATTGGATTTCAAAGTGTGAATTTGTTTTAACATGTTCAGGTAGAGATTTCTGTGGCGTCAACAGTCAGTTTTTAAGCGCCTGCCATGTATGGAGCTCTGTTTCAATGTGTTTTTGCCCTCTGACAATTGTGTCTGAGTGTGTGTGCTAGAGTGCAGATGGGTTGTTGGTACATATTCCTCTGTCTTACACCAAATTCATAGGCTCCAAAATAAACCCCCAAACTTGCTTGTAGGTTGAAGTTGGTCCCCATAGCCACAGAAAGAAAACTTTATATTACCAGAGAGATAGAATTAACATAATGGATATTGAACATAACACTCCTTTAACATGTTAGAGTCTGCAGAAGCCAATATATGTATTAAAAATGAGGATATTTCTCGTACCTCATTATTTGAAGATTTAGACTGTTGGCATCGTTGAATAAAATTCCAACTAAGGCTCTTGCACATTGCCAGGATATTTTTCCTTAACACTGTAGGTACGTACGTACATACATTCCCATATAAAATTCAGATAAACATAATTGAAAAATGAAGCAGCTCTCAGATACCTGAGCTGATTTTGTTGACTGTCTTCCATTTACACTCTGAGCATAAGCAATCTAAGCATCAGGCAACTGATAGGCACCAGGCAGTGATCTTTTATCATTTCATTTCTTAGTTCCTTCTGAGTAGCATGCTAGAATAATCATGGCAATATATGAATGCAGCCAACATGTGGTACATGTTTGCATATGTCAAACGAAATCTGAGAGAGGTATAAGCTTAGTTTAATGTAATTGATTCTTCATCATGATGTCACCTCCTCTTTCTGGTACAATGCCCTCAACAGAGGCTAATGTAGGCCTTCCACCCAATGAAGCCTTAATATAAATCACATGACTCCATTGCTAATTTTTACATACTTTATTTGCATATGCTATTTCATTTAATTTCATTGGCACAGTTTGAGACCCCTGTTGTAGAGGCTATCAGGAGATGATACACATGCAATTCAACCTCACTCGAATTTTCTGCTCCTTTGCAGTCAAATTCTACATGAGTCTTTGCTTCGTCTCAGTTGCATGGACTTAACATCTTCAGGCTTCAGTTTCCCCTTCTTATATTGTCTGTATCTTCATAAAGTAAGAACTGTGAATCTGCACAGATTGCCTAGATTTGAAACATGACCTAACGTATTAGGTGTATGACCTTGAACAAGTTATTTATGCTAGAATAATGCCTGACACATAGTAAGCCCTTGAATTTTTGTTGCTATGTTCCCCTGAGTTTATTGGAACCATACCTTCTGTTTGTCCTAACCTTTGATATACCTTTTCTTCCTCTGTTATAGTACTCTTCTGATTAATACTGATCAGTCTCCAGCTAGTAAAATTCTCCTATTAAAACAGGCTTTTCACAACATTTAGAAATTGGTGGTTGATGATACCATCAGTCACCAATTTCCAAGTCTGTAATTCTAAAATAAATTTCTTTTAGCCTCTATATAATAAAAGTGTTGCATGGATCCCATTAGGTATGAGACATTATTCAGTAGGATAATATCAGGCTTCTAGTTTACTGATATTCTTAGTTTCTGAAAAGTATTTCACCAATATTAAGTATTTGTCCTGCCCATGTTTCATCTCTACTAGTATCTTAAGCTTTGGGGAGGAAAAAACACCACTTCCTCAATAGTATAGTCAGCTGATTCTACCTCCTGTTTTAGCATTATTTATAACTAAAATTGTCTTCAGTATTTACTCGTGTTCTTATTCTTACTGTCTTGGTGCTTACCAAGTTATTCTTTAAAAGGTTTTTTATGTGCATACAACACAATATAAAACCATCTTTCAGTTTTTCCTTAAGTTTTACCTTATTGGTAGGATAGACTGTACTGAGTTGAACACTTATAAAAGGTTTTATTTACCTTTTTTCCTTGGTTTCTGGTTAGAGTTGGAGGACTTGTCTTTACTGTAGATCACATTTTTGCATTCTGTCTTCCAAGGGCTGCCACTTTAAATTGCATCCTCATATACAAGGAAACCTCACTAAAATTAACAACTGATTTATCAGAACATTGAAGGCAATAGGACAACCTATTCAAAGTGCCAGGGGCAGAGGAGGGACCTGACAACTAAGAACCTTACATTCAGCAAAACTGTCTTTCAAAAATGAAAAGTAAAGACATTCTCAAACACTGGGATAATTTGTTGTTAGCCAGCTTGCCTGAGAAGAAATACTAAAGGAAGTAATTAGACTGAAAGCAAGTGACAGCAGACAGTAATTCAGAGCCACCCAAAAACAGCAGAATGTATATTCTTCTCACATATACACAGTATTCTGCAGGACAGACCATACTCTAGGCCATAAGCAAGCCTTACTAACCTTAAAAGTGTTGAAATTATACAAAGTAAGGTTTTTTTGGTCTACAGTGGAATTAAATTATAAATTAAAAAGTAAATCTGGGAATGTCACAAGTGTGTCAAAAGTATACATGCATTACTAACCTAGTGGGTCAAAGATGAAATGACAAGTGAAATGAGAATATGCTGAGATGAATGAAAAAAAACATGGAATATAAAAACTAATGGTGTGTTCCTAAATCAGTGCTTAGAGGAAATCAGTAACATTTCACCTTCAAAAAGTGGGAGAGAGAAAACTAACCTGAAAACAGAAAGAAATTAATAAAGATTAGAGTGGAGATAAGTGAAATAGAGAAGAGAAAAATCAATGAACGTTCTTGAAAAAGATCAGCAAAATTCACAAACCTTCTAGTTAGGCTCAGTTGGGAAAGTCAAAAAGAAGATACCACTGCTAACCTTACAAAAATAAGAAAAATAAGAGAATGCCAAATTACTGAAATTGACTCAAGAAGCAACTGAAAATCTGAATAGATGTATATAACATGTAAAAAGATTGAATTAGTAATCAAAAAACTTCCCACAGAGAAAAGCCCAGAACCAGGTGGCTTCATTAGTGAATTTACTGAGTATTTAAAGAAGAATTAACACTAGAATTAAACCAATTCTTTCAAAAAGATAGAGGAACTGGGGCTTCCCTGGTGGTCCAGTGGTTAAGAATCCACCTTGCAAAAAATAAAATTCCTTGTATTTAAAAAAAAAGAATCCACCTTGCAGTGCAAGGGACACGAGTTTGGTCCCTGGTCAGGGAATAAGATCCCACATGCCTCAGAGCAGCTAAGCCCCCACTCCACAACTAGAGAGTCCATGTTCTGCAATGAAAGCTCCAACATCACAACAAGGATCCTGTATGCCACAAGTAAGACCCAACACAGCCAAAGAAAGAGGAGCATTTTCAGGCTCATTCTATAAAGCCATTGTTAATCTGACACCAAAATAATACAAAGACATGGAAAGAAAACTACAGACCTTGTGAATATAGTCAAAAGTTCTCAAAAAACAAGCAAACAGAATCTTAACGATGTATAAGAAAGATACTGAATGTGTCCCTGGAATACAATGTTGATTTGACACTCCAAAGTCATTTGTTATAGAATAAAGGGCCAGAACTATGAGGTCATCTCAGTAGATGCAGAGAAAGCATTTGACAAAGTCCAACACCTTTCGTTATAAAAACATTCGGCAAACTAGGACTAGAGAAATTTCCTCGACCTGATAAAGCACATCTCAAAAAAGCTACAGCTAACATCATACTTAACAGGGAAAGGCTGACTACTTCCCTCTCAGAAACAGGAATGAGACAAGGATTTCCACTCTAGTCGCTTCTGTTGAACTTTCTCCTGGAGATGCTAGTGAAATTAACTAGACATGAAAAAGAAAAAGCATCCAGATTGGAAAAGAAACAGTGTCTCTAATCCTAGATAACACCATGCAAAAAATCCTAAAGAATCTGCTAAAATCTCAAGTCGATTGGCCAGTTGAGGCCTGAAAAGAACCATCCATTGCAGATCAGAGCCCTTGCTAAATCGATGAATAAGAAGGAGAGTGAGTCTCTTCCTCCCCTTAAACTTGTCCTCATTACCATGAACTCAAGGTAAACCAGCTGAGAAGGCTCGATGGAGGACCTAGGAGTTCAAGACCTGGAATTAAACATTCCATTTGATGAATTAAAGAACTACTTGTCTCAAGGAACCAGCATTTTGGGATTGGGATTGTTGAGTGTATGGCAGCTGGCACGATTGTCCTCATACACGATTCATCGTCTGTGGAAAGATTATTCCAATAATGCCATACCTGTACAAATTAAAGATATTTTGTATTAAAAAAAAAGACATAATTAAGAAATGGGCAGAGGATCTGAATAGACATTTTTCCAAAGATATACTAGTGGTCAATAGACATGAAATAATGCTCAATACCATTAGTTATTAGTGAAATGCAAATCAAAACTTCAGTGAGATACTAGTACTTCACACCTCTAGGATGTCGGGAGAAAAAAGACAACAGCAAGTGTTAGCCGTAGGCTGACTAATCTCAGTTATTTAGAGCTGAATGTTTACAGGAAGAATATAAACATCCTGTTTATGTTTTATAAGCCCGGAAGCTCATCTGTAGCAAAGTGGAAGGCTTCTCTATTCCTGTTTAGCAGAGAGGGATCTGTTTACTTCTCGACTTTTTGTGATTATTGTTTGGCTTTCACTGAATGTTTTCAAAGCTCTTCTATATGTTCAGGGTCCTGGCTCTTCAAGTGCTAACATCTAAATAGAAGGGAGAGAAGGCTGAAACTGGTGGGTAAATTTGATAGACTAGCTATTTGCATAGTCTGAAAGTGTCTCCCCATGAATTCATTAAAAAGAAAAATAGTAACTTTACAGTGGAGAAACCTGGTGGAAACCGCATTCACCAGGTGATGATAGTTGATGTGAATACTGCCGCAGAGGGACACACACTGTTCCCCCTGATACTGATTCTTTGAGGTGGCTAGAGGGTCATTTTTGTGGTACTCTGCCAAATATCTAGCTTGAATCTAATCATAAGAAAGCATCAGGGGTTCAGGATGGGGAACATATGTAAACCCATGGCTGATTCATGTCAATGTATGGCAAAAACCACTACAATATTGTGAAGTAATTAGCCCCCAACTAAAATAAATAAATTTATTGAGGAAAAAAAAAAGCATCAGAGAAGCCTACATTAAGCAACACGCAACAAAATTGGCTCATAGTTTTATAAAAGGTCAAGAAATAGGATGTTGAATTCTCCAGATTAAAGAAGAGTTAAAAGGCACGACAAATAAATGCAATGTGTTTGATCTTGGATTTGGAGAAAAGAAGGCATAAATGGGAATTATTGGTAAAATTATAATTGGAGTTATTTTTTGGTTATCTTAATTTGGGGTGGGGGGAGATTGGGCAAGGACGCTGCTGGAATTTAGTAGATAGAGAGGCCTGGGATAGTGCTAGATACCCTGCACTGCCCAGGGCAGTCCCACAGCAAAGAACTGTCCACTCCAAATGTCAATAATGTGCTGTTGAGAAGCCTTGGATTAGATAATGTTATTTTATCAGTGTTAATTTGATAATTGTGTGGTTATATAAGAGAATGTCTTTGTTATTTGGAAATACTCATTGCAGGATTTAGGGACATGTCGCCAGCTGACTCTCAAATGGTTTAGAAAAATTATACACATGCATGCATGTATGTAATGACTAATCAAGCAAATAGGGCAAAATGTAAACAGCTGGTGATATGGGTAAAGGTGATGAGGGTTTCTAATATTATTTTTTAAGCTCAATTTTGAAATTATTAAAATTTCCACTAAAAAAGGACCTGCAAAGTAAACAAATCTGTGAGTAAACTCCTTGGTGGGGGTGGAGGTAGTCCATTATTTATTCAGATACTTTGGTGCTCTGAAAAAGAAGATTGCTGACATAGTGGAAGAGAGTTCTATTCCGTTTCTTGAGAAGACCCCTTGAGAAATGGTGCTTTGAGCCCTGATGAAATTGAATTTTTTGGGAATAGACAATGTGTTCAGAACTTTGGGTAGATGGCAGTAGATGTAGATGTAGAAAGCAGGTAGTCATAATACATTGGGCTGCTTTTCTTCACCAAAGCATCAAAAGATGTTTCTAAACATCGTAAATGTTCCATCTTTACAACATGTTAAGATTTTGTTCAGAGAAGAAACCTCACTGTTTTTGAAGACATTGATTACCATTACTGTTTTTTAAGGGTCTCACACAATTAGAACTCTTTGGCACCAGCACACATATACCTTAAGGTTCAGGCTATGAAAATACCAATAATTAATGCTAAAGAGAAATTACACAATTTCTTATTCCTCCATAACTTTCATCAGCTTTCTGGGAGAAGTGTCACTGTTCCCGAGAGGTTGACAGCACTTGTTCAGAACATTTGCTTCTGCTCTAAGTCACAAATCAACCTGACCATTTCCAGGTCATATGACTTTTTCTAATAAATTACAAAAACATAAAACACTCTCTAAGGTGTTTTTAGGACTGGAGGTGCTTTTAAAGATTTTTTTTTTTTTTTTTGCTCT